>NC_136257.1:26892500-28269166 GCF_053564925.1 Oryzias latipes | reverse complement strand
GCAAATACGTGGGAAACATTTGTGGAACGGATGACTGACAATGTCGTTGTTGCTTTTTGGCCCATTGTAGCTCTTTAAATTTAGTGTTTTATTTAAAAGCTAACCGTCAACTTTTGGCCACCAGTATTGTTTTGGTGTTCTCGAGAACTTGTGAGATTTCTTTAAGGTGTTTGCCTCCTGTATGAACTTTCTTGGAAATCCACGTCCGATAGGTATAACAGCATTGGAATTTAGAACTGCACATCCTTAACCCTTGTGCTATCCTAGGCACTTTAACATTGGGAGTTGGGGTCATCTAGACCCACTAGACAGTGCGCTGAACCTTTTTCTTCAATGATTTGTGATCTTCACTGGTGTCCATGGATTACATGAAATCTTTCCACCTTTATCCACCTTTGTCTTGGTAGGGAGAACACATCAATGTAAGGGTGGGGTTATCTGGACCCCACAATACAGCAAAAGGGTTAGAGATCCACCCACATGACCTGATAACATCCTAGAAAATAATAATTCCAGTCCTATTACAGCACCTGAAACATAGATGAAGTGAGAAGCAGGATCTTGATTAGATTTTGAAACAAAGATCAGAATAATCTACAATTTGTCCATTTTCTTCATCTGAACTCAGGCTTAGGATCTGCTAAACTAAGACATTTTTATCAGTTTTTAACCCTTGTGCTATCCTAGGCACTTTAACATTGGGAGTTGGGTCATCTAGACCCACTAGACAGTGCTCTGAACCTTTTTTCATCAATGATTTGTGATCTTCACTGGTGTCCATGGATTACATGAAATCTTTCCACCTTTATCCGCCTTTGTCATGGTAGGGAGAACACGTCAATGTAAGGGTGGGGTCATCTAAGATAACACAAGGGTTAAAAACCTAAAAAGAAAAAAAAACTTCAAACCGTTTAAAACCTGACATGAACTGAAAAACAACTGAGACCAAGAATCTGTCATTAGATATTTTCTGGTATGTCCAAAGACAAACATGGGAAGAAACCATTTTTCATCGCAAGAATTGTAAGATCGTATTCCCTGAATTTTAATCACATCACAAAGGAAATATGAAAATCCCATTCTTCTGTTTCACATAGAATAACAGGGTAAACATATACACCATTATTGGCTGACTTCCTGTCTTTTTGCTCCACGCTGTTCTTAAAATGACCAAATGTTCAAAATATTCTAGCATTACTGTCCATGTTGAGAATTTGGCTTTAAATAAGTGTTTTTTCTTTTTGCCTCTTCCAGACTCCATCTGTTTCATCATCTTCATCTGCAGAAAGCATTGATGAGAGACTCTGAGAACCCCCCACCCACCCGATGAGGCCATGTTTAAGAACAGGCTCACACTTCCAGCTAAAGTCATTACTATGGACTTCCAAACATAGACAATTAAAAAAAATTATAACATTCCTAAGACGATCGACAGCAGGACTTCTCTTCCCTACGCGGTAGACCTAAACATTCAGTAAGATCACATTATTAAGAAGATGGGATGAAAGATACTCAAAGAAACTGTCGCATGACGAGTCTTTAATGAAGGTTTATAGTCAGAAAACACAAAGGTCAATTTTTTTTTTGTGCGTTTTTAGTCACCATACCTAAGCAGTTGAGATCTGCACTCAGGCCCCACCCACCTATGACCTCATCTCACTTCATTTCATTTCATGTTAGAAGAAGAAAAAAAAAAGCTATTTAAACAGCTAAATGTTATCCATGCAATCAACAGTTCTTCATGTTTGCCTGCAAAAAGCCTCAAGACTTCAGCTGCTCCTGTCTTTACTAGAAGCAACCCAAATAAACAGAACTGACTAACTTTGAAGTACACGTTGTTTTATTTGTTTCTAACCAGACGTCTGCCGGACAGTACAGACAGTCATGAACATGGTATCCATTGTTATTTCCTGTTTTAATGAAAAACAGGATAAAAAAAATGTTTTTGCTCCAGTGTAGACAAAACAGAAACGTGTTTTTATGAAAATTAAGAAAAAAACTGAATAATTTGAAGAAAAGAAGAAACATGTCCATGTTATTATGGTGTGTAAAACTAAAATCTTCATCATTTAATCAAATGTCTCATGAACTAGAGTCTGCCATTCCTGATTCAGGAATGCATTTGTAAATAAAGCGATTTCTGTAGATTCCAGACAGAGTTCTTTTAGATGAAGAGGAGAACGTCAGAGGGCCATGTGCTTCTCTGGAGCCTGCTTGTGGGCGAGATAAAGGAAGAGGATGCTGGACAAGGCGCTGACCAGGAAGATGACGTCAAACCAGCGGTGGTAGAAGTTGAACTGCAGTTCTCCCAGGACCTCGGTCACAATGGAGCGATACTCCAGCGGCATGCTCATGCGCATCAGCAGCACAGATGATACAAAGTACATTCCCTGTTACATTAACACGAGAACGATTTCAGATCCAACAGAAAAGATGAAGAGTTACTCCTTAAATGTGAGGAAACACTCACCATTATCTGAGCCAGGACGAGCACGATGACGTTGGAGGACTTGCTGCTTGATATTGCATAAAAGAACTGACAAATAACAAGTTTAAACAGGTTAAGTTGGATCCAAATTCCCTCACTACTCACTGCTTAGTGCACTATATCAGGCAGGAGTCTGCGGCCTTTAACTAAAAAAAACATTTATAAAATGTAGCTTTTAAATATATACAATGGTTAAGATGTGACAGTGCTATATTTCTATTTATTAACAGCAGCACATACAAGTTTCTTTCAAAATAAAACACATCCTGTGTCAACCAAGATCCTGCTGCTGTAGATTTATTTGCAAACATGTTTAATTTATGGACCCTTTTGACAGTAAATCCAACTCTTTACCATAAGTTGGTTGGTTATCAAACATGTGTGCATTTAGGAGGAATGGGAAAGTTGACAGTGATGTCTTTAAAGTCTGTTTAAAAAAATAGAAAGTTAATTTTTACTCATGTAAATCTAAAAATATATGACAAAACTTTACTAATATTAATATTTCAGATTGTCAGCATTATTCCTCAAAGCCAACAGGGATCGAAAAGCATCAGGTTGCAGACCTCTGATATATGGCATTCATCATTTTTTCGGTGTGTCCAAATCTACAATTCCAAAATCCAGTGCACCACAAAATTTCCTAGAAGTCTGTGAAAAATTATTCTCCATTGTTACTCATTAGATTAGCAAATATAAACCACAAATCACTGGGTTTGAATTATTTTTTAATTTGAAAAACACCCCTACTATAGTTTATTTTCATAAATGAAGTTTTCATCACCAGAACCCAAAGGATTTCTAAATAGTCTTCATAAAATATTCATATTTATTAGGTTTTTACTTTGGCAAATGCTTGATGTGATATTTGATGTTTGAAAAAAAGTTATAAAAGAAGTGACCATGTGTCCAAAGTGCGTTCAAATCCTGAACACTAGATAGACTCGCTCTATATAGTCTTTTATAGGGCCGCCATGCAGCCTTTGAGCAAATTTACAACAGAAGTCAAATCTGACAGTCAATGCAGATTATTGATGTCTGTGTCTCACTTTGGATCAATGTTGTACAGGAGAACCAAGCAGAAATGGAAAATGGTCCACAGTACGAGTTGTAAACATGATGGCAGGTTTCCATGGAAACTGTGTTTTCAGAGTCTAAGAGTACGTTTCTAAAACACGTTTCGTGTCTAAAACGTTCACGGTCAAACAGTCCCCCATGGCTGTGATGACACACTGAGTGAGCAGCACTTTTCGTGGGACGACCCTGAACTCCACAGCTCAGCAGCGATCAGCTGAACGTTTACTGCTTTCCCACGAATGATTCAGAAAGCTTTTGCTAGCGACACCAACAAAAATGCTGTGAGAGCCTTACCTTAGTCAGAGTGATGAGCAGGCCTCGAATGGACGTTACGATTATTATTCCAACCAAGATGAAAGAGATGTGTTGAGACCAAAACTTAACCTGGGAAAAAAAAACAATTAAGTTAAAACATTTAACAATAAGCCACAGAAAGAAAAAAAAAAAAAAAAAAAAAAAAAGAAAAAAAAAAACAATAAGCCACAGGAAGCGGGGATTTTACTGTCTGTAAACTCAGAGAGTGGCAGCTTTTAATGTTCACCTTAAACAAGAGGTTACAAATGTTAGCATCATAAGTAATTATGATGTGACATGCACCCATACGAGGGGTTGACCCGTACTGGTGCTGCTTGCTGTTTGGGTTGTTTGGGGGCCGTGGAGGGTCGTAGGCAAAAGTAGCACCACAAAAATTCTGTTTTGATGTCTTCTGATTGTATTTTTTTTAATTGGTACAAGGGGGAGGGGGGTGGCATATGTTAAGAAAATTAAGCTTAAAATGGCATTTCTGAGTCTACCTTTATTCAAATCGCTGTGAATCGGGAGCAGACGAAAAAATGCTGTTAAAAAACATGGAAGACAGGATATCAATGTGCATCAACATTTTCACTGTGTGGGTTTTCCACCATCTTAAAATTTGGTGAGCCCTGCATGACCCAGAAAAGTTTGCCCATTTTTCTGTCCTCATACAGCCCAGATCCACCCTTAAGGGCAGTTGTCACCCAAGGCTTCAAATGTGTGTGGGGGTTATTGTCTTACATCAAACTGGATGCCCAAATAGTTCACAGTGATTTCAATGCCTCTGGTTACTGGATCGGTCTTTCCAACCCGGTCAAACACGATATTTATCGTAGCCTAAAACAAAAACAAAAAAAAATTACTTTTTTTTAGCAAACATGTCGCACAACAAACACACATCATTAACAAACAACATGAGCTTCATAAAAGTTGTGTGAACGATCGTACCATGAAGATTTTCCAAACACAGTAAATAGAAAAGAAGTAGCCAAGGAAGTTGAAGTATTTCCCCTGGAATGTCTTTGAGTATTCGATTCGCTCCTGAAAATCAAGAAAAGTATTAATAAAGAGTTTATGAGATACTAGATTTGGGAAGGAAAGACAGTTTGTATGAATAATAAACATGTTTCCCTTTCACTGTAGCTGAATCGGCTCTAGAGGCCGAACAGTCTTAAAGTCCCTCTATGACGTCAAAAAAACAACCAAAAAAAAACAACAGTGGTGTTTTAAACATGTATGGAACATATTTCATTCACATGATCCCCCCTCTCTGATGATGACAGCTGTGTCTTGCATGAGTGCAGAGTTTGACACAAGGGGGGGGGGGGGCTCAAACGACACAGACTGACAGTCTCTATTCTCAAAACGTCACCTTTAGCCATGAAAAAACGGTGAAAAGTGACATATTTCTGGTTCCAAATCGACACTTTTTGAACAATGTGTGGAATAAAAAAACCAAATGTGTGTATCAGACCATGCTGTTTAACAAGACTACAAAAAGAACTTTGATAAGAACATGAAAAATGCTATGAATTACATTATAATTTAGGCTAATTTGAAACTGCAAGCAGCAGAAGGGATTTGATGCCAGACATGCAGATTGTTGAATTAACTTGCACAGCAAAGAAAATAAAATACCATAAAGAAAGAGACTATACACAAGTAATTTTCCAAACACGTGCAGCCAGTGCTGAACTTTTTTCTTGGCCACACCGACGCAGAGGAGGGGGGGTTAAGATTAGGATTATGAGTAACGGTTGGGATTAATGCATCAAATGGTTCCTGAGCGCAGCTGTTTCTGCAGCTCACTGCTCCTCCAGTGGATGGATCAAATGCGGGGAACATATTTCACCTAGGAGCTGGACAGCTAACTGGACTTTACCTGTAATTTTAAATACATTCGGCCAACAAACAAAATGCGGCCTGGGACGCATTTAAAATGTGTGATGTACCCTCTTCTCTTCTTCCGCACTTGAGCTGATGTGCACGCTGGGCGGGGCAGATCAGGGAGCTTGTGCGTGCGCTCCTGGGCCGTTGTGACATCACAATGGCTCATTTATTCAAAAAGAGCGTCTTTGTGACAGTTTGACAACAATGTAAAAAGGAAAAATACTCAGAAAATGAAATTACATTTGTTCTCTTTCATAAGAAAAACCCAGCATGTATGCCAAAAACTGAAAAAACATGATTTTCATCGGAGAAGGACTTTAAGTGGAGAGAAACCTTTTTGAATCTGGAACCATTGAAATAAATGCTATTTATCCAAAATAAATAATCATGTACCATGACTTGAAAGATAAATAAAAATTATGAAAGTTCCTGTAAATTAAACTATGAGTGGTGGTTGGAAGTTCAAATATAGCTGTTTAGAATTACGCCAAAAAAGCTAACTTTTATACCTTAATATGATTTTTTTTATTTTACAAATAGAATTTTAAAAAGCTAGACAGACTGGAATGCTGAGGATAAGATCCGATTTTAATGTTTTGAGTTTGATAGAGATATTTCCCACAATGCCTTTGTGCCTAGCGTGTGCTTGCATCTTCTACCTTGGTAGATTGAAGGTCTACTGTTTCGAGGAAGAGTTGTCGGCTCAACTCCTCCAGAGCATCGACCTCCTGCTGGATCAAAGAGAGATCTAGGGGGGCGGAGTCAAGATAAATCCTCAGGTAGCTTCAAAATGTTTGGAAATGTTTTTAAAAAAAATCAAAACTGCAAAGGATACTTTCACTGCCCGATTGTGTAGAGGTGACACTCTTGATCATCCCCCAGAATCCCGTCTGCTTGTTCTGGTCTTCCCCTCTCTGGTACATCTGCCTCCTCGTCATGGCGATTCTTCACAAACCGCACAATTATAAAAGTAGCGATAAGAAAAAAAAATAAACCTTCACCGACTGAAAAGACAAAGTATTGCTTCCCACCGTTTCTTTTTGCTGACAATCATGTCCATTGTTTGGAGCAGCCGCCTCTCCAGAGCGAGGATGTCACCGTCTGTTACATTTCTGCAAAACAAAAGCAAGCAGCTCAGCCATCATAGTGTCCCCAGAAACTCTAACTGAATAATAAACAGAACCCCATTGGTGCTCAGGCTCCTGATGACAACAGAGGAGAGAAAAGCAAAAAGAACCAGCTGGCCTTACCTGAGGAAGTAGGACATGTACGTGTATGGACAGTTGACGGCACCAAACCCCGACAGCAGCGCCATCAGAGTGACTCCTATGACTCCCACACGACTGATCAGCTGCTCGATGGACAGAATCCCTGAGAAAGTAAAAGACGTTTGACTTCCACATGAAAAGGTTCCTATGCCCAAAGGCAAACACACATTTTTCTGATACGACAAACTACTTTTACTACTACTATTACTTTTCAACAGCATAAATGTGTGTTTTCTTCAGGGCTTTTTAAAGTTGATTTGACCTTTGTTTGTTTGTTTGTTTGTTAAAATAAACATCAAAATTTGACCCTGTGGGTTCTCCAGGGATAAGAAAATTTCAGAATTATGAGATAAACAATAAGACTTAATGCCTTAGTCATATGCACCGTACAGGCGTTGACCCCCATGGGTACTGCTTTTTTGTTTGGTTGTCAGGGCCCATGGAGGGTCATAGAGAAGAGTAGCCACGTCTCAAGGGGATTGAAGGTGTTTCTTGCATTTCACCTTAAGGACCATTATGAAAATGGAACGTACCATTGCCATGCGTGTGGTAAGTGCATCATAAGGTATTTATAAGGACTTTTTTAGAATTTTTGTTCATTTTCCTGGCGTACGTGAAAATTGTATTTTGCACACTGTGGAGTTTTGTGTTTGGTATTTTGTATCTGCAATATTTGTTCATAAAAAAAAATAAAAAAAAGGCATTAATAAGGACAATTTAAGTTCCCCACACTAGTGACGTACGGGTGATGATGTCGTACGGTGCACTTACACCACACCCCAAGGTGCGCATGCTAGCTCTGCACTGACTGTGTGCAAATGCTACATGAGATGTGCAAGTGATTAATAAATGCCCCTAGGACCCCTGTGGGATGCCCACATAAACTACATTGTCTAATGAATACGCACCTATCACATGAGAGATAAGAGAGGGTTAAAAAAGATGACCCCTTTATTCGTCCCACACAAACATTTCAAATTCTGAGCAGCACTAACGGGAGCCTTGGACAAAGCGCAGGATTTTGGGGGGTGAAAAAATGAAAAATCAATACAACACATCTGCGCCTACTTCAGCCTTACTTGCGCTTTGTGTTGTTTGAATATTTCCTACAACCTGTCCCTCGCAGCATGCTCATAGGAAAAAATATGCATTCAAATATTTTCTCTCTACGGGCTCACAAAGCCTTCTGCAACCTTGACATTTTGTGCAAGTTTGCCCGTTTTTCACGCCCAAACAGCCCAAATCCACCCATAAGGGCGGCTGTGACCAAGGTTTTATTTAATTATAGTTTATATTTAAAACTAACATCTCCTCTCCTGACTCCTGTCAACATTTAAAGTTATTATTTTTACATTTACTGTTGGGCAGAGGCTAGTTCATATGTTGCAATCGTCCTTGTCAATAAAGTTAGTTTAAGTTCATTAATGCAAAGATTTAGTTGGAGCCCACAGAAAATGTTGCAGTAGAAAAATTAAATGGATTCTATGAGCCTTTATTGTTTGTGACTATAAGAATAATTGATTTAGTGCAGATTTTTCTAAAGCAGAACGAAGCAAAAGGTCACTTCGGAAACCTTTAAAAAAAAAGTCTGCTGTGCTTTTTTCATATTTTTCTTTGCTTTTCTGCTGCTTCCTTCAGGGGTCAAAATAACAGTGAGTCACACACCTCTTTCTAACTCTCCTCCTGCATCCACCTCAACTATTGACTATTTACAAAAATGATCATTTACAGCTAACCGGAGATACTCAAATTTCATTAAACGTAAGGATTTAGCAAAACCAGAAATACTTATTTTCTTTTTTTCATAAAAAAGAGCATCATTTATTTTTTAAATGATGCTCTAATCACCTATATTTGAGGTCTGAATGATTTGTTATTAATTGTGAAACATTCGACTTAAATTTGGACTAAATTTAAGAAGCTTAAAAAATAAAAATGAATAAACTCTTACCATGTTTAGGACTCAAGATGGGGAACGGGTCTCCCAACTTCCAGAAGAAATACATGAAAGTGAACCACACCATACACGCAAATAGAAGTCTTTGCCTCTGCACTAGATGGACAAACAGTAAAGCACTTATTATGGGATGTGGTCATCAACATCATTCCATTACTTTAGTTTCAAAAACAGGATGTACTCACGCAGGCGTATGTTACTGACAACAAAGTAACCGATGTAGAAAGGCACCACGAAGATTAAAACCAGCAGAATCACATACAGATTCAGCTTCCAGTGGAAATACCTTGAACTGTTAGAGAACAATTATAATTTATACATTGCTTTTCATGCACATTGGAATTGAATAGTTACAGAACACACCTGCTACTTAAGGCACCCAGGATCTCAAAGATAATGAGCTCAAACATGGTGCATGAAAATGCAAATGTGACAGAGAAAACCACCTGGACTACATACTGCCGCACCTGAAGCAAAAACAGAGAGTCAGTACGGGATTCACCCAATGATCAACACAACGTATGATAAAAAATTACAATGCAAAATGAATGATGAGTGCATTTAATGCAAAATCTACAAAAAGCTTACCTCATAGTCTTTGAATAGCTGCCGCATAAAAAACAACCAACCGAACCCAAAGAATAGAACCTGTTTTATTCAAAAAGAAATATTTCAGAAAAAAAAAAAAATCCATATTAAATTAGATCATTCATTTCTAATACCACAGAAAAACAAATTCATTAAGCGATGCAAAAACATATTTAATGTCGTTTTCTGCTAAGAGGTTTTACATTTATTAAGGAAAATTTTAAAACTGAATCTCAAACTTTAACTATAATTTGCATGGTCAAAGAGCAGTGAATCAGGCTGTTTCTCCATTAATATTCACTACATTTGGCGGTTTTGTATTACTTCCTGTTGCTCAGAGAACAAACTTTAAACAGTTTTGCTAGTGTGCAGGTCTCTGCATGGCTCAGCACCAAAGTACACCTTAAAATTATAGATCTAATATCAACCACTTATAAGAACTCTATAAGACTCTACTCCACTCTATAAGAAGCTAATGGACCTTCTCAGGCAGTCTTCTGGTGCTTAAAGTCAAAACAAAACAGGGTTTTATATAACTAAAAAACTGGAAGTCCAGGCTTAGAACTGTTCCTTAAGCTGAATGTAAGAAAGCCTGTTAACTGCATGTATTTCTTTTCATTTTGATTTGAGTTTACAATTTTTACTATTAGCTTAAAGTTTGCCTGACAGAAAGAAATAAGTTTATGATCTGCTTGCTTCAGTGACTAATTATTGATTCCCTATTGGAATTTGAATCATTGGATTCCAAGATCTTCTGCTTTTTTTAAGTTACAAAAACAAACTCAAAAGCATCAGGAATATTAAAAATAAAACTCTTTACGGGACCTTCTGTGTACTTCATTTCCAAAGAATGAGAACTAAAAATATTGTTAGATAAAAGGTCTGTAATAAAGCATGCTAACAACACAAAAGTATTGCTAAGTACTACAACAATGTGATCTGGGAACGCAGTTTTTTACGTACTGCTAAGTACTAATTTATTTACGTCCTAACTTCTTAAATAAAAACGGGTCTAATTAAGTGAATGCTAACAAAAATTACCTGAGAGGTAAACATGATGACAGAGTCCACCAGAAACGACATGATGAATAAACGCCGAACGTTTATAAACCGCGAATAGAAAGAACGAAGATCATTTCAGTGCATTCTGACCAAAAGAAGTAAACAATTTGCTACAAATATTGTGAAATTTTCATTTAAAATTAGTTTAATGCAGTTTAGCATTTCGCTACAACCGCGGCAACTAAATGCGTCACCAACGAGTATTTCCGGCGCATGAATCTGACGTCATCGCAATATCGAATCAAAATAGATGAACAGAATAGAATTTATTCCAGACTCATGATCCAATCGGTAAAAAGGAGTACACAGACCCCACTTTATTAAAAATTACAGTCAGAATACACAATTTGAGGTACAGTATATAGGTAATTAAAAGTAAATAAAATAAAAAAAGGATAAGAATAAATACCAAGATAAAAATTAAAAAAAAAACATAAATATCTATAAATATCTAAAAACAAATATTACTAATATTACGATAAATATTTTTTATTATTACTTATAATATTAAATATAAATATTATTTTATTTGGTTGCTTTAATACATCCATTTTGCCTTTTTTCACATTTGTTTGTTTTATTTGAGCTATCTTTAGCCCATTCAAATAGACCGTATGCTATAAAAAATATCAATATGAATGAATCGTTATTGGGCTTTTTTCCTTCTTGCGTCATCATTATATTTGTTTGGCAATCTTTCTATGTGGCTGACCTCTGTTTTTCTTGTACAGATAAGCTTACGACCTATAAATAAATTGCTGTATTCATTATAGAAAATGTTTTGTTTTGGAGTCATAGTAATGGCTGTAGTTCAAAACGAACAACCTCTCTATTTTTTTAGTTATTTCTCATTTTTAATTAAGATCATGTCCTCCAAAACCTTGTTAATCCACTGCAGCTCCACAGACTCATCTCATTCTGGACGCAGTGTCTACGTGTCACCAGCAGAGGGCTAAAAAGTCCCCTAAGTGCTGTGAACACTCATTCTGTCCTCATTCTCAGCTCCTTCCGTTCAGATCAGCCTTCTTTGAGTTTGTGGCGTGGAAAGAAGAGAAGATTTGATGAATGCAACTGCCTTCTTGCCTTTTTCATGTGCCCAAAGGCTGCTGGATCATAATCATTGGGATGCAAAAGATGTTAAGGAGGTAGATCATCTCAAAAACTCTTTTTGGCTTTAACTTTTCAGAACTTAAAAGGTGAGTTTTTATTTTACTGAATACACATTCAACTAAAACCAAAAGAAAAAAATTGGGTGGATTTAGTATCCTTACTTAAAATTTTAATAAAGAAGATTAAGTAAAATCTGATATTTAATCATTAGCTTGGTAAACTATCCTGTTATTACATGTATGTTTTTAATTGAATGTAGCTTTACACCCTGTAAAGTGTTTTGAGTGATATTTTATTGATAATTGTCTTTAAAAATAACTATTTGTTTGCCAAAATTGTGCTCTTAGCCTAAATTGTAAAACAGTATAACTGTTTTATGGGGTTTTGCAACCAATAATTATGAAACCAAAGGAAAATATACCGTATTTATACTTGTTTTATTTGTTTAATAATTTTATGAAAAAAAACACTTTGTGCCAGTCTTACATTCTTTATCCAATCCAAACTTTATTTTAAAACAATGTGAAAATTGTCTTTTGGAGCCCTTCGGTGCATTTCTGGGTTATTTCAGGAGCAAAGTCTACTCTGCATGAAGGTGAAACGGGGTTAGCTTTTCAGAAGTCATGCAGAGTTGGAGCACCAGTCAAAGAAGCTGATGATTTCACTTTGGAAAGGCTAATAGAATCATAAAATCTCCTCTTGGTCTTGGCCTTGAGCAGAGAAGAAGATGATCCCGGCATCTTGTTGGAACAGTCTGCAGGTGTGTTTACTCCTTCTGTTGGTTGGGCAGCGACAATGTGAGTATCCTAAATCCAACTAAGAGGGAAAATATGAAACTAGACCAGCTTTCTGTCCTATGTAACATAGTGGTGGATGTTCCAGGCAGAGTAACCGCACCTGGTCAGGTGAACGCTCCTGTGGGAAAGCCCTTCACCCTGACTTGCACCATTTCCAGGGATCGTGCTGAAGTCTTAAAGCAGGTACGCTGGCTGGACGTCCAGAACCAGACCTTGCTGGAATATCAGCCGGGAAACAAGGACAGTGTGAGTGGACAGCAGCATGTGGAACTTGCCGCCTCGCCCAAGGACGTCTCGACGATCATCATCCGCAGGGTGAGCTTCCGGGATGAAGGCTGCTACACCTGCATATTCGAGCTACAGCGTTCTGGCTCAAAGCAGGGACAGACGTGCCTCACCGTTACAGGTAACAATGGAAACTATTGATCAATATTCTGCCAGGTTTCCATCTAAATTGGGGTCTGTCAGCAATCAAACCACACATGATGGGGAAGCCAAGAGTTTAAGCAAGCGTTCTTGTATTAAGAATCAACAAGCAAACAAAAAAGATCATAAGATCATAAATCAAAACTAATCAGATAGGATAATTAAAAGTGTGCCATTACTCTCTATAACTGTTTATAAAGGTTTTGCTAGCAGGCAGTGTGTCTGGAAACTAGACATTTTTGTTCACTTTGTTTTTATTCTTTTAAATTAAGTTCATCCACCAAAGTTCAAGGTCTAGCCCCTTAATGCCTGAATTTGGTTCCAAGTATCTTATGTATATATTGTGCTTCTTCAGACAACTTCAGACAGAGACAGAGAGAGAGAGAGAGAGAGAGAGGGATGGATGGATGGATGGATGGATAGATGGATAGATGGATAGATGGATAGATGGATAGATAGATAGATAGATAGATAGATAGATAGATAGATAGATAGATAGATAGATAGATAGATAGATAGATAGATAGATAGATAGATAGATAGATAGATAGATAGATAGATAGATAGATAGATAGATAGATAGATAGATAGATAGATTAGATAGATAGATAGATAGATAGATAGATAGATAGATAGATAGATAGATAGATAGATAGATAGATAGATAGATAGATAGATAGATAGATAGATAGATAGATAGAGAGATAGAGAGATAGATAGTTTTTCCATCCAAGGTGGATTAAACGGTACGTTGTCAATTTGGGATATACAGCATGAAGGAATTAAAACATGCATTTTGTAATTTTGCCACTGTTTAGGATGATTTAAAACCATAAGTTAACCTAAAAATAAGAGTCAAAATTGTGAAGACTCACTCTGATAAAAATGGAGTTTTTGACGTGTTTAACATGTTCTTGTGGCATTTTCTGATAATAGAGAACAAATAATAAGTAAAAGAGCTTAAAATTGCATTTCTGAATATTACTTCATTCAAATCGCGAATCAGAAACAAAAGAAAAATTGTTGCTTGAAAAGAGCATATTTGTAATGTAGAAAATACACTGAGTGGACCACAGGTTTCCCACTCCGCTTCATTCTGATGCATACTGTAAATTTGTAGACAAATGGATCCAAGTACGTCTTAGTTTTCCTCGTCTGAGCTGGCATTTGGCTCAAAACTGTACGGCTGGGTAGCTCCAGTATTGCTCACCGTTTTTGTTGCACCAATAATGCAAGGTTAGGGTTGTGTGTGGCTGGAAGGTAGCAGGAGAGAATGTAAACAGAGAGCTCTCAGCATCAGGGAGGGGAAGTGGGGTCAGGTTTGCTCCACATCAAAGGTCCCACCCAAAGTTCAGACGCAAACAACACAGGTTTTTTGATTTTCTCTCAAAAGAGCATAATTATAGTTAAAAGACTACTAAAAAAAGTTTGAAAATATATCAAAAGAGGATTGGCGGGGGGGCTTTAACATGAACCTTTTTTTTTTCTGCCTCATGAAAATCTTTGTTATTGTGACGTAGAAATCTTAAAGCCAGTGAAGGACATGAAGCCGGACTGAGCGAAAAAAGACAGAACAGCTGAAGAGCCCTCATCTATTTAAAGCATAAGATTAAACCTCTGCTTTACATTATACAAATATCAATTAGCCTTTGCTATTTCACAGGTTAAAAATCCTGACAATTATGTTTAAAGCTGTCAGTAAAAGTGTAAGATAACCCACAGAGTCAAAAAAATATATTTTCATGTTATTAATACCAGAAACTTTTCTAAGGGTTAGACACCTACTAAAGTTAACGATGCTTCACGCTTTTGTTAATAGAAAGTGATCAGCCCTAATGCATAAGCATCTTTTTTCTTTGAAAAAAATGCATTAATGTTTGGGTCAAGATGTCTCCTAGAAGTTAAAGACCCACTCTGATCATCTTTTGATCTATTTTTAAAGCATTCCCAGTTGTCTTTAAATTAGGATTATGCCATTTTTGGCCAAAATCTAAAAAAAACTCTATTGTTTTCTAGGACCTAGTTTCTCCAGAGTGGCAGGAGTTTATTAGAAATTCACCTCTAAGTTGAGGACGGGACTGTTGGCACAGAGCAACCCCGCCCCCCTTCCGAGGGAGGGGAAGCCAATATCTGAGCGAACCAGCTTGCCAGCTCGTCTGAGCTCGTCTGAGCTGGCAAGCTGGGAGTGGAGCGGAGCAGGGAGCTTGTGACCCGTCCAGCGTAGTTTCTACATCACAAATAAGCTCTTTTTCGAACAACATTTTATCTTCTGCTCTTAAAACACAACAATTTGAATAAAGATATTCTCTGAATGACATTTTTAGCTTATAAATGTCCTCCATCATCAGAGAAATGCCACAAGAACATGTTTAAAACACCAAAAAAGACATTTATCATCAAAGTGGGTCTTTGAAGTACTTCTCTAGGGTCATGACTTGTGCTATCAGAAAGACATGGGAATCCCTGTGTTCTGCTTTCTCCACATTGGGTTGTGAAATCCATGTTTCCACATTTTTCCTCCAAACTTGCTTTTTTTTAAAAATCATTTCTGTTTCATGACTGATTTTTGGATGCCTGCCCTTTGCACCCAACCGCTCAAACTGAAGATATGTGCTGCCCCTGACCACAGTTAAATTCTGAACTTAACCTCATGAGCCTGCTGAGGCTCCGCCAGTCATGTTAATAAAGGGCGCCGTGGCACAGAGAGAAGCGCTTGTCCTCCTAAACAGAAACAGCTGCTGCAGATTCCACAGGCTGCTCTCCTCATCGTGTTTCTGAATAACATCACCCAGCCCTCCTCATTGTTTGTACTCTCTTTCACCCCCCCACAGCCCAAGTCACCTCTGAGAGAAACAAAACAGCAGTGAGTGGGAAGAAGGCCTCTCTGTCATGCTCCTATGCTTTGCCTGAAAAGGTGCAGCAGGTCGTGTGGCGACACACCTCTGCGCTTGGCGACCTCACAGACGTGGCATCGTTTGCGAAGCGGAGCGACCCCATGATCGAGCCGCAGTATCAGGGAAGAGTGTGGCTCACTGCATCACTGTCAGACAGTGAGCTCACCATCCAGCCTGTTACTATCAAAGATGAGGGCTGCTACACCTGCCTATTTGAAACACACCTTGATGGACCAAAGAGCTCCACTGTTTGTCTCTCCACCTACGGTAAATGTCTATTTTGATTCACGTTTAAGCTCCTATCTGTGTTGGCTGATGTGCACACTGCCAGTTTATAATTATTTTGTCCGATTTGAGGAATGCATTCATCCATTCCTCTTTTTCTCAACCTGCCATATCCCTTTTGGTGTCATGGGGTGGGCGGAGCCTGTCCCAGCTACTGTTGGGCAAAGGCGGGGTACACCCTGGACTGGTTGCCAGTTGGTCCCAGGGTCACACAATCACTCTCACAGTCATTCACACATGCACATCTAGGGACACTAGAGTAACCAACCACCCCTATGAAGCATGTTTCTGGACTGTGGGAGTAAACCAGAGCACCCGGAAAAAACGCACGCATGCACGGGGAAAACATGCAAACTCCACACAGAACGGTCCCACTCCTGTCATCTTTTGGGCTCTTTTCAAAGCGTTTTTCATTATGATAATACTGTTTTTAGCCAAAATAAAAAATAAAAATCTGTTGTTTTCTAGGACATAGTTTCTGCAGATTGTCAGTAGTTCATTAGAAATTTGTCTCTGAGTTGTGGGCGGGACCCTTGATAAAGACAAGCGCCGTCTCACCTTCTCCTCCCCACTGCTGAGAGCTCAGAGCAGGGAGCGTCACAGATAAGCTCTTTTTAAACTGTATTTTTTCATCTGTCCTTGATTCACAACAATATCAATAAATCCTCAGAGAGACAATTATGAGCTTACACTCACTCCTATGAAAATCGTGTTTTTGTTAACATGCTCTTATGGCATTTTTCTGATTATGGAGGACAAATATTAAAATAAAATGAAGATAAAAATTGCATTTGTGAGCATTTCTTTATTCAAATCCTTGTGAATGAGGAATAAATGAAACAAAAAAACATTTTAAAAAGAGCGTATTTTTGTCATTGAATATTCGCTGGGCAGGCTGATAGCTCCGTGCTCAGTGCTTTCACTGGTGGGGAGAGGAAAGGGGAGGCAGGGCTTGTCTGCATTAAGGGTCCCGCACGCAACTCAGAGACAAATTTCTAATAAACTGCTGACATTTCCTTAAATATCAACACAGGTTTTTTGGATTTTGGCTACAAACGACAAAATTATAAATAAAACCAAGAGGGAATTCTGACTTATTTATCAGAATTCTGACTTGCAGTGTGTCAAATGGAAAGAGTTTCAGGAGGTTTTTTTGGAGTTTTACTCCGCATTTTCCCCCTCCAAATCTCAAAACTACAAAAACAAACCGTGCTCAATTTAGCAATCAATGTTTCTTTATTTTCACTTTTTGATCTTTCTCCACAATGGTTTCTACTACAGTCCACTTTATCTGTGATTTTACACAAAGATTTAATGTTAAACACTAAGCGTATAAAAAACGAGAGAGAGAAAAAAATCTGCCCCCACTATTTTTAAAACACGTGAACTGCATCACTTTAGTCTCACCAAACTATGTTTGATTTTGCATTACAAGTCTTTATTTTTACTGCAGGCAGTCTGGAAGTTCTTGAAAGTGATCAGTGAAAATAGGAGGAAGCCTCAGCAAATTTTAAAACAGTGATCAAGTCTCACATTTTTTGTGTAATTTAGTGTAAAAGTGCATTTTTACTGGTGAACTTGTGATTTAATCTATCAGAACAAGAGGAAAAAAACACAAGTGTCTGATTTTCATGCCTTAACCTGGACTTTGCAGACAGGAGAGACCGGCAACCCGAGGATTTAAACTGGAATGCTGATGTTTTCTTAAGATTCTAGCTGTTTAATGTTTTAAAGCACCAAGACCGTGGAGCCCATTTACACAAACACAGAGCAAGTTTGTCCATGTGAAGAATGGAGCTTTGGAAAGAAAGAATGATGGAGGCAGGGAGTGAGATCTTGCTTCATGACTGTGGCAGTGTCCACAGCAGACAGGGTTTCCTCTGTGCTTTGTCTGCTGCTCTTTGTTCTCCTTTTTGCGTTTTCACTTTTCTCCTAATGCCCTTCTATCCTAGTAATTCCAAGAAACAGATGTGCTTTTGTTTGCCTTTGAACTCCACAGTGCTATAGGTGTCCCCATGTGTTAAGACAGGAACAGATTTAATTTTTTCAGCAGGAATCTTCCACAACCTTCTATGTGAATGACGTCATGCTTTTGGGTTTGCTTCCATGTTTGCTCGTGCTCTTGTTTTCAAACTTTGACTTCTCGTTTTAAGGGTCACCACAGTGAAAATCTGCTTCAACTCAACCCACTCCTCTTCATCTTCCTCACTCATATGAGCCATAATCGTGTCCTCCTCCTCTACATCCATGAAGCTCCTCTTTGGTCATCCATAGGTCTCTCGGTAGCTCCGACCTCAGCGTTCTTTTAGGAACATCACTGTCTGTCTGTCAGTCTGCTTCCCTGCATTTATCTCCAGAACATGCTCCAGGAGCTTTTGCTCTGATGGCTCCATTCCTGATTCTATCCATGCTGCTCTCTCTCAGAGAGAACCTCAGCATCATCTCTGCTCTAACTCTGGCTCAGCTTGCAGGCTCTAAACCGACAACATGGCTGCTCCCATCACAGTCCTCTACACCGTTCTTTTAGTTTTGTTGTCAACTTGATGTCTTTCTCTTGTTTCGGCCTGTTAACATCGTTGTTCTGGACTGTTGACCCAAGTACTAAAAATCCTTCACCTTCCTCGCCTCCGCTTCCGGTGACCCTCCTAAGCCCCTCCCATTTCCACCAACATCATCGAACAACAGAAAACTTCAATAAATAATCTTGACTGTGTAAGATAAATTACAAGTATTTAGTGACTTTATCTGCATCTTCTCAATCTCAAAATAGCTTCAAACAGTCAGATTTGTTGCTTCAGAAGCAATGAAGCAGTTAAACTTGGTCTTAACTTTAGACTCTAGCGGTCTATAGTCTCACTTCTTATCACAGGAAAGCGTTCCCTCGCTGTATCGTGGTTCACCTTTAGTGGTCTAACTGTTTTGTGTGTTTGTTTTTTCGTGCAGTTTTAAATGCCTTCTCTCTTTCTCTACAGTGCACTGTGTTCTGCATCCTGATTGGCTGTTGATCTTATAAATCAATCTCTATTATGCTGCGTCTCCTGTACAGTCGCTGTGTATGCAGCACCAGCTCGCCAAAGTTACATAAATCTTAGAACGAGAGCAGATATTTGGTTTCATTCTATAATACTGGATGAATTTCTCCACAAAAGTTTGAAATTTGAGAGTTCAACCAAGATAGAAAAACTTAAAAATGTGTGTAGCGATGAATTTTACTGCATTGAAACATCTGTAGTCCTACTTTGTGGACTTCAGATATAGTGAACCTTTTTTGAAAAAACAGGATGGTTTCTGCACTGGAATCTCATCCTCAATCAAATCAGTCATTAAAATCAATCGATCAAACGAATCAAATCAAACCAATCACTTGATTTGTAGAGCACCTTTCATCAACATGCTGTAGAACACAAGCTGCTTGACATAAACATGAATTAAAACAATAAAAAGTCATAAAGCACAATAGATTCAAAGCAACAACAATCAAAGGACAGACATGAAATGGAAGGAAATGCTGTAGCTAATACTTTGAAGAGGTAGAGTAAAAATGTACAAATGATAAAAGCCAAATCAGAGGGCGACTTTGCTAATTATGAATCATGTCGTTTTAGACCTAAGAGGTGAACCTGATCAGAACGCTAACAAAAAGCTAGAAACCAGTCAACTCACATGAGGAAAACCCAGCAACAATGCCTAAAAGAAGGCTAAAGTTCGGATGTGAGAGGACATAAAGGTAGTTACTGCAATAGGGTTGAATGAAAGCAAGTGAAATCTTTTGCAGCCCCTGCATTAGCACTGATGGCAACAACACATTACGACATGACAAGATGTCCCATTTGAACTGTGGTGATGGTTTTACATGAAATGACGATTTATCGTATTTCGGGCAGATACTCGAAGCAGTGTTTTCAGGTAAATACCCCAGGGCGGTTCAGTTAATTAACTCACCTGCTCAGCGTCTTATTTAAGCCAGGTGCGCAGTTGTTCATTCTTTCTTACCTTCAGCGCTCATTCTTCGCCGGTCTCCGAGGCCTCGGGTCTCCGTCTCTTTCGGCGTCTTGCTGTGTTCCCACGTCCTTCGGATGGATGATCCCCATCTTTCTGATGTGGGGTTTTCGTTTCGCCGCGTCTGCTCTCCTTAATTTCTCCTCCGATCCGCGGGCGGCTGACGGCGCACAGCGCGTTCGTTTCGCCGCAGTCGCGTGCATCTGCAAGGGGTGTGCTTTCCGCGATGTTCTGGATGTCCGTGCCCCCCGATCAGGGGTAGTCCGGGTCGTCTCGTCTGCCGTGGTCACCCCAATTATCCACGGTGAGCGTCATGCAATACTTTTCCCGTGTAGTTTTCTATGGCTGCGTCTCACTTCCTGTTTACTTCGGTGACGTCACGCCCCTAAGGACCCTGGGAATTGTGGTTTTGACTCCGGGTCCTTCATGATGCGCTTCTGATTCCTTTTCTGCTGCGTAGTTCTGTGTCGTCCGGTTGTTTTTTTCAGGGGTTGTGGGGTCCTTTCTGTGGTTGTGAAGGCTGGCAGTCCTCGTTTGGACAAGTTTCTCATGCTGGCTGAATTTATCGTGGCTTTTAGCATTTGTTTTCTGTTGCTCATTTGTTCTTTGGGAGCTGTGTGTAAATCTTATCTTTAATTTGATGCTGGCTTTATTATTATGGCGTTTCTTCTGTTTGTTTTCTTCGTTGTTGTAGCTGCTGGTTAGTTAGAATGTGAATCAGTGTCTCTTGGACCCGTCTCTGCTCTGTGGACATTTTTCCCTATGATTGGTCTCTCTTATGCAGCGTCTATGGCTCATTTTATTCACTCAGCGTTCCTCGTTCATTGCCCCCGCACGTTCTGCATCTGGTTCTGCTTCGCCTGTTTTTTCCCCGCTCTGTGTACCCCAGTGGGTCCTGCCCTGTCCTCAGGGACTTGCGTCGGCCGCATTAGTGAGTGTGTCGGTCTCGTCGCGGCCTTGTTTTCTCGGCTGGACAGTTAATTTGTTATTCTCTCTCTAGTTTGGTTGGAGGTTTGTGGGGGCTATGTGATGGATTCTTCCGGGGCATCGTTTTCAAAGCCGCCACTGAGGGTGGCCCCTAGGAAGTGTTCAGGTTGACGTGACTTGATCTGGACCTGTTAGCGCCTCGCAGTTAATCTTCTGGGCATCAGTGGCCTGGTTCCCCATGCGCCTTCAGGATTAGTATACATTTTCTTCAGCTCCCCATGCTGTCTCCACGATTTTCCTCCGAACGCGATATAAGGCTGAGGATTACTGTCACTGATGGTCTCACTGTTCTGCCTCTATGCCTCTCAGTTGCGTCTCTTGGCCTTCAGTTGGCGCTCGAGGTGTTTGCCGGTTTTACCTTTCCGTTGTCGTGGCAGTCCTCATAAAATCGACTTTATCGCCCTGTACTGGATATTTGTAGGCGATGGGTGCCCTTCATTTTGCATGTTATCGATGATTTCTTGGTGGCCAACTTTCCTCTGTATCCCTGGTCTTTTGAATCTCTGTGAAAAAAAAAAAAAAAAAAAAAAAAAAAAAAATTAAAATTATTTTCAAAAATTGGGTTTCCACGTTATCTATAATGTACGGTCCTCCACCCGTCCGGATTTCTTTTTCTTCTATAGATTTGGGTGGTTCATTGATGCTTGTCTCTCCCCATTATGTCATCTCTAGCTTTTGTGCAGCATGTCGTTTATTCAAATTTTGGTTGGATATGATTCGTCAATGATTGGGCCACCTGACATTTGCTGTAGCTTTGGTCCTATGGTCATCCGTTCATCTTGTGTTCTTGTTCTGGGTTGTTCGATCCTGGGCCACGTGTTCCTGTTCTGGATTTTCGTGTTTTGTTTGATCTTTCCCTCTCCATGCCTGGAGTGGTTTTGTGATACCTGTTGTGTCTTCAGGCTCCCTCCACTTGTTCTCCTGAGTCTGCGCCTTCTGGTTTGGGGGAAAAGGATTTAAGAAGAGTGGTTTGTGTTTGTCCGGCCGCCAGAACCTACGGCTCTGATGGTTCTTAAGGGGTCGTCTGGTTATTTCATCCTTGGAGATTATATTAAGGCTGTTTCAATATTAAATGATAGTATTGTGTCATCGGTTGACTTGGTTAATGTTTAAATAACACCTTGAGCAACTTCTACCCTGACCGTAGGAAATATATATCACTTGCGCTCTCAAGCTTAGTTCAAGAGTTAAATCTTGTGTCCGCAAGTCAGTCTTCTATCTGCTTTTTTTTTTTTAAGCAGATGGCACTCTGCTAGATGCATCCCCATTTAGAGGCTTGTTATACTCCGCCTCTAAATGCTTAAGGTTCAGTCTAGCAAAAAATACTATCAAAACCTATGATCCCTCATGGCTCTCAAGTTCTCTTTTGCAGTATCCAGTCGCCCTTGGCTAATTAAAAAAATTTGAGAACCACTTATATCAATTACAAGGCATCAAATCCAGCCGAGCTGTAATCCTTTGCCACGTGGGATGTTGACCTTCCTCATCTACAAATCTCCTTGGCTACTCTTCCCATCTACTACTCCTCGATGGCCTCCTGAAGGTGCGTCCCTCTGAAACTGTCAAAGGTTACTTTTCTCATCATTGGAATATATAAAAAATTGGTGTTAAGATTTCGTGCAGGTTATATATTTCACTATCATTTCACTGTTGGAATTTGTAATTATGGTGGTTCCTAGGGTGCGATAAATCCACAATGGGTCTTTACCTTTACTATCTACTAAATTTCACTTTCTCAGATTTGTTTTTTAAAAGCACTGTTATTTAATTTATCTCAATCATTTTGAAACTGATCAGTTTCTGGGTTATTTATATATTCTTGTCAAGACTAATACTGCTTTGTTTTTATCTATGCATCGCATCCTGAGCCTGCGAACACCTACGCCCCGATCAGCTTCTCCGTTTCCAGGAAATGATGTCACCCATGCATTCCCTTGATCTGGTGCTGCAACGATGACTGCTCGACGTACCTATTGCTGCACTGAAAGTGACGGGGCGTTGGACCTCCTCTGCATTCCAATAACCCTTCTGACTGAATTAATTAATCAATGTCAACCGCAGAATGAATGTAAATTCTTCGATTATAGATGTTAAAAGCAAATTATAGCCAGGTGGAAGCCTCAAAATTTAGGTTGCTCTAAGTTGTATCATAGTCTGCGAGGAGCTCGAATCTGGTTCTTAAGCTCATTTGTTTGTAGTATGCCAAAGAAGCATAGTAATTATGGGCGTTGAACTCGTTCTTAATATTGGGATGGAACCTCATTATATGGATGTTCCTTGAGCGCTTATAATTGGTATGCCAAATGGAGAAAATTATGGCTATTAAGCTCGTTCGTGGTACTGTCGTTGGGAGCTTCGAAATAATGGATGTTACTTAAGCGCGTGTATATATAGTTGCCAAAAATGGAAGAGTTTATGGCCATCAAACTTGTTCTTGGTTTAATAGAAGTTCCAATAATGGCTGTTAAGCATGTCATACGCCATCGGAAGCTTTGGATTGGATGTTAAGTTAGTGTATCATACGGGTTGTTTGGCGGTTTAAATTATAGTTCTGCACAGCGTTTTGCGGAAGTGAGCTTACGTTCTAAGATCACGTATAAGTAATTTTATGTTGGCTCCCCTTTTATTTCTTTCCCTCTCTCTTTCAGATAGTATCTTCCTCTAGTGGTTTCCACGAACGGGAGCGACCCTACGGTCAATGGTGCCGGGTCACACATAGCAGATCCACTAGATAGCATGTCCCCTTCGTGGCGCTGTACTCGAACGGGGCGGCCCAACGGTCAATGGTGCCGGGTCACACATAGCAGATCCACTAGATAGCATGTCCCCTTCGTGGCGCTGTACTCGAACGGGGGCGGCCCAACGGTCAATGGTGCCGGGTCACACATAGCAAATCCACTAGATAGCATGTTCCCTTCGTGGCGCTGTACTCGAACGGGGGCGGCCCAACGGTCAATGGTGCCGGGTCACACATAGTAGATCCACTAGTTAGCATGTTCCCTTCGTGGCGCTGTACTCGAACGGGGGCGGCCCAAACGGTCAATGGTGCCGGGTCACACATAGCAGATCCACTAGATAGCATGTTCCCTTCGTGGCGCTGTACTCGAACGGGGGCGGCCCAAACGGTCAATGGTGCCGGGTCACACATAGCAGATCCACTAGATAGCATGTTCCCTTCGTGGCGCTGTACTCGAACGGGGGCGGCCCAAACGGTCAATGGTGCCGGGTCACACATAGCAGTCATACTGGGAAATGAAATGAAAATGGAATGCTGCCGAAAACACACCCCATTTTATTACACACTGATTATACATTCACATTTTCTCTTCTTCTGGATGATTTTAGTGTTGGGGGTTTTGTTACCCGAAAGTTTTATGGAAATTTTATGGAATTTTATGGAAGTTTTATGGAATTGAACGGAGCCTTATGCCAAACGAAAATATGTGAATGCCAACTTAAAGAATGTGGAAAAATGTCAAATAAATATTTCTTACTGCAAGAGTTGTCTGACTGAAATGACGATTTATCGTATTTCGGGCAGATACTCGAAGCAGTGTTTTCAGGTAAATACCCCAGGGCGGTTCAGTTAATTAACTCACCTGCTCAGCGTCTTATTTAAGCCAGGTGCGCAGTTGTTCATTCTTTCTTACCTTCAGCGCTCATTCTTCGCCCCACCCTCCTCCCCGGCTTCCACCTGTGGGCTCCGTAAAGGGGGGTTTTGTTACCCGAAAGTTTTATGGAAATTTTATGGAATTTTATGGAAGTTTTATGGAATTGAACGGAGCCTTATGCCAAACGAAAATATGTGAATGCCAACTTAAAGAATGTGGAAAAATGTCAAATAAATATTTCTTACTGCAAGAGTTGTCTGACTGAAATGGCATCAATATTTCAGTTTTACTACTGTTAAAGGTTTAAACTCTCAAATAAGGACTTTTTTTTCCTTTAGAACCTCTTTATAATTTAACATTTTTAACTCTTCCAGAAAAAATGTGATTTTTGAAAGCTTCCCAAAAACGTTTTATTTCGACAGATTAAATTCCTATCATTGTGTGTGCATCGTCTTTGGAATCTACTGTTATATAAGGCAAAGTATTTCCTTGTACTTTTACCCTGTTATGAGCTGAGGATTGTTACTATCCTGCATGATCCAGTACAGGGGGGGCTGAAATCCCAAAAGCTGTTGAGAAGTTATGAAAGCATGAACACCAAATATCTGCAAATATCTGTGGCGAAACGTGAACCTGCCAACAAAAATCCTCTTAGTTCCAGTGCAGCGCATTCCTGTCAGGGCGCCGGGAATTAAACAGTAACAGATTTATGCATCAATGCAGGAATTCACATATTTTAACTAGTCTGGGGAACTGAAGATATTATCCCAAGTATCAGCATACAGATACAATAACGTTTCCTGAAAAAAAGGGGTTTGATTTGTTTGTTTTGAAACATTTTCCTCACCACGCCCTACAGAAAAACACCACGCTTCATCTTTCAGTCCATGCCACAGCCGGACCACATTGTTTTGGCAATTTTTCTTTTTTTACTGCGCCTTTGAGCGAATATTTGCACACACTTTACACTACCACCACCACCCAAAAAAAAGCAATCACAGTGGGAGAAACCATCAAAAGAATGAGTGGGGACAAAATGTCTTATGGGGTTAAAAGTTATGGGTTCATTATGGGATGGCCTCTGGATCTATGACTTGGTAACCATTTTGTGGCTAAGTGGGAAATTTGGTTATTTTCAAATTTTCGAGCAACATGGGGAAAAGATCTTTTTTAACACAAACGCCACCAGGTTAAGTCTACAACGGTAACCAAAGTGTTGTTGACCTTTGACCTCAGGGAGATTACATTTTTTCCAATAAAAACATCCTCATACATCAGCTTCAGATTTACATAATGGTATGTATTTTGATCTATCATTTCCTCATAACTCCTCAAACATCATTCGGAGAAAAGCATGGCAAGCTCACAAAAGTGGTGTTCATCTATTGCTTGCAGATTTTTTTCCGGATTATTTTGAAAAATGTAATACACGAATCCCTGAGTCAAGCTGAACAAAATGATATGCCATACGGTATGAACATCTTAAAAAGTGGGCGTGGTTAACAAAAATCCTTTGTTGCCAAGAAAATCCGAAGGTTTAATTTTCTGTTTTATGGTTGCGGCTTTATTTTAATCACGATTTTTCACTTTCAACACTTTTAGATCTTTTCAGGTTGTGCATTTTATAAACACTAAAAGGGTTCGCTCTACTTTTTGCAGTCCTTCCAAAACCTCAAGTGAGCTACAAGACCACCTCCCCAGGTGTGATTGAGGCCAACTGCACCTCTGTGTCTCGGCCACCTGTGGAGATTGTGTGGAACGTGGAAACAGACAACCGCACCATGGGCGCCCCGCTGAACACGCAGGTTCTCCAGGATGACGGGACCACCCTGACCGTCAGCACGCTGACCGTTCGGTCAGGGCTACTGAAGGACGTGTCCGTGAAATGTTTGGTGCATCACAAAGGACTCGAGACGCCTATTGCTGTATCCATGAACACTAAGAGTGAGTTTGCACGATTGGACTGTCACAGTCCAACTTTGCTAAAATCAGGAGGGAATTTTCACACCTTTAATTAACTTGGATTTACTTCTCAATTGATGCTAATTGGAGCTAACCTAAGACTGAAACCTTGGGGGAAAAAGGCGATGTGATCCATCAACTGTTCTCTTGGGTGCACCAGGCAAATTCTGGCCAGGAAATTTTACAAAAAGATTGGCTAGTGTCTAATGAAGCATCTGCATGTTTTCAGATTAATTTGTGGTTCACTCTTGTATCCCTGGATCCAAGTAAAGTCAGTAAATCAAAGACTTTTAACTGCTGATGGGAATAAGACCTGCAGTGTAAATGTGCCCTAATAACCCCGCTGGATTAACCCTTGTGCTATCCTAGGCACTTTAACATTGGGAGTTGGGTCATCTAGACCCCACAAGATGGTGGGCTTAAACTTTTTAAAGATCTTTAGGTTCCCTCCATGTCTCTAAATATGAAAGTATACTTTGTTCTAAAACTATATTTACTTTTTTTGCTTGAATTCACATCAATATTTTAATCTTCCTCCTACAATGGTCTGGAAAAAACAGTGCAATGTAAATGAATTTACGATTATCTTGGTCTCCAAGGTAAAAGGTAAAAGTCTTATATACCAGCTGTATTTGGAAAAAATATGACAATCAAATGTTGACTGTCCCTCAAAAGATCAAGTAAATGCAGATATTTAAAAAGTTATAAAGTTGTCTTTAAAATATGGTAAATAAGTAATATAATGAAGTGGATCCAAACAGAAATATGGGGCATGGCTTTTTTATGTAACAAACTATCAGCTTTCCTTCTGTTGCTTTTTTAAGGAGAGCCTAAATGCAAACATCGAAGCAAAGCTCTTCACTGGAAACTGGATCATGCAAAAGCACAATGATAAAGTGATCATGGCCACACATCTACACAAGAATGGCTAAAAAACAAAAGAAGTGGATCTCAAGTTGACAAAAACTGTATTTTGAGATCTTCAAAGAGCTGCAAAACCATACGCACCACCAAAACCTCAATGTAATAAAGATGAAAGAGCCGAAATTCCTCCCAATAAAACCATTACTTTGCTCTTTATTTAGTTATTCTGCCAAACAGAGTCCTAGTTTAAATTCTGTGATTTTCTTCAGCAATGACTGCAGTTAAGTTTTCACTCAAGATTAAGAATTAGAAATGTGTTATTTAAGGCTTTTGACTTTGATACTTTATACAGACTATCGCAGTGGGAGTAAAACTTCACTCCAAATGTTTGAATCCAGATCTGTGGTAAAAAGCTAAGTCCATATTTAAAGGTTGCCCCTATTCATACTTTACAATCAGTTTCACAATATAAGAGACATGGATGTCTTTTACCGGTACACAATACTTTGCTTTTATATAGGTTTGACTTTTCCTCAATCATCAATTAGATTAGAAAAAAGTTAGAGCATAACGCACTCAACTGAACTTCATCGTAGATTACAAGGACAACGGAGAAGCAATGTTGAGAAAACAAAGCAGTGTGCAATAGATTGACACACAAATTGGCACCAATATTCCATTTTTAACTGTCTAATAATAAATTCTCCTGATCAGAATCGTCTCCTTCTCCTTCCCAGTTGGCACAGCTCTGACCATCCTGATCTCTGTCACCACCGTAGCAGCTCTGCTGGTTATGTCGCTCTGCTTCTGCCTTTGGAAATGTTTCCTGCGCAAAGAAAGTAAGTTTGAGTCTCAGGTATTATTTCATGATTTCACTTTGTCAAAGTTTGTTTTTTAACCATTTACCCCGGTATTTATCCACCAATTCGTCAGAACCTTTGTGACGGCATTAATAAAATTATTGCTAAACTGTCCAATGTAAATATTTTGAAAATGTAGAAGAAAAAATTAAAAGGGCCCAAAATGCTTTGCAGATCCGAAGCTGACTTTAGAGTCAACACCCTGGTATTGAATGATTTATCAGTAATGTGTGTTTTCTGGTGAGATGCTTTAAGGCTGAAAACACAATGAAAAAGCAGATTTGCTGTAAAACTCCGGCGTTATGTGTGGCAGGTCAAGGAGGGTCACTGAAGGTGTTTCCAATCCAAGATGGATTCATTCTTCTGTGAGCTGGTTTAAGAGGAATCACCTTCAAGCAAATAATAAACATTTAAATTAGTTTTTGCAAATCCAAAATTAGTTTGAGCTTTAATGTTTGCTTCTGTTCCTCAGATTCCTAAGTTTTAGATTGTTCAATTTTCCCTATGAATCTGATTTCACTGGATTTAATCCAGTAAATGGTTATTCTTCAGGAGTTGGATGCCTTCTTGCTGGAGTCATGCTGTTTACACATGTGCCCCATACCAGAGGTCTTTTCACATCTCAATCAAGAGCTGAAGACACAAATATCCTCCTTTTTGTAAATATAAAAGCCGTATTGCCTGCAGGTGTCACCCAACCTTCACACCTCCTTTAATCCACCCTCACTGGCTGAGCGGCTGCTACAGCCATTTTTTCAAAATGGTGACTTTTCTGTTAGTTTTATCTCCATAGCAACCATTTTATGGTTTGGTTGCCTGGGGGTGACGAACAGGTCTTTGTCATTTTTAGAAGAATCTGCTAAAGTAAACTTTTGTATTTCCTTGGCAACGGAGGTTTTTTTTAACCACACCCACATTCCTAACATGTTTATATATTGTATGTTTGTTCAGCTTGAGGTAGATATTCATGTATTTTTTTTTTTTGGACAATATTTCAGTAAAAAATTTGCGAGCAACAGGAAACGCCACTTTCACGACCTCGCCATGGTAACGCTGTTCAAAATCCACAAACTTTTAAATTAACATTTGTCCCAAGTACCTTCCCAAAGATGCTCAACGAGTTAGGCACGATAGATTGAAATTCTCTGGAGCAGTTAAAATTTGTATCTGGTACTAAAAGTCTTTTTTTTGGAAAAGGTCAACAAGATTTTGTTATTGTAGACTAAAGCTGGTGGTGTGTGTGTGAAATTTCATGAAGATTGCTCAAACAAAAGATATTCTTTACTGTAGTCATCCCATAATCGTTTCAAAACTTCTTTTGAATATCCCTGATGCATGTTTTGGTTTCGTTACTTGATTTATATGCCCAAAATTCCTTTTCACCAGATGCTAGATGAAAATAATTTTTAGATTTTTTTGGTAGAGCTAAATCTTTGCCTGAATGCGCAGTAAGAAAGAAGAAGCTGGTCCCTGCAGTCCAGGGCTGCTGCGGGACGTGAAGACGGATACGCCTCCCTGATGACAGTCATGTGTGATTCCACCTTTGCATCATTCAGCCGGCAGAATCTTCTGTTGCTTGAAATTGGCAAACGCTCCTCGAACGCTCCTATAAGTAAATGTTTTCATGTGATCTCATGAGGTTTTTGTTAACTTATCTTCCCCTGACACATTTTTCTCAGATGATTAATCTTCTAGAGGCTGCATAGGACCAGCTGAGGAAGATGAAGCACGACCACGGGGTGTCCACTACAATCCTATTTATGAGCCCAACCTGGACGGCGGCGTTTACCTCTGCTCTGCTGCAGCTGTTTTTGACTCTTGCATCGCCTCCAGGCTCTGGCTTTCACATGGTGTCTAAGTGGAGCACTTTGGCTGATCTTTCCTTTTCTCCTGACTCTGTAATTGATGAGGGCCACGCATTCCGAACAGCAGGATCTCTACGGAGGTTTATAAAATGATTATGAGTCTGGAAAACTCTTTTTTTTTTTTTGTCTGTCCTGACTGGTTTTATATTTTTCGTATTTGTCTGAATCCAGTTTAAAGATCATAAAAACTGTGACATGAACTGGGATGTTTGTGAACTTGTGTAAAATAACAGCAAGAAAAATTAAGATGTGTCCTTTTAATAACCAACTTGATTGGCACAAGAAATAAAACTTTATTGTACCACTGGGGAAATTACAGACGTTCTTACACAAGCTAAAAGGGCTTTGTTTGTGTCATGATTGTTGCAAATATTTTAGCATGACTTATTCTGTGTGTTACTTTCTGATGTCCTTGTGTGTTTTGGTTGGAGGTTAAATTCCACGGTCAGATGGCTTGAATCAGTTGCTAACGAAGCAACGCTGAAACCTTTTAGGTGCCCCGGAGAAGAATGCACGTCCTGTTACTGGTTGTTCCTTCTTCATACTTGGAAAAACTATCAGTGGTTTGCAGGTTTAATATATCAGAGAGGAGCTCCTGTCACTGATATTTCATTAGTTTCAAATCAAAGAGACAAACCAAAATGATGTAATAAGGCACAATATGTACCTTTATAATGATTTAATAAGTCAAATATTAGAAACTGCAAATCAAAACACACTAAAATAATCAAATAGTTGTTATTGTCCTGAAAAATGTAACAAGAAAATTCAATTCAATTTTATTTCTATAGCATTATATTACAACGCAGTACAATAGTCGTCTCAATAGGCTGCATTCCGGTCAAATTTTAAAATCAATATCAAATTTGGTTATTTTTTAGTGCTAACTTTGTATTCAAAGTTAATAGAGATGTAATCTTTAAATTAAATTAAAAAAAATCAAAACAACTTTAATAGTTTTTAACAATATCATCTTTTAAAGTAAATTCCTCTGAAATACGTCAAATCTGCCTGCCAGATGTTTGCTGTTTGGGGGCCTTTTCATTCCCAGCCAAACGAGAAACAGCTTCAAAGAAGATTTGGAAAATATGCTCATATCTTCATGCAGAGACAATAAAAGCTCATCAGCTCTGGGCTCTACTTTAAGCTATGGGATAACATGAGGCTCACATATTTTCCCATGGAAGTGTTAATGCTGTTGCCATTAACCCTTGTGCTATCTTAGATGACCCCACCCTTACTTTGACGTGTTATCGCTACCATGACAAAGGTGGATAAAGGTGGAAAGATTTCATGTAATCCATGGACACCAGTGAAGATCACAAATCATTGAAGAAAAAAGGTTCAGCGCACTGTCTAGCGGGTCTAGATGACCCAACTCCCAATGGTAAAGTGCCTAGGATAGCACAAGGGTTACACAGCAAGAAGACAAACATTACTATCAATACAGCAATAGAAAACAAAGTTTATTTCAAGCCCAACCCAGTTTTAATGAGTTAGAAACATTTAGATGTAGAAGTTCTTCCCTGGGCTTCAAATTTTAAATGTCTTTCTAAAAGATGTTTACAAAATTTCTTTAAAAATGTTGATTTATTTGGGCACAAAATGTGTCAAAAAAGTGTGAAAGTTTTGAAACATATTTCTGATGGATAATAAAGACATTTCAATTTAATGTTGATATATTGTGGAAAAGGACAAGTATCCCCCAAGAATCCCCTGTTCACAAAAAAACCCTTGACGTTTATCCTGTAGTATTGAATATACTTGAGTATAAGTATAACAAGTATACAATAGACCATGAACATGTTGTGTAGGAAATATACTAACTGAATACTGCATTTTGTGGTACAAACACCAAATTTGACATGGATGTACCTCAGGATTCCCACTTTCAGAAAAGCACACTTGCCACAAGAAAAGTCCAAAATGGCGTCCAGTTTTAAAGATAGCGGCCTTTCGCTTAATTGTTACAAAATATGATATTTGTAGTTGCCCCAGCCTCAACAATATCTTAATGGACAAAATGCAGTCTTCAAATTTGAGGGGTACTACAAAATACTATTATCCCTTGTGCTATCTTAGATGACCCCACCCTTACATTGACGTGTTCTCCCTACCATGACAAAGGGGGATAAAGGTGGAAAGATTTTATGTAATCCATGGACACCAGTGAAGATCACAACTCATTGAAGAAAAAAAGGTTCAGAGCACTGTCTAGTGGGTCTAGATGACCCAACTCCCCACGTTAAAGTGCCTAGGATATCACAAGGGTTACACAGAGTATATTATGGCTATATATTAATCTTTGATGCTCTTCTGATATCCTAAGGTATATGCAAAATGCCCGATTGCAGTGTTTCCCCCATTTATCGCTGGAGTTACGTTCTAAAAGTAACCCAGATAGATTCAATCTGCAAACTAGGATTAGAGATGTTTTAAGGTTGTAAAAGTCCTCACTACACACTTTATAGACTTTTCTCAGACAAACATTTTCACACTTTTCTCTACAGGCTATGGTCCTTGTCTATTGTTTTTTTTTTAATAGTTTTGAGTTTTTGTGTGTATAAATTCCCAGCTTATTTTTAAGCCTGGGTTTGTTTGTGAGAATTTTTGAGTCGTAGTGGTATTTAATTTGTTCATCCTTTTACAAGCCCCTAGACAGGGGTGTAACAACTTAGCTTATACGAAAAGTGACCGTGTATTGGACATTTACTTTTTACTTTCTATGTATTTTAAACTTAATATGTTCCAACTTAGTCTGAAGAAGTATTCAGTTACTTCTTACACGAAATACACATGGTATTCTGGTATACTTGCTATACTTATACTCAAGTAATAACACAAACTTCAGGTGGATTACATCTATCTACAGATGGAGATTTGGTGCCGCCAATGAGCGCTCAGATCCCTTTGTGAGAGTTTTTTTTTTTTACAGTGCTGCAGGTTAACTCAATCTCCAAGACACTTTGGGTTTGATCTAATCAGGCTTTTTGCTCACGCCTCCATGCTGTCACTCTGCCATCTGAATCAAGGCTTTGTCCACCAGAGAGAAGAAAAATAATGCAATTCTCCCTATGTTAGGCAAAAAAATACGAGCCCATAAACTGTGTGTGAACTCCAACTGGCTGAATAAAAAAATGTCCTTTCAGAAACACGCTGTGGTCCCCTGACTGGGGATTCCTGCTCAACAGCAGTTAAACTTTTCACCCTTTTCCTCTTAGACATGGATTCCAGTCACTGTCAGACAGAATTTATTCACGTCACATCGATCAGCAACACTTAATGCCGTCTCTCAATTAGAGTTGCACAGGTCCATATGGGAAAAGGCGGAGCGCTCAAATGAAAGGAAGATGAAAGAGTTTTCTGAGAAAAACTCGAAAAAAACAACATATATCTTAAATTGCAATTGTTAGCTGGGTCTGCGCTGGGAGAGAAGAAGAAACTGTTTTGGAGAGTCAGAACTACGGATACTTTTGGCTGCCATCATGACATGAAATATTTGATCTTTGCTTTGGTCACATCTGTATTATCTGTATTTTCACATCTGTATTAGCTCATATAATTGGATAATAGCTGGTGTCGGGGTTGCCTAGTGTTCATTCATATTCATTATTATTATTAATATGCTTGTTTTAAAAGTGTAACCACTCTTTTCTACCTGTAACTTCTTGATTTCAGTGACTGAGGCAACTACCCAACAAATGATGCTTTTTTTGTAAAACAATTGATTGTATCTTTTTGTCTTTCAGCGACCAAATGATGCACTATTTTCTTATTTTGTTATTATTTAGTTTTAACAAATGATGCCTTGACCTAAGAGCATCTGTCTGTCTGTCTGTCTGTCTGTCTGTCTGTCTGTCTGTCTGTCTGTCTGTCTGTCTGTCTGTCTGTCTGTCTGTCTGTCTGTCTATACAATGTGACACAGACATAATAAATCTGTAGTGGAAAATTTCTGTTTTCTGTTGCAGTTATAAACAGTTTGTTCCTCTTGCGTTAACTAAAAGAAAAAAGTGAAGCTAGAGAATGAAGACTATACAACCCATAGAACTGGTTCAGAATCATTTTCATCAGATCATACATCATACATGTGAGAGGCCCCACTGCAGATTAGAGGAGCAGACACATGGGGGGATAGGTTGTGGAGGTGGATGCCAGGCTCTCATGATGTGGGGGGAGGCTGTTTGCAGGATGTGTTGTGGATTCTTTCTGGGCAGATGGTGACGTATCAGCTAACGTTCTTGGGTTCAACGTAACGGAAGACCACTGACCAGGTGAATTCTTCACCCTCCTATCTTAATTTACAGTACATATTGATCAATACATTGTATAAATCCCTGGGAAGGGAAAGAAACTGCACTCTTATCTTTGTGTTCCTGCTGTGAGCCCTGTTTGAATAGCAGGCATTCAGGGAAATTGATTGAGCCTGGATATCTGTATTAGAAATATTGTTAGGGTAATAAATCTTTGGCTTGAATTGGAAAATCCCCGACTGTGCGTTTTCATTCCAACAGAATCCCCACGCTTCAAGAGCCAGAGTTCATCTGTTGAGCCTTTCTGCTTCCTGACCGCCTCACGTCTCTGTCATGTCATCTCGGAAATTTCCATTGTGGTCTGGGGGAAGGGTAGACAGGAAAGTGGTCTTTTTTTCCTTTCATAATATATTCAATAATAAATTTTAGGCCTGATTTTTTTTACATTTTTATCTAAACTTAAATCATATCCAAATCACTGTAAATCACAACGCATTTAATGTTTCCAAAATGGGGTAAAGTTGGTTTTGTACTTTTTGATATTAAATCACACTGAGGGGGGGAATGCTGCATGGAAAACAAAGACAACTCGTTCTGTATTGACTCACACAAGAGCTGGCGTTTTTTCCATTTAAAGGAAACAATAACTCGAAATAGAAACATGAGTAAGACAGAAAGAAAAAGTGACGAATTGTTTAAAAAATGACTAGGAAATGCGTTGGTGGGAGTCGCGTTAAACAAAAAAATTTACACATTAGTTAAGAAAAACTGGTACATATGTTTACTTTCAAATAAATTTGATCTAATATACAGTAAAACATAGTCATTACACTATTCATCAATATGCATGCAAGAAATGTGTAAAGCTTACAATATATGTGTGCAAAAGTCGTCTTGTCTTGAAACTGGGGCACAGGAAATTTGCACACAACTCTGCTCTAAGCAGAACACAGTTCATGAGAGAACTAAGGAGCTCTAAGGAGAACTGTGTTCATGAGAGAACCATCACGAGCTTTCCTGGAAGTTTGTCACTTTGATTGCTGCGTATTCTGTTCTCTCGACTTGTGAGGCGGCAACAGGTTTTCCACTTCCTCTGATGGTGATGACAGAGTAGATCACTGTGTCTGACACTCTGGTTTTACCGTCACTGTTTGCAGCAGCGGGCTGATTCTCCGTGGGGCTGAAAGACACAGTGGTTGCTCTTGCAGAGTTTGAACAGTGAGCGTCATACAGAAGTGAGAAGCTGGAATGGAGGCCTGGAGGAGAGCTCATCTTTGGGAGGATTGGTATCATTTGATTTGACATCCCCTGCTGCAAAATAAGTACACAACTTAATTGTGTTAGTTCAAAACCCATTCCTATGAAAATTGTGTTTTTGGTGTTTTTAAAGTCAGACTCTGATCATTTCTGATCTATTTTTAAAGCATTCTTGGTGGTCTTTTAATTATGATTATGCAAGTTTAAGCCAAAATAAAAAATAAAAAAAACCTGTGTCGTTTTCTAGGACATAGTGTCTGCAGAGAGGCAAGAGATTATTAAAAATTCACCTCTGAGTTGTTTGGAACAGTTACTCAGGAGTAATCCTTCCCCATCATCCATCTGTTTACACTCTCCTGCTAGCTTACAGCCCCTTCCAACCTCAACATACCATTCATTACTGGTGCAACAAAAATGTTGAGCAATCCAGCCAAACAGTTTTGATCCAGATACCAGCTCAGACAAGGAAAACAAAGACATTAATAGATCTATTTGTCTGATTGTAGCACCTAAATAATAGCTACAAGCCATTTTAAACAGAATTTTTTGACTGATGCTTGAGGACAAATATTACAGAAATGAAGCTTAAAATTGCATTCAAATTGTTCTGAATTGTAACGTAGAAAATACGTCATGGAGAGCAGAGCTCCCTGCTTTGCTCCATTCTGATGCATCCACTTGCAGACAAATAGATCCATGAACGTCTTTATTTTAATTTTATTATTTTAAATTATTTTTTTTTATTTCTAAATGGAATCTGAATCAAAACTGTATGTCTGGATCACTCCACTGTTGCTCGCCATTTTTGTTGCACCGCTACTGTTTGGGTTTGTTTGGGGCTGTAAGCTAGCGGGAGAGAATGTGAACAGATGGGGAATGGGAAGGGAAGGGCTTACACTGCAAAACTCACACTTTTTTTTTGGCTAAAAATTGGTATTATCATCATTAAAAAAGCTAATGGGAAGACTTTTAAAATAGATCCAAAGATGATCAGACTGGAACTTTGTTTTGTTGGCCAGCATCGTATGAAAATAAAACTGGTTATCTTCTTCCTATTTCTTAAAACTAGAAAATTATCCAAAATCTGAGTGTTTTCATCTCACCTTTCTTTTTGCATGTATGCAGGTCTGTAGTCCTGTAAAAAACAAAAAAAAAAACATTCAATATTTCTTTGATCAGTTAAAAACTCAAAATATACTGCTGTACAGGTGAAGGATCTTACCGCCCCACGACCGGTAGCACAGGACTGTTATCAGTGTCAGAGAGATCAGCAGAACAACGATGCTGACACACATGGAAAAGTAAGCCAGCCAGGACCAGGAGTCAGTCTGGTGTAAAAAAAAAAAAAAAAAACCAGATCTGCAATCCCGAGCTGAATCAAACACATCTGAATGACGGAAAAAAGCTGTACCTTCATTGTTAAAGCTGTTCTCTTCGATGTCTTGGGGCATGTCTTTGGAAAACAAAAAGCAGTCTCAGTTAACATGAACACTGTGGTATCATACATGAATATCTGGATATTTGGGGTAAAATATACTGCATACCTGAGAGTGAGAAATTGTTGGGATGTCTGACAGTTCTACAGCTGTTTTTCACATCTGATTAAGCCGTCATCATGAAGGAAACATGCTTAAAAATCAAACATGACAGTTTTTTTTTCCTTTGTGTAATTCTCTAATTGACTTTTAACAGCTGCAATATTTAGCATCTGTCCACAATGTTAGGACAGCTGATCATTCTACAAGACACAAGTAAAAGCCTGTAAATAGTACAGAGTTTATTTTTCCACTTCCACAACATTTCAGAACACTAGTAGTAGTAGTCATATGATGAGCATCAGAAATCTATACCTGATCTACAGGCTGGCTACCCTCGATAAAAGCATATGTTGTCATTTAACATATCAATAACTACATGTTAACATACGACAAAGAGGAAAACAGAAAATCCTTATGTCATAAAAGTTCATTTTGGTTGACATTATGGTCCATAAAACACTTTATCCTTTTTGACATGAAGGTCTACAGTTAAAGACTTTTTGTTTTATGCTGAATCAAAACAGTTATGGAAAAAGTTAAAAAACTTGTGTTTTGTATGTTTTTTTTCTTTCCAGTAGTATTGATGGTCACAGTTTACCATGTTTATATGTGGTGAACTTTCATAACAATATTTTACTATATTTTTTTCTATTTTTAATACTCTTGTTAAAATCCACCTAAATGCAAAATTGAACCAAGAATCTGTACAAACGGCTGCAGAACATTAAATATAAAATTATTTGAGGCAACATCAACACATTAGTGGTGAACTTCCTGCCCTCCAACAAAGGGCAAATCTACACATTTAAATCAAGTATTCATTAATTAACTCACTGATGTGTTTGCTTTCCCAAAGAACACAAACGATTACCTTCATCGCCTCACCAGACAGATGAATCTAAAGCACCGTTTCTGTTTATCCATTTGGCTTGATCTTATCTTCAGAAGGTTTTGAAATGAGCAACAACAGCAGCTTTTCTGGGTCTTAAGAAGTCAACCACCTCCGACGTCCCACATAATCTGTGCAGTCGTCATGCACACGTGTGTTTGTCTGTTTGTCATGAGAACATTTCCTGTATGCAAACCTCATTTCAGAGAGTGCTGTACTTTCACATGAGGGGCATGCAGAACGAAGCTTATGTTCTTGTTCAACAAAACTGAATCTCAAGCGTTTATTTGTTGCCAAGATACACGTATTGAAGTGATGCAGGGCCTTCAAGGCCTAAAAAATATCTGAATCATGTATTAGTCATATTTTGTCTATGCATACTCATTAAATCATTCCAAATAGTCTGTCCATTCCTTTTTATTTATTGTTTATTATAAATAAAATTAAGGATAAAATAGCCTTTCTGAGAATTTCTTTATTTAAATTGCTGTGAATCAGGAGCAGATTATAAAAGACTGTTTGAAAAAGCTGTGTTAGTGACACAGCTGCTACAGTCGGCAAGTCACAGGCTCCCTTTGCTCCATTCTGATGCATCCACTAGATCCATGTACGTCAGGGTTGTCAAACTCCAGACCTCAAAGGCTGGCCTCCTGCTGGTTTTCCAGAAATCCCTCCTGCTGCCGATTACCTGGATCAGGTGGGATTAACCAATAAGGAGCTTCTATGGATGGTTTGAAAAACATATTGGACCCTGATCCTGGAGGCCCGGATTCTGACATCCCTGATGTCCGTCTTTGCTTTCCTTGTCTGAGTTGGCATCTGGCTCAAAACTGTACGCCAGGATAGTTCCAGTACCGCTCTAATGAACTCTTGTAGCTCTGCAGAAACTATGTCCCAAAAAAACAACACAAGTTTTTAGCTGAAAACTGCATAAATATATTTCAAGCACCACTGGGGACGCTTTTAAAATAGATCAAAAGATAATTGAAGTGGGACTTGAAGACATGACCTCTCATGTTATAGGTCTAAGTGCTGTAGATCTAACAGGTCTAAGTGGTTTTGGGTTGTTGAAAGTTCTCTTGTTCTTAGCTGGAGTGAGGGAGACGGTCATTAGCCCTCCTAGTCTACCCCTCTGGGTTGAATTAGTTCATTCTGTTTCCAGAGACGGTTGTGGACGGAGAGAAGACTGAACCCAAGTCCAGCATTTCTATTGGGAGAAGGTTTGTCTTTTATAAAAAACTCACACTAACATGCACACTTAGAGGCAATTCAGAGTGTTGTATATCAGCGCAAAGCTGCTTTTCTCTATTCAGAATCAGCTGGAATCAGATTAATTTCAGAAACATTTGAAGAGTTACGGTAGATGAAAGTTTACAGGGAGCCTATCTCAGTTACTCTTGGGCGAAGGCAGTGTACACCCTGAAGGGTGCGGTAGTCCATCGCAAGGCCCGTAGAAACACAAAGGTTCACACCAACTTTAAAAAAAAAGCTTGGAGGAAACTAAGATGAAATATCCAAAGGGGAGGAAATCAAATGACTTTTTTTAATAATTAGTAGATGCAGATGCTGTTTGTCAAGTTGTTTTTATTTTGTTCTTTTCCTTCCTGTTGGGAAACCAGTAGCTGAAGCCTTTATGCCTCGCTGTTTTCTCCGAGTCAGATTGGATCAACAGCCCCATCTGGTGCTTGAAGTCAGGGGCAGCCATTGCATAGAAACCTGAACAGGATCTTTCAAACAGGATCTTTCTTAGATTGTTAACCTCAAGAGGAATTCCAGTTGATTTCTTTTTCATTTAAAAAGAAAATCCCAGAAAGAGTTATATTAGTTTCCTTGGACAGACACTTTTTTTTTTACCAACCTAAATCATCATAAAGGTTTATTCCTTTTTCTGAATTAGAAACAGAGGTGCTGCTAAAAGCTACTTCATCTCTGCTCTAGAGCTTCCTCAAGTGTTTTCTAAACTGTTGTGTTATTTTCTAAAGGGCAGAAACCACTGGTACAGTGCAAGAAGAAACATGGGCCGAATAAAAATTGCACACAATTACAAAATGTTTAATTCCTTTTTCCCCCCAAATGTATTTATTTTTTGTTTTTTATTTAATATTTTATTTTATTTTTTATGGATGAGTCCAAATTCAAACATAATATAATATGCAGTGAAATGTATATTTTACATTAGTGAAATGTAACTTGTCACAGGACGCTGCTGTTTTCACAAGTTACTTGTAGGTGTGATGTTGTCATTTTGTCATTCATCGCCTTAATTCTGCTCGCACTTTACTCATGTGTTGCTTGGTTTTATTACTTTTTTTTTTTTTAAAACAACCCCAAGTCTGTTTTTTACTTTAAGATGTTGCAGAATTTCAGAGGGTTTCTTTTTTGGTAAAAGCTTTATGACGGGGGCTTGAAGATCTAACTTTTTTAACAGTGTGCCTGCACAGTGGTGTAGTAGTTGGTGCTCTTGTTTGCATGTATGGGTTTTCTCCAGGCACTTCCTCCTGTAGTCCAAAAACATGCCTCACAGGGTTTATTAATAATTCTAAGGTGTCTCTTAGGTGTGCATGTGATTGTGTGGCCCTGGAACAGACCGGCACTCTGATCAGGGAGTTCTCTGTTTCTACATATGACCAGCCATCGCAGCAAAATAAGTAGGTAAGCTAACATAAAAAAGAAACACTAATGCAACACTAATACAGTTAAAAAAAAAATGAAGTTGCAAATAAAGGAAACGCTGCATAATGCAACACTAATACAGTTTAAAAAATGATGTTGCAAATAAAGGAAACACTGCAAATAAACAGAAATGCGGATGCAAAGAAAAAGAATAGCTACAATCAAAACAGCCCCAACGGAAGTGGGTTATCAGGGAATGTTTTTGCTGATGTACCGGTGTGAGAAGGAGAAAAACGGAGCAGGAGTACGAATTAGGAAACTAATGAGAAAGCACGTGAAGTTATTAGTGTGGAATGTCACTTTGTGTGCTTCTTAATGTGGTATTTGGTTAGGCCATGCAGCCCTAAGTAAAGGAGGTAAACTGGAGGATGCCGGTTTGTTGTTTGCTTCGGCTAACAAGGAGAAGCTCAGTGTGCAGAGACACTAACAAGAGGAGAATCAACTTTTGTAGCTTTACTCCAATATGCAGCAAAACACAATTACATGAACCACTGCACGGTCTCACTCCAGAGCAGTGTCTACCCAGACAAACACAACTAACAACAGGTACGCAGAGCCTGGAGCAGAAGCACACCTCAGTAGAAACAATTGACGGCTAAAAAGTTTCACTTTGGACATCACTGCCAGCAAGCAGCGGATGTCCTCCTAGCACCCTACCCGCCAAATTTAACCACACCTTAGACATTTAGGGTCCCTTGGTGGGGAGGGTGAGGGGACGTCACTGTGAGTAATCAGGAGATGTCCCCTCAGTGCCCTACCCGCCAATTTTAACTGCACCCCCCTTAGCACACACACCCCTCCCCCCTCAATATATACATTCCAACATAAACACACACACATACACACACACACCCTCTCAAACACACATACACGCACACACATTTTGCAAGGAAGGTGGGACCTAGGACCATCTGTCCCCTGCCTCTTCCCTGGTGGGGGGTACGGGCCCCTTTGCAACGGCGGCCGTGTCCCCGGGGTGCCGGCTTCCTGGGCCCGGCGGTGCTCTCTCCGCACGGCGGGGGGGTTCACATTACATCTGAGCCGGGAGTGTTCGTGTCCCTGGGGGGTGGGTTCTGGTCCTTGCTCCTGAGCGCTGGGCCCCGCCAAATTTCCAACTGTGGCCGAGCCTGGTCGGGCCATATTTACAACACCCCTTGTGGGCCCTCTTTTTTCCCCGGGGTTCCCCCCTCTTGGGCGGTGGCGGCGGGCCCCTGCCTCGCTCCTCCCTGGACCAACCGTGGGCCGGGCGGATGGCTGCCTGGAGTGCGGAGCGGGTCTCCCTTGGGGGGTCCTGGCTCGTACCTGGGGTTGGGGCGGGGGGATGCCCGGAACTCCTGGGTGGTGGTGGGGTGCTCGTCTGGGGCTGTGGGCGTCCTTCTCCGGTGGGGCCCTGCGTTGGGTTCTCCCGGCGCGGCGGGGGGGCTGCTCTCCTGGTTGGGCTGGGGCGGCGCTCTCTCTCCCTCCGTGCCTCCCTGCTCTCTGGCTCTGGGGGCCTTGCGGCGGTCCTGCTGGCCCTGGCCTGGGCGGCGGGCTTGGTCGCCCGGGCGGCGGTTGTTCCCTGCCGGTTCCCGTGTGGCGTTGGGGGGATTCCGGCTGCCGCTGCTGCTGCGGTGGGGGTCTTGGGGTGGGGATGGCTGGGCACTCTCCCTCCTTCTTTCCACGTTCCACCATCCATTTTAGAAGAACATAAACACTCACCTGAGCACAGGTGTTAGCTCACCTTTGCACTAACAGTTTGCATGACTGAATGACTGAAATATTTCACACTAGTTGGTTTTAAGGCATAAGTATGCGTGTGAACACTATCTGTTTTGTATACATGTCGACAGGTGGACAGTTTTTGCAGCTAGCAGATGTGTTTATAACATTTGAGTGTGTGTGTGGACAGGCTCCGCCCTTATTGTACTACATTTGAACCTTACCATAATGATTAACAACCAGTAAACTTGTTGCTTTATGCTGCTTCATGGTCTTATCCCCCTTCCCCTCCTATTATCACCCCCTACCCCCCCTCTCTCTATCGTCCCTCTCTCTTCTTCCCCTCTTTCCTTTTCCGTCCGGTCCAACACCAAAGATTTTCAGACATGATTGAAATTAATAAAGTTTGGCCTCAATTACAAAAGGGGTTTATCCAGACATACCTTTGGTTTGTCTGAAGATTAATAACCCCTCTTGTTAAAGTAAAATATGTCCAACACAAGAGGCCCTCAGCTCTCATCTGTCTGCCCAGCTGTTGGACAGGACAAGTTAAAAAAAAAAAAAAAAAAAAAAAATTCACTTTTGCCGAGACTTTTATTAATTTATTTATTTATTTTTGCATATCAATTTTTTTACCCATGTTTTTTTGCTTGCAGCATATATTTGCAGCAGTGTTTCTTTTGTTTGCAGCTTTTCTTTTTATTTACAGAGTTTATTTCCATTTTTCTCATGATGGCAGACATTTATCAAAAAGATTAAGCTTCTTAATAAATATATTTCTTAATTTAAATCATTGTGAACCAGGAGCAGACAAAAAATGCCCTTTTGAAAAAGATACATACAAACTACAATCTGCGGCCCACAAGCTCCCTGCTCTGCTTCATTATGAGGCCTCCACTTTTAGGGGAGTGGATCCACGATCCATTCATCTGGATCAAAGCTGTTTGGCTGGATATCTCCAATTTTGCTCGCCATTTTGTTGCACTGGTAACGTTAGGTTGGGGGTGTGAGGGGTTGTAAGCTAGCGGGAGAGAGTGTGAACAGATGGATGATGGGAAGTGTGAAAGAGGTTCCAATGAGTTCTAATGAACTCCTGCAGCTCCGAAGAATCTAGGTCCAAGAAAATGACATCTTTTTCTGTTATTTTGGCTAAAAACGGTATAATCAGAATAAAAAAGACCACTGAGAATGCTTTTAACACCGTAAAAAGATGATCAGAGTGGGACTTTAAACATTTCAATCTGAAGTTACTTCTGACATAAAAGAATAAAGAGAAAGGATCAATTGAGATGACTAAACAACAGCCTAGCAGTTTATTATATGTTAAGGTATGACCTGTAGACTTTTACAGAGCATCTTACTTCAGAGCTCACTGGTTTGTGGTTTCCACTTTTATCTGTGGCTTTTCAAGGTTGCATCTGCACAGCAGTCTCTAAAAGTCTCTGGTAGATTGCTTCATGGGGGGAAGGACAGAAATAAACCTAACTTCAGGTTTTATGATGTAGCTCAGTTAGTGTAAAATAAATTATTTTCAAGACAGAAGTTTATGTTATTTCCTTACTTTCTGGAGTTCCTTTCCACGTAGATGTAAATAATGAGGCCAAATAACTGTTATTAAAAAATATAAGCTTGTTAATGGGGCCAAAATCTCTCATGGTGCTCAAGAAAGACAGATCAAAGTCAAGTACTGACACCAAAACGCACATTTATCCAGAGGGCGTTTTAAAAATGATTATGGAATGGCCCCAGGACACACGCCCACAGCTGATGTCCACAACCACAACCAACATTTTGTTTACCTTAGACCTCAGAAAGAGACTGCCCATCTTATTTTTTTCTAAAATATTACCTTCTGATCTGTCGCCTCATAACTCCTCAAGCATCATTGGAAAGCTACTTGGGAAAAAATGTAATAAATACATATAAAATTTGTGGATTTTGAACAACGTTTGCATGGCGAGCTTGCAAAAGTGGCGTACATCTATTGCTCATGCATTTCTGGCTGGAATGTTGTATGAGTTTAATACATGAATTGTGAGCTCATGATGATCAAAACAATATATACATACAATATGACTAAATTAGGAATATGGGTGTGGTTAACAAAAAGCCTCTGTTGTCAAGGAAAAAAATTACATAGACCTGTTCGTCACCACCAGACGAGATAAAAGAGATAAAATCAACAGAAAAGCTGCCATTTTGAAAAAAAAAGTGTTTTTACATAAATTTGTCACCTGCAGGTGCGACCAGGGTGGCGAAGGCAGAAGGGGTGGAGTCAGTAAGGCTTCCAAGTCACATAACTCACATAACGTGGCATGGAAAGTCAATGATTTGGGAGACGTGTTTTATGAACAACACAATAGCGCCACCATGTGATACTGACTATTAGAGCTGCTAGCAAATTTAGCATCTTCAGCAATGTGTTTTTTGACATAGCTGATGAATCTGAATGCGATCCTAGCAATGTTAGCCACATAAGCATAACTAGCATTTTTCTGAAATATTGGATGATGTTAGCACTTTTAGCAACATTAGCAAAGTTGGCATTATTAGCCCCTTTGGTAAAGTTTTCTCTGAGATGCTGCATGTGATGCTAGCATGTTTAGCAATATTAGTATATTTGCAAACAAAGCAAATGTTGGTCACGAGGGTCGTAGAGCGGCTGCTCAGCCAGTGAGGGTAGGGGAAAGGGGGTCATAAGGGCGAAGACGTATGGTGGCGGCAGGCCATATCACACTGCTTGTGTTTTTTTTTTACTACAGCAGCTTGAGATGACTGTGAAATTGCAACTTTTTTACTTTCTTAATCATAATCATAGATAGAAGGTTGCTGTTGTATTTGTTGAAAAGTAAAGGAGTTTCATCATTTATTCGCTTAAAAGTACTGACTTTCAAAGTATTGATATGAAGACTTATAAACATAAAGCAATATACACCGTCGCATGTTTTTCAAATTATTCCTTTCCTTGGGTTTTTTATCTTACATGGGCAATACTTTGCTTTGGGAAACTCGCTGCAGAGGCCTTCTTGTGGCCATCTCACCACTTCCTGTTCTCGAACCTGCCTTTTAAAGACATCCTGCACACAAGAGCATTTTACTCTATTGTGAAACACGCGTCTTACAGCACGCGTGACTCGTAAGTTTTACAAGACAATAAAGTGTAGTCTGTTGACGCCAAAAAAAACTTTTATGACCTCAGCCTTACATTTTTCCGCCTCCATGCAAATAGAATTTGCATATTTGAAGATCACTACCTGGAACTGTTGTGTCTGAACAACAAAATGATCTACAAATTGGAATTTCTGCTCCCAACAACATTTGCATTTATGGGGCGCCAGTTCACATGAGATTTAACAAACATTAATGCATTCAATTTTTACGTTATTAAAATGTTTTTACATCAGAGGCAGCAACAATCTTAAAAAGTACTTTTAGTAAAATTACCACAATTTAATAAAAGGTTAGCCACAGCCATTTCTGGAAATGCCTCTCTAACTGACAATGAAAATCTTTTAAAAGCCCCCTGTATTGGTACATTACTTTCCTACAACATGATATTGCTAAAAAAACTAAACAAAAATGCTGTTCTCAGTCATATTTAACACACAATGCAGAGAGCAACTCCCTGCAACTACTGCAAAAAACTCGACTGCACGACAAATGATTAGTTCCTGAGCGAGAAAATTTGCACACACGTCCAGATAAGACCTTCTAGCAACAAGGTCAAAATATTATCTTACAGGAATGAGTCACACCTGCTACCATCTGCATCTTTGACAACGAGGAAGAAGATCGTAGTGGAGAGATTTTGTACCACCTGATATTTGAGGGATTAGAGTTGCAAAACCGCACAGTTTTGAAGACCAAACTTGTTGTTTTTTTTGTCCAACACCTGATGTAAACACCTCAGAACAGGGGATCACACCTTTATTTAGGTCGGCCTGAGGTGTGAGATGCTTAGGTTAGCTTAATGAGAAAAGGACATATCATCACACGGTAATTTAAAGATGTAAATATGTATTGTTTGGTTTGATTTTTATCCCAAATTTTTAATTTCTCCACTCAACATCTCTGCGATGAAGTGTGAGAGTTCAATGAATGCAATGCTTCCCACAAACACAGGTGTAAAAATAGCAGCCAACAGTCCTGCATAAACCTCTCCCTCTTCCTCTCTCTCTCTCTCTGTCAGCTCTTCCTCGCTGCCGCCACCTCATTTTGATTCAGAGTGATCAGAGGCATCAGCTGCCACAGCGGTGCTCCTGGGGGTTCTTCCTCACACATCTCACAAACTCTAAGGGATCACTATGGGAAACTGCTTGACCTCCAGGTAGGGTTTTTGTACCCAACAGGTGTGCACTTGATCTTCCATAACTGTTTTTTTTTTTATTTCAAAGTTGCAAAATGTACTTTTAAGCTGAAGTGAAGCATTTAGAGGAACAAAAACTTTTCAAATTAACATCAAACCCAAAACAGCATAATTTAAACCCTGAATTAATAAAATGTTGTTGCCCGTTAGTTTTGCAGCAGCTCAACGTTTTCCTTAACAAGGAAACAGCGGTTGGTTGATAAAAATAGACATAGTTTCAGTTTGTGTGTGTATGTGCGGCAGCGCCAAGTCAAATGCGCATTTTCTTGTATCGCTGATTCCATCTTTATCTAGGGTCCCGATGAAGAAAACGTTAAACCTTCATTAGGCCGCGGCTCACAGTCAAAAGTTGCGTGTAGTTAAACTGCTTCCTCTTGCAACGTTTGCTTCATCTGTTCATCTGTCAAGGAAATGCAGACATGGGGTAAAAGAGACCTCTGACAAGTTCATGCAATAATCGCTCAAATGCATTCTCTTTGTTTTTTTTTGTTATTTCAAACTTAAACAAAAGATTAAAAAGTGAAAAAAGATCTCTCTTTGAATAAATTACTCTTTCTGAATTTGATTATATTTCTATCAGCATCATGGGGATTCACGTTCTAACTGCAGTTTCCTTTTTTTGTGACAGAGCAAAAAAGAAGAGGAAAGGTAAAAGTGCACGAACACTCCTATTAAAGAAGAAGAAACAAACTGAAAAGCATGGGAGCATTTGACATTTTGACTTTTTCTACTTTCAGGGGCTTCTACTCGATCTCACAAAAGCATCGATGGCAAGGTAGATTTCCCCCTCTCTTTTTTTTGTTTACTTTCAGTTTGCGTCGGCTGCAGCTTCTCTTGTATGGTTTTTGTGTATCTGAATTTTTGAATGAAAGACTAGATTTGCATACTGGTCAAACAGTGAGTCTCTCATTGTTTAGAGGAATGACGTGGATCCATCCAGAAACATGTTGACAGTAGAAACACTGTAGATGATAAAATTATTTGCTCTAACAGCTTGCACTTGTTTCCTTACAGCCTAATGAGGATGTAACATATGCCTCCATTAACCATGAAAACATGCAAGCACAGAGAAGGTTTATAGAAAACGATAACTGTGACTATGCAACTGTTGGCCCTCCACAAAACCTTGTGCCGGAAACGGTGTCCAACTGCTCTTCCAAAGAGGAATGCACAGATGATTATGTGCTCATGGAGTAAACGCACGAGAGGAAAGTGGATTTGGACGAAGAGATTGTCCGACCAAAGGGCCTGACATTGTCTGATGCAACAAGAGAGCTTGTTTGCAGTTGAGTCAAGATTGAACTTTGTTCAAAGTAACTCTGGAAAACCTGAAATAGGTGGCCACTAAGATGCATGAAAACAAGACAGGGCCTTTCAAGAGACTCTCTACCCTTGGACCAAATCCTTTTCAGTTGGATGATTGTAATTCCTGAGAAACTATGACGTCTAATGTGCAACCTGGAGGCAGAGAAACCCTAAAAAACAAATGTGTGAACTCGAATGTACCAAATTTCTTTTTTTTTTTTTTTTTAAAAAGGTCTGTTTTGTTTGGAATACTCCTCAGAAAAGCTTATAACAAAATATGTTGATAGCTGAATGCTTAAGAGTTTGTTTGGTTTAAGGAAATAATATTTCTTTTGGAGGGAAAATAAATTTTTTAACAGCTGGAGAAAACCATGTAAGACGACGCAAAAGATAACTGCCATGTTTTTTGCACCTGATGTTTCTTTACCGCGTTCTGCGGCTTCTCAAGATAAATCATTTTCTGCCTTTTGCTTTTTTTTCTTTTAAAGTTTTGAGGCCTTTTTAAGCAGTTTGATGATCAGTTGCCTTGACAACATCGTAGCCCATAGTCTCCACTTATGGTTTATAATGTAGCATAAACACGTTTGGACTAAAAAGAAAGACCTGTGCAGTCAGAACTCACGTAAACTCCAGCCCCCTTATTTATTAGGCGTAACAGAAACCACATACTCTTCCTGTATGTAAATGTATTATGGTTATATATGGCTCCTAATGTTTATGTGTGCTACTTCTATATTTTTAGAAATATTTATAAATGGATTCATTTGAATCCCGTGACGTTAGGAATTTGTTTTTGTTTCCTTGTGGAATTTTTTTTAATTATAATTAAAGGTGTGTAAACTACTGTTGTTGATTGATTTACTGCAAAAAAAAAAAAAAAGCTGCATCGCTAAAATTACTTGAAAACTCTAATAAAAACTCGATGGGAACGCGTTCAAATTAACTGGCGAGAAATGAGAGGTGAATTCGAAAGTAAACCATAAAGCCACAAAACATCTACAGTTTTTACCCAGAACAACATCTATGACAACCGTTGTGGTTTTGGAACAAATCTACAACCCATTGCAAATGAATGCCATTAAAAGTAGCAGATGGCAAATACCTATAAACATTTTTAAAAAACATAACCTATTTTTAAAACATAACCTATATAAAAATATTGTCAAAGAATTTGAGCTATTTGATTGATTTAATTAATCGTTGTGTGTAATCGTGCTGTAAATAGTGACCTACTACCGTGTTTAGTTGTAGAAAATTATCTAAATCTATCTTTCCTTCTTGAAATTTTAAGACTTTGATTTGATTTGATTTATTTATATTTCAATCATTAACTGTTGTCAATACAATAAAAAAAATCACACAGGTGTTTCAAACACATTACAGAAATGATGAAATGCATCATTAGAAAAAGGGATGTTCTTGTTTATGTTTACAGGTGGATGTGATGTGGTAAAAAGATTGTCTTCTAGGTTATATTTGACCCATGAATCATGAAAGCATTTGAAAACCAGAAAAAAAGACCACACACAAACTCTCCCCAATTCATACATACACACATCTCAAAACACACACCACATCTATTGTCATTATGATAAATGCATGATATTAAAACTTTTTCAAAAAAGTACAGCAACATTTTGTTGTTTTGTTGTGTTATGAGAAAGGTACTTTTTTTATCCACTTCCTTACTTTTTTTAAATTTGCATTAGCTGAGCAAACGGATAAGTGCAGAAGGCCTCTTGGGTTGCAATAGGGGGTTCTCAATCTTCAGACACATGTGGTGCATATTTGTATAAACCCCTTTTGTATTTGAGGCCAAACTTCAATTATTTTACTAATATTTGTGTACCAGACGGGAGGGGGGTGTGTGTTAAAGATGGGGATAAGGGTGCAAAAGAAAGGGGAGAAAAAGGGGGTCAAGGAACTTGGAGGATAATTCAAGAAGTGTGTGTATGTGGGGGGGTATCATCATTACTGTCAGTTGTAAATTATAGTCCATTCGGCGGGGCCTGTCCACAGACACACTCAAATATTACAGGCATACCTGTTGAATCCAAAAACCTTCACACACAAGCATGTCAGCATGTACACGAAACAGGTCACGCGCACATACTTATGCATACAAAGAAACACATGTAAAGCATACAGTATATCATTTTCTCACACATACTATTAGTGCAACAGTGAGCTGACACCTGTGCTCAGGTGTGTGTTTTTGTCCTACTATGGTGGTTGATGAAATGTAAAAAGAGGGGGAATGCATAGTCACCCCCACAGCAAGACCCTCGCCAAAAAAGCAGCAGCAGCAGCCAGGGCGCCCAAGACACCAGCACTGGTGTCTCAGGCGACATTGGTGCAACATTGGGGCAGATCGAGGGAATCTGCCCACCAGGCAACCCAAAGTCAACCACCCAGGCCAGGGCCGAAAGGATCCCCCACAGGGTCCCCCAGCGCCAGAGAGCAGGGGGGCACATGGGCAGGGAGAATGCAAGCTCCAGCCCAGCCAGAGAACAGCCCTCCCACTGTGCCAGGGGTCCCAGTACACAAGGCTCCACCTGAAAAAGTCCCCCCCCCCCCAACACCAGATGAGCAGCCCACCACCACCCGGGAATCCAGACCATCCGTCCACCCCAACTCCAGGCGTGAACCAGGGGTCCTCTAAGAGGGATCCACCCCACGCTCAAAGGCAGCCACCTGTTCGATCCACTGGAAGTCCAGTAGAGAGCAAGCCAGGGGGCACTTCCCCCAGACCCAAGAGGCAGACGCCCAAGAGAAGTGGGGGTCCCCAAGGAGCGTGGTAAAAATGGGCAGACCGGGCTCCCCCACTGTTGGAATTTTAAAGAGGCCCATCACCAGAGGCAAGGACCAGAGCCAGCACCCAAGGGACACTGCCATCACTACTGAGGGCCTGTTGTCCCCATCAGGGATGGGTAGTGGACAAAAGATGAGAGACCCCACCTTCCTTGTGTGACGTTTGTGTGTGTGTGTGTGTGGGTGTGTGTGTGTGGGTGTGTGTGTGTGTGTGTGTGTGTGTGTGGGTGTGTGTGTGTGTGTGCGTGCGTGCATGCGTGGGTGTGTGCTTGTGTGTGTGGGTGTGAGTGTGTGTGTGTATGTATATAGTGTGGTGGGGTAAGGGATGCATGTAACAAAAGGTGCAGTCAAAATTGGCAGGTAGGGCATTGAACGGAAATCTTCGGGTTGCTGGCAGTTATGTCCACACATCCCCCCCACCAAGTGGTCCTACTGTACATGGTGGGTGGGGCACTGAGACTTATTATTCACTTCATACAACATATAAAAGACTAAACTAAACGAAATTCCAGATTGTTTACCAGTTTTTTTCTATTTCGATACAAATAATTTGCAAGTAATTACTACACATTTATATTTGTTTCCCTTTCGGCTTTTCCCATCAGGGGTCGCCACAGCGAATGAGTCGCATGGTAAACTTGGCAATGTTTTACGCCGGATGCCCTTCCTGACGCAACCCTCTCAAAGCAACCGGACTTGGGACCGGCACAGAAGTAGAGAAGGGAACAGGGAGCAACCCGGAGTCGAACCCTAATTACTACACATTTATATAATGATAATTTAAAAAAAAAAAACTTTGTGACAGGAAGTTTGTGTTGTAAAAAGTGCATAAATGTTCATTGGTGATCGTCTTTTTGTATTGGGTGACCAAAAAAACATAAAGGGCTTCATTTGGGGCTTTGGTGACCCATACAACAAGAGGGAGTAAACAGACTGTTAAGATCGCACAAGGATTAACAAACAGCACTTTATGAGGACCTTTAATTAAGAGCATTGTATGCTTCCTTCCGCTGATGTGGTTCATTTTCCAGCAGGACTTGGGTTCTTCTCACAGCTACAAAGCACCAACTCCCAGATTAGGAATATAAGGGCACCTCAGCATTTCCAGTGATCACCTTCATGGCAGACTACAGTATTTCATGGATGAAGCAAACAGTCATTCATTATATCTCAGCAGAAGTTCATATCACCATAAATGAAATAAATAATCTACAATCTAGTTTTTTGATGTCTTTAAACTAAATTTACAAACCAAATAGACATTTTCTACGGTAGGACAGTCACAGTAATGTTGTCCACCAGCAGAGGGCAGAACAAGCTTACCTTTTTGAGTTTCACACTGTCAACAATCAAGCAGGTGATTAAAAGAAGGCCTGTAGCCAGTTGTCTTTTTTGCCCGATTATTTCTTTCTATCCAAATTCCATGTTAGAGTCATACTTAAGATGATCATCAAAAAAACACAAATAACACCATCTGAGTTTGAATTCAATCTGATTTTTCCCATTTTCTTGTACCGTCAATGTTTCTTCCAAAGACAGTAGCAGAGATAAGTTGTTTAAATATCCTTTATTACACTGTGCAATATAATTATTTACACTATCCCAAAGAAACTGCTTGCATGAATTGCACCATTTAATTTAATTTTTCTGATGAGCATCTTTTATACCGTTGATTGAAAAATACTTTTTTCTCGATACAGTGTACTGGTTCCTTCCTCAACAGTAAAAGTCTTCAGTTCTGTAGTCTTTACATTCTCCGTCCTGATTGATGACTCATGCTATTTGTAGTATTCGTGGGCAGCCTGTGCCCTGAACAGAGATGAAGCGTGCCGTTTTGTACATCCCCTGTTCCGTGTGTGTCTGTGCAGTTTTCCAAGGCGGGGTTGATATCAAACCCGCCTTTGATCTTGTCCTCGTCTCTTCCTCTCTGTATTACTTCACCTCTTCTCAGTTTCACAGCCATCAGGTTCTCAAGAAATCCAAGAAGTGCATTTAGATGTGTGACCTTGGTTAATGTGCAGGGTTTTCGTGCGAACGCGTCTTCGAAATTAGTTGTAGATCGAGTTCACGCGTTGAACGTAGCTAGCATAGGGCTCCACTTCTTCCACATCCTCTGATGTCTACATAGACAAAGGAACAGATTGTCACAAATGAGGACGCAAACAGAAAAAAAAAGGAAACCTGAAGATCCGGTGACTCACCATAGGTGGTTTAGATGTAGAGGTGTCTGTCTGTTGACAGAACCTGGGGGAAACAACACAAACATGCTTTGTAAGTGAACGGAAAAGAGAAAAGAAACATGCAATGACTGATTTGAATGATCTACTCACGGTAATAAAGTTGGTTTCTTTAGTGCAAAATATACTAATCCTCCCAAAATTACAAGTGCGACCCCAACAGCTCCCGTACATGTCAAGGCCAAATGAGCTGGAGAGAGATTTGTCCGTGATGTCATTAAAGAAATAAACAAACTATTGGTTTCAAAATAACATCCTGACTACCAGTAATGCAAATTTGTCCTCTGCAAAGAATATTTCTAGACCTGATTATAGCGTGGTCCTGGTGAATACTTGATTCTGATTGGCAGATTGATTAAAAAGTGATAATGCACACCCAAGAAAGATGTTCCGGTCACGTAGCCCAAATGTTATACATAAAAAAAAAACATAGCTTGTCATACCTTTTTCCACAGTTTATCACATCAGCGAGACAGTAGAAAAGACAAGTGATTTATAGTTTACTTTAGTTTACTGTTTGGTTAGTTTGATTATTTTGAGACCGGGATGCCACAGAACATAAAGAGAGAAAAAAGATCTGAGGAGGAATTGAACTATTTAGACTTTGTTTCTTTGAAGTGAGGTTTGGCTTCATCATCTGGATGAAAACAAGCGGTAAGAGGTCAACTTTCTCTCTGAACCAATGCTTTTTTTAACATATATATCGCTTTCCTTTGCCGCTGCAGTCGAGGCCATTAACATGATATAGTGTCACACCATATTACCAAATAGTCCGCTTTTTTGTGGAAAATCGATTTAAACCTAAAAAAATAACAAGAATAAAGTATTAAGAATTGATTGAATACACGTTTCTTTCATGAGTGACCATGTTATAGGCAGGATAAGCATTATCTGAAATGAACAGACTTTGCATCGGACCGTTAAGACTTCTGTGCACACCTCAACGGGAATTATTTTTAATCATGTGAAGGGGTGGAGCACTGGGAATTGTAGGTTTTAGGGTTTCGTATGGTAGAGTTTCTTATGGTAGTCAGGAGATGGAAGCAATGGCTAATGAAATGCAAAAACCTTTTGCTGCAGCCTTCATTTTGCTCCTGTCTGGTACCAAAGTCTTGTCCTGATTCCACAGCTGATGACTGATAATACAGGTCAAGTTTTCTGGAAATTCCTCTTCAGAAAGACGACTCTCAACGTTAAAAAACCCATCGGACGGGTTCATGCTCATCACAGATTTGTTTTCTGCAGGACTCCAGCTGATGTTGGCGGCGGGGTTTCCCTGCTCGGCTCTGCAGACCGCCACCGTTTTGCTGCCGTCGTACTCAAGCCAGGCCGATATTTTGGGAGCAACTACACAATTAAAGACAAAATATATGAAACAGATTTTTTATATATAAACAGAAATAACAGATGCAAAATACTTTCTAAAATTCTTATATATAAAGGTTTTAAGCAGAACATTTAGAAGTTTTTATGAAGACCCTAAAAGTTTCACGGCCCCCACTTTTTCTATGTTATGTTTTACAAATCAGATCCTGAAGCAGCTTTTTAGTCTATCACCAGAACAAGGTCTTACCTGTGATTGACACATTGATGTTGTAATTTTCCCTTCCACCCCTGTAAACGGATTCGCACTCATACATTCCCACATCGTCAGTGGAAAAGTTTGGGATGTACAGGTACGACTGAGCGCTGGAAGTGTTCCGGAGAGACATGCCATCTCTGCAGGAGTTCTCACCAGCTTCACCTGAACTGCTGAAGGTTATCTTGCAGGAGTGATCTCGAAAGTATATATTCCAGATGACATGAAGTACTTCATTCCACGTCTTATCACTGCACGTTAGATTAACATTGCTCCCGTTATTGAAAACTTTACTTTTGTTTGCTGCAAAAAAAAGCAGGAAAACTCGCATTAAATTTACATTTCAAATCACAAATCACACCTTTTTTTCACTTACTGACAGCATATAATTGACATATACCAATATTATCGTGTAATCATGACAAAGCAAAGTTAATGGAATAAAAAAAAGTTTGATATTGAATGACAAAAAGGAGATCATTATTACTTTTATACTTCAATTTGAGCTGAAAACAAGGTTTACCTTGAGCACAAAAATAGTGTTTATGACCAATAGAGAATAAAAAAGCTTTGGTTTGTCTCCCAAAGGAAACAAATAACAGATTTTATACAAAGAAAAATTCACATTTCTGATTTAATTATTTTTGAGTGTGAATTTCTTTTCAAAAAGAAAAATTTTAAATTTTAATAATCATTTCCAAGTAATAACAGCTTTCCTTTCATTTTGTCAAATCAAACTTTGTTTATAAGGCTTTCGTATGTTAGTTTTTACAGAATAAAAATATCTTTCAAACTTAAATACCCAACATTGTCACTCACCGTAGTTCAACAAAGCGCTTAAGAAAATGTTAAGAAAGAGACTGAGTGTGGACTGCTGTGACATTTCCCTTTACAATTCTTTGTTTAAAAAAATAGAAAAATAAAAATTACCATAATACTTAGATGGCTGAGGGGTTTTGGTTGGGTTCACAGAGGGGTTTTCATTAGTTCCTGAGAGAGATGAGGGTGAATGTTAAGGAACATGTTAGTAAAATAAAAGATTTCTTTGAAGTTAGTAGTGATTCACTCCAAACAGAGCAATATGGAGAACAGTAGTCATCAGATGTGCGTTAGTAGTCATGCAGTTTTAGTATTTTAGGGAGTCAGTTTTTTTAAGAAAAGGCCACGAATAAAAAGAGCAGCAGGATTACAAAAGGTCAGGAGGGAAACAGGTTTTTTTGTTTTTCTTTTAGCTTTGTTTAAAGGACTAGCAAAAGGAAAGAAAACCGCAGTTTCATTGAACAGACCAAGGCTTCTGTTCCATTCTTAAACCTTCATCTGCACTCTAGAAGAGCTGTGTGGAAGCAACGGGTTGTGGAAAGTTCAGAGCTCCATGGCTGCGGTTTGCTAAAGCTCCTCCACAAAAGCTGCTGCTTGTTTACTTCAGTCAGGTGTTACCAAAATAAAGTTCATGACTGCAAAACCACAACTTGGCGACCCCGACAGATGAGAAGAGCTGCATCATCAGATCACAGCAAGTGGCAGCGTGCTTCCTCCTCGTATAGAAAGACAGGGCAACCTTATCACACGTCTGTTGTGAAACGAGAGTTTCTGCCTCGTCTGCTTTGGTGCAGGCCCACCATCTTTCCACAGTGAGTCACAATTTAGAAGAAATCAGTGTGGATCTAGACTCCATCACTCCATTATTCACAGAAATTACTTTGGTTTCACAAACAACTCTTTTACAATTAATAAATAGAAAAAAAGGGCAAAATATTTCTCCATTAAATATGAAATCATTATTAAAATTGTCAAGGTAAAAAGTAAGTAAGAAATTCACACCTCGCTCCAGGCTCCACGCCACAGAAAGCAGGATAGTCATGATCAAAATCCAAGGATTGGGCCTCATCATCTCTGCAGTTCTGACAACTCCTTAATCTGTCAACTGTTTCACGGGTTCATCTCAACCCTTCTGAACAGAAGCTGGGACGTCAACGTTTCTGTTCTCTACAACTCCTGTTTCTTACTCCTCAAAACCCCACAAGTTCTGGGTTTGATGACTAGAACAAGCCAACCGTGAATCATTGACGCCCTTTTTATAAAAAAAAAAGGGTGACAAACCAAATCCCTCCCTTCTTTTTTTTTCTCTTCCTTCTTTCCTTTCCACCCAAACGTTTGCCCTGCTCTTTCACAGAGTGACGTCTGATATGTAAAGACAAAGACAGCCGTTTCCTTTCGTGTCAGTCACACGGTACTTCAGAAGAGCAACACCATGAAGCAGAACACCAACATTTTACTGGTTTCTTTAAACTTCTCACAAAGGAATCCTAAAAGAAAACTCAAAAGTTTTGATAGTTCACTTCTGAGCTTCCAACAACTTGACTAATTCACTTTATGGTGAATAAATTAGTAATAACTGTTGGCCTCCCCAGATCAGAAATGACCTTATTTTGACGACCATTGTGCTGTGTTTTTAGGAATTTCTTTAACTTCCTCATTGCGGTCATCCAGGCTACTTTTTTTTTGGTTTCTTTTTTGGTGCCTTAAATACTAATTTAAAGCATTCTTCTTTGTTTTATTTATTTTTATGTTTATTCTTATTTGTATGGGTTTTGTTTTTGGCTGCTTTTAATTGCTGCTTTGCTAAATGAACAAACAAAATACAAATTGTCAACTTAAATTTAAAAGCCCAAAAGGAAATTGATCTCGAGTTCTCTGGGGTTGATGTTTTTCTTTCTTTTTTATTTTTTTTACTATTTTTTGTTTTGGTTTTGACAATTCTTTTTCTTTTTCTTTTATGAATCATCAAAAATGTAAAGACATGCAATAAATACAGCTTATATTTTACCAATTTCCAATTTTTCAACTCCTTGAATGGAAGGAAGCATTTGGAAGAATAAGGTTGCAATAAACATTGTGGTTAGAGTTATGGTTAGATAAGCTTATGGTCTGATAAGACAACGGTCTGTCCTGGTTGTAAAAATTAGATCATCTTAAGGTTTGACGTTAATTTGTAAAGCATGCTGCATTTTTACCATTTGACTAAAATGACATTTACAGAAAAATCTTGTAGTGTTTTTATGCTTTTTATTGTTTAAATTCCCCTTAGGCAGTACAGTACCTCTTTTATTTTACATTTTTTAAAGAATTTCTTTTAGGAAATCCTGAACAGCTTTGCTGTTAGCAGCCTGTACAATACGATAACGGCACATTTAAAGCGAGGTAACCCAGCCTGCTGGAAAAGCGTCTGCCCTGACCACCGTATATGGAAACTGGACTGATGACGTTTCCGATGGCTGCAAGAAAACAAAATCACATCAACTCCTTTTATTAACATATTGTTGATAATCCCACTTTTTTTCTGTAATAAAAGTTATTAAAATTTTTTTCAACCAACCAATCAGATGCCTCAATGAAAGTATGCTTTCTCACGTCAAATGTTCAAAAAAGTTTGACAGATCCTCCCAAGCCCGCTTTCACGTAGTAGGGGTGTGGCCTTCAAACAAGTTAAAACACACAAACATTGACTCAGACCAACTCAGACCAATCACTGATGTCCTCTGTTTCTAAAATGGTGGCGTCCATTTTGCGAAAAAATTGCAACTGAATTAACTTTATTTGGTTGGAGCCAGAGGTAAAACCATTTTTTAACCCTTGTGCTATCCTAGGTACTATAACATTGGGAGTTGGGTCATCTGGACTCCACTAGACAGTGCGCTGAACCTTTTTCCTTCAATGATTTGTGATCTTCACTGGTGTCCATGGATGACACGAAATCTTTCCACCTTTATCCACCTTTGTGATGGTAGGTAGAACACGTCGATGTAAGGGTGTTAATGTTGAGTCTGGACCTCACAAGATAGCACAAGGATTAAGGGTGATGTCACACTCATTCAGTCCACTTCTCTTATACAGTCAATGTCCCTGACACAGGATCATTGTGGGATCAATTCACCACTTGAGACTCAACATTAACACTTGAGGGTTGAGTTGAAAGGTTAAAGGCTCTTTCACACTGTAGGGTTTGGTTCCCACCAGAGTTTGTGTTTTTGACTGTGACTGCCTTTGCCCTTCCGGATCAAAATTAAAACAGGTTTGGATGGATGGATGGATGGATGGATGGATGGATACGCAGGGACTTTAGGGTTCATGCAAGGCCATAGCGCCCTCTGAGGAGCAACTGTTGTAACTGCACGACTTTTCCAGGTGGTTTGGTTTTCTCTGGGTCGAAGGAAGCAAAACAAAACAAAAAGATGAAATGTTCAGGCTTTCCTGTCGATTTCTACAAACCCGGTCAGGCTGAAAGAGTGTGTGAAAGCGTCTGGTCAGCTTTGACCTTAAATGATAGTCACCAAATCACCAAGTCACCAATGCTTATGATATGTTTCTTAAGGCCTGAGTCATGATGGTCAACAGCTTTAAAACAATCTGAAAGACCTGTAAATCCAACCAAGAACATATTCCAAAATGTCTTGTCATAATAACCATTTTTGCTCTGCATGAAAGTATTTTTACAATGACAGGACTCTGCTCCTCATAACATTAAGCAGGAATTTTATAGACAATACATTTTTGTCATTGTAAATAGAGGTTTTTTTCAGCTTTACATAGTTTGTGTTGCTGGTATTTTGTCCTGTAAGGCCAGGGATCTACACATTTGTAGAACCAATGAAAAGATAAGGTAGCTATGAGTTTATTTTTAAGCCTAGTTCAACAAAACTGTGCTCCACACAGTGAAGCGTCATGTCGGGTTTATTGTGTTGACTGGAGAGAATGACAGTTATCAGAGCAGACATCCAAAATGCTGAGTTGGTGCAAAACTGCAGAGGTTGTGGTCGAGATTATCTGCTGTAACAACAACGTGCCGTTTAAGAATCACACCGTTTGCCTACATAGATTTTTTTATGTGGGTGCAAGTGTATTAACTGACTTTTCTGCCTTTGAGAAATAACAGATGTAACTGATATGTGGTATTCGTTTTGTGTGCGGGAAGCGAGGATCTGCAAATTATATGTGGAATGTGGTTTATGGGTAATCTTGCAATGAGCTGTCTATTTTTTCTGAAGCTTGATAAACCTGACTTTCTTTTTGCGGTATATTCTCCCCTTTGGCCGTGTTCAGTTTGAAAAATGAGAGAGAGAAAAAAGCAGAACACAAAAGTATTTCACCAACTGTTGCACTTGGTGGATATCTTTAGGTTTCACTTTTATAAATCACCTTAAAACTGAAGTGTAAATCTAAAAAAAAATGAAAAACAATAACTGAATGATGGAAGGAAGAAAAACAGAGAGGAGTGTGAGATGTAAACATACCCAGAAAGCTGTTTTTTTTCTAAGATCTAATAATACTTCATTGGTTCTTTTCATGTAGACAGCAGTGTCAGCTGACTGTGAGCTGGCATATTTCACATCAGAGGAACTAGTTGTTGTTTTTTCTAAAAACTTACAAAACCTTTCAGCTGTGAAGTATTATTACCTTGGTCAGCGTTATAATCTAAAAATACAAACTCCCGAAGAGGAAGAAAAAGAATTAAAAAGCTGATGTAGAATGAGTGAGGCATGTTTTGTAATGTGCATTGTGCGTGGATGTACGCGTCTGCACCATTTCCCCCAGATAACACGGCTTCCTGTTGAAGACAGAATCGACCCAAAATAAGTGTGCTGAAGGATGAAGATTGAAGAAAATTGTTTCTAAAATAGAAAAAGGAAAGAAAAACATTGTTGAGACATTCAAACCTTTTTCTACTCTCACGTCTTTTCTATTGTTGATTATAAAAAAGGAATTGTAATAGGATTGATGGTGAACAAATAAAGATAAATAATTATTCCAAAAAATGTTTAAATCAAATCAAGTAGGTGCAGTAAGTGCTTTTATTACCTTTAATCAGTTTTAAATTGTTTAGGAACAGATACGTTTTTTATGGTATACTTTTGTATTCTGCAACTGTACCTTTACAGCCTTTCAATGTGCTCATTAGAGATTACAGAAAGATGACAGAAAATGTTTAGTTTGTGGGTTTCCAAAGTTTATAAAGGCTTGTATCAATAAGGTTTTACACGTAACATTTGGGAACCGAATAGATTTAAAAACAGGAAGTTCTAGTGAAAACTAGCCCACCTCACATTCCAGTTTTATAGAGACAACAAGACCATAACAAATGTCTAGCTATCCTTGTATTCCCAAACACTTTTCCACCTTTACCCAGCTCTGGCTGTTTTTCTCTCACATGCAGCACTTGTAGTTTCAAAAGACAAGATGAGACAACAAGATGATCATCTTTTATACTGTTGTAAAAGCGTTCCCAGTGGTCTTATAATTATCATTATTTTTTTCTTTAAAAAAAAGCTTTCTGATAAGATAAGATAAGATAAAGATACTTTATTGATCCCAGCTTGGGAAATTGGGTTGTTGCAGCGTTGGCGTTAGGCTCAAGATACAAACGTACACACAGTAGACGACAACAGAGAACCAGAACAATCAAACTGACCATCCAGTACAGGATGGAGAGGATGCTCAGGATTATCCATGATGGATACAAGCTTATTTAAAGTCCTCCTCTCCATCACAGATTCAAATTCATTTTACAACCGATTACGGAGCCAGCTCTTCGGATCAGTTTGTTCAGTCTATTACTGTCCTTAGCAGATATGCTGCCCCCCCAGCAGGTCACCGAGAAGAACAGAGTGCTGGCCACAACAGACTGGTAAAAGATCTCAAGCATCTTGCTGCACACGTTGAAGGACCTTAGCCTCCTCAGGAAATGGAGTCTGCTGCTGGCCTTCTTATATGCAGCAGTGCTGTTGCTCTTCAGCTCAGTCTGTTGTCGATGGTTACTCCCAAGTATTTGTACTCCTCAACCTCTGCCACATCTCTGCCAAAGATGCTGAGGGACTGGGAAGGTGGTGGTTTCTTCCTGAAGTCCATAACCATCTCTCTGGTCTTTTCCACATTCTCATATATATATATCCATGTCTGTGTTCATGAGATCATTCAAAGTCTCTCCCTGTGCGGTGAGCTTCCCTCCAACTGCAAAAGGCTACTTCCGTGTCTCTACGACCCGCATTAGTTAGAGAGGGGAAAAATAAATTAAAAATTAAAAACAACAATCAAACTACAAGATTTTTTTTTTATTGTCTCGATGAAAATAAGAAAAATATCATAAGTTTTAGGAGGCCCGATCTGGCTGGCTGCACACCCTGCAGCGGCTCTCTGTCCGTTGTCCAGCCAGCCGCCCGCTGAGCCGCTGTATAGACAATGGAAACATCAATGATGCAATGGAAAAATACATTTTTAAATACATTTTATTTATATTACTGCTTTAAACCAGTTATTTTATTTACAGTAAATCCGTAACCGGAAGCATCTAAGTTAATCACGGGTAGATTAAAACTGGGTGTGTAAAAGGCCACAATAATTTTCTTGGGAAGGAATTTGTATTATTATTTTTTTTACCCATATCAGGTCACAGGCTCCATAAGCCAGATGGCAGCTCAGAAAAGCAAAACAAAGACGTAAATAGACTTTGTCATCTGATGACTATTTACAAACTGTGTTTATTTATTTATTTTTTGTCTGCTTCTGATTCACAACGATTTGAATGTAGAATTACTGATAAAAATTCAATTTAAAGCTTAATTTTCCTAATAAATGTCCCCCTATTGTGAGGACAATGCCACTAGAACTTGTTCTAGCTCCTCCCTCCCTTGCGCTAGCTCCTCCCTCTTTTTAGCTGTTAGTTTCTCGGTCTCCATGGTTACCTGTACGTGATCCGGACGGCAGCTGCCGCCGCCGCTCAGTGAACAGTTGAGTTCCGTTTAAAATAGTTTATAACGTTTAAATGTTGGGAAGAAAATGAAAGCGGCCGCTGTTCTCACGGTGACGGAGGAGCGCCGGCACCCGCCGCTCGGTGAGTCCAATTCCCCTGACGACAGAGAGAACCGAACACGGTGGACTTACCGGAGGGTTGTCATCACCGCAGGTCCGGTCTACTACACCGTACCGTCTGAGGTGGACCGCGCCAGAACCAGATGCAGGACCGTCCCGTTCCAGAACCACACATTTGTGAGTGCTGCTTCTGTCTGGAAAAGACTGGAACGGAAACATGAATAAAACTTTATTTTACCAAGCAAACACGATATTAGAGTCGATGATTAATAGAAAAACAAACGTTTTTAAGTAGAAATTACATTTAAAAAAAAGTTGTATTTAAATACATTTATATCACTAAGCCATCTTATCCCAGTTTTCCAGTTAAAATTTGTAAAATCATATAAACTACAATTCCCAGAATCCCACGCCTTCAGATTTGGTATCATTGAACAGCCCCACACGTCCTTTGTAGACAGACAGACACCAAAAGGAGTGAATTTAGTAATTATGCAGTAGGTGGGAGATATTCAGGTTTACAAATGTCTTCTTCAGACGACAGATTTGCATTTCTGGTAGTTAAGGGGAAATGAAAACCAACTAAAGTCAAGTAAAGAAAATACGATAGCAAGAAAAGAACCATAGAATAAAATAGGATAAAAGAAGAATCATATAGTTTTCAAATCAAATAGGCTTAGAATAAAATAATAGGATAAAGGTCTCATTAAGAAAACATTTGTCATTACTGATTATTTGATGTATTTGATGACTGTCAGGAAGATGGATTCATTTTCTTTAACACTTTAATATTTTAACCATTTGATAGTATTAATTGGCTGTTTATGGATTTACTAAATTATCCTTAGATTTATCAAATTTAAATAAATTAACTGAAGTGAAGAACTAGATTGTATTTTAAAAATAAAAGTTAAGGGTAAGTAACACAAAAGCGGTGGGATTATGTAAAGTTGCTTCCTTCTGCTCTCTTTAAGCAATGAATCAAACTATTTGACGAAGTCGATATTTAATGGATTCAACGAGGAGTCAGGTACTGTCTGAGTTTGATATAACTACAGAGATACATTTCTTTTGTTTGTTATCTTTATTTTTTTTGTTTGATTGCTTGAAATAAACCAATTCCAAAAAAATGATGTGAATTAATATTTTAGTCAGGTTTTTGGTGGTAAAAGTAGGGGATGGACCGATATAATTTTTTCTGGCCATTACCGATAACCGATATTTTCCCTGCAACTGTGGCCGATATTTGCCGATATACTTAAGCGTCTACTGAAATAAAAAGTTTAGATTTCCTTTTTGTTTCTTCATCAGAAATGCTCAACTGTTCTTTTTACTGGACAATCATATTGTACTTGACCATTTTAACTTACAGAAAAGGATCTGATAGGAACAAGCATCAAATTAAAACTGTCACATAAATTTATCTGTAAGAATTCAGACCATTTATTGACTATTGGACATAACTTTAAACCATAAGCTCCCCATTGCCAGGGATCTATTAGGAACAACATGTATCCCTATCAAAAATAACATTTACCTGAAAACTGTTAATTACTGGCTATGAATGTAAACATAAGCTTCCCAATCTATTAGGAACTAGTATATATTTAAAACATAAAGTGATTCTGAAAACATTAGAAGAATATCTGTAGATTGTTTATTATCTGTAGATACCGATAAACTCAATTTATGCAAATATCGTCCGATACCGATACTGGCTCTGATGTATCGCCCCTCCCTAAAGGAAAAGGGAACTAGAAAAAGAGCAAAGTATTCTGCAGCATTGTGGGAATCCTAACCTTGTTTTTGTCTTTTGCTTTGTTCAGAGAAAAGTGTTGGACTTTGCCTCTATGTTTAGTGAACATCCAAACTACACTGTGAAAGTGGACCCTGCAGATCCAGGACCGGCCTTCACAGATCCAGACCAGCTCAGATGGACACAGCAGCCACAGACCGGGTAACACAGTGAGGATGAAACCCAGCCGGACTGAAGTGTTCGGCGGATTCTGACCGTCCATTGTCACTTTTAGGAAAAACCAGCAGACGTGGCAGATAAAGGAGTGCAGAGTAACCGGAGCAGATTACTGGAAATATTTCAAACGGTTGGATTTGCCTCTGCAGCAGCCACTCCCACGCTGATCATAAGGGTTTATAAATCTTTCTATCTTCTCTTTTGTGTCTCTAGTCCTCTGAATCCTTCCTCACACCAGCTTCTTCCACATGTGGTGTTTGCACAGTAAGTTTTAAAGTTTATTAGTGTTAGAGCTGGTATAGCAGATCAGGGTTTTTAAACCTTTTTTGAGCCACGGCACACTTTAACCTCGACAAAAATCCTGCGGTACACCAGCATCCAAAAAAAAAAAAGGGAAACTGATGAGTTGTGATTAAGCCTCCAAGAATGATTGGTGGAGACAGTTGAAGGGGCGGGACTTTTCCAAAAACAGAGATGAAGCTGCAGCTAAATCGCGGTACCGTCATTCTTATCAAAATGTCTTTAATAGAATCAAATAAACACAAAAAAACGTATTTTACGATCTTTTATATTCCTAACTACTCAGTGTTTTATCAGGACCTGTTTGGATGAACACAGAGCTGAAATCCTGGAGATTGTAAATGTTTTTAGATCAGTGAATGAGGTATATTTCCAAACGGCAGACCTGACCATCTCACATGGCAAACCAGTGTGCTTTGAAAAACACTGTACTAGGTGATTTTGGCTTGATCGTGTCTACAGGGAGGATTTGGAGATCCCTGGTCAGCAGCCCACCCACTTTACTGTCGGGGTCCAGACTGACTACAGAGAGAGTGAAACACAGACGGACCCTTACAGTCCAGGATACGTCATCAGACGCGGGGCGACAGCTTCAGAGCTCCTGCAGCTGGCCGCCCTTAGCTGGGGTAGGAGACAAAAGACAAAGACAATCAGAGAAATGGCTGTAGTGCTGAATAATCCCCTAACAGTCTTTGTTTGACGTTGTTCTCAGGTCGTGGTTTGCCAGCAGGCCTGGACGAGGTGGAAATGATAGAATGGGGGCGAGAAAAACGGGCTTGGGAGGCCCGCCTTCCCCCCCTGGATGACAAGAGCCAGCTGAAGAAGAGGAGGCGCATGCTGGAGGAAATCCTGGCCAAGGAGTGGGCTTTGAGAGACGTCAAAATTCAAAAGTAATTTCTCAACAGGATTTGAAAATATAAATGTTTATATCATACTGGATAAATACATATATATAACATTGATTTGATTCGATTTTTTTTCTTTTTTCCTGAGCTTATGTAGGATTTTCTATTTTTCATTATTTCCCCTTGAATTTTCTTAATAAATTAAACTGAATTTAGACTTTAAATTAAGAAAAAAACAAAAATTAAGACAGAAAAAAACCTAATTAGGAGGTTTTGGGTTGATATTTTTAGCTACAATTTCTTACTCCCCACTTTGGTGTTTTAAATTTTAAATTTTGCTTTTGTTCATTTTTCCAATTCAAACAACTTCAATGTCTAAGGTAGTTTTTTTTTTAATCTTTTCTGATTAGGAGAATGATTATATTTTTGTCTCAAACATTCTGAAAACTACAGTCAGTGCGTTTCACTTGTATAAACTGGTTTCTATCTTATTTTCCTAAATTAAGCACTATTATAACGTGTTAAAATAAAAAACCCTGGTCATGGAAAATGTATCAATGTCTTTTAGTGTTCTGTGGTTTAATGAAACTGATGAAAGGAATCTTAAACCTTAATTTTCCAATAGGTGTCATTTTTTGAAACTGTCTTTTTGGTGCTGCCCTCATGTGGCCAAAAATGGTAAACACATGCGCCCTCAGAGGATTTTCTTGCTTGACTTTTTGGGATTCAGGCTGCAGGAAGCTCGACTGGCTTTGCTGAAAGACCAGCTGAGGCGGAGACATGAAGCTCAGGAGAACTCCACTTTTCAGAGGATCAACCAGATGTATGCAGAGTATGAAGAGGAGAAGGAGACCAGGCTGCAAAAAATCCACAACGACTACCTGAGGTGTACGATATCACTTGATGCAGATTTTTGTAATACTTTTTTTAAAAGTCTTTATGTCAACACTTTGATAATAATGTGTTGGATTTCATCCCAAAGCTCTGAGGAAGCTGGAGGCTAAGAGGAAGACGGCGGAAGGGAAGCGATTGGACATCGTCACTGAATTCCAGAGATACGTTCTGACCGACAGCAGAACCAACAAGTCTGGAAGCCAAAACTCCCTTACCAATAAAGGTATGAATATAAGTGAGTTTGTCAATAATCTTTATGTTAAGGCTGTTTTTCTACACAGGTGAGCAAATTCAGGCAGAACTCCATCAGTCGGTTCCTAAACCAGGGATTAAAATACACAAACCCAAAGTTGCTAATAATCCGAACCAGATTCGTGTGGGTAAAGCTGTGGATTTACTTCTGGAATACAAGGTAAAGTGAACGATTATATCATAAGTCGGTATAATTCTAAAGGATTTTATCCATTCATGTGAACCCGTGTGACTCCACAGGCTCAGATAGAGGAGAAGACCCCCGAGAAAAAAAGACCTCTGCGTTTTCTTGTGAAAAAAAAGAAGCTCACTCCCGTCTCTGCCAGGGAGAAATCTCCCCCACAAGTGGGCTCTTTTCCCCGATTTCAGGGTCTTTTCCGTCATCAGTGGCGGGTGTTTTTTGCTCAGACTCCTTGACCGGTTTCTGTTCTTGTGTTCAGTCAGAGGAGCAGACAGAACTCGCTGTAATCGTCTTGCAGAAGCTCCTGAGAGGACGGCGAATGCAGCATGAGGTCTGTGTGCCATCACTGCTGCTTTTGTCTATTCTAAAGTCTGTCACCATTCCATTCAGATCATAATTTGTGGTTGATGACATGATTCATAGTCAATATTGGTTCATTTGGAACGATCCGATTCACTAAACTAAAATCAATTCAACCAGTGTGACTCAGAGATAAATACCTGAAAAGTTCAGGTCAAGTTTTCCAGATTCCTTTTATTTCTATCAAGATAATCAAGTGATAATTAAATAATAAACAATCAAGAATCAATGTCAAATCCGTTCACATTTTGGTTTCCTAAAGTTCAGCCACACTGTTGTTTTTCCACATCAAATACACATTTACACATTAAACTGGAATGATCCGTTTTTACTGCATCACATGTTTGTTGTCTGCTTGGTCATTTTACCTTATAGTAAAATAAATCTAACATGTTTTAATCCAAATGGTGCTTTCCAGTATCAATATAATCAATTTATTTCATTTTGAAAGGATTTCATAATGGTATTGGCGGATTTGATGAACACCTCAGAAGGATCAGTCTGGTTGGATCGTCTTAATCGTTAAACCCCTAGACGTCTATAAACAGGATCGTTTCCTTGTGCAGATGTGTGAGGGCGTGGAGGACAGCCGGGATTTCATGCGAGAGTTACGGACTGTCCACTCCATCCACAGTGAGGAGCAGGAGCTGCTCAAAGCGGACAAGGAGCTCGTAATGAGACAGAAAGACCAGAGAGACCGACAGAGACAGAAGGTCTCAGCCACACGGACAGGTTCTCCCTTTTCTGCAGACTCCAAAGATCTCCATCCGATGCTTCTCTTCTCTTCTCCTCTTAGGCTTCTGAAGAGGAGGCCATTCACAGGGGGGTCGTCGGCGCGGAGCAAGAACTCCTGTTCGACACTTTGTCCAAAGAGATGGTCCGTCTCCAGGAGGAGCGCAGGCTCCATGCTTTCGCCCTGCTGGCGGACAGGGAGCGCCGCCGAAGGGAGGCCGAGGAAAGCGGGAGGAGGCAGGAGGAGGAGCGCAGACGCAGAGAAGAGGACGAGATCTTCAGACAAGTACTTATTCAGTTTAGGAGCAACTACCATTCAGTAAAACAGCACCAAACTAATCATTCCTGTTTAAAAGGTCGTACAGGTGCACCAGCAGAGTGTGGACATGTACTTGGAGGGCATTATTTTGGAGACTCTGGACAAGATGTCCCATGAGAAAGCCAGGGAGGAGATCCACGAGAAGTTGAAGGAGCTAAATGAAATCGCCTACGCCATGGAGAAAAGGTAGCGCGCACGCCGCACGTCCACTTTGATGGAGAAATGTCAACCCAAAGCTGACGTGTGCGTCTGTGCAGTCTGGACGAACGTCAGTCAGAGGAGATCGTGTCGGAGCTGCTGCACAGCCACCTCATCCCAGGGGTGGAAAAGAGCATTTTCTGGCAAAACGGTTTGTTTTTTGAATCTTTTTTTTTGTCTCAAATCGATGGCAGGAATCACTGAACAGCTTCGCACGAGGCTGAAAATCCTTGGATAAAATGGGCTTTTACTTCTCCGACAGTGCGGCGCAAGCAGCGTAAACATCTGCAGGCGGCTCAGAGCGTCATTCAGGAGATCATAGCACCTGGTGGCGCCCTCTCAACTGCCCCACGCTCCACCTCCCCCGGGGCAACTTCATCTACCGAAGGCGAGGAGGACCAGAGCAGACCCGAAACAGCGGGACACCAAGAATAAAATATGCCGAATTGGGTTCATTCTTCCATGAAGGACTACAGCTGTTTATTATGGGATGGAAAACATGTTGGGCTCAGCACACAGCCCAACATGTTCTCCATCCCATAATAACAGTAAACTGACACAAAATGATGAGAACGTGTGAAAGCGGTCAACAACAAGCTCTTTTCCCTCCCCTGACCCCAAGTAAACACACTGTGACTAGTCACCATAGCAACCAAAGTCAACAAGTCAAACTGTGGCTGGGATTACAGACGGATTTCTTTAGCTACACATTTTTCAGTCTCATCCAGAAGCTTTTCAATCATCAAAAGTGGGGGAAAAAATCATTTTGGACTAAAACTGTTTAAAAGTCTTTCTGATATTTGGTTTAAATTGTGGGTTTTGGGTCATTTCACATATAAACACTTTAACCTTCCTCAGGTTTATAGACAAAACCTCCACTTTGACCCTTCTGGTGTGGATTTTAGTCGAACGTTGAACCTTGATTATTGTAAAACCCGACAGACGGTCTATTGGGATACATTTGGCAACTGTTTTATGGTTTTCCTTTTTGAATAACCTTTATAGATGTCTGGAACTGAACAAAACCATTTTGATGTGGAGAAACGATTAGTGCTTGATCTTGTTTTAAAGCGTTCCTCATGCTTTTTTTGTTTTTCTTTTTAATTATGATGAGTTTTTTAGTCAAAAACAACAACCTGTGTCATTTTCTGGGACATAGCTTCTGCAGAGCGGCAGGAGAAGTTCACCTCCTAATTGTTGGTGTGGAGTAACCCCGCCCCCTTTCCTATCATTTTCTGTTCATGGGCTCGCCTTGTAGCTTACAGCCCCTCACACTCCCAAACATTACTGATGCAACTAAAGTGGCAAGCAATGTTGTACAGTTTTGATCCAGATGCCAGTGCAGTCGGACATGGATGCATTTGTCTGGATGCATCAGAATGGAGCAGAGCAGGGAGCGTATTTTCAAAGTCACAAAGGCGATCTTCTTCATTCGTCTGCTCCTGATTCACAACGATTTGAAAAAAAGAATTTTCTCAATATGTGTCGTCCATCATCAGAAAAATGCCACAATAACATGTGGGTGTGTAACACCGTATGGGTCTGAGGTTAGCATTAACTTCAATGTGACAGCAACAGCAAACTGACTGATTAATAATAATAATAATAGTAATAATAGTATAACTATAAGTTAATAAGCGTAAACTTACCTCATCAAAATCTGAGATTGCTGGAAGTGTAGCTAGGTCTGCAATGTTTTTCTCTCTGTAACAAAAAATATGCTTTTTTTCTTTTCTTTTTTTTGGCCCAAATAAACAGTCATGTATGTTTTATTAAACTCACAAACCCATTTTTCACGACATAAATTCTTAAAACAGAAGAATCCACTTTAGTGCAGTTTCAAATGTGACCACTAGAGGGCAGTAACGTCAAAACAAACCCAACAACAGCCTATTTTGTAATGTTGAGATGAGAGTTTGTGTACTTTTTATTTGTTACAGAAAAAAACAGCCTTAACATAAAACAACAAAGAAATGAAATAGGTTTATATATTGTTGGGGGGAAAAAACTTTACACAAACAGCCAGATTGTTGAAGTCAGATAATGTGATCATAGTGGGCGTGGCTGAATTCCGCCGTCAGCATGAAATACTTGTAGCAGCCGCAGACACATGCCAGCCCCTTTCTGCAGAGTCAACGAGTCCAACAAGAAAACGACGCCGCGTCTCACCTGTTCTCTTCAGAGTCCAAACTCTGGTGGGATCCGCGAGGAGGGGCTTCCGGACCGAACCTGCCAAACATCTGGAGTCACCAGGTGAGTTCATGACCCCTGATGAGCAGCTGCTGGATTATCTAACCTGGGGTTTCAATCAGTCAAACGGAGACGTGTGGAAACAGAGTCTCTACCTGACAGACAGAGGAACTCACTGAAACCCAACATGTCGATTCAAAAACACCAGAAATGTGTTTCTGCTGCAATGAAAGATAGATATGAGGAGCTGATCCACACCTGAGCTGAAATACTTTACATCTATGAAAAATAAACCAATTAAAGCCACAAATGATGAGCTTTAATATATTAAAAAATCAATCATGGGGGGGGGGGGGTATCCAATTGATGTCGTTTGGAGCATAAAGAGTGGCTATTTTGGTCTAAGAGAGCATAATTGCTCTGCACTGCTGTGCTGCACTTTCTAAATGTTCCTGTGAATCACCTCAAGCTGCTGATCAGGAATAGATGGAGGGGAAGACAGGAGATTTATTAGCCTTGAGTCTTTTTCCTTCTGTCATTTTTCTCCATTAAATTGCATGGGGAGGAAAATGTTGGAAAATTGCCGCTCATTTTCTAACCCTTTTCCACAGAAGCTCATTTTTTAAACAAAAATGTTCAATTAAAAGAAAGTGAAGGTATTTCAAATTGAATACAATTTGGAGGATTTCTGATTTTTATAAAAAAATATTTAAGTAACAGTTCATATTTAGTTTTGTTGTTGAAAAGACCCGACATGGATGCTTTAAGTTCTTGTGTTGATCTTAAAGCGAGGATGACTAAGAAAGATGCGTCGATGCAGACCGACTTTGAGGAGCTGAACATGCAGAACGCGGTGGACATGGACGACGACGGGAAGGTTACGGAGGACGAGGAGCCCAAAGCCTGCGGGGTGTGTGGAGATCTGGCCAAGGGCTACCACTTCAACGCGCTGACGTGTGAAGGCTGCAAGGGCTTCTTCAGGTAAGCCGCTGGACAGACGCCCACACCGCCCTGTGAACATTCAGGTGGAGCTTTAGAGCTGACGAATCAAAGTGGAGAACTGTTCCTTCTCCATGGGAAGTCTGCTTTTAAAACATAACCTACCATAGCTGACCTGCAGTTTCAGTTTCTGTATGCGGAACAAAGGACCAGAAACCACCAGGTTTGTGAACTTTGAACCGGCAGCTGAAGGACGCCCTTCGGCGTTTCCTGCAGTGATGCTGCAGCAGCCTGTGGAGTCCCTGTAAACTGGAATCAGGCTGGTTTGGGTTGTTGGCCAAACTGTTCCAGTGCAGCAAAAATCTACAGCAACATTAGAAGTTATCCAGCTGTGCAGTTTTGATCCAGATTCCAGCTCAGACGAGGAAAACGAAGACGTACACGGATCTATTAGTCTTAAAGTGGATGCATCAGAATGGAGTGGAGCAGGGAGCTTGTGGCCTGCTGATTGTAGCTCCTCCTACGTCAATGCTGCAAGCTTTTCCAACAGCATTTGTTCTTCTGCTCCCCATTCATAACCATCGGAATATAAAAATAACCACAAATGCCATTTAAAACTTAATTTTCTTAAAATATGTCCTCCATCAACACATTTTCTTCATTTAATATCCGATAATCTGAATGCACTGAACACCAGGCTCCTAAAACAGTTTCCACCAGGTCAGATGAAGAAATGATGCAGCTGTGATGGGACAACTCTTATAAAAAGAGATATTAATAGTTGGGGTAAATCCAAGTTTAAAAAAAAAGGATAATTTCACCTTAAAGCAGCAGAAATTCAGGTTGTTTGTGACGGGAAAGCCTGAGTTTTGTCCGTCTTCTTTGGTTTTCTGTGTTGGGCTCTTTCCTGCCGTAAAGGAAGGGTGTGCAGGTTGCAATACAGACCTGCTCTGCGGCTTCTGCACCACTTTCAGTCCGTAACATTTCTGACTACAAAGGCCTGAAACAAAACAAACCACCAGAGAAGTCAAACTACATTCTTAAACCGTTAAAGCAGTGTACAAATCCCCCCACGAGGCTCCAGACTACAGTACCCAGAATGCTCCGACAATCCAACAAGCGTTGCCGCTTTGTATTTTACTAAAGCTGTACTGAAACAGTTTGACGGCTTTTTGAGGGCCGTGTGCAGATTATGAGGTGGACTGTCTGTTTTTGAAAACAATTCAAGGATTTTAAATTAGTTAGCTTTACAAATGTGTAGTTGAGGTGCGCTAAAAAGGATAAAAGAAACAGTGTCAAGTAGTTTTTCTATTTTAATAAGATTCTGACATTATATTACCTTCTACTGCATTTGCTGGATGAAGGTCAGGGTTTTTTTTGGTTTTTAAACAAAATCATGAAAAGTTCTGTAAAAAACTATGAATTTTTTCCAAAAACAAATAGTATTTTTTTCTCATTCATAAAAAAAACCAGTAGTTCATCTATATTGATCACAATAGATAAATACAAAGCAGTGTGGTCTTTTTTCTAAAGGGTGTCGTAAGACTCGGTGGCTTCCAGTGGGTTGTGGTCAGTGAGACATGGACCCAAATGTTTCTTTAAGTGTTAAAGGTCTCCTGATCTAAAGTCAACTCTGATCTAAGGAAGCCTTAGAAGAGTCACAGTGTCCGTTAGGAGCCTGAGGGGGGGGCGCTGCCAGGTGAACAGGTTCATGTGTCTTTTCAGGGAGTTCACTGAAGACTGATTGAAGACAGGTTGGACAGAGTCACAAGTCTTGATAGTGACTCGAGCAAAGACATCATGAATACAAACAGATTCAATTATCCTTTTAGCCTGAGTGTGGCTGGATAAGGATTAAGGAAGGGGGGGTTAAACTGAGCCAATATGCTAAGTCATCCTGAACTCATGGACCCCCCAACCACACACACACACACACACACACACACACACACACACACACACACACACACACACACACACACACACACACACACACACACACACACACACACAAACAGCTGGATTCAGGTGATTTAAACAGGCACTAGGAAGATTCCTCAGACCAGACGATCATGGAGAACCTGGAGCTGAAGATCAGGTGATCTCTGCTTCTTGGATCAACTATAAAATATCAATGAATGGATGTTAGTTTTTGTTTTTCTAAAAAACATTTACAAGCTTGTATAAACTGCATCACAAAATTAGAAATTAGGGGAATGCTAAGACAGTTAAAAGACCATTGATTCAAGAAATTATCATCTGTCATGCAAAAAAAAAAGAGTCTCATTGAGAAAGTTATCAATCTAAGATAAGCATCAAAGTGAGCAGAATCCTTGAGATTTTCTGCCGAAATGCTATTTTACTCCTTATGCAAAAAGATTTATAATCTGCAGGAAATTTACATTTAAACTGTGACATTCAGATCCATGAATAATAACATTTTAGGCTGTACATGAACAAAAGTTACAATTTTTTTTGCAGAAAAACATCCAACTTTATTTAATATTTCCCTGACCAATGCAGCTTATAAGTCTGCTTAGAAATTTGATCAAAGCAAAACATTTTCATTTGACATTTCTATTTGACTCCCGTATTCTCATATAGATCTTTCTTAAACCTTTGTTTTCTAAAATACCACTTCTTTTCTGAATGCAGACGTGCTATAAAGAGGTCATCTGAGCTCCAGTGTCCCTTCCTGAATAACTGCACCATAACGAAAAGCAACCGCCGGTCCTGTCAAGCCTGCCGCTTCCAGAAATGCCAGGCCATCGGCATGCGCAGTGAAAGTGAGTACAGGATCTGAACCAGCAGGTGATGCTTCTTTACTGTACAGTTTGTGCAGAACCCGGTGTCCTCTTCTAAGTGACGGTTGTTTTACAAAAGAGAACATAAAATGTCCCGGAGGTCTGTGACGGACGCTTGACAGAAGAAAAAGTGCGAAAAATGTAAAGATACAACTGATACTGATACAACTGAGAAAAAAAAAAAAAAAGGCATTCCCATTGTAAAGCACGGAGGTGAAAGTGTAATGATTTGAACTTCTAGCATTTTTCAGAAAACAGAATTAAGACTATTTCTACAAATTCATGAACTTGTTTGTATATTTCTCTGACCCGATTACAGAGCATTTATCCATAACGGCGAACGCTCTGCTCATCTAAAGGCTTTTTCCAAACGCGGTTGGAGAGCAGCTGACCCATCTAACCCCAAACGTGGCAACTAGAGGCTCGGTGTCATAGTTGTGTTTGACACAACAATAGCTAGAAAAACAGTTTTTACTCCTAAACCACAGCTACCTAAAGACCATAAAGCTAGTCTTCTTTGTATAGATGTGTAGTTGTTCTTTGAACGGTAACCGGTTGTTGTTATAGAGTTATTTTAGTCCCAGTTTTTAAATCCTAAATGTTGTGTTTATTGCTGTCATTTGAGATTTTAAAGACTCTAGAGAAACCCGAAACACGCGCGCCTGAAGTAATGCTCACATGGCTCCCAGAAACAGGAGTTCAAGCTACCACTTCCAATGAAAACTCTGTGTAAGCGCACGTATGCGAGCGTTTTGGGCTTCATACATCGCTTCATAAACTTACTGTTTACAGGCTGTTTACATACAAAATGCTAAAAGTTAATCAGGTGGAACTTTGACCAATCAGGGACGTATGGTTGGCGTCCTTTTTGAGTACCAACCGTTGAAATTTTGATCATGGAGGAAACTATTAATAATTGCGTTTTGTGCCCAGCAAGAATTCTACAACACCAAGTTGATCACAAATCTGTGTGGAATTCTAGGACACCAAGTCTGTCATGTATCGGAACAGAGCTGGGAAAGGAAAAGACTGGAAAAGGAAAAGATTTGCACCGCTTTGATATTTCACATCAAGCCTCCTCTCCTATAGTTGGTGGACAAGCGCTAGGAAACAGTGGAAAAACAAAAGAAGAAGAAGAAGCCCTTCCATGCTTGTCCAGTGTGAACACCATGGGCTAAACTCGCATTCAGGAGCGCACGATTAGCATGTTTTTGAATGCAGGTCATATAAAACGCCGCAGACCCTCTGATCAGGTTAACCGACATCGTTTCCACTCAGTAAGCATCAGGTGCTGCTGTTGGTCCTTCCCACGTTCTGTTAGCTATTACAGCGGCTGCAGGCAGCAAGGCTCAGCTCTATAATATCCATATACACTCATTATCTACTCGGACATAAACAAATGGACCCAAACTGTCCAACTCAAACAAACTTGATTTGGTTGTTTCTCTCTGGACTCCCGGTTTGTGTTACAGGCGTCACATGACTCACGTCGCAGAAGCCTTTCGGATGATGCCACACACCCAGTTTACCCGACAGGTTTGAGCCAAATGCCCCAAAACAACCAAGTAAACACAAAGACACTTAGCAGCACCTTCACTTGTCCAAGACGACATTTACAAACAAAAAAAAAGGTTTTGAGAGACGGTACTATGTTTATAATACTCACAATGTAATCAAACTATCCACAAAAAAAACTTTAGTTAAAAAGGAAGTATAAACGCCTCAAGATGATACAATTCTCGTTTCTTCTCCTCTGGAACTTTTCACTTATTTATTTTATGGATTAGACTCAAAATCATTTGCCATAATCTGTGGGTCACTTTTATTCTATTATCATGATCTGGACAGAATTGGATGACAGCAATCAGGGATTCATTTTACCACGGTTTATGCTGTGGTCTGAGTGAATACTTGATGCTGATTGGCTGCTGGGTGTGCATTAAAAAGTGATGATGCACGCCTAAAAAAAGAAGTTCCGGTCACATACCTTAAATGTATCACTGCGCCGGCTTCTTTAAAATAAACTTTAGCTTCATCATCAGGACAAAAACAAGCAGTCGGAGGTGAACTTTCTCACTGAACTGTTGCTTTATTTAACCCATCGTGGCCATCAGCGTATATATACCGCTTTCCTTTGCCACTGCAGTCGAGGTCGTTACCATGACAACGCGCACAACGTATCAAATAGTCCACTTCACGACGGCAACCGTTTGGACGCTTCAGGCATCGTTGGTTGATTTCTGATTTGTCTGGAATGATCCCTCACACGTCCTGCTGAATCCACGTTGGATGGTGAACTGGTTCTGGTGTCTGCGCAGTGGTCATGTCTGAGGAGGAGGTTCTGCAGAGGAGAACCCGCATCAGGAGGAAGAAGATGCATCTGGCCTCGGCGCAGCTCTCACCCCAGCAGGAGCAGCTCGTTCAGGAGCTGGTCCAAGGCCACCGCAACACTTTCGACCCGGGATTCTCCCGCTTCACTGGCTTCAGGGTTCGTGAGCGTCTGCTGCCGAGCGCTCGTCGCCTTCCAGGACTCGCTTGACTGTTTGATTTGTCGTTTCAGCCCATGGACAGAGACCTCCTGGAGGAGCAAGAGCACGAATCCCACCTCCTGACCAGCTGCCCTTTTTTGGGTCAAAATGCAGCTGAAGAATCCATTAGCGACCCCGCAGCACCGATTCTCTCTTTCTCCAGCTCCTCCTCCAGCCTCTGTGCTTCATCAGAAACAGTAGAAGAGCGCAAAAGAAAAGAAAGAGGCTTCATTTTCACTTTTCTGCCGCATCTGGTGGACCTCTCGACATATATGATCCAGGACGTCATCCGTTTTTCCAAAAGCCTGCAGGATTTCCGGTAAATATGCTGTCAGCGGGAAAAGCGTTCTGCTGGAACCGAACGTCACACGGAGCTGGTCTCCTGCAGGGCGGTCATCATCGAGGACCAGATATCGCTGCTGAAGGGCGCCGCCTTTGAAATGATGCAGATCCGCTTCAACATCGTGTTCGACACGGCGACCAACCAGTGGAAATGCGGCAGCATCAACTACTGCATACACGACGCTTTCCGAGGTGAGACGCCGGCAGCCGCCAGCACCTGAGAAGGAAAGTCCCCGGCTGTGCAGAGCCTCCTCAGCCTATCTCTGTCTGCCATCTGACACGCAAAGCGTGCCGTGGACCTCTGAGGCTGCCATGCACACTGAGCAGAGAATCTGCTCTTAAAACAAGTGGGTCATAAAACCAAGACATAAACCCAAAAGGTTCGTCGTGAGAGATAAGTGTGTGCCATTTGTGGTGAACTGACAAAACAAAAATGCTCTAAAATGAAGAAAAAAGTCCGATTTCTGTGTGAAGGAACGCCCACACACTGGCTTTTGCAGCGCCTGTCGCTATCAAGTTTGAAACTGTTTTCCCTCCTTGAAGCACTTAAAATAGAAGTACTCATTTCTTACGTTTTCTGTCAGTACTTTAATGTCAAATGAATGACGTCGTACATTTTTGAGCTCTCTCTCTAAAAGAGAATGTCTGAATGTTTTCAATTATACGCTTTTCAAATGACAAACAGCAGCACTTAAGGTTAAGAAAAGCTCTCCCTCAGAACAGAGTTACCATTGGGAGGTCACAGGTAACGACAGGAAAAACCCGCCCGACCAGAAAAGCCGCTTTTTCGGATCAGCTGGAGCTTCTCCAGACTTTCACAAACAGCACAGGAAGACTACTGCACTTTTCTGAGGTTTCTCATGTTTTTGAACGTCTGTCAGAAAAAGTGACGAGTAATAACTGAATCAATCATGAAAAAAAGACAAAACAAGAATCCCCCTCATGGTTTGCAGATCTTAAATATCAGCAGAAAACCAGGTAAGCAGATGAGTTTACAGTTCACAGCAGATCTCCTGACGGCTCAAAGAAAAGGTTTCTGGAGATAAAACTAAAGAAACTAGTTTTCAATCTGCATAAACAAAACAAAGAAAGAGTTTCCACAAAGAGCAGGTAGTAGCATGAAGGGAGAATAAAGCCCTGCAAGACAAAACGCAGTTAAAAGAATATATTTACTAGCAAAGTCAGAACTTGTTCAAAACATAATGATCAACATTTTAATCAACATTTAACCCTTGTGGTATCTTAAATGACCCCACACTTACATTGACGTGTTCTCTCTACCATGACAAAGGTGGATGAAGGTGGAAAGATTTCATGTAATCCATGGACACCAGTGAGGATCACAAATCATTGAAGAAAGAAGGTTCAGAGCACTGTCTAGAGGGTCTAGATGACCCATCTCCCAATGGTAAAGTGCCTAGGATAGCACAAGGGTTACAGAAAAATCCAAAATGGATTTGAAGTCAGATTCAGTTTTTTATTTTTATTTTTTTATATTCCAAATTGCAAACATTGACCTTCTTTCCTCTGCCTTCCAGCGGGCTTCCAGCCCTTCCTGCTGGACCCCCTTTTTAAATTTCACCACACGCTGCGTAAACTGGGCCTCGGCGAGGAGGAGTACGCCCTCATACAGGCCCTGTCTCTGTTTTCTCCAGGTAGCCAAAAGTCTTGGGTTCATCCCAGGTCTGGGGTGTCAATCATTAACCGGCCCTGTAAATGTTTAATCCTTTGAAGCCGCATGCTCAATTTTTAGACTTTCACCCACCGGAGGACGCGTTTGTCCTTTCGTCTTCCAGACCGCCCTGGAGTGCAGGAACACCAGGTGATCGACAAGATCCACGAGAAGATGGCTCTGGCTCTGAAAACCTGGATCGACTGCAGGAGAACCGGCCCGGGGAAACAGTGAGTGAAGACGTGGATTCCCCTCCCACCATGAAAACTTTTAACCTTTTTTTCGGTCTCCCTCTGCTTCAGCCTGCTCTACCCTAAAATTATAGCCTGCCTAACGGAGTTGAGATCGATGTCGGAGGAGCACAGCAAACAGATCCTGCAGATCCAGGACATCCAGCCCGACACCATCACGCCTCTCCTCATGGAGGTGGTCAGTAAAAACCCCTGCAGTGACTTCTGATTCAGACACAAGCGCTCAGAGCTGATGGCTGTTTACTTGAATGTATTCAGTTATCCGAAAGAAAGCAGAGGATTAGAAAAAAAACACCTAATCTGAGGTGGGATTTCTTTCTTTTTTATATGTCATGTGCTGCTGTTCTTACAGGTAAAAACAATGTGAAGTTTGAATGTGTTTGTTGTTCATGCTGTTACCTCCAGTTCTGTTAGAAAGAGCGTTTATTGTAGAGGGGATCAAATGAACAGATGAAGGGGCATTTCTGCTGCTGGTTCCAGGAAAACACTGCCCCCTTGTGGCCATGGAGAGTAAAGGGAATTGTGAAGAAGAAAAAGGGGAAACAAAGTAAAAAGGCACCTCTCACCTTGTTTAAAGATTCGGAAAAATATTTCAGAGATACTTATTTAAACATGGAGATGTCTCAGCTGTTTGAGATCGTAGTACCTTGGCTTTCTTTTAGTTTTGTACCGCTTTCAAACTAAAAATGGTGACTATGTTGGTGGATCTCGTGGAATGACAGAAGAGACATGATTACAAAATTACACAAATGAATGAAAAACATTTTGTTTTTTAAATAATTATTGTAAATGTGTAGTAACCCTGATATACTTGGTTCTTGTGAAGCAGGAGGAGGCACTGTGGACAAATATAGATAGCTAAAGACCGTGTTACACAGCCACTACGTACATTTTCAATATCTTTTGTGATACATGCGTGAGAATTCACACGGGTTTCTTGCGATCGTGTGAGTACTTTGTGCCCACAAAATGCTAATTTAAGGGAACAAATAATTATTTCTATCCTGATACATGTGTGAAAATGTCACGTAAAGACCACAATTTTCATCCTTGCAGTGTTAAAAGAATGTACATTTCTGTGTGTGACTTAGCCTTAAAGAGTTCATTTGTCTCATATCTGTGACACATACTGATGCATTTTTGCTGCAGGCGGAAATGGCAGACATTAAATATTTGAGTGATCCTAATTAGTGAAAACTTCATCAGTAAAAAAATAAAATAAAAAGACAAACCTTTCAAAGTTGCTTTCCTTTAAAAGTTTCTTCATAAGAATCTCAAACGTCTTGCTGAAAACATGACAGCTCAGACGGAACACGTCACATTCCAGGTAATAGTTTTGTTTTTTGCAGTAGGACTGTAAACCGAATGAATGTTCCCCAATTTCCGAACGAATACAGGGTATATTATGTATCTTAGGACCAAAGGATCATCCACTTTTCAGCGGTTGTTCGGTCTGAACATGGCAGCTGCTCTGCGAGGACGTTCGCAGCGAACGTCCCCTCGAGGATTTGACCGTTTACAGAGCTGAGATTGAGGCCACGTTTGCACCCGACTCAGATGCAAACTCATGTATTACATTTGCATCCAAAGGCATGGGTTTGTGTTTTGCTGACAGTATTTTGTGACATTAAAATCTGCTCAGAAACCAAAGCTGTGTGGAAAAAGTTTTTGCTATCAGAGTTATTTCATCCTTTTTTATTGATTTTTGTTTGGTTAGGCTGAGTCTGTCATCTCTACGGTAGGTTCAGTTGAACAAATTGACTGAAGAATTGATTTATTTTTGCATTTCGTTACATGAAATAAGTATGTAACCCTTGTGCTATCCTAGGCACTTTAACATTGGGAGTTGGGTCATCTAGACCCACTAGACAGTGCGCTGAACCTTTTTTCTTCAATGATTTGTGATCTTCACTGGTGTCCATGGATTACATGAAATCTTTTCACCTTTATCCACCTTTGTCATGGTAGGGAGAACACGTCAATGTAAGGGGGGGGGGGGGGGGGGGGGTCATCTAAGATAGCACAAGGGTTAAACTCCTGGTAACTATTAAGATTTTGAATCACACAGAAGCAGTTGCTCTCCTAATCAACCTGAATTGAAGACACCTGCTTGAACAAATCCCCTATAGAAAAGACACCTGTCCACAGAATCCGTCCATCAGTCAGACTCCAACGCTCCAACAGCTTTCAGTGGTTTTTAAGGGAGAAAATTGTAGACCTGCACTCCTGGGAGGGGCCGGAATGGACTACAAAGCCATTAGCAAGAAGCTGGAGGTTACCGTGACAACTGAACATGACCATCAGTCCATCTAGAGGTGTGAACCACAAGACGGGTATCGGCTTGTTCAGCGCACCGGCTTGGGGGTCCAGATGACCCCACTCCCAACGTTAACACGCCTCGGAGATTTCATGTAATCCATGGACACCAGTGAAGATCACAAATCCTTGAAGAAAAAAGGTTCAGAGCACTGTCTAGTGGGTCTAGATGACCCAACTCCCAACGTTAAAAGTGCCTAGGATAGCACAAGGGTAACAACAAATTTTTATTTTTCCCTCAAATGAACACTTTGTGCACACAAAGTACTACTTTTGTGTTTTTATTGTGGCAACAAATCATGTTTGTTTTTTTAGCATTTTGTGCGCAAAAAAATAGTATTTTGTACCCACAAATTGATATCTTCTGAGCACAAAATTCTAATAAAATGCTAATTAGTGGCAACAAATTACTAATTTGTGCACAACAATATTTTTAAATTAACTTATTTCTAGCAGGGAAAGAATCTTTATTTTGTGTGCATAAATGAGTATTTTGTGCCCACAAAATGCTCATTTGAGGGAACAAATGAATATTTTCTTTTTAATGTCATGTCCAGTCCTCCATACATTTCCTCCACTGTACAGCATCACTCAGAAGCACAAACGCAGTGAACATTTGCTGTACAAACGACGAAGAGACGGGCGCATTTTTTGATTACTTCCAGGCTATCCTACTCTTTATTTAATGCAAATTACAGTACCAGGGAACTATTCCTCGGAGCACGCAGAGGGAATATTTACAGAGGCGCACATTGAGCATACCTTCACAGAATAAAACAAAGAAAAAGAACAAAAAAATTAACTAATAAAATTAAAATTTCAGTCACAAACGGAGGCATTCAAGTAGTAGTACTGTTATACAGGATGTCATATTTTCTTTAAAACGTTCCTTTCTTTAACCCCCCCCCCCCCCCTCACTGAATCCAGTTAGCATGTTCTGCTAACACATTAGCTTTTTTTTTTTTTTTTTTTGGTAACCATTCAGGCCTTTTTTATTGAACGCGGACATCCAGAGGAGGTTGAAGTGGTCAAAACTTGGGGTGAGGGGTAGCAACATGTTCGTGTTTGCAAAATTACAGCAAGCAGGAGACGTGAGAAGACATAAAAATAAAACCAGGAAAAGAACAACAAAAAAAGCTACAGGACTTAGCCCCTTAGGTGCTACTGAATCCACCCCCCCCCCTTCCTAAATCTGCAGCTCGAGAGGAGAAAGAAAGGAAAGACAGAGCAGAGAGGAGGAGAGTTATTGCCTCTGAGGACGCCTCATCGCCACCGCATCAGAGTTTGGCTTTGGGACTGAACCAGAAACTCCCCCCAGTTACACGTCTACCCTTCAGGAGAGCGGTACGGTCTCGCCGCCATCTGCTGCTACCATAGCAAACGCTCGTCATCCAGGTCCAGAAACTGTCCAAAGGTAAAACATCGATCAAAATAAAACACCCGTCTAGTGTATCTTCAGAAAATATCCTTACAATGACCAATGTATGTATCTTACATTAACTGTGCAATGGAAACAGGAAGGAAGCGGGGGGGAGGGGGGCGTAGCAGGACGTTCAACAGCACCAAGAGGAGGGTCACCACACGGTGGGGGTAGGGTCATGGTGAGGGGGGGGCCGGGAGGAGACAAGGCGAAGGTGTATGAAAGCAAAGGCACTCCAAACTATAGTTACACTATACATATGACTAGTTCTCGTTACAATAATACAGCTGTCCTCTACTGTACTGTACACGTAAGATTGAACATATGGCTGGATAAAGCTGATCCTCGTCTACAATATCCAGAAACCTCATCAGTTCTGCACTGATTGGCTGTTTTTTTTCTTCTGGTTTTCCGTCCCACCTTCACTCGTCTTTGTTTTTGCTCATACACAGCACACGGGTCTGCGTCTGTACACACACATCGCAATAATCAACATAAAAAAAACAACGTACAAGTCAGAGTTTTGGCGCAGAGCATTTCAACTGTATTTACAGATTCAGATCTTTTTTTGAGTCTTCTCTGGGGGAAGGGGGGGGGGGTCGACAGGGTCTGTGTGCCGCAGGTGGGAGGGGCTACACTTCAGTCAGAACAGCTGCTCGCCGCCATGATTTAATCAAGAATCGGGGGGGGGGGGGGGGGTGTGGGTGTGTGGAGCGTGTCAGGGGCAGGTATAGAGCGATGCTCTAAACTACACCTTAAAGGCAGCGCCAGAGAGGAGGTGGGTGGAGTCTGAGCCCACCGCCGCCCCAAGCTGTTGCCTTTAGCCGGTAGCAAATATTGCTACCGGCTCGGCCAAATAGGAGCTCACCGTAAAGGATTTCAGGAACCGTCGTAGTAATAATATACATATATCCATATATACTTTTTATACATAAGTCAAAGTAATATATAAATGGCGTACGCACGTTCGCTTGTCTATATTCCCACGAGCACACGGGACCAGATACATGTCACATCCGTCACACGGCCCCGCCCAGGAATACAAAATCAAACAGAAAAGCAACGCTTATCATTTAAAAGCAAAATGTCCAAACAGTACCCCCCCCCCCCCCATATGGACTGCTCCTTTCAGCAAACACAAGAGGGGGGGGGGGGTTCAACATGCATCCATGTGTGTGAGGATGTGTGCGTCTCTGTCATTACATGAGCCTCATGCCTTGTCTGCAGAAGTGGGAGGTGACGGCGTGACGACCCCCCCCACCCCCACGACTCGCCGTTGATCCTACTGTACTCAGGTATTCATGTCATGCACTACAGGAGGAACCAAAGGAGGAGGGGGGGTTGGGGGGATGCAGGGGGGGGAAATGGACCCCTGTTTGGGAGGAGGGAGGGGTGACGGGGACAGCGAAAGGACTTTTCTACAGATTGTCCTCTTACAAACATTAGCAGGCTAGCGTCGTGTATACATGTACAGTGCTCTCGTAGCGTCGGCGCAGTCGGAAGCGCCTCGGACCCCGCGCTCCGTTCCCCGGCTGAAAGGCCGCAGGGGGAGGATGGAGACGAGTTCGAACAGCTGCGTGGAGGAACTGGCGGGGATAAAGGGGCGGGGCGTTTGGTTAGCGGCGTGGAGCCGTCGTTGTTGAGCTGCTGAACCCGGGTTTCCTCAGCGTCGCTGCGCCGCTGTCTTAGGGGGTGGGGAGGGGGGAGAGCAGTGCAGGAGCGGAGCTGAGAAGAGCTCACCCCCCCAGCCCGGGCCAGGGCAATGGAGAGGCTATGGGCTGGGGTTGAGACCGGGGCGGGGCTGACGGCTCAGGAGGTGGAGTTGGAAGCTGAGGCGGAGGCGGTGGTGGTGTTGGGTCCTCGCTCTGTGCTGCTGCCATCTGTCAGGCGAGAAGAGTTTAGAGATGAAAATAACGAAAAAAATAACTTTTAGCCATAAAAGCTTTAGTGCTGGTCCCCACGAGTGTCCCAGCCGTGGACTGTATATGAGAACTGGACTGAGGCAGCGCCATGTCACCCATAGGAAAGGCAAGTTCCCTTCCAGCTTCAACCAAATGAAGTCAATTTAGTCGACTTATTTTTTTTTTTGCGAAGTCTTGTATTGCGTTATTTCATTTTATGTAATTTTTGTTTTGATTTGAAATAAAACATATTTGATTTGATTGATTGAAACGGACGCCATCATGTTGGAACCAAATGTTGTCAAGTGAGCAGTGAGACACATCGTTTCTATGGCAACCCTTCTCACCAATCAGGAGTGAGCTTGTTGGAAGTCCACACCCAAACACTTGAAAGCAGACTACTTGACATCTGTCAATCAAACGTTTTGAATGTTTGATCTGGGAGCCAGCAGGAACCGCCTACTTTCATCGAGGCATCTGATTGGCTCGTTTATGACTTGAACCACAGAAAAGGTCGTAGAGCAGAATGGCTGAGTAGCAACCGTTTATTTTCCAGAGAAGACTGGTGAAGACGCACACGTTTGAGGAATCAACCTGGACTCCACCTCAGAAGCTACAGTGGGAGTTCACTGCAACTTCTTTTTTTTTCAAAACACAACCATCAAAGAATCAAACCTGTGGTGGCAGACGTGTTGGTGGGGGTGGAGGCAGCAGCCTGGTTGCGGGCGTGGGCAGGGATGAGTATGGAGGCCAAAGAAGGGTTACTGGACAGCTCTGAAAGACAACGAGCAGAAAAAGGTCAGCAGGTCACGCTGCGGCACGGCTACCCCTGAACCTGAATAACAGAAGGTCTCAGCTGCAGGAAGCCCAGACGAAAAAAAGCAACAACTCAAAGTTTACCATAAGATTTAACACCACAGATTTAATATAGACATTTTGTTTAGCAAATAAGTTTTAGGGTCGTTTTACTTGACTTTGTGTTTCCTTTTTAGGTCAATTTGAAAGAAAAATTTAAAAAAAATCAAATAACGATGTTTTCTTGGGACAATTTGAGATAAAATGTAAACATTTTGTTTTACATAAACTAAGATTTTGTGATTTGGAAAAAGGGGGCCTGATAGATTCCCTAAAAATATATATTTTACTCAAATCATAATGAAAAACTATTTTGACGTTTGTGTTCAATCGTTTTAATCACGTTTTACGGACATAAGAATAAAGTGTTTTTCCTCCTCAAACGGAACAACAGAAATTTTGATTTTTCTTTTATTCATGTCAGTGTATTTTTGTTATTTTGATCATTTATTGCTGTTCACTACTCTGTAAAGAATGTATTTTTGTCAAAAAGCTGTTTTTGCTAATAAAGTTTTTCTCTGTATTTGCTGTGTGACGACTGAGACGCTGCTGTTTCTGTGAAAGTACAGATGAAATACTGAGATTGGAGGGCGACGCTCCACCAAAACCACACATGGTGTCATCGTCTGATCTTTAAAAGTCTTACACCGTACTAAAAATCAACGGAGAGCTGCCCGTTTGATAGCAGATCGACAGAAAACTGCTGTTCCACACGTCTGAACAGAAACTGCAGATGAAAATGCAACCGTCAGGGTCAGGAGGAGCCGACTCTAGGTGTCTGACCGCTTTCCTGTTCTGGAATCGAATGCAAAAAGAGGATGGCTGGAAGAATGAAATGTGATCCATAAAGACGGGATTCAAGACAATGGATTTTCAGTTGCAGAACCACAACATTGAGCTTCTTAACTGTAACTAAGGAACAGAGAAATACACACTACGAGTTTAGCAAACGGCTGAAAACACAACAGTTCCTTCAATGACCTTCAAAGATAGTCGTGTTTGTTAGATCATCGAGTCAGTTGCAATAAAAGCTGCTTTTTTTGTTACACATCTGTTGTGTTTTCCATGGAGACCTTGCATCTGAGGATCAGGATGATCACAAAGTCTGGATTACTCTGGAGAAGCCTCAGTACAAGCAGCAACAACAAATAATAAAAAAAAAAGTTGTTTTAACCAAACAAACATTTAAAGATCTCCTCTGTTAGAAAAAAACACAGTCTGAGTTTGGAAAGTTTCTGTTCTAACAAAGATTAATTGATCAAAAGATACATCACTGAACAATTCCCATAATAATCTCCCTGGAGAGCTTTGACAGCTGGAGCAGCTCTCTGACCTTTAACCCTTTAAAGTGATACACGGGACGCCTACAGAGCACACGCTCTTTGACGTGCCGTAACTCTGATCAGCGTGACTCAGCGGATTCTGACGCAGAGAAAAGCGACTTTGCACCAATAAGCAACACACGGCTAACGTGAGGTGTTGCAGATCAGCGTGAGGCGGCTGTTCTCCCCCTTCAGAGCCCGCTGGAGTTTTGTTGATGTTGCCAACGGCTGAAGAGGCCCAACAGTGAAGAGAACGTCAACACTGGAGCTGTGCGGTGTGCGGTTCGTACCCTGGGTGGTGAAGTTGAAGAGCGAAGGTTTCTCTCTCCCGTTGGGCAGTTTGACGTTGGGGTCGCGGAGCTCGTCGAAGAATGAGTGAGCGCAGGCCTCTAAGGGGGTGAGCCGGGCCGTGGGCGTGTACTCCAGGAGGCGAGAGCACAGGGCGATGGCCTCTGCAGGCGTGCGCGGCCGGAAGACCTTAATAAGAGGCAAAGTCATCAGGAACGCTGTGAAGTTTCCCTGTGAAGTGTTGTTGGACGACACATTCTTCACATCAACCCACACATCACACAGACACGACTGTGGCCAGAGCCTTCAGCGGCGCTAAAACATGGAGTTCAGACACTAAATGGAAGACACGGAACGAGTCGATGAAGCTGCAGAGACAAGAGGACCTGTTGTCCTCTGCTGACTGGATGTCAAGTTTGCAAATTCAACATGAGAAGAGAAATTGTGCATCATTTGTTTCACCTGGACTGTGTCTTCCAGTCCATGTGAAAGGTCCCAGTTTTAGAGTCACGGTTCGGGTCGTGTCACAGTTTTAGAGTCACAGTTAGGATCGCGTCCCAGTTTTAGAGTCACAGTTCGGATCGTGTCACAGTTTTAGAGTCACGGTTCAGATCGCATCCCAGTTTTAGAGTCACAGTTCAGATCGCATCCCAGTTTTAGAGTCACAGTTCGGATCGCGTCCCAGTTTTAGAGTCACAGTTCGGATCGTGTCACAGTTTTAGAGTCACGGTTCAGATCGCATCCCAGTTTTAGAGACACAGTTCAGATCGCGTCCCAGTTTCAGAGTCACAGTTAGGATCGCGTCCCAGTTTCAGAGTCACAGTTCGGATCGTGTCACAGTTTTAGAGTCACGATTCGGATAGCATCCCAGTTTTAGAGTCACGGTTCGGATTGTGTCACAGTTTTAGAGTCACTGTTCGGATTGTGTCACAGTTTTAGAGTCACTGTTCGGATTGTGTCACATTTTTAGAGTCATGGTTTGGATTGTGTCACAGTTTTAGAGTCACTGTTCGGATTGTGTCACAGTTTCAGAGTCACTGTTTGGATTGTGTCACAGTTTCAGAGTCACGGTTTGGATTGTGTCACAGTTTTAGAGTCACTGTTCGGATTGTGTCACAGTTTTAGAGTCACGATTCGGATAGCGTCCCAGTTTTAGAGTCACGGTTCGGATTGTGTCACAGTTTTAGAGTCACTGTTCGGATTGTGTCACAGTTTTAGAGTCACTGTTCGGATTGTGTCACATTTTTAGAGTCATGGTTTGGATTGTGTCACAGTTTTAGAGTCACTGTTCGGATTGTGTCACAGTTTCAGAGTCACTGTTTGGATTGTGTCACAGTTTCAGAGTCACGGTTCGGATTGTGTCACAGTTTTAGAGTCACTGTTCGGATTGTGTCACAGTTTTAGAGTCACGGTTCGGATAGCGTCCCAGTTTTAGAGTCACGGTTCGGATTGTGTCACAGTTTTAGAGTCACTGTTCGGATTGTGTCACAGTTTCAGAGTCACAGTGCGGAGTGTGTCCCAGTTTTAGAGTCACGGTTCGGATTGTGTCACAGTTTTAGAGTCACTGTTCGGATTGTGTCACATTTTTAGAGTCATGGTTTGGATTGTGTCACAGTTTTAGAGTCACTGTTCGGATTGTGTCACAGTTTCAGAGTCATGGTTTGGATTGTGTCACAGTTTCAGAGTCACGGTTCGGATTGTGTCACAGTTTTAGAGTCACTGTTCGGATTGTGTCCCAGTTTTAGAGTCACGGTTCGGATAGCGTCCCAGTTTTAGAGTCACGGTTCGGATTGTGTCACAGTTTTAGAGTCACTGTTCGGATTGTGTCACAGTTTCAGAGTCACAGTGCGGAGTGTGTCCCAGTTTTAGAGTCACGGTTCGGATTGTGACCCAGTTTCAGAGTCACAGTGCGGAGTGTGTCCCAGTTTTAGAGTCACGGTTCGGATCGCGTCCCAGTTTCAGAGGTCACAGTTCGGATCGCGTCCCACTTTTAGAGTCAGGGTTTGGATTGTGTCACAGTTTTAGAGTCACAGTTCGGATCGTGTCACAGTTTCAGAGTCACAGTGCGGAGTGTGTCCCAGTTTCAGAGTCACAGTGCGGTGTGTGTCCCAGTTTTAGAGTCACGGTTCGGATAGCGTCCCAGTTTTAGAGTCACGGTTTGGATAGCGTCCCAGTTTTAGAGTCACGGTTCGGATTGTGTCACAGTTTTAGAGTCACAGTTCGGATCGTGTCACAGTTTCAGAGTCATGGTTCGGATTGTGTCCCAGTTTCAGAGTCACTGTGCGGATTGTGTCACAGTTTTAGAGTCACTGTTCGGATTGTGTCACATTTTTAGAGTCATGGTTTGGATTGTGTCACAGTTTTAGAGTCACTGTTCGGATTGTGTCACAGTTTCAGAGTCATGGTTTGGATTGTGTCACAGTTTCAGAGTCACGGTTCGGATTGTGTCACAGTTTTAGAGTCACTGTTCGGATTGTGTCACAGTTTTAGAGTCACGGTTCGGATAGCGTCCCAGTTTTAGAGTCACGGTTCGGATTGTGTCACAGTTTTAGAGTCACTGTTCGGATTGTGTCACAGTTTCAGAGTCACAGTGCGGAGTGTGTCCCAGTTTTAGAGTCACGGTTCGGATTGTGACCCAGTTTCAGAGTCACAGTGCGGAGTGTGTCCCAGTTTTAGAGTCACGGTTCGGATCGCGTCCCAGTTTCAGAGTCACAGTTCGGATCGCGTCCCACTTTTAGAGTCATGGTTTGGATTGTGTCACAGTTTTAGAGTCACAGTTCGGATCGTGTCACAGTTTCAGAGTCACAGTGCGGAGTGTGTCACAGTTTCAGAGTCATGGTTTGGATTGTGTCACAGTTTCAGAGTCACGGTTCGGATTGTGTCACAGTTTTAGAGTCACTGTTCGGATTGTGTCACAGTTTTAGAGTCACGGTTCGGATAGCGTCCCAGTTTTAGAGTCACGGTTCGGATTGTGTCACAGTTTTAGAGTCACTGTTCGGATTGTGTCACAGTTTCAGAGTCACAGTGCGGAGTGTGTCCCAGTTTTAGAGTCACGGTTCGGATTGTGACCCAGTTTCAGAGTCACAGTGCGGAGTGTGTCCCAGTTTTAGAGTCACGGTTCGGATCGCGTCCCAGTTTCAGAGTCACAGTTCGGATCGCGTCCCACTTTTAGAGTCATGGTTTGGATTGTGTCACAGTTTTAGAGTCACAGTTCGGATCGTGTCACAGTTTCAGAGTCACAGTGCGGAGTGTGTCCCAGTTTCAGAGTCACAGTGCGGAGTGTGTCCCAGTTTTAGAGTCACGGTTCGGATAGCGTCCCAGTTTTAGAGTCACGGTTTGGATAGCGTCCCAGTTTCAGAGTCACGGTTCGGATTGTGTCACAGTTTTAGAGTCACTGTTCGGATTGTGTCACAGTTTCAGAGTCACAGTGCGGAGTGTGTCCCAGTTTTAGAGTCACGGTTCGGATTGTGTCACAGTTTTAGAGTCACTGTTCGGATTGTGTCACAGTTTTAGAGTCACTGTTCGGATTGTGTCACATTTTTAGAGTCATGGTTTGGATTGTGTCACAGTTTTAGAGTCACTGTTCGGATTGTGTCACAGTTTCAGAGTCACGGTTTGGATTGTGTCACAGTTTCAGAGTCACGGTTCGGATTGTGTCACAGTTTTAGAGTCACTGTTCGGATTGTGTCACAGTTTCAGAGTCACAGTGCGGAGTGTGTCCCAGTTTTAGAGTCACGGTTCGGATTGTGTCACAGTTTTAGAGTCACTGTTCGGATTGTGTCACAGTTTTAGAGTCACTGTTCGGATTGTGTCACATTTTTAGAGTCATGGTTTGGATTGTGTCACAGTTTTAGAGTCACTGTTCGGATTGTGTCACAGTTTCAGAGTCACTGTTCGGATTGTGTCCCAGTTTTAGAGTCACGGTTCGGATAGCGTCCCGGTTTTAGAGTCACGGTTCGGATTGTGTCACAGTTTTAGAGTCACTGTTCGGATTGTGTCACAGTTTCAGAGTCACAGTGCGGTGTGTGTCCCAGTTTTAGAGTCACGGTTCGGATAGCGTCCCAGTTTTAGAGTCACGGTTTGGATAGCGTCCCAGTTTTAGAGTCACGGTTCGGATTGTGTCACAGTTTTAGAGTCACAGTTCGGATCGTGTCACAGTTTCAGAGTCATGGTTCGGATTGTGTCCCAGTTTCAGAGTCACTGTGCGGAGTGTGTCCCAGTTTTAGAGTCACGGTTCGGATAGCGTCCCAGTTTTAGAGTCACTGTTCGGATTGTGTCACAGTTTTAGAGTCACTGTTCGGATTGTGTCACATTTTTAGAGTCATGGTTTGGATTGTGTCACAGTTTTAGAGTCACGGTTCGGATTGTGTCACAGTTTTAGAGTCACTGTTCGGATTGTGTCACAGTTTTAGAGTCACTGTTCGGATTGTGTCACATTTTTATAGTCATGGTTTGGATTGTGTCACAGTTTTAGAGTCACTGTTCGGATTGTGTCACAGTTTCAGAGTCATGGTTTGGATTGTGTCACAGTTTCAGAGTCACGGTTCGGATTGTGTCACAGTTTTAGAGTCACTGTTCGGATTGTGTCACAGTTTTAGAGTCACGGTTCGGACAGCGTCCCAGTTTTAGAGTCACGGTTCGGATTGTGTCACAGTTTTAGAGTCACTGTTCGGATTGTGTCACAGTTTCAGAGTCACAGTGCGGAGTGTGTCCCAGTTTTAGAGTCACGGTTCGGATTGTGACCCAGTTTCAGAGTCACAGTGCGGAGTGTGTCCCAGTTTTAGAGTCACGGTTCGGATCGCGTCCCAGTTTCAGAGTCACAGTTCGGATCGCGTCCCACTTTTAGAGTCATGGTTTGGATTGTGTCACAGTTTTAGAGTCACAGTTCGGATCGTGTCACAGTTTCAGAGTCACAGTGCGGAGTGTGTCACAGTTTCAGAGTCATGGTTTGGATTGTGTCACAGTTTCAGAGTCACGGTTCGGATTGTGTCACAGTTTTAGAGTCACTGTTCGGATTGTGTCACAGTTTTAGAGTCACGGTTCGGATAGCGTCCCAGTTTTAGAGTCACGGTTCGGATTGTGTCACAGTTTTAGAGTCACTGTTCGGATTGTGTCACAGTTTCAGAGTCACAGTGCGGAGTGTGTCCCAGTTTTAGAGTCACGGTTCGGATTGTGTCACAGTTTTAGAGTCACTGTTCGGATTGTGTCACATTTTTAGAGTCATGGTTTGGATTGTGTCACAGTTTTAGAGTCACTGTTCGGATTGTGTCACAGTTTCAGAGTCATGGTTTGGATTGTGTCACAGTTTCAGAGTCACGGTTCGGATTGTGTCACAGTTTTAGAGTCACTGTTCGGATTGTGTCCCAGTTTTAGAGTCACGGTTCGGATAGCGTCCCAGTTTTAGAGTCACGGTTCGGATTGTGTCACAGTTTTAGAGTCACTGTTCGGATTGTGTCACAGTTTCAGAGTCACAGTGCGGAGTGTGTCCCAGTTTTAGAGTCACGGTTCGGATTGTGACCCAGTTTCAGAGTCACAGTGCGGAGTGTGTCCCAGTTTTAGAGTCACGGTTCGGATCGCGTCCCAGTTTCAGAGGTCACAGTTCGGATCGCGTCCCACTTTTAGAGTCAGGGTTTGGATTGTGTCACAGTTTTAGAGTCACAGTTCGGATCGTGTCACAGTTTCAGAGTCACGGTGCGGAGTGTGTCCCAGTTTCAGAGTCACAGTGCGGTGTGTGTCCCAGTTTTAGAGTCACGGTTCGGATAGCGTCCCAGTTTTAGAGTCACGGTTTGGATAGCGTCCCAGTTTTAGAGTCACGGTTCGGATTGTGTCACAGTTTTAGAGTCACAGTTCGGATCGTGTCACAGTTTCAGAGTCATGGTTCGGATTGTGTCCCAGTTTCAGAGTCACTGTGCGGATTGTGTCACAGTTTTAGAGTCACTGTTCGGATTGTGTCACATTTTTAGAGTCATGGTTTGGATTGTGTCACAGTTTTAGAGTCACTGTTCGGATTGTGTCACAGTTTCAGAGTCATGGTTTGGATTGTGTCACAGTTTCAGAGTCACGGTTCGGATTGTGTCACAGTTTTAGAGTCACTGTTCGGATTGTGTCACAGTTTTAGAGTCACGGTTCGGATAGCGTCCCAGTTTTAGAGTCACGGTTCGGATTGTGTCACAGTTTTAGAGTCACTGTTCGGATTGTGTCACAGTTTCAGAGTCACAGTGCGGAGTGTGTCCCAGTTTTAGAGTCACGGTTCGGATTGTGACCCAGTTTCAGAGTCACAGTGCGGAGTGTGTCCCAGTTTTAGAGTCACGGTTCGGATCGCGTCCCAGTTTCAGAGTCACAGTTCGGATCGCGTCCCACTTTTAGAGTCATGGTTTGGATTGTGTCACAGTTTTAGAGTCACAGTTCGGATCGTGTCACAGTTTCAGAGTCACAGTGCGGAGTGTGTCACAGTTTCAGAGTCATGGTTTGGATTGTGTCACAGTTTCAGAGTCACGGTTCGGATTGTGTCACAGTTTTAGAGTCACTGTTCGGATTGTGTCACAGTTTTAGAGTCACGGTTCGGATAGCGTCCCAGTTTTAGAGTCACAGTTCGGATCGCGTCCCACTTTTAGAGTCACTGTTCGGATTGTGTCACAGTTTTAGAGTCACAGTTCGGATCGTGTCACAGTTTCAGAGTCACAGTGCGGAGTGTGTCCCAGTTTTAGAGTCACGGTTCGGATAGCGTCCCAGTTTTAGAGTCACGGTTTGGATAGCGTCCCAGTTTCAGAGTCACGGTTCGGATTGTGTCACAGTTTTAGAGTCACTGTTCGGATTGTGTCACAGTTTCAGAGTCACAGTGCGGAGTGTGTCCCAGTTTTAGAGTCACGGTTCGGATTGTGTCACAGTTTTAGAGTCACTGTTCGGATTGTGTCACAGTTTTAGAGTCACTGTTCGGATTGTGTCACATTTTTAGAGTCATGGTTTGGATTGTGTCACAGTTTTAGAGTCACTGTTCGGATTGTGTCACAGTTTCAGAGTCACGGTTTGGATTGTGTCACAGTTTCAGAGTCACGGTTCGGATTGTGTCACAGTTTTAGAGTCACTGTTCGGATTGTGTCACAGTTTCAGAGTCACAGTGCGGAGTGTGTCCCAGTTTTAGAGTCACGGTTCGGATTGTGTCACAGTTTTAGAGTCACTGTTCGGATTGTGTCACAGTTTTAGAGTCACTGTTCGGATTGTGTCACATTTTTAGAGTCATGGTTTGGATTGTGTCACAGTTTTAGAGTCACTGTTCGGATTGTGTCACAGTTTCAGAGTCACTGTTCGGATTGTGTCCCAGTTTTAGAGTCACGGTTCGGATAGCGTCCCGGTTTTAGAGTCACGGTTCGGATTGTGTCACAGTTTTAGAGTCACTGTTCGGATTGTGTCACAGTTTCAGAGTCACAGTGCGGTGTGTGTCCCAGTTTTAGAGTCACGGTTCGGATAGCGTCCCAGTTTTAGAGTCACGGTTTGGATAGCGTCCCAGTTTTAGAGTCACGGTTCGGATTGTGTCACAGTTTTAGAGTCACAGTTCGGATCGTGTCACAGTTTCAGAGTCATGGTTCGGATTGTGTCCCAGTTTCAGAGTCACTGTGCGGAGTGTGTCCCAGTTTTAGAGTCACGGTTCGGATAGCGTCCCAGTTTTAGAGTCACTGTTCGGATTGTGTCACAGTTTTAGAGTCACTGTTCGGATTGTGTCACATTTTTAGAGTCATGGTTTGGATTGTGTCACAGTTTTAGAGTCACGGTTCGGATTGTGTCACAGTTTTAGAGTCACTGTTCGGATTGTGTCACAGTTTTAGAGTCACTGTTCGGATTGTGTCACATTTTTATAGTCATGGTTTGGATTGTGTCACAGTTTTAGAGTCACTGTTCGGATTGTGTCACAGTTTCAGAGTCATGGTTTGGATTGTGTCACAGTTTCAGAGTCACGGTTCGGATTGTGTCACAGTTTTAGAGTCACTGTTCGGATTGTGTCACAGTTTTAGAGTCACGGTTCGGACAGCGTCCCAGTTTTAGAGTCACGGTTCGGATTGTGTCACAGTTTTAGAGTCACTGTTCGGATTGTGTCACAGTTTCAGAGTCACAGTGCGGAGTGTGTCCCAGTTTTAGAGTCACGGTTCGGATTGTGACCCAGTTTCAGAGTCACAGTGCGGAGTGTGTCCCAGTTTTAGAGTCACGGTTCGGATCGCGTCCCAGTTTCAGAGTCACAGTTCGGATCGCGTCCCACTTTTAGAGTCATGGTTTGGATTGTGTCACAGTTTTAGAGTCACAGTTCGGATCGTGTCACAGTTTCAGAGTCACAGTGCGGAGTGTGTCACAGTTTCAGAGTCATGGTTTGGATTGTGTCACAGTTTCAGAGTCACGGTTCGGATCGCGTCCCAGTTTCAGAGTCACAGTTCGGATCGCGTCCCACTTTTAGAGTCATGGTTTGGATTGTGTCACAGTTTTAGAGTCACAGTTCGGATCGTGTCACAGTTTCAGAGTCACAGTGCGGAGTGTGTCCCAGTTTCAGAGTCACAGTGCGGAGTGTGTCCCAGTTTTAGAGTCACGGTTCGGATAGCGTCCCAGTTTTAGAGTCACGGTTTGGATAGCGTCCCAGTTTCAGAGTCACGGTTCGGATTGTGTCACAGTTTTAGAGTCACTGTTCGGATTGTGTCACAGTTTCAGAGTCACAGTGCGGAGTGTGTCCCAGTTTTAGAGTCACGGTTCGGATTGTGTCACAGTTTTAGAGTCACTGTTCGGATTGTGTCACAGTTTTAGAGTCACTGTTCGGATTGTGTCACATTTTTAGAGTCATGGTTTGGATTGTGTCACAGTTTTAGAGTCACTGTTCGGATTGTGTCACAGTTTCAGAGTCACGGTTTGGATTGTGTCACAGTTTCAGAGTCACGGTTCGGATTGTGTCACAGTTTTAGAGTCACTGTTCGGATTGTGTCACAGTTTTAGAGTCACGGTTCGGATAGCGTCCCAGTTTTAGAGTCACGGTTCGGATTGTGTCACAGTTTTAGAGTCACTGTTCGGATTGTGTCACAGTTTCAGAGTCCCAGTGCGGAGTGTGTCCCAGTTTCAGAGTCACGGTTCGGATTGTGACCCAGTTTCAGAGTCACAGTGCGGAGTGTGTCCCAGTTTTAGAGTCACGGTTCGGATCGCGTCCCGGTTTCAGAGTCACAGTTCGGATCGCGTCCCACTTTTAGAGTCACGGTTTGGATTGTGTCACAGTTTTAGAGTCACAGTTTGGATCGTGTCACAGTTTCAGAGTCACAGTGCGGAGTGTGTCCCAGTTTCAGAGTCACAGTGCGGAGTGTGTCCCAGTTTTAGAGTCACGGTTCGGATAGCGTCCCAGTTTTAGAGTCACGGTTTGGATAGCGTCCCAGTTTTAGAGTCACGGTTCGGATTGTGTCACAGTTTTAGAGTCACAGTTCGGATCGTGTCACAGTTTCAGAGTCATGGTTCGGATTGTGTCCCAGTTTCAGAGTCACTGTGCGGAGTGAGTCCCAGTTTTAGAGTCACGGTTCGGATAGCGTCCCAGTTTCAGAGTCATGGTTTGGATTGTGTCACAGTTTTAGAGTCACAGTTCGGATCGTGTCACAGTTTCAGAGTCACGGTTCAGATCGCGTCCCAGTTTTAGAGTCACGGTTCGGATTGCGTCCCAGTTTTAGAGTCACAGTTCGGATCGCGTCCCAGTTTTAGAGTCATGGTTTGGATTGTGTCACAGTTTTAGAGTCACAGTTCGGATCGTGTCCCAGTTTCAGAGTCATGGTTCGGATTGTGTCCCAGTTTCAGAGTCACAGTGTGGAGTGTGTCCCAGTTTTAGAGTCACGGTTCGGATCGCGTCCCAGTTTTAGAGTCACGGTTCGGATTGTGTCACAGTTTTAGTCACTGTTCGGATTGTGTCACAGTTTTAGAGTCACTGTTCGGATTGTGTCACATTTTTATAGTCATTGTTTGGATTGTGTCACAGTTTTAGATTCACGGTTCGGATAGCGTCCCAGTTTTAGAGTCACGGTTCGGATTGTGTCACAGTTTTAGAGTCACTGTTCGAATTGTGTCACAGTTTTAGAGTCACTGTTCGGATTGTGTCACATTTTTAGAGTCATGGTTTGGATTGTGTCACAGTTTTAGAGTCACTGTTCGGATTGTGTCACAGTTTCAGAGTCACTGTTTGGATTGTGTCACAGTTTCAGAGTCACGGTTCGGATTGTGTCACAGTTTTAGAGTCACGGTTGGGATCGCGTCCCGGTTTCAGAGTCACAGTTCGGATCGCGTCCCACTTTTAGAGTCACGGTTTGGATTGTGTCACAGTTTTAGAGTCACAGTTTGGATCGTGTCACAGTTTCAGAGTCACAGTGCGGAGTGTGTCCCAGTTTCAGAGTCACAGTGCGGAGTGTGTCCCAGTTTTAGAGTCACGGTTCGGATTGTGTCACAGTTTTAGAGTCACTGTTCGGATTGTGTCACAGTTTTAGAGTCACTGTTCGGATTGTGTCACATTTTTAGAGTCATGGTTTGGATTGTGTCACAGTTTTAGAGTCACTGTTCGGATTGTGTCACAGTTTCAGAGTCACGGTTTGGATTGTGTCACAGTTTCAGAGTCACGGTTCGGATTGTGTCACAGTTTTAGAGTCACTGTTCGGATTGTGTCACAGTTTTAGAGTCACGGTTCGGATAGCGTCCCAGTTTTAGAGTCACGGTTCGGATTGTGTCACAGTTTTAGAGTCACTGTTCGGATTGTGTCACAGTTTCAGAGTCCCAGTGCGGAGTGTGTCCCAGTTTCAGAGTCACGGTTCGGATTGTGACCCAGTTTCAGAGTCACAGTGCGGAGTGTGTCCCAGTTTTAGAGTCACGGTTCGGATCGCGTCCCGGTTTCAGAGTCACAGTTCGGATCGCGTCCCACTTTTAGAGTCACGGTTTGGATTGTGTCACAGTTTTAGAGTCACAGTTTGGATCGTGTCACAGTTTCAGAGTCACAGTGCGGAGTGTGTCCCAGTTTCAGAGTCACAGTGCGGAGTGTGTCCCAGTTTTAGAGTCACGGTTCGGATAGCGTCCCAGTTTTAGAGTCACGGTTTGGATAGCGTCCCAGTTTTAGAGTCACGGTTCGGATTGTGTCACAGTTTTAGAGTCACAGTTCGGATCGTGTCACAGTTTCAGAGTCATGGTTCGGATTGTGTCCCAGTTTCAGAGTCACTGTGCGGAGTGAGTCCCAGTTTTAGAGTCACGGTTCGGATAGCGTCCCAGTTTCAGAGTCATGGTTTGGATTGTGTCACAGTTTTAGAGTCACAGTTCGGATCGTGTCACAGTTTCAGAGTCACGGTTCAGATCGCGTCCCAGTTTTAGAGTCACGGTTCGGATTGCGTCCCAGTTTTAGAGTCACAGTTCGGATCGCGTCCCAGTTTTAGAGTCATGGTTTGGATTGTGTCACAGTTTTAGAGTCACAGTTCGGATCGTGTCCCAGTTTCAGAGTCATGGTTCGGATTGTGTCCCAGTTTCAGAGTCACAGTGTGGAGTGTGTCCCAGTTTTAGAGTCACGGTTCGGATCGCGTCCCAGTTTTAGAGTCACGGTTCGGATTGTGTCACAGTTTTAGTCACTGTTCGGATTGTGTCACAGTTTTAGAGTCACTGTTCGGATTGTGTCACATTTTTATAGTCATTGTTTGGATTGTGTCACAGTTTTAGATTCACGGTTCGGATAGCGTCCCAGTTTTAGAGTCACGGTTCGGATTGTGTCACAGTTTTAGAGTCACTGTTCGGATTGTGTCACAGTTTTAGAGTCACAGTTAGGATCGCGTCCCAGTTTCAGAGTCACAGTTAGGATTGTGTCACAGTTTTAGAGTCACAGTTCGGATCGTGTCACAGTTTTAGAGTCACGGTTCGGATAGCGTCCCAGTTTTAGAGTCACGGTTCGGATTGTGTCACAGTTTTAGAGTCACTGTTCGAATTGTGTCACAGTTTTAGAGTCACTGTTCGGATTGTGTCACATTTTTAGAGTCATGGTTTGGATTGTGTCACAGTTTTAGAGTCACTGTTCGGATTGTGTCACAGTTTCAGAGTCACTGTTTGGATTGTGTCACAGTTTCAGAGTCACGGTTCGGATTGTGTCACAGTTTTAGAGTCACGGTTGGGATCGCGTCCCGGTTTCAGAGTCACAGTTCGGATCGCGTCCCACTTTTAGAGTCACGGTTTGGATTGTGTCACAGTTTTAGAGTCACAGTTTGGATCGTGTCACAGTTTCAGAGTCACAGTGCGGAGTGTGTCCCAGTTTCAGAGTCACAGTGCGGAGTGTGTCCCAGTTTTAGAGTCACGGTTCGGATAGCGTCCCAGTTTTAGAGTCACGGTTTGGATAGCGTCCCAGTTTTAGAGTCACTGTTCGGATTGTGTCACAGTTTTAGAGTCACAGTTCGGATCGTGTCACAGTTTCAGAGTCATGGTTCGGATTGTGTCCCAGTTTCAGAGTCACTGTGCGGAGTGAGTCCCAGTTTTAGAGTCACGGTTCGGATAGCGTCCCAGTTTCAGAGTCATGGTTTGGATTGTGTCACAGTTTTAGAGTCACAGTTCGGATCGTGTCACAGTTTCAGAGTCACGGTTCAGATCGCGTCCCAGTTTTAGAGTCACGGTTCGGATTGCGTCCCAGTTTTAGAGTCACAGTTCGGATCGCGTCCCAGTTTTAGAGTCATGGTTTGGATTGTGTCACAGTTTTAGAGTCACAGTTCGGATCGTGTCCCAGTTTCAGAGTCATGGTTCGGATTGTGTCCCAGTTTCAGAGTCACAGTGTGGAGTGTGTCCCAGTTTTAGAGTCACGGTTCGGATCGCGTCCCAGTTTTAGAGTCACGGTTCGGATTGTGTCACAGTTTTAGTCACTGTTCGGATTGTGTCACAGTTTTAGAGTCACTGTTCGGATTGTGTCACATTTTTATAGTCATTGTTTGGATTGTGTCACAGTTTTAGATTCACGGTTCGGATAGCGTCCCAGTTTTAGAGTCACGGTTCGGATTGTGTCACAGTTTTAGAGTCACTGTTCGGATTGTGTCACAGTTTTAGAGTCACAGTTAGGATCGCGTCCCAGTTTCAGAGTCACAGTTAGGATTGTGTCACAGTTTTAGAGTCACAGTTCGGATCGTGTCACAGTTTTAGAGTCACGGTTCGGATAGCGTCCCAGTTTTAGAGTCACGGTTCGGATTGTGTCACAGTTTTAGAGTCACTGTTCGAATTGTGTCACAGTTTTAGAGTCACTGTTCGGATTGTGTCACATTTTTAGAGTCATGATTTGGATTGTGTCACAGTTTTAGAGTCACTGTTCGGATTGTGTCACAGTTTCAGAGTCACTGTTTGGATTGTGTCACAGTTTCAGAGTCACGGTTCGGATTGTGTCACAGTTTTAGAGTCACGGTTCGGATAGCGTCCCAGTTTTAGAGTCACGGTTCGGATTGTGTCACAGTTTTAGAGTCACTGTTCGGATTGTGTCACAGTTTCAGAGTCACAGTGCGGAGTGTGTCCCAGTTTTAGAGTCACGGTTCGGATTGTGTCAGTTTTAGAGTCACTGTTCGGATTGTGTCCCAGTTTCAGAGTCACAGTGCGGAGTGTGTCACAGTTTTAGAGTCACGGTTCGGATCGCGTCCCAGTTTTAGAGTCACGGTTCGGATTGTGTCACAGTTTTAGAGTCACTGTTCGGATCGTGTCACAGTTTCAGAGTCATGGTTCGGATTGTGTCCTAGTTTCAGAGTCACTGTGCGGAGTGTGTCCCAGTTTTAGAGTCACGGTTCGGATAGCGTCACAGTTTTAGAGTCACGGTTAGGATTGTGTCACAGTTTTAGAGTTACTGTTCGGATTGTGTCACAGTTTTAGAGTCACTGTTCGGATTGTGTCACATTTTTAGAGTCATGGTTTGGATTGTGTCACAGTTTTAGAGTCACAGTTCGGATCGTGTCACAGTTTTAGAGTCACGGTTCGGATAGCGTCCCAGTTTTAGAGTCACGGTTCGGATTGTGTCACAGTTTTAGAGTCACTGTTCGGATTGTGTCACAGTTTTAGAGTCACAGTTAGGATCGCGTCCCAGTTTCAGAGTCACAGTTAGGATTGTGTCACAGTTTTAGAGTCACAGTTCGGATCGTGTCACAGTTTTAGAGTCACGGTTCGGATAGCGTCCCAGTTTCAGAGTCATGGTTTGGATTGTGTCACAGTTTTAGAGTCACAGTTCGGATCGTGTCACAGTTTCAGAGTCACGGTTCAGATCGCGTCCCAGTTTTAGAGTCACGGTTCGGATTGCGTCCCAGTTTTAGAGTCACAGTTCGGATCGCGTCCCAGTTTTAGAGTCATGGTTTGGATTGTGTCACAGTTTTAGAGTCACAGTTCGGATCGTGTCCCAGTTTCAGAGTCATGGTTCGGAATGTGTCCCAGTTTCAGAGTCACAGTGTGGAGTGTGTCACAGTTTTAGAGTCACGGTTCGGATCGCGTCCCAGTTTTAGAGTCACGGTTCGGATTGTGTCACAGTTTTAGAGTCAATGTTCGGATTGTGTCACAGTTTTAGAGTCACTGTTCGGATTGTGTCACATTTTTAGAGTCATGGTTTGGATTGTGTCACAGTTTTAGAGTCACGGTTCGGATAGCGTCCCAGTTTTAGAGTCACGGTTCGGATTGTGTCACAGTTTTAGAGTCACTGTTCGGATTGTGTCACAGTTTTAGAGTCACAGTTAGGATCGCGTCCCAGTTTCAGAGTCACAGTTAGGATTGTGTCACAGTTTTAGAGTCACAGTTCGGATCGTGTCACAGTTTTAGAGTCACGGTTCGGATAGCGTCCCAGTTTTAGAGTCACGGTTCGGATTGTGTCACAGTTTTAGAGTCACAGTTCGGATCGTGTCACAGTTTTAGAGTCACGGTTCGGATAGCGTCCCAGTTTTAGAGTCACGGTTCGGATTGTGTCACAGTTTTAGAGTCACTGTTCGGATTGTGTCACAGTTTTAGAGTCACTGTTCGGATTGTGTCACATTTTTAGAGTCATGGTTTGGATTGTGTCACAGTTTTAGAGTCACTGTTCGGATTGTGTCACAGATTCAGAGTCACGGTTCGGATTGTGTCACAGTTTCAGAGTCACGGTTCGGATTGTGTCACAGTTTTAGAGTCACTGTTCGGATTGTGTCACAGTTTTAGAGTCACGGTTCGGATAGCGTCCCAGTTTTAGAGTCACGGTTCGGATTGTGTCACAGTTTTAGAGTCACTGTTCGGATTGTGTCACTGTTTCAGAGTCACAGGGCGGAGTGTGTCCCAGTTTTAGAGTCACGGTTCGGATTGTGTCAGTTTTAGAGTCACTGTTCGGATTGTGTCCCAGTTTCAGAGTCACAGTGCGGAGTGTGTCACAGTTTTAGAGTCACGGTTCGGATCGCGTCCCAGTTTTAGAGTCACGGTTCGGATTGTGTCACAGTTTTAGAGTCACTGTTCGGATTGTGTCACAGTTTTAGAGTCACTGTTCGGATTGTGTCACATTTTTAGAGTCATGGTTTGGATTGTGTCACAGTTTTAGAGTCACTGTTCGGATTGTGTCACAGTTTCAGAGTCATGGTTTGGATTGTGTCACAGTTTCAGAGTCACGGTTCGGATTGTGTCACAGTTTTAGAGTCACTGTTCGGATTGTGTCACAGTTTTAGAGTCACTGTTCGGATTGTGTCACATTTTTAGAGTCATGGTTTGGATTGTGTCACAGTTTTAGAGTCACTGTTCGGATTGTGTCACAGTTTCAGAGTCATGGTTTGGATTGTGTCACAGTTTTAGAGTCACTGTTCGGATTGTGTCACAGTTTTAGAGTCACTGTTCGGATAGCGTCCCAGTTTTAGAGTCACGGTTCGGATTGTGTCACAGTTTTAGAGTCACTGTTCGGATTGTGTCACAGTTTTAGAGTCACAGTTAGGATCGCGTCCCAGTTTCAGAGTCACAGTTAGGATTGTGTCACAGTTTTAGAGTCACAGTTCGGATCGTGTCACAGTTTTAGAGTCACGGTTCGGATAGCGTCCCAGTTTTAGAGTCACGGTTCGGATTGTGTCACAGTTTTAGAGTCACTGTTCGAATTGTGTCACAGTTTTAGAGTCACTGTTCGGATTGTGTCACATTTTTAGAGTCATGGTTTGGATTGTGTCACAGTTTTAGAGTCACTGTTCGGATTGTGTCACAGTTTCAGAGTCACTGTTTGGATTGTGTCACAGTTTCAGAGTCACGGTTCGGATTGTGTCACAGTTTTAGAGTCACGGTTGGGATCGCGTCCCGGTTTCAGAGTCACAGTTCGGATCGCGTCCCACTTTTAGAGTCACGGTTTGGATTGTGTCACAGTTTTAGAGTCACAGTTTGGATCGTGTCACAGTTTCAGAGTCACAGTGCGGAGTGTGTCCCAGTTTCAGAGTCACAGTGCGGAGTGTGTCCCAGTTTTAGAGTCACGGTTCGGATAGCGTCCCAGTTTTAGAGTCACGGTTTGGATAGCGTCCCAGTTTTAGAGTCACTGTTCGGATTGTGTCACAGTTTTAGAGTCACAGTTCGGATCGTGTCACAGTTTCAGAGTCATGGTTCGGATTGTGTCCCAGTTTCAGAGTCACTGTGCGGAGTGAGTCCCAGTTTTAGAGTCACGGTTCGGATAGCGTCCCAGTTTCAGAGTCATGGTTTGGATTGTGTCACAGTTTTAGAGTCACAGTTCGGATCGTGTCACAGTTTCAGAGTCACGGTTCAGATCGCGTCCCAGTTTTAGAGTCACGGTTCGGATTGCGTCCCAGTTTTAGAGTCACAGTTCGGATCGCATCCCAGTTTTAGAGTCATGGTTTGGATTGTGTCACAGTTTTAGAGTCACAGTTCGGATCGTGTCCCAGTTTCAGAGTCATGGTTCGGATTGTGTCCCAGTTTCAGAGTCACAGTGTGGAGTGTGTCCCAGTTTTAGAGTCACGGTTCGGATCGCGTCCCAGTTTTAGAGTCACGGTTCGGATTGTGTCACAGTTTTAGTCACTGTTCGGATTGTGTCACAGTTTTAGAGTCACTGTTCGGATTGTGTCACATTTTTATAGTCATTGTTTGGATTGTGTCACAGTTTTAGATTCACGGTTCGGATAGCGTCCCAGTTTTAGAGTCACGGTTCGGATTGTGTCACAGTTTTAGAGTCACTGTTCGGATTGTGTCACAGTTTTAGAGTCACAGTTAGGATCGCGTCCCAGTTTCAGAGTCACAGTTAGGATTGTGTCACAGTTTTAGAGTCACAGTTCGGATCGTGTCACAGTTTTAGAGTCACGGTTCGGATAGCGTCCCAGTTTTAGAGTCACGGTTCGGATTGTGTCACAGTTTTAGAGTCACTGTTCGAATTGTGTCACAGTTTTAGAGTCACTGTTCGGATTGTGTCACATTTTTAGAGTCATGGTTTGGATTGTGTCACAGTTTTAGAGTCACTGTTCGGATTGTGTCACAGTTTCAGAGTCACTGTTTGGATTGTGTCACAGTTTCAGAGTCACGGTTCGGATTGTGTCACAGTTTTAGAGTCACGGTTCGGATAGCGTCCCAGTTTTAGAGTCACGGTTCGGATTGTGTCACAGTTTTAGAGTCACTGTTCGGATTGTGTCACAGTTTCAGAGTCACAGTGCGGAGTGTGTCCCAGTTTTAGAGTCACGGTTCGGATTGTGTCAGTTTTAGAGTCACTGTTCGGATTGTGTCCCAGTTTCAGAGTCACAGTGCGGAGTGTGTCACAGTTTTAGAGTCACGGTTCGGATCGCGTCCCAGTTTTAGAGTCACGGTTCGGATTGTGTCACAGTTTTAGAGTCACTGTTCGGATTGTGTCACAGTTTTAGAGTCACTGTTCGGATTGTGTCACATTTTTAGAGTCATGGTTTGGATTGTGTCACAGTTTTAGAGTCACTGTTCGGATTGTGTCACAGTTTCAGAGTCATGGTTTGGATTGTGTCACAGTTTCAGAGTCACGGTTCGGATTGTGTCACAGTTTTAGAGTCACTGTTCGGATTGTGTCACAGTTTTAGAGTCACGGTTCGGATAGCGTCCCAGTTTTAGAGTCACGGTTCGGATTGTGTCACAGTTTTAGAGTCACTGTTCGGATTGTGTCACAGTTTTAGAGTCACTGTTCGGATTGTGTCACATTTTTAGAGTCATGGTTTGGATAGCGTCCCAGTTTTAGAGTCACGGTTCGGATTGTGTCACAGTTTTAGAGTCACAGTTCGGATCGTGTCACAGTTTCAGAGTCATGGTTCGGATTGTGTCCTAGTTTCAGAGTCACTGTGCGGAGTGTGTCCCAGTTTTAGAGTCACGGTTCGGATAGCGTCACAGTTTTAGAGTCACGGTTAGGATTGTGTCACAGTTTTAGAGTTACTGTTCGGATTGTGTCACAGTTTTAGAGTCACTGTTCGGATTGTGTCACATTTTTAGAGTCATGGTTTGGATTGTGTCACAGTTTTAGAGTCACAGTTCGGATCGTGTCACAGTTTTAGAGTCACGGTTCGGATAGCGTCCCAGTTTTAGAGTCACGGTTCGGATTGTGTCACAGTTTTAGAGTCACTGTTCGGATTGTGTCACAGTTTTAGAGTCACAGTTAGGATCGCGTCCCAGTTTCAGAGTCACAGTTAGGATTGTGTCACAGTTTTAGAGTCACAGTTCGGATCGTGTCACAGTTTTAGAGTCACGGTTCGGATAGCGTCCCAGTTTCAGAGTCATGGTTTGGATTGTGTCACAGTTTTAGAGTCACAGTTCGGATCGTGTCACAGTTTCAGAGTCACGGTTCGGATCGCGTCCCAGTTTTAGAGTCACGGTTCGGATTGCGTCCCAGTTTTAGAGTCACAGTTCGGATCGCGTCCCAGTTTTAGAGTCATGGTTTGGATTGTGTCACAGTTTTAGAGTCACAGTTCGGATCGTGTCCCAGTTTCAGAGTCATGGTTCGGAATGTGTCCCAGTTTCAGAGTCACAGTGTGGAGTGTGTCACAGTTTTAGAGTCACGGTTCGGATCGCGTCCCAGTTTTAGAGTCACGGTTCGGATTGTGTCACAGTTTTAGAGTCACTGTTCGGATTGTGTCACAGTTTTAGAGTCACTGTTCGGATTGTGTCACATTTTTAGAGTCATGGTTTGGATTGTGTCACAGTTTTAGAGTCACGGTTCGGATAGCGTCCCAGTTTTAGAGTCACGGTTCGGATTGTGTCACAGTTTTAGAGTCACTGTTCGGATTGTGTCACAGTTTTAGAGTCACAGTTAGGATCGCGTCCCAGTTTCAGAGTCACAGTTAGGATTGTGTCACAGTTTTAGAGTCACAGTTCGGATCGTGTCACAGTTTTAGAGTCACGGTTCGGATAGCGTCCCAGTTTTAGAGTCACGGTTCGGATTGTGTCACAGTTTTAGAGTCACTGTTCGGATTGTGTCACAGTTTTAGAGTCACTGTTCGGATTGTGTCACATTTTGAGAGTCATGGTTTGGATTGTGTCACAGTTTTAGAGTCACTGTTCGGATTGTGTCACAGATTCAGAGTCACGGTTCGGATTGTGTCACAGTTTCAGAGTCACGGTTCGGATTGTGTCACAGTTTTAGAGTCACTGTTCGGATTGTGTCACAGTTTTAGAGTCACGGTTCGGATAGCGTCCCAGTTTTAGAGTCACGGTTCGGATTGTGTCACAGTTTTAGAGTCACTGTTCGGATTGTGTCACTGTTTCAGAGTCACAGGGCGGAGTGTGTCCCAGTTTTAGAGTCACGGTTCGGATTGTGTCAGTTTTAGAGTCACTGTTCGGATTGTGTCCCAGTTTCAGAGTCACAGTGCGGAGTGTGTCACAGTTTTAGAGTCACGGTTCGGATCGCGTCCCAGTTTTAGAGTCACGGTTCGGATTGTGTCACAGTTTTAGAGTCACTGTTCGGATTGTGTCACAGTTTTAGAGTCACTGTTCGGATTGTGTCACATTTTTAGAGTCATGGTTTGGATTGTGTCACAGTTTTAGAGTCACTGTTCGGATTGTGTCACAGTTTCAGAGTCATGGTTTGGATTGTGTCACAGTTTCAGAGTCACGGTTCGGATTGTGTCACAGTTTTAGAGTCACTGTTCGGATTGTGTCACAGTTTTAGAGTCACTGTTCGGATTGTGTCACATTTTTAGAGTCATGGTTTGGATTGTGTCACAGTTTTAGAGTCACTGTTCGGATTGTGTCACAGTTTCAGAGTCATGGTTTGGATTGTGTCACAGTTTTAGAGTCACTGTTCGGATTGTGTCACAGTTTTAGAGTCACTGTTCGGATTGTGTCACATTTTTAGAGTCATGGTTTGGATTGTGTCACAGTTTTAGAGTCACTGTTCGGATTGTGTCACAGTTTCAGAGTCACTGTTTGGATTGTGTCACAGTTTCAGAGTCACGGTTCGGATTGTGTCACAGTTTTAGAGTCACTGTTCGGATTGTGTCACAGTTTTAGAGTCACGGTTCGGATAGCGTCCCAGTTTTAGAGTCACGGTTCGGATTGTGTCACAGTTTTAGAGTCACTGTTCGGATTGTGTCACAGTTTCAGAGTCACAGTGCGGAGTGTGTCCCAGTTTTAGAGTCACGGTTCGGATTGTGTCAGTTTTAGAGTCACTGTTCGGATTGTGTCCCAGTTTCAGAGTCACAGTGCGGAGTGTGTCCCAGTTTTAGAGTCACGGTTCGGATCGCGTCCCAGTTTTAGAGTCACTGTTCGGATTGTGTCACAGTTTTAGAGTCACTGTTCGGATTGTGTCACATTTTTAGAGTCATGGTTTGGATAGCGTCCCAGTTTTAGAGTCACGTTTCGGATCGTGTCACAGTTTTAGAGTCACGGTTCGGATAGCGTCCCAGTTTTAGAGTCACGGTTCGGATTGTGTCACAGTTTTAGAGTCACTGTTCGGATTGTGTCACAGTTTTAGAGTCACTGTTCGGATTGTGTCACATTTTTAGAGTCAAGGTTTGGATTGTGTCACAGTTTTAGAGTCACTGTTCGGATTGTGTCACAGTTTCAGAGTCACTGTTTGGATTGTGTCACAGTTTCAGAGTCACGGTTCGGATTGTGTCACAGTTTTAGAGTCACTGTTCGGATTGTGTCACAGTTTTAGAGTCACGGTTCGGATAGCGTCCCAGTTTTAGAGTCACGGTTCGGATTGTGTCACAGTTTTAGAGTCACTGTTCGGATTGTGTCACAGTTTCAGAGTCACAGGGCGGAGTGTGTCCCAGTTTCAGAGTCACGGTTCGGATTGTGTCAGTTTTAGAGTCACTGTTCGGATTGTGTCCCAGTTTCAGAGTCACAGTGCGGAGTGTGTCACAGTTTTAGAGTCACGGTTCGGATCGCGTCCCAGTTTTAGAGTCACGGTTCGGATTGTGTCACAGTTTTAGAGTCACTGTTCGGATTGTGTCACAGTTTTAGAGTCACTGTTCGGATTGTGTCACATTTTTAGAGTCATGGTTTGGATTGTGTCACAGTTTTAGAGTCACTGTTCGGATTGTGTCACAGTTTCAGAGTCATGGTTCTGATTGTGTCACAGTTTCAGAGTCACGGTTCGGATTGTGTCACAGTTTTAGAGTCACTGTTCGGATTGTGTCACAGTTTTAGAGTCACGGTTCGGATAGCGTCACAGTTTTAGAGTCACGGTTAGGATTGTGTCACAGTTTTAGAGTTACTGTTCGGATTGTGTCACAGTTTTAGAGTCACTGTTCGGATTGTGTCACATTTTTAGAGTCATGGTTTGGATTGTGTCACAGTTTTAGAGTCACAGTTCGGATCGTGTCACAGTTTTAGAGTCACGGTTCGGATAGCGTCCCAGTTTTAGAGTCACGGTTCGGATTGTGTCACAGTTTTAGAGTCACTGTTCGGATTGTGTCACAGTTTTAGAGTCACAGTTAGGATCGCGTCCCAGTTTCAGAGTCACAGTTAGGATTGTGTCACAGTTTTAGAGTCACAGTTCGGATCGTGTCACAGTTTTAGAGTCACGGTTCGGATAGCGTCCCAGTTTTAGAGTCACGGTTCGGATTGTGTCACAGTTTTAGAGTCACTGTTCGGATTGTGTCACAGTTTTAGAGTCACTGTTCGGATTGTGTCACATTTTTAGAGTCATGGTTTGGATTGTGTCACAGTTTTAGAGTCACTGTTCGGATTGTGTCACAGTTTCAGAGTCACTGTTTGGATTGTGTCACAGTTTCAGAGTCACGATTCGGATTGTGTCACAGTTTTAGAGTCACTGTTCGGATTGTGTCACAGTTTTAGAGTCACGGTTCGGATAGCGTCCCAGTTTTAGAGTCACGGTTCGGATTGTGTCACAGTTTTAGAGTCACTGTTCGGATTGTGTCACAGTTTCAGAGTCACAGTGCGGAGTGTGTCCCAGTTTTAGAGTCACGGTTCGGATTGTGTCAGTTTTAGAGTCACTGTTCGGATTGTGTCCCAGTTTCAGAGTCACAGTGCGGAGTGTGTCCCAGTTTTAGAGTCACGGTTCGGATCGCGTCCCAGTTTTAGAGTCACGGTTCGGATTGTGTCACAGTTTTAGAGTCACTGTTCGGATTGTGTCACAGTTTTAGAGTCACTGTTCGGATTGTGTCACATTTTTAGAGTCATGGTTTGGATTGTGTCACAGTTTTAGAGTCACTGTTCGGATTGTGTCACAGTTTCAGAGTCATGGTTTGGATTGTGTCACAGTTTCAGAGTCACGGTTCGGATTGTGTCACAGTTTTAGAGTCACTGTTCGGATTGTGTCACAGTTTTAGAGTCACGGTTCGGATAGCGTCCCAGTTTTAGAGTCACGGTTCGGATTGTGTCACAGTTTTAAAGTCACTGTTCGGATTGTGTCACAGTTTCAGAGTCACGGTTCGGATTGTGTCCCAGTTTCAGAGTCACAGTGCGGAGTGTGTCCCAGTTTTAGAGTCACGGTTCGGATCGCGTCCCCGTTTCAGAGTCACAGTTCGGATCGCGTCCCACTTTTAGAGTCATGGTTTGGATTGTGTCACAGTTTCAGAGTCATGGTTTGGATTGTGTCACAGTTTCAGAGTCACGGTTCGGATTGTGTCACAGTTTTAGAGTCACTGTTCGGATTGTGTCACAGTTTAAGAGTCACGGTTCGGATAGCGTCCCAGTTTTAGAGTCACGGTTCGGATTGTGTCACAGTTTTAGAGTCACTGTTCGGATTGTGTCACAGTTTCAGAGTCACAGTGCGGAGTGTGTCCCAGTTTTAGAGTCACGGTTCGGATTGTGTCCCAGTTTCAGAGTCACAGTGCGGAGTGTGTCCCAGTTTTAGAGTCACGGTTCGGATCGCGTCCCAGTTTCAGAGTCACAGTTCGGATCGCGTCCCACTTTTAGAGTCATGGTTTGGATTGTGTCACAGTTTTAGAGTCACAGTTCGGATCGTGTCACAGTTTCAGAGTCACAGTGCGGAGTGTGTCCCAGTTTCAGAGTCACAGTGCGGAGTGTGTCCCAGTTTTAGAGTCACGGTTCGGATAGCGTCCCAGTTTTAGAGTCACGGTTTGGATAGCGTCCCAGTTTTAGAGTCACGGTTCGGATTGTGTCACAGTTTTAGAGTCACAGTTCGGATCGTGTCACAGTTTCAGAGTCATGGTTCGGATTGTGTCCCAGTTTCAGAGTCACTGTGCGGAGTGTGTCCCAGTTTTAGAGTCACGGTTCGGATAGCGTCCCAGTTTCAGAGTCATGGTTTGGATTGTGTCACAGTTTTAGAGTCACTGTTCGGATTGTGTCACAGTTTCAGAGTCATGGTTTGGATTGTGTCACAGTTTTAGAGTCACTGTTCGGATTGTGTCACAGTTTTAGAGTCACTGTTCGGATTGTGTCACATTTTTAGAGTCATGGTTTGGATTGTGTCACAGTTTTAGAGTCACTGTTCGGATTGTGTCACAGTTTCAGAGTCACTGTTTGGATTGTGTCACAGTTTCAGAGTCACGGTTCGGATTGTGTCACAGTTTTAGAGTCACTGTTCGGATTGTGTCACAGTTTTAGAGTCACGGTTCGGATAGCGTCCCAGTTTTAGAGTCACGGTTCGGATTGTGTCACAGTTTTAGAGTCACTGTTCGGATTGTGTCACAGTTTCAGAGTCACAGTGCGGAGTGTGTCCCAGTTTTAGAGTCACGGTTCGGATTGTGTCAGTTTTAGAGTCACTGTTCGGATTGTGTCCCAGTTTCAGAGTCACAGTGCGGAGTGTGTCCCAGTTTTAGAGTCACGGTTCGGATCGCGTCCCAGTTTTAGAGTCACTGTTCGGATTGTGTCACAGTTTTAGAGTCACTGTTCGGATTGTGTCACATTTTTAGAGTCATGGTTTGGATAGCGTCCCAGTTTTAGAGTCACGTTTCGGATCGTGTCACAGTTTTAGAGTCACGGTTCGGATAGCGTCCCAGTTTTAGAGTCACGGTTCGGATTGTGTCACAGTTTTAGAGTCACTGTTCGGATTGTGTCACAGTTTTAGAGTCACTGTTCGGATTGTGTCACATTTTTAGAGTCAAGGTTTGGATTGTGTCACAGTTTTAGAGTCACTGTTCGGATTGTGTCACAGTTTCAGAGTCACTGTTTGGATTGTGTCACAGTTTCAGAGTCACGGTTCGGATTGTGTCACAGTTTTAGAGTCACTGTTCGGATTGTGTCACAGTTTTAGAGTCACGGTTCGGATAGCGTCCCAGTTTTAGAGTCACGGTTCGGATTGTGTCACAGTTTTAGAGTCACTGTTCGGATTGTGTCACAGTTTCAGAGTCACAGGGCGGAGTGTGTCCCAGTTTCAGAGTCACGGTTCGGATTGTGCCAGTTTTAGAGTCACTGTTCGGATTGTGTCCCAGTTTCAGAGTCACAGTGCGGAGTGTGTCACAGTTTTAGAGTCACGGTTCGGATCGCGTCCCAGTTTTAGAGTCACGGTTCGGATTGTGTCACAGTTTTAGAGTCACTGTTCGGATTGTGTCACAGTTTTAGAGTCACTGTTCGGATTGTGTCACATTTTTAGAGTCATGGTTTGGATTGTGTCACAGTTTTAGAGTCACTGTTCGGATTGTGTCACAGTTTCAGAGTCATGGTTCTGATTGTGTCACAGTTTCAGAGTCACGGTTCGGATTGTGTCACAGTTTTAGAGTCACTGTTCGGATTGTGTCACAGTTTTAGAGTCACGGTTCGGATAGCGTCACAGTTTTAGAGTCACGGTTAGGATTGTGTCACAGTTTTAGAGTTACTGTTCGGATTGTGTCACAGTTTTAGAGTCACTGTTCGGATTGTGTCACATTTTTAGAGTCATGGTTTGGATTGTGTCACAGTTTTAGAGTCACAGTTCGGATCGTGTCACAGTTTTAGAGTCACGGTTCGGATAGCGTCCCAGTTTTAGAGTCACGGTTCGGATTGTGTCACAGTTTTAGAGTCACTGTTCGGATTGTGTCACAGTTTTAGAGTCACAGTTAGGATCGCGTCCCAGTTTCAGAGTCACAGTTAGGATTGTGTCACAGTTTTAGAGTCACAGTTCGGATCGTGTCACAGTTTTAGAGTCACGGTTCGGATAGCGTCCCAGTTTTAGAGTCACGGTTCGGATTGTGTCACAGTTTTAGAGTCACTGTTCGGATTGTGTCACAGTTTTAGAGTCACTGTTCGGATTGTGTCACATTTTTAGAGTCATGGTTTGGATTGTGTCACAGTTTTAGAGTCACTGTTCGGATTGTGTCACAGTTTCAGAGTCACTGTTTGGATTGTGTCACAGTTTCAGAGTCACGGTTCGGATTGTGTCACAGTTTTAGAGTCACTGTTCGGATTGTGTCACAGTTTTAGAGTCACGGTTCGGATAGCGTCCCAGTTTTAGAGTCACGGTTCGGATTGTGTCACAGTTTTAGAGTCACTGTTCGGATTGTGTCACAGTTTCAGAGTCACAGTGCGGAGTGTGTCCCAGTTTTAGAGTCACGGTTCGGATTGTGTCAGTTTTAGAGTCACTGTTCGGATTGTGTCCCAGTTTCAGAGTCACAGTGCGGAGTGTGTCCCAGTTTTAGAGTCACGGTTCGGATCGCGTCCCAGTTTTAGAGTCACGGTTCGGATTGTGTCACAGTTTTAGAGTCACTGTTCGGATTGTGTCACAGTTTTAGAGTCACTGTTCGGATTGTGTCACATTTTTAGAGTCATGGTTTGGATTGTGTCACAGTTTTAGAGTCACTGTTCGGATTGTGTCACAGTTTCAGAGTCATGGTTTGGATTGTGTCACAGTTTCAGAGTCACGGTTCGGATTGTGTCACAGTTTTAGAGTCACTGTTCGGATTGTGTCACAGTTTTAGAGTCACGGTTCGGATAGCGTCCCAGTTTTAGAGTCACGGTTCGGATTGTGTCACAGTTTTAAAGTCACTGTTCGGATTGTGTCACAGTTTCAGAGTCACGGTTCGGATTGTGTCCCAGTTTCAGAGTCACAGTGCGGAGTGTGTCCCAGTTTTAGAGTCACGGTTCGGATCGCGTCCCCGTTTCAGAGTCACAGTTCGGATCGCGTCCCACTTTTAGAGTCATGGTTTGGATTGTGTCACAGTTTCAGAGTCATGGTTTGGATTGTGTCACAGTTTCAGAGTCACGGTTCGGATTGTGTCACAGTTTTAGAGTCACTGTTCGGATTGTGTCACAGTTTAAGAGTCACGGTTCGGATAGCGTCCCAGTTTTAGAGTCACGGTTCGGATTGTGTCACAGTTTTAGAGTCACTGTTCGGATTGTGTCACAGTTTCAGAGTCACAGTGCGGAGTGTGTCCCAGTTTTAGAGTCACGGTTCGGATTGTGTCCCAGTTTCAGAGTCACAGTGCGGAGTGTGTCCCAGTTTTAGAGTCACGGTTCGGATCGCGTCCCAGTTTCAGAGTCACAGTTCGGATCGCGTCCCACTTTTAGAGTCATGGTTTGGATTGTGTCACAGTTTTAGAGTCACAGTTCGGATCGTGTCACAGTTTCAGAGTCACAGTGCGGAGTGTGTCCCAGTTTCAGAGTCACAGTGCGGAGTGTGTCCCAGTTTTAGAGTCACGGTTCGGATAGCGTCCCAGTTTTAGAGTCACGGTTTGGATAGCGTCCCAGTTTTAGAGTCACGGTTCGGATTGTGTCACAGTTTTAGAGTCACAGTTCGGATCGTGTCACAGTTTCAGAGTCATGGTTCGGATTGTGTCCCAGTTTCAGAGTCACTGTGCGGAGTGTGTCCCAGTTTTAGAGTCACGGTTCGGATAGCGTCCCAGTTTCAGAGTCATGGTTTGGATTGTGTCACAGTTTTAGAGTCACAGTTCGGATTGTGTCACAGTTTCAGAGTCACGGTTCAGATCGCGTCCCAGTTTTAGAGTCACGGTTCGGATTGCGTCCCAGTTTTAGAGTCACAGTTCGGATCGCGTCTCAGTTTTAGAGTCATGGTTTGGATTGTGTCACAGTTTTAGAGTCACTGTTCGGATTGTGTCACAGTTTTAGAGTCACAGGTCGGATCGTGTCACAGTTTCAGAGTCACAGTGCGGAGTGTGTCCCAGTTTCAGAGTCACAGTGCGGAGTGTGTCCCAGTTTTAGAGTCGGATAGCGTCCCAGTTTTAGAGTCACGGTTCGGATAGCGTCCCAGTTTTAGAGTCACGGTTCGGATTGTGTCACAGTTTTAGAGTCACAGTTCGGATCGTGTCACAGTTTCAGAGTCATGGTTCGGATTGTGTCCCAGTTTCAGAGTCACTGTGCGGAGTGTGTCCCAGTTTTAGAGTCACGGTTCGGATAGCGTCCCAGTTTCAGAGTCATGGTTTGGATTGTGTCACAGTTTTAGAGTCACAGTTCGGATCGTGTCACAGTTTCAGAGTCACGGTTCAGATCGCGTCCCAGTTTTAGAGTCACGGTTCGGATTGCGTCCCAGTTTTAGAGTCACAGTTCGGATCGCGTCCCAGTTTTAGAGTCATGGTTTGGATTGTGTCACAGTTTTAGAGTCACAGTTCGGATCGTGTCCCAGTTTCAGAGTCATGGTTCGGATTGTGTCCCAGTTTCAGAGTCACAGTGCGGAGTGTGTCCCAGTTTTAGAGTCACGGTTCGGATAGCGTCCCAGTTTTAGAGTCACGGTTCGGATTGTGTCACAGTTTTAGAGTCACTGTTCGGATTGTGTCATAGTTTTAGAGTCACAGTTCGGATCGTGTCACAGTTTCAGAGTCACGGTTCAGATCGCGTCCCAGTTTCAGAGTCACGGTGCGGATTGCGTCCCAGTTTTAGAGTCACAGTTCGGATCGCGTCCCAGTTTTAGAGTCATGGTTTGGATCGTGTCACAGTTTCAGAGTCATGGTTCGGATTGTGTCCCAGTTTCAGAGTCACAGTTCGGATCGTGTCACAGTTTCAGAGTCATGGTTCGGATTGTGTCCCAGTTTCAGAGTCACAGTGCGGAGTGTGTCCCAGTTTTAGAGTCACGGTTCGGATAGCGTCCCAGTTTTAGAGTCACGGTTCGGATTGTGTCACAGTTTTAGAGTCATGGTTCGGATTGTGTCCCAGTTTCAGAGTCATGGTTCGGATTGTGTCCCAGTTTCAGAGTCACAGTTCGGATCGTGTCACAGTTTCAGAGTCATGGTTCGGATTGTGTCCCAGTTTCAGAGTCACAGTGCGGAGTGTGTCCCAGTTTTAGAGTCACAGTTCGGATCGCGTCCCAGTTTTAGAGTCATGGTTTGGATCGTGTCACAGTTTCAGAGTCATGGTTCGGATTGTGTCCCAGTTTCAGAGTCACAGTTCGGATCGTGTCACAGTTTCAGAGTCACTGTTCGGATTGTGTCACAGTTTTAGAGTCACAGTTCGGATCGCGTCCCAGTTTTAGAGTCATGGTTTGGATTGTGTCACAGTTTTAGAGTCACTGTTCGGATTGTGTCACAGTTTTAGAGTCACATGTCGGATCGTGTCACAGTTTCAGAGTCACAGTGCGGAGTGTGTCCCAGTTTCAGAGTCACAGTGCGGAGTGTGTCCCAGTTTTAGAGTCGGATAGCGTCCCAGTTTTAGAGTCACGGTTCGGATAGCGTCCCAGTTTTAGAGTCACGGTTCGGATTGTGTCACAGTTTTAGAGTCACAGTTCGGATCGTGTCACAGTTTCAGAGTCATGGTTCGGATTGTGTCCCAGTTTCAGAGTCACAGTGCGGAGTGTGTCCCAGTTTTAGAGTCACGGTTCGGATAGCGTCCCAGTTTTAGAGTCACGGTTCGGATTGTGTCACAGTTTTAGAGTCACTGTTCGGATTGTGTCATAGTTTTAGAGTCACAGTTCGGATCGTGTCACAGTTTCAGAGTCACGGTTCAGATCGCGTCCCAGTTTCAGAGTCACGGTGCGGATTGCGTCCCAGTTTTAGAGTCACAGTTCGGATCGCGTCCCAGTTTTAGAGTCATGGTTTGGATCGTGTCACAGTTTCAGAGTCATGGTTCGGATTGTGTCCCAGTTTCAGAGTCACAGTGCGGAGTGTGTCACAGTTTCAGAGTCACAGTGCGGAGTGTGTCCCAGTTTTAGAGTCACGGTTCGGATAGCGTCCCAGTTTTAGAGTCACGGTTCGGATTGTGTCACAGTTTTAGAGTCACTGTTCGGATTGTGTCATAGTTTTAGAGTCACAGTTCGGATCGTGTCACAGTTTCAGAGTCACGGTTCAGATCGCGTCCCAGTTTCAGAGTCACGGTGCGGATTGCGTCCCAGTTTTAGAGTCACAGTTCGGATCGCGTCCCAGTTTTAGAGTCATGGTTTGGATCGTGTCACAGTTTCAGAGTCATGGTTCGGATTGTGTCCCAGTTTCAGAGTCACAGTTCGGATCGTGTCACAGTTTCAGAGTCATGGTTCGGATTGTGTCCCAGTTTCAGAGTCACAGTGCGGAGTGTGTCCCAGTTTTAGAGTCACGGTTCGGATAGCGTCCCAGTTTTAGAGTCACGGTTCGGATTGTGTCACAGTTTTAGAGTCACTGTTCGGATTGTGTCACAGTTTTAGAGTCACAGTTCGGATCGTGTCACAGTTTCAGAGTCACGGTTCAGATCGCGTCCCAGTTTTAGAGTCACAGATCGGATCGCGTCCCAGTTTTAGAGTCATGGTTTGGATCGTGTCACAGCTTTAGAGTCACAGTTCGGATCGTGTCCCAGTTTCAGAGTCATGGTTCGGATTGTGTCCCAGTTTTAGAGTCACGGTTCGGATAGCGTCCCAGTTTTAGAGTCACTGTTCGGATAGCATCCCAGTTTTAGAGTCACGGTTCGGATTGTGTCACAGTTTTAGAGTCACTGTTCGGATTGTGTCACAGTTTTAGAGTCACGGTTCGGATTGTGTCACAGTTTTAGAGTCACTGTTCGGATTGTGTCACAGTTTTAGAGTCACAGTTCGGATCGCGTCCCAGTTTTAGAGTCATGGTTTGGATTGTGTCACAGTTTTAGAGTCACTGTTCGGATTGTGTCACAGTTTTAGAGTCACAGGTCGGATCGTGTCACAGTTTCAGAGTCATGGTTCGGATTGTGTCCCAGTTTCAGAGTCACAGTGCGGAGTGTGTCCCAGTTTTAGAGTCACGGTTCGGATAGCGTCCCAGTTTTAGAGTCACGGTTCGGATAGCGTCCCAGTTTTAGAGTCACAGTGCGGATCGTGTCACAGTTTCAGAGTCATGGTTCGGATTGTGTCCCAGTTTCAGAGTCACAGTGCGGAGTGTGTCCCAGTTTTAGAGTCACGGTTCGGATAGCGTCCCAGTTTTAGAGTCACGGTTCGGATAGCGTCCCAGTTTTAGAGTCACAGTGCGGATCGTGTCACAGTTTCAGAGTCATGGTTCGGATCGTGTCACAGTTTCAGAGTCACAGTGCGGAGTGTGTCCCAGTTTCAGAGTCACAGTGCGGAGTGTGTCCCAGTTTTAGAGTCACAGTGCGGAGTGTGTCCCAGTTTTAGAGTCACGGTTCGGATAGCGTCCCAGTTTTAGAGTCACGGTTTGGATAGCGTCCCAGTTTTAGAGTCACGGTTCGGATTGTGTCACAGTTTTAGAGTCACAGTTCGGATCGTGTCACAGTTTCAGAGTCATGGTTCGGATTGTGTCCCAGTTTCAGAGTCACTGTGCGGAGTGTGTCCCAGTTTTAGAGTCACGGTTCGGATAGCGTCCCAGTTTCAGAGTCATGGTTTGGATTGTGTCACAGTTTTAGAGTCACAGTTCGGATCGTGTCACAGTTTCAGAGTCACGGTTCAGATCGCGTCCCAGTTTTAGAGTCACGGTTCGGATTGCGTCCCAGTTTTAGAGTCACAGTTCGGATCGCGTCTCAGTTTTAGAGTCATGGTTTGGATTGTGTCACAGTTTTAGAGTCACAGTTCGGATCGTGTCCCAGTTTCAGAGTCATGGTTCGGATTGTGTCCCAGTTTCAGAGTCACAGTGTGGAGTGTGTCCCAGTTTTAGAGTCACGGTTCGGATAGCGTCCCAGTTTTAGAGTCACGGTTCGGATTGTGTCACAGTTTTAGAGTCACTGTTCGGATTGTGTCATAGTTTTAGAGTCACAGTTCGGATCGTGTCACAGTTTCAGAGTCACGGTTCAGATCGCGTCCCAGTTTTAGAGTCACGGTTCGGATTGCGTCCCAGTTTTAGAGTCACAGTTCGGATCGCGTCCCAGTTTTAGAGTCATGGTTTGGATCGTGTCACAGTTTCAGAGTCATGGTTCTGATTGTGTCCCAGTTTCAGAGTCACAGTTCGGATCGTGTCACAGTTTCAGAGTCATGGTTCGGATTGTGTCCCAGTTTCAGAGTCACAGTGCGGAGTGTGTCCCAGTTTTAGAGTCACGGTTCGGATAGCGTCCCAGTTTTAGAGTCACGGTTTGGATTGTGTCACAGTTTTAGAGTCACAGTTCGGATCGTGTCACAGTTTCAGAGTCACAGTGCGGAGTGTGTCCCAGTTTCAGAGTCACAGTGCGGAGTGTGTCCCAGTTTTAGAGTCACGGTTCGGATAGCGTCCCAGTTTTAGAGTCACGGTTCGGATAGCGTCCCAGTTTTAAAGTCACGGTTCGGATTGTGTCACAGTTTTAGAGTCACAGTTCGGATCGTGTCACAGTTTCAGAGTCATGGTTCGGATTGTGTCCCAGTTTCAGAGTCACTGTGCGGAGTGTGTCCCAGTTTTAGAGTCACGGTTCGGATAGCGTCCCAGTTTCAGAGTCATGGTTTGGATTGTGTCACAGTTTTAGAGTCACAGTTCGGATCGTGTCACAGTTTCAGAGTCACGGTTCAGATCGCGTCCCAGTTTTAGAGTCACGGTTCGGATTGCGTCCCAGTTTTAGAGTCACAGTTCGGATCGCGTCCCAGTTTTAGAGTCATGGTTTGGATTGTGTCACAGTTTTAGAGTCACAGTTCGGATCGTGTCCCAGTTTCAGAGTCATGGTTCGGATTGTGTCCCAGTTTCAGAGTCACAGTGCGGAGTGTGTCCCAGCTTTAGAGTCACGGTTCGGATAGCGTCCCAGTTTTAGAGTCACGGTTCGGATTGTGTCACAGTTTTAGAGTCACTGTTCGGATTGTGTCATAGTTTTAGAGTCACAGTTCGGATCGTGTCACAGTTTCAGAGTCACGGTTCAGATCGCGTCCCAGTTTCAGAGTCACGGTGCGGATTGCGTCCCAGTTTTAGAGTCACAGTTCGGATCGCGTCCCAGTTTTAGAGTCATGGTTTGGATCGTGTCACAGTTTCAGAGTCATGGTTCGGATTGTGTCCCAGTTTCAGAGTCACAGTTCGGATCGTGTCACAGTTTCAGAGTCATGGTTCGGATTGTGTCCCAGTTTCAGAGTCACAGTGCGGAGTGTGTCCCAGTTTTAGAGTCACGGTTCGGATAGCGTCCCAGTTTTAGAGTCACAGTTCGGATCGTGTCACAGTTTCAGAGTCATGGTTCGGATTGTGTCCCAGTTTCAGAGTCACAGTGCGGAGTGTGTCCCAGTTTTAGAGTCACGGTTCGGATAGCGTCCCAGTTTTAGAGTCACGGTTCGGATTGTGTCACAGTTTTAGAGTCACAGTTCGGATCGTGTCACAGTTTCAGAGTCATGGTTCGGATTGTGTCCCAGTTTCAGAGTCACTGTGCGGAGTGTGTCCCAGTTTTAGAGTCACGGTTCGGATAGCGTCCCAGTTTCAGAGTCATGGTTTGGATTGTGTCACAGTTTTAGAGTCACAGTTCGGATCGTGTCACAGTTTCAGAGTCACGGTTCAGATCGCGTCCCAGTTTTAGAGTCACGGTTCGGATTGCGTCCCAGTTTTAGAGTCACAGTTCGGATCGCGTCCCAGTTTTAGAGTCATGGTTTGGATTGTGTCACAGTTTTAGAGTCACAGTTCGGATCGTGTCCCAGTTTCAGAGTCATGGTTCGGATTGTGTCCCAGTTTCAGAGTCACAGTGCGGAGTGTGTCCCAGTTTTAGAGTCACGGTTCGGATAGCGTCCCAGTTTTAGAGTCACGGTTCGGATTGTGTCACAGTTTTAGAGTCACTGTTCGGATTGTGTCATAGTTTTAGAGTCACAGTTCGGATCGTGTCACAGTTTCAGAGTCACGGTTCAGATCGCGTCCCAGTTTCAGAGTCACGGTGCGGATTGCGTCCCAGTTTTAGAGTCACAGTTCGGATCGCGTCCCAGTTTTAGAGTCATGGTTTGGATCGTGTCACAGTTTCAGAGTCATGGTTCGGATTGTGTCCCAGTTTCAGAGTCACAGTTCGGATCGTGTCACAGTTTCAGAGTCATGGTTCGGATTGTGTCCCAGTTTCAGAGTCACAGTGCGGAGTGTGTCCCAGTTTTAGAGTCACGGTTCGGATAGCGTCCCAGTTTTAGAGTCACGGTTCGGATTGTGTCACAGTTTTAGAGTCACTGTTCGGATTGTGTCACAGTTTTAGAGTCACAGTTCGGATCGTGTCACAGTTTCAGAGTCACGGTTCAGATCGCGTCCCAGTTTTAGAGTCACAGTTCGGATCGCGTCCCAGTTTTAGAGTCATGGTTTGGATCGTGTCACAGTTTTAGAGTCACAGTTCGGATCGTGTCCCAGTTTCAGAGTCATGGTTCGGATTGTGTCCCAGTTTTAGAGTCACGGTTCGGATAGCGTCCCAGTTTTAAAGTCACTGTTCGGATAGCATCCCAGTTTTAGAGTCACGGTTCGGATTGTGTCACAGTTTTAGAGTCACTGTTCGGATTGTGTCACAGTTTTAGAGTCACAGTTCGGATCGCGTCCCAGTTTTAGAGTCATGGTTTGGATTGTGTCACAGTTTTAGAGTCACTGTTTGGATTGTGTCACAGTTTTAGAGTCACAGGTCGGATCGTGTCACAGTTTCAGAGTCATGGTTCGGATTGTGTCCCAGTTTCAGAGTCACAGTGCGGAGTGTGTCCCAGTTTTAGAGTCACGGTTCGGATAGCGTCCCAGTTTTAGAGTCACGGTTCGGATAGCGTCCCAGTTTTAGAGTCACAGTGCGGATCGTGTCACAGTTTCAGAGTCATGGTTCGGATTGTGTCCCAGTTTCAGAGTCACGGTGCGGAGTGTGTCACAGTTTCAGAGTCACGGTTCGGATAGCGTCCCAGTTTTAGAGTCACGGTTCGGATAGCGTCCCAGTTTTAGAGTCACAGTGCGGATCGTGTCACAGTTTCAGAGTCATGGTTCGGATCGTGTCACAGTTTCAGAGTCACAGTGCGGAGTGTGTCCCAGTTTCAGAGTCACAGTGCGGAGTGTGTCCCAGTTTTAGAGTCACAGTGCGGAGTGTGTCCCAGTTTTAGAGTCACGGTTCGGATAGCGTCCCAGTTTTAGAGTCACGGTTTGGATAGCGTCCCAGTTTTAGAGTCACGGTTCGGATTGTGTCACAGTTTTAGAGTCACAGTTCGGATCGTGTCACAGTTTCAGAGTCATGGTTCGGATTGTGTCCCAGTTTCAGAGTCACTGTGCGGAGTGTGTCCCAGTTTTAGAGTCACGGTTCGGATAGCGTCCCAGTTTCAGAGTCATGGTTTGGATTGTGTCACAGTTTTAGAGTCACAGTTCGGATCGTGTCACAGTTTCAGAGTCACGGTTCAGATCGCGTCCCAGTTTTAGAGTCACGGTTCGGATTGCGTCCCAGTTTTAGAGTCACAGTTCGGATCGCGTCTCAGTTTTAGAGTCATGGTTTGGATTGTGTCACAGTTTTAGAGTCACAGTTCGGATCGTGTCCCAGTTTCAGAGTCATGGTTCGGATTGTGTCCCAGTTTCAGAGTCACAGTGTGGAGTGTGTCCCAGTTTCAGAGTCACGGTTCGGATAGCGTCCCAGTTTTAGAGTCACGGTTCGGATTGTGTCACAGTTTTAGAGTCACTGTTCGGATTGTGTCATAGTTTTAGAGTCACAGTTCGGATCGTGTCACAGTTTCAGAGTCACGGTTCAGATCGCGTCCCAGTTTTAGAGTCACGGTTCGGATTGCGTCCCAGTTTTAGAGTCACAGTTCGGATCGCGTCCCAGTTTTAGAGTCATGGTTTGGATCGTGTCACAGTTTCAGAGTCATGGTTCTGATTGTGTCCCAGTTTCAGAGTCACAGTTCGGATCGTGTCACAGTTTCAGAGTCATGGTTCGGATTGTGTCCCAGTTTCAGAGTCACAGTGCGGAGTGTGTCCCAGTTTTAGAGTCACGGTTCGGATAGCGTCCCAGTTTTAGAGTCACGGTTTGGATTGTGTCACAGTTTTAGAGTCACAGTTCGGATAGCGTCCCAGTTTTAGAGTCACGGTTCGGATTGTGTCACAGTTTTAGAGTCACAGTTCGGATCGTGTCACAGTTTCAGAGTCATGGTTCGGATTGTGTCCCAGTTTCAGAGTCACTGTGCGGAGTGTGTCCCAGTTTTAGAGTCACGGTTCGGATAGCGTCCCAGTTTCAGAGTCATGGTTTGGATTGTGTCACAGTTTTAGAGTCACAGTTCGGATCGTGTCACAGTTTCAGAGTCACGGTTCAGATCGCGTCCCAGTTTTAGAGTCACGGTTCGGATTGCGTCCCAGATTTAGAGTCACAGTTCGGATCGCGTCCCAGTTTTAGAGTCATGGTTTGGATTGTGTCACAGTTTTAGAGTCACAGTTCGGATCGTGTCCCAGTTTCAGAGTCATGGTTCGGATTGTGTCCCAGTTTCAGAGTCACAGTGCGGAGTGTGTCCCAGTTTTAGAGTCACGGTTCGGATAGCGTCCCAGTTTTAGAGTCACGGTTCGGATTGTGTCACAGTTTTAGAGTCACTGTTCGGATTGTGTCATAGTTTTAGAGTCACAGTTCGGATCGTGTCACAGTTTCAGAGTCACGGTTCAGATCGCGTCCCAGTTTCAGAGTCACGGTGCGGATTGCGTCCCAGTTTTAGAGTCACAGTTCGGATCGCGTCCCAGTTTTAGAGTCATGGTTTGGATCGTGTCACAGTTTCAGAGTCATGGTTCGGATTGTGTCCCAGTTTCAGAGTCACAGTTCGGATCGTGTCACAGTTTCAGAGTCATGGTTCGGATTGTGTCCCAGTTTCAGAGTCACGGTTCGGATTGTGTCCCAGTTTCAGAGTCACAGTGCGGAGTGTGTCCCAGTTTTAGAGTCACGGTTCGGATAGCGTCCCAGTTTTAGAGTCACGGTTCGGATTGTGTCCCAGTTTTAGAGTCACTGTTCGGATTGTGTCACAGTTTTAGAGTCACGGTTCAGATCGCGTCCCAGTTTTAGAGTCACATTTCGGATCGCGTCCCAGTTTTAGAGTCATGGTTTGGATCGTGTCACAGTTTTAGAGTCACAGTTCGGATCGTGTCCCAGTTTCAGAGTCATGGTTCGGATTGTGTCACAGTTTTAGAGTCACAGTTCGGATCGTCTCACAGTTTTAGAGTCACGGTTCGGATAGCGTCCCAGTTTTAGAGTCACGGTTCGGATTGTGTCACAGTTTTAGAGTCACTGTTCGGATTGTGTCACAGTTTTAGAGTCACAGTTAGGATCGCGTCCCAGTTTCAGAGTCACAGTTAGGATTGTGTCACAGTTTTAGAGTCACAGTTCGGATCGTGTCACAGTTTTAGAGTCACGGTTCGGATAGCGTCCCAGTTTTAGAGTCACGGTTCGGATTGTGTCACAGTTTTAGAGTCACTGTTCGGATTGTGTCACAGTTTTAGAGTCACTGTTCGGATTGTGTCACATTTTTAGAGTCATGGTTTGGATTGTGTCACAGTTTTAGAGTCACTGTTCGGATTGTGTCACAGTTTCAGAGTCACTGTTTGGATTGTGTCACAGTTTCAGAGTCACGGTTCGGATTGTGTCACAGTTTTAGAGTCACTGTTCGGATTGTGTCACAGTTTTAGAGTCACGGTCGGATAGCGTCCCAGTTTTAGAGTCACGGTTCGGATTGTGTCACAGTTTTAGAGTCACTGTTCGGATTGTGTCACAGTTTCAGAGTCACAGTGCGGAGTGTGTCCCAGTTTTAGAGTCACGGTTCGGATTGTGTCAGTTTTAGAGTCACTGTTCGGATTGTGTCCCAGTTTCAGAGTCACAGTGCAGAGTGTGTCCCAGTTTTAGAGTCACAGTTCGGATCGCGTCCCAGTTTTAGAGTCATGGTTTGGATTGTGTCCCAGTTTCAGAGTCACAGTGCGGAGTGTGTCCCAGTTTTAGAGTCACGGTTCGGATAGCGTCCCAGTTTTAGAGTCACGGTTTGGATTGTGTCACAGTTTTAGAGTCACAGTTCGGATCGTGTCACAGTTTCAGAGTCACAGTGCGGAGTGTGTCCCAGTTTCAGAGTCACAGTGCGGAGTGTGTCCCAGTTTTAGAGTCACGGTTCGGATAGCGTCCCAGTTTTAGAGTCACGGTTCGGATAGCGTCCCAGTTTTAGAGTCACGGTTCGGATTGTGTCACAGTTTTAGAGTCACAGTTCGGATCGTGTCACAGTTTCAGAGTCATGGTTCGGATTGTGTCCCAGTTTCAGAGTCACTGTGCGGAGTGTGTCCCAGTTTTAGAGTCACGGTTCGGATAGCGTCCCAGTTTCAGAGTCATGGTTTGGATTGTGTCACAGTTTTAGAGTCACAGTTCGGATCGTGTCACAGTTTCAGAGTCACGGTTCAGATCGCGTCCCAGTTTTAGAGTCACGGTTCGGATTGCGTCCCAGTTTTAGAGTCACAGTTCGGATCGCGTCCCAGTTTTAGAGTCATGGTTTGGATTGTGTCACAGTTTTAGAGTCACAGTTCGGATCGTGTCCCAGTTTCAGAGTCATGGTTCGGATTGTGTCCCAGTTTCAGAGTCACAGTGCGGAGTGTGTCCCAGTTTTAGAGTCACGGTTCGGATAGCGTCCCAGTTTTAGAGTCACGGTTCGGATTGTGTCACAGTTTTAGAGTCACTGTTCGGATTGTGTCATAGTTTTAGAGTCACAGTTCGGATCGTGTCACAGTTTCAGAGTCACGGTTCAGATCGCGTCCCAGTTTCAGAGTCACGGTGCGGATTGCGTCCCAGTTTTAGAGTCACAGTTCGGATCGCGTCCCAGTTTTAGAGTCATGGTTTGGATCGTGTCACAGTTTCAGAGTCATGGTTCGGATTGTGTCCCAGTTTCAGAGTCACAGTTCGGATCGTGTCACAGTTTCAGAGTCATGGTTCGGATTGTGTCCCAGTTTCAGAGTCACAGTGCGGAGTGTGTCCCAGTTTTAGAGTCACGGTTCGGATAGCGTCCCAGTTTTAGAGTCACTGTTCGGATTGTGTCACAGTTTTAGAGTCACAGTTCGGATCGTGTCACAGTTTCAGAGTCACGGTTCAGATCGCGTCCCAGTTTTAGAGTCACAGTTCGGATCGCGTCCCAGTTTTAGAGTCATGGTTTGGATCGTGTCACAGTTTTAGAGTCACAGTTCGGATAGCGTCCCAGTTTCAGAGTCATGGTTCGGATTGTGTCACAGTTTTAGAGTCACAGTTCGGATCGTGTCACAGTTTTAGAGTCACGGTTCGGATAGCGTCCCAGTTTTAGAGTCACGGTTCGGATTGTGTCACAGTTTTAGAGTCACTGTTCGGATTGTGTCACAGTTTTAGAGTCACAGTTAGGATCGCGTCCCAGTTTCAGAGTCACAGTTAGGATTGTGTCACAGTTTTAGAGTCACAGTTCGGATCGTGTCACAGTTTTAGAGTCACGGTTCGGATAGCGTCCCAGTTTTAGAGTCACGGTTCGGATTGTGTCACAGTTTTAGAGTCACTGTTCGGATTGTGTCACAGTTTTAGAGTCACTGTTCGGATTGTGTCACATTTTTAGAGTCATGGTTTGGATTGTGTCACAGTTTTAGAGTCACTGTTCGGATTGTGTCACAGTTTCAGAGTCACTGTTTGGATTGTGTCACAGTTTCAGAGTCACGGTTTGGATTGTGTCACAGTTTTAGAGTCACTGTTCGGATTGTGTCACAGTTTCAGAGTCACTGTTTGGATTGTGTCACAGTTTCAGAGTCACGGTTCGGATTGTGTCACAGTTTTAGAGTCACTGTTCGGATTGTGTCACAGTTTTAGAGTCACGGTTCGGATAGCGTCCCAGTTTTAGAGTCACAGTTCGGATTGTGTCACAGTTTTAGAGTCACTGTTCGGATTGTGTCCCAGTTTCAGAGTCACTGTTTGGATTGTGTCACAGTTTCAGAGTCACGGTTCGGATTGTGTCACAGTTTTAGAGTCACTGTTCGGATTGTGTCACAGTTTTAGAGTCACGGTTCGGATAGCGTCCCAGTTTCAGAGTCACGGTTCGGATTGTGTCACAGTTTTAGAGTCACTGTTCGGATTGTGTCACAGTTTCAGAGTCACAGTGCGGAGTGTGTCCCAGTTTTAGAGTCACGGTTCGGATTGTGTCAGTTTTAGAGTCACTGTTCGGATTGTGTCCCAGTTTCAGAGTCACAGTGCGGAGTGTGTCCCAGTTTTAGAGTCACGGTTCGGATCGCGTCCCAGTTTTAGAGTCACGGTTCGGATTGTGTCACAGTTTTAGAGTCACTGTTCGGATTGTGTCACAGTTTTAGAGTCACTGTTCGGATTGTGTCACATTTTTAGAGTCATGGTTTGGATTGTGTCACAGTTTTAGAGTCACTGTTCGGATTGTGTCACAGTTTCAGAGTCATGGTTTGGATTGTGTCACAGTTTCAGAGTCACGGTTCGGATTGTGTCACAGTTTTAGAGTCACTGTTCGGATTTTGTCACAGTTTTAGAGTCACGGTTCGGATAGCGTCCCAGTTTTAGAGTCACGGTTCGGATTGTGTCACAGTTTTAAAGTCACTGTTCGGATTGTGTCACAGTTTCAGAGTCACAGTGCGGAGTGTGTCCCAGTTTTAGAGTCACGGTTCGGATCGCGTCCCCGTTTCAGAGTCACAGTTCGGATCGCGTACCACTTTTAGAGTCATGGTTTGGATTGTGTCACAGTTTCAGAGTCATGGTTTGGATTGTGTCACATTTTCAGAGTCACGGTTCGGATTGTGTCACAGTTTTAGAGTCACAGTGCGGAGTGTGTCCCAGTTTTAGAGTCACGGTTCGGATTGTGTCCCAGTTTCAGAGTCACAGTGCGGAGTGTGTCCCAGTTTTAGAGTCACGGTTCGGATCGCGTCCCAGTTTCAGAGTCACAGTTCGGATCGCGTCCCACTTTTAGAGTCATGGTTTGGATTGTGTCACAGTTTTAGAGTCACAGTTCGGATCGTGTCGCAGTTTCAGAGTCACAGTGCGGAGTGTGTCCCAGTTTCAGAGTCACAGTGCGGAGTGTGTCCCAGTTTTAGAGTCACGGTTCGGATAGCGTCCCAGTTTTAGAGTCACGGTTTGGATAGCGTCCCAGTTTTAGAGTCACGGTTCGGATTGTGTCACAGTTTTAGAGTCACAGTTCGGATCGTGTCACAGTTTCAGAGTCATGGTTCGGATTGTGTCCCAGTTTCAGAGTCACTGTGCGGAGTGTGTCCCAGTTTTAGAGTCACGGTTCGGATAGCGTCCCAGTTTCAGAGTCATGGTTTGGATTGTGTCACAGTTTTAGAGTCACAGTTCGGATCGTGTCACAGTTTCAGAGTCACGGTTCAGATCGCGTCCCAGTTTTAGAGTCACGGTTCGGATTGCGTCCCAGTTTTAGAGTCACAGTTCGGATCGCGTCTCAGTTTTAGAGTCATGGTTTGGATTGTGTCACAGTTTTAGAGTCACAGTTCGGATCGTGTCCCAGTTTCAGAGTCATGGTTCGGATTGTGTCCCAGTTTCAGAGTCACAGTGTGGAGTGTGTCCCAGTTTTAGAGTCACGGTTCGGATAGCGTCCCAGTTTTAGAGTCACGGTTCGGATTGTGTCACAGTTTTAGAGTCACTGTTCGGATTGTGTCATAGTTTTAGAGTCACAGTTCGGATCGTGTCACAGTTTCAGAGTCACGGTTCAGATCGCGTCCCAGTTTTAGAGTCACGGTTCGGATTGCGTCCCAGTTTTAGAGTCACTGTTCGGATCGCGTCCCAGTTTTAGAGTCATGGTTTGGATCGTGTCACAGTTTCAGAGTCATGGTTCTGATTTTGTCCCAGTTTCAGAGTCACAGTTCGGATCGTGTCACAGTTTCAGAGTCATGGTTCGGATTGTGTCCCAGTTTCAGAGTCACAGTGCGGAGTGTGTCCCAGTTTTAGAGTCACGGTTCGGATAGCGTCCCAGTTTTAGAGTAACGGTTTGGATTGTGTCACAGTTTTAGAGTCACAGTTCGGATCGTGTCACAGTTTCAGAGTCACAGTGCGGAGTGTGTCCCAGTTTCAGAGTCACAGTGCGGAGTGTGTCCCAGTTTTAGAGTCAGGGTTCGGATTGTGTCACAGTTTTAGAGTCACAGTTCGGATCGTGTCACAGTTTCAGAGTCATGGTTCGGATCGTGTCACAGTTTCAGAGTCACAGTGCGGAGTGTGTCCCAGTTTTAGAGTCACAGTTCGGATCGCGTCCCAGTTTTAGAGTCACGGTTCGGATTGCGTCCCAGTTTTAGAGTCACAGTTCGGATCGCGTCTCAGTTTTAGAGTCATGGTTTGGATTGTGTCACAGTTTTAGAGTCACAGTTCGGATCGTGTCACAGTTTCAGAGTCATGGTTCGGATTGTGTCCCAATTTCAGAGTCACAGTGTGGAGTGTGTCCCAGTTTTAGAGTCACAGTTCGGATCGTGTCACAGTTTCAGAGTCACAGTGCGGAGTGTGTCCCAGTTTCAGAGTCACAGTGCGGAGTGTGTCCCAGTTTTAGAGTCACGGTTCGGATAGCGTCCCAGTTTTAGAGTCACGGTTCGGATAGCGTCCCAGTTTTAGAGTCACGGTTCGGATTGTGTCACAGTTTTAGAGTCACAGTTCGGATCGTGTCACAGTTTCAGAGTCACGGTTCAGATCGCGTCCCAGTTTTAGAGTCACAGTTCGGATCGCGTCCCAGTTTTAGAGTCATGGTTTGGATCGTGTCACAGTTTTAGAGTCACAGTTCGGATCGTGTCCCAGTTTCAGAGTCATGGTTCGGATTGTGTCCCAGTTTTAGAGTCACGGTTCGGATAGCGTCCCAGTTTTAGAGTCACTGTTCGGATAGCATCCCAGTTTTAGAGTCACGGTTCGGATTGTGTCACAGTTTTAGAGTCACTGTTCGGATTGTGTCACAGTTTTAGAGTCACGGTTCGGATTGTGTCACAGTTTCAGAGTCATGGTTCGGATTGTGTCCCAGTTTCAGAGTCACAGTGCAGAGTGTGTCCCAGTTTTAGAGTCACGGTTCGGATAGCGTCCCAGTTTTAGAGTCACGGTTCGGATTGTGTCACAGTTTTAGAGTCACTGTTCGGATTGTGTCACAGTTTTAGAGTCACAGTTCGGATCGCGTCCCAGTTTTAGAGTCATGGTTTGGATTGTGTCACAGTTTTAGAGTCACTGTTCGGATTGTGTCACAGTTTTAGAGTCACAGGTCGGATCGTGTCACAGTTTCAGAGTCATGGTTCGGATTGTGTCCCAGTTTCAGAGTCACAGTGCGGAGTGTGTCCCAGTTTTAGAGTCACGGTTCGGATAGCGTCCCAGTTTTAGAGTCACAGTTCATATCACATCCTAGTTTTAGAGTCAGGGTTCGGATAAATTCTCTTCTGCCAAGGTCATGTTAAGATTCACGAGTCACAGCTGAAAACTCCACATGCAGCTCAAAATGATTATGGATTGTCTCAACAGAAACAGTGAAATGGTTTAAGTTAGGAAATTAAACGTGCTCTTGTACCTGTTGACTCACCTTAGTCCAAGGATGCGCCTTAATCTGCGGGAACTTGAACTCGGTGTAGTTGGGGTTCATCTCGCGGATCTGTTCCCGGGTCGGAGTGCCCAGAACCTGAAGCAGAAGATCCGCGGTTAACAACAGTTTTATGGGTCGAATGGAAAAAATAAAAAGGTCAACCGATCAGGGGGGAATTTTACTTTGATAATTTCAACCAGCTGGTCCACTCCACTGTCGCCCGGGAAGATCGGTTGTCCTAGCAACAGCTCCGCCAGTACACAGCCAGCTGACCACACATCTGCAGGAGAAGGGAGATTTCCCCCCCAAAAATATGGAAAGACGAGTTAGATAGGGACAAAAAACGCATTCAGAACACAAAATAGTCTGACTATCAGTTGGCGTTTGGATGAAGAAGGACTCATGCCAAACCTCTGATAGCGGTGTGTGCTTCTTTCACGTGTGTGAAGTCATCAGTTAGCTTAACCGGGTCAGTGGGGTCAGCCTACCTATGCTGGAGGTGTAGTCGGTGGCGCCAAAGATGAGCTCTGGGGCTCGGTAGTAGCGAGAACAGATGTAGGACACGTTTGGCTCTCCACGGACCAACTGTTTAGCACTGCAAGGAATATCCGAGCACAAAGTAATCATCATCATCTTGTTTGAGAAGGACGAAATGGAAAAGAAAATAGAATAAAAATACAAAAGAAAATGTGTCAAAATAATAAACAAAACTGTAAAAGTTTCTAGTGCTCACAGTTCAAAAGCTTTTGTACAGAGGGACACTACGTAGATGGGATAACAGAATCACGTGGAGCAAAAAGTACAGAACGTCACCATCAAAACGCGAACACCTCGTCGGCCTTACCTGCCAAAGTCGCAGAGCTTGAGCACAGCCGTCTCTGGATCCAGCAGGAGGTTCTGGGGTTTGATGTCCCGGTGGCAGATTCCAAAGGAATGGATGTAGGCCAGGCTCCTGAACAGCTGGTACATGTACAACTGCACACGGGAACAAGAGAGGTTACGGCTGCAGGACCAGCAAATGTGCGTCCACCGCAGGACACGCATCCTGGCATAAATCCTGGCCGTGTCATTCTATCAACATGAACCAGAGCCATCGGACGCGTGCAGAAAAGCCCGGCCTTAACATTTCTAGAGGAAGAACTAGGTGCCAACTCCAGAACGGGACGGTGCGTTTCCTTAACTACTATTATTCTACAATCGTAGCACATTAAACTAGAACCTACGAACCCCTTTTTGGTCACGCTCATATGACTTTTTTAGGACCCTTTAGCAACTCTTTCAAAGTAGTTGACAACTAATACAATCTTTCTAGATCATTGTTGGTTTCCTGAATCTAATGAGAAGCACAACATATTTATTTTGCTTCTAAACAAGCAGCACGTGCTGTTGACTCGGCCCCTCCCACAAGACAAATACACCCATTCAACAGCTAAAGCAGGCTTGTGCATTCATTCCTGAACACTATTCTGTTTTGATTGTAGAAATATATTTGGACTATTGCAATTATCTTATATTTGAGACTTGTCAACTTTACTAAAAATGTCATCAAAATTATGAAGTGTGGCACTAAGCCAGTGGTCTTTGTGCTACCGTCACAAACACAACTGCCACCGCGCGATGGGAAGGCATCGGCAAACCTTCAAAATGTCATCATGAGTGTAGACTGCTGCCGTCAGGCGTTAGTCAGGCAGCCAGGCAGGGATGACGTCATTATGAAATCGGGCGGCCACAGGCCGGACCACCGGCCAGCAGCAGCGCTGATTGGACAATGTGGAAATGTCTCCAGACGGCAGCCACCCATGTCAAGTGCCGCTGGCCACCAGGTATAAAAAGTGGGCCATACTGCACCACTGGTCATTTACAACTTCGATTGTGAGCATGCATTATAGTCTTGTCAATTTAGAAATGTACACATTTTTAGACAATAAGCCCCCTAACAGATCCAGCAAGAGAAAAGCCCCAGCACCCAAGAAAACGAAGGTCCAAGCGGTAAACCACAGCAGGAGTCTTCATCGGATGAAGAGCGTCAATGCCGACTTCCCATTTGGCCGGGATCGCTAGATTAACGTCCCAGGCCAGCGAGTGCCGCGCTTCTACCGTACGATTTCTAACAATTGTGTGGAGGCAGTGGGACGGCAGCACGGGGGTAAGGGGGCAGGGGCATGACTGGAGGGTGAAATCAGTCCATTATCGCACTGCTGCCTTCCTGCCAACTGCCTGCCGCTGGACTGTCACCGCGCAGCCTCTGGCGGTGCCCGGGCGGGCGACCACTGACCGATGCCAAAATAATCATCCGGTTGCCGTGAGGTTTGAACTTTGTCTTAAGACCTCTGCGGCCGCGGCGTGGCACGTAAAAATACGACTGCCACCCAATTACAAATGCCGCCGCGCGGCCATGTGTCGTGTTTGCTGTGGCATTTTGGGATACATGATCAGAGTGTGAGTCATCTAATGATGAGCCTCTAATGACACCACCTTACTGATGAATTTTGTCAGTCAGGACTGACAGTTTAAAAAAACTCGGCATATAAAAGGGTTTTCAACAAAAGAACAAATACAAATATTTTTTTTCTGAAAAAAAGCCGAGATAGTCAACTTAAGATTTTTCTATTCCATTTCTCCCTCTATATACAAATATGTTTTTTTTCCCAAACATGACCTTTAAAGGTGTTCGCACCAGTTTGACCTCAGGAATGTCAAAACCAAAGTTTTATGAGACAGAAGCCCACATGTGGAATTTCCTTTGATTAATTACAGGAAGTGAATCACTCCTTACAGCAAAAACACACACAGCGACACACAGAAGCGTATACCTTGACGTAAACCATAGGCAGCGTCTGTTTGGCTCGGCTGTAGTGTCTGGCCACTCTGTAGACGGTCTCTGGAACATAGTCCAGAACCAGATTCAGGTACACCTCGTCTTTCTGTGGCAGAAGAGAGAAAAGAAAAAAACACCAATCAGACGCAGGTTTTCACAGTTTAAGGTGCGTAATCAGAAAAACCGGTCACTGATGATGCCATTGTTTCTCTGCTCAGCTTTAATGAAAGAGGCCATTTTCACCCCTCCTCCCCACACCCCCGTTTTTTTTTTGTTGCTTTTTTACATTCTAACTGGGAATCCATTGTATCTCCTCGGGGAGCAGGAAGCTCACAGTCGTGCGTCATAGCAGCCCGCGCTCCGACAGTAGCCGCAGACAATTAAATCATTTCCTCGTTTTCTGGTTGAACAAGGTCCGGGATGGAGGGCGGGGTTCCACGCTGGAGCTGAAAAGATGCTGTGTGGGACAGCTCTCCACCCCGTCATGCTCCCACTTCCTTTTTCCCACAAGTATGAGCAGCGGCGGTCAAAAGTGGGTCATAAAGTAACAGCGTGGCATCAAAACAATCAAATGGGACAACCAAAAATAAACAGAAAGTATGTTAAAAAAGAAAAAAGAGTTTCTATAATTTAATTATAATATTTTCATTAAAATAGGAAAAAAAAGTTTAATCTTTTATCAAGATTGGCTTTTTTGACAGACGGCTAGTTGCGCTGTTCTCCTGCAAAGCTCTACTTTCACGCTTTTACACTGAAACAATCCACATGTGCGTGCCAAGCTGTACCTCAAAGCTTTGTTTGAACACAGCTGCTTGTAAAGTTTCATGCAGTCACGTGTGAGGCCTCCTCCTCTCTGCACTCACAAACCTTCTGCTCAGGGATCCACAAAGGTCACAACCAGTGCAATCCCACACAGGAGACCAAGCTGACAGCTTTCTTAGGGACGAACCCCACTTTGCTCAAAGGCACCTCCATCCAAACTGTTTCAGTCAACTCAAATAGGCAGAGCACTAAAATCGGGAAATTTATCGATAAGGAACAAGAAAAAAACACAACAATGATGGATGCTGGATGCGTGTGCGCTCAAGAACGTGCTAAACGTGCATTCTTTAATGTGAGTTTAGCCCATGGTGTTCACACTGGACAAGTAGGGAAGGGCTTCTTCTTCTTCTTTTGTTTTTTCACTGTTTACTTGGGCTTGTCCACCACCTATAGGAGAGGAGGCTTGATGTGAAATGTCAAAGCGGTGCAAATCTGGCAATTCAGGCTCCAGGTTTTTCCTTTCACAGCTCTATTCCGATGTATGAAAGTCTTGATGTCATAGAATTCCGGCCGGGAAAAAAAACGCAAGTATTCATTTCTCCTCCATGATCAATTTTCAAACAGCTGACACTTTCGTGAATTAAAAAGAGAGCCACTCATACATCGCTACCAAATCCAAGTCCCTGATTGGTCGAAGTTTGACTGGTTTAACTTTCAACGCGTTTTTAATGGCTGTGCGTTTTGTACACAGAGTACAAAAACGGACTCAAAAACATGCATTGTGAAAACAAGAGTTTTGAACGTAATTACAAAGACTTTTCATTGTAAGCGGTCGCTTGAACACATGTTGCCCACATAGCATAAGCATAAGAAATGTTGGAGTATTTATTATTTTTATTTGGAATTTTTTTTTTTATAATTAAACAGTATATAATATATAATAATGAGGGGGAAAAAGGCACGAAAACGGAAATTAAAAGTGACAAATGTCTCTACAGTTCTAGAACTTCTTCCATTGGCTGAGCTTTTTTAATGGGGTCGCATTGGAAAACCCTTTAAGAAAGACTAAAAAATAAAAGACGAGGTGTTTTATAAGCTACTGTTGATGAGTGAAGATGAAGAGAACTAATAAAAGACTAAAAAACTGCAGACGGGAAAGTGTGTGTTTGGAGGGGGTTTCTTCTTATGACGAGATCTGGGAAAAACAAAACCTGCCCAAATAATCCTGCACTCAAATCAAAAACACAATCTGGATTAACAAAAAGATGTACTCCATGTTAAAGCAACTTAGAAATGTGCTAAATGGATTCGCCACTTGATGAAAATGGTGTTTGGAACAAGTTCTTGTGACATTTTTCTCATGATAGAAGACATTTATAAAGAAAATTAAGCCCAAGATTGCACTGCTGAGTTTTTTTTATTCAAGTTGCAGTGAATCAACAGCAGATTAAAAAAATGCTGCTTAAAAAAAGAGCTTTATTTGTGACAGAAAAAAATGCTATGGCCCCTGCTCCGATCCAGAACAGGAAGAGGAGAGGGGGGCGGGGTTGCTCTGTGCCAACAGTCCCAAAATTCTACACAACTACTGCTGCTCTGCAGAAACTATGTCAAAGAAAATAATAGTTTTGTTTTTTCTTTTGGCTAAAAACTTTATAATAATCATAATTACAGGAAGTGAATACGAGTGGGACTTTGTTGTATGTTGGAGAGACAATTTACACAACTGAGAGCTTTGGTAATGGAAAAATACAAACGAACAATAGTTTGTCCACACAAGCATCAAACACCACACGTTACAAACCATAAGCACTAACCCCAACCCAACAAAACCCCTTTCACCTCATGACATCTGCTGCAAGTTGCATTGGACAGATTATAGTTCCTAGACTTGGAGTTTGCACTGGGATCTGACAACTATTTTGAGCAGTTGGTGGTTCTTCTGGATCTTTCTTTGGACCAACAGAAATCTAGTAGTTCCTCCATTGTGGCCTAACTGGGACCAACAGCCACATGACAACAAACACCTACAAACATTTAAAACAGAAACAATCAAAAAACTAACTGGATCTCAAGTAGCTTTGCAGGTGATAGAGAATGGATTCTCGTATATTATCATTCATGTCTATATTTGGTACCAGAAAAACAATCACTGGATGTTTCTGCAGCTTCAGAGCTGAATCCCTATTGGCCCCCCAAGAAAGTCTACAATCACATTTTAAAAACACACATTTTCACATCCCTTTCCCTTTAGTATTAAAGCTCTTCTTTCACAATAAAACTCTTAATGGCAGCCGCTGAGCTTCCAGAAGCTCCACTGTTTGCAGCAGCACCAGTTTGAGTCTCTGCATGGGATCCACTCGAGCCTGTAAAGCCCAAGAACCGGGCCTGAAGAAGCTTCCCGACCCGATGATGTGTTTGGACTTTATCCTGCCCGTCATTTCCTGTTCACTAATGAGAGTCCAAACAATCAGACTAACAGCGTTTAAACGGTGATACAGATCCACTCTTCTTCACAATAGTCATCTTCACTGCCGAAGTGTTTTTTTTTTCCCTTCCCAGTGTGTGTAGTCATCCGTACTTCAGCAGCAAAAATCCCATTGATAACATTTGGGACTGCTAGAGCGCCTATTCCACCTCCCACTAGTGCTATCAACGCTATATTTAGCCTAGCAACAGTGATGACTCACTTCCTGTCTCACTACAAAGCCACTTCCTCGGCTTGTTCCCAGAGGGTTAGCCAGCCATGGATCTGACTGGCTCCTAGTTCACTTCCAGCTAAATAATAAAGCTTCTAATTTGGTGAGAAAAGCCGCCCACACCTGAACAACTGGCAGAACTCTCCACCGCCAACAGTCCCGGTACTACCACAAAGCCCTGATGGACTAACAACAGCATGAAGAATAAACGTGTTACTTTTTATCATCATGAGTATTCATAGGTCATATTTAACATTCGTTTAAGCTGCATAAGGTGTAAACATTGAATCTTGCAAGAACTTTTTAACTAATAAGAATAATTCAATCAATGGTGAAACAGTTTATTGTTTATTATTCCTGTACAGACAGACACAAAGTCATAGGTTTATTTAACCAGAAGATCCATGGACAGGAAATGGAATCAGTCCTAAAAATCTAAAAATGTGTCCCTTAATTATAAATCCTTATTGTTGAGCTAATGCAAAAAATATAAAATCAGTTAGGATGTGAAACAAAAAAGGACAGAAACGTCTATAATATTAAGATCATGACTAAAAGTACAGTGTAACACAATTATCATTATTTACAGAAAAATCTACCACCAAGCTTTGACATAGACCGATAAAGTTCCCTTTTAAGAAGCTATTTTTTGGTTTGATTTGTCAAAAGAACATTTCCCAATGAATTTTCTTTTATATACTTGCTTTTCAAACCGTTTTTAATCAACAAATTCCTATTTCTGTAATCATTTCATAATACGGCCAATCAGATGTTTCAATAGAAGTACGTGGTGCCCTCTGGCCCCCGCATCCAATCAAAACCTGTGATTAACAGGTGGGGGTGTGGCCTTGCAACAATTCTGGCCTGATTGGCAATAGAAACATTGACTCGGACTGGTTCGGACTGGTTTTGTTTGGTTCTCAGCCATTTTCTATGGGTGACATCAGTCCAGTTCTCTTATACAGTCAATGTTCCATCCCCAAGATTTACAGACATTTACAGGTTTTTACTGCCGTTTCTGTAGTACAAAAGTAATAGAAAAAATGACGAATACTTGAACTGAACGTTAAATAAGGTGAAATTGAGTAGCTACTTTAAAAATCCAAAAAACAAGAAATTCTAAAGTTTTTGATGTGCACTCAAACCACAACTTTGATTCAGATTCATTTAGAATATTTGCGTTTAAAATAAACAAAAGAAAATACTATCCTAAAATAATTTCTTGGTATTTTCTTTTTTAGATTTAAAAGTTCCTTTATTTTTTTCTTATCTAAACAAATGTTCTACATTGTGTTTTAACGGTCAAACATATTCAAATGAGGTGTACAACGTCCACATTGAAACCATCTGTGGCATTATCTTCTATGAAGTTCTTATTGAACTACCAGGAAATGAAAGATTTATGTTGGACAGAACACGATATTTGTACTCTTGAAGGTTTTGACTAAATGTTTTAGTTATAAACTGAAAATCAAGGTCAAGCATGTTTCAGCATCTGAACTAGTTACATTTAAAAGACATTTTTTTCACATTCATAAAGTAATAAGACTTAATACTGAAACTTTTAGAGCACTGAGACACAGGCAGGTGGTGTAAACCTGCCAGCGTTCTTTACAAATAAAAAAGAAAAGGATCAAATCCTTTTTCTTCTGTAAATTATTGAAAAGTTGGTTTCCCTTTAGTTACTGCGGATTCAGATGTAAAATAATGAAAATGTCACAAAAATCTATTCAAGTCTTAAAAGTTTTCTATTGACTCAGCTCTTTGTCCAAAATCCAACAGCAGGATCATGAATTGGTTGTTTTATTTAATTTGCTCCTAATAAATGAAAATAGAAACAAAAATAAAAAAGTGCAACTCTTAACAAAAAGTGGAAGATTACAGTAAACTTATAAAACTGATCAGAATCTATTTTTCCAGGATTTTAGATTATTAACAAGTCAAATTAACTCCTGATTCAAAATAACCTAACTATTACTAAAATGTTATGCCCTTGAAAATTATTGATACTGAGCAGTTTTACATGTATGACCAAAAAACGAATCATGTAAAAACACCGTGGCCACAATTTAAATTATTTTTTTAATCTTTTACCATATTTTATAAATCACTGCCAGTTTTTACTTTAATAATTACATTTTAATACAATCTTTTATATAGATAACGAGTGCATTAATACAGGTAATGAGTGGAGGACAGAGGATCCTCTAACAGACGACCTTACAGGTCTGCGAGAGCCGGAAATCCTGCTTGTTTGTTATTGACCAAATAATTATTTTGCACCGTAATTTGTAAATAAATTCTGTAAAAATCAGACGATTTTCTGGATTTCTCATTTTGTCTCTCATAGTTGAGGTATCCCTATGATGAAAATTCCAGGGCTCTCTCATCTTTTTAAGTAGGAGAACCTGCACAATTGCTGGCTGACTAATTACATTTTTGCGCCACTGTAAATCCTAGACTTCGGCCTATTCACAGACAGGGGCAGCAGAGGGCAACTATGGCTGCAGCTAAACGTTTCACACTGCAACCTCATATTCTGAAGAGGTGAAAGTCAAACAATTATTTGCTTAGCTGCCCACGCTGTTTGAAATGGTGTCCTTTTTTAAGGCAAGCTTTATACAAGGGGCTAAAGGGTAAAAGCAAAAGGCACACTGTGTGCTGCTTCGGGCATGCTACACGCCAGCAGTTGCATAAGACTACCTGTACACACACAACAGCAGCCGTCCCAGCATGTCTCACCAATGCTTACAGCATCTAGTCTCACTTTCAGGCATGCATGGCATCTGAGCTCCGAACCTGCCTCTTCACATCTGTTCTACACATATTGCTTTAAAAAAAAAATACACACAATCGATCAATGGAGTCGTCCATCCACAAGCTTCTCACCTAACCTTTTGTCTACTTCACCTGCCTCCCTCATTTCCCCCCCTCCAGGCTCCCCATACCAACAATACAGTGCCAGTCTCCATAGATAAACACTGGGATGGACTAGGTTGAACTGGTAGATCACCGGACCAGTGTGTCTGCACCAAGAAGCCCCAGCAGTTGTGGAGCTTACCACCGAGCTCAATTAAATCTATAATTAACCAACAGCTCGTAGTGCTGGAAACTGATGCCCCTTCAGTCCGCTCTGCTGTCACGCTACAAGCCCCCCACAACCCATAATCCTCAACAGCTTTCCTTGACTTCAGCTGCGACAGAAGCATTCCTGACTGCAGAATCCTGGGCATGGTCCCCGTGGCATGTGCGTCTATATTTGCCACACGGACCTCTGCGGGCCCGTTTGTCAGCAGCCTGAATGACATCGTCCAGTCTTGTAGTCTCCAGGGGACCTCCAATGACTTTGCTGGCACGCCGTACTTTATGTGCGTATGGCGTATTTATCAAACAAAACAGGAGAAAAGCTCCCGTCAGAAAAGGTTGATGACAGACGCACAGCTCTACAGGCAACACAAGGTATTACAAACAAAAACGTAAATAAAAGTACACACTACAGAGGTCTTGGCTATTTTACAGATCAAGTTTCAGTGTCTAAGAATTTTTCAGAGCAACTTTTGCAGTCGCTCTCTTTTTTTTGTTTTTTTACAGCGTACTGTTTTTTGTGTCCTGATTGGCTGTTGACCTTGTCAGTCAATGTCCTCTGTGCCAAGTGAGTTCAATTTTTGATCGCGATTAGATCATTGTTTTCATTATTTTCATTCTATATTTCTGAACTTGTTTTTCTATAAAGCTTACATTGTGAGCATTTAAACGAGAGAGAAAAGAGTGCGGCAGTGAGCTGGTCAGCCAAAAATCGAAATGTCGGCGGTTCGATCCCCGCTCACTTGGGCTTCACCCTCCCTTCCTCCAGTGTTGCTCCACTGGTGCATGAATGTGTATGAATTTCGGGGTGATGGTCAGAAGGGGCCGTAGGTGTGTACTGGCAGCCACGCCTCTGTCAATCTGCCCCAGGCCAGCTGTAGCTACATCGGTAGATACCATCACCAAGTATGACGGAGGAGTGAATGAATAATGGACACTTTGTAGGCGGTTTGAGCGTCTGGAAAAGTGCAGAGAAATCCAATCCATTATCATTAGAAAAGAGTGAAAACAAGTGTATTAAGTGTGTAGAGCTGGGCTCACTGCCTTAAACACCTGGAATCCTACAATCGCAGGGTCTTTTTAGAACGTAGCCCCTGCGATAAACGAGGAAAAACGGATCTAAAAGTCTTAATTTACTTTTCCGTTTTCTGAGACTTGATCAAAAACAAATTATTTGAGCAAAGTTCGACATAAATCACATTAAATCACATGTTTGAAGATGCAGCTCTGCACACGGAATAGTCATTTTTAAAGTCACCCTGTGTAGCCTCAGCTGAGTCAACTGAGTTTTTATAGCACCGGGTTTCTAACAGGAAGTCTCAGGCCAAATTACTGGAACTTGGCTCATCTCATTTGTCTTGTTCGTCATTTGAACATTTGTCCTCATCCACTAATTCCAGGTCGACGGCGCTCGGGTGAAACCATTCTAAAGATAACGTGGGGGAAAACTCCAGGTCGGATATCAATCATGGACAGGAATATTACACAATATAGTCAACAACGCAGTAAGCGCCCGCAAGGCATGCTCTAAAAATACCCCAGATCACAATGGAATTCAATATCATTTCCAAAAGTCTCATTCATGTTTGGAACAAATTAGCCCTCATCCTCAAAAAGGTTGGTGATCCCTGCAATATAGGATAAGTAAATAGATTTTGGAAAAGTCATATTATGAACTCAAAGGAGTGTTACAATTCAGATTTAAATGTTTATTAATAGGATGGCAGTTTTTCATTTCTACATTGGCTTTGAGTTTGGAGAATTTTCTATTGAGACCACAGAGGCTGTCAGCAAAGGTCGAGTTGCATGCACCCGCACGGAAGCTGCAGGTTTTTTGGGTTGTCTGCGGCCATGGAGGGTCCTAGAGAGAAGAGGCCACATCTTAACCCTTGTGCTATCTTAGATGACCACACCCTTACATTGACGTGTTATTCCTACCATGACAAAGGTGGATAAAGGTGCACTCAGAAAAATGGTTCAAGCCACCGTTTCATGTAACACAAATAAATTCTGTTTTACTTAAATATATTTATTTTAAAATAATTTGTCTACATTTAATTGACCTAACACAAAATGTATTAATAGTTTCACCTATAAACTCCAGTAATCCAAAATAAATGAGTTCCAGTAAGGGGCGTGCTGTGCGCATGTTCAATGCTGTTTTCCTGTTTATCTTCTGCCGTTTTACGGCTACAATTTTTCACCTATTTTAACCATTCAACTATTAAAATGTTCAGCTCTTTCGTCTAATGCCTGCTATGACTTTTGGTCCTTCAAATCCTTCGACTTTTCGTAGAGAGAAAACTTTTGTTTGTGTTTTTCCACGTAAAAAACGTACTGTGGCTTGAAATCGTTTCAACTCGGCTTCTCCCAATAAGACGATACACAATGAACCTCATTTATAGAAAAAACGATTCTATGTGTTTATACTGGCGGCATTATGATGCCACAAAGGTGTTAGCCCATTCGAATTGAGTTTGTCTAACTCAATTATATTTAATTAAATGGAAGAATTTTCTTTGAGGTGGGGCTACTCATATTTATTGGATGGAAATCCCGCCCACAATTAAATTGAGTTCATCCAATGAGTTATTTTTTTGAGTGTGGAAAGATTTCATGTAATCCATGGACACCAGTGAAGATCACAAATCCTTGAAGAAAAAAGGTTCAGAGCACTGTCTAGTGGGTCTAGATGACCCAACTCCCAAAGTTAAAGTGCCTAGGATAGCACAAGGGTTACAGGAAGCGCAGAGACGTCCTAAAATCTGACTGACAAGTGCGTGGCAAGTGTATTGTGAAGTATTCATAAGTTGTACGCACTCATGATATGCAGGTGAAGCTGTTGTACGGTGCCCTAATGTCTCCCTCTAGCCGATAGCAAAGCATCAGTCACAACTGTCCTAATATGGCCTTTTCTGCTATGACCTCTCTGCGGGTGAAAAGTGGTGGCTCACACTTTTTATGCGAAGACTCCTTGCGCAGTCCGCAGGATTTGAAGGGGCAGTCAAAAGAGTAAAAAATCTATAGGACACACCAGTATCTCGCCTATTTCACCCTTTCTTATCTTTGCACGCTGCATACGTGTTTGCTACAACCCGCAGCATGCCTTAGGAAAAATAAGCATGAACATTTTTACCCTTCAGGCTCACCGAGCGATCTACAACCATGATATTTCTTGCGGCCCACCTGTGTGCACCATACAGGTTTTACCCTCAGACAGCCACTTGTGAGGGCAGTTGTGAGTAACCAATAAGATTTATACGTATGGAGCCCATTCGGCAAGCGTTCATGCAGAGAAAACAATGTGTGGAAAACAAAAAATGAATCTCTAAACTCCAGTTCATCAAAGAGTCTTCCACGCCTGTTCACACGGCAAAGATAAATACTTATCTAGCACTTCCTTTAAGTGAATTACATTTCAATACTTTTATGGAAAAGTACACAATCCAGCCAGAACCAGCTTAGCGTCTCCGTTTACAGTCCTCCAGACGCACAAAACAGACAAGAATCCAAAAGTGTCAAAGTGATAAAATCACAGAAATAAGATTCCTGCTGCTCCTACACGTCTCCACACAGACCCTTAATGGCTTCGCTGAGCAGGTCGGTGACCTCAGTCCTTTCTGATACGGCCATCAGGCAAGACTACACATTACATGGATGGACCGAAAGGTCGTGGAAAGCTTTAAAAATATGTTAAGTGGTATGCAGCCTGTGCATTGGGTACAACAAGAATGCAGCACTAAAAGAAAAATCTGACTAAACGATGCAAGAGTTGGTGGTTTATACAGCACAACTCTGAAAGTGCATACTGACCTTGTCTCCACTAGAGTAGAAGAAGTAGCGCAGGCGGACTATGTTGCAGTGATCCAACTTCCTCATAATCTGCAGCTCACGGTTCTGAAAAGATAAAAGAAAAGTGTCAATCATTACAGTAAAGCCAATGAACCATTGAACGTTGTTTGAATGAATTGCTTAATGGGTCTTTCAAGGTTTTTATTACACGTACATCACACAAAGACCAACTTCTGAAAATATAAGTATATTTGTGTGGTAAAAAAGAAAGTTGTGTGTTAATATCAGTGAATGTATGTGGGTAGAAAAGCCCACAGAACTTTAAAGGCCTGAAACTCCTTCTCGGATTTTCAGGAGCTTAAAGATTGCTTTAGCCTGCCCCTTTTGAATTTAGGTCCCAAAATAAACAAATCAGGCCAGCAGAGGTGGAAAATTATGTTCTTTGCTGATGATTCAGAACTTTCCAAAAACAATAAGAGATTCTCACTTTGAAGCTTTGAATCGCTCAGTTCTGTGGCTCTACACAACAGAACAGCAAAAACATTCAATTGTTCTGGATGTATGTGTGTTTTAGAGTCATTTTCATGGGTCATGAATGGGATTTTTCTGTCCAGATCTACTACACTACACTACAGACCGACATGTGGAGGATCTTACAGACTGATGGCAGCGGGAACTAAGAAAGCTTGTAAGATTATTTCGACTTGTAAACCACCTTTAACAAGTTGTAAGACCGGTTCAATGTGACGGTGGGAAAGAGGAGAAACAGTTGGACGTTTTTTAATGCAGTGTTTTTCAACCAGTGTGCCGCGGCACACTAGTGTGCCGTGGGAGATGGTCAAGTGTGCCGTGGGAAATTGCCCTCATTAATCATTCAATGATCTAAAAATTTCCCATCTCCAGGATTGAGCTCTGTGTTCATCCAAACAGGCCCTGATAAAACACTGAGGAGTTAGGAATATAAAAGATCGTAAAATACTTTTTCTTTGCGTTTATTTTATTTTATTAAAGACATTTTAATAAGAATGACGCGATTCAGCTGCACCTTCGGCTGTATTTGGGAAAAGTCCCGTCCCTTTGTCTCCACCAATCATTCTTGAGGGGCTTAATCACATGTCATCGGTCTGACCAATCAGAAGTGCTTAAAGTCTTCACTTCCTTGTCCCGATTTAGCTCGTAAAGTCGCTCAGTTCTAACAAAAATACCAGCTAAAGCTCGTCTTTAGCGATGTAGCTTTCCACAGAATCCGGTGTCAGACCGTGGAACAAGTGAACAAAACAATGAAGCTCCGAAAAGCGATCTTCGGCCGTTTCATGCACTACATCTCCCATGATGCATTGGGTTGTGAGAGTGACAGCGCATAAGGAGATCTGTTGTTAAACGTCTTGAAACCAACGAACACACATCAAACTGTTTTTAAATCTTCTAACTTAACTTTTATTGCATCTTTTAGAAAAAAAACAGCTGCAGTTTCCAGCTTTTTCTGCAACAATTATCTCAAAAATGCATGTGAGATTGTGGAGGGGCTGTAGATCAATACAGACTATGAGTTTCTCCTTTTTTTTAAATTTTTGGATGCTGGTGTGCCGCGGGATTTTTTTTAAGGTTTAAGTGTGCCGTGGCTCAGAAAAGGTTGAAAAACGCTGTTTTAATGCTGCAAAACACCCTGAGGGGGTCGTAGTACTCCAGAAAGTATTACCACTTCACTAGTACCATTTGTACCCAAATTCTCCCTTCTCCAATTCTTTCCGTAGAAATATAGATGATCAACAAACCAAGTTCCCATTCATCAAATTCATCTAATGTGAAACGATATGTAGTGAAGTGTATTGCACGACTGTCCAACCTACTACAAGGCTTATGTATAAGAGTATATAAAAGTACAAGTAACTAAGTATCAAAGGTTAAAGCAAGGGTTAATGAGGTTAAAACATTAAAATGACAGAAGATAATGAGGTGTTTTGCTTTGAGGGATCAGCATAAAAATAATTTGTTTAAACGGTTTAATGTGATGTTGGCTGGAAGAACTGAAGAATTTTGAGGTCATGGGAGACTATTGTTAACTTTTTTTTTACTGGCTAACTTTTTATTCAGTAAGTTTGGTTACAAAAATGACAAGGCATCTTTGACAAACATTCTTTTTTAAATTGTTATAAATTAGGTTTTTCTGTTTTTTTTTATATTGACATCAGAAAAAAAAATCAACACACATTAAAAAGATACTATCCTGGTTGAAGATATTTACTTTTCATCAGTACAAAATTAAAAAATATTTTTTGAAAAAATAAAAGTATCTGAGAAACAACTTCAAAGTTTACATATTATTATTAAACCAAAAGGAAAAAAGATGTAATAATAACCATAAATTCACTAAAATGTAGACTGTACAATCTCCACTGTGGCAGCACTATCTCAGTCTGTAACAGATAAAGTCTAATGCACCAACAGCCAGTAAGCAAACTGTCTGTAAAGCCCTCCCTTTTAATAACAAAGCTTCAACCGGCCCACACTTAGACATAAAACCTCCTCGCAATAAAGTGACATCACTGCATGCAGATCGCAGCCTAACCATCAACCCTTGCGCTGCAGGCAACGCCTTCGTCTTCTCTCACTGGGGTGTGTCTATGGTAGCAGATGGAGGAGGAGCAGGCCCACCGTGGAACAAAGCTCTGCCCGGACTGCAGTCCTTCCTGCTGACCTGTTCTCCAGCGGGGTCCCCACAGAGGAGGCGGAGTAAAACAGAAAGAGTCGCCTCTACGACAAGGGGCAAGGAGCTACACCCATCCAGCTAATGTTTGCTGAGGCAAACATTTAGGCATCCATCTTTAAAATATCAAACACACACGATTTCATCAATAATAAAGATCTTAAGGCCCTTAAAAAGCTCAATTTTACCATGAGAAAAGTCTAGAAGTACCGGTACTGAACCACGTCAGAAACACGGGTTCCGCAGAGTTTGGTTCCACGGTCACTCATCAGACAGACATTAGGTAAACTGACGGGAACATTTGAGACCTAGTCGTTACAAAAACAATATTGATCATACTTTACTCACCAAATTTCCCACATTATTTTTCCTTCACATTATTTTCACGGTTTACTGAATGTCGATAATGTTATGGGAGTTGTCAATCCAGTTATTTTGCAGTTCATGGCCCTCGTCCATCATTCACGGATGCCTTTGAAAGTGACAGGAAGCTTCAAAGCACAACACTGCTCGTTCAAATGACTTTGAACAGGACATGAGATGAGGTTACATTTGATACAAGTCTCCAATGTAGCATGACAAAGTTGGTCCGTTCTAGGCCTGCACAACATATCGCAAATTTATATCAAGCTGTGCAATACGCATATCGCAAAAGTCGGCAAAAATTTCGCTAAATGGTTACCTTAAATGTGGTAAAACAATCTTATGGCAGCTTGAAGTATTTAACGAATAAAACAAAATTACTTTAGGAATTTGACCAATCGGATCAACTCCTTTACATCATTTACCAATCAGATGGAGCCCTTTAATGTTAGATGTTCGCCTCCTATGTAGACGAGGGTTATTTGGAGTATAATTTAAGTTATGTTGACTCTTATTTAAATGAAACTGTTGCAGTGAAATGGAAGTAATGTTTTTGGTTGTTTTGCTGTTTGTTCATGTATCGCAAGTTATATCATCATTGCAATATTGATCACTAATATCACAAATTGCATGCTTTCCTCAAATCGTGCTAGTTAGATTGTTCTTGACATCATGTTTCATCTTTTACAGTATAAGTCAAAGACAATAGCAGAACACAGTTCAGCTATGTGTCTGGAAGCCGCTTAACATTTATTTTATTTTTCAGTTGGTTTAACCCTTTAACACCGGAGCTGTCGCCACCGACGGCAAAATAACACACGCTCTTTGAGCTGCCGCAACTCAACCATTTACGCAATTAACGTAATTCCAATGGATTCTACTGAAAAGAAAAGCAACGTTGCATCGATATCGGTGCAAAGTTGCTATTCTCCTCGTCAGAATCAGCTGGTTTATAATTATTGCGTTAACAATTCACTATTGTAAAGTGTTGTATATCAAAAAAAGGTGTTTTTCCTCAGCTTCAGAATCCGTTGGAATTTCGTTAATTGCTTAAACGATTAAAGAGTTACGGTAATTCAAAGAACGTCAACACTAGACGATTAATCCAGTTTAAAGCAATTCATCCGTTTCTGTTGTTTCCTTTGCTAGCGAAAGCAAAGAAAAGCAGTTTGTTGTTGTTTTTTTAACCAGTAAGTGTCTGCTGCCGGTCGTGCTGTTATTCTGAGTGAGCGTCCTAATGCAAGCATCCATTTTCTAATAGGCTGACATGCGATCCCTCAGATGGGAATGAGACGGACCTTTTCCATAATGCACCAGCAGCCGCACACTGTAAACCCACCGAGATGGGCTTACACATTTCCAGCTCCACTCTAATGCAGAGCCTTTTCACATGATTAGTCTGTTTGACTTGAGTAAGTGTCAGAGAAGATAAGCTCTTACACATGCTGGAGCCGCACAGTTAGTCCACCAAGACTCGCTTCAAAGAGGAAAACCGTGAGCGACAGAAAGGAAAAGGAACCGTGTTGAAGAAAGATTTGATCCAGAAGGAGAATTAGGGAGTTGAGGTACAGGTTGGCATGTAACAGGTCCTACACACTTGACAGCACATGTGTGACGGTCATGTGAAAAGTCTAAAAGCTCATTTGTCTAATTTTTTTCTCGCAAAAAAGCCCCGTTCGGGCAGAAGAGGGGCAGATTTAGGGCTCAGCTGTAAAGAGAAAACCATACAATAAAACAGCATGTGATCTTCAGCTGATCACTGAGCTGTTTAAAGATGCAACCTGCTGTTAGCACACGCTAACTGCAGGCTCTGACGAGGAGCAGGATGTGACTTCATCACTGCCTGCGCGCAGATTCACAAAGAATGCCGAACAACAGCGAATATGGTGACAGATGGTCAACCCCCACACCAGCAAGACCCATCATTTATCTTGTCTGCTTTTGGACAGCAAAGCACTAAAGTACACAAAAAAAAAACAGCAGAACCTCCCAAAGGTTAAAATCAGGTTTAGCTCAACCAGCTGGGTTAAAACGCTACAGGCTTTAACTGAATTTTAGCGGCTCTCATGGGAAATCAAGCTGCAGGTTGTGACTCTGAAAGTCAATTGATGTCTGTTTTTGCTAAGAAGCCCCAGATCTCCAGAGAAAAACAAACTAAGCAAACAGCATAATAAGCATTAAAATAAATAGTTTGCCATGTATGTAAAGACATGCAATGTCAAAGGAAGCTAACTTTAAATTCAGAATGTAATCATTTTAGTCGTCTTTTCATGCTTTCATTTTCAATAAAGCTATAGAACCTAAAACAAGCTCAAGCACTGTACTTGCATAGTCTGTTGTCATGTTGCCCGCTGTTTTTAAAAAGAAAATTTAAAGGTTGTATTCAGACTGGGGCACATTTGGTCCGATTAAAGTGAACCAGACTTTGTTTCCCCCGATAATCCGGAGCAAATTTTCAGTCTGAATACACCCAGGTCTGGGACCAGGACCTGCTCTTGGACCCATCTTGAAGCGGAACAACTGGACCATAATGGCCACCGTAGCCGGACACCATCAGGGGATGTAAATAGAGCAGAAACACTATACACACACTATACACACGAACATGGACACAGCAGACTCACTGAAATTTGGTTGGATGAATTCAGGCTCATAAAAACAACTTTTTTAATGCACTCCAACAATCTGTATGTCATAAACATATATTATAATTAGTCAGCGATAGACTTATCCCTACCAGGATTGCAAAGTGTAGGACCTCCATTATTGTTTCTCTAGTTGCCTTGCCCCACCCTCGTAGTCCTGGCCAATGACTGAAGAGATCTCAAGTCACATGGTTTATTCACAAGCTTGGATTGAATCAGAAATGTCCGGATGACTGCAGACCCAAGTGGCTTAATGTGGTCCGGACCAAAAGACTTTCCAGTCTGAATACACACATTTTACCAACAAAAAACTACCGTACTACGATTTCAAGTTATTTTGCAGTTTTCATTAGAAGTCTTGACTGTCTCATCTTCTCTTAGATCAGTGGTCCCCAACCTTTTTGTCACCGCAGACCGGTACAACGCAAGGCACGTTTACCGCGGACCGGTGGGGGTCCGCGGTAAAGGTGTGTATCACGTGATGTTTAGTGTCGCGACTTTTTGACGTGCGTTAAGTGTGACGGATGTAACAGAGAGAATCCGGTCACTTCTCAAAATAAAACGTTTTTTTCGAAAAAAGCAATAAAATGGAAATTATTTTTTCCCCTAAAAAAATTGGATGGAATTTTTTTGCATGTTTTTTTTTTGGTTGTGTTTCAACTAGGGTTGGGCGATGTCCCCTAAATTGGCTGTTGAAGATGTTTGCTGTCAACCATCGGGATGGACGATGACATCGTCGGGGGGGTTGGCTATTTTTTACATTTTTCGTTCTTATATAACTGCTATTCGTTATTTTACTTTTTTTATTTTATTTCCCAACTAATGACTCATCCGCGATGATCCAGTATAAACTGAGGGTAGTGACTTTAACAAAAAAAGTAACAAACAAAATAGAAAAGAAGTAGTCCGCTTCTGCACTTAACTAGTCAAGTGGACCGGCGGAGTGCGGACTTCCAGCTTTGTGTTTGAGGGGAAGGGAGGGGGGGGTGCTTTGTTACATGAGCGGTATGTGTGGGAGATTTAAGACTGCGATCCGTCCCGCAGCTCTAGGGGTACGAGCTACCGAACTCAGAACCGGGTCTAAAAGTGTGTGTCTGAGCACAGCTCGGATCGTCAGCACACACACAGCGGTTTGAGCTTCAAAGTAGAAATGTCGCTCAGTCCTTAGAAAACATTCAAACAATGACAAGGATTTGTGTTTCCAGTTGTGTCCCGACTAAATAAAGGCTGATGTTATTCCCACATGTTTACGTGCAGCCCCACCCAAAGCTAATGTTGTTAGCCCGTGTTAGCATACTGCTAATCCTGGCTTCTTTCCGGCTCCGTCCAGAAAAAGCACTGACCACACGGATTAAAATTCAAATGATGAGCGAACAGGTGTTTCATAATAACCGTAACATTATTAAAAGAACGTTTAGAAGATCGTCTCGTATATTACCGAGCTGACATGTCAATGTATATAGCCGCTCGGCCCTGTTTAACATCGTTTTGTATCTAATTGTTACATTCAATAAAGTTTGAAAAAAAAAAGCCGCTCAGCGGAATTTATATCCCTTTCCGGTTTCAAACCCTACTGCGCATGTGCGAATGATTTATTCCGAACGAAAGTGTGACCTTAGTGAACGTTTTTATATTCTGAAAACATTTTTCTGGGCCCATGTACACGGTTGGATTCCAATCTGACCATTGATCCCATCAAGATATTTTGTACATGTAACCGCGGCTTATGGTGTCGACTCGCAACGTGGCGGGGGCGTGGCATCACAATGGTGTCTCTCCATCGGCATGTCAGTCACCCATCACGATGGACGATGATATCGTCCATCGGCACAACCCTAGTTTCAACGATATGTTATATAAAAAAAATACCTAAAAAGCATGTCAACTCACAGCATTCAATAAGACAAATAATATATTAGATTTGGTTATTAAGTCTAAAATTCAAAATATGAAAATTGTTTTTCTACAGGATTGCTACTGAAAATAAAACTTGGCAAACAAGAAATGATTCTCTTGATCCTGAGGTCAAAATCCAACTGAAGAGGAGCGTTCCTCTTCATTCCTTCTACCTTTCAGACTTTAACATTTAGACCTTTCTTCAAATATTAAAGCGTATGGACCAGCATACTTTTACGCTAACATTCAAAACCTTTAATATTGGCCATGTCTGTGCTTGTGCGAAAACCAAGTACCAGAATTTATGAAGAAACCTGGCAGTCAAGCTCAAACGGAGGTCAGGTTATATCGAGTGTTCAAATACGTGTGGAAATTCTGCCGTCCTCCTAGCAGGAAATAGAATTAAAATGCTCTGTAAGACACACACCTTTAGCTTATCCTTGTGAAAGCTCCGCTTTGTTGTTTTCTCGCTCTGCTGCTCTGTTATGCTTCACGGTCTCTAACATAAGCTATGATCATCTGTCTCTGTATCAGCTGGAGGTCTCAGAGTTCTGAATGGCTTTAGATCTTTTGAAATAAAGCTCACTACACCATCTGCACTTCCTGAAAAATCAAAACCCCTTCACTCTGCATAGGACCACATGGAGTCCCACAGAAATCTGAATCCGACAAACGTACTGGTCGACAAAGTAGTTATTCAATTTAGCCCAATTTTACTCAAAAGAGGGGATTCAACACGAGCTTGGAAATGCACAAAAACGTTTCTTTCTCTAAATGGCAATTTCATACACAACAGAAACCGGAGCAACTCTGTTGATAGGAAGAAAGCTCCTTAAATATCACAGTCTGTATGAAAAAACAAAAACGTAAAAGTAGAAAAGTGTTTACATTTCTTTGATCTTTTTTTCTGGTTGTGCAGGTTTTGTGAACTTGTGCCAAAGATTTCTTCTCATTTATCAAATGTGTAAAATCTGATAAAAAAAAAGGTTGTTTAGAAATGTGTAGCTGCATGTCTGTCCCAAGGGTTGTGCTTTTTGCTGAGAGCGATTACCTGTGAAAAGAATATGCATATCTCACCTTAAATCTCTTGTCTTGGAGAACCTTCTTTATGGCCACTAGCTCTCCAGAGTCGCAGAGTTTGGCTTGGTAGACGACACCAAAGGAGCCGTTGCCGATGACCTTAGTGTCCGTGTAGCTCACCTCCTGTGGCCGGTCGGGGCCTTGGCCTGGCGTGGCCACAACTGTTGTTACCTTGCTTCCATCTTTATCTCCTGTTGAGAAACAAACAGAAGATACGTGTGTGCGTCTGCACTAAAGATGGGATTGAAATAACAGTGGAAATTGCTCCAAATGTGGATCTACTTTGAAACGATTTCTCAGACCAAAGTCCTTGAATCGCACCCCGGCTGCCCTGACATGTTTGAGAAAGCATCTGGGGGCGCTGTATGTGAGAAGACAAACGTCGTACCGGGCCGACTGAACGTCACAACCCTGCTGAAGTGGAATGAACGTCAGACGAACGACAGACATATTAGGATGTAAAGCAGGGGTCCCCAAATCCAGGGCTTGAGAACCGGTGTCCTACATGTTTTCCAACCAACCTCCCATTGAAGCTCCTTATTGGCTAAACACACCTGATCTAGGTAATCAGCAGCATATATCAATTTATACAAGGGAAACCAGGGCAGGGTTTCCGGAAAACTAGCAGGACACCGGCCCTTGAGGCCTGGATTTGGGGACCCCTGATATCAACAGGTGTTGAATATGCCATGTGCTCAAAAAATGCTGCAATTGGTTCCAATATAACCAACCCAAACAATGCATCAGTCTACAGCATTATCCCTGAATCTGAATCAGTTCAGAACACACAGAAACATCATTTGTCTACTTGCGTTTTCTAACACAGTAAAACATAACTGTCAATAGCTCATCGAGTGCAAAACACTAATTAAAGGATTAGAGATGCTCCAATTAATGTAAACAATCAATACTAACAATTATATTAGAACAGTGCTTAGACTGATAAACAGAAAATGTAGTACGGTTCTCAACCAAAAATCCCCTCGAGTGAAACAATAACAGTTTCCAGGTTTTATTTCTTTTTCGTTCCTTACCACCCACTGTGGCTTTTCATTTTGCTGTTCATGGAGAACACATGGACGTATAATCAGACCAGTGTGTCTTCTTGATGCTGTATAACCAATCGGGGAGATTATTAGAGGAAGATGTTTTTTGTAGTCCTCTTGAAGTCTATAGTTATGCATCAGATCAACAAAACAGGCCACGGGACCTTTCAAACTCGTTTGATGTTAAGATGAAGGACAAGCATTTCAAAAATGAAATGTCAAAGATAGTCTGTGTATAAACCCCAACAAAAACACTGAGGTAGTGTTTATACAAGCTGCCCTCAAATAAAGACCCCAAAAACTGTGGTTACAAGATTCAAAGGCTACAATGAGATGATTTGAAACTGGATTTAAGAAGTTTATTGAAGGGGGTGGGGAGGTAATTGACTAAGGTGTCACCCAATACTGATTTTCTTAACAATAGTTTGAGGTCAAACACAGAATAAAAATGCTGAAGTACAATGCTCCCTCGCTATATATATTACAGTTCACCTTTCGCAGTCTTGCTGTTTCACTGATTTTTTTTTCAGTCAAATCTTGCTTTTGCTTTTTCTTGTTTTTTTTTAAAGAGAGCATTGTGTTCTGTATCCTGATTGGCCGTTAAACCTGTCAATCAATCTCCTCCATGCCGTTTCTTCTGAACAGAATGCATTCAGTTTGCCACATTTACATGGATCTTTGATCACGGACACTGGACCGATGACGGTTTGAGCTTTGGGAGTTTAAAAAAAAGGAAAAGAAAAGTGTGAAAATGTTCATGTTAGTCTGAGAAATATGTCTAATGGCCACGTCACACAGCTACTACAAACGTTTCGCGTATATTTTACAAATAAGACTTGTTCATACGGGAAATGACTTGGAAAAAGTGAGAAAAGTTGAGGTCGTTGCATGAAAGTTTCACAGATGTATCAAAAATGAACCACGTTAAAAACCACACAAAGAACACATAAATCAATGTAGAACATAAAGCGTCCGTGAATATTGCACAGATTATATCGGTTAATGGGGTTTAGATAAAATGACTGTGATAGCATTTGAGATTTTAAAATTTTAAAATATTAACCAAAAGAAGAAAAAAAAAGCGTTTTTCCCGTTTAAACATGCTATGGAAAAAAATGTTTTATGACGATGACTGATTTTATTTAGACTCTGGTCGGGACTCCCCTTTACCAAAAAAAAAAAAAATTCTGCTACAAAATATAAAACAATCAACATGTTTGTGCTTGGGTATTCAAAAAAAAAAGTCTGCCTACACAATCCATCAGGGCCTTTTCAATGACGCCTCTGCACTTCCTCAAACTGTGAGAAAACTCTGTTCTTTCTCCAACAGACAAAACAGTTAGCTGGAAAAGACAACACCAAAGGATGACCAAGCCTTGACACGGCGCTTCTACAACAGTGCCTTTTTTGGCATTTATTTGTCCATTAAAGCACCAAAGATTCTATCATGTCATGTTCTTAACATGTGTCCATGTTTTAAACAGAAATAAAAGGTTTCTCCTAAATAGACTGCTATTGAGAAACTATGCAAATAGATTAAAATAAGAAAAACCTCATAAAGAAAAGTAAAAATTGAATCTTTCCATCTTTCTACAATCCACCTTTGAAATAGGCCCATGAAGTTTTACCTTGATCATTCAAACATACATCAAATTAACTTAAGAGGTTCAGCTAACAATATGAAGCTTAAAAATTCAGCTACAAAGATAAACCAAGACAGAATGATGCGGTAACCTAAGGTCACCAGACTAACTCGGGTTATGACTGCAGTTAGTTGACGTGGGTGCAGTGACAACAAACCGCTGTGATGTAGAAAGGCCCGGGTGTGGGTCAAAGCCGGCTGGTTTTTCCACAGAAACCGTAATCAGGAGGGAGACATACCCGTCAAAGGTAGTTCCAAATAAAGAAGAAATGATGTTAAATAGTGTAATACTAAATGCAAGAAAGTGTTCCACAGAAGCCAACACAAAGACTACAACATCCTGATCATTATAAGAAGAAAAATGTTTGAAACTCAAATAAATGACAATAAAAACGTAAAAATATGCAGAAAAACGAAGCAGAAATATTGTAGAAGACTCAAGTAAATTGAGCTAAATAACAAATCATATGCTAATTTTTACGGATATTTAGCAAAAAAAAGGCAGAGGAGGAAGCATCGTTGAGCGAGATTCGCAGATAAATTATACATGAAACGTACATCTCCATCATCTTCAGCTTACGGCCGGGATCACAGGGGCAACTGTCTCAGTAAAGATATCCAGACCTCCTCTTCCTCCTCCCCGACCACCTTCTTTCTCTAGCTCCTTCGGGAGGATAAAAAGGCGTTCTTCGGTTAGCGTGTCTGTGGTCCGCCATGGGAATTCCTCCTGATCGCAAAGGCTTGTAACACTCATACTCGCCAGGTGTCCGAACCACCTCAACTGGCTGCTCTTCTAAGGAGGAGAAACCACTCTAGCTCCTCCCAGATGTCTGTGCTTCACGCCTCATCTCTGAGGAAGACCCAAACCACCCACCGACGGAAGCTCCTTATCTCTGCTTTCATCTCAATCTGTTCACAACCCACAGCTGGTGGTCATAGGTGAAGGGAAGAGTGACGATTGACTGATAATTTGAGAGCTTCTGACTCCGCTCTCTCTGCACTAAAGCAGACCAGGAAAAGGTCTGCATTGCTGCAGACGCAGCGCCGATTCATCGCTTGGTTTCACTCTACATCTGTCACTTGGCTTTGCTTAAAAATTCGGTCCATAAAACCAGCAAACAGAACTGCGACAAAAGCAGTTCACCCTTCACCAGAAACGAACACAAGGAGAAGAAATCTTTAGTTATTTCATAACGGACGTATTTGGCTTCCAATGTGTTTACCCTTCTCTCCACATGTGTTGTTTTTTAAAGCTACAGTGCCAAAATGTGGCTGGTCAAGCTAGCATGACATAACAGGTTAATGTTCTTAGTAGGGATGCACGATATGAGGAAAACTCGTGATATGCGATATTGGTGATTAATATTGCGATAACGATATCATTTGCGGTATATAAACAAATATCAAACCAACCAAAAACATCATTTTTTTTTCTTTATTTAATAAGAATCTCATTTTTGATAATAATTTTTCATAATAATTTTAGTAATATTTTTAATTATCTAATATAAATGTAATTTGTGATGTCCTTTATTGATGTTATATTATATAGATTATTTCTGAATGTCGTGTTGCTGCCACAGATAAATGAAATTTCCCCATTGTGGGATTAATAAAGTCATCTATCTATCTATCTATCTATCTATTTCCATTTCAATGCAACAGTATAAAAATTACACTCCAAATGACCCTTGTCGACATAGGAGGCAAACATCAAACATTAAAGGGCTCATCTGATTGATCAACAGCGTAAACGGGTCCTTCCGATTGGTTAAATGCATAAAGGGATTTATTTCATTTATTCAATATTTCAAGCTGCCATGAGTTTGTTTTAGCACATTTAACCCTTGTGCTATCTTAGATGACCCCACCCTTACATTGACGTGTTCTCCCTACCATGACAAAGGTGGATAAAGGTGGAAAGATTTCATGTAATCCATGGACACCAGTGAAGATCACAAATCATTGAAGAAAAAAGGTTCAGTGCACTGTCTAGTGGGTCTAGATGACCCAACTCCCAATGTTAAAGTGCCTAGGATAGCACAAGGGTCAAGGTAACCATTTATTGCGATTTTCGCCGTCTTTTGCGGTATGCATATTGCACAGCTTGATGTCGCGATAACGATAAATTTGCGGTATATTGTGCAGGCCTAGTTCTTAGCTAAAAAAAAGAAAAATTATCAGTACAACTGAAGCAGCCTGTTTCCCGGCTCAGAGACAATAATTTTGCAGTCTCAACAAAAAGAAAAACAGATTTAAAGTATAGTTCGATTCAAACTGGAAACTGCTCTGAAATAACAAATTTTCTAATAGAACTGAATGGAATCACGATGTTGACACAAAGACACAAGACGTCAGACTCCAACTTGGCAGCAACAATCGAGAAGAACTGAAATAAACCGTTTCCTTTGGCTGACATCCTATCAACTCCGTCCAACACACAGCCGATGCCCTGGACTATCAATGAGCACGAGAGTTTCAACAATTAGTTGTAGTATGGGCAAAGGTCAATATCAAGGTAAAGGTCAGTGCTTTCACATTTTTTAAAAGGCAGCTTTTATAAAATCCATGCAAAGGCATCAGGAAGCATAAGCAGTTCACAATAAAACTAGGCTGACTAAAAATAGGCTGAAATTACAGCAAGACACAAGATTTTTTAGCCTATAGTTGTTTATTTAAAATTATTCTTTTGAATTTTTACAAGTTAACACCAAACCATCTTACTTTTAAGCTGTACCACGAGCTCTCAGGGCAAAGTTGAAGATCTGTGTGTTTCCGCGTGTTTGTAATCAGCTGGAAATGACCGCTGTGAACACACAGATATGCTAGAGGATCATGTCAGGTCCCCCCCTCCTCTAGTACAGTGGATGCTGTATTGTTGGAACACCCAGTTGTAGGAATGTCAGAAATGACGCTACGCAAACTTGGACACGCGCCACCAAGACGGAGGCAGAGTTTCTGAGAAAAGCTGATAGGGCTGCATAGATTTCAGATATGGAGGATGTACAACCTGACGAGCTGCTGCTGCTGCTGCTGCTGCTGCTGCTGCACAGGCCTGCCACTCGACTGACAACACACAAATTCACTAGCAGAAACTGGCTTTCTTTAAAACCAATTCCAGTTCACACCCCGAGTGCTTCGGATCCTCCTGCCTGGAAGTATTACCGTCTCATTTGGAGCACAGTTGAGTTAGTTCTTTGATTCTTTTGGGTTGCATGATCATGAGGTGGTCAAAGGCATCTTCTCATGGGACAGACTCATCAACCACATCATCATTCTCACACAGATAAGCATAAAGCAAGCATCCTCTAAGTAGGTCTGCGGGTGTGCGTTTGTGAGATAAAGAAGGTGGAGGCCTGAGCAAAGCTTGGTTATGGCTCTGGGTCAAGCCTATGTAAAGCCTCTGCTGCTGGACCTCATGCGGCTTTTCAACATTTATCTTTGTCGTTTGCATCGATCTTCAAAAACATGTAAACACAGAATGGATAACTTTACTGGACGCGGTTCCTGCATATAACCAGATTCTAGAAAATGATGCTTATATATGTTCTAGCAGAGGTTGGTAATATTCCAAAAGTACTAAACATCTGTTTTCAATTTTTAAGTTTGCATTTTGATTTTTATTGTATTTGAAAAATTCCCACCGAAGACCAATGTTGTTTAGGTAAGAAAAACCCTTTTTTACATTCATGGAAATATAACTGAAAGGTAAAACTCAGAAAAAAAGGAAGTTTTACATTAAAAACTACACAAATCACACAACATCCAAAACAGTTTTAAATACAAACTGGTTCATGGATGTGACGTATCAATATTGCACTTTTTACATAAAAGAATTGGTTTGATATTTATTACAATGTCTTGCATGATGAACAAACGCTGCAAATGCATCGCATAACAAACCGTACATTCAATGCCAAAAAGATATAAATTAAAATTTGCAATGTAAAACTAGCATGATACCCTAATTTGATGGATGTTTTTACTTGAATTACCCTTCCTCAACAGTAAAATTCTTGGTTCCTGATTTCTTTCCTCTACTTTTTATTTTTGGAGCCTCGCTACTTTGCGTTACACAGATTTTTTCAGGGCAATTTTACATGCCCCCCCCCCCGACAGCATACCGTGTTCTGCATCGTGATTGGCTGTTGACCTTGTTAATCAATGTCCTCCGTGCTGTGTCTTCTGTACAGAGTTATTCGCCAATTATCGCTGGTGTCAAATTTACGTAAAGATTTGCTCTCGATCAGATCTTGGTTTTCATTCTACAATACTGGACTAGAGTTTAAACACGAGAGAGAAAAGTGTGAAAATGTGATAAAAGTATATACATTTAAAATTTTCAAAGCCTTAACACATCTATAATCTTGACCTATCGCTGGTTATTTTTAGAATGCAACTACCACGATAAAGAGGATAACTGGTCTTTTGTATAAAGAGCATTTTCTGTTAAACATAACGCAAACACAAACCTGGAACTACAGTAACTATTGCAATTGTCATTTTGATTTGTTTTTTCTTTATTTCAATATACGGGTACATAAGTGAGATAGTAACTCTTAATTATGCAGGTAAGCTACCATGTCACGGACATCTATGTGTGCGTGTCAGTAGGACAGTCTGATGAAAAAGAGTACTGCTTCAAACATTCACTGCTCTGAGTGATAAATTCAATATACTGACTAAAAAGGCAGGTCATTGCGTAAGAGGTTTGTCTGTCACTTTACTTTTTTAAAGCAACAACTGCTGTGACTAAGGTGAGCTGGAAATGCAAAGCAAAACAATGCAACACAACCAGTCTGTCAGTGGTAGAGACACACATCAGGCTACAATGTGGGTTAATGCAGAGATAATATTTATAAACTATTTTCGTGATTGGACCATAAACCCACATTGCAAGCAACTCGGGCTGGATTCTAGGACGCTGACTCACTAAAGACAGTCCAAAGAGCAATCGTTACACAGCATGAAGGCATAGTCAGTCTGATTTCAAGTTTTAAAATTGTAAATATTAAAAGGACAACCACAAAAAGACACCCTCAGACACAAATCAGCCATTGAAAATTACTTTTAACAACCGTTTAAAACAAATTTATCGATTATACAAAAGGAAAATTCCTGCTGCTGCCCTTGAAATTTGGGGACCCAGAAAGAGAAAATGCCCATTTGAAAATAATCATTTATACCACTTTCAATTCAACTAAAGCTTCCAACCCATTCACAATAACTGTCATCACGTGGAATCCGATGCTGCGTGCATTTTGATTTGTTTAAAGGACTGACAAACGAGTCCAAAGCAACAAGCATCACGACAAAAGAAGTCCTGTGAAAACAGCAGCTCATTCCGGCGTACAAGCACGCTCGGCGACCATCAATCCTCCGGAGGATTACCTGCTCTGTCCACACAGGGTCCCATTGCCAAGAGCGATCGTTGGGTAGCTGGCAGGCGTCCTCTCCGAAAGCAGCGAAGAGCAAATGCTCTGGACATGCGCGCTCTCACACACTCAGGAACATGTGCAAGAAATTTGAGGACTGCAGCGCATGTGTGAAAACATCAATATAAATTCCTTTGAACCTTTGTCCATATGGCTTTGTTTCTTGTAACAACACATGCTATTATACAACCACTTCTGCTCAGAACAATAAGCCGATGAGTTTATTCACTCTGGAACTGTCTCTAACGTTTATGTCTTAAGTTTAGTTTTGATCTCCTGCATTTTGCCTTTAACCTATCCGTCCTGAAACGGGTGCAGCGTTTCACACATGCATCTGAAATACTAACATCTATAATATTTCACCACAGATGAACAGCTAATTAATCGGGTCATCGAGGTGTCTCATAAAAATAACTAATATTTCCTTAAAAATGTGTGCCTTAGTGTGCCAAAGGTCATATGTTATATATGTGGATATAGTTCTCTCTAAAAGGCTTAAAATAGCATGATCCTTGACACATGTTCTTATGGCATTTTCTGATCAGAATCAGAAGCAGATGAAAAAAGCATTGTCCGAAAAAGATCGTATTTGTCGCAAAGAAAATACGCTGGGCGGGCCACAAGGTTCCTGCTCCGCTCCATTCTGATGCTTTCCCTTATAGACAAACGGATCCATGTATGTCTTGGTTTTCCTCGTCTGAGCTGGCTTCGGTAATGCGAGGTTAAGGGTTATGGGGGGCTGTAAGCTAGCAGGAGATGGGAGATGTAAGGGGGCGTTGGGGTTGCTCCACGCCAACAGTTCTGCCCAAAACTTAAGAGGAAAATATCTAATAAACTACTGCCGCTCTGCAGAAACTGTGTCCAAGCTAAAAGCAGCATAATCATAATTAAAAGATGATCCGAGTGGGTCTTTAAGTCAATTTCCTGCTTATTCAAAAGCTTGTGGATGAGTGAAAATGTCCCATTTGTTTTAGATACATAATTCTTATTTTAAACATGAATATGAATTCCCGTGTGCAGGCTTTAATGGTCCGGACCGAAGTCGGGTATTAGGTTCAGAACTAGACTTTCTCCCAATTAACTGCGTGTCATAGTCCACTAGCGCCAAAGCCCAGAGGAGAGGCTCAGTGTCAGGCCTCTACTAGTACCACACATCCTGATCACATCAGTGCCTTGAGGCCCCACTGCATTCCTTTAAGACTAATGTATTCCCCTTGGACACACCCAAGTGAGTAAAGGTAAAACAGGGATGCTGCTCCTGCAGGTGTGGCTTCCACTGACCTAAAATGGTATTTATTTCCCCACTATTATTAGAACATAAAACCAAATTCATTTCTGTGTAATAAGCTATTATATGGGTCATGGAGCTGTGAAGCAGAGTGGTCAGAAGCCAAAGTGTCTATTGAACTCTAGTATCCGTGGCCTTCAGCTAACATAATGATCAATAGAATCCTTTCTTTTTTTTCATTATTTAATTTTAGGAGAGAAAAAACGAGGTAGAAATCCATGCATTTAGCCAGACTTCTCCGCTCAGCTGATCGGCGGAGCCAGTCTCGTGGTTTTATCTTTGAAGCCACTGTAGACTGAAGAGGATGATCCTGTGCGCGCGCTCCTTTCGACACAACCCAAAGACCCCTTTTCCAGGACCGCGTCAGTTTCGCCCGAAACAATTGTGGGGCGCACCTTCCGCTTTAACAATTGCGTAATAGGCCGCCCCTAACGCTTTAATCCACTACGCCTATGGTGCTGTATAGTAATGCAGCTGTAAGATCTAATCTGCAGTAGGTGTCACAATTATCCAAACAGGTCTGTGGAAGGACTGGGGGGGGGGGGGGGGGGGGGGCGTGGTTTCTGACCTGGGCCGGTGCCAACGCGACCACCCTGTCGCCTGGCCCTGCCCCGGCGCGGCCTGCTCTGCTGACCGGCACCGCGTCAGCGTGCCGCCGCGTGCACTCTAGCAGCAGCAGAGGCAGCGGAACGCGCGCGCGCGCGCCTCAACCAATATCAGCGTGTCACTGATACGTGACAGGGCTAGCATGGCTAGCGGTATGCTAACCTCCTCAACTCGGTCATTTTACGGGGCAAAGCGAGCCCACGCGGGCCCTGGCACGCGCGGGGAAAGGCTGCAGAGGTGTACTTACTGCTGACTTTCATGCTGCCAAAAGCAGAGGGCTGCGGCACTGGTTTGCAGCTCTCCGCGAAGGATGTGGTCCTGGGCCGACCCGACATGATCCAATGATCCCTTTAGATTCACTCGACTCGGAAGCTGCAACGTGTTAAAGGACAGGGCTGGTCCGTTCTCCCGAGCTTCTCATCCAAAAAGGGATGGTGGTAAATTCGTATCACAGTCCGTGGTGATTCACAGGACAGACAGGCAGAAGACTCTTTTAATCCCAGGATTCTCGCCACTTTATATAACCTGATCAAATACGCTTCGTGTCCCCACTGCTGACCACTCACTCTCACACGAGCATTTCCTCGCTGTATTCCAGATTTTCTTTCAATAGTTCTCAGAAGACGCGTCTCCGACTAAAATAGTCATGAATCTGGACCTCTCCCTTTGCCCCCCACCCCCGACTAAAAAGCTACTGCAATATTTTTTTTCCGGGATGAGTTCCATAAACCCGAGGGCGAGTCCGTTCCGATCTCGATCCGGCGCGGATTGCGGCTTCGCGGGTCTTCTCGTGTCGAGTCCGGGTGAACGCAGCTCCTCTTCATATCCCGATGTGAGTGCTCAATGATCCGACTGCCATGGCGGTTCCCTCGCTATACACCAGCCTAGACCGTCCAACGGAAAATCTGCCAGCAGCCAAAGTCTTTGTAGGCTTTACGCTAACTTCGCCCCGTCGATTTTTGATTGGCGGAGTATTTTCCCAAATCTCTGGGGAAAACGAGCTTCTTAGAAAATATTGGTCTTAAGGTACAGAGTGCGACGATATCGAAGGTCTTTTTTTTATTTCTTCCCCATAGGTTTGAGGCTCGCAGTCTTTGTCGCTACGGATATTTCGTACGCCACCGGCGTAACTAGCTACACGGAACGCCACGCGGCCATGAAAAGAAGTTCACGCTGCTGACGTAATCTCCCACCGAGAATAGCACTACAGCGAACGTGCGAGCTCCGAATCTGGGGTGGCAAATCTAGCCAATCACAGAGGATATCCTTCAACAATGGGCGTCGACCGTCAACCTGTGGCCCAATCCGAAGGCGACCCTTGAACACCACATGGCATAATTTGCTTCGCGCCGCCCTCTCGACTTCAAAGGTTTTTTCCTGTGACGCGGTGGGGACAGTGGGCGGAGCTGCGAGAAAGACTGATGGGTGTGTTGACCAATGAACGTCCGAAACCCGAGTGCGAGTTCAAAATGGTCCAGCTGTCACCGAGCACCGCTGGTCATGCAGCACTGTTGCTATGTTAGTCATAAAAGCTGCTCCTACTCAGCCCTCGAGCTCATCCCGTTAATTAGTGTCAAATTGCAAAGAAATTGTGATTAATATTGGGGGGGGGGGGGGGGGGGTACAATATACAAGTGCTGTTCTCTCCAGACATACTTTCTAAATTTATTTACCCTTTATGTTTATCTATAAATTTTGATGGTTGGATTGATAGAATTTTTTAAACGCTTTTATTTTTATTAATTGTCTTTATTTTTGCTTTGATTTGTTTTTTTATTCTATTTATAATTTATTTTTTATTTATTTTATTTTTTTTGCAATCGCAACATTTATTTAGTTTCTAAAAATGCAACAAAAAAAGTTTAATGTTGCATTTTTGAAAAAAAATATGGGCAAAAATGTCAGTTTGATAAACCAAAAAAATTGTATTTTTCACAATCACAACTTGTGCTTAAGGAAAATGCACAAAAAAAGCTTTTCCTCTTTGTGATCACTGGATGGCCCGTCTGTCTTTTGTGTTATCTATTTTTATTTTGCGCTTACATATCAAAGGGAATTTCTCTGAGGCTGTCCTGCAGTGGTTCACATTCACACTATAGTGTCATTTCCAAAACAAGCAGCTAAGCAGAAGTAATTCCTATGGCAACACGACCCTCATGGCAGTCAAACCTTCTCCCATCAGCACAAGTGAAAAACTGCACTGCATAAATGAAGGCAACAAGCAAAAAAAGACAGTTAGAAAAGAAGAGCAAATACAATTTTTGACAATGTTAATGCAGGTTTTCTAACAACAAAATAAAACAACAAAATGCTAAACATGTTGTTTTTAATGTGCTGGCAAAAAACAACAACAGTGTTTTACAGTTCATGTTGCTGCTGCTCTAGAGCTAACAGAGTTAATGAGATTTGTCCTTTAGGTCTAGAAATGCAAGCCTGTTAAAGGAGACACAGATTTTAAGACACTTACCACTTTATTAGGTCCACCTTGCTAGTACCGGGTTGAACCCCCCTTTTCCCATCAGGACTGCCTTAATCCTTGGTGGCATAGATTCAACAACGTACTGGAAACCTTCCACGGAGAGTTTATGTCCATATTTACATGATAGCATAATGCAGTTGCTGCAGATTTGTCCACATTCACGGTGCCAATTCCCCATTCCACCACACCCCAAAGGTGCTCTATTGGGTATTGATCTGGTGGCTATGGAGGTCACCTGAGTCCAGTGAACCCAGTCTGAGATGATTCCAGCTTTATGACATGGCGCCTTGTCCTGCTGGAAGTAGCCATCAGTGGACACTGTGGTCAGAACGGGAGGGACATGGTCAGTAACAATTCTCAGGTTAGCTGTGGCATTGTAACCATTCTCAATTGGTACTAAGAGGCCCAAAGTGTGCCAAGAAAATATCCCCCACACCATTACACCACCAGGCTGAACGGTTACAAGGCAGGAGGGATCTGTGGTTTCATGTTGTTGACCACAAATTCTGACCCTACCATCCAAATGCAGCAGCAAAAACAGAGACTCATCAGATCCAGACAACGTTTTCCCAATCTTCCATTGTCCAGTTTTGGTGAGTCTGTGTGAATTGTAGCCTCAGTTTCCTGCTCTTAGCTGACAGAAGTGACACCCAGTGTGGTCTTCTGCTGCTGTAGACCATCTGCCTCAAGGCTGGACATGTGCGCTTAGAGGTGCTTTTCTGCCTGCAGACCTTGGTTGTAACCAATGGTTGTTTGAGTTCCTGTTGCCTTTCTATCAGCTGGAACCAGTCTGGCCATTCTCCTCTGACCTCTGGGTTTAACAAGGCATTTCCACCCACAGAACTGCCGCTCACTGGACATTTTCTCTTTTTTGGGCACTTCTCTGTAATTCCTAGAGATGGTTGTGAGTGGAAATCCCAGTAGATCAGCAGTTTCTAAAATATTCAAACCAGCCTGTCTTGCACCAACAACCATGCCATGTTCAAAGTCACTGAAATCACCTTTCTTCCCCGTTCTGATGCTCGGTTTGAACTGCAGCAGATCGTCTTGAGCACGCGTTGAGTTGCTTCCATGTGATTGGCTGTTTTGAAATTAGCGTTAACGAGCAGTTGGACAGGTGTGCCTGATAAAGTGGCTAGTGAGTGAACATTACACATGTACTTGGCCAGTAAATTATCATTCATGTTTTGAGGGAAAAATAAGTCTTACTGAAAAAAGAAGGGAAAAAATTACAAAGCTTTTCAAAGGATTTATCAACATTTTATCAATGGGGCGATGGTCCAATAATGAGCGTGACTTATATTTTGACATAATAGCCACATATTGGAGAAACTTAGAAAAGGATATGCCTTTCAGCGCCGCTTGTAGTGTTCTGTTTAAATGAAGAACTTAGTTTGTAATAGTCTCCTCAAAAAGTTAAGCCTCATGCTCATTGAACTGAAGTTATTTATAATAACTAACATGATGTTGGCTGATGTGGGGTGAGGTTTTGGAATAACATGGAGGAAACTTGGAGGGAAGAGTCAAAGATGGAGTAAAAATGACGTGTTATCCACTTAAAATCCCCGATCGCTAGTTGGCAGCAGCACACACTGAGCCTCTTTGAGCAGCTCTACACCGCACTGGAACAACAAGATCTCGCGAGAATCAGCTTGTGTTGAGTGCTAAATGTTCAGTCAGCCTCACAATCTTTGTTATTATGAGATATGCGCTACTTAGTTTTTGCTCGGTATGTGTACCGAACCAGAACTCTGTGCCATGTTGCTGCCAATACCGTATCAAAACTCAGATTGTGGTGCTTTGCAGTGGGCTCTAGATGAGAACCAGTGACACTTGAGATGTATCGCGATACGTATCGTCAGACTCTTGTGAATACACACTCCTAGTAGAAATGTTACACCATTTAAAAAAAGAAAAAGGACCATTTTTGAAACGTATCTATTAAAAAATGAGAAGCCTAATGGGACGATGTGCAGACAATCCTGACTTCTTTGTAAGTTATTTTTTGGGGTTTGTGTGAATAATTATTATAGCTTCAACATGTGAACATGTGGGGTGAAAATTAGTAAGATTTTTCTTCTACCCACGACTTTTTGAGCACTAATCTCTGTTTATCGTATTTATCCTGATATATATATATATTTTTTTGTGTTTAAAAATAAAAGGGAATCAAATCAAATCAAATAATGATGCATTTTTTTCTGCAGGAAAACTGCTGGACATGATAATTTCTTTAAAATTTGTAGTAAAGGCCTGGAGAATTATATAACTTCAGAATGTTTCTTTCCTTTTTTTTACTTTTTGAAACATTTTTTTTATGTTTGACAGATATGAGACAGCAACGTTACCATAGAAATCATACATTTACACATTTAGATGTTGACACTATCAAAATTGAAGGACATGCAGATGTTTTTTTTAAAATGATTTAAGAGCACAATTTAACAAGATTTCTTGGCTTTTCATAATAATTTTTTCCCATTCAAGTTCCTTTAGGGGCAGAAATATAAACCAATCTAAAATTATAATACTGCATTTTAATATTTCAAAAAAACCTTCAATTTCTTAAAATTCTTCTAACCTTTTTTTTCAAATCAAGATTGATGCACATTTTTTTACTTTAAAATAGATGCAAGGATGACAGGAAGTTATTTCTTTAAAAACAAACAATTCTGAAATGAATTATTTATTGCATTTAATATGAAATGTGTTTGGAAAACATTCAAAGGATCAATAAAGCTTGTAAAAAAAACATCAACAAATAAATATTATAATAAATACTACCTTTTCAGAAAAAAAGCTAATAAAATGCACTTCTTATTTTGGACTTAGGGTGAGTGTTTCGCTATTTAGAAAATAAAGAAGTTTATGGTAAGAATTCAAAAATGACAGTAAAATGGTCAGAAGTTAAACATTAAAAAAAGGGTTTGTTTTTCAAATTCAGACCAAGCCTGTTAATGTCTTCTCATCTTTTTAAACAGATCAGCCCTTCATCCGGTGCTGTTTGCGGCTGCTTCAGAAAACTGTAGGTTCAAGTGCTGCTAATGGATAAATATGGACCGTAAAGTGCAGTTTTTCACACAAAAGTGGGTTTGAGGTCTTCCTTGAACACCACGGGCCGTGCGGACGGGCAGAGGCTGATGTAGTCGTCGAACTCGCTGTCAGAGGAGTCCGAGGAGCTGTCGGAGCAGAGCAGCGAGCCTCTCTGCGTGCAGGAGTCGCAGTAAGGTCGATGATAGTAGCAGTAGTCTGTGGAGCTGCTGGAGTCGGAGTCCCAGTATCCGCTGGAGTCTCGAATGTTTTTGCGGCGCTGCTTGTGATCAGCCGTCTCCTCCATGTCAGCCGGAGCTGGAGGGTTCTGTCCTGGACACGTGGGATATTTTAAGACACATCTTCTGCATTTCCCCCCCTCCTCGTCTCTTTCCACTTCCGGGTCGCTGCTTGGATCATGGAAAACCACGTCCCTCACGGTATGACCTTCTGGAGACGGGAGCTCACAGTTAACTCTAGTCTTTCTGCAGCTGGGGGCTTGTGGGCCCTTGAAGAGACATGGAGGGGCCAAACCTCTTCTGCTGGAGTGAAAAGGCGGCCGACGCTTTCTCTTCATGCTGGGGGAGATGCTGGGGTAGCGGAACAGGAGGGGTGGATGTGGGGAGTGGGGTGTCTGCAGGGACAGTGGGGACTGTGTGCTGAGTTTTAGGTGGGAGGGGGTCCTGGGCGGTAAGCCGGGAGATCGCAGCGTGGTCTCCATGATTGCGTCCACACTCAGCTCCTGCAGGATCTCCTTTAGCTGCTCACTGCTTACAAACCCAGCTGGGTTTGTCTGCAACGTCAGCCCGCTGGGACTGAGTAGTGAGACCGTCTGCGAGGGGTTCAGACTTCTTTGGGTTTGCAGGGAGGTGATGAAGTGGACCGCCTCCTCTGCAGTCCTGGCAGGAAATGTGAGGGACTTTAGGTCATCGCCCACTGCGGACTCCTTTGCCTTTGAGACATCTGTCTGAGGTTCACAGGAGGACGTATCCTCAGGAAGAGGAGGTGAAATGGACTCGAGGGAGTTTGGAGGAGAGGAAGTCTCATAGAATTCCCTTACAGGTAAAACAGGAGCAGAGGTCACACGACAGGAAGTCAGTCTGGATTTAGTGTCGAACTGTGACAGAGAGGAAGAGGGGTCCTCAGACTGGAGCTCAGTGGTCTGAGTGGTGGATGAGTTGAGGTTAGTGGGGGAACAGTCCAGATCCTGGTCTTTGTTGGGACGGCTCTCCGTCATGAGCCGAAGGAGTTTGTCTTTGGCGCTGTTTACCTGCTCCTGAAGACTTTCAATGGCGACATTTTTCTTAAAAAATGGAAAGAAAACAATAAGTATCTGGATAGAAAAATAATCTATCAATGTGAGACATTTTTATTTGGTTTTACCATTGACCGTTTATGAGAAATGGACCCAATGAGTGTGGCATCACCCTTTTTTTCCCGCCGTACGGATGCCGCCATGTTGGAGCCAGACAACGTCGGTAAGCAGTGAGTCAGCCTGAGTCAACATTTCTATGGCAACCACCTCTCACCAAACAGGAATGAGCTTGTTGTAAGGCCACACCCCTACCACTTGATAGTGGGCTACACGAAATCGGTCAAACATTTTGAACACGTTTTTATTGAGGCTTCTGATCTGTCAGTTTATAACTTGAATAACTTGTACTACAGAAAAAAATAATATAAAAAATATTGACTGAGTAATAGCAGCTCATTTCTTAATAGAAGTCTATGGGATTTTGGCTTTTTGGAACCAGTGAGTACTTCCTGTTTGGAACGCCAGGAGGGAGGGGGTCACTCAGTCCAGTTCTCAAATACAGTCAATGGGTTTTACAGACATATAATAAATAACTTGACGTCTGCTGTAGAACAATAAGGAGTAGTTATTAAAACACATTGATGGTTTAAATCATTAGTACAACACAGTTCTAATGTAAAAAAGTAGGGGTGTATATCTTTCCATCTCACATGATTCAATGTGCATCTCAACACATGGTCCATGAAACGACACATAAAAGAGTCAGCTTGTGGCGACATATATGACCAAATTATTTTTGCCTAAATTGATACGATGTAGAAATAGTTATCATTCATTTGACATTGAAACTATAAATGCAAATGCCTTTTAACAGAGAAAATATTTTGCTCTTACTAGCATTTTTTATTTTAAGCAACAAAAACAAAACATCTAAAGGACAAAACACCCTCAAACACAAAACCGCCCATTGTGGGTCTTTTTGACGGTTTTGTTCTTTATGGTTAAATAAAAGTGTGTCATCTTAATTTATTCTGGTATTGTTAAAAGTGTTGTCAAAAAAAAAGTTTTCATTGTGCAAACAGCACACATCCTTCACTGTGGTTCACCTTCAGCCAATTGTAATTGAGCGGACTTGGCAGAAGTGAACTTGTGATTGGACGTCTTTTTGTTTGCCTTAAATGTACATAAGTAGAGAAAAAGGAAGAGAAACTGACAAAGTCTGCCAGTAATCGATTGTTTACTTCCTAATCAATTTAATTCCTTTTTTTCCAACACATTCTTGTCCATATCTGTGGTTTTCAGCTGATTTACTGCTGTGACGCAGTATTTTTTTCGACACACATCTGTTATCCTTTACATCCCTAATAAAACACTTTTTATTCATTTCCACAACTTATCTTTCCCCATTCTCACCACTAGAGGTCAGCAATCCCAAACCAGTACACTGTCTTTTCAAACTGAAAATAGTTCAAATCAAAAGTTTCACTGAAGTCAGTCAAGTTAAAGATGATCTATTCAGAGAAGCTTTTTGATCAATATTTTTGGTATCTTTTAAAGAGATGTTTTGTGCCTTTTGAATAATAGTTTAAAATCTGATGTACCGGTAATTGCATTTTTGATTTGAATTCATCCATACAGTGTTTGTCTGAACTAGCTGAATCCCTTTTGGGGTCAAGCCATTGCTGGAGACAACCCACAAACTGTTGGGTGAAGGCGGGGTACACCCTGAACAGGCCACCAGTCTGTTGTGGGGCCACACATTCACACCTTGTGGCAATTTAGATACCTTTGATCTATGAAATCTTTTTAAATGTGGGAGGAAACTGGAGCAAAACCACTCATGCAAGGGGAGAACATACAAACTCCACCCAGAAAAAACCCAGCCAGGATTTGAACCAGGAACTTCTCGCTGTGGGGCAAGAGTGCTGCTCTCTAATTTAAACTCCCCTTTGAATATTTGCACCGCGCTCTTTTACATTCTTTTATTTGAATCTCTGAAAATGTTTAAGATGTAAAGTGTAATTGTTACAGGCAGATTCCTTCTGATTTGTATCCATCCATCAACTAAACCTGCTCAGTCCCCCTTGGGGGTTACAGGGTTGCTGGAGCTTATCCCTCCCACTTTTCTGTGGCATGGTTCTTTTCATTTTTCTGTTTTCCAAAAAAGTGCATTACCTCACTCAGCAGTTTCTTCATGGAGTCATTCTCTCCCAGCAGGTAGTAGATCTCATCATGGCTGTACATGGACGCCTGGCTCTTACTGGGGCTGCTGAAATACTTGGCCATCTGACTCGGGTTGTTCTGATCCTCCTCAAACTGTCGACACTGGGTGAGCTGCGAGGTGCAAAAGCAGCGTTTCAGAGGAAAACGTAACAAGTTACAGTTGAAAATGATGAATGACTTGCCCAGCGGCAAAAACCAGCAGAAGGGTTTGATCTCCCCGTTTTTCAGCAGGTACTGTATGTTTAAGCGGCAGAGTCAGAATTGAAATATTTCCTTCCCCTTCTGCGTAGAGCCATTCCTGCACTGTAACGTAAACTCCCTGCCAGACTCTCAGAGTCATAAACCAGTTTCCCGCCGTCTGCAGAGTTTCGACTCATCCAAAGCTTTTGTGTGAATCACGCTGCACTGACAGACATGGAAACCGGAGACACGGCATCACAGAGGTTTTATGGCCAAACTGACAACCTCCTAGCTGTCAACCCCACCGCCGTTTCTCTGAAGCTTCTGCCTTCTCCATTAAACTAGGAAAACAACTTTCCTGTTAACCCTTCAGCCGTTTGGTGCGTTTGCTTCATACCTGAGGCACAAACAGCATGCAGTTTGTGGCCAAAGTGCAGATGAAAATGGCTCCGGCTACAACGGCGTAGACCAGGTTAGGCCAGGCCTGCAGGGAGGTGGACACCGGGACGACTACGGCAGAGGAGAGAGTGACCAGGGTGACGGCGGTTATGATGGTGGGAGACTGGTTGACCGGAGTGTGGCTGACATTGCTGGTCAGTCCGGCCAGATAAGTGCCATAGAGAAGGAGACAACCCTGAAGAAGAAGCCATGGAAAAATGACAGAAAATTAGAAAATGAATCCGTCTTTTCCAGCTATCAACTGATGTTTTTGACCACAGCAATGTTTCCTCACACAAACTGCACGTTTGTAAACTATAACATATTTTAATACCATGTTTGTCACATGAAGAATATCTTCTGATAATATTTGAATTTTGATTAATTTTCTGAAGCATGAACAACTTGCATTGATGGTTGTATTTCATACTTTTTCATTGGTGCTGGCCGTAAATACCAGTAACACTTTTTTTTTTTGCACATTTGGAGTCCCACGGAGCAGATTTTGCAGATTTTTCCCCCAGATGCGGCAAAAAGAATATTTAGATTTAAAAAAATGTTAAAACAGGTCAGGTGTGTTATCATAGAAATCTCAGATGTCAAACCAAATGACTTGCTTCTGCATGTGAATACATTTTTAACCCTTTAACAACCAAACCAAGACAGAATCAATGAAAGGTGAGAGCGGCGTTAAATGGCTTGCAGGCGCTACCCGCCCCCCCTCTTTGACCCCCTCCTGACACGCCCTTACTGGCTGAGCCGCTGCCACACACTGGTCAAGGGTGCACAGAAATTAATGATAAAAATAACACTTTTTCAAAATGGAAGCTTTTCTGTTTGTTTACTCTCCATAGCAACTATTTAATTTTCCTGGTGACGACGGACAGGTCTATGTACTTTTGTATTCCCTTGGCAACAAAAGTTTTTTGTTAACCACCCTCACATTCCCAATATCCTCATACTGTATGTTATATTGTTTCATTTAGCTTGAGCTCAGGATTGTTGTTTTTAATTTTTTTCTCTGCATTCTGATAAAACTAAATTGAAATCCCTTGTTGGAACTGTAGAAGGTACTAAAGGTGGGTTTTTTTTTGTTGAGGTCAAAGGTCAGTTAAAGGGTCAACAGGAATACCTGCCTTCTGCACAGCAATGATGATGATCCACACGTCTGAGTACACTGAAGAACAAGCGTCCAACTGAGATAAAGATGAAGAAACGTCTCCCTGCATCACCTGCACAGAAAAAACAAAGACGTTTAGAAAAACTGGCAGCATAAACAGTCAGATCAAATTTGGTGTAATGTGACGATCAGCTCAGCTCTGTAAAAAAAAGAAAAAAAAAGAAGAAAATTCACCGTCATAACTGCAGCCACAGACCGAGAACACCTCACAGGATCTGTCAAATTCCAACCGGTGAGAACCATCACATCCACCATCAGCAGCAGAAACACCATCCCAATCAGCTGAATGTCTCGGATGATCTGAGACAGAAAGAAGGTCACATGAGGGAGCCGTTTGTGTAGAAATTAAAAGACAATGCGTTTCATTTTGGAAATGTTACAAGTTACAATTACACGTTTGGAAATATTTCATATGTGTATATATATATATATATATATATATAAACACACTGTATGTGTGTGTGTGTTAGGATGAGCCGAATCTCAACACATTTCTGTTTACCGTTTATTATTGTTATGTTATTGGCCTTTAATGTCAAAATAATAAAAAATAACACCTTAAAGTAAAACACAAAGGTGCCAGTGAGGTTAATACAGGTTTTGGCGGACGCACATGTTTCTGCAGCAAAAACATGCAGACTCACCACTCTCTTGTCAGGTACTCTTTGAGTGAACACTCTGTACAGTCTCCACGTCTTCCCCAGAATCGGCCCAAACACCAACGTGCTCCCGAGACAAAGCGTCCAAATCCGGGCCTGCACCAGAGAGCAGAGTAAGGCCACCTCACCACATGCGCTCTCCATTGTGCCACGTTGGAGGCAGTCTTGTACGCTTACCTGCAGAATATATGAAGAAGTTCCACCTGGGGAGTGGGTGTGGTCTTCCACAGCAAACAGGAACCCGCTGATGTACGTCAGGACACTTCCACAGAGAGTCAGCACGTTGAGGTTGGGACTGGACATCTTCACTATCCTAAAGATATGACACCCAACCGGCTCAGTTTGTGTTGACCCTTTTGTGAGGTTTGCGTTGTTTCACCTCACACTCTACCTGTTATTTCTGAAGCGCACGGTGAAGAAGAGGAAGCAGAACGCCAGGAAGATGCCGCAGGACAACAGAGTCCACATCACTGCGGTCAGAACCGGTGAAAGGGAACGCCGCTGGGGCTCCCAGTCTGTCTACACACAGAAACATTTATCCTGTTTAAAAAAACAGCATTTTAAAGCAGGTTCAGTGCAACACCATGTTAAATATCAAACACAAGAGAAGGAAGCATAGATTTCTTTCAGCAACTTTTATTTGAGAGAAGAAAGCTGCAAACATCATAAAACAGGTATTTTTTTCACACACATCAGTGGAAGTAAAAGCAGATAAAGAATTCAATCATCTTCTCATCTATTGTAAAAGCGGTTTCATTGGTCTTTCGATTGAGATAATGACCCTTTTTAGCTTAAACCAAAAAAACCTTTGTTGTTTTCTAAGACAAAGTCTCTGCAGAGTGGCAGGATTTCATCACAAATTATTAAACTCGCCCCCCCCTTTCCCATCATCCCTTTGTTTGCACACTCTCCTGGTAGTCTAGAGTCCCTCACACCCCAAACCTAACATTAGCGGGGCAACAAAATGCCAAACAATATCACAGCTATCCAGTCATACAGCTTTGATTCAAATTCCAGCTCAGACAAGGAAAACAATGACGGACAGGGATCTATTTGTCTGCAATGGATGCATCAGAATGGAGTGAAGCAGGGAGCTTGTGGCCCGCCGATTGTAGCTCCTACATCACTCCTGATTTACCACGATTCAAATAAAGAAATTGAGATTGATTTTCTTTGTACGTTTTCTCTATCATGAGAAAAATGCCACAAAAACATGTTAAAAAACACCAAATACACTCTTTTCATAGAAGTGGGCGCTTAAGCCCAAAAGCCCTTAAGCGCGTCTCTTCCTGGTGTCTGTGTACAAAGACAATCTCCAATGAAAATTGTGTTTTGTTGTTTTTAACATGTTTTTGTGGCATTTTTCTGATAATGGAGGAAAATTGAGCTCAAAATTGCATTTCTGAATATTTCTTTATTCAAACCGTGAATCAGAAGAAGACAAGGAAAAAAGAGCGTACTTGTGATGCAGAAAATACGCAAAGAGGGCCACAAGCTCCCTGCTCTGCTCCATTGTGATGCATTAGTGTTTTCTTTTCCTCGTCTGAGCTGGCATCTGGCTCAAAACTGTACGGCTGGTTAGCTCCAATATTGCTCGCCATGCATGCTACATTGGTAATGTTGGGTTAAGGGTGTAAGGAGGTTCATGTAAACGGATGGGTGACAGGAAGGGGGGCATAGGATTGCTCCGCGCCAACAGTCGTGCCCACAACTCAGAGGCTAATTTCCTAATGAACTACTGCCGCTATTCAGAAATTGTACTTAAAAATAACACAGGTTTTTTGATTTTTGGCTAAAAGACCACTTTTAAAATAGCTCAAAAGATAATCAGAGTGGGTCTTTCACAGACAGGAAGGTCACATGTTGACTGGCAGAACGACAAGGGGAGCTGAGTTGACCCCGCCGTGGTTTCTACGGGGGTTTAAGTGGGGGAAAAGTCTTTCAGAGAAAGAACATCCTGTGAACGTGTAGATATGAGAATGAGAGTCCGGGTTGTAAAAGGAAACTTGTCCCCACCCCACGTCCACATACACACCAACCCTCTGGGGCTCATCCAGCAACGGCACACACACAGGAGGGCTGCAGAGTGCCCAGTATTTGCCCTCCTTTCTCATCCCAAGGGTCCAATACCCTCTTTCAGGGTTCAACCAGTTCCCCCCTTTCCTTTGAACCGATTCAAGTGCAACTCCAACGTCCCACTCTGTCTTCCCTTTCACCTGAACCTCAAAGTAAAACCTGCCGGAGGAAAATCCCTCTGTCCCTAAAACACTGGTGCAAGGATAAAATCTCTGTGGGTCAGCAGGTAGCCTCACCGCCACGTTGCTGTGGTAGACCTCTTTTTTGCTTTTGGAGAGCATCAGTTTGGGATGAGCCGTTTTGGGGTCCAGGGTCACGTCCACTGCAAACCTGCGAGCACGTTTGAACTCAGTGGCACAGAGCCTCTTCAACTCCACCTTGACGGCCTCCTCCAGCTCTGACGCGGCTCTCCGGAGCGCCCTCCTCACTGTGCCCACATATTCAGCACTCTCCACAGAGAGGTCATCCCACTGCCTGACAGCTGGCATTGTGGAGAAGTCGGGGAATTTCTGGAGCAAGTAGAGATTGTCCTCTGTGCAAGAGAGCAGCTCCAGTTCATCCTTCCTTGTTTTTAACCTTTCGACCTCCTGCTGCAGCTCTGTTGTAGTCTTGGCGGCACCGATTAGAACTTGTCCTTGTTTTGTTTTCATCGCTTCAACTACCTCAGCTTGACTTTTGAGGAGGATTTGGATCAGTTTCTCAAAGATTTGCGAGCTCTCCTCAACTTCTCTCTCCGTGTTTCTTTTGCTGAGATCGACAGCTTGATTGATTTCAAAGATGGTTTGTCGCCTGCAGCTGATCATCTCTTGCACTCTGACATTCATCTTCACCATCTGAGCTCTGCGGTGTCCGCTTTCATCCTCTATGTGAACAATGTGATGAGCCGCGTGGTCCGTCTTTGTGCAGGCGTGGCACACGTAGCTCTGGTCCGTGTCGCAGAACAAATCCAGGAGTTTCTCGTGCTTCTTGCAAATTCTGTCCTGCATGCCGATCATCGGGCTGATCAGGCTGTGCTTCTTGAGGGCGCTCACCACATGATGGGGCTCCAGATGAGTCTCGCAGAATGAAGCCAGACAGTCCAAACAAGATTTGAAAGCCTTCACCCTTTTTCCGACACAGACGTCGCAAGAAACGTCTCCTTGGTCGCCTGCTGCCTGGTCCACCACATCGATCTCACATTTATTCTCCCTAAAGTGAGAAGCCACCTCTGATATGAAGGTGTTGACCTTGAGGTCAGGTGTCTTGTAAAACCTGTGCTTGCACACAGGACACTGTGCGAGATGAGGGCTCTGCCAATACGTCCGAATGCAGTCACTGCAGAAGTTGTGTCCGCAAGGAGTTGAAACGGGTAGACGGAAGACATCCAAACAGATGGGGCAAAGAAGCTGCTCCTTGGAAAGAACGCTCCCAGCAGATGCCATCTCTGAGAAGACGTTCATAGAAAAAGAAGAAGAAAAAAAAGATGGGATTTTGTGGGAGAAGTATTCTAAGCTCCTTACATTTTTAGCTTTCTGTTATTCCACAAAGCTAGGAACCACTCCAGAAATAGAAATACGTCCACCGTTCCGTTTGATTATAGCCATGCAGTGTTCATGACAGAACATAAAACTGCCTCAAAGATTACCTCACATTTAGAGGCAAATGTTTGAAAAGCAGATAAATATTATAAAGCATGAAAACTGACCTTTTATCTCTGAGCTGCAGAAAGGACAGAGACCCGCTTGTGTTCCCCGACACGAGTCTGCGACCCTTAGGATTCGACTGTCCTCTCTCCGGAGTTGTTATGGTGTAAATAACTGCCTGCTCTTCTATTAAAGGCATCGGTGACAAGGGTGACACTAAACATAGCTGCAGTGGTCCATCCCCTCTTTACCTTTCCTGCTCTCTGCTGTTCAGCTGCCTCTTCAGATGAAATGATACCACATTTAAGAGGAAGGTCAAAGCAAACATTGCTGCATGTCTGAGGACTCATTAGCAGCAAACTCCATTGAAAATGCAGAAAGTAAGAAGAATACAATTTGAAAGGAAAGCTATGACAATTAAAAAGAGCAACAAATCTTCAATACACTTTGAAGCAAACCTTTCAAACAAAATGTAAAACATTCAATCTTGTGCAAACATGAAGCTTTTAGAGGCAAAAAATCATTACGTTTTTCTGTAAAATAAACCTGTGTGATGTAAGTATTTGTGTTATAACCATTTGTGTTGGAGCTGAGCGGAATGCACCAGTTTTTCTATCAGATCTGCACAAAAATATGTCAGTGCAACAATGTGCAACATCAAAATTCACAACAAGTCCTCAGTTTTCATTCCTTTTTTTTCTTCAGTGTTGGTTGGGTCACAAGCTCCCTGCTCTGCTCCATTCTGATGCATTCACTTGTAGACTAATAGATCCATGAACATCTTAGTTTTCCTCGTCTGAGCTGGAATCTGGATCAAAACTAAACGGTTGGATAGCTCTGTTTTTGTTCGCCATTTTCGCTGCACCAGTAATTTTATGTTGGGGGTGTAAGGGGCTGTAAGCTAACAGAACAGAGAGCTCTCAGCAATGGGGAAGGGAAGGTGGTGGTCTTTGCTCTCTGCCAACTGTCAGAGGCAAATTTTGAATGAACTACTGCCGCTCTGCAGAAACTATGTCCAATTTCTTTCTTTTTTTTGGGTAAAAATGGCATAATCCTAATTAAAAAACCACTGGGAATGCTTTTTCAATAGATCAAAAGCTGATTGGAGTGGGTCTTTAAACTGATGTAGCTCCTTTTTTATCATAACAAGATTTTTTATGTCATTATAAAAAGTTTTTTTTTTTAAATCCTGCTTATTCAACGTGCCGTAATATTAAAATCGTGATATTGATGTGTCAAGCAGCCAGTTTGCTGAAACTGAAAGAAACTGGCTAAAAGGGGGAGATAGAGTTACACTACTGGAAATAAAATGGTTGATTTCAAGCAATCAAAACAAAAATAAAGAAGACAAACTACAGAAATATGCAATAAATGTAGCAAACTTAGGATAATTAGTCATTAATTGATAGGAAAATACATGTATTTAAATGTCTATAATTCAATTATAATTACTATTAATCATAAATACACATATTAGCTCTTATCTAATTTAAACCATTAAAAATAAAGTTTGTCTCAATGAGCTCGATTAATTGCTTGAAAAGGGGGGAAAGTCTTTTTATACAATCCCAACTTTAAAAATCTTAACTCACCTTTTATCTCGAGGTTTTGTATAATTATTCGGTTTTAAATTTCAAATCAGTTTTTTTATTGGCTACAAGTGAAATTCATTTTAATGCAATTCATAAAATTCATTTGAATTTGAAGTGAAGGCATTGGAGCATCTTCATAGAAAAAGCTCTTGTGAGACAGTTTCTATAAGGTTTTTTTTTATTTTTTTACCAGCAGAATAATAAACAACAAAAGAGCCACCTGTTGCTATGGCAATTTTGACAAAACAAACAAAAAAAGTGTTTTGTGGTGTTTTGTGTTCCTCGCATGGGATGAAACTTTTATTTAAGAGAATCAGGCAGTGTGTTTATTTGAAGTCCACAGGATCATCAGCACTGAGCACAAATGTCAAGTGTTTCTATATGAATCCCATTTACCATCCCAGGTTACCTTGATTAGGCCGCACAGCCTTTGCAGAATGTCCAGCCCCTCCTGCCTGCTGACTCCTAACTGGATGAAACAAAGTGGGGACTCACAGAGGGAGCTGCAGTTCAGCTCAGTCTCCATGACTCCAGTCGGTCTTTCCACCATCACATAAACATCCTGTGGAATCAAAGCAACAATAGGGTCCAATAGGTTTATACACATACACATCTGTACACCGCTGTTTAGCAGAAATTGAAAGTCTTGTGTCAGTCAGGACCTTTTCCATAAAATGTGTTATGGAAGTAAAAGTTTTGACAATTCTCTGTGTAGGAAGCTGGTGAAAATAACTGCCAGTGACCATCTTTCTGATGGTTATCGATACATTTTAATCCATTTTTCCATGCAAGAGGATTTCAGCACAAAAAATGCTTTGTCTGCATTATTGGTCTGTTTAAACACAGCATCCCAACCAGGTTTAGGTCTAGACTTTTATTGGGCCACTTCAAAACTGAACCTGCTGTGAGGTTCCTTTAACACACTTAACCAACCAGCTGAGAAAGGAGACTGGTTCTGTGATAGGAACCAGTCTGGAACCTCTGAACTCTATTCTGTATGTAGATGGATGTATCTAAGAAGTGCTGCACACACATCACACAACCAACAGCTGTCGCTTAAAAACGTCTTCAGATCCACGGCAACCTTGACTACTGACTTTTACAGCATAACTTACAATCAAACAACAAAAAATGTACAAAATTTTGCTAATAAGTGACACTAGGGCTCAGTATCACCTGAATCACTTTGATTAGACTATTCAATTTTGAATTTACACGGTTTACACGTTTAGACATTTGAATAGAAACACAATATATATGTTTTAAAGATATTAATATTAATCTGATTCAGGGAATATATTTGTCAGTAAATGAATAAACCAATGAGATTGTTAACACTGCACAGTGTTTCATGATTTCTAAAAGGAGAAGCTCAAAAAAAACTATTGTAAAGGCTCTAGACTGACTTATATTACAAAAATAAATGTTCTGCCTCTCCTGGAGAGCGTTTCAGTTCGGCCACTTGGTGGAGCTTACGGTATTGGATTATACTTTATTCCAGAAGATTTGAGCAAAAAACTGTGCTTTAGTTTAGCTTTTGTTGCACTGCGCCAAAACTCAGAGGTGAATTTCTGATGAACACCTGCTGCTATGAACAAACCATATCCTAAAAAATGAGAATTTGTTTTATTTAGGCTAAAAACAGCATAATCATAATTTAGAAGACCTCGGGGAACGCTTTTCCAATAGATCAAAAGATGATCGGAGTGAATAATCCTTTGTTCCTGGAAGTTGGCTGTGCCGATGTCGGCTTTCGTGTTTAGTCTCGGGTGTGTTTCCATGTTTCTGATGAACTCCATGAACAGTTGTAGGTCCTGTCTCCACCACAGTGGGGCATCCTGACAGAAACTAGGTCACAGCACTGATCAGAGCCATAAAAACAACCCAGCATTGCACTTTAAAAAAAATCCCAACTGCTTTAAATCTGGGGAACAAACGGCTGATATAAAAGTTTCTAGAAGCCTCGTGGCTTCTTCTTGTGACTGGAAGCTTGTTTTTCCTCGCAGCATTTTTGCTTTTTTAGGACAGATTGAACTCACAGAGAATCTCCTCAGCAGGTTCACTGTCGGCTCCCACTGTTTGACAGTCCTACACTGTACCGGTAAACAGCAGCTTGTCACTCTTGCCACAGGCATTTTTACGAGGCTACCCCTTGTTGCACAAACATGCTGAAGATGAAATTATGAGGCACACCTGATACTCTCACTTGGAACGAGACTCAGAACCTGTCTTAGTTTTGCAGTGACTCAGCGAGACGCAGAGAGACCGTTTGTATCCGTCCCAATGGTCAGACAGGTGAGTATTAGCACGCCAGGCATCATGTGTCTTGTCTGAAAGATGACTAAGACAACCTGGGACATCTTGGGTTAATTAATAAGTCGAGACTTACAAAGCTTGAAATAAATGATTAGAGTCACGTTATTCAAATCTGCTAAGTTGGAAAGATTGCCAACAAAATCAAGAGAACAAACGTTGCTTGCAGAACAATGGTCCTGTGGGAAACATATCTGGGAAATGTCTTCAGTTCCTGTTCATGTCCTGTCGTCACTTTCCAAGTTTAGATTCTAGTTCAGCTTCTTCCAGCAGGAAGAGCTGACAGACTGCGGCATTTCCTCCAAACCTTTTGCTGGTGGATCCCGCCGTCGAGCAGAGGTCACCAAAGGTCGACCTGTATCCAGCTGCAGGGGGACTCGGGGTCACTGCCTTAGCAGCATGTGACTTTGAGCGGCGCCGGGGTTTACGGGCATGTTTTAGCAGTTCACGATAAGGAGTGTCTTCTTAAGTCCTGAAGGCTAAACCACAAGTAATACCGGAGCAACGTGAACGTGGTGAGGCCCTCACCTGAATGCACTAGCTTTAACTCTTCACTTTCTTTGCTCTAAAAAAATCTGTTTGTATTTCCAACAAACTTCTGAACCCAGAAAGAAACAAAGAGCCAGTGATTATAAAACATTTAAATAAATCCACTCTTTGTCCTGTCAATCACTCCATTTGGAAGATTAGAGGCCACTGCCAGATGCCGGGCCAGTTCAGAGGCCAACACTGAAGCATTCTTTCTGAGTAAATAATCCGTTTATAAGTTTATTCTTTAATCTGAGTCAGAATGCATGTTCTGGCAGGCAAACAGCCATTTACGGGCACAGTGTGCATTCTACCTACTGGTTTCTATTATTTGCACAAAAATATGTACAAAAATGATCTTTGCTATGAAGAAAAGTACGTTATGAAATAGGGAGGTACACCAGACCACAAGATAAAAGTAATCTGAGTAATAAAATAGCATAAAGGAAGGAGAAAACCTTTTCCGAAACATCAAAAAGGTTTCATATAATGCAAAAAAAAAAAAGGAAAAAAACACATTTAATCGGTTGGAAGCCCTTTATTTTCTGTAGAAAATTTAGTTTTAAGTTTAAATAATGCTAACTTGCATAAAAAAGATATAAACTTTGTAAGGAAAATGATCAGACCTTGCTCTTCAAAGCACCGTGAAGATCCCATCACCTCGTCCTGCGTCGGAGTCCATGGACGCCTTAAAGCCAGGATCAAAATGAAATGAAAGGTTCTATATTGCCACATTTCTACATGATTCCCGCCTGCGCACCCCTGAAAATGACTCCCATCCGCAGCGACTGCCCTGAAGGTTCCTGCCTTTCAGGAAAACTACACCAGACTGTTGCCGTTTCCATGTGAGCTTTGAAGGAGGAGGAGGGAGGTGCACGTCAGGATGGGAGGTGACTCCGTTTGGACTCCGGCCGCCTCCTGAATGATGTTACCGGCAGCTGCAGGGGGTTTGTAACAGTTTCAGAGCAGGACTGGGCGGCACGAGGGACAGCCAGGGTCTTACTCATCCCCAAATCAAAATAAATATTTCCATGACAGCCTTTGTTTTATGGAAAGAGGGACCTGTGTGTGAATGCAGGGAAGGGAGGATTCCCGGAAACAACCATATTCTTTTCAGGGGGGTACATTTAGAAAACACATAAAATAATAGTTTCTCTTTTTGCCTTCCATAATTGGGATTTGTTCCGCATGCTTTAGGAGTTAAAAAAGTGTCATTAAAAAGTTGATTATAGTGTGAGCCTACTCTGTCATTCCTGATGAGGGAGTGCCACAACTGACAGCTGACAGGAAAGAGATTTCTGCTTTCACACGGAAGGAAAAGACACATTTTTACCCTGCAACACGACTCAGATTCAACATTTTCTGTATTTTGGCACCAATTTGCCCTGTGATCAACCGGCGAAACATCCACGGTGTAGCTCATCTTCATGGCAGGGATAGGCTCCAGCAACATTTGACCCCAAAAGGGATTAAGCAGGAATATGAGATGGATGGATGGAATGATGGTTGCTCCATGCCAACAGTCACTAATGATCTTCTGCCCCTTCTGCAGAAACTATGTCATAGAAAATGACCCAGGTTTTTAGATTTTGGTTTAAAATGGCATAATCATAATTAAAAGACCACCGGGAACTTTTTACAAATGGATTAAAAGATGATCGGAGTAGGACTTTAAATTCTCCAGAAAAAAACTTAAATTGTTTTTGGGTTGCGCTGTGGTGACGTGGTTAGAACTCTCACCTCACAGTGAGAAGGTCCTGGTTTGAGTCCCAGATGGGACCTTTCTGCTTGCACGTTCTCCCCGTGCATCCGCGGGTATTCTTCAGGCTCCCCGGTTTCCTCCTACAGTCCAAAACCTGTTCAGCCTTTGCCCAACTGCAGCCGAGATAGGCTTCAACAGCCCAATGACCCCAAAAGGAATTCAGTGAGTTCAAAAAATGGTTGGATCGACAAGATATTTTTTAATAATAGATAAGCTCTTACATATTACATCACAATAAAGAAGTGCTTACCTCGTATTTCATATTTTGATATTTCATATGTATTTTTATCTTTAAAAATGAATGCATTCCATTTTAACCTAAACAATAAACTTCCTTCAGTGATGCATGGTGGTGGGAGTATAATAATTAGCAGGGATCATGAAAAAAGATGATTAATTTGAAATCAAATGGAGCTATTTTTAAATTATTGCCTGTTTTTTCATCTTGATAAAAGTAAAAGTTTGTTTGTAATATTTGTCTTATATTCCTGGTAAAAATCTATGCAAATCACTTAAGGTTATGAAAACATTTTGTTTAGATTTCAGTGGAATAACCATACTTATTTTTACCTTAATAATAAAGTTATTTATTTCTTATTTTTTCATGAGGTAAATGTGTAAAACAAAAACAAAGAAAATCACCAAATAAATTACTCCAAGGAAAGTTGAATGAATTTGACTATGACTACAAACAAGCATCAAGCATCAACATGTGTGAGAACAAAGATGAGGAGAAAATGACGTTAAGGTTAAAATTTGTGGATTCAGACAACATCATGATCTAACGGACTGATGAACCTAAAGCGTGACCATGGCTCTCAAGTTTCTGACACCGTCAGGTTTATTCAGACTGAATTAGCAGCAGGTGGACCGCGTCACGGATGCAATTACAGGTCATTTCAATAATTCATGTCAAAGGTACAGGATTACTGCTCAAAAAGCAGGAGTCGGAGTGGAAACGTGAGCTGACCTGCATGAAACTGGACCCGTTCATGTTTACTTAAGTAACCAGGGATCAATTCAAACGCCAGGACATTTTGATTAACAAATACAGAGTCAGATACAGTCTCCTGCTGGATCATCATATTGTGCACATGTAGCAGCTGGAAACCCACCAAAAAAAACAAATAACAAGCAAAGTTTTTACTCTGACGACACACCATTTCCTGTTGAGCCGCTGCGAACAGACTGTTTCCTGACGTGGAAGCATCTGCAGCTGGGATTCGGCTTTGCAGGGTGCCGGTGAACGCAGTGTTTCTTTAGCACTGTGTGGGGGTGAAAGTGTGGCGTGGCGTGGAAAGCATCAGATGCTCCTCAGACATGCCCCGGTCTGCCCGCTAAACAAACCCTCATGTGAAACGCTTCTGCTCCTCTAAAAGTGTTACTATGGGTCTGGGATTAGAAGCTCACGATTAAAGCTCCCAAACAAGTTCCAGTCATGGTGTGTCTAATACAAAACCATCAGCCCACTCACTTTTCAGCGATAATCCTGCAGTTACATAACAGAAGTCTTTTATCCGCAGACGCAAAGACATCGTAAAAGGGAAACGTCAACACAAAACTTTGAAGCAGATGCAGTTTAGGCCTTGGTCACTCCAGGCAGAAATTGGGCAAACCTGTATGGCGCACGTGGGTGACCTGCAAGATCTTAGAACGCTCAGTGAACCTGTAGAGTCAAAATACAGCAGTCAAACAAATCAATATACATTTAAAAACCATGAATTTAGAGCTCAAATCCAGAATCGGAGCCACACAACAGTTTGGTGGTTTGCTCTGTTATCCCAAAAAAAAAAAAAAAAAAAGACAACCTCATGTTTGTCCGGTTTGTCCATCTTCCTCCAGTAAAACCTCTGACTGATTCTGTGATCTGTCCAGACTTCACCTCCTCCAAACCACCACCGGAACAGACCTCAGAGAACTGAGACCACAGCTGAGAACAAGAGACTGTCCGGTCCAACACAAAGATTTTTCAACTATGATTAAGATACATAAAGTTTGGCCTAGATTACAAAAGTGGTTTATTCAGACATACCTCTGGTTTGTCAGAAGATTCATAACCCGTGTTGCAACAGTAAAATATGTCCAACACAAGAGGCCTTCAGCTCTCATCTGTTTGCTCAGCTGTTGGACAGGACAAGTTAAAAAAAATAAAAAATAATGAAACTGGAAAATAATGCATGTTCGCGGGTGTTTGATTTGTTTTGTCTTACATTGAAATTCAGTAACCCTTGTGCTATCTTGGATGACTCCACCCTGACATTGACGTGTTCTCCCTACCATGACAAAGGTGGATAAAGGTGGAAAGATTTCATGTAATCCATGGACACCAGTGAAGATCACAAATCATTGAAGAAAAAAGGTTCAGAGCACTGTCTAGTGGGTCTAGATGACCCAACTCCCAATGTTAAAGTGCCTAGGATAGCAAAAGGGTTAAAAACTGGAAATATAATTTGTTCCGTGTGCCATCAATTTCCTCATCAAGGGATCAAGTTTTATTGATCTATTTATCTAATTCTGTCTCTTTAGTTCCATTGACAAAGAGATTCTTAATCTCAATGGGACAATTCCTGGGTAAATAAAGGTTAAATAAATCTTTCACTGCTTTCTGCAAATCTGCTGTCTCAGGAGTCTCCTTATTCTGATTGACTGAACACACCTGACCCAGGTAATCAGCAGCAGGAAGTGCAAGGAGAGCTGGAAAAAAGGCAGGGTGGCAGATCTCCAGGACCAAAATTGAGCAGCCCTGATAGTTCTGTCTATCTAGTTCTACCAATCTATGTACAGTAGTACTATCAATCTAACTATACAGTTCTATCCATCTATGTAGTTCTATTGTCTATCTAGTGCTATCCATCTATTTATCTGGTTCTATTTATCTAATTTTATCATCCATCTGTCCGTCTTTCTAAATTTTGTAGCATGATTGACCCTTGTGCTATCCCAGGCACTTTAACATTGGGAGTTGGGTCATCTAGACCCACTAGACATTACTCTGAACCTTTTTTCTTCAATGATTTGTGAACCTCACCGGTTTCCATGATTACATGAAATGTTTCCACCTTTGTCATGGTAGGGAGAACACGTCAATGTAAGGATGGGGTCATCTAAGATAACACAAGGGTTAATGAAGGGCTGCACAGTGGCGCAGTGGTGAGCGCTCTTGCCTCACAGCAAGAAGATTCCATTCCCAGCTGGAGGACCTGAAACAGAACAGCAATGGGGGCCTTTCTGTGTGGAGTTTGCATGTTCTCCCCATGCATTCGTGGGTTCTCTCTGGGGGCTCTGGCTTCCTCCCACCGTCCAAAAACATGCTTCATCTTCATAGGTTAATTTGTCGCTCTAAATTGTCCCTAGGTGTGAATGTGAGTGTGCATGTGTGTGTGATTTGTGTGGCGCTGCAACAGACTGGATGTCTCCTGCCTTTGCCCACGAGTGACTGGGATAGGCTCCAGCAGCCCCGTGACCCAGAAAGGGACAAAACGGTAAAGAAGAGGGACGAATGAATGAATGAGTGAATGAATGAATGAGTGATAAATATGTAACAAAAAGAAAAGCAAAAAAAGAAAAAAAGCTAGGAATCAGAAAAAAAACCCAAACAGAACTGCTTAACCTTGTTCTAATGTCCCCCTTTTCCCTATGATGTGTGTAAGAGACATTAAAAGATAACACAGCCATGATGTTTTCTCTTGTGGATCTGTCTAACAAATAGGTGTCAAAACTCTTTTGTACAAAAAATCTGATTAAAAAAAACAAAACAAGCACAACTACTTTATAGATCTTTAGCTTTTGTAACATCTGACTCTTCTACAAAAGTTAAGCTTTTGGTTTTTTTTTACTTCACTATAGTAATACATTTACAGTAAAACAATGGCACAAAACAAACATGTTCCTGAACGCACAAACCAACATCCACCTTAAACTTAAAGAAACAGAGCAGCTCACTGCATCACTTTCCCTTAGAAGTTTGTTAATCTATTGTGTTGCTGTCTATAATCCGGTGTTTTCAGTCAATCAGAACCTGGAGTCACATGATCCAGTTGATTGGCAAAGGCAGGACCATCTGGAATAAAATGTATTTGTTCCCTAAAAACAGTCTTATCAGCTAATTTTCCTCACCTGTTTTCTTTTTTGTTAGTCCTGCAGAGATTAGTGAAGCTTTCCCTGGCTCATTCTTTAACAGCAACGTACGTCTGTGGCAGCACTGATGACAGATGAGGAAGTTAGTAACCAGTGAAAATTCAACTTCAAGTGATCCAACTTCCCTCCGCTTCCTCCCATCTTTAGCTCAACCCAGATCATTCATTCTGGGATTAGCAGCAGAGCTCTTACACACAAAACCTAATTGTTGTGCGGGTTTCTGGAGCAAATGCCTGTCATCTGCTGTGTGAATACATCCAGAAGCAGTCATGTGTGAGGTCTGGCGTTTTAGGAATCAGTGCTGATGTGGGGCCGGTATGTTTCTGACACAGGCCGAAAAGAGGATTATTGCATCAAACCTCAACCCCAGAACCACTTTGATCACCATCCACAATGCATGTATGATCACTGCACACGAGGAACAGCCAATGAGAGGTCTGGCTAACAGGAACTCATCTACGACAACTTTCCAAAACCTACTTACCTCGTTTTCTGTTTGTATTAGCAATATTGTGTTAAAAAACATTATGTAACCTCTGTGCACATGTGTGTGTGAATAAAGGAGCCCACGAACAAACTTCTGCACACTGGATCCAAGGTTTCCAAAGAGTTTGTTGCAAATTATTGGTTGTAACAGAGGCAGCCATGCGAGACGCGTTCGAAGGCGGTTCAGAACCAACGAGTCATGTTCATTCACAGCATCTTTTGTGCCAACACATAAAAAAGAAGCAGTGAAGGTGGAGAAAGGATAATGAGGGATCAGGAAATGAATAGAAACAAATAGAACGAATGAATAGAAAAGGAACAAGTAAACGGCGTCTGTCGGGTGATGTTAAAGTATCGGACGGTTGATTGAAGCCAACCGTTCCACGGCACAAAAAGCTTCATCACTGCTCAGATTTAAGAAAGAATTTGCATTGAAAAATAAGTAAAACCAGATTACATTTAAGACAAAGAACAACAACAGAGAAACCAAACAAATCGACAAAACTGTAGGGAGTGTTTTAAGGTTCCAGACAAGAAGTTTGTTTATTCACATCAATGCATTGATTGTATGACAGAACATTAGGGCCACCTTGAAAAAGACAAAAATAAGAAGAAAAATCTAATTTTTCCAAGAATAAAATTGTAGAATTATGAGCAAAAGAGTTGATATTTTACAATAATGAAGTTCTAATTTCACAAGTTAAGAGTTGAGAATTTACGAACCAGGGGGCATAATTCGATCATCCAGTGGCTGGACACTCCGTGCTGCTGGCCAATTATGTGGCCACAAGGGGGCGTAGTCTGGGTCCCCCTGTGTACTGACTGAAATACAAGGTTGTGTCAGGACGGGCAAAAATCTCTGCCAAAGCACCTGTGCTCATCAGTGAAAGCTGATTCACTGTGGCAACCCCTGAAGGGATATGCCGTAAGGTAAACAGCAACAAACTGAGAATTTACCAAGCCTCTTCCAACTGTAGGTGGTGGACATGAGCTAGGAAAAAACAGAAAAAGAAGAAGCCCCTCCCTGCTTATCCAGTGTGAACACCGTGGGCCAAACGCGCGTCACATCATCCCTTCACCTCCATTATACCATGGTCCGGGTGAATACTCGTTTCCGATTGGCTGCTGGGTGTACATTAAAAAGTGATATAACACAGGATAACAGCACGGTGAAAAAAGAAGTTCCGGTCACCTAGCTTAAATGTTTTGTATCACTGGAACGGCTTCTATAAAACAACCTTTTGCTTCATCATTTGGACAAAAACAAGCAGTAAGAGGTGAACTTTCTCTCTGAACTGATCCTTTGTTCAACCTATGGGCAAGATCAGCATACCGTATGTATATAGAGATATATACACTGACCAAAAATTTAAACACAACACTTTTGTTATTGCTCCCATTTTTTAATGGTATGAACTCAAAGATGTGAAACATTTTCCACATACACAAAATAACCAGTTCTCTGAAATATTGTTCACAAATCTGTCTAAATCTGTGATAGTGAGCACTTCTCCTTTGCCAAGAAAATCCATCCCACCTCGCAGGCTGCAGCTTGTTCATAGCGTTCTCATTGGTCGAATAGATTTCGACGCGAGGCGTCGAAAAAAAAAAACGAACCCGAGGCGTTTTTTTTTTTTTGACGCTTTGACGCGTGGCATTTTTTCGCGTCGGTGTGCACACTCTCATTGATGCCCTTTGTTTAGTCACGAGGCGTTAAACGTCGGCGAAAATCGCCGGCGAAATTCGTCCCGGTGTGAACGGGCCTTTAGACTGGCCACAAGAAAAGGCCACTCTGAAATCTTCAGTTTTGTTTTATTGAGGGGGTCAGGGGACTCAGACAACCAGTCAGTATCTGGTGTGACCACCATTTGCCTCATGAAGTGTGACACATCTCCTTCGCATAGAGTTGATCAGGTTGTCTATTGTGGCCTGTGGAATGTTGGTCCATTCTTCTTCAATGGCTGTGCGAAGTTGCTGGATATTGGCAGGAACTGGAACACGCTGGCGTATACGCCGATCCAGAGCATCCCAAACATGCTCAATGTGTCATGGTCGGACTACTAGGGAGACCCAGATGCTGGAACCCGGAAGAAACTCAGGAGGCGATGTAGGATCAGGATGTTTAATAAGAGAAGACAGGGGACGTCGTGGATGCAGGAAACTGCTGGGAGCGAGGGAGAGCACCGAGGACGATGCGGGACAGCCTGTGACGAGGTGGAGCGCCGAGGACGGCGTAAACAGCCTGTGACGAGGTGGAGAGCCGAGGACGGCGAGCACCGCTTGGAGTGAGCGAAGAGGGCAAAGACGATGAGGCAGGAACGTGGCGAGGAACCAGCGTGACCAATGGAGAGAAGACCTGAAGACGTGAGACAAATGGTAAGTACAAGCTAGGATTACTAGAGCGAGAGTAACTCAACTTGAGGCCAGGCGTGATCACTGGAGTGAGTATAACGGACTGGCGTAGTATGCTGGGATGGATCTCCTTAAGAAGGTCTGCCAGGTGATGAGATGATGCAGGTCAGCTGGTTCCAATGAAGGAGCAGGGAGGGGAGGGGTAGCAGCCGGAGGCACCGTGACACAATGGGTGACATGTCCGGTGAGTATGCTGACCATGCAAGAACTGGGATGTTTTCAGCTTTCAAGAAATGTGTACAGATCCTTGCAACATGGGGCCGTGCATTATCATGCTGCAACATGAGGTGATGTTGGATGTCCGGCACAACAATGGACCCCAGGATCTCGTTACGGTATCTCTGTGCATTCAAACTGCCATCAATGAAATGCACCTGTGTTCTTCGCCCATAACAGATGCCTGCCCATACCATAACCCCACCACCACCATGGGCTACTCGATCCACAACATTGACATCAGAAAACCGCTCATCCACACGACGCCACAAACGCTGTCTGACATCTGCCCTGAACAGTGTAAACCGGGATTCATCTGTGAAGAGAACACCTCTCCAACGTGCCAGATGCCATCGCATGTGAGCATTTGCCCACTCAAGTCGGTTACGACGACGAACTGGAGTGAGGTCGAGACCTCGATGAGGACGACGAGCATGCAGATGAGCTTCCCTGAGATGGTTTCTGACAGTTTGTGTAGAAATTCTGTGGTTATGCAAACCGATTGTTTCAGCAGCAGTCCGAGTGGCTGGTCTCAGACGATCTTGGAGGTGGACATGCTGAATGTGGAGGTCTTGGGCTGGTGTGGTTACACGTGGTCTGCGGTTGTGAGGCCGGTTGGATGTGCTGCCAAATTCTCTGAAACGCCTTTGGAGACGGCTTATGGTGGAGAAATGGACATTCAATTCCCTAGCAACAGCTCTGGTGGACATTCTTGCTATCAGCATGCCAATTGCACACTCACTCAAAACTTGTGACATTTGTGGCATTGTGCTGTGTGATGCAACTGAAGATTTCAGAGTGGCCTTTTCTTGTGGCCAGTTTAAGGCACACCTGTGCAATAATCATGCTGTCTAATCAGCATCTTGATATGGCACACCTGCGAGGTGGGATGGATTTTCTTGGCAAAGGAGAAGTGCTCACTATCACAGATTTAGACAGATTTGTGAACAATATTTCAGAGAACTGGTTATTTTGTGTATGTGGAAAATGTTTCACATCTTTGAGTTCATACCATAAAAAATGGGAGCAATAACAAAAGTGTTGTGTTTAAATTTTTGGTCAGTGTATATATCTCTATGTACATATATATATATAGATATAGAGATATATATAGATATATAGATATATAGAGATATAGATATATAGATATATAGATATAGATATATAGATATATAGAGATATAGATATATAGATATAGATATATAGCTTTATGTAGCCGAATCTTGACTGCAGCGGTGGTGCGGCGCGACGCGGACTATTTGTTACGTGGTGCGGCCCAAACAAATAGTCCGCTTTTTATGAGAAAAGCGATCCAAATTGGAAAAAAACAAGAATTAAGGACTAAAAACTGGTTACTATTTATTTCTTCTGTAAGTGACCATGGTCTAAGCGGGTTAATGGCCGACAAAGTATGCATAATCCCTTTTTAACGCACTTCGCAGATGCAACCCTCGAACGCGAAGGCTTCCACAGCGTGCGTTAAAAAATGATGCATACTTGGTCATTAACCCTTACATATTGCACAGGGATAATGCACGCCTAAAAAAGAAGTTCTGGTCACATAGCCTAAATGTTCTATATCACTGCACCAGCTTCTTTAAAACATCCTTTTGCTTCATCTGGACTAAACCAAACGGTAAGAGGTGAACTTTCTCTCTGATTTATTTAACTCATCGTGACGATCAGCGTATATATTACTTTATATTGCTGAATCTTGACTGCAGCGTAACAAATAGTCCACTTTTTGTGAAAAAAAGCGATCCAAATCGGGAAAATAACAAGAATTAAGGACTACAAACTGAGAATATTTATTTCTTTTGTAAGTGACCATGGTATAAGCTGGTTAATGGCCTTAGAAGTGTGCATTATCAGCATTAAAGCACTTCGCGGAAGCTTGGCGTCGGACGATTCAGGTTTCCACATCATGCGTTAATTTCAGATAAGGCACACTTCGCTGGCAATTAACCTTTAAGCATTGCCGCATGCTCTGATTTACAAGGTTGGAAATATTTGAATCAAAACTTGTGTGAGACGGCAAATACCTGCTCTTCTCCTTCACAACCAAACTGTCCCGGAGGCAGTTGTAGATAGAAACAGAAGTAACTTCCTGACAATACAAACAGATTTCTTCTCAGGCTCGGGTTTCAGGGGCATCCCATAATTGGCTGCTAATTACAGGGTTTTTTTTGCAATTCAGAAAGCAAAGTAATTTTGATGCTTTACTTTAAAACCTGCATCATCCATACTCTACTGAGGAAAACTATGAACAAGCTGCAGCCTGAAGTTTCGTTAAGCTCCAATGAAAACTTCTCCACAACTTCAGTTTTTTTAATCCAAATAATTTTTTTAAATTCTAAATCTAAGACTTTAACGTGCCACAAAAATTTACCTAAAAATGAGTCGGCAGTTTTACTTAAATGTCATTTATTGCCTTATAAACCAGAAAAAAACAAACAAAAAACACTCAAGATATATAATTAGTTTTTATTATTGTTATAACACATTGTACAGTTTACATATCTCAAATAGGTTAAAGCTCATATATTTAACATTTTATCTGTTCATTAGGAAATGTAGTTTACGTTTGAAAAAGAAAAAAAACGAGATTTGTATAAAAGATATATTTGTTGTTTTTTTTATGGTTAGTGCCTTTCTTTTTCACTGTGGTTCAGCTGATGAGTACAAAAACGCAATAAAAGGCCCAAAAAGGATTAATTCTTAGTCTGGATGCACTATATCCACATACACAGTTCACCATTTTGGAAGGCACAATTACAGAGGTGTTATTGTTGTAACACGGAGGTACGGTCTCCTTTTTTTTTTGATCGGAAATGTCAGGAGAATCACTCCTTTTAGCCGATATACACATCATTCTTTTGCGAGTCATTTTCCTGCTTGCTCCACACGAAGCAGAGGTGTGAGCAGGAAGGAAGGCAGTCCCTCGTTTCTGAACGTCTGGCAGCCATGCGTTCTTCAACCTTCGTCGCTGTTTACGCCCAGAGGAATGTAACGGCCTGGACTGTACAGCATGGAGGCTGCAGCTGGGCTCGAAGCCTATTGTTTCTGTGCGAACATGGTGCGGTCCGCTTCCTGCACAGGCGCACCACGTCTCAAAACTTCACTGACTAATCTAAGGCAACTAAGGCACCGTGGAAACATGCTTTCATAGTTTGGTGGGTTTAATTACACCAATTATAACCAAACCACACTTTAGTGTCATATTAGACACCAGTAAGTTTTAAGAAGCCCGTCTTGTGCGTCACAGTGCTGTAGTTTTAGACTAATGTCTATTAGCATTTTGTTTCTCTTTGTAATGAGGAAAACCTTTGTTAAATCCACACTAAAAAGCAGAAAAATATGCCGTAGCTACAAAAAGCTGGAGGGTCAAAGTGTAAAATGCGTTGGCCTGAAAATAAAGGAAACAATCTTCCTCCATCAGGACTCCTACTGCCCTCTAGTGGCCAACATCAGACTGACAGGTTGATCAGGGGATCGTTCCATCGACCTTTCTCAAGAAGAAACGTTTTTCCACACCTGTTCTTTGCAGAAACTGAAGGTTTGAGGTGAGAACAGTATTTTTGCGCAAAACGGGTGTAGGTGTTGGCGAAGTTCTGAAGCGAGTCCCCGCGGCACAGAAGCTCAACAAAGGATCCGGATCATCCCAGAAGGACCCTTTGGAGGCGGTCGGCGGGGACGCTGTTCTCGTCCTCCGACTCGGCGTCGCTCTGAGGGTTCGAGCTGCAGGGAGAACGGCACTCGGGGGAGCACAGGTAGTGCATGAGGGGCAGCCGGTACTTCCCGCAGAAGTCGACGAATTTGATGTGGCGCACGCACGAGTCGAAGTACACACCTGGACAGAACCGAGGGTGGGAACAAAGGCACGCCAAGATCAGACACGGCTGGTATTCACGGATTAAACCGCGTGTTCGATATATACATGAACCGTCTTTAACCCTTATGCTATCTTAAGAGAGCACAATGGTTATCACTCACCTGCACACTTTGGGTTGGGACATTTGCTGGCCAGGTCCAGGTAGAACACCAGGTTTGACGGCAGTTCACAGGGGGAATAGGGAATATTGCGGCTCTTGACAGTGCGTCCCGCCAGCTCGAGCAGCGACGGGGGGTTGTAGGTCATTTCCTTGACGAAGCGCACGACCAGCGGGTTCCCTCTGAGGCTGAGCTCCTGCAGGTGCACCAGGCTGAGGATCTCCCTCGGCAGGTACGTGAGCAGGTTGTTGTGAAGGCTTAGAGATCGCAGCAGGTGGAGCCTGAGACAACACAGGTGTGTCGGTTTGATCAAACGTGTAATGGGCACACACACACACACACATACTTGCATTCCCCCTTTGAGGGGCCCAACAGTGTTTTAGCAAGTTGTGGGGTCCACCATTTGTAAAACACGCACACACATGCGCACACACGCACACACTCCCTGTGTGGAGAAAAGCCGGTGCTACCTGGTGAGCTGGGGTGGAACACTTTGGATGCGGTTGTCGCACAGCACCAGGTAGCTGAGGTACGGCAGGTTTGCCACTTCGGGAGGAATCGCCGTGATGAGGTTCCCGCCCAAATACAGCATCTCCAGACTGACGGGCCAAAGACAGAACACAGATGAAAGACTCGTGCGATCGCAAAACTTTATGTAAACATGGAAGGTGATGCAGACCGTGGGTTACGAGCCAATTCTCCCACAATTGACGACAAACTAATAGTTTTCATTATTACTGTCGGCCAACATACATGAAGGAATAACCATAAAAAAAATACGCCACTGAAGGTAAATAATAACAAATTTAATATACCCATAATCCCTTGCACACGATCCAACAACACCAACCAATTCCAGCCTGCAGCAACTCAACATCTTCCATGATGCACACATCTCATTATAAAACCAGATCATGTATGACACACATGTGTCTTGATGTTTCAAGTTTAAAGGACAAACAACGGTCAGACAGCAGAGTGTTGCTGCGGTTGAGCGTGCAGCCATAGTAAGCTGTCAGGACTTTAACCCACAGTGACTGTGAGACAGGAAGCCATTTTTCTGTCCTTGGTGCTGAACACTGAGCGTCCCCCGCCTGAGACGGACGGGGAGGTTTTTGGGATCTGCCTGCCACAGTGACGACGATGGAAAAACTGATGAAGATTGTGGAGTAAAACTAAACTTTAGATTAATATTTTAGATATTGTGTTGTTTTTTAAACAGAATTAAAAGCGTACAAATATCCTTTGTTAAAGGGCCTATATCATGCAATTCTTAAGCCCTTTATGGTAAACAACATCTATGTAGATGATAATTAATTACCTTTGGCACACTAAAGAATGATTTTTTTAAAATTAAATATGACTTATTCTCCTGAGCTCTTTACCTACCCGGAAGTAAAACGACTGGATCTCTGAGGAACCGCCTTTCTCTCTTTGTGGGTGCTCAGAAGGCAGGTTTTTAGAGGAATCCATGGATGTGTGAATGGTTTAAAAATACCACTTTGGGTTTGCTTATAGTGGGGAATTTATAATACACTTAAAAGCTCAAAAATGTTGATTTTGCATGATGTAGGCCCGTAAAGATAGTGGATGTTGCTTTACAGCAAACAAAACAAATAAGAGAATTGTAAGAAAATCTTTAGATGGAACATCTCTGTTCCCGTCATACACAGAAGCAAAAACAGCATGCGTCTGTCACCAACTTAATGACTGACTATTTGTCAGAATAACCATTCCTGCTCTGCTACGTTTACTTTTTTCTACATTTTTTTCTGTAGTTCAAGTTATTCAAGTAATAAACCGACCAATAAGACGCCTCACTAACTAACATAAAACCACGTGGTGCCTCCAACGTTCCAAACATTTGACAGATTTATGGATCCCGCTTTCAAGAGGTAGGCGTTCAGACTTTTTAACAAGCTCACCCCTAATTGGTGAGAGTGGTTACCATAGAAACAATGACTTAAACACCAATTTGGACCAATCACAGCTTTCTAATAACGTCTAGCTCGTCTAGCTAGCAGTGTGAAAAAAGGCAATTGAATTGACTTGACCTGGTTGGAGCTGGAAGTTAGTCATTCTGTATGGTTGATGTGACACTCACTCGGTCCAGTCCTCATTGACAGTCAATGATTTGCACTATAACTGCTTTTTTTGGGTCTATTCTTCCCTTCAGATCTTCTCAAAACCACCATCCTCTTTTTAAGTGGAACAACTAACTGAATTAGTAAATTACAAATACCTTTAAAAAATAAAAAATAAAAAAAGATCTGGTATTAAAACAATCACATCCAAAAAAATGTATTTTTGTTTAATTATCATTTTTGTTGTGGTCTGAATAGGCTTTTATTGCATAGCAGTTTGTATAATTTTCTGCTATCAAGACTCAGATTCAGTAAGTTTATCCATGAATTTCTTTCTCAAACATTTGGCTTAACACACATAAGACTGTAAGCAAGTTTGTCTTATTATAAACTATTCGTCCCAATTAACTTTCATTATTAAATTTACTTCTTAAAGGCTTTTTTTTTAAAGTTTCTTTGAATAATTTGCTGAACAAAAAAATGTGGTCACAAGGTCATTGCTGAAAAAGGTAAATGACCAAAGAGGGAACTTTGCTTTTGACTCCAGAGGGTTTTTAATATGATATAGTTTCCAGAAACATCAATGAAAGCCTCTTTATGCGTCTTTATTGGGTGATTCTTAGGAAAAAGATCAGAAATATGAGATCATTTTCAGTGATGCAGAATTATTTATCTATTCTATTCGGACTTATTCAGAAAAAACTAAACTCAGAAGTTAAATAGTGCCAGAGTTACATAAGCTATGCAAACCAAATCATCAATAAATAAAAGCCCCCCCAAAGTCTCTGCCCCCTCAGAAGCAACAGCAGGCGGTTGGGTCGTTTTTTCCAGGACAATCATTACAGATTTACCAGAAGAAGGTTTATCGGGACGTTTACATAAAAAGCAAACAAACAAAGCAAAACTACGAATACAATCCACAGCCATTTCTTTGCATATCTGTTTCAGTGATTTTCAGGTTGACCTTTGGCCTGTCACGGCGCCCTGCTTGCGTGAATTTCACCACAGGATAAGATAGAGAGGGACCTCTGACTGACCCGTATCAGACTTACAATCTCTAAGATAATGCAATCAACTCCCAAAAGTTTGGAGCCCCGCATCAGCTGCTGCAGTCAGAGAATATTTGACTTTTAGATGTTAGGAAAGAAAATCTTTGACTAAGAAGAATTTTTTCTGATCAATGTCAATGATCGGTTGTGTCTAAAATACATGAGTGTTTAATGAAACCACTATTAAGCATACACATCTACAGTCTTTCATAAAACATGATTTTAATTAAAAAAAATGCTAATAAGACCTACAAATGCAAAAAAAAAGTAAAGTATTTGAAAAAAAAACGACACAAACGTAGCCCCGGTTGAATTTGTGCACGATGATGATGATGATGATGTTGCAGAACGTGAATCAATGCCTCATAAGTGGGTCACGTTTCCGACACTGACTCAGCAAAGCAGGTGTGTCAAAGGTGGATTTATAGCGCCTTAAAGCTTCGGAGGAGAGAGATTTATAGCAACATTAACCGAGATCCAGAAGAGCTGACCACAAAACACTTTAGTTCATATATCCGTGTCAGACTGACAGTTATTAGTAGTAGTATATTAATCTGAATAAAAACTCTACGGAAACAACTAAAACTCACAGTAGATCTTCTCTTAAAGAAGTGCAAAAGATTAAACTGAAATTAAATGTAATATTACTGTCATACAAAAAGTAAATGGAGAGTACAGAAGCACAAAGGAAAACAATTTGATGACTTATTTCCTTTAATCATGATTTATTCAATTTTGAGGAATAACAGCTAAAATAGTAGTTTCCTTAAACCCTGTTTTAATGCATTTTGGACACAATTGTTCATTAATTTACATTGATCACTCAGAAGATTTTCTTTCTTACTGTAGAAAAGTTAAACACTAGAATATTGATAATAAATCAGTAAATCAAACATATACTTTCATATGAAATTAGGCTTGGAATTCATTAAATCAGGTTGCTATTAGGCCTACAGAATAAATATACCAAGCTATGCATAACGCATATCGCAAAAGTCGGCAATAATTGGAATAAATGGTTACCATAAATGTGCTTACACTATCTCTTGGGAGCTTGAATATTTAATAACTCAAATAAACCCATTTCTGCATTTGACCAATCAGATGGAACCCTCTTATGTTAGATGTTTGCCTCCTATGTAGACGAGGGTCAATTGGAGTGTAATTTAAGCTATGTTGACTCTTTTTGAAATGAAACTGTTGTAGTGAAATCGACATCACAATATTGATCACTAATATCACATATTGCGAGTTTTCCTGGTCTCGTGCAGCACTGGTTGTTATTAAATCATTTGAAGTGCGTTCAAAGATTATTTTCTGGGACAGTGAGGTAAATCCATGCAGTGCTTGTTTATTGAACTTCCTGGTTTGTTTCCGTCAACCAAGGAAATAAAGGACCACAATGAAGGTGAAAAAGTTCTAAATCAAAACAGAAAAACTATTTTAAAAATATGTTTCTATGTGTCCAGTGTTGCAACATCATGATTAACTAGTAATCAGTCGTTTTTTCCCATTTCTAAAGAAATGATTCAGTGTCTAAATACAGTAAAGAAAAGTTGTTTTTTCCCCTGTATTGTTATTCTATTTTCATGGATCATCTTTTGCAAATTCATACAGTTTTTTAAATTATTTCTGAATATTTCATAAAAGTCTAATTTATCTACAGAAAAAAAATTTCTTCATATAACTTTTTTGAGAAATATTCAAAACAGACGATATAAAATACACATTTCTAAGAAAACATTAACTAAACAATATATATATATATATATATATATATATATATATATATATATATAGCTAGAAGTTTATGCGTCTTTAAACAATACCGATGGCAAGCCATTTTATTTATTTTAAGCAGAGCTAAAATTTGGAAGATTTTACATTGATGGATTAGTCGCAAAGCTGAAATGAGGGTAACGCTTGTGATAAAGATGCTAAATCGCTACCGCTACCTTTTTTGTTTGTTCTATTGCCATTGCTGGCAGCCAAGGTCTGTGAAAACGGTCTCCCTCTGACTATTGAATAGCAAAGATAAAGTGTGGAGAAAAAGCTGACATCATTCCAGGTGGAGGTACTGTCATGTTATGGACACATTTAAGAATTTTCCATTTCAATTTCTGCATTTCCAGTGTGGGACTGAACAATAGCCCAAAATCCTTTCCAACCACGGCCATACTTAAGATGTGTCGGTTCATCAATCTCTGCTGTCTATGTCAGCTGCGGACACGACTGCACTTGGGAACCATTTGGTGGTGACATCGCACGCAGAAAGCGCCTTACCTCTGGCTCCAGCTAATTGAAGCCAGTTCAGTCGCCATTTTTCCCCAATACGGAGGCCGCCATGTTGGAGCCAGACAACAGTGATTGGTCGGTCTGAGTCAATGTTTCTATGGCAACTACTGCCGCCAATCATGAGTATTGGTTAGTTTATAACTCGAATGACTTGCAAAAACAACAAAAAAAGTCATGTGGAAAAAATAGGGATTAGCAAAAACATTTCTTTTTAAAAAGTATAAAAGCAAAAATGGTAATTTTGACAAAAACAAAACCTTTATGGGAATTTGGCTTCTTGGAGGCAGAGGGTACTTCCGGTTTCAAAAGGCAGGGGGAGGAGTTACTCAGTCCAATTGTCTTACACAGCCAATGGTTTAACAACCCAATCCAGCCCTTTTTAAATGACAATAACAGGGCAGTTATGGGTTCCATCTCAAGGGAATTTGTAATTATAACCTAAATTATCGTCAAATATGTTACCGACTGCCTATGTCTTCCGTGACTTGTATAACCGGTTCAACCCCCGACAGTCGAGCTGGAACTCACCTGGTTAGGTTTTCAATCTCTGTCGGGATGCTCTTCAGTCTGTTCCCGCCGATCGACAGCGACTGCAGCCGCCACAGTTTGGTGCACTGGAGCGGGATCTCCTCAAAGCGGTTCCCGCTAAAGTTCAACACCTCCAGCGGCAGAGAGCCGAAGTCTTTGGGCAGAGAAAACTCGTCCAGGCGGTTGTTCTTGGCCAGCAGCGTCTTGAGCTTGGTGAGGCGCGTGATGTCGTCGCAGATGGCCGTCAGTCCGTTATTACTGATGTCCAAGAACTCCAGGTTGTGGAAAACGCCGATCGACGGCGGCAGGGACGACAGTCTGTTGTAGTTCAGGTAGAACTGCTTGGTGTCCCGTCTCCGCTCATCGCTGACGGCGTCGAGGCTTAAAGTGTTCAAGCTTAGCCGTGAAAAGTCGAGCACACAGTCTCTGGTCGCCGCGGCTCCTTCGCGAGACTCCATGTTGGTTCTTTCCACAGGAGTCTGCACTTGTCATGCAACAGATTTGCTGCCCACGTCCAACGCGAGCTAACTCCAGGTTTCGTCTACTTCAAACACGGACACACAGCTACCAGTAACACTGAAAATCATACTTAATAAATTAAATGTCAGTAAATAAAACGCCACACAAACAGTTGTAACTTTAAACTACCCAGAACGCCGAGCTGACCCACGGAACAGTATTTGTTAGAAGGGGTGGGTGGGAAATATACTTCCCTGCTTTCCCATTGGCTGATATTTCACATAAGTCCCACCCACACGAGCTTGGATTGGCCACATTGTAATTCAATCGTTTACACTAAAGTTTATCATCTAGGGCTGTAAACTGTTAAAACGCACAGACTTTTGTTGTTTTATGGCTGGCGGTGAAAAGATGGCTGCTTTTATTACGTTTTTAAATCTTGCAACGACGGAGTAATGCCAACGAGAATCCACCCGGCCACCGTCCAAGTCCTTCATTCATTGTGCAACAACCCCATTGTTTTACATAATGCTGCGGTTTGCAGAGTAGATGTGATCAGAATGAGAAACAGGGAAATCTGAGGGGGGAAATGGACTCTATAAAGAGTTCAGTTCTTAAGTGGAATAAGTTTTTGACTTCTTTTTTTTTTTTAACAAAAATGAGTTGCTAGTATAAAAAATTATTTAATGGATGGCTGCAAAAACTTTACTTTAGTTTGACCTATAAAGAAGTCACCAAAGTATCAAGTTCAAAGATTAATAAAGATGAACAGACAAAAAGTAATCTTATTTGATGTGTTTCAAGTGCAAAACTGCAACAAAGTATTAAATATCTAAAAGATATTTAAGCTAAATTGAAAAGAACAAAATGTTTATTTTATGTATTTGCAGATGAAATTTAGAGCACAAACACATAAAGATTTTTTTTTATTAATTCCAAACATTTCATAAAATATAAGGAATAATTAGTTCATATGACAAAATCACAAACAAACTAGATACAAGAAAATTCTAAGGGGACAAATTACCTAAGCCTAACATAAAATATAAAGGTTAATATGTCAATAAATTATTAGAAAGCCTTTTTTTCAAGTTCTGATAAAAGATTATGCATTTGACATATTAGTGGCAAAGCAAAAATGTGGGTATAATTGCTACTGATGATATTTTATTTTTTACTGCCACATCTGTGATCATCAGGATTTTCACTCTGACTATCAGTGAGTAGAAATGTAGAGAATGCTGATATCATTGCTGGTGGAGGTAGTGTCATGGTATGAACCAGTCTCATTTAAGAAAAGCTTGAATCAGTTATTAAAACTGCTTTTTAAACTTCTGTAATTCCAATGTGGATCTGTTAGTGATGGGAGTATCGATACAAAAACTTGATACCTGCACATCACCAATTTTGGCATTGACTACCCTAAAGTCTTGATTACTAATTAACAAATAAGAAAATAAAAGTGCATAATAGTTTTATTAATAGTAATATTAATAGTTTTTAGGATAAAAAATAATATGCTTGAGAGAAAAAAAAAATCACCAATAAGAAGTTACCAGTGATGTGACGAATATTTAGCCTGGCATGTAAAGTAAAATGTTATTTTTGTTGGTATTAACTGATGAATTTTGGTGCATAAAGAAAATGACCAAACCTTATTCTGGTGTAGGATCTTTATTGGCATACATGCATATTTTCCTTGCAGTCTCTGCACATCTGTTGGAACAGAAAGAAGTTCTACAGTGCTACATCCACACAGACAGTTATTAAGAACTGAGTTACTACAAAACTCGAGCAAAGCAAACTCATTCTTGCAATGCATTCAGGCCTTACAGCGAACGTGTACCCAAAGGTAGAGGGCTATACTGTTGGCAGGTTTAAGGCACTGGTTTTATTGTCAAACGTCCAAATTTAGGTACAAACTTTGAAGAAATCAACACGTAAAAACCTATTCCTCCCAGACTGAAGTTAATAACACGCATACAAGAAAAACACACCTTTTATTTGCACCCAGGCACTGATGCTCCTACTTCTACAGCTGACTCCTACTCCTCTTCTTAGTCATTCAGAAAGCACAGGTATACTGTCGTTGCTGGGTCCAGAGTAATGCTTTACCCGGAGAGTTTTTTTGCACATCATTCAAATGCAGGTCTTTGGTTTCATTTTTCGCCATGCTAAGCTGAGATCAGGTCGACCTGGGGGGCAGTTTTGCTGCTCTTCGCTGAGAATAGTCTTGTCCTTGTCTCAGAAAAAGTACGACAGAATAGTTTTGACCACAAAGCACCACAAAGACCTGTCTAAGCAAGGCATGGGGACGGAGAGAGCCTTCCAACTCAAGCCAGTCACATACTATAGAGAGGCCAAACTAATACTTAAGCAGTAAGATACTAAGAGATTACAAATACTATTAATGGAGAAAATACATCAAGAAGTGCAACGGTCAAGTAGTGGCATCTTCTTTTGGAGACCTGCTACCACGATGATATGGCGAAAAGAAACTGTAGCCGACTCCACCACCTTCATCATTTGACCACACGGACTCTCCAAGCTCTTGATTTATCCTCCATCTAAGAAAAAAACTTATATTCCTCCAAAAAAGTGGCAACTTTACATTTTCTTTCTAAGAACAAAACAATAAAATGGAAAAACAGTTGTAAAAAAAAAGCCTACCAGAGGAGCACGGCGACACAATCAAAGATGACAGTACGACACACAAAGGCAATCTGATTACATTTTGTGATCACACTTAATATTTCTAACGTAAACACTTAAAAACACAAAAAGGTATAGTAAATAACATAGCAGATAAACATAAACAAGTCAGTTTATAAATCTGTGAGGAAAATCAAGTATGGAAGAAAGGTGCTCTTCTTCATCAGTCCTCACTTAAATCTCTTTTGTGCTGGTCTTCATTTTCTCCATTGTGTCCTGAGTTCAAAGGAAAAAAAAAGGATTTGACTTTGCATGAATACATCCATATGTTTGGACTTTTTTCTTTACTTGATGACACTAGTATAAACATATATTTTTTTTTTACATAGGAAAAAGCTTTATGTCCAAAAAAGCTTTAAGTCCTGATATAGAAAAAAAATGTCTGCAACTGCAAAGAGCCTGTCATGGTTTGGGATCAAATCTGAAATTATTTGCATAATCAAGAAAAAAAAAGGAAAAATTATAAGAGAAGAAGAACTAACAGAACCAAATGCTTGATGAGACACGAGTCAAAAAAGGAAAATGTCTCACAAAGCTGTAAAGCAGGAAAAAACAGTTGAATATGACGATAAATATAAAATGTGTTCTATAATCTTGATTTTATTCATATTTGTCTGTACTTCAGAACATTTTTCCTTTTCTTCCATTACATGCATGTCTGGTGGAAAGATCCCCCAAAGTCCATCTCTGGACTCTGTGACTGCAATAGTTCAGGACGTTCTGCATTTAGCAAATATTTTCTCTGAAATATTTAATTTAATTCTCACAGTGATAAATATTGACAAGTTCTAAAGTTTTCTTTTATTATTATTATTTTCTAAAGTCAGATTTTTGGGTTAAGCTACTTGGATATAACTCAGTGTCTGTTTTTACCAAAAAAACAAAAGAATTCAGCAGGTTGAAAAGAAGAGTAGGCTCCATGCTTCCTCTAAAGACCCACTCAGACGGAAATTGTGTTTTAGGTGATTTTAGCATGTTTTTAGCATGTTCTTGCGGCGTTTTTCAGATAATTAAGGACATGTTTGAAGAAAGTTAAGCTTAAAATTGGATTCTTGAGTATTTCTTTATCCAAATCGTTGTAAATCAGGATCAGACGAAGAAATGCAGTTAGAAAAAGAGCGTATTTGTAATGCAGAAAACAAGCTGGGCGGTAGACAAGCTCCCTGCTCCGCTCCATTCTGATGCATCCAAATATGGAAAAATAGATCCATGTAGGCCTTGAGTTCCTCGTCTGAGCTGGAATCTGGCTTCAAACTGCGTGTCTGGATAGCTCCAATATTGCTCAAAGTTTTCGTTGTACTAGTATTGCTAGGTTGGGGGTGTGAGCAACTGTAAGCTCTCAGTTAGGAGTGATGGGAAATGGGGTGGGGTTGCTCCGTGCCAATGTTCCTGCTCAAAACTCAGAGGCAAATTTCTAATGAACTACTGCATTTCTGCCCTGCAGATACTATGTCGTAGAAAATGTCAGATTTTCTTAGCAAACCGGTAAATCACTTTTCAGAATAAAAGCTCAGAAACATGAAAGCATCAAAGGCACACTGTCCAATTTCTAAAATTTTGCTGTAAAAATTCATGTTTTTGTATTTCAGAGGTGTTCTCTGGAAGAGCTTTGCAGATTTGGAGGTGATTTTTGTTGAATACATCTGCAACATGCGTTAAGATGATGCGTGCTCACATCAAAAGTCACACTTTTCTTTTTAAATTGTCCTTTACTGACAGATCTGAGCAGAAAATGCTCTTTGTCCAGAGGCACCGTGTCAGGAACCGTGGCCATATCTCTAAGATATCAAAAGGCTGAGCTCATAGTTCCCAGTGGTTACATGAACCTCTGCGGTCACTGTTGTCCAAAGTTTAATGCAGTTCTACCTCAAGGCTTGAAAAGCTCAGACATCCCTCTGTTTCTTCATTATTCCTCAAACTTTGACACATTATCTGAATCTTTTTAAATGGTTACAGTCTGTGGATTAGGACAAGTTAAAGAGGATTTTACTAAAGCAGATGACTGGTAAGAATACTATGCAACCATGAGGAAATTAAATGCCCTACTGCTGCTGATTTATTAAAAAATCAGAGATTGGAAACTTCTGACAAATCCTTAATATCTTATTATAAATTATTCAACATAAAAAGCCAGACTTAACACTTTTATGACCGTCTTTGGGAGAATTTCACAAATTTATCTGTTACAAATATTTCAGTGTAGATATGTTCAGCATTGTATGTGTTTGACAAACAAAAAAGTATCTAGAAAATGGATCATTTGTGGTTCATCCGCCTAACGTTGTGTCCTCAGAGCGACGTTTGCTCACTATTAGCCGCTGCCCTTCTGGGGGCACAGAGTTCATGACCTTGCTGACTCAGCTGTGGCTTCAAGCCAGATCTCTGTGTCTACTACCCCCCCGCCGAGCTTCATGATCTGACAACACAAATGCAGCAATCTACTCTCCAGCTGTACCTCTCAGGACAGCTACACAGAAGCACACGTTTGGTCATCTGAACTTAAATTTATAAGAAAACAACTGTTGGAAATATTTCATCTTTTGTCTGAAACATCAAATTTTGGGATGTTTTCTCATTTCTAAGCTTTAGATTTAGATTTGTACTTGTTATCAGGAGTCACTATTTGGAATTTGGACATAAAATCATCTCAAACTACTTTTGTTGCTTTATATAACATACAGTGGTGGACAAAATTGTTGGTACCCCTGAGTTAAAGAAAGAAAGTCCACAATACTCACTGAAATGACTTGAAACATTCAAAAGTAAGATTAAAATAAAATGTATTGAAAATTAAATAATCAAAATCAGCCATTACTTTTGAGATGTTGATTAACAGAATTATTCAAAAAAATCAAACTAATGAAATAGGGCTGGACAAAAATGATGGTACCCATAACTAAATATTTTGTTGCACAACCTTTTGATGCAATCACTGCAATTAAACGGTTTCTGTATTTGTCAATGAGCCTTCTGCACCTGTCCACAGGTATTTTGCCCCACTCCTCATGAGCAAACTTCTCCAGTTGTCTCAGGAATGACGGGTGTCTTCTCCAAATGACACATTTCAGCTCCTTCCACAGATGTTCAATGGGATTCAGATCTGGGCTCAAACAATGTTGTCCTCCTTGGTCGTCTCCCATGAAATCCACTCTGGCTCAAACAACGACGAATGGTGCGATCTGACACTGATGTACCTTGATCTAGGAATTCACCTTTAATGTCTTTGGAGGTTGTTCTGGGCTCTTTGGATGCAGTTCCAACTATCTGTCTCCTCAATTTGTCATCAATTTTCCTCTTCCAGCCATGTCCAGGGAGGTTGGCTACTGTCCCGTGGGTCTTAAACTTCTGAATAATATGAGCCACTGTCATCACAGGAACTTCAAGCTGCTAAGAGATGGTTTTATAGCTTTTACCTTTACCATGTTTGTCTATAATTTTGTTTCTAATGTCCTGGGACAATTCTCTCCTTCACATTCTGTTGTCCGTGTTCAGTGTGGTACACAGCTTTTCACCAAACAGCAACGTGACTATTTGTCTCCCTTTAAATAGTCAGACTGACTGATTATGGGTTTGAAAACAGCTGTGATGTCAATTAAAGGACATACCTGAGTTCATCATGACCTCCTGGACAATTAGTTCTCAGTCTTTTATGGAGGTACCATCATTTTTGTCCAGCCCTATTTCATTAGTTTGTTTTTTAAAATAATTCTGTTAATCAACAACTCAAAAGTAATGGATGATTTTGATTATTTAATTTTCAATAAATTTTTATTTATTGTTACTTTTGAACGTTTCAAGTCATTTAAGTGAGCATTGTGGACTTTCTTTCTTTAACTGAGGGGTACCAACAATTTTGTCCACCACTGTATTCTATAGTGTGGACATAAAATGAGGTTCTCGCTGATCTAAATGACACATTTTATGGTTTTATGAAGTTTTCAGATAACGAACGCAAACCTGATGTTTGTTGAGCTCAGCAACCCTCAGATTCCACTCCTCCTCAGTCATCTCTGCCCCGACATCTGCTGACTCACCCGCAGCCACGTGTTTGTCTGCAGAGATAAGGAAACGGTCAAGGGGTGCGAAATGAGTCGGTCTGTTCTTTCGCAGCACGAAGCAGCAAAATTAAAAAGGCTGGTCACCAGTGCAGATCATAGCAGTGCAGACCCAGTTGCCACATGCGCAGACGCAGCGGTTGCACTCCACCTGGGTCTCCGCTCCGTCCTCGAATGTTTCATCCTCCAGGGCACATTCTGCAGAGAGACAAAGAAATCCACCAGCAGATAACAGCTGAGTGACAACAGGAAGGCAAGTAACCAAAGAAAAAGACCAAGAATGCTGGAATGTTTTACTGACTCAATTAGAAAATCCAATGCATTAAACTACCGGTACTTTTAGCTCCGCCATGAATGTCAGCAAAATCTACGAAGAATGACTAATGCAGTGAATGAGATGATTTTTTACCTCTTAACTCCTAATATCTTATATAGGTTTTCTGTAAAACCAAACTTAAAGATACACCACTCACAAGAAGTTAGGAATATTGTGAAACACTCAGTAAAACTCAGTATTTTACTTGACAGATTTTCGGGATATCGTATTGAGGTTATGGACAAACCTCATTTAGTGTTTTCCACATAACTGTGTTCAGTGTGTCTGACTTACCACAACATTCTAAAAGAAAACCCTTTTCAGTGTGGCATCAATGTCATCATTCTGTGGGTATAAAAAGCTGATTGTTCCAGTAAGTCATTCCAAGTTCATCCTTCCAACAGACATGAACACATGACGGTGCTTAACGGATGAACAGCTCCACCCGGCCATAGCGCAACTCCAGGTTGGTGGTAGGCCGTCAGATGTTGCAGTGAACTTGTCTCATATTTTATCAGCAGACTTGCATCAAGACACAGACATGACCAGAACCTAAGAACCTCTGCACTCAGATGTGGTTTAGCTAATGCCACACAGCTGCAGGTCCGTTTACCACATGTGAGGGTTACTGGGGTTTCCAGACAAACTATTCACAACCAACTTCAACGCTTTGACTCGAATGCCAGATGACCGTTGCAGGTGAACGTTTGCAGTGGATACAAGACCATGTGACTTGGACGATGCACCCATGGTCTACCGTCAACCGTCCGTAACCAAAACGGTCACGGATGGGTGTCGGGTCATTTTGCGCAGAAATGATGGTCGTCGACGTTGCTAGAGAAGGTCAAGCAATACGCCAAGGTCAAGACAGTTCCCAGGGTTGGCTTTGGTGGAGGAGGAGCAACATTTTGGGCAGGCATCACCAGTCAACACACCAGTCAATGCACGTCCTTACCTCAAAGACCTCATAGAACCAGCATCATCCCCCAACTCCACCAGCATACCGCCAAGTTTCTGTTCATGGATGAAAATGCTCCACCACATGGTGCCAGCATTGCCACAGCTGGACTTCAGAAAGTGGGAGTGTGTCCTATGGTGTGACCAGCAATGACCTCTGACCTGAACCCCATAGAGCCCGTCTGGTACCAGCGGAAGCAGAGACTGGATGATTGTACCCCCCGCCCTAAAGTGGCCTGGCAGAACTGCATGTAGCTCTTGTGGAAGAATGGAACATCCCAGAACAACATCATGAGGCTAATGAGGAGCAGGAGACGCCGCTGTGAAGCTGTCATTGCAACAAATGGTGGAAATATCCGCTATTGACACGGTCAATCGTTGTTATTTGGGGCTTTATTTAATATTTTCTAAATTTTGGGGGTAAAACATATCAAACAAATGACAATTGTGTTTCTTCTCACTCATTCTTAGTAATATCAAAGGGAACTTTAACTTATTTCATTAGAAAGCACTCATGTCAATAACAACATCCCCAACTTATTGTGAGTTGTGTAAATGTTGTTGAAAAACTGAAAAAAATAAAGAAATAAGACCGAGTCTTTAAATGAGGAGTTGGATTAGAGGAGACTGAAGCTCCCAGGGTACATACAAAGATTTCCAGTGAAGCGAGTTTGCGTATCACAGCTGAATTTGAAAGAGGAGAGTGTTGGCTCGTCAGCGTGTATCCGTGAATGTGGAGTGGACTCGGAGCTCAGCGCCTCATGCTGGCGTCCTGACAGAGGAATGCCTCCACATCCTGTGAACTTTCCTCCACTTACATCTGCAGCGGCTCAGCAAGCTCCAACGTAGTTGGTATTCTAAGAGCTGTACGCTGCTTTAAAACCATCCCTTTCATAGTTTGTTGGGATTCTGGAAGAATGTGCTGCAACTTTTTTTTTTATACTTTGTCTTGGGACTCACTCTTCTCTGGGGGGTTGAAGTCGGGCTTCAAACAGTTGAGGAACTCGTCAAAGCTGAGCTTCCAGTCTGCGTTCTCATCTGACAGCTCAATGAGGGCATCAACACACAGGCTCCTGGGAAGCACACATGCACACAGTGAAAATGGAGCATTCTAGAAACCAGAGGCAGAAAATTATAATTAGATGAGAGTTTTTTCCACCAAGTGTTTTTCTGGTTTCTGCAGCAGACTGAGTAATGTTTTCTGAGGTCTTGACAGGTTTGAATTCAGTCCACTGTTTGCACGTCAGCAATTAAAACGAAGGCATAAAATTCTAACAGTAACTGTATCCACGAGGGCACAGACCTGAGCAGCTTGTTGCTCTCCTGGTCTGCATAAGACTGCAGCTTCACCACAGAATCGTTGTGCTGGATGAACTTGAGCAGCTCAGAGGAGTCCAGCTGAGAGTCGCCGTTGTCATAAATCTGCAGCAAAGGCAAACTTTAACCATACAAAATTAACTTTTTGAGTTTTTAAGAGTATTATAATGTTCACTCCTCACAATAAACAACCCCAAAGTGGTATGTTGATCCATTCACGTGTCTCTGAGCATTTGTCTAAAACCCTGCGCTCTAAGCACCAGCCAAGAGCGCACAAAAACGAGCGGGTTCTCACGATTTGACGTCACAAAGTGAGGAACCGCCCCTTCCAGGAAGAGTCTGCGCTGCCAGGTCTGCCCCCCAGGCTAACACACACACTTTCTCAGAGGAGCTAAATACATTTTATTTTATATGGCAAAATATGCACATTTATTTAGCAAAAGTTTGATTTTCGTAGGCGAAACACAAAGGCTGGCTGTAGGTTAATGCCATTAAATGGGCGGCACCCACAAGGAGAGAAAGGCGGAGCCTCAGAGATCAAGTCGCTTTTTCCCAGGTAGGAAAGTGAGCTACAAAAATAACCAGGATTTTATTTTTTAAAAATCATTCTTTAGTTTTCCAAAAGTAAATTCATTATATATGGATATCGTTTTCTCTGAAAGGCTAAAGAAAAGCATCATACAGGCCCTTTTAAGGCGTGATTAAAGCCGATTTCATGTTCAGGAATTAGAAAGTACCTTTTTTTTCCTTTTTGCAAATTTTTTTATTTATGTAGAATTAAATACATACCCTAACAAACAGTAAGTTTAAAAAATAAATGTTACAATACTCAAATATTTGAAAATATTTATTTGTTATATCAGGAACACAAAAATTGTGTATTTTTTCACATTACTCCTTTTAATTAATTTTTAATTAATTCTTTACATTTTCCCCTGTTTTCTATAGTTCTTCATGTCTGTATTCTGTTTTTATTGTATATTATTGCATAACTTTTCTCTACTCTAAGAACTGGTTTACCTCATAAAACTAAATATTTCATTTTACACCCTGTTAACTTGAACACTCCAAATATGCACTAGACACTAATGTAAATAGATTTTTTTCTCCTCACTCTATTTCTGACCTCTGACCTACCCTGGAATAAATAAAGTTTTCTGATTTTGATTCCGATAGCTAAAAAATGTGTTCGGTTGACCAACAAATAAACTTTCCTGAAGGTGTGGGGAGTTAAGCTGCACCTTTACTGGACTTGAAAACCAAAAAACAGATGAAGCCTCCTGACGCCTTAGACTCAACACCTCTGCCCATTACATTCCGCTTGAAGCGAGCAGCATAGAAAACAACGCGGAGCAACAACAAAGTTCTCGTCCCACCTTGAAGTACTTCAGCAGGATCTCGGAGAAGTTGGAGCCTTTAACAAACCAGCCGTCTGGGACGATCTCCGTCTGCAGCCACTGGATCAGGCGGTGCCTCAGCTCGTTGCGGTCAGCAGCGTAACAAACCACTGGAGCGAGAGCAGTGCAGGGAATTATTTAGAATACAAGAAATAAGATTGTCTTCAGACATTTCCACTGATCTGACGCTTGTTTCTTGGGAAGGACACATTTTCTGCCTCATGTCCCGCGGCAGTCCTGGATGGCAGGGAGCAGAGTGTTTTTGCAAATCTCACGTCGGAGTTTGCCAAACACACCAAAATGTGCACACATCAAGTACCAGATGAAAACTAAATTTGGCCAAAAATGACCCCCCCCCCCAAAAAAAACAAAACAAAAACAAAATAAAACTGATGACATCACAGCAGGCAAAACCGTTGAAAAAAAAAGAGACCAAAATCTCTTATGGGGCTCAAAAAAATGTTTCCAAACCAAAACGGACGTGTCGGGGATGTCCAAAGAAAGTTTTGAAATTATTATGGGATGGCCCCAGGACCTACGGCTTGGCGGCCCTTTAGGAGAACTGCAGCTCCACGAAATTTTTTACGAAATTTCACACACACTACCAAGTTAAGTCTACAACCACAACTGAAGTTTTGTTGACCTTTGACCTCAGGAAGAGGCAGCCATCTAGAATTTTCATAAACAAAATAAAAAAATCACCTTTAGTACTTGGTAAAAATTCAAACTCTTCCTAGGAATTTTGATCTATCGCCTCCTAACGTCTTGAGCATCATTGGGAAGCTACTTGGGAAAAATTGTTGGTTTTAACGTTTGTACGACGTTATCGTGGCAAGCTTGCAAAAGTGAGGCTGGCTCATGTTGAACACAACAATAGCATGTGATATGAACATTTCAGGAATGTGGGTGTGGTTCACAAAAAACACCGTTGCCAAGGAAATCTAAAAGTTTACTTTTGCAGATTCTTCTAAAAATGACATAGACCTGTTCGTCACCCCGAGCCGACCAAAAAATAAAATGGTTGCTAAGGAGATAAAACCTAAAGAAAAGCCGCCATTTTGAAAAGAGGGTTTTTTCATTATTATGACTACGGCAGGGGTAGAGGGGCGTTTAGCAGTCACTCAGCCAGGAAGGGCGTTCAGGAGGGGGCCGCAAAGGTGGCCGTGGGCAGCGCCTGCAGGCCAATCAACGCCACTCGCAGCTTTCATTTACATTTCTAAGTAACTGCAAAATCATGTGGATGAGCTGTGTCCAACATGGCCTAATCTATAACCTGTGAAGATCTCTTGCTTCTAAAAGAGTTGCTCAAAAACTCACCGGGGTTGGCAGCTGCCTTCTCGGCTTTCTTTTCTAAAACAAAAAGAAACAAAGAACAATAAATGACGCATAAATCCCTCTGAATTCAGAACAACACAGGTCAACGTAGCATCTGCTGAGCAGTTGGCCAAAGGCCCATAAAGAGGGCATAAGATTTATCAGAGACAGTGCTGCATGGATCAAGGTTCATGCGAACGAGGACACGATGACACCATGGTGTGACAGGTGAAAAGTTCCTTCAAGATAAGGTGCCAATGGCAGAAGTATTAATAGAAGAGTGGAGGTCAGGCCGCAGCGCCGTGTGGTGGCCTTTGATGTCTGCCTGTGAACCCAGCCACCTCCGTTTATGAGGCCCAGGAACATGACCTTGTCAGAGATCACAGATTATACACTTCAATAAAACTCGGAGCAGGATTAGTGGCAGCCGCTCCACCTGCCACACTGGCCGACAGAAGACTTATCAACAAAGAATGCAAGCTGGCGGCTGATGCCAATGCACAGTACAACCAAGATTTATATGACATTTGTAGGGCAATTTAATACAAAACCAACACAATCAAATACAAGTTAGTATCAATTATTTTTCAAAACATGGCATTTCTTGAATTTAAAGGTTTTTTTTCATAACTAATAAAGAAAAGTTCGTTTCTCTATGGTTTCAACTGAAAAACACAATGAGCTATAAAAGTAGGATTCATGAAAAAGTATCAGTTCTGGATTATAATAGAGGTTTAATTAAAAAATAAATAAATAAATAAAAAATTTTAAGGGTCACCAAAAACACATTTATTTCCACAGGAGCCACAGAAAATAAATATGAAAGTAGGAATCATGTGAGCTCTTATTTTCTAATCATCAGGGATAGATCAGGTACTAATAACTTTTAATAGATGTTAACTGAATTATGCCAACTATGTTAAAAAAGTGAAGTAAAATATACTACTGGTGGGATTATTAAGTTCACTACTTTTCATTTCCTCTAAATCAGTAACATTTGTTTGAGAACTATTCATTTTAAATGATTCTTGTGAGTGATCTTTGTCATGATTCGGAGCAATTACAACCTTTTCCTTTTCTTCAGAGCTACAGCAATTGGGGGAGGGAGGGGTGCTGATTTTGTGTGAATGTCCTGTGCTTTTAGTTCTTTAATTTTTTTTCCCTGCTTCTGTTTTTAAACAAATTTTCATTCTTCATGTGTGTTTTGTGCTCCCACAAGAATGAAAAGCGCTTAACAAATAAATATATTTGTAGGAACATTTTCTGATGATTCAAACTAGGGATTTTCTGTGACACAGCTGACATAGTAGTTGTGTAAAGATCTCCGTCTGGTGTGCTCTACCTTTGCAGTGTCCGTCGTGAGCCACTTGGATCTTTAAGCCGGTCAGACAAGCATCCCTGTGGAGCTCACAGTGATTCCTGTAGGTCTTGCCGTTGCTGCCACACACTGACCTCTTGTGGGGTTTACAGCTCTGCAGAGAGGAGCAGAAAAGAGAACGATGTTGGGTTGAAACTCCTACCGTCCCACCTCTGCAGGACCTCCGCTCGCTCACCTCTATGCACAGACAGCTGGGCTCCCCCTTCTCGGTGACGGCGCACTCCCTGCCGGCTCCGCAGAACACGTTGGCACAAACTTTGCTTTTGCTTTGCTGCTGTTCCTAAATGACAGAACGACACAATGTAAGGGTTTGCTGGTCTTAACCACCAGATGGCGACGTTGAGGTAAAAAGAAGAAAGCCGTGAACTTGAGGTCACAAACTGACAAAAACTAAAAACAACATTAATAGACAACAGTTATATAGATGGTTCATTTTGGGAAATGACATGAAAGAAAACCAGAGAAAACTGGAATTGGGAAATAATTATGTATTTTTTCCATTTTAGGAAAAAGGAAAAAATAATTCCTACAAAATAACTGAATCAACAAATAAAAAAACCTTCTGTGAACTGAATTAAAACATTTTCATACATTATTCTAAAATCACCTTTAGATTATTTTACCTTTTGATCCAATGAATTCTATATTTTTTGAGAATATAATTTCTTAACAATCCTTTATCAGAGTCAAATCTTTATATTTCATGTTACAGTGTCAATGAGCAACAATAAATAAAATAAATATTTGGACAAAGGAGGCCATTTTATCCTGGTTGTTTTCTCATCATAACCCCAAACTCATAACCAAGGCGCTTTTACAGTAGATCGGGAGCTGATTGGGGAATGATTCTTTTTTTTAATGAAAAAAATCAGCCTTTTTTATTTTTTTAATATAAAAAATTGATTTCATGTTGTTTTTTTAACCAAACTAAATGGATTTTGAAAAAAAATGAGAAAAATAAATTCAAAATTGAATAAATTGAGTGATTTTGGCAGTAATCATCATCAGCTCCATTTGTCTTTTCGTTTGGTCCAAGTCCGTTTTTCATTTTGCAGCGTTTACATTGCTTTACCTCCTTTTCATTCATTAGCATGTGTTGTTGTACATGCATCCATTCAACACTCAAAGGGTTTAAGGGGTTTATACATGTTCCCCGTCTCCCCTGTTAAGAAATGAGGCCACCCTTCTGTAAAGCCACCAATCAGACGGCGCCAGGCGGACCTCAGAGATCGCTGTTGCTGACCCTCGCCAGCTCCCCCCCCCTTCCCTGTACATGCATTTGAGTTTGTGTGAGCGTGCAGGGAGTTTCCACATCTGTAGTCTGGGTTTTTGTGGGCCCATTCCCATCCTGCGTATAATCTTTTCTCCTCCCCGTTTCCTCCAAACTCCCCTCCAGCCCCCATTTCCTGTAAAAGTGAGGCAGAAAGTCGACACGTGACTCGGATTCCAAGTTTCCATGTGTGCGCTCATGACTCCATTGCCTGGTATGTTGGTTTGACAGAAGGTGGATTGTTATCCCTGCATTTAACCAGCTTTTTTTACAAATAGAGCAGATCGGATTGAGAGGGTGGAGGGGAAGTCACATGCAAGCATAACAAGCAGCAACTTTAACTCAGAAACGGCGAGTGGAGGTGGGGATCACAGGGATTTACCTCATTTCTATGCAAACATACATGTGCACCCCCAAAACTGACACCATGAAAAATCTTCAAAGCATCCATCTGGCCTTGGGCGAGTTGGACAATTTAGTTTGTTAGCCACAGATGGGCTTGAGGGCTGCTGAAACCTGTGGAAACCTACAGGAGAACATAAATAATGGATGGACTTCTCAGATGTAGGAGTCTGTCAGTCCAGCCATCTCTGAGCAAAGCCTCCCCGACATGCAGATCATGAACACAGAGGCCACCGAATCTTTTTCCTGGTAGATCGTTGCCATAGCGAGACGCGTCCAGGTTTCTGTTGAGGTGATTTCCCACAAGTGTCAGTCAAAAAAAGAAGAGGCTGACACACTCACACAGACTAACAAAAGACTGAGGAAAACCATGGAAATAAATGTCCGTAATATCACCCTCGATGAACGGAGGGGTGCAGTATGACGTGGTCATAAATCACGCCTGCCTCACGGTGAATATCAACTCCCCAAAACCTTTTCTTCTTTGTACGCCGTCACATTCATCCCACATTTACACCTCGTAGTTTAGATAAAAAATGTGACAAAGGAGCAATTTTAGAAGAATACCAGAAATGATCTACCTTCCTCTCCACCATCTCATCGGGATGTCACAATTCTCGGTGTCATGTTCATGTGTTCTGCTAAATTTAAGAGAGATTTCCTATTTATTGTTTTTTTAAATTACATCAGGGTTTGTCTAAGGCAAACTGTAAGGTTTTTGTTCTCTGTTACAAAAACTATTTTTCTGACAACAACAAACCAGCACTCAAGTCTAGATCAGGGACGCCATTCCTCTTGAAGGTATTTCTGTCATAGCCCATGTGGACATTTACTTCTACCAGTAGAACAATGGAGTCCCTAGCCAGAACACTTCTATTACTCTCCTAGAGACTCCAAGAAGGCGGGGAACTCTGAACTGCTGTTAAGCCAATGCTAAATGGCGTATACTTGTATACAGTCACAGTCCCATTCACCTATTCACATTAGGGCTGCACGACATGAGGAAAACTCGCAATTTGCAATATTAATTATCAATATTGCGATGACGATATAACTTAAGATACATGAACAAATAGAAAAACAAGTAAAAACATAATTTCCATTTCACTGCAACAGTTTAATTTAAATTAGAGTCAACATACCTTAAATTATACTCAAAGGCTTCGTTCACACTGCAGGCTGAAACTACCCAATTCCGATTTTTTTGCCCCTATGCAACCTGTATCTGATCTTTTCATGACAGTCTGAACGACACAGATCCGATCTTTTCAAATGCGACCCAGAATCCGATACGTATCCGATCTTTTGAAATGCGACCTCCGCCTGAACGGCCAGGCCACAGGTATCCGACCCGTACGTCATTGATACGCTACAAAAGTCATAATTCTGCATTGAAGTAGGCAGGAACGAGAACATAAACATCAACCATGGCGGACGATGCTGCTGAGACCAGTCAGTGGAAGGGAAGCGAGGTCACCGATTGTATTAATATTTGGGGTGACAGCTCTATTCAGGCCAAACTCGATCGCAACTGGAAGGTTTTTCCAGCGAAATGACCGAGCGTGGTTTTGAACCTTCCCTGCGATGACTTTTTTTCCTTCCAACCGTGGTCAGAAGCGTGGGGGAGACCTTCTCCAGGGCCGAAGGCGGATCCTTCTTCGGGGTTCACTTCCCCGTTCGGACCCTCAGATTCTCCAGAGCAGGTTAATAAAGAGTCAATAGCATTTATTCTGGGGGAAGCCTTCTTTTATTACCGTTCTCCTTCCTCCGTAACACACAACGTGAATGCGCGCCCCCACTGCCCCTCTCATCGCGCTCTCTTAAACACACGCTCCCGGCCCCAGCACACATACACATCATCAGTGGGTACAGACGATCCCGGCTCCAATGCCTTCTTAAAATGAGAAGATTGTAATTGTGCTGGCTCCTTTGTGAAAATAAATTTAATAATGCAACACTGTTGTTGACATCCATTGTTAACGTTAGCTACTTCCGCAGACAACAAGTAACGTTGTTCACCGTTGAGTACTCTTCCGCGCATGCGGGTAACTTCTGGGTAATTTCACGGTCACACAGGAGATCACAAAAGTCGCATTTAATTGGGAATGTGAACGGCCTTGCAAAAATATCGAATTTTTTCAAAAGGTCGGAATTGAGCATTAAGCCCTGCGAGCATTTACCGTAGAGGGGTCCATCTGATTGGTCTAATCAATGAAGGGATTTATTTGATTTGTTAAATACTTCAAGCTGCTATATATATTGTCGGCTCCACTGCCGAACACTGGCGCCAACCTATAACCACCATGAGTAATGTGAGGATTTTAACTCATTACAATGTCAAGAAAATGGCCTAATCTTCAATCATCTTTGTTACTTTTTCTTTATTTTCTAATCAATATATTATTAGATTTCTGAAATTGGTTTGATATATCTGTGATCTATATTTTTTTTATTGTATTATTCAATTATTTGTAATGCTTAAAACTGAAAATAGGAAAATAAATCAAATCAAATCAAGCAATCTTCTCTGGAATCCATTAAAAGAGAATAAATGAGCATCTTAGAGCAAACAAAATCGGGTTTGAAATTCTCCCCTAAATTACGGACATTTCACCAACAGCAAATTAGGATTTTTTTTTCTCTATTAAAAAGTAATTCAGAAAAGGTTTAGTAGATCTTAACAGGGGGACGTCTCCAGAGACTGCGCTTGCACAGTAATGTATCCAATAAAATCTTACATCTGTATTTTTTGCATTTTCAGTTTTAGCTCATTTCATGGGAAAAGTTGGAATTTAAAGGTTTGCTTTTTTCTGCAGCTGCAGCAGATACAACTGTGAATCATGCAAATGATGCAGATTAAATTAAAGTCGGGAGAAACTTTTGAGGAGAACCTAAATGCTAGTAAACATGCAGAAGGAAGGGATGCAGAAGGAAACAAGAGTTCTTCATTCCAAGCCTTTCCACATTCTCATTGATTTTGAGGCAAGCCTCATTTAAAGCCAAAGTGTCCTCGCTTCAGTGGCAAAGAGCTTCTCCTTTACTAATGAGAAGTAAGATGATCAACGACACCAGGAGTTCTGCTGCACACCTGAGCATTGCATCTGTCTGATTGTGCATATTTCTGTTTGCATGTGTATGGATGTTGGAGATGCCCCACCGGTCCAGCAGGCAAATCAATGACTCTCTGCTGAGGGTCTGACTTTACAGCCACCATAAATCCATTTGCACTGCACCCCCCCCCCCCCCCCCCCCCCTCATTAGCACAGGAAAAATTGATTTACGGACTATAAACACCCGGCCACAACATCAAACAGCATAATGGAGCTTACTTTTAAAAAAATTAGCACCCTGAATAATGAATGGAGTTTTTTTCCCCTCTAGTAACAGAAAAATCAATTTAATGAACTTGGTGGTGGTGGTGGTGGTGGGGGGTTCCAATAAACCATGCTAAATTTGCTGCCAGCGAATCCAACAAGCGTTTGGTCTGTTAACGTATGGAGCTTTTTCCTCCTCTCTTTATGGAGCCTGCTGAGCCCCTGATCGTCACAGGAAGCAGAATGAGCTGCATCAACATGAGAGAATTCAACAAGACAGAAGACATCTGGTTACCAATAAGTGCATATCATCAGCATTGCTGGCCACACAACTTCTTTACCTGCTAAGATGCTCAATAAGTAGACGACGTGTTTTGTAATTCAGCCTTCCAGAACTATTTATTTTACTTGTTGTAGTATAGATAACTACAACTACTATAGCCACTGTATGCATGTAATTCTAAAAATATCTTGAATTAAAAAAACAACATTTCTAATCTCTGAACGGCTTTTACATGACAAAATCTGGAAAAATGCAGACTGCCGAGCTGGACGGAACAATCCAAAAGACTCATTTGAATATGAAACACAGCTTGAGCGACGTGACGTTTTATCACCAATTATTCCCCTTTGAGAAGCTGTCACACAGCACATTCACTGCAGATTTGAACGAATGATTCTGACACAAACTAATGAAGTTTTCCAGTCAAGACAAGCACTTTGGCCTGAAGGCTTCCATCCATTTAATGATTTTAAGCCCATTACTGTACTGTACACTCATCAGAACCTCAACCTCTAGCTTTAAGGACAACAAAGCTTTCAATATCAATATACACGTACAAACACATACACACACACACGTACAAACATACACACACACACACACACATACAAACACACAAACACACATATACATACATACAAACACACACACACACACACACATATACATACATACAAACACACAGACACACATATTCATACGTACAAACACACACACGCACACACACACATATATACAAACACACAGACACACATATACATACATACAAACACACACACACACATATACATACATACAAACACACAGACACACATATTCATACATACAAACACACACACACACACACACACAAACATACAAACACACACACTCATTATAAGTAAATATACACACACACACACACTTATATATATTTAGGAGGCACGGACGGGTTGTTCTTGTAGACCACACGCCGCCAGCTTTAATAAAAAGTTGGTCTTTCTTTCTGAATTCAATTCAAACATGAAAAAAACATATTTTTAGATTTTCTTTTAAATATTTTAGCACTTGAGGACTTTTATATGAAACCTATGTGTCTTAGAAAACGCCTGTTAGCAAACTGGTGATTCTTTTCATCTGATGTCCAGATTACGAGTCACCTTTTTCATTTGTTTATTTTTTTAAACATTTTTTTCTGACACGTTTCTTTCCCATCATCTACATTAAATTCAAAAATGTAGAGTCAGTTCTTTCCAAAGTTACGCTCCCTCACTCACCGTCCATTGGGACTGCTGGTGAAACGGCAGACTGATGAAACAAAAGAGGCAATTTCACTTGTTTTTGATGGCCTGTTTCCACAGCAACAACACAGCTCAGCCCACAAATGTGCCTGCAGTTAATCACATTTGCACGCAACAATGTTTTTTTTAAAATCAGTTTACCTCCATTGTTGGCTCTGTTTCCATTAACCTTTTTCTGAAGATGAATTTCAAAGAAGAATGAATTGTGGACACTGTAAAATCAAAAGAAGAACTACAGGCACAGTTTAGAGAAGACAGTCTATATTGATTTGTGACCAAAGATGGTTTTAAATGAATAAAAGACATACTTCACAGATTAAAAAGAGTACCAAGATAAAATAAAAAGAGCTGGTCCTGAACAAACAGGCCTGAAAGACTTAATCAGCTACTTATTCAGGGGAAACAGAGTGAAATAAAAGGAGCAAACAGTGAGATAAGACTCAGAGAGGACAGCGTTGGGTGGGGTGTTGCATTCTTGAGCAATGTTTGCCTCAGCTGGTGTCCGACGCAGTTCGCCCCGAGCCAAAACCTCCCTCCCGCTATATCTGGGTCAGAGCGGTGCCTCTGCTCCCCCCTGCCTCTCCTGCTCCTCCTCCTCTTCCTCCCCGTTGATGTGTCTCCAGCTCTGAACTACCACGAGACGTGGACTGACGCCAAGAGAGAAGGAGACAGACGGGGCTTGACCTGAGCACCGAGCTTCATCCAGACCTGCTCCACCAAGCTTCTCCTTTAAGGTGGTGCAAGACATGTGGGGCCAAAAGAGAGTAACTCCCTGTGATCCACTTTTTCTCGTTTAAGGGGTTTATGGGAGTTTGGGGCTGAAGCCATCACACATGGGAGAAACATGACTAACTGGCTGTAATTTAGAGTCATCGCAGAAAAATGTGGCAGGAGAAATAAAGTCTAGGAATCTAACTTTCTTGTTTTCTAGCAGTTTTTTTCAAATGAGGGAAAAGGTATCAGAGCTTCGTACAGCTCCGGGGGGGGGGGGGGGGGGGGGGGGGGGGGGGGGGGTGTCTCAATCTTTGAGTTTCACCCAGCAAAAAAAAAAGACCTCCACCAGTTTTTTTCCCACCGCCTGGTTTTTCTCCCCCTGCTCCTTCTTCAGGCTGAGAGGAATCCACAGACGTACGGGATGATGTCACCCCTGTTCTACAGCCGTGAGTTCATTGTTTCAGAGCTGAAATGAGCCGAACGCTCCCTGAAAAACGCAAAAGAAGAAATCTGAAAGAAGCACAAAGAATAGAAAAGACAAAAAAAAAACACTAAAGGAAGTGTAAGTCATGGTGTGACAGACCTACATCTGCTAGCAGTTAAAACGTCAGCGGCAGACGTAAAACACTGAAGCCAGCACCACCCCCAGCTCCATTCACCCAAGCCTAAACACCACCTGTTTTCTTCCACATCACCTCCTCCTTCACTGTTCTCCCAAACCTTTTAAAACACGACTTTTCTGCCTAATTTAAGGCCCCACCCCTCCTCTGCTCTGCACATTTTTTTTCACTGAAATTAGGGAAAGTCCACGAGACGAGAAAGGGAGGACTCCAACGCTGAGTCCTGTATCGGGTCTGAGACATGTTTGTACAAGGAAAAGGTCCATTTCAACACCACTGTGAGACGAGAATTAATTTTACTTTGTCCTCTGAGAAAACACATTCTGTTTCCAGTCAGCTCCTTTACTTTGCTAACTTCAAAGGAAACTCACTTTTGTGGTTCTAAAACCAAACACTGACTAATCTGAAAACCAATTCTGAGACTTTTGATGACAAACTTCTTACACGTTTGAGTAAAAAGTCACATTATTTAAATCCTTATTGATCAAGTTTGGAGTGTAAATATAGGTTTGTAGGGGAAGAGACTAAAATTATATAAAACATTTTTTTCCCTATTGACTATGAATATGACCACTGTCTATATAGCAAAATAATGGAGAATTGAAAGTGACAAATCATTTAGGAGCGAGAGGCTTGAATAGAAACAATACCTGTCAATCAATTACGTGCAATCACAAAATGCTCAGCACAACCTCCGCCGACCTTCCAGCACGCCATTAAGCTTTCACTGCTTTGATTGGCAGTCCTTTCGTTTAAAAGAGTTTATTCAATTTGCATTAAGGGGGCAAAATGAAATACTTCATTTAATCTGGTTAAAGTTGCAGTTGCATTAAAGCCTGAGTCACATGCACCCGTCGGGGGCTTGACCGAAAGTCTGTACGACCCGCATGCGCCTCCCCTACTTGACCCTTATGATTTGCATAGGATTGTCGGGGTCGCAGGTCGTAGTGATGCAGGGAATGAACATTTTGACTCCACTGGCTCAAGTTTGAATAAGCGAACTTTCCCGATAAGGATTGCAAAGCGTAGCACTTCCATTATTCTTTCTCTCGTTGCTTTGCCTCGCCATTATAATTCCTGGCCAATGACTGAAGAGATCTTTAGTCACATGCTTTTGTTTCCAAGCTTTGGTTCAAAATCAGGACAACAGCAGTCTGAATACAGACCAAACGTAAGGTTCAGGACTTGATCCAGACCAAATTAAGTGGACTTTGTCTGAAGAAACAAACTTTTCCAGTCTAAATTCCCCTAAGTATTAAGGCGCTGCTTGTTAATATATATAGGAACATCTAATTATCTATGAGACTGATCTCCAAAATGATCTAAATGTTTGACTTTCTATACTTAAAACTGTTTTAAAGTATCCTTTTCCACCATGTGTGTGTGTGTGTGTGTGTGCGTGGGGGGGGGAGGGGGGGGTCAGCTTAGTGTGTCCCTGACAGTGCAGGTAATGATAAAACACTGGTACAGCTGGAGAGCTACATGAGGAATTCTTTCAAGCCAAGCCAAGAGTGAGGAAAAACACTGTCGGGACATGAAACAGAGCACACGCTCGCCTCTTTTCCGCCCTCGATCGGCTAGGCCCTACATCACTCCCACTCCCCTCTGCTATAATTGCACGACTGCGGCTCCATCTCAGATGTTCCTGTTTTACATCGTTCTAGCTCACAGCCCAGCACAATCCCCGCGCAGGATCCATGACCGGCTGTTGAGCTACAGTAATTAGACCAGGCTCACTCAGATAAAGGACACAGCGTCCCCCTCACGCTCCTGCTCCCTCCACCTGGACTGATATTTTTAGTCCACCTTGAATGGGAAAGAACAAGCATCTACATGGAAGAATGGCGGGGTGCCTGCTTGAGAGACCGTGACTCAATTAGGCCTTCAACAGACCCCCAGCAGCAGCTGCTGTTCTCCTGAATCCTCATGACTAACAGAGTGGAGCCTTCTATTGATATCTTTATTGTCTAAAAGCAAAATTAACCACTGAGTCATCCACCATCAACCCCATTCAACCCCACTGCTTCCCAAACTGTCGGTGCAAAACCCCGTCCCCCGAGGCCACAACCCCCTGACTTTCACTATTCCTGCACCCAGCCACCTTTGCATTCCAAAGGTGCCGGTGCGCGAGATGCATATCTGTCCTGCATCCAGCAGACGGTTCCACGCCGCTTGTGCAGAGTCCCCCCAGGCCACACTGTCACGCCGTCTTTTCTGAGCAACTTATCTTCAAACACAGGATTTTCCTTCACAGGGAGCGAGCCGGGGGACTCCTTGTTACCCAGAATCCTGCTTTTCCGTAGCCTGTGGTCGTATCTCATTGTGTTTTGTCATTATAGCACAGATTTGGTGAACTTAACTTCTGAATCTGTCTTCTTAGAGAACCTTGCTGTAACTTGTTGACCTCCGTCAGACGGCCCTATGGCACGCCGGACCAGCCTCTTCCCACGGCAGTCAACAGGCCGTATATTATCGAGCTAATTACCTCTGGAGAATGGATGCCTTTTCTTGCCCTGGTCCTGCTGTGTGCATTGTGTCCTCCGTGACTCACAAAACACAACTATGGATTCAAGACGCACACAATGACACTTTTAGCAGCCAGCAGGCGAAGGCAAGAGCAGCAGGTGGGGTCAGGAGTAAGGGTGGGAATCTTTTGGAACCACGCAGTTCCATTGGATGAGGATTCAGGAGACAATGATTCGGTTATAAAACAATTATCAATGCATCCTGAATCAACACATTTTTTAAGAAGGACTTCTTAAACCCCGACCCCTTCCTGAGGGCTAAGGGCTCTCTGTTTACGTGCTCTCTTGCTAGCTTACAGCCCCTCACACACCCTACTGGTGTAACAGAAATGGCGAGCAATTGACTGTTTTGGCCAGTTGTACTTTTACGTTCACATACATTTTTTACCAATACGATCTTTTCCAAACTGCACAATTTGAATAAAGAAATACTCAGAAATGACATTTTAAGCTTAAATTCTGCTATAAGAACATGTTAAAAAACAACAAAAACGCGTTTTTTGTTTTGTCAAGAAAACAAAATTTTGACATTAAATATGCTTTGTTCGATCATCAAAAATCTCGACGATAAAAGTTTTCAAGAAAAATACATATTTCCCTGAACTCAACAACCTTAAACAAATGATTTAGCACGTTTGTTTGCTACTAAATCCTTAATTTGGGTGTGACACAACGTATACACAGCAAGACTTTAACCATCGACATTACAAAGGCTAAAAGTTTTTGGAGGCCGGAGCCGGTCGGATGACGTGGTCTACCGTGCCAGATATGTTTGTGGTTATTCTGCTTAATACTTTTACTTTAAACCCCTTCAATTCTTGATTGTTTCAAATTATTCAGGGATCATAGTCGATACATCTAATGATCGATTTTTGCCCCCAAACCTCTGGGATCTGCAGCGGAAAGACATCTGGGTTTCTGTCATGAACGTCTTGTTCAGGAGAATCTGGACTGTAATCTGGCAGCAGTTTAGCGTTTATGTCTTCATCCTGTAATCGAGAGAGTCAGTGGAGGAGTCACGGTGGAGGAGTCACAGTGGAAGAGTCACCGTACCTCCAAGTGTTCAGGAGCTCTGCGCTCCTTTAGTTTAGGCCAACAAAGATCATTTGAGCGCACTTCCATACAAGGAAAGTCAGGAACAGATTTGTCACTTTACTTTTGGTGGTTGGAAACTGTTGCCTGGCAACCAGCCACCAACTGTAGTTTCCTGTATTGTTTATTTCAGTTTGGTCTATTAAAGAACAGGAGACAAACAGCCTCTCATGACAGGAAAGTGTCCATTTGGCTTAGGAAAGGCGAGGAGGTTAACAAGGTGACAACAGGAAGTCGCTAAGTCGGGAGGGGTGAAAGAAAAGTTTGATCTTCTCCTAGCTTCATATCCGAGTCATGACTTTAACACGCGTGTTTTGGGCAAAAACTTTCAAGACTAAGTTCAAAACTGTTGCAATGCAAATTTCTACGACTGATTTTTAGCTCTACGTCCAAAACGTGGTCGAGTGTTGATAGTTCAACCAGATCATGGATGTGCTAACCGTTTTAAAATTGATCGAAAATTTGTGTGGAATTCCAGGACACAGAGCCATTCATATATTGGAATAGAGCTGTGGAAAGAAAAACAAGATTTGCACCGCTTTGACATTTGGCACCACGTCTCTTCCAGCTGTGGGTACAAACGCTGGTATCCGGTAGCAACAGTCCAGTGTGAAAACCAAATGGATGGCCAAAATAGAAACCTCCTCTCTGCATATTTTTAGACTTGGAGTTTTTATAAAATGGTGAGAACAATGAAAACTCCACCTTTTAGGTGAATCTGTAGGGAAATCCTGCCTTTTTATAACCCAGGACAAAAACCTCCAATCTGCTTTGACTGGAATGTTTGGACCATATTTTACTTGTTTTCTGAAAAAATACTTTTTTCCGATACAACACATCTCCAAGATCGCTCTTGTAGCGCCTTCACGTGCCTGGTGTGAACCTAGTGTTATCACAAAGTCGCCTCTGAGTTCTAGGCAGGATGTTTGGTGTGAGCAACTCCGCCCCCCTTCCCCTCGAGCAGGGAGCTCGTGGACCATCCAGCGAATTTTCGGTCACAAAAAAGCTCTTTTTAGATCGTCTTTTTTTGCTCCTCTGCCCACTAATTCACAACGATTTGAATAAAGAAATAGTCAGAAATTAAATGTTTAAACTTAATTGTCTTATATATGTCCACCATCATCAAAGAAATCATAAAAATGACAATTTTCAAAACATCATGTGTGCAAACTTTTAGAACAATAAATAAATGTTTGTATCTACTTTTCAACAAAGTTTGAAGATTTAAGAAAATCTACCAAATGTATCTCTAGATGAGGTCATCTGGACTCAGCAATTTGAAGGTTAGTCCTGCAGTAAAGCAGTTAGATGCTGCTGAAGGCTCACATTACATCTGTGTTTCCTCAGGGGTTTGGGTTTATTCGCTCTGCAGTGTGAGTCCCACAAGGTGAGGTTTCTCACAGCCCTTGAGCAAACTGACCTCCCTGGAGGACTCACACACCAACCCAGCCTGATGTGAGCTCCTAAACATTTATGTGAGGGGGGGTTAAACAAACTTCCACCCCCTCTTCCTGAGATGCTGGGATGTTGTGTTTGGAGAAGATTCCAACGCCTCAGATGTTCTCCTTCCATGGTGACGTCACAAAAGTTGTTGGTTTGAAACAAAGGACTCACCTCTGCGCTGCACAGCGCCGCGGCCAGCGCCAGGAGCACGGCGACACTTCGCAACATCTGGAGACAGAAAAGAGAAAGTGGCTTGTGGTGAGGAGGTAGCGCACCCGCACATCACGCACATTTTCATAGAGAAACTTGCGTGGTAAAAGCGGGTTTCTCACTCTTTCTGTCGCCGCGGACGGTCAGTCTGGACGGAGAGCTGCGGAGGGATTCGTGGAAATTTGAGGAGCGCTGAGGAAATTCCTGCCGCTCCGTCAGGCTTTTTTTCCTCCTCCTCCTCCTCATCCTCCTCCTCTTCCTCGCTGTCCAATGAGAATTAGGGGAGGGGAAGGAGCGAGCGCGCGCGGATTCAATTCTGTCATTGGAATGTTACTCCCTAAAGACCCAGACTGATGAGAATCAATCTTTTGGTGTTCTTCACAGGTTACTTGTGGCATTTCTTCGGATGATTGAGGTACGGTGGCCGAGAGGTGCAAGACACGTTTACATTTAAGATACAACAACAACAAATCCCAGAACAAATGAACAAATACTGAAACACAACAGCAAATCATGGAAAAATATTATAGAGTCCCAAAACACAACAGCAAATCATGTGACAAATTACCAAATACCAAACCACAACAAAAGTGGAGACACAAGTTCTAACAGGAAGGGACATGAAATAAAACTAAGCATGTACGATTTTTTTAAAGTTATTTATTACTGTTTTCTTTATGTGGACATTATAAATACATGAAACAGTCCAAAGCATTTTTTAAAAGTGTATTACTACTATAAAAAATTCAACAGTGTTTAGACAGGTAATTTTTGCGTCACTTCCGGTATTAAGGGTGTTTCCTTTCCGTTTAGCCTTCCGGCAAGTGCAAACAGCAGAACCCTTTTACCCCTATACTTAAAAAAATGATTTTAGTCCGTTTCATGAACGACAATAGGGGGTACTTAAAATTCTTACATTTTCTCCAAAATGTTCGGTGCGCCCTATGGTGCGGTGTGCCTAATGTGTTGCTGCGTAACTTTGGTGAAGAGGACGTAAGAGAGGACAGCATGAGACCAGTAAGAAGGGAAGTGAGGACGTGAAAGAAGACACCCCCTGGATGGAGAGCATACACGCGCCGGCATCATTTATGGCAGGGGTGTCAGACTCATTTTCACCAAGGGCCGCATCACCATAGCGGCTGTCCTCAAAGGGCCAGATATAACTCATACATGTAACTAAATGTAATGAAAAATAAATTTAACTACTCCTTAAGGTTAAATAACTCATTATTTATTTATTCTAACTTTTTAAAGTGACAATTACAGTTTCATTGAAATCCCGTTTGCTTGTTACTTTAGCATAAATCCTTATCAATTTGATTCTGTCGGGTTAGGTTGTATGGACAGTGTTTAAGTCCTAATGTATATTTGCCCAATCCGATATTTCAAATCAAATTCCCCCTTGATATGAATAAATACACACCAACTTTTATTTTTTATTCTAAGAAATTAAAAACTTTTATCCTCTCGGGGGCCACATAAAATGACATGGAGGGCCACATTTGGCCCGCGAGCCTTGAGTCTGACACACGTGATTTATGAGGAGCCGCACGGCAACAAGGCGGACTCTGACAATGATGAAAGGGTACCTGGCGTGTTTGATAGAAATGCAACCCAGCTGTTCATTTCAGATACGGAAGATGAGGGCTTTAATGGATGTTTGATGCTGATTTAAGACTGAAAAATAAATAAATAAATCACAACCAACTCAGTTTTGCTCCCGCTGCCTTTTTTTAAACACACAATAGCATGCATGTTTTACTGGTATGTTTTAACATGATCACACAACCCGGTGCACCTTTCAGTTATGCACCCATAACTGAAACTGCGACGTATAACCAGTACGCCCTATGGTCGTGAAAATACGGGTATTTATAATGTCCACATAAAGAAAACAGTAATAAATAACTTTAAAGAATTATACTCGATTGGTTTGATATTGCATCTCTTTCTGTTAGAAGCCATGTCTCTGCTTTTGTTGTTGTGTATCTGGATTTGGTAATTTGTAGCAACATTTGTAATTACACTTATGCTTACGTGCTATTAGTGCACTTCATTTATTAAGGTAAAGTGCCCATTTAACTTGTATTACAACTACATCATCAAAGATATACACAATTTGTCCTACAACTTCACTTAAATCCAAATGCCTTTGACCAAAAGTTTTCAGACATTTTCTGCTTTTATGAAAATTGCAGCACCTGGAAACATTTTGTCGTCATGGTTACACCACTAGACAAATAGTTAAGCAGCTTTTGAGCTCGAAATTTGATTTGTTATGTTTTTCTTTTAACAAGCCTCTGTCAGAACGGACTGCGCTGCATCACAGAAACACACTTCACAATGGTGATTATCCAATCAATCCTTGTAGGCTTCGTCAGCAGCGTGGAAGGCTGTTACCATGGGAACCTCTCAAAAAATGCAAACTGATGTGCAAGGGGTTTATTTGAAAGAAGTCCACAAATGAATAAACACTCCAGATGTATAAAATGCTTCACATTTGTGTTGTTTTTCATTTTCTGAAACAGAAAAACAATCATTTTTGATTGTGCTCAAGATAGAAGATTACAGAATAATTAGAAGTATGATATAGTATTCAATGAGGTTCAAAAATATTCATTTATCCCTAAATTTAACAGTGGGTGAAGACCATCTATGACCACTAGAGGTCACTAAAACCCATCAATTTCTTGAATGTTTCTTCAACAAAACATTTTATATTTAAATAGGATAAAAACTGTAGTTAATGTAATTTTATCATACTATATCTATACTGGTTAGATTAGCAATGATCTGATATAAGGTTTTAATGATTTCTCTTTTTTTATGTTTTCTTTATAATCCATTAAACATTTCAACCACATTTTTAGCAAAAAACAATTGTTTTCACTGAAAAAAGCAACAATTTCATGATCAAAGACAGCTTTGGGACTGCAAGCTAATCCCACACTTCAAGTTTTGAATCAAAATGTTCAGATGAATGATTTTTCTCCTGCAATCCATCACTTTCTAGTGTCATATCCTGCCAGCAAACCTTTGCGCTCTCAGAGAAGATGTAATTATTTTACACCCTGAGGTTTTATGTGCATTCTGTATGCAAATGTTCCTGCAGCTTCTTATGCTCGCTGCAGGTTCTCAGTTATTGATGGAGTCGGCGTTTCAGGCCTCGCATTGTTTCAGCTACTCAATGGCAGGAAGCTGTGTGAGAGGAGATTTCTTTCAAAATTACTGGAAGTTTAAAAGAAGACTAAAATAGAGGTGGGATGGTAAAAGTTTGCTTTTTCCCACTCCTTTGCAAGCAATAAATCAAACTTGACTTAAGTTAACAATCACTATAATTTCTCTAATGTGATCCAAGTGTGCATTATATGCATAACAGAAAAATATCCCTACTATGAGACCAGATGATTTTCTTCTTTTCTTACTGCCTTTTACGCCTTGAGACGCTTAGGGCAGCAACACAATTTTTCCATTTCTGACTGTTGTTGGCCAAGGTTATTTTCTTCTTACATTTAGATTAATTCCATTATTTTTAATCAATGCATTTTGATTGATAAATATGTCAACAATCCAGTAGGATTATGGACATAATATCACATTAATCTTTTCTATGACAATAAGAACTCAATGAGTCTGAAGAATTCAGAAATGGAAATGGTTTGGCAGCTTTTGATTAATTTACCCCCCCTCCCCCCACACACTCTCAAACTTTGCTTCAGGCTTAACGGATCAGGTTTCAGGTCCAGACTGCTGCCCTGTCAGAACCAGCAGACCTCAAACTTTGTTAGGAGCTTGTGGAGAAAATATTCTGACACTCTGAAGTTTGTGCACGGCAGAGCCCAGCTTCTGATGACCTAAGAAAGGTGCAGATCAGGGAGTTTCTTGCTAAAAAAAAAAGTTTTTTTTTTAAAAATGTAATTTACTTGTAGTTTATAGATGCCAAACTGCTTAAAGTGACAGCAGCTAATGTTGAAGTTAAACTTATATGTAAGACAAAACAGATTCTTTTTGTAATTTATAAGAAACTGTCATAAAAAAAACAGATTACTGTAACAATAGTTATTATTCTGTGGACAAGATTTATGACCAAGGAGGTGAAACCTAAGAGGGAGAAAAAACTCCTACAAAAGGTTATAAAATATTAACTCAGAATTTATCTGACTTTATGAGAGAAATACCAATATTCTTTGTTTTCAATAAATTGTCACATCTAATTTGTGTAATCTCTTTTTCATCCCTTTAAGAAAAGTTATTCAATTCAAGACTTAAATCATAAAGGTATTTTTAATGCAAAAATAAAACTAGTCTTAAATTGGATGGAATAAATGAATCAGTAAAAGATGACAAAGCAAAATGTGTATTTATTAAAAAATAAATATTCTTTGATAATCCCAAGAAGAACTTGTTGAAACCGAAAAACTATAAAAGAATCATAATTAACTTAAAATATTTTAAATATAATTTATATTGTTGTGATAAGCCAGGGGGGGGGGGTGATTTATACACCTGAAGGTTAAAAAAAAGTTTTGATCTGCAGTTAAATGCAAGTAATTGAATTCTTCACGTCTTATTATTTGGGCTTTAATATTAGCAAGAAAAGTGAAATATTAAGCAAATCTTTGTTTGATCATGACGTTGTTTCAGTTTGAAGGGCGCAATTTTCAGACCTGTGGGAAGCGCTCTGTTTAAATGGTAAAATGTCTCCATCTGGTGGACATATTTAAACATTACATGCAATGATTCCAACTTGTAAAAGTCATTGAAGCTTTAAACTGGATTTTAAAATATTTGTAATAAAATAGCCCTCCATAAAATAAAATAATTTATACTAAAATGTGCACAGGTTTTTCCATGAATTGTCATATTTTTACCACTGAGATGTTCTGTTCGAATCAATGAAACTTTAGGTCTTTAAAGAACTTTTTTTAGGTAATTTAGACTTTTTGTCTCTGCTGTCAGGATGACATGTTTTGAGTCATAAAATCAGTCATCCACAGTCTCTGCAGGTAGTTTAAGTGTAACCTTATCAAATTTTTTCTTGTAAAAGTCAAAATCAATGTGAAACCAAAGTATCCCCATCAAACTCAGAAAAAAAAGAAAAAAAACCACCACATCTTAAAATGTACCAGACATCGCCTCGCTGCACGGTTACCTTCATACACAGCAGCCTAAACGCTACAAACAGAAAATTAAGTAGAAAAACCTGCTTTAATTTGCTCTGTGAAGATGCTCCACGCTGAACCCTCCAGCCAGAATGGAGCATTGATTGTAGAAAATACAACAAAATCCCACAGATATGTCAAGGAACAGAAGAAATGATTCAATGAGTGGAATTGAATGAATTACCAGGAAGTGGCCATCTTTAGAGCTCTCAGTGTCTGACATTTATTGGCGGAAAGACCACAGGACAGACCACAGCATAGGCTTCTCATCTCTCTCTGCCTCAACACATCCCAGCCTCTTTATTTTCTGGGATCTACCAAATCCGTTTATTAAAAGGTGATTCAGCACTTTGCCAAGTGAACTAACGGGCTAAACGGAACTAAAAATAACTAGATATACATCCCAACATAAATATAAAATGACCATGTTCTTAACAAAAAGCACATATAACACCTAGAAAAAAAAAACTTAGTGTAGGATTCTGCTTCTTTGACCCCTCAGCTAATGATGGTTTAGTCCACTGGAAGGTCAGCAGTCAATAAGCTGGTTGTCCTGTGGTCTGTCCTAACTTCCTGTAGAGGTCAGGTTTGGACAAAATCATCATAGCATCTGCAGAGAAGCACCATTGAATTTAGTGCTGTATTGAGATAAAACAGAGATTCTAATAATAAAAGAGATACTGGATTTACAATCATTTAGATGAAGGACAGAGGTGCATATTTTCTGTTTTTTTTTCCTCCATGGTTTCAAGATGAAAATGTGTTTTTTCATGTGGCATTTTTCAGATGATGGTGGACATTATTAAAGAAAGTTTCTGATTATTTCTTTATTCCAATCATTGACAATCAGGAGATGAAAAACTGCCTTCGGAAAAAGCTTGTTTCTGTGATGTAGGACCTATAACGGTGGGCCAAAAGCTCCCTGCTCTGCTCCATTCTGATGCTTCACCTGCAGACAAATAGATCCATGAAAGTTTCTGTTTTCCTCATTTGAGCTGGAATCTGGATGAAAACTGGACAGTGCTCACCATTTCTGTTGCACCGCTAATGTTAAGTTGGGGTGTAATAGGGTAAAAACTAGCAGGAGAGCATGTAAACAAATGGATGATGGGAAATGAGGGTGGGAGCACTTCCTTCCACTCTTCTGATCTCTGACAGCCTTCATGTTCAGCCTGATGTGAACAGTTCTGCTCCTCCGTCTGCAACAGAATAACAGCAGAGGATACAGAAGAGGATGAGATGCATCACTGGAAGAAGAACTAAGTGGCTGAATACGGTGAATTTTTTCTAACAGGCTGGACAGTGCTGTCTGTCCTGCTCGTGCCATCTGGTTTCTACCATCAGCAGCTTCCTCTGCTCAGTCTGGTCTGCAGCCTCCATTCATTCAGAGATGGAAGCATGTGCAGCAGGTTCCAAAAGTATGATGGACAAATAGAAGGACTGATGACTGAGGAAATGAAGGAACATAGTTTCAACTTTGAGTTTGAACACCAAACAGCAGAAATGGTTAAATGTGATATTTATGTGATATAAAGATATAAAGATGAAGAGATTCAATCAGGTAAAAAAATCTTTCAACATTAAACTTCTGATTTTTTTTTTTGAGCTGTGGTTTATTGAATCACAAATGCGCCATCTGGTGGCAAAACTGAGAAGTACAACACAGCATAAGAACTTCCTGTGGGAGCCAGAACTCATAAATATGGAATTACATATCTGCCATAAATTCAAAGAGCGTAAAGACAACTAAGCGGGCATATTTAGGAACTGAGTGAGTGGCCCTTACAACCACGCTGGCGCAATCCTAACTGAACAGTGATCTTGCGCGGTCAATTCCCTTTTGCCCACTCATCTGGATTTACGCTCAGTGTTAAGGTGGCGTTTTTGTCACTTGTGGGGAAGGAACCTTTCTGGTTGATCTGATTGGCCGAAATTTGCATGTCTTATCGGCGAGGCAGAGGGGCGGGACTTTCATTTTTCAGTGCAGAGGGGGCTAACTCTCTGTGTTAATACAAAATGATTGACATACTTGCTGACACATTTGAACGTTGATCAGAAGAGTTATTGAAGCAGGAAGTCCCAATCTGTGAAGATCTTTCTAACTTATCGAACCTCAGCTGCCAGAGAATTCAAAATGATGAATCCATGGTTCGCAAGTGAGGACGCTGGAAAACCAACAAGAAGACGCAGCAGCAGCTGAGTTTCCGCGGAAAAGGAAAGGCCAGTGTTGGAAGATCGACTCGAGGCTCAGCGCTGCTACTGCCAGCAGATGACCTTGAAAAGCTGTCCATCCTCCCCCTTACTGGGACGCAGCGTCGGCGAGTTACGCCACACTTTGGGACTGCAGGACTTAAACTTGGCCTGAGGAGTCTGCTTTCACCGTTCTTTGGAGCCGCATAGCAAAGAGACGGACTCTGATGATCATGAGGAAAGGGAAGCCTGCGTGTTTGATAGACATGTAGCCCAGCTGTTTCAGATACAGAAGATGAGGACTTTGATGGATTTTAATGCTGATTTATGACTGAAAAAATGAATCACAACCAACTCAATTTCTGAAACGGCGCAGTTTAATCCAGTGCTGGAGAGGACGGGGTTATGGGAAATAACATGGCTTTAATTGTGTGTTTGTGTGTGTGTGTGTGGCAGGTCAGTGTGTGGTGTGGCTCTTTGACTATCATAGTTAGAAATGTCAGCTCTTTGTGTCAAATTTGTTGCCCCCCCCACACACACACACCTGTTAGAGGCATTCATAGAAAAAAACGGCGGATGTAACGTGGATTAAAACATTAACGAACGACCCAAAACCAATGAAAGAAAGTGCAGCGGGGTTTTTTGTGCTGTAAGTTTTTCTCATGTGAAATTCACTGCATTTGTTACCGTTTTAATGCTTTTAATCCACGTTACAGCTGCCGTTCCTTTTCTATTAAAGCCCCGAAATGAACGTCCCGCCCGCTGCTTGACGTGCAAATCTTAGCCAATCAGATCAACCAGAAAGGTTCCTGCCCCCAAGTGACAAAAACGCCCCCTTGACACTGAGCGTAAATCCAGGTGACCGCACAGTAAATCTAGGTGAGCGCGCAAAAGAGAATTGACCGAGCAAGATCAATGCTCAGTTAAGATTTCAGCCGGTCAGTTGTAAAATATATGATCGCTTGGTTAGAATTGCGCCAACGCGGTTTTAAGGTTCACTCACTCAGTTTCTAAATACGCCCTTTCAATTTTTCATCATTACATGGGAGTAAAATATATATGAATGACTTACTGTAATTTTTGGCAGTGATACGGAAAATGTTGATCTTTATTCTGCTAATTTAGCTATTAAAGTGGAGATAAAAAAAAAGATTACGCTGTCTATTTGTGAACAAATACAGATTATTACACAAGAGCATGAATATCAAAAGATGTAAAGATTTCATAAAAAATGAAAGAAAGCTTCATGTTTTTTTTCAGTTTTGTCCATGCTAGTTTAACCTTGTGTGATTTATTGGTTTAATCATAATGAAAAACAGAATACTGCATTTGAATTCTCTTCTATTTTGATGTACTTTGTTCTGCTTTAAAACTTTACTCCAGAAATCCATAAGATGGCAGTATTTCTTGTTTTTGTTTGCACAGGAACAAGACCCAGAAGAAAAGTTAAACGTGATAAAAATTCACACAGAACTCAGAAATAAAATGGACTAAATTATTTACACCTTAAACCAAGTATTTGATAGAAAATGTAGTTAACAGCTGGATTGACAAATGGATTGATAGATGGAGAGAAAGATTATTTGTTAATTCTATCAATTAATGTGTATATGTGTGTGTGTGTGTGTGTGTGTGTGTGTGTGCGTGTGTGTGTGTGTGTGTGTGTGTGTGTGAGTGCATGCACTGTGTGTTGGAAAGCATACATTTATGTGCGGAGCAGCAAAGTAAGACAAAAGTATATAAACAACAGAAATCCAAAAGGGAGTGAGAAGATAAATCTTGTATTCTCACCCCCGCCCCTTATGCCATTCGTATCTATACCCAGTACATCCACTGTCAAAGTTCAGCTCCATTCTCTTACAGCTACACATGTAATTCTTATTTCCAAAAATACCAGAATGAAGGACACATTCTCATTTTATAAGCATGCATTTTCCCTTGTGTTTGGGAAACACACAGACTATACATGGGACATGGACTGAGTAACCCCTCCCCCGTCGTGTTCCAAACAGGAAGTACCCGCTGGTCCCAGAAAGCCAAATTCCACAGCTGTCTATATAGAAATAAGCAGCTGTTACTCATTCATTGTCTTTGTCAGAATAACTATTATTTCTCCGTTACCTTTTTTATCATATGTTCTTGCTAATTCTAATATTTTTTCATGATGTTTTTTCTTTATTAATCAAGTTGTGCCTGGGGGAGCCAGTTTAGCTGGTGCTGGCGCCTTCCGTCCGTGAAACCAGGGTTCGACTCCGGGCTGCTCCCTGTTCCCTTCTCTACTTCTGTGCCGGTCCCAAGCCCGGTTGCTTTGAGAAGGTTGTGTCAGGAAGGGCATCCGGCGTAAAACATTGCCAAGTTTACCATGCGACTTGTTCGCTGTGGCGACCCCTGATGGGAAAAGCCGAAAGAGAAAGAAGAATCAAGTTGTGCCTGATTGCTCCCACCTCAAACATTTGATTGACATATTCTCTCAGGCCCGCTTTTAAGTGGAAAGGTGTGGACTTCCAACAAGTTCACTCCTTATCAACGATAGTGGTTACCATGGAAATGCTGACTCAGACCACTTACTGCTTACTAACGGCATCTGGTTCCAACATGGTGAAGTCTGTATCGCGAAACAATGAAGACTTCATTTTGTTGCAACGTATATATAAATAATGTATATATATATTCATGCACTGTATTTATACTCATTGAACTTTTTGATTGTTCTGCCACATTTTAACAAGGACTTTGGTCATTTTGGTCACAAACACTTGATTGGTTTTGACAGATTTGGCCTAAAATCTTTAGAGAACAGAGGACAAAGGCATACATTTTTTTGGTTAAAACAACCTGCAACATCAGAATAACAAAGTAAGGAAAGAAAGACAACAGACAAAGAGATAATACCCAATAATTCTCAGTCTTCCCACATAGTCTTTCAGAACTGCAAAATCTTCTGATGCGATAATTCACACAGAGCGATCTTCGGTTCCTGTCTTTACACAGATTATACATAGTTCTCATGCTTTTGTTGGGAAGTTGTTTCTCTTTCATCCGCTCCCTGCAAAATAGACTTGGACACAAACACTTTTGCATGCTTGATTATTTTATCCTATAAAGTTAGATGATTAGCAAATATGAGATAACTAATGGACATTGTTCCAACAATTGGCTTTTTGGGAAATAGACTTTTTATGTAACTGTTTAGAAATAGTCAAATCAGCTCTGTCACATGTTATAGCTTCTGTCTATAAAGTTCCTACTGTTGCATTCTGGTTCCCCAGAACATTGTTTCAAGCCATCATAACTGTACAACACAGTTCTAATTGTTTTACAACAGACTGCAGGCTTGAATGCACAGGATTGTTTTTAAAGCTCCAAAAATGTGACTTCTTTTCTTGACATTAAAGCTCAGCTTTAAGGACAGAGGGTTGCTTAGCAATAGAATTAGCATCTAGTTGATTCTTAGGCTGTTAGATCTTTACTAAGAGACTGATTCTACTCGATTAGAGGCACAAAACAGTGCAGCAAATCTTTTAAATTCAAATCCAACTTTATTTATAAAGTGCTTTTCATGCTACAGATCATCTCAAAGTGCTTCCCAAAAAAATAAGGAGTTAAAATAATAAAACACATACACATTCCACATTTACGTTAAAAACAAATCAAATTAGTTGTTAAAATTTTGTGAAATCAAATAAAAACATTTGGAGATGTAAAAACTATGTAAAAACTTTACTAAAAAGATGTTTTTTTCTTTAAAACCTCCACTGTGGCTGAAGCCCTCACATCCTGAGGCAGGCTGTTCCACAGGTGAGGCCCACAGTTCTGAAATGAGGCCTCGCCGTGGTTTTTCAGTTCTGACCTTTGGGACCACCAGCAGACCTGCACCTGTGGACCTGAGGGCTCTGGGAGGATCATAAACTAAAAGTAAATCTGATAAAAATGAGGGTCCAGTTCCATTTAAACTTTTATAAAATAATAAAAGAATCTTGAAATTGATCGATCTTTTACTGACATGGAAGTAGATCACGTTACTTCAGACAAATCTGGTGATTCTTTAAGCAGTAAGCAAATGTGCTAAAAGGTTTCAAGCTTGCATCATGTTAGGAAGAATCTTTAGTGCACGCAGAGTGGATTTGCCTTGTAAATTAAAAAAATCTCACAAAGGAGTGCATGATTTTCTTTTATAAATTATAAAAATTATAAAAATAGCTTTTTTTTTAGTAAAAGAACATTTTTTTTAAATTTAGTTTGTTTTAGTTCAGCAACAATAAAAACAAACTGTAAACTGTTCCTCAAAATAGAAAAATATATATGTATAAGGCACCAGTTTTACAATTTATTCCTGGTTTATGTTTATCAACTATAAAATGAAGTCTACAGATGTTTCAACTAGGGGTGTGTATTTGCAGGAGTCTGGCGATATGATGTTTATCACGATACGATACTTATACTGATACATCCCAACACAGTACCACAGACAACATTTCTCTTAAAAAGAAAAATCAATATTTGTATAGCACTTTTCCAACTTGTGCTACTCTGAGTGCTTTACATAAAAACATAATCAAGCTTTAAAAACAAGACTTTAAATACATATTTTTGTCTAAAACCTATAAAATACCCACAATTGAATTTAAAGATTATGACTTAGAAAAAACGTGATCTGAATATCAATGCACATTTAATAAAATGGCAAAATATATTTAAGGATTAGAACATTCAGCTCTGCAACTGTATTTCAAAGCTGCTTTTAAGCAAATTTATGGCGCTTTTGTTTCAGTAATTTAAGATCTTTTTTTCAACACTCAATGTTGTCTAATTTTCAGAACATAATATTTTTCATCAAAGGAAAAAGTCTACAAATATTAAACATGCCTTAACCAGTAATGTTCTATATGTATGGTTGAGGAAATAAGGTGCTATTTATGTCCAGCATTGCTAAGCAGTACTTTTAAAAGGGTTTTTGGATCTCCGTTGTCACACACATAGACATAAAAACAAATTTCACTTCTGATTGCCAGCGCTTTTCAGAGCATTGCACACGTCACTCGGATCCATCAGGTCTATGTAACAACAACCACAAGGCTCATTAGTTCACACAATGAGTTATAGGTCACTGTTGAGTCGCACCGCTGCAAGTTACATATGCAAAGTGGGACACCATATTGGAAAAGGGCAAGATGCCGGCTCACTGCTGTGCTACAAATGCACAAACAGAGTTGGAAAAGCAAAGGTGTGTCATTTGAAAAATAAATTATTGCGGTCAGCTAATAAAGTAAAACTCATAGAAAACATTTTAGAAAGATCTGAGTGAGTTTACTCTCAGAATAGTGAACGTTTAGGCTAATCTTGTAGTGATGATGGTGATGAAAACACAAAGGAAGCCCTTTTAAAATCAATGGCAGCATTAGACTTTGCACTATTTCCACATTTTCTGGCACTACTTTTTTTGTTTTTTGGAGGATGACATGTGTTCAGACCCAGATCAGACGAGACGACCTTCTAAATTTAAGCACATTTCTAAACAGAGGAAAGAAAGTAACCGGAATTTTCTAGTTCAATATTACAAAGGTCAATGCATTTTATGTAGGTTTGAAATCAAACCCTTGTCCCCGAGTTAAGACCCTAGACTCCATTTTCACTGCAAACACCATTCAATCCTTCCCTCTGCTTGACTCCACTTCTCTTTGCTTTATAAACTCCTGTCACCGTCCTTCAGAGTAAAAGCTGCATCCATGGAGACAGACATGGTCTGTAGAGAACTCTACAGTTTAAAATCAAAATCCACATTTGATGGACATCATCATTCAGAAGATCCTTCTTTCACGGTTTCCAGCAGAAATCTAAAGCAGAAAAACATCAGATTAATTGTAAGACAGACAACCAGAGACTGTCATTAAACTTCATATAATACGTTTGCAATATTTACATAAAAAGAGGGAGCCTAACAAATCATGAAAATGTGTTAAAAAAGGGGTAGTATAAAAGCATCTTAACTTTGACCCCATCTTTCAATTGCAAAAAAAATACGATTTTTTCTCCCCTCATGTTGTTTGTCACAAATGACCATTTAGCAGCTACGAATGTACAGTTTGTGCAGTTAAATTAGTTTATTTGTAAAATCCAGTATACATACATATACATATATACATATATACATATATATATATATATATATATATATATGTATATGTATATATATACATATATATATATATATATATATATATATATATATATATATATATATATATATATATATGTATGTATGTGTGTATAAAATATCATTTAGAAAAATCTACAGAAAATCCTATTAATATATACACAGTGTAATTAAGAGTAACAATTGTGACATACATTAATGTCACATGTTTGGAAGGAAGTTACACTCAGAGCCCACAGAAAAAGTCTTTTTCCTATTGCCCCTCTGTCCACAAAACACAATTTAAGGGGGAATTCAGTCTGGAAAAATCCTTTGGTCCGGACCCAGTCCACTTAATTTGGTCTAGATAGAGTCCTGAACCTTGTGTTTGGTCTGTATTCAGACTGTCGCCAAACAGACTGTCCTGATTCGAACCAAAGCTTGTAAACAAAACCATGTGACTAAAGATCTCTTTAATCATTGGTCAGGAATTACGAGGGCGAGGAAAAGCAACAAGAGAAGGAATAATGGAAGTCCTGCGCTTTGCCATCTTTGTCCGGATAGTTCACTTATTTAAACTTTATATTTCGCTGACCGATTTTGGAAGTCTGTATCGTCAGCTACAACACTTTTTACTTGTTGCTTTGCTACGGCGTAGGGTCGCTACAGGACAGTAACTAAGGAGACGGCTATGAAGGCACGCTGATGAGTGTTTATAACATATAGATTGTTGGGAAAACAGTATGAAAAGTAATGTGTATCACGTTAACAGTTGTTTTAATGAGCCTGCATTAATACGACCACATTTCAATGAGTTGCTGTGTCTCATTTTCACATTTCTACTGTTGTTTACATCCAGTAATGACCGACTATGATGGCCGTTTTGGTCCAGTTGTTCCGCTTCCAACACGGAGCTTCAGACTGAAGACCCAAAGTCTTTAGAAGCACTCCCAGCATGCCTTAAGACTTGTTGGGTTTCCTGTTCAGGTGAACATCTGTTTATTTGTTTTATTCTCACAGCAGAACTCACCTGAAGAGAAATGCACAAAGAGGTATGCCTGTTTGCTTCCGTATGGATTTGTGGTTTCACACTGATAAAGGCCAGACAAGTCATTGCTCTGGCTTGAAAACTGCAGCGTTGCACCCACAACTTTCACTGACTGAGGCAGAGACTGTCCAGACCTGAAAAAGGCAAAAACAAAATTCACTCACAAAAAAAAGAAAACAAAAAAAAACTTTTGACTGCAGGTCAAAACATTTCTTAGCCACACAAAGGGAGCAGTACAGTTTCTCTGGGTGGTTTCATGCATCACTTTTACATGTGTTTTTAAACTTTAAGCAAAAATAAACAGGTTAGGTCAGTCACAACTATGTGGATACTGTCACAAGAACAGGCAAACGGCTGGATCCAGATGTAGCAGATTTAGTAGCTTAGCTAAAAGTCCACAAAGCTAAATCAGTGTCGGGCAGGAGTCGATAACAGGCATGAAAGTATCAAAGGAGAGATAGGGTAGTCAGGATCCAGGCGAGAGTCGGGGAAGGCTAACAGAATTCAGAAACAGGGTCAAGAAACAGAAGGCAGGAGATCAGGTGCAACGATAACGTTCGGTGAGGAAGGCAGAATGGCACAAACAATACTTTACACTGAGTGTGGCTCAGTATAGTGCTTAAGTAGACTGTGGTTGATTGAGTGAATGGTCATTGAGCCTGAATTGTTGCATATTACTTTAAATTATAGTGGCAAAAACGTAGATAGATTTAGATTGAGCCCACAAGTGTACTCAGGCTATAAAGAGTCAGGAGTAGAGCTGTGACGGTGTCGGATTTTTGATCACCGTGGTGATGAACCACCAGGGGGCGCGGTGTCGCGGTTAACCGCAGCCCCCCCCCAAAATAAATAAATAAAAAACACAAAATCCACCAGCGGCCACATCGGAAATAAATACAATTACAACGCTCTATTCTTTATTAACAAATAACAGTAACAACTAACTACTACCTATCGAACTAATTAACTAGCTATGTAGCTATTGTAGATTGACTGTGACTGTATGAGCGTGGTGCGTCGTGTGTAGGACTAGGAGGAAGAAGTGCGCGCACGTGTGTTGGGGGTGCGTGTTGAATCTTCTGCAGGGGGCTGCTCTCTAGCTGCACACCAGCCTTCACCTGTGCTCTCTGGTACAGACATCTTCTCAGAATATTATATATTGCCCAATAATAAACGAGACTGCAGTCACTTTGTCACCTTTCCAGTAGCCATGAAGCCTGACACCCATGAAGAATGCGGGGCTCCGCCTTTATTTATAGACACGTAGGTTGCGCTGCACAAAATAGTTCCCAAACAAAAAAATGTAGTGATATTCATGGAAATCTAACAGCCCGCATTCATGTTTGGTGTTATAGAGTAACTGGGAACAGTAATAACCCCCCCCCCCCCCCCCCCCCCCCCCCCCGAAACACCAGTTGCCGTGTCGGGCACTCAACAACACACGCAGCCTGTAATGGAAATGAATACAATGGTAATTAATAATTAGAACGCAGTAAATGTGTTTTATTTCCTCGCAAGACAGAAACTTCTTTTGTAGAATGAGGATGTGTGTGTGTTTCTGAAACAGTGCACATGTGTTGTGTGTAAGTAGAGTGAGCACGTGCGAAGTACTGCTCTAAGAGGCAGTGACAGCCACGCCGCACAGGCGGGTGCGACTAGGAGAGAAGGAGAAGAGTGATAAAAGGTTTCTCATAGAAACCCTTGAAGTCTGAACACAGGACTTGCAGAAAAATAAATTATTACCAAAGATGAATGTGTTTAATGTGTTTATTATAGTTCCAATCATGCACCATATGCAAAACTTTGAAAAAAAAAAACTTTAAAAAAAAAGTGTGGTGATGCGGTTATCATCACAGCCCTAGTCAGGAGACAGAAGATCAGGTCCAAATATAACGTTTGGTAAGGAAGGCAGAATGGCACAAACAATACTTCACACTGAGTGTGGCTCAGTGCAGTGCTTAAGTAGACTGTGGTTGATTCAGTGAATTTTCATTGAGCCTGAATTGTTGCATATTGAATTGTCAATTGAGATTTTCCGTATTACCTTGAATTATAGGAGTCAAAACTTCCATAGGTTAGGTTGAACCCAGAAGTGGACTCAAGCAATGAACAAATACTTTTCAAAAAACATACAGTACCCAAAATGCAAACAACACTGCGTTTACTTTGTGTATCTGGTTAAATGATACCTTGTCCAGGTAACAGTTGCTTTTGGATTAGCATTGGTTTCACACTCATATGAGACTTCGGATCGTTCAACAATGTTGACATTCCCAGGTGGGTCTGCAATAAATACAAAAAGGTTTATGACATTAGAGAAATGTCAGTTCTACAAGGATAACACTAGTTTAAAAGCATTTCTATTTGTAATGAGAAACATGTGCAACTCTGTGCCAAAATGAAGTTGTTCTGCTTAAATTACTAAATATTAACCACAAAAAGCCTTTTTCGTTGTATTAAATATTAGAAAGCAAGAATTAAGGCTCTTCCATGTGGTAATGTTGTATATAAAATCCACATGGCCTACACCCGTGCTGTTCAGGACGTTTTTTAGGCCACTGACCAGTTAAATGACAGACAATACTTTATTTACATTTTTTTAATTACATTTTATTTAATAACGTGATTTTCATTGAAGTGCGTCTTTAAAGAACAGAATAGGTTGAAGTCCGGTCAACTCAAATTCAATGATTTACTCTGGGGGAAAAACAGTAAAGAATGTTAAAGATTAAAGTTAAAGAATAACAAAGAATTAAAGTTCTGCAGAAATAAGAAGCAGAAGATCACAGGACAACACCTAAGCAGACAAGACAGCAAGAGAGGAAAAAGAGCAGAAGAGCCCCATTCTCTGTCTACAGTTTCATTTAAAGGCCTGGTGATGTGTCTCTCTGCACATTGTGCATTCCTTCGTTAACATATCATAATAATCATCATCAATAATCATAACAACAATATGTTCATTTTGGGAACCATTCTTTGGACATTTCGCTGTACATTTTCTACTTCCTTTAAAGCCTTTTTCCTCAATGACACTCTCAAAGGTCACCCTCTGGTCTTCTCACAACAGATATTTTAGAAGGCTCCATAGGTATGAAAGGAGGACATGTTGTCCAACAGTCTTTCCACCTGTGTCCTGTCTTCCCCTCTAGGCCTGCATTCGTTATTCTTTCAGCATTTCTCACCTTCACGGAATAATAAGCTTTAGAGGAAGTTTGAAGATACTTACAGTGGACCTGGATGTTGGTTTCTAAGATTTCTTCGTTTGTTGCCTCACTTGAGATGACACACTTCACTGATTGACCATTCATCTCTCTCCCAGGTTTTCCAAGCAGAGTACTCCATGTGGTGGTCGTACCATTAGCATGCTGAGTTTCCTTAATTTCTTCTCGAACTTTTCCTTCCAAAGAACCTTTGATCCATCTCACCTCTGCCTTCGGCTTAGAAGCAGCAGCCGTGCAGGTTGCAAGTGGAACCTCCTCATTTCCCTCTAAGGGTGTATAATCCATCAGATTTGTGATTGGGGGCACTAAAGGAATACCAGTAAAACCAAGATGTTGCAGTAACAACAGTAACAAAATGCAGAACAATGTAAACAGTCAGATCTTACCAAGTATTACAAGTTGTGAATTTCTGCTTGGTGTTCCACCAGGGAACAAGCTGAAGATGCATGTGTAGCTTCCTTCATCCTTCAGTGTCGGATTAGAAAACTTTAGGGTTCCATTTTTATCATTGAAATTTCCAATAAATTCAAATCTGAAATCCTTTTCATTTCTATACTTGAGTCCAATCATGGGCTGAATTATCAAGAAAACATCATCTGGAGCTTTTCCTTTGATCGTTCTCTGCCATGTGATCTGGGAAAGACGATCATTTGTGATTATTTGGCAGGGTAAGATGGCGGAGGATCCAAACATCACAACCACATCTCCAACCTGGACAGCTGGTAAAGAGAATAAAACATGACTTTAATACAAAAATCTGTCCAAAGTCTGGATTAAAGAAAGATAGTTTGTACCTTGATTGCTACACCACCATCTACTCAATACACCAAATTTAACAACAAAACATTTTCCAACTTATCTGTGTTTTCTACTTCTAATGGTTTGGACTATGGGCTGTTTTTTTCTTCAATTAAAGCCTTGGTCACATGCACCCATACAGTGGAGTGACCCGTACGAGTGCAGATTTATTTTGGTTGTGGGGGCATAGACAGGAGCGGCCAAATCTTAAGTGGAGTGCAGGTTTGTCCTCCTCAGTCTGCAGGATTTCAGGGGGGTTGAAAAAAAATCTGTACAAAACGTCTGCATTTCACCTACTTCACTTTTACTTACACTTGTGTGTTGTAGAAGTGTCCGCTACAGCCTGTTGCCCATAGCATGCTTGTAGAAAATGAACATTTTGGCTCTACACACTCGCTATGACCTTGGTATTTCATGCGGGCCACCTGCATGCCCCTTACAGGTTTGCTAATCTTTTGCCCACTGTATGTGGGCAAAAGATTAGCAAACCTGTATTAGCCAAACAATGGACGAATCAAGGTGTGACATCACCCACACAAAATGGGCTCTTACCTCCAGCTCTCGTGAAATGAGGCAAAATCCCTCACCATTGCTTCCTGACGGGCGTCGCCATGTTGAAACCAGTCAACAGTGATTGGTCCGAGTCTCTCTGAGTGATTGTATCTATGGCAATAGCGACGGTAGTTGCCACAGATACGATGACTCGGAGCGAGTCGGACCAATTACTGTCAACTGGTTTCAAAATGGCGGAGCACTAATCAGGAAGCAATGGTACTTCCTATTTGGGAAACAAGAAGGGAGGGGTTGAGCTGTCCATTGTTTTTTTAGTCAATGGTTCTGAAAAAGGTTTTACCCTTAACACCAGAGCTGTATCTCCAGTGCTCTCACTCTTTGAATAACTGTAGCTCTTCATCTGTTTGCACAATTAACACTTAACTTCTGTAAAGTGCTGCATATCAGAGTAAAGCTGCTTTTCTGAACTTTCACAGTCTGTTGGAATTTCGTTAATTAAGCATTAGTCAACGATAATTCAAATGGCACATTTTAATTCCTGTTGATAGCAATATAATAAAGCTCTGAAGCTTTATTATAATAGCTCTGAATATACTGAAGCTATTGTCACCAGTACAGAAAGTTTGGTGAAAATAGCTTCATTATCTTTAGAGCTATTGAGCACCTTTATTATGGATCATATCTCTGATAACATTTGAAAAACTTTATACAATAAAATAAAATAAAGATGAATTTTCTCGCAAAATATTGATTGTAGCATGAATTTGCTGATGAGTCTTCATTACCAGCTCATTTAAATGTAGACATTAATTCGGTTTTGAGAGATCATGTCAAGGTTTGAGTTTGTTTTGTCTGGGTTTTTGCTTTAGTTCTTGTTCTGTCTTGTTGTTCTGTTTCCTGTTTTATTTTGAAAGGTTTCCTGTCTTGTCTTGTTTCTTGTGCTTTACTTCCTTTGGTCCCCATCTGCCCTGATCGGGTTCACCTGTGTCTTGTCTGCCCTGTCTGTATATAAGTCTTGTCTCTGCCTTCCTCTTGTACTGGTCCATTAACTTCTGGTCATGGTGTTAACGTCCTCTTGTTTTAGCGTCCTTGTTCCATGTCCTTCCCCACGTCATAGTAAGTTTTTGTTTTGTCATCCTGCTCGGCAGCGCTTTTTGTTAAATAAACCCTATAGTCCTGAACCCGTTGGCCTCCCGTCTCTGCGTCTGGGTCCTACCGGCTCTCGAGCTTCCACCGCACATGACAGATCATTAACTTTTACCAAATAGTCTTTGCTCTGCATGTCTGCATTTACAGTTGGAAGAGAACACTTCTCAATAACAGGCAGAAAACAACAATATTTTTTCTTTTGAAATGCATTTGTCGTTCACTCTCTGTGTTAATACAAAATGATTGAGATACTTGCTGACAGATTTGAACATTTATCAGAGTTATTGAAGCAGGCAGTCTGTATCTGTGACTCTCTTTTTTAACTTTACCAAACCAATATTTTTCTTATTTTCATAGCAGCAATAATAATAATAGTAATAATAAGTGAATAATAATGAAAAAGAATGAATAATAAGTGTCCCCTAAATTAAATCTTATTTTCCCCTCTCGAAAATATTGCGGTCATGATCATAGAAACGTGATCACCGATGTTTTAGCCCAGTGGAATTTTCAGAATAAAAGCATAACAACTTCCGTTGTACGTATACTTCCACTGTGTGTTAAAATGTTTTGTTGTGAGTTAATGTGTTGTGTTGTGAGTTATTAGCCGCGGTTACGTGGGCAAAATCTCTTGATCGGATCAATGGTCGGATTAAAATTCAATCGTGCACATGGGCCCAGAAAACCTTTATCCGATTAGAACAAACGTTCACATGGGTCTCACTTTCGGTCGGAATAAATCATTTGGACATGCGCAGTAGTGTTGAAAATACCGGAAAAGGAAATGAGTCCCACATTATATAACCTTGCTGTCACATACATTCATGCAGCAGCTCGGTAATATACGAGACGATCTTCCAAACGTACTATTATTAATGTTATGAATATTATGAAGGGCCTGTTCACTCATCATTTTAATTTTAATCCGTGTGGTCAGTGCTTTTTCTGTGGAAGAATGGAGCTGGAAGAAGCCAGGCTAAGAGAGGCTAACACGGGCTAAAAACATTTAGCCTTGAATGAACATTAATGCATGGGGGAAATGCAGCAATCTGTATCCTGGCTGCACATAAATATGTGGGAATAACATCAGCCTTTATTTAGTTGGGACACGACTGGAAACACAAATCCACCTGATTGTTTAAACAGTTTCTAAGGACTGAGCGACATTTCTGCTCTGAGAAGTTCACACACCGCCCCAAAACCGCTGTGTGAGCTGGCAGTCCGAGCTCTGCTCGGACACAAGGTTCACCTGAAGCCGTCAGCTCTGCTGCTGAGCTCTGCTCAGAGACACAGTTCGCTCGGTCCACAGGCAGCCGAGCCCGGACTGCGCAGGGTCCAGTTGACGAAGCCCTCCTCCCCAGCACCCCCTCGTGAGTGGTGTAATAGAGAGGGAGAGGCGAAGAGCCAGCGGGGGGAGGGCGGGTCGAGGGCGGAGTGGCGCTTTGCACTGGGCCTCCACAGAGCAGCCGGTCGGTCCTGTTTGAGCTCCAAAGCTTTCTCTGGAGCAAATCACCGTCTGTGCATGACGTTAAACCAGAGTAGTAGTGACACACGATCGGAATGAACCGTTTACATGAAGAACGATCGGATCAACAATCGGCATAACCCGATTCCCAAATCCAGCACCCTGAGACTGTATGCTAGCCGCAAGGAAGAAGGCCGAGGACTAGTGAGCGTTGAAGCCACTATCCAGGATGAAACATCCAAGATGCATGAGTACATCAAGCTCAAGGCCCCAACTGACAGTGTGCTCAGTGAATGTCTCAGGCAATGGAGAGCAGAGGATACAGTGCTGGAGGACAGATCATCATGGGAGGACAAACCTCTGCATGGGATGTACCACCGGACCATAACTGAAGTGGCTGATATCAAGAAGTCCTACCAATGGCAAACAGGGCAAAAATCCTGTGGGACTTCCAGATCCAGACTGATAGGATGGTAATGGCGAACCAACCAGACATTGTAGTGGTGGATAAAGAACAGAGGAAAGCTGTTGTGGTGGATGTGGCAGTGCCAAGCCACATGGGAACATCAGGAAGAAGGAACATGAGAAACTGGAGAAGTACCAGGGACTCAGAGAAGAACTGGAGAAAGCCTGGAAAGTGAAGGTGACAGTGGTGCCTGTGGTAATTGGAGCACTCGGGGCAGTAACCCCCAAGCTGGAGGAGTGGCTACAACATATACCTGGAAAGACCTCAGACCTCTCAGTCCAGAAAAGCGCAGTGCTAGGAACAACTAAGATACTGCGCAGGACCCTCAAGCTACCAGGCCTCTGGTAGAGGACCAGAGCTTGGAGGAGAAACCACCCGCGGAGGGTGAGAGGGGCATATATATATATATATAAACAAACACTCTTTATGAAATCAGTAAAAAATAACCCTCTCTGGGTTCTTTCCATAAAAAGTCAGGAAATATATAGTAACAGTATTTTAGGAAATCAATAATGACCAAATAAATCTCTGTGAGTTGTTCACTGAATTAAAGCTTGTGTTGTCCATGCAAAAACTAATGTAAATGTTCAACTTCAGTTGTGGAGCAGAGTATCTTAAATGACTCATATGAGCAGTCTCTTAGGGTTTTTGTGTTTTCCTTATAAACCGGGTGTGGAGGTTTTCAGGAGGCTAGCTAGACATCACTGTTTGTTCTCTCTGAACAACTTTCTAGGTTAAATGCCTGCATTCTGGATCAATGTTTCCCTTTCCTAACCTTTATGTCACTTTTCCTTTCTGACGGGCATGGGGGGGGGGGGGGGGGGGGTGTCACGTTCAAATTCTATAACTGGGTCAAAGTAAGGTTGCAGTAGCAACACTTTTAGCTTGGCTCACATTTCAATTCAAATAAGCTTTATTTACATGAGAAACGATTCCAGGGATTCTGTTTTCCATGTTTCCATGAGTCTCCATCATTTGGCCAGGCTAAAAAAAATAATGCAAAAAAATAAAATAAAAAATAAAAGGTCTCTCTCTTGTACTGTTCAGGGGCCGTAGTTTGGGGACCCCTGATCTAAACCATAATTGAATCCAGGTTTGAGCAGTCCATGTCCGCTGGTTTTTGATCAGGACCCGGTCTCAGTGTGAAAAATACGAAAAATGATCCTCTGAGCCCTTTAAGGTTTTTCCTTGTGGATTTTTTCCACATCTGGAACATTTATTTCCTAAAATAAAAACCTGTGAACCACTGAATCGTTTACCAAAATGTTTGTTCTGGAAATCAGAGAATGTTCTAAACATTTGAAGAAAACAAACGTAACTTCTGTAAAGTGAGAATTGTTTCTCTTTTCGTCTTTCCCTTCGTCAAAGAACAAAACAAGAATGGAAACAAACCTTCAACGTGTTTCGTCTGTAGATGAGATGCAGTCAACAAGATGAACATCTTCAAAATGACGGAGAACAGTCCTGCAGAAAAGCACAAACATGTTTTTCTGTATCTGGGTCTTCGGTTGGCTTCAGTCGCTCCAAACGGCTTCATGGTCTCTTCCTCTGTCCCCAAATGACCTCACCCGCTGCTGTCTGCAGATAAAATATGAAGTCAAATCACTTCATAATAAAACTGCTACAGAGTGATGGGTCCGATGTACTGTGTCAACTCATAAAGTCAAACTCTGTGTGTCGAGGTGCGCTGATTCCGTAAGTCACGTGACTCACAGAGGAGGAGCCAAACAAGGAAGCGCATCTTCCAGCTTGTGGCCAGATTCTGCGGTTTTCCACCCAGTTGGGTGATTTTGAATTTGATTGTGTGGAGAACATTTGCTTTGGGCGGGTTTTTATTTGATTCAAAGCAATTACATTGAGTGTTAGGTTAAAGTTCTGTGTTTGCCACAGAAAACAGTCAGAATTAAAGTTCGCATGAACTAAACTGTGATCTACCTGATGCAAGTGTACTGTAACCCAAATGTAAAAAAGTTTATAAAAGTTTGTAAAACAGGATATGTAGGTGTGAATGTCAACAGCTCAGGCTAACAACACTTGCTTATGCATGAAAAACACGTTAGAAGTGGAGATCATTGCTTACTCTTTCCAGTCACTTGTCTCAAACCAAAAATACATGATTACTTTTAAATGCTGCATTGAGCAAATGAAGTTTTAAGATTGTTCTTAAAAATAAAATGATTAAAACTGCTAAAAAAGTAACATAATTTAAAAAAGCTAAGAACAGAAAGTTACAGAATAACTTTAAAAAATCAATATTTAAACAATGTTTTTAATGTTCAAACAAAAATAATCACATTTTAAAATCTGATAACGAGTTAGAAAAGCCAATATATTCCAAATAAATGAAACAACTACAATCAACCCGCTTACATTTATTGTGTTTTATTTTAAAAAATCTAATGTTTTTTTTATTCTTTATTTTCTTTGCACGTCTGCAAAATCTGGAGTCCGGTTTACAGCTACTAACCACTTTTATCTTGGAGAGTACATTTCTTCAAACATCCTTTAGTGCTATTACATTAAATTTCTGTGTCCCTGAAGCTAAAGCTAAAACAAACAGGTACAAAGTTTGAGTTCAGATAAGCAGAGGATGAAAATGAAAATCTGAACGGGACTTCGAGCGTCAGCTCTTCTACCAAATTTTCTGAAAAGACAGAAAAAAAGTACAATAAACCGTCTTCCTGGTTCTGAAGAGCTGAAACTTTAAAACATGAACAGTTAAGCAACAAATGCAAAAAAACAGACTTTTTTTTTCCAAGAGCAACAGATGAATATGATCAACTGTAGTACCTTTGCTCCTCCCTTTTAGTTCCCAGTTAGAGTATGCAAACCCAGCAGACGGTAGAAAGTCCTGCAGGGCAAAGCTGCACATGATCCCTCTAAACTTGTTTTTATACAGCCTGTCCAACTTTTAAGATCTGAGAAAAGCTAAATTCCTGACACAATGTATGTGTGGGGGGAAAAACAAAAAACAGGCATAAACTCATCCAGAACATCCTCTGTATGCCATGTTACTGATGATTTTATTATTCTACAATAGATGAGAATATCTTCTTCAGGATTCAGGATATCTTTATTGTCATTTTACCACAGGGATACATTTGTTTCTCTGGTCCCGGGCCAGCCGTTTATGGTGTGATTACGAGCTGGTCAATGTGATAAAGAGACGTCTCAGTGTTATATTACACTTCCTATGGGGCATTGCATAGTCCTGTGATTATTGGACAGAAATTTAGCACAGAATAAGTTGTGTGTGGGGGAGTTACCATGATCTTACAGAGGTCAGCAGTCTGGCTTCTCTGACTTTATCTCCAAAACCTCTAATATGTGCCGTCCCACCAAGGTCTGTGGTGCCCGTCGCGGCGATAACCCCTGAACCCGTTGGTGGACACAGGAAGTAAGAGATGCCGTCAAGCTAAGGAAAGAGTCATTGATGATGAAGCAAACGGCTGTTGTAACCCTTGTGCTATTCTAGGCACTTTAACATTGGGAGTTGGGTCATCTAGACCCACTAGACCAGGGATGTCCAAAGTTTTTTTGGTGAGGGCCAAATACGTAAAATGAGCAAAGGGCCGCACACAAGAGTTGACATATTGACACATGATTACTGTGTATATTTAACTCACCTATAATGTGAAGAACATTGCTCTCAGTGGGAGCAGTGATGCTGATCTGTGCCACATAAAACAAGCGCACGTCAAAATGAAACATTCACTCAGACAATGAAACCTCATTCCAACCAGGCAGTTCAGAACGGATTTATTGAGCACTTGAAGCCAGCAGATCTTTACATACGTAGCCGTTAGTGTGGTTGACTGGCAGAGTGCACGATTTTGTAGATTATAAAGAGTCGACTGTTTTCTCAGAAAAGTATACCCAAAAGAAGGGCTTATGGGTGACCAACGAGGACAATTTTAACATGAAACGCACACCATTTAAAAAGTTTCATTTTACAAAACACTGTGTGACAAAATATGCAGCTTAGAAAAAAAACAAATTCCAAAAACAAAACAACAAGTTCTTTTTTACATAAAGGAAATACTTTTTCATTGTTCAGAATGTTACTTATTAAAATGCTCCGTCCTCCGAACACACAATATATCGACCCAGGGGCGGTCCTACACTAACTTACTCCCTGGGCGAGTAACCCCCCCAGCCCCCCCCCGCCGCACACATACAAAATTTGACAACATCCTGTTTTGTTCCCTATCTTCTATTTAGCCTTCCCACGTGGTTCCACATGGGAGGAGAGCACCGCCATCTTGGTGAGGTCAAGTTAATACTGCGGTGTATGCATGTGAACACATTTTTTGCATAATACCAGTTCGTTGTGCGGGTTTCAACTGCCAAAATCAGAGAACTGAGTCCATGAAGGAGGAAGGTATATCATTTCACAGGTAAGTACTGGAATTTTTATCAATTAATGCTGCAGGGGCTTCATTAATCATACACATGTTGACATTCATGATGCTGCAGGGCTGTTATCAACATGCTGCATGATGTAGGGATAATTTGCTCTCGACATAAATTTACATTTCATTTTGCTAAACCTGTATACAGCATACTAGGCTATTATAGTAATATAGATTTATACATTTCTGACTCAGTGACTGAACTTTTCTTGCAGGTTTCCAATGGATTCAGACTTAAGAAAAAAGTGGATCTGAGCTATCAAAAGAGCTAACCCAGATGGATCACTGTGGAACCAACTAGCAACACAGTCTGGCTATGTTCAAAACATTTGTGGAAACACATTTAGATAAGAGGCCAGACTTTTTGCTTAAAACCCAACACCATACCATCCTTGTTACACAAATTGATCATTCACATGAATCAGTATAAATCTATTGTTTTTTTTTTGTTGTTGTTATTGTTGTTCTTTTAGGGTAAATCTATTGTTGACTTTTGGACTTCTTTTGAATATTTATTATTATTATTAATAGACTTATTATTTATTGATTGTTATTATTTATTGTTTGTATTGACTTACTATTGATTTATTATTATTATTATTATTATTATTATTGACTTATTGTTGGGTTTTCTAAATAATTCAAATTACATGTCAAAAAGGTTTAAAACTTCTAAATGTTTAGAAATTATTTTACAAATTCTTTGTAATAATTTTTTTATTTGTAAGAAGTCCTGCAACAATGCATTTTCATTAAATTTTGAGCTTTTAAGGCTGACTGTTTCTCTTCTTTAACAACAACAAATGATGTATCTATATATATATTATATATATAAATATAATATATTTACATATATGTATAAATATATATAAATGTAAAAATATATATAGTATATAAAAGCTACTTAGACACCACTAAAAGCAATAGAAATCATTGTCATGTGGGCGTCGTTGACCTCACCAAGATGGCGTCGCGCTCCGCCACCGTTGGCCAGGCTTCTCAAGCAGGCGTGTCTCCTCTAGTGATAAAACTCATTGGTTTATTCTGCCTAATTCCTTTACATGTGCCTGTTTTACATTGTTTCACTCTGGGTTGTTTCACTCTGGGTTATTTCACTCTGGGTTATTTCATCCTTTTTTTTCTGCACCATAAGTGTGAAGAGGGAATAGGATAAAGACATATTTAAGAGTCTGATGTTTCAAACTAAGAGTGCAAAGTGTCGACAGCTGCAGGCATGTCAAAATAAACACATTCATGCACATTCTGTGTAAAGCAACGGGCACGGAAAATGCCGCCACCGCCCACTTCGCCGCCACCGCCCACTTCGCCCATATCAAAAACCAATTAGTTATATCACTAGAGGAGACATCACGTGGTTCCTCATGGGAGGAGAGCACCGTCATCTTGGTGAGGTCAAGTTACTACTGCAGTGAATGCATGTGAACACATTTTTTGCATAATGCCAGTTCATTGTTTGGGTTTCAACTGCCAAAATCAGAAAAATGAGTCCATGATGGAGGAAGGTATATCATTTCACAGGTAAGTATTTTTTTTTCTTTTAATGCTGCAGGGGCTTCATTAATAGAACATATGTTGACATGCATGATGCTGCAGGGCTGTTATCAACATGCTGCATGATGTACATTTATTTTGCTGTCAATATAAATGTACATTTTATTTTGCTAAACCTGTATACAGCATACTAAGCTATTTATACAGATTTATACATTTCTGACTCAGTGACTGATTTAGGTTTCCAATGGACTCAGACTTCAGGAAAAAGTGGATCTTGTCTATCAAAAGAGTTAACCCAGATGGATCACTGTGGTACCAACTAGCAACACAGTCTGGCTGTTCAAAACATTTGTGGAAACAGATTTTGATAAGAGGCCAGATTGTTTTTTTAGGGTAAATTTATTGTTCACTTTTGGATTTCTTTTGATTATTATTATTATTATTATTATTATTATTATTATTATTATTATTATTATTATTATTATTATTTTTATTATTATTATTACTAATACTATTATTATTATTATTATTGTTAATAATAATAATAATAATATAATTATTTTTATTATTATTTATTGGCTTATTATTTATTTATTATTTATTGTTTGTATTAACTTACTATTGATTTATTAATAGTATTATTATTATTATTGACTTATTGTTGGGTTTTTCTAAATAATTTAAATTGCACGTCAAAGAGGTTTAAAACTTCTAAATGTTTAAAAATTAATTTTAAAAATTCTTTCTTATAATTTTTCTATTTTTAAGAAGTCCTGCAACAATGCATTTTCATTCAAGTTTGAGCTTTTAAGACTGTTTCTCTTCTTTAACAACAACAAATGATGTATCTATATATACATTATATACATAAAAAATATAATATATTTATATATATGTATAAATATATTTAAATCTAAAAATATATACAGTTTATAAATCTACTTAGACACCACTAAAAGCAATGGAAATCAATGTCATGTGGGCGTCGTCGACCTCACCAAGATGGCGTCGCGCTCCGCCACCGTCGGCCAGGCTTCTAAAGCGGGCGTGTTTCCTCTAGTGATAAAACTCATTGTCAAAAACCGCCACTGTATCGACCCCCCACACCTCCGCTCCGTGCTCACACACTGATCTCCACCTGCACGCGTTCCTCCCCCTCTCTCTCTCGTGGCACGCGCCCCGCGCAACACACCTTTCTGTGACCGACCTCATCTAGTGTTGAAACTGAGAAGTGCAACAGCGCCATGTGCGGACCATATTCAATTATATTTTCATAATTTGCTGCGGGCCAATAAAAACAGACCGGGCCGTAGTTTGGACACCCCTGCACTAGACAGTACTCTGAACCTTTTCTCTTCAATGATTTTTGATCTTCACTGGTGTCCATGGATTACATGAAATCTTTCCACCTTTATTCACCTTTGTGATGGTAGGTAGAACACGTCAAAATAAGGGTGGGGTCATCTAAGATAGCACAAGGGTTAAAGAAGCCAGCGTAATGATACAGAACATTTAAGCTATGTGACCGGAGCGTCTTATTTAGGCGTGCAGTTATCACATTTTAATGCACACCCAGCAGCCAATCAGAATCGAGTATTCACCCGAACCATGGTATAAGTAAGGGTTAATGGCCGACGAAGTGTGCGGTTACTACTTCTTAACGCACGCCGTGGAAGCCTGACAACCGTCAGGCAACCGCGTCGGACGGTTGCTTCCGCGAAGTGCGTTAAAAAGTAGTAACCGCACACTTCGAAGGACATTAACCCGCTTATACCATGATCATTTACAAAAAAAAAATTTCTTCAATCAGTCTTAGTACTTTATTCTTGTTTTTTGTTCAGTTTAGATCACTTTTTCACAAAAAGCGGACTATTCTTTATGTGTTGCTGCGCGTTGTCATGACTACAAGTTCAGGTGCGGAGCCTGCACTGTAGTGGAAAAATGTAGGATCATATGGTGATCGTCATGATAAAATAATCAAAGCGTCATTGTGCACCTTACCGCTAGTTATTGTCCAGATGATGAAGCAAAGCGTGTTAAAGAAACAAATACACAAGTAGCTTCCAAGATTTTATTATAAGAAATCTCTAACAATAAAGCTGAACATTAGCTGTCAACAACAACAACAAAAACGGTTTTATTAATTAATAAGTTATTTTACATCGAGCCTGTTAACTTTGAACCGAACAAAAAAGTCGGCTTTAGGAAGACAGAATTATTTATTTAAAATTAAATTCAACATGGCCATTAATCGTAAAATTTGACAGAGATACTGGCATGTCCATCATATTGCTGTTCGAAGGACCGATATTTAGTTTTTGTGGACCCTGACCACTGCTTGTGGCGACGTTGCGGGACGACAAAATGTTGCTCCATTCTCTCCTCTCCTGGAGTGACGGAGCCCAGTAAGCCTGCAGGCTGCTTTCACAGCGGTGCCCGGCACAGACATGATCTGGCGTGATTCCAGACCGGCGTCTGAGAGTCGACTCACAGCCGTGCTCCGCAGGCTGTGGTTTGTGTAAATCTGCGACAGACCCACCTTAAAAAAAACAATCATAAACATGCAGGCAATTTACAAAAGAGGAAGAGAGGTTTGACAAAACAGCGCTATGTAGATGCACAGACCTCTTCACTAATTTTTTTTAGCATTGCTCCCAGGTAGTTGACACCCATCGGTTCCCTGGAGTACCAAACCTCAGCTGCTGCTCAGATGCAGATAAAAAGATTTTGCATCTGGGGGAAATTTAGAGATGTATTTCTTGAAACTTTGTATTGGGCACAGAGGATCCCCGGGTCTTGCAAACATAAAACCTCCTAGGTTTTGCTTGTGTGGGTCGTTTGGAGTTTTGTGGTTTTTAGTGTCCGGATTATGTGATAGGCTGAGGTATTCCGCGCCTGCCTCGTCTCTGTAGCGCAGATGAGCATCTGATTTTCTCCAGGTCCGACTCAGGAATACGAGGATGGTGGGAGCTGGTGTCTTTCCCACTCTTTCTGTAGCGCTTCATTATTGCCTTAAAAAGCGCATTGCTGCTCTTGAACACGGTGTCGCTGATGATGTTGACGTCTCTTAGGTGGCGATTGATTTCGGCTCTCAAGCTCCTCAGACTGGCAACACTGTACTCTCCTCCTTCCTTAGTGGACTGAACAGACGCATAAAAAAGCCGCAGACTCTCATTGAGAGTGGTGGCAGTGTAGTTTTCAAAGTTAATATCCATGTTTTTTTGAGCCAGGAATTCTCGAAATATATTAACTGCCCATTTCGTGATTTTCTTTGTGTTTACGTCATCCTTGTCATCTTCCAAAAAGTTCAATTCTTCCGGTGACACTTCCTTGTGTCTCCTCTCCCTCTTTAGATGTTCTTGTCTCTCTTTCTCTGTGGCTGCATCCCAGTCATCAAAATTATCAAATTCACCGAACAAGTTAAAAGAAACAACGAAATCACTCATGTCTTTTGCTGTGTTGTTGTAAACTGTGAAATAACGTCTTTTAACGTATGTTTTAAGTTTATTCTAGCGCAGTGATATGTGACCGGAACTTCTTTTTTCACCGTGCGGTTATCAGGTTTTAACGCATACCCAGCAGCCAATCAGAATCGAGTATTTACCCGGACTTGGTATAACAGAAAGTAACGACTGAACGTGATTCAAGCTTCTGATAATTGTCAAAGCCTGGCATCTTTGCTTACTACTAACAAAGTTATTTTTTGCTTTTTACATTATGTAATTTGTCTGAAATTGATTTAAGCTTTAGTCTCACCAAAAGCGATTCGTGTGGCAAATTCGCTGCTCGCCACCGGTCCAAAAATGTGTTCATAGCTTGACTCCCCAGACACGTGTGGGAGGAGCTTCCACCTAATGGTTTTAGCCTGATCGCTATGTTTACAATGGATGAAAGACACCAGTGATGTTTAGAGATCAGATTGATTTATTGTGAAGAGCTCTATAAAAGCTTCGGTAAACACATCTCCATGTCTGGGTTCATAAGATCATTCAGTCTCTCCCGGTGCAGTGAGGTTCACTGAGGTTGATGGCCGCTGTGTTTCTGTCTCTCTGTGGCCCAATTTGAAGGCTTACTGGCCACATAAACCTGAGAGGGAAAATAACAAGAATAGAATTAGGATTTTTTTTAATTGTCTCAATGAAAATAGAAAAAATAACAAGTTCAGGAGACCCAAACAGGCTGCTCTCCCATGCCCTTTCACATTCCAAATGAAGACAAGATTATAGTAAAAATACACAATTTATTAAAACTTAACAAGTTCCACAAAAGAGAGAAGTTTAGAATATAGTCGGACAGTTGGACTGCTGTCCAACACAGTCTATTTTCACACAGATCCACACAGAGGTGCACATAAGTATGAACAATAGCTCGCACACACTTATACTGTTTTAGCCAGGGGAGGGGTGAAATTTACATACCTGAAGGGGAAAAAAGAAGTTTTAGAATCTGCAGTAAAATGCAAGTAATTTAATTTATACATTTATCAAGTCTTTTTATCCATAATTTAACAATAGTAAGAAAAACGAAATATTGATCAATTCATTGTTTGATCATGACTGTTTCAGTTTAAATGGGGCAATTGTAATAAACAAGACTTGTGAGAAGCACACTGTTTAAATGGTGAAATGTCTCCATCTAGTGGTCATATTTAAACATTCCATGCAGGGAATCCAACTTGTAAAAGTCATTGATAATGTAAAACGGCATTTTAAAATATTTGAAATAAAAATATTTACACAGGTTTTCCATGAATTGTCGTATCTTTTTACCACTGAGATTTTATGCTCTAATCAATGAAACATCAGGTCTTTAAAGAATTTTTGGGTAATTTAGACTTTTTGTCTCTGCTGTCAGGATGCAGAACAGGAAGGCATGTTTTGAATCATAAAACCAGTTATTCACAGTCCCTGCAGGTAGTTTACGTGTAACCTTTAAAATAATTGTCTTGTAAAAGTCAAAATCAATGTGAAACCAAAGTATTCCAATCAAACTCAGAAAAAAAAAAAAACTACACACACATCTCAAATTGTACCAGATAGCTGAAGACAATAATCTCGCTGCACAGTTACCTTCATACACAGCACCCTAAACAATACAAACAGAAAAAGAAAACTAAGTAGAAAAACCTGTTTTTAATTGCTCTGTGAAGTTGCTACACACTGATCCCTGCAGCCAGAATGGAACATTGATTGTAGAAAATACAACAAAATCCTACAGATATGTCAAGAAACAGAAAAAATGATTCACACAGGAAAGACAACAGCATAGGCTTCTTATCTCTCTCTGCCCCAACAAACAATCCCCAGCTTCTTTTTTTCTGGGATCTACCAAATCCCTTTATTAAAAGGTGATTCAGCACTTTCCCAAGTGAACTAACGGGCTAAACAGAGCTAAAAATAACTAAATATTAATCTCAACATAAATATAGAATAAGCATGGCCTTAAATAAAGCACAAAACCACATATAACAAAAAAATCAAAATAGTGTATGATTCTGCTTCTTTGACCCCTCTGCTGATGGTTTAGTCCACAGGAAGGTCAAAAGTCAATAAGCTGGTTGTCCTCTGTTCTCAAGGTAACTTTATGTAGGTCAGGCTTGAACAAACCCATTCTAACATCTGCATAGACGCGCCATTGCATTTAGTGGTGCTGTACTGAGATAATATAAAGATTCTAACAATACAAGGATTTACAATCATTTGGATGAAGGACAGATGTGCACATTTTGTGTTTTTTCTCCACAGGTTCAAGATGAAAATCCTGTTTTTGGTGATTTCCACATTTTTATGTGGCATTTTTCAGATGATGGAGGAAATTATTAAAGAAAGATTCTGGATATTTCTTTATTCCAATCATTGACAATCAGGAGATGAAAAACTGCCTTCGGAAAAAGCTTGTTTCTGTGACGTAGGACCTTTAACGTTGGGCCAACAGCTCCCTGCTCTGCTCCATTCTGATGCTCCACCTGCAGACAAATAGATCCATGAAAGTTTCTTTTTTCCTCATTTGAGCTGGAATCTGAATCAAAACGGGACAGCTCCAACATTACTCAGCATTTTTGTTGCACCGCTAATGTTAAGTTGGGGTTGTAATAGGCTAGAAACTAGCAGGAGAGCATGTTGTAGCATTCCAGCCGGACTTGATTCAGACGATGGACTCAATGATAGTAACTGATGGACTATGATGGGGTATTCCAACCCATTTATTTACTCCACAGTCATAGTCACACCGTAAGAGCTGAAGAAAAGCATAAAAACAAACTTACAATAATTCCTTTTTGATATACAATCATTCTTTACCTCAGCTAGTAGCGTTAGATTGTTGGATAACTTCAAACAGAAACATATTTTGTTATTTTACATGAAACAAATTGAAAATAATCACAAAATGTATACAGTAAACATAACCAAAAATCATACCTGTTCGCCTTCCAGCTAGATGCCAAAAACAAATTACAGCTTTACACAGTTATCCGTCCGTCTTTTTTGTCTGTTTCCTTTGTTGCCGTAGCATCAGCTGTTAACCGTTTTTTTTGTTTCTGTTGAACTGACACGCTTCACAGAAAAAGCGGAAGTGGAACCTTCACAGTAAAAGTCTTCAAAACAAAATACACTTCACAAACATTTACACTGTTTTTTATCATTTGCTTTTACATCTTCAACATATTTCTTTTGAAATTAAAGGCATCTTCAATAAAAGGAAATGTTCAACAATAATAAGAAAACAATGAAAATGGGTCTTTTACACATGTAAACAAACGGATGATGGGAAATGAGGGTGGGAGCACTTCCTTCCACTCTTCTGATCTCTGACAACCTTCATGTTCAGCCTGATCTGAACAGTTCTGCTCCTCCGTCTGCAACAGAATAACAGCAGAGGATACAGAAGAGGATGAGATGTATCACTGGAAGAAGAACTAAGTGGATGAAGACGGTGAATTTTTTCTAACAGGCTGGACAGTGCTGTCTGTCCTGCTCGTGCCATCTGGTTTCTACCATCAGCAGCTTCCTCTGCTCAGTCTGGTCTGCAGCCTCCATTCATTCAGAGATGGAAGCATGTGCAGCAGGTTCCAAAAGTGTGATGGACAAATAAAAGGACTGATGACTGAGGAAATGAAGGAACAAAGTTTCAACTTTGAGTTTGAACACCAAACAGCAGAAATGGAGTCCTGGACTTTAGAAACTATTTCATTTGGTTAAATGTGATATTTATGTGATATAAAGATGAAGAGATTCAATCAGATAAAATAAATCTTTCAACATTAAAACTTCAGAATTTTTTTTTAAGCTGTGGTTTATTGAATCACAAATGCGCCATCTCGTGGCAAAACTGAGAAGTACAACACAGCATAAGAACTTCCTATTGGAGCCCGAACTCATTAATATTGAATTATATATCTGTCATAAATTGAAAGAGCGTAAAGACAACTAAGCGGGCTAATTTAGGAACTGAGTGAGTGGCCCTTACAACCACGCTGGCCCAATCCTAACTAAACAGTGATCTTGCGCGGTCAATTCCTTTTTTGCGCACAAATCCGGATCTACGCTCAGTGTTAAGGGGGCGTTTTTGTCACCTAACCCTAACACCCCCCCCCCCCCCCACGCACACACACCTGTTAGAGGCATTAGAAAAAAAACGGCGGATGTAACGTGGATTAAAACATTAACGAACGACCCGAAACCAATGAAAGAAAGTGCAGCAGGTTTTTTTGTGCTGTAAATTTTTCTCATGTGAAATTCACTGCATTTGTTACCGTTTTAATGCTTTTAATACGCGTTACAGCTGCCGTTCCTTTTCTATTAAAGCCCCGAAATGAACGTCCCGCCCGCTGCTTGACGTGCAAATCTTAGCCAATCAGATCAACCAGAAAGGTTCCTGCCCCCAAGTGACAAAAACGCCCCCTTGACACTGAGCGTAAATCCAGGTGACCGCACAGTAAATCTAGGTGAGCGCGCAAAAGAGAATTGACCGAGCAAGATCAATGCTCAGTTAAGATTTCAGCCGGTCAGTTGTAAAATACGGGGTCGCTTGGTTAGAATTGTGCCAACACGGTTTTAAGGTTCACTCACTCAGTTTCTAAATACGCCCGCTCAGTTGTCTTTACGCCCTTTCAATTTTTCATCATTACATGGGAGTAAAATATATATGAATGACTTACTGTAATTTTTGGCAGTGATACGGAAAATGTTGATCTTTATTCTGCTAATTTAACTATTAAAGTGGAGATTAAAAAAAAAGATTACGCTGTCACACACAAGAACCTGAATGTCAATAGATGTAAAGATTTCATGAAAGAAAAAAGAAAGTGTTTTTTAAGTTCATCCTTTGTGGTTAAATTTTGTAAAATGTATGTGTTTGACTGTCATCAGTGACAAACAAAAAACTGCCTTTTTAAAATCTATTGTTTTGTTATGAAACTGCTTTGCTCCTGAAATCCACAAGATGGCAGTAAACTGACTTTAAACTACAGAGAATAAATTTCTCAGAAGAGGATCTGAAGAGTCAGAAAATCTGCTGTTTCATATCAAGGCTTCTTACAATGGAAGTTTTTTTTAGTCATAATTCAAAGTAATGTGCAATTCTAAATTGACAGTTCAATTTGCAATTTGATCATGCAATTCTGACTTCACACAAACAGTTTGAACTGCTACTTTTTTTCACGCAATTCTATCATTTGAAAATAATAGTGTTTTCTTAATTAAAATAAATTGTGAATAATGGTTTAAAATGTTAAATAATTACATTTTGTCCACCAATAATGCTGAAGTAAAAGTAAAGACTTTTTATTGGACCAACAGGACTCCACGGTGACATCAGTGTGAATTTTTCTGAGCATCTTTATGGTTTCATGCAGAGAAAGAGAATCACAGATTCAATATTTGTTTTAAGGATGTTTCTGGAGAAGAGCAGAGAAGATCAAAGGGAGCTGCTTTGTGTTTTTGCACATCTAGAGAAAGTCTATGACAAAGACAAGAGTTTGGCTGTTTTTAACAACTGCATTTCTTTTACCACAATTAACCAACACAAATGCGTCACAACCACAAACCTTCTGCATCAAAACGTTGCCACATGTTTGCTCCACAGAATGCTGCTGGTTTCTCTTTAGCTAACATTGAGCTGCTGCATCGCACGAGAAACTTAGGTCTCAAAAGATACAACACTTAAATAGAAATGATAGTTTTAGAACAACAATCTGTATTAATGTACATTATTTTAATCTACAACAGTTCTCATGTTTGTTAGCATTAGTTTGTCAGGAACTAATGCTAAGATCTGTGTCTTACTTTAACAAAAGTTGTTTAAACTGTTGCGGCTGCACCACTAAAACTTCTGCATCTTCCAAGATCTTTCTATGAAGACACAGAAAACCAAAATCTGTACAGATAAAAATGAACATGACTTTAAACTGTTACATCAAAGTTTTAAAATGTACTTTAACACCTAGCAAAGCAGCATCTAACCACTTCCTTTTTCTCAGTCCCTCCTCCAAACATGTATCAGAAACCAAAGCTTGCTGTTCCAGTTTGTCTTCTGTTCTCTGATGGTCATCATGTTCTGGAGGAACACAGCAGTTCTGCTCCTGATCCAGATGTTTCAGGCTCAGCGTGTCTTTGCAGGTACGAAAAACACTTTCTGGAAATGATGCAGGATTTCATTGATGTTGATGATACAACGTTTATAACTTGTTACATGTTTCAACCCTCAGCTGCACCGTTACCTGAACACAGAAGCATGAAGGTTTCCAGAGGAGATTCAGTGACTTTAACTTGTAATGTGTCACTGGAAAACACAGCAGAAATCAAATGGACCAAAGACAATTTATCATTTCATCATTCCATCACTCTCAATGCCACTGTTTCAAATTTCTCTTCTTGTAAGATCAGAATAGAGACAGACCTTCCTACAAAGTTAATGATACTGAACGTTCAAGATAAAGATCAGGGACTTTATAGTTGTAGTCTAACTGACAGTAAAGGATTTAAAGAAATTACATGGAATCTAACTGTGTTTGAAGAAGTTAAAGGTATGTATGTTAAGACAGGAAAAGGTTTACGTAAAGGAATTTACCTGAAGGCAACTTAAAACCATCAATATTACTTTTTTATTTATATTCATTTCAGACGCCCATTATTCAGATTTTTGGATTTATTCTTCTGTAACATTATTGATTGGAGCAGGATTTCTTCTGTGTTGCATAATTTTAGTCGTCTGCTTCCACAGGTGAGTTCTTCTGTTTTAGCTTCAGACATTAAATTATATAAAAAAATGGATTTTCACCTTTTTTGTTTTGTTCCATTTCACTGGAAGAATTTATTTTAACGTTTCAAGTCTAAATTAGATTATAAAGAATTATCTAATATGTCAAATATTAAGAAAATAACTTTAATGCATATTGACTCTGAAAAACATTTTACTATGAATTGAACAAAATAAAATGGGAGCACAAGAGAAATTTGTTTTATTTTAAATAATAAAACTACTTTTATTGGTTAATAAAAACTGTTAATACATTTTGCAAAAAAACAAAGCAGATCTTTGATAGAAAAAAAGTGAACTTATTTTGATTTTTATGACACATTAGATTCATACATTAGATCTATATGTTATTTGCCTTCAGTAACTGTTAATATTTCTGGCATGTATAACTGCAAATGTATTTTATCTTACAAATGTGTTTAAAATTTAATATACCAGCATTTAAAATGGATATTGGCCTTTTTTTAATATTTGAAATTATTGTTGTCATTATTTGTTGTGTTTGTGTTGTTTTACATAATAGTCTGAATTTAATGTTAGTTTTAAGTGTTTTTCTTTAAACTTATAAAGACACTTTCTTTTGAGAAACATTTATATGATTTACAGTAATTTTGTTATTAATATTTGTGATTCGAAAAACTTTTTTGGAGAAACTAAACTGTAACACAGTCTTAGTAATTACTGTATGTTAAAAATAGTGCAGTCTAACAGCAAAAATAAGAAAATAAATCAAAATGCTCATTTCTTTATCTCTGCAGAAAATGTGGAAGAAGAGCAGAGTCTCAGTGAGACGAGGTCAGTGAAACTTTAACGTCTGCAACAGATTTCTTTGACTGTGTCTCCTGAAAACACTTGAGGGTTTTGGTTTTCTTTGCAGAGCATCTGTGTGTCTAACCAAATCTGTGTGAAAGTCTGGTCTGACAGTCCTGTCTGCTCTCATTCTCACCTCTAACCTCAGTCCGATGATTCATCTTTCATTTCCTTCATAAAGTTGTTCTTCTCTTGTGTTCTTCAGATCATCCTTCTCTGCAGTTTCCACTCTAAGCCTCTGTGTTGATGCTGAAAACACAATAGAAGAAGATGACAGAAGAGAACATGGAGACGGAGGAAAGGAGTTGGATCACCAAACAGCAGAGAGGGAGTTTTGGACTTTACAAACTGCTTTGTTTGGTTAAAGGATCTATATCATACAAAGTCAACTGTTGTGCTTTTACGTGTTTTATAATGTTCATTTTGTATTACAATGTTTCTCCACACGGAGGGAAAAGCCGTGCCTCAGACATGGAGTCGTCTCACTTCCTGGTTTTGAAATGAATTTACGAAAATAATTCATATTTCTTTAAAAAATGTTCTTTAGTGCACCAAATGGAATATATTATTATATATATGGATTCAGTTTACTCTAAAATGCTTAAGAAAATCATGATATAGGCCCTTTACATGTAATATGTGATATAAAGACACGGTGATCAAGTATATAAGAAGAAAACTTTTAATATCAAAAATTAAATACATTTTTTTAAGGCTGCCCTTTTTCACTCCTGAGCCATCTGCTGACCAAACTAACAAGTACAATAAATCAGAGGGGTGGGTTGCTGTGAGCCAAACCTCATTACATGTATGTTAAAATATATTAAAGGATTACTGTCATTTGGATTACAGTATGACTGTAACACAAAACCCTTCACGCTGCTGCCTGTATGGGTCTCCCTGTGCCTTAAAAACTCTGCCAAACCACCTGGCGACCCCTAACAGGATAATCTGAAAGGTGAACATCATTTATGCATCAAAGTGAACAAATACAGATTATTACACAAGAGCATGAATATCAAAAGATGTAAAGATTTCATAAAAAATGAAAGAAAGCTTCATGTTTTTTACGGTTTTGTCCATGTTGGTTTAACCTTGTATGATTTATTGGTTTAATCATAATGAGAAACAAAATACTGCATTTTAATTCTCTTCTATTTTGATGTCCTTTGTTCTGCTTTAAAACTTTACTCCAGAAATCCATAAGATGGCAGTATTTATTGTTTTTTTTTTGCACAGGAACAAGACCCAGAAGAAAAGTTAAACGTGATAAAAATTCACACAGAACTCAGAAATAAAATGGACTAAATTATTTACACCTTTAAACAAATATTTGATAGAAAATGTAGCTAACAGCTGGATTGACAAATGGATTGATAAGATGGAGAGAAAGATTATTTGTTAATTCTATTAATAAATGTGTGTGTGTGTGTGTGGGTGTGTGTGTGTGTGTGTGTGTGTGTGTGCATGCAGTGTGTGTTGGAAGGCATACATTTATGTGCGTGCGACCCAGTGGCGGTTCTACACTAACTTACTCCCTGGGCGAGTAACCCCACCAGCGCCCCCCCCCCCCCCCCCCCCCCCGCACACATACAAAATTTGACAACATCCTGTTGTGTTCCCTATCTTCTATTTAGCCATTTTACTCAAAAAATGCATGAATTTTCTAGACTCGTATTACAGGGGGGTCAAACTCAGTCACACAGGGGCCAAAGTTAAAAACACGCTTATGGTTTTGGTCCGAAGAAGATAAACATTTACTGAACACACTAAAGCTAAACTTTTAAACTGAACTTTTTGAACATAAATATGAATAAAAACAGGAACATTAATCCAGAATAACTCAAGTTAAACCTTAAATAACTTGTAATATTTTGTTCTCCATAGAAATATATTCTGTCAAAATTATACAAATATGAACATGCTGCAGGACAAAAAACAAAGAAAGCCTGGAAATATTAATAAGAAATTACATATCAAATAATTCCATTTTTTTTTTTGCTCTTTCATCATTTTTTAGAGAATTTTTTTTTTATAGCTGGACGCCTGCTTCATTTTTAGCAATAATTTCTTAATGTGTGACGTCCTGTGTGTGTCTTTGTGAAACATATCAGAGGGATTAGATCTAAAAAATAAAACTTATTGTGATTAATATGTTTAGGTCTTATAAAACATTAAAGACTAAATCTTAGAACTCATCAGTGGGATTACTCCAAAAATATTTGGCATTTCCCTAAATTTGTGCAACACCAACAGTAGAAATCTTCCAAAAAAACTCAATCTATGAAAAATGGTCTGCGCTCATCCCCCCTCCCCCTCCCCTTCCCTCTGACACACGCGGCTCCGTCTCTATGACGGGAGGCGCAGCTGCGGCCCAGAGTTCATTGTCAGATAGAAAAAGACTCCCAATCACCTGTTAGTGTGATTCAGCCAGCCACCGGCGAGTTGCGCTCCCCTCTCGAGTTTTTTGACTTATGTTCCAAAGACTACCGCAAAGATGTGTGGCCGCAAGCGTCTTGCAGCAGAGGGCGGTGGTCACGTGCGCATCGGGTCTGCTGTGTCGGAGCAAAGAATTGTGGGAAATAACCCCCATTGCCTGCTTTTGTCGAAATTGGGTTGAGCACGGGTGTTTGTTCTGACTATCTTTTCATGAGCCTGTTTTACGTTGTTTCACTCTGAATTATTCTTTTTTTTTTTTTTTTTTTTTTGCACCATAAGTGTGAAGAGGAAATAGGAGGAAGACATTATTAAGAGTCTGATGTGTCAAAGTAAAAGCATTAAGTGTCGGCTGCTGAAGCAATTTCAAATTAAAAGCTTCAAGCTACCTCTTTGAATATGGTATGTAGCACATTACGCATCGGGCACGGCAAATGCCGCCCCCTATGTAGTGCCGCCCTGGGCGACCGCCCACCTCGCCCATATCAAAAACCGCCACTGGTGCGACCCACTGTTCATATTTAGTATGTACACCTCTCTGTGTCGATCTGTGTGAAAACAGACACATGAAATCTACACTGGTCAAACCCGTTTTTGCTTTTTGGTTACTTTCTAAAGACCAAGTTCAAAAATATTTATTTCAGACAGCTGAAAATGTATGTGGAGCAGCAAAGTAAGACAAAAGTATATAAACAACAGAAATCCGAGAGGGAGTTAGAAGAAAAATCTTGTATTCCCATCCCCGCCCCTTATGCCATTTGTATCTACACCCAGTACATCCACTGTCAAAGTTCAGCTCCATTCTCTTACAGCTACACCTGTAATTCTCAGTTCCCAAAATACCAGAATGAAGGACACATTCTCATTTTATAAGCATGCATTTTCCCTTGTGTTTGGGAAACACAGACTATACATGGGACCTGGACTGAGTAACCCCTCCCCCCTCACGTTCCAAACAGGAAGTACCCGCTGGTCCCAGAAAGCCAAATTCCACAGCCGTCTTTATAGAAACAAACGACTGTTTCATTCTCTTTGTCAGAATTACCATTCTTTCTCCTTTACCTTTTTTTCCCCACATCTTCTGGCTAATTCTAATATTTTTTCATGATGTTTTTTCTTTATTAATCAAGTTGTGCCCGCTGGCTCCCACCTCAAACATTTGATTGACATATTCTCTCAGGCCCGCTTTTAAGTGGAAAGGTATGGACTTCCAACAAGTTCACTCCTTATTAGCGATAGTGGTTACCATGGAAATGCTGACTCAGACCACTTACTGCTTACTAACGGCATCTGGTTCCAACATGGCGAAGTCTGTATCGCGAAACAATGAAGACTGAATTGACTTCATTTCGTTGAAACCAGAAGTAAATCCTTTTCTGTGGGTGACGTCACACTGACTATGTCCAGTTCTCTTCTACAGTCAATGGAAACACAGCTATAAAAAACAGATGAAGGTCAACTAACATCAGAGCCTCTCCACAAAGGAACTAAAGTAAACAGCAGTTTTTGTCAGAAAGATTATGCTCAGCAGTAAATCTCTGCTGTTCAACAAAGATTTGCCAAAATTGACGAAACGAAAACAAATATATTCAAATATATATATATATATATTTATATATAATATATATGTACGAATATATATATATATATATATATATATATATATATATATATATATATATATATATATATATATATATATATATATATATATATATATATATATATATATCTGAAGTGGCTGATGTCAAGAAGTCCTACCAATGGCTAGAAAGGGCTGGCCTACAGGACAGCACCAAAGCGCTCATCCTGGCAGCCCAGGAACAAGCCCTGAGCGCCAGAGCAATAGAGGCTCAGATCTACCACACCAGAAATGACCCAAGGTGTAGGCTGTGCAAAGAGGCCCCTGAAACAATCCAGCACATAACTGCAGGGTGTAAGATGCTGGCAGGGAAAGCATACATGGAGCGCCACAATCAAGTCCTGGAATAATATACAGGAACATGTGTGCAGAATATGAACTGGAAACCCCAAGGTCAAAATGGGAAACACCTCTGAAGGTGGTAGAGAATGAGAGGGCAAAGATCCTGTGGGACTTCCAGATCCAGACTGATAGGATGGTAATGGCAAACCAACCAGACATTGTAGTGGTGGATAAAGAACAGAGGAAAGCCGTTGTAGTGGATGTGGCAGTGCCAAGCGATGGGAACATCAGGAAGAAGGAACATGAGAAACTGGAGAAATACCAGGGACTCAGAGAAGAACTGGAGAAAGCCTGGAAAGTGAAGGTAACAGTGGTGCCTGTGGTAATTGGAGCACTCGGGGCAGTAACATCCAAGCTGGAGGAGTGGCTACAACAGATACCTGGAAAGACCTCAGACCTCTCAGTCCAGAAAAGCACAGTGCTAGGAACAGCTAAGATACTGCGCAGGACCCTCAAGCTCCCAGGCCTCTGGTAGAGGACCCGAGTTAGAGGAGAAACCACCCGCGGAGGGTGAGAGGGGCGTTGTTTTTTTTATGCACTGTATTTATACTCATTGAACTTTTTGATTGTCTTGAAACCGTCACATCTTAACAAGGACTTTGGTCATTTTGGTCACAAACACTTGATTGGTTTTGACAGATTTGGCCTAAAATCTTTAGAGAACAGAGGACAAAGGTATTTTTTTGGTTAAAACAACCTGCAATATCAGAATAACAACGTAAGGAAAGAAAAACAACAGACAAAGAGATAATACCCAATAATTCTAAGTCTTCCCACATAGATTCAGAACTGCAAAATCTTCTGATGCGATAATTCACACAGAGCGATCTTCGGTTCCTGTCTTTACACAGATTAGACATAGTTCTCATGCTTTTGTTGGGAAGTTGTTTCTCTTTCATCCGCTTCCTGCAAAAAAGACTTGGAAAAATCACTTTTGCATGCTTGATTATTTTATCCTATAAAGTTAGATGATTAGCAAATATGAGATAACTAATGAACATTGTTCCAACAATTGTCTTTTTGGGAAATAGACTTTTTATGTAACTGTTTAGAAATAGTCAAATCAGCTCTGTCACATGTTATAGCTTCTGTCTATCAAGTTCCTACTGTTGCATTCTGGTTCCCCAGAACATTGTTTCAAGCCATCATTACTGTACAACACAGTTCTAATTGTTTTTGCAATAGACTGCAGGCTTGAATGCACAGGATTGTTTTTAAAGCTCCAAAAATTTGACTTCTTTTCTTGACATTAAAGCTCAGCTTTAAGGACAGAGGGTTGCTTAACAATAGAATTAGCATCTAGTTGATTCTTAGGCTGTTAGATCTGAACTAAGAGACTGATTCTACTCAAATAGAGGCACAAAACAGTGAAGCCAATCTTTTAAATTCAAATCCAACTTTATTTATAAAGTGCTTTTCATGCTACAGATCATCTCAAAGTGCTTCCCAAAAAAATAAAGAGTTAAAATAATAAAACACATACACATCCCACATTTACGATAAAAACAAATTGAATTTGTTGTTAAAATTTTGTGAAATCAAATAAAAACATTTGGAGAAGTAAAAACTATGTAAAACTTTACTAAAAAGATGTGTTTTTTTCTTTAAAACCTCCACTGTGGCTGAAGCCATCACATCCTGAGGCAGGCTGTTCCACAGATCCCATAGTTCTGAAATGAGGCCTCGCCGTGGTTTTTCAGTTCTGACCTTTGGGACCATCAGCAGACCTGCACCTGTGGACCTGGGGGCTCTGGGAGGATCATAAACTAAAAGTAATTCTGATAAAAATGAGGGTCCAATTCCATTAAACTTTTATAAAATAATAAAAGAATCTTGAAATTGATCGATCTTTTACAGACATGGCAGTAGATCACGTTATTTCCAACAAATCTGGTGATTCTTTAAGCAGTAAGCAAATGTGCTAAAAGGTTTCAAGCTTGCATCATGTTAGGAAGAATCTTTAGTGCACGCAGAGTGGATAGGGCTTGTACATTAAAAAATTCTCACAAACGAGTGAACAAATTTTCTTTTATAAAATATCAATAAAAATAGCTTTTTGTTTTACTAAAAGAACATTTTTTTTAAAGTTAGTTTGTTTTAGTTCATCAGCAATAAAAACAAACTGTAAACTGTTCCTCAAAATAGAAAAATATAAATGTATAAGGCACCAGTTTTACAATTTATTCCTGGTTTATGTTTATCAACTATAAAATTAAGTCTACAAATGTTTCAACTAGGGGTGTGTATTTGCAGGGGTCTGGTGATATGATGTTTATCATGATACGATACTTATACTGATACATCCCAACACAGAACCACAGACGACATTTCTCTTTAAAAAAAATCTAATCAATATTTGTATAGCACTTTTCCAACTTGTGCTACTCTGAGTGCTTTACATAAAAACATAATCAAGATTTAAAAATAAGACTTTAAAAACATATTTTTGTCTAAAACCCATAAAATACCCACAATTTAATTTAAAGATTATGACTTAGAAAAAACGTGATCTGAATATCAATGCACATTTAATAAAATGGCAAAATATATTTAAGGATTAAAACATTCAGCTCTGCAACTGTATTTCAAAGCTGCTTTTAAGCAAATTTATGGTGCTTTTGTTTCAGTAATTTAAGATTTTTTTTTCAACACTCAATGTTGTCTAATTTTCAGAACATAATATTTTTCAGCACAGGAAAAAAGTCTACAAATATTAAACATGCCTTAACCAGTAATGTTCTATATGTATGGTTGAGGAAATAAGGTGCTATTTATGTCCAGCATTGCTAAGCAGTACTTTTAAAAGGGTTTTTGGATCTCCGTTGTCACACACATAGACATAAAAACAAATTTCACTTCTGATTGCCAGAGCTTTTCAGAGCATTGCACACGTCACTCGGATCCATCAGGTCTATGTAACAACAACCACAAGGCTCATTAGTTCACACAATGAGTTATAGGCCACTGTTGAGTCGCACCGCTGCAAGTTACATATGCAAAGTGAGACACCACATTGGAAAAGGGCAAGAGGCCGGCTCACTGCTGTGCTACAAATGCAAAAACAGAGTTGGAAAAGCAAAGGTGTGTCATTTGAGAAATAAATTATTGCTGTCAGCTAATAAAGTAAAACTCATAGAAAACATTTTAGAAAGATCTGAGTGAGTTTACTCTCAGAATAGTGAACGTTTAGGCTAATCTTGTAGTGATGATGGCGATGACAACACAAAGGAAGCCCATTTAAAATCAATGGTAGCATTAGACTATTTCCACATTTTCTGGCACTACTTTTTTTGTTTTTTGGAGGATAACGTGTGTTCGGTCTCAGATCAGACGAGACGACCTTCTGAATTTAAGCACATTACTAAACAGAGGAAAGAAAGTAACCAGAATTTTCTAGTTCCATATTATAAAGATCAGTGCAGTTTATGTAGGTGTGAAATCAAACCCTGTTTGCTGAGTTAAGACCCCAGACTCCATTTTAACTGCAAACACCATTCAATCCTCCCCTCTCCTTGACTCCACTTCTCTTTGCTTTATAAACTCCTGTCACCGTCCTTCAGAGTTAAAGCTGCATCCATGGAGACAGACATGGTCTGTAGAGAACTCTACAGTTTAAAATCAAAATCCACATTTGCACCTGATGGACATCATCGTTCAGAAGATCCTTCTTTCACGGTTTCAGCAGAAATCTAAAGCAGAAAAACATCAGATTAATTTTAAGACAGACAACCAGAGACCGTCATTAAACTTCATGAAATAATTTATTTCAAAGAAATAATACTTTTGGAATATTTATATAAAATGAGGGAATAATTTTGTTTGCTAAACTCAAGAAAAACACAAAAATCTATTTCAGCCTTAACAAGTCATGAAAATGTGTTAAAACAGGCATCTTAACTTTGAGCCCATCTTTTAATTGCAGAAAACAAAGATTTTTTCTCTCGTCATGTTGTTTGCCACAAATGACCATTTAGCAGCTAAGAATGTACAGTTTGTGCAGTTAAATTAGTTTATTTGTAAAATCCAGTATATATATATACATACAAAAAATAATATTTGCTAAATGTTATTGTTATTATTGATATTTTTATTATTTTTACCTTTTTTTCTGCCACCAATGAGGAGCTTCTTATCCAGACTTCTTGGCATCTCCCCGAGGATCTGACTGAAACCTTTGTAAAATACTATGAGGAAAAAACTTCCTCTTTCAGTTTGTTAATTTTAACTCATTACATATCTGTTGGACTTGATACCTTTGAAGTTTTCCAGTTCCAAGCAGGAGAATCAGGAGAATTGGGAGACCAACCAAGACGCAGAAAAAGTTGCAGTTTCCTGTAAGAAATAAGTCAAAGTTTAATGGCACCACTTCTAATTATCTCTAAAAAAATTATATTTGAAAAAAAAAAAATTATGACACATACATTTTTAATTTTAAACAACAACAAAAAAATACATCTTTGTGAAGTAAACTTTCTTTAAAAAGAATGCTTTTGCAATGCTAGAAACAGAAAAGTCTTCATTCTCTCTGAGTGTATTGTGCTTCCATGGGGACAGACAAAAATGACATTTAGGAAAATCTTCAGAAAATCCTATTTATATATTTTACACAATGTAAATAAGAGTAACAATTGTGACATTCATTAATTTCACATGTTTGGAAGGAAGTTACACTCAGAGCCCACAGAAAAAGTCTTTTTCCTATCGCCCCTCTGTCCACAAAACACAATTTAAGGGGGAATTCAGTCTGGAAAAATCCTTTGGTCCGGACCCAGTCCACTTAATTTATGCACAAATTTGGTCCAGTTGTTCCGCTTCCAACACGGAGCTTCAGACTGAAGACCCAAAGTCTTTAGAAGCTCTCCCAGCATGCCTCAAGATTTGTTGTGTTTGGTATTCAGGTGAACATCTATGTATTTGTTTTGTTCTCACAGCAGAACTCACCTGAAGAGAAATGCACAAAGAAGTAAGCCTGTTTGCTTCCGTATGGATTTTTGGTTTCACACTGATAAAGGCCGGACAAGTCATTGCTCTGGCTTGAAAACTGCAGTGTTGCACCCACAACTTTAACTGATGGAGGCAGAGGCTGGCCAGACCTGAAAAGGCAAAAACAAAATTCAATCACAAAAAAATAAAAATAACTTGACTGCAGGTCAAAACAGTTCTCAGCCACACAAGAGGAGCAGTTTAGTTTGTCTGGGTGGTTTCATGCTTCACTTTTACAGGTGTTTTTAAACTTTAAGCAAAAATAAACAGAGTCCAGGGTCTTTCACAATAATTGCACATTTTAGGTTAGTCATAACTACCCCTGCATGTGGATACTAGCACAAGAACAGGCAAACGGCTGGGTCCAAATGCAGCAGGTTTATTAGCTCAGCTAAAAGTCCACAAAGCTAAATCAGCATCGGGCAGGGGTTGATAACAGGCATCAAAGGAGAGACAGGGTAGTCAGGATCCAGGCGAAAGTCAGGGCAGGGGGCAGGCAAACTGAGTCAGACACAGTCAGGAGACAGAAGATCAGGTCCAACCATAACGCTCGGTAAGGAAGGCAGAATGGCACAAACAATACTTCACACTGAGTGTGGCTCAGTGCAGTGTGTAACCCTTATGCTATCTTAGATGACCCCACCCTTACATTGACGTGTTCTCCCTACCATGACAAAGGTGGATAAAGGTGGAAAGATTTCATGTTATCCATGGACACCAGTTAAGATCACAAATCATTGAAGAAGTGAATGTTCATTCAGCCTGACTTTTTAAAATATTGAATTGTCAATTGAGATTTGCGTATTCCTTTGAATTCTAGTTGCAAAAACTTCCACAGGTTAGGTTGAACACACAAGTGTACTCAGACAATAAATAAATACATTTAAAAAAACAAATACATTTCAAAACACATATTCAAAATGCAAACAACACTGAATTTACTTTGTGTATCTGGTTAAATGATCTGTTTTTCAGACATTTTCAGTACCTTGTCCAGATAACAGTTGCTTTTGGATTTGCCTCAGTTTCACACTCATATGATACTTCGGATCGTTCAACAATGTTGACTTTCCCAGGTGGGTCTGCAATAAATACAAAAAGGTTTATGACATAAGATACATGTCAGTCCTACAAGGATAACAGTGGTTTAAAAGCATTTATATTTGTAATGAGAAAAATGTGCAACTTTGTCCCAAAATAAAGTTGTTCTGCCTAAAACACAAAAAAGCTTTTTTCATTGTATAAAATATTGGAAAGCAAGAACCAAGGCTCATCCATGTGGATCATGTTGGATACAAAGTCCTTTACACCAGCGCTGTTCAGGACGTTTTTAGGCCACTGACCAGTTTAATGTCAGCCAATATTTTATTTACCGTACTTCTTTTTTTTTTAATTACATTTTATTTAATAACATGATTTTCATTGAAGTAGATCTTTAAATAACAGAATAAGTTAAATTCCGGTCAACTCAAATTCAATGATTTACTAACGGGGAAAGAAAACAGTAAAGAATCTTACACAAGAAGTTAAAGAATAACAAAGAAATTAAAGTTCTGCATAAATAAGAAGCAGAAGATCACAGGACAACACCTAAGCAGGCAAGACAGCAAGAGAGGAAAAAGAGCAGAGGAGCCCCATTCTATTTCTGCAGTTCCATTTAAAGGCCTGGTTATGTGTTTCTCTGCACATTGTGCATTTCCTAGTTAACATATCATAATAATAATCATCAATAATCATAACAACAATATGTTCATTTCGGGGAACCTTCTTTTGACATTTGGCTGTACTTTTTTACTTCCTTTAATCGTCCTTCCTCTTGGAAGGAGATGGTCAAAGACACTCTCAAAGGTCACCCTCTGGTTTTCTCACAACAGATATTCTAGAAGGCTCCATAGGTATGATAAGAAGACATGTTGTCCAACAGTCTTTCCTCTTGTGTCCTGTCTTCACCTCTAGGCCTGCATTCGTTATTCTTTCTACACTTTTCACTTTCACTATCAGAATAAATCTGCTTTAGAGGAAGTTTGAAGATACTCACAGTGGACCTGGATGTTGGTTTCTAAGATTTCTTCTTTTGTTGCCTCACTTGAGATGACACACTTCACTGATTGACCATTCATCTCTCTCCCAGGTTTTCCAAGCAGAGTACTCCATGTGGTGGTCGTACCATTAGCATGCTGAGTTTCCTTAATTTCTTCTCGAACTTTTCCTTCCAAAGAACCTTTGATCCATCTCACCTCTGCCTTAGGTTTAGAAGCAGCAGCTGTGCAGGTTGCAAGTGGAACCTCCTCATTTCCCTCTAAGGGTGTATAATCCATCAGATTTGTGATTGGGGGCACTAAAGGAGTACCAGTAAAATCAAGATGTTGCAGTAACAACAGTAACAAAATGCAGAACAATGTCAACAGTCAGATCTTACCAAGTATTACAAGTTGTGAATTTCTGCTTGGTGTTCCACCAGGGAACAAGCTGAAGATGCATCTGTAGCTTCCTTCATCCTTCAGTGTCACATTAGAAAACTTCAGGGTTCCATTTTTATCATTGAAATTTCCAATAAATTCAAATCTGAAATCCTTTTCATTTCTATACTTGAGTCCAATCGTGGGCTGAATTATCAAGAAAACATCATCTGGAGCTTTTCCTTTGATCGTTTTCTGCCATGTGATCTGGGAAAGACGATCATTTGTGATTATGTGGCAGGGTAAGATGGCGGAGGATCCAAGCATCACAACCACATCTCCAACCTGGACAGCTGTAAAGAGAACAAAACATGACTTTAATACAAAAATCTGTCCAAAGTCTGCATTAAAGAAAAAATGTTTGTAGTTTGATTACAACACAATCATCTCTTTAATACACCAAGTTAAACAACAAGACATTTTCCAACTTATCTGTGTTTTTTACTTCTAGTGGTTTGGACTATGGATTGTTTATTCTTCACTTAAAGCCTTAGTCATATGCGCCCACATAGTGGTTTGACCCATATGAGTGCTGAGGGATTTTTTTTGGCTGTTGGTTGGCCTGCATCCACCTTTAAGGGCTGTTGAGACCATCGACAGTAAAAACAATGGACGAATCAAGGTGTGAGATCACCCACACAAATTGGGCTCTTACCTCCAGCTCTCGTGAAATGAGGCAAAATCCCTCACCATTGCTTCCAGATACGGGCGTCGCCATGTTGAAACCAGTCGACAGTGATTGGTCTGAGTCTCTCTGAGTGATTGTGTCTATGGCAATGGCGACAGTAGTTGCCACAGATACGATGACTCAGAGCGAGTCGGACCAATCACTGTCAACTGGTTTCAACATGGCGGCGCCCTAATCAGGAAGCAATGGTACTTCCTATTTGGATAACAAAAAGGGAGGGGTTGAGCTGACCATTGTTTTTACAGTCAATGGTCAAATGTTTTACCCTTAACATTAGAGCTGTAGCTCCTGTGTTCTTTTTGAATAACCGTAACTTTTCATCTGTTTGCACAATTAACACTTAACTTCTGTAAAGTGCTGTATATCAGACCAAAGCTGCTTTTCTAAGCTTTCAGTCTGTTGGAATTTCGTTAATTAAGCATTGGTCAATGATAATTGAAATGGCACTTTTTAATTCCTGTTGCCAGAATTATAATAAAGCTCTGAAGCTTTATTAAGGCTGGAAGTCCGAATTTGTGACTCTCTTTTTTTAACTTTACCGAAACAATATTTTTCTTATTTTCATAGCGACAATAATAATAATAATAATACCGTAATATTAATAATGATAAGTGTCCCCTAAATTAAATTTTGTTTTTATTTTCCCCTCTTGGAAATATTGCGGGATAGTGGGCCTTCAAAGTGGGTCACATAGACAAAGAAACACACATAAGGAAGCAGCTGACACACAGATGGCTCTCAGCCGGAGCAGGAGAGAAGCTGCAGGCAAATCTTTGAACGATCTTATGATCCCTGAATGGAAACGTGATTACTGATGTTTTAGCCCAGTGGAATTTTCAGAAAAAAGCATAACAACTTCAGTTGCAGGTATACTTCCACTGTGAGTTAAAGTGTTGCGAGTTAAGGTGTTTTGTTGTGACTTAAAGTGTTTTGTTGTGAGATATTAGCCGCGGTTAAATGGGCAAAATATTTTGATCGGATCAATGGTCGGATTAAAATTCAACCGTGCACATGGGCCCAGAAAACCTTTTTCCTATTAGAACAAACGTTCACATGGGTCTCACTTTCGGTCAGAATAAATCATTTGGACATGCGCAGTAGTGTTGAAAATACCGGAAAAGGAAATGAGTCCCACAGTAAACAAACCTTGCTGTCATATACATTTATTCAGCAGCTCGGTAATATACGAGACGATCGTCCAAATGTGCTTTTATTAATGTTATGAATATTATGAAGGGCCTGTTCGCTCATCGTTTTAATTTTAATCTGTGTGGTCAGTGCTTTTTCTGTGGAAGAACGGAGCTGAAAGAAGCCAGGCTGAGAGAGGCTAACACATGCTAACAACATTTAGCCTTAGATGAACATAAAATCGATGCGGGAAATGCCGCAATCTGCATCCTGGCTGCACGTAAATATGTGGGAATAACATCAGCCTTTATTTAGTTGGGACATGACTGGAAACACAAATTCACATGATTGTTTGAACAGTTTTTAAGGACTGATTGACATTTCTGCTCTGAAAAGTTCGCACACCGCCCCAAAGCCACTGTGTGAGCTGGAAGTCCGAGCTCTGCCTGGACACAAGGTTCACCTGAAGCCGTCAGCCGCTAACCCAGAGCAGTGGGACGGATTGCAGTCCATCAAAGTCTCCCAAACATAACAAAACAACAAAACCCACACGTAACAAAGCATCCTCCCCTCAAACACAAAGTTATTAATCCAGCTGCTCTGTTCAGAGACACAGTTCCTTTGGTCCACCGGCACCCGAGCCCAGATGTCATGGGGCACAAAGCGCTCCTCCCCGGCATCCCCCTCGTGAGGGGTGTAAGAGAGGGGAGAGGCGAAGAGCCAGCGGGGCGAGAGCGGAGCGGTGTTTTGCACCGGGCCTCCACAGAGCAGCCGGTCGGTCCTGTTTGAGCTCCAAAGCTTTCTCTGGAGCATCACACCGTCTATGCATGACGTTAAACCAGAGTAGTAGTGACACACAATCGGAATGAACCGTTTATATGAAGAACGATCGGATCAACAATCGGCATAACCCACCTATCTCGATCGGAAAGAAATGTTGATCCGAACGAGTCTGATCGGGGCAGAGTATTCCACACGGCGTGTTTACATGACGCATTTTTCTTCCGATTGGGCGTTCTTTCAGATGACTTTTGTCTATGTAAACCCAGTTATTGTTTTACGTTTTGAGATAAAGTCTTCTTCTTTCTCTTTCGGCTTTTTCCCATCAGGGGTCGCCACAGCGAACAAGTCGCATGGTAAACTTGGCAATGTTTTACGCCGGATGCCCTTCCTGACGCAACCTTCTCAAAGCAACCGGGCTTGGGACCGGCAGAGAAGTAGAGAAGGGAAACGTTTTGAGATAAAGTATTGTGTTGTTTGTATTGAGCTGTTTCGTGTAGCAAGTTACTTTTTTTTAGTGTTGTGACGAATTCTAGTGTGTTATTTTGTGTTATGAAATCTAAAGTGTTGTGTTGTGACCTTTATGGGCCACCGTACTTAACTATCTAAATCAGGGGTCCCCAAACATTTTCCAGCGAGGGCCACATGAGGTTTCCATTCTCTGATGGGGGGCCAGGATCAGTTTGAAATAGAAAAAGTGTGACAGTGGCAGGGGTTCCTAAATGTAAACTGAAAGCCACACATAACTAAATATTAATAACCCAATGTGATATCAAATACTCCTCTCCCGGTTCTTCACCAAAATACCAGAGACATATATATATATATATATACTACTTATGAAATCAGTAAAAAATAACCCTCTCTGGGTTCTTTCCGTAAAAAGTCAGGAAATACATAGTAACAGTATTTTAGATTTTAGAAAATTAATAATAACCAAATAAATCTCTGTGAGTTGTTCACTGAATTAAAGCTTGTGTTGTCCATGCAAAAACTTACAAAAACATGTAAATGTTCAACTTCAGTTGTGGAGCAGAGTCTCTTAAATGACTCACATGAGCAGTTTCTTAAGGTTTTTGTGTTTTCCTTATAAACCGGGTGTGGAGGTTTTCAGGAGGCTAGCTAGACATCACTGTTTGTTCTCTCTGATCAACTTTCTAGGTTAAATGCCTGCATTCTGGATCAATGTTTCCCTTTCCTAACCTTTTTGTCACTTTTCCGTTCTGATGGGCATGGGGGGGGGGGGGGGGGGTCACGTTCAAATTCTATAACTGGGTCAAAGTGAGATTGCAGTAGCAACCCTTTTAGCTTGGCTCACATTTCAATTCAAATAAGCTTTATGTACATGAGGAAACTACGGTGGCCCTGAAGTGCAAACCAACAACGTCATCGCTTCATTTAAAATACTTTTCAGTTCAAATGATTGACAAACATCATCATCCAATCAGCGTTGTCCCATAGTACCTGCTTCTTCCGGTTTGGAAATGTTTTTCATTTTTGAAGATTTCGTTTTGTTTTCTGGAAATTCATTCTGTGTTCTGAAATGTTTTTCATTTTTTAATATTTCAATTTTTTTCTGAAATGTTTTTCATTTTTTAATATTTCATTTTTTTCTGAAATGTTTTTCATTTTTCATATTTCTTTTTTTTCCTGGAAATTAATTTTGTTTTCTGAAATGTTTTTTTTTTGTCATTTTTGTTTTTCAAGTTTTGGTTTCTGAAATTTTGTTTTGTTTTCTAAAATGTAATGCTGCTTTTTAAATTTTTTTTTTTTTAATTGTTGTGATCTTAAAAATGTTTTTGTATCGAGTGATTTGTTGAATGCTTTGCACTTCAGGGCCACCGTAGGAAACGATTCCAGGGTTTCTGTTTTCCATGCTTCCATGAGTCTCCATCACTGAAGTGACCTTCCATGCTGTTTGGCTATTTGTGAGTGCTGGAATAAACGGGCTGAAGCTAAAAAGGGAATAATGCCTCTCCACCTGTTTATTTCTGCTTGAAGCTGCCCGGGGTCGTGCGGTGTATGGGGCACGGACAGCTCTCCAAAAGAAACCTTTTCATGAGCAGTTTGGTTTGAGACGGTCCAGCCGGATCGTTACAATACGAAAAATGATCCTCTGATTCCTTTAAGGCTTTTCCTTGTGGATTTTTTCCACATCTGGAACATTTTTTTCCTAAAATAAAAACCTGTGAACCACTGAATCGTTTACCAAAATGTTTGTTCTGGAAATCAGAGAATGTTCTAAACATTTGAAGAAAACAAACGTAACTTCTGTAAAGTGAGAATTGTTTCTCTTTTCGACTTTCCCTTCGTCAAAGAACAAAACAAGGATGGAAACAAACCTTCGACGTGTTTCGTCTCTAGATGAGATGCAGTCAACAAGATGAACATCTTCAAAAAAATGACGGAGAAAAGTCCTGCAGAAAAGCACAAACATGTTTTTCTGTATCTGGGTCTTCGGTTGACTTCAGTCGCTCCAAACGGCTCCATGGTCTCTTCTTCTGTCCCCAAACGACCTCACCCGCTGCTGTCTGCAGATAAAATATGAAGTCATAAATATCTCTTCATAATTAAACTGCTACAGTGATGGGTCCGATGTACTGTGGCAACTCATAAAGTCAAACTCTGTGTGTCGAGGCGCGCTGATTCAGTAAATGTCACGTGACTCAGGTCACGTCACAGAGGAGGAGCCAAACAAGGAAGCGCATCTTCCGAGGTTTTCCACCCAGTTGGGTGATTTTGAATTTGATTTTGTGGAGAACATTTGCTTTGGGCGGGTTATGATTTGATTCGATGCAATTACATTTAGTGTTAGGCTAAAATTCTGTGTTTGCCACAAAAAACAGTCAGAATTAAAGTTTGCATGAACTAAACTGTGATCTACCTGATGCAACAAGTGTAACCCAAATGTAAAAAAGTTTGTAAAAGTTTGTAAAACAGAATATGTAGGTGTGAATGACAACAGCTCAGGTTAGAAACACTTGCTTATGCATTAAAAACACTTTAGAAGTGGAAATCATTGCTTACTCTTTCCAGTCACTTGTCTCAAACCAAAAATACATGATTACTTTTAAATGCTGCATTGAGCAAATGAGGTTTTAAGATTGTTCTTAAACATAAAATGATAAAAACTGCAAAAAAAAAAGTAACACAATTAAAAAAAGCTAAGAACAGAAAGTTACAGAATAACTTTAAAAAATCAATATTTAAACAATGTTGTTAATGTTTAAACAAAAATAATTACATTTTAAAAACGAGTTAGAAAAGCCAATATATTCCAAATATATGAAACAACTACAAGCAGCCTGCTTACATTTATTAGGGTTTTATTTTAAAAAATCTAATGTTTTTTTTATTCTTTAATTTCTTTGCATGTCTGCAAAATCTGGAGTCCAGTTTACAGCTACTAACCACTTTTATCTTGGAGAGTACATTTCTTCAAACATCCTTTAGTGCTATTTCATTAAATTTCTGTGTACCTTAAGCTAAAACAAACAGGTACAAAGTTTGAGTTCAGATAAGCAGAGGATGAAAATGAAAATCTGAACGGGACTTCGAGCGTCAGCTCTTCTTCCACAATTTCTGTAAAGACAAAAAAAAAAAAAAAAGAACAATAAACCGTCTTCCTGGTTCTCAAAAGCCTAAACTTTAAAACATGAACAGTTCAGCGACAGATGCAAAAAAACAGACTTTTTTTTTCCAAGAGCAACAGATGAATATGATCAACTGTAGTACCTTTGCTCCTCCCTTTTAGTTCCCAGTTAGAGTATGCAAACCCAGCAGACGGTAGAAAGTCCCGCAGGGCAAAGCTGCACATGATCCCTCTAAACTTGTTTTTATGCAGCCTGTCCCACTTTTAAGATCTGAGAAAAGCTAAATTCCTGACACAACGTATGTTTTGGGGGAAAAATAAAAAACAGGCATATACTCATCCAGAACATCCTCTGTATGCCATGTTACTGATGTTTTTATTATTCTACAATAGATGAGAATATCTTCTTCAGGATTCAGGATATCTTTATTGTCATTTTACCACAGGGATACATTTGTTTCTCTGGTCCCGGGCCAGCCGTTTATGGTGTGATTACGAGCTGGTCAATGTGATAAAGAGACGTCTCAGTGTTATATTACACTTCCTATGGTGTATTCCATAGTCCTGTGATTATTGGACAGAAATTTAGCACAGAATAAGTTGTGTGTGTGTGTGTGGGGGGGGGGGGGGGGGGGGGGGGTTACCATGATCTTACAGAGGTCAGCAGTCTGGCCTCCCCTGACTTTATCTCCAAAACCTCTAATATGTGCTGTCCCACCAAGGTCTGTGGTGCCTGTCGCGGCGGTAACCCCTGAACCCGTTGGTGGACACAGGAAGTAAGGGATGCTATCAAGCTAAGGGAAGAGTCATTGATGATGAAGCAAACGGTTGTTTTAAAGAAGCCAGCGTAGTGATACAGAACATTTAAGCTATATGACTGGAACGTCTTATTTAGCCGTGCAGTTAACACATTTTAATGCACACCCAGCAGCCAATCAGAATCGAGTATTCACCTGGACCATGTTATGATTCGATTCAAGCTTCTGATAATTGTCAAAGCCTGGCATCTTTGCTTATTACTAACCAAATTATTTTTTGCTTTTTACATTATGTAAAAGCTTCGGTAAACACTTCTCCATGTCTGGGTTCATAAGATCATTCAGTCTGTCCCAGTGCAGTGAGGTCAGTAGCGGTTTTAGGCACGGGCCATACGGGCGATCGCCCGGGGCGGAAAAATGACGGAGGGGCGGCGCCAGCGGCTCAGCTCTTGTAAAATACTTTATGCACCACTATTGGTTTACTAATATCACAGAGTTTGTAACAGCCTGAAACCTGGCGGCGCCCCCGCCCCGCAGCTGCGCTCCCTCCTGTCTTTGAGAAGTAGATGCAAATGTGTGTGAGAAGGAGAAGGGAGGGGGCGCGGGGTGAAGAAGGAGAAAGGGAGGTATGGTGTCAAAATAGCGCCTAAAGAATTGCGCATCAAAACAGTAAAACCGCGCATCAAAACCCCAAATCTGTGAATCAAAATGCATAAATTGAGAACCAAAACCCACAATTTGCAACCAAAAGCTATAACCCAAAGCACAATCCTATTTCTCAGCTGGCGATTTGTTTTCTCGCCATTCTGAAATCCTGTTTTTGAGTTGCAGTTTTATTTTGAAATTGTCTTTTTGAGTTGCGCTTTTATTTTTTGAGTTGCGCTTTTATTTTTTGCGGTTATGATTCTAAAACCTGTCGACACGTAAAAACAGCGACATGTCAGTCAAGGGGAGGGGAGGCGGGACATCCCTCATATCCAGAAGCTCATTGGCTGCCGAATAACACCGAGTCTTACGTCAACAGACCAGTTTAGAATGTGCCGGTAAGTTTTTCATGTTTTTCATATCTTTTACTATATTAAACGATCAAACTTGTACTTTATTTAACCAGAGGACGCCAGCACAGTCAGATGAGGAGCTCCACCAGTAGCTGCTAGTGAAAAAAGATGTTAGAAAGTTAGATGTTGCATGACAAACTACCACCATTGTTCTCCTGTGTTAGCATGCTAGCTAGCTCAATCAATGCTAGCGGGGTTTCCAGCTCTTTTCATGATTTTTATGGATTAAACAAAGTAGATTTTTTACCACAGTGTCAGGATCGGTCATGTAAAGCTGGGAATAATTGCCCGTGGATTGTCACTAGGATTAATCAAATATGTTATAACGTATAATGTTTCTCAATATTTTTCAGGGTTTACAGACAGAGGGAATTATTGAACAGAGCAACAATATTGCTGTGCCATGTTTACAAAATGTATGCGTCTGCACTATGCAGACTGGCAGAAGTCCGTTATGAGTGAATCAGAGCAGAGTAAATTGTAGCAGACCAGCAAAAACAGGCTTTATTCCCCTTAAAATTATTCCAGTATTAATCATCAATAGAATTATTTGTATATTTTTAATTAGTTGCTGGTTTTAAAATGGACTATTCCTGTATGTCTGTTTTCTATAAGGGCCGTTGTTATGCATGCCATAACAAAAAAGGCAGGAATACTGAGGCAGCTACGACGTGGATGTCTACATCTTCTTTAAGGTAATGAAAACAATTTTAATCTTAATTTTTCTCTTCTTTTTTTGGTTAATTGACTATGCTGTTTTTGTTTCTTTCCAGATGCAGGCCCCAAAGACGTCCCAGTGTGATGCAAAGGCTGTCCAGCTGGCTCACAGACATCTCCTGTTAACTGAAAGAGAAGCATTTAACATAGTTGTCCATTTTGACCATGATTCCATTGACAACATGCCCAGGCACACTGTCTGCTTCCTATTTCTCAGTGCCTGCACAAAAACAGTGACTTTTCCACCTCAAGTCTTTTGAGGAGTATTAAAAACAGTTATTTTAATTTCTCTGTATTGTGGTTAAGATTTTCACAGAATCTGATACACTTGACTCTGTGTTTCAAAGATATTTGCAACACCATCAGTCTTTTGTACAAAACACATTTAATGGTCAAACATTAAAAAATGAAGCTTTACAAAATACCAGTGGTGATTATTAGCCATTTATTTTCTTAAGGGGGGCAGTATTTTGTAAGGCAGATGAGATCTGTTCACATTGTTAGTTTTTGTTACATCCTGCTGAGATGACATGCATAGATCAGTACATATATGTTAATGTCTTGGCCATGGTTTTCCGATGTCCCACAAGGGTTGAACAGGTCTGAGAGGAGACAGGACAAGCCACAGAGGGAACAACAACTCCAACAGTTTCCTGCTCTGCCTGGTTTAAGTTAGTCTGTCGTCCAATATCCACAGCATCCTGCACACAAAGAAAAATGTATTTAAGAAAGTTAAAATGAGAATATATATATATATATATATATATATATATATATATATATATATATATATATATATATATATATATATATATATATATATATATATATATATATATATATATATATATATATATATACACACATACACCTTAAATGATACTCAGTAGCTGCATATTGTGAGAGTTAACTTCCTGTATTAACCTGCAATCTTTAAGGTTGAGAATAAAATGGTTTTGGAATACAGTTCAGAATCAGAAAAACTTTATTGATCCCACCCGTGGGAAATTTGCTCTGGTACCTCAAATAAAAATTGTGTTTCTGAATCATAATTTGACTTTTATTTTATTTTTTTAAATAGGGATTAACTTGATCCCAAAGTAGGAAAGGTGTCACTTTCTTGCAGCAATATGTTGCTTTGTTGTTCAATCCATCTGTAATCCCTAAAGATATATTGAGAAACCTATACATGACTGTACTTCTTGAAAAAAATCTTTGATTAACCCTAGTGACAATTCACGGGCAATTATTCCCAGCTTTACATGACCGATCTTGACACTGTGGTAAGAAACGACTTTGTTTAATCCATAAAAGTCATGAAAAGAGATGGAAATCCCGCTAGCATTGAGCTAGCTAGCATGCTAACACTGGAGAACAATGCTGATAGTTTGTCACGCAACATCTTACTTTCTAACATCTTTTTTCACTAGCAGCTACTGGTGGAGCTCCTCATCTGACTGTGCTGGCGTCCTCTGGTTACATAAAGTACAAGTTTGATCGTTTAATATAGTAAAAGATATGAAAACTTACCGGCACATTCTAAACTGGTCTGTTGACGTAAGACTCGGTGTTATTCGGCAGCCAATGAGCTTCTGGATATGAGGGATGTCCCGCCTCTCCTCCCCTTGACTGACATGTCGCTGTTTTTACGTGTCGACAGGTTTTAGAATCAAAACCGCAAAAAATAAAAGCGCAACTCAAAAAATAAAAGCGCAACTCAAAAAGGCAATTTCAAAATAAAACTGCAACTCAAAAACAGGATTTCAGAATGGCGAGAAAACAAATCGCCAGCTGAGAAATAGGATTGTGCTTTGGGTTATAGCTTTTGGTTGCAAATTGTGGGTTTGGTTCTCAATTTATGCATTTTGATTCACAGATTTGGGGTTTTGATGCGCGGTTTTACTGTTTTGATGCGCAATTCTTTAGGCGCTATTTTGACACCATAGGGAGGGGGCGCGGGGTGAAGGGTGCAGGCTGAGAGGTGAGCACGGAGCGCAAAACGCATGCGCAAAACCTAGCTGGATCTTCTTCCAGGGGGGCAACGGTCACAGGCCAGGGCTCAGTGCTTGATGAAAAAAGAAAAATAAAACTGCGCCGCCATATAGCGAATTGGCACCCCTGGGTGCAGCTGCACGCGCTCCTGCTGGAAATGTTTGATGAGGGGGGCTGCGGGTTTAAAAAAGGTATAAAAAAATCACGCTTTTTTGGTTATTTTGTGTGAAATGCCTAAATAAAAAAATGGGAAAACAAAAAAAATTCTTCACTAAGATGACAGTTGGTTTAGTCGACAGACTTGATACCTATGTCAGGACATTAGTGCTAAATGCAAAAAACATCTGAAATATGGAGAAAAAATGTCAAAACTGGTGCCCAATTTAGAAAGAAAAGAAAAGAAGAAGAGGAGAAAAGAGACAAAGAAAAAGGTATTATCGCATAGCTAGATGCACGTTTTCTAAATTCGAATGCTATCTGCCCTCCAACAACAACAACGTTGCAGAGGAAAAATCTTTTGTTTGGTCTATCATGACCAAAACTGAAGTAGGCCCAAATATTGTAAATAACGTCATTTTTAAGATTTTCTTCTTAAATGTTTGCTCTGCCTTAACTTGTTAACATTAGTTATGATTCGTGTGTCTGTCTGCTCTGCTGTATCACAAAGTTTTTGTTGTGTTTTACTGTTGTATATCAGTTCATAATGTTAATTGAGCTGTGATGGTAGCATGCTGCTGCTGATGCTGTTAGCTTTTCAAAACTCCAGTTGATCAAGTCATACCTGAGGTCACCGAAGTCTCAGGAGCAACTCACTAACCTGCTGTTGTTAATATCAATCATGCAGGGGGGAGCAGATTTCATATGATGACGTTATTGACAAGCTTGCATCAAGGAAGGCCACAAAGGTTAGGCTTTAGTTAGTGTTTTCTGTTCTTAGTGCTGCAGTTACATTTATTCTAGTGTGTTATTAGTGTGATTTGTAGTTTATAATATTTATTTTAGATTATTTATTTGTGTTTGATTAAATATTTCCTACTGTATTTTCAGTTACAATAAATGGACAAAGAGTCTATAGTCTAAAGTCTATGGGGGGGGGGGGGGGGGGGGCGCCAGAGGAGGGTCTCGCCCGGGGAGTAATTCAGGGTAGAACCGCCACTGAGTGAGGTTCACTCCTTACAAGAACTGCGTCTGAATGACGGCCGCTGTGTTTCTGTCTCTCTGTGACCCAATTTGAAGGCTTACTGGCCACATAAACCTGAGAGGGAAAATAACAAGAATAGATTTAGGATTTTTTTTAATTGTCTCAATGAAAATAGAAAAAATATCAAGTTCAGGAGACCCAAGCAGGCTGCTCTCCCATGCCCTTTCACATTCCAAATGAAGACAAGATTATAGTAAAAATACACAATTTATAAAAAACTTGACAAGTTCCACAAAAGAGAGAAGTTTACAAAATAGTCGGACAGTTGGACTGCTGTCCAACACAGTCTATTTTCACACAGATCCGCACAGAGGTGCACATAACAAGTATGAACAATAGCTCGCACACATATACTGTTTTAGCCAAGGGAGGGGTGAAATTTACATACCTGAAAGGGAAAAAAAGAAGTTTTACAATCTGCAGTACAATGCAAGTAATTTAATTTATACATTTATCAAGTCTTTTTATCAATACTTTAACAACAGTAAGAAAAACGAAATATTGTTCAATTCATTGTTTGATCATGACTGTTTCAGTTTAAATGGGGGCAATAGGCTCCGTGCACGTAACTAAGGAGTTGTACTTCCGCCGCCTTGAGTGTGAGGCCGACCATTTCCGGCTTGCGACTTCTATAGCAGCGACACGGCAGATTTTGATTGCGAAAGATGGTATATTTCACCCGTTTTCTACAAGGTCTCCCGAAAATCGACGTGAACGACATCTACAGGGTTGTCGACCAGTGCGTGGTTACATGGGCAAAATATCGTGTCTAAAATATATAGTGTCGAAAATACCGAAAGGAAATGTGTCCCGTTGTAAACAAACCTGTGCTGTCACATATTTATGCAGCAGCTCGGTAATATACGAGGCGATCTTCCAAACGTGCTTTTATTAATTTTATGAATATTATGAAGTGCCTGTTCGCTCATCATTTTATATTTAATCCTTGTGGTCAGTGCTTTTTTTGTGGAAGAAGAACAGAACTGAAGAACAACCCAGTGTTAGGATAGGCTAACAAAACGGGCTAACAACATTAGCCTTTTGATGGAGACAAAATCCAGGACAAACCATGTGAGAAACGCTGCAATCTGCATCCTGGTTGCACGTAAATGTCTGGGAATAACATCAGCCTTTATTTGTCGGGGCACAATTAGAAACACAATTCCATGTGTTGTGATTTTTTGAAGAGTTTCTAAGGACTGAGCGGCATTTCTGCTCTGAAAAGCTCCCACACACTTTGTGCTCTGCTCTGTCCTCGCGAGTCCGGCAGCCGCTAACCCAGAGCGGCGGTTCGGCTCGCAGTCCGAATTCTCACACATAACAAAACAACAAAACGCACACAAAACAACAAAGCACCCTCCCCTCAAACACATTAATAAATCCAGTTGCTCTGCTCAGAGAGGTTCACTCGGTCCACTGGCTCCGGAGCCCGAATGCAGAGCTCGGATGCCGGGTCCAGACCTCAGTGGACACGCATCCCCCCCGCATCTCCCTCGTGAGGGGTGAAAGAGAGGGGAGTGCCAGCGGGGCGAGAGCGGAGCGGGGCTTACGCGGGGCGTCCGCAGAGCCGCTGGTCGGTCCCGTATGAGCTCACTGGCTTTCTCTCAGCGAAACACCGTCTATGCATGACGTAAACCAGAGCAGCAGTGACACACGATCGGAATGACCGTTTACATGAACAACGATCGGTATACCCAGCTATCTCGATCGGAAAGAAATTTTGATCCGAACGAGTCTGACCGGGGCAAAGTATTCCGAACGGCGTGTTTACATGACGCATTTTCTTTCCAATTGCTGCAAATACGAAACACGACTTGTCTTGCTTAGGGTGAAGTCCTCCCGCCGTGTTCACCATCCATTCGGCTCTCACCGACACATATACTAGAAAGCTATGAAAGCTTATATTAGTACTGTTGTACTTTGACAAATTCGCACATGGGTACACAACAATGTTGTGATGTCTTTGTCACGCGTTGAAACAACAAACGCCTTTCTTTTACCCGAAATCCGCTCCTATTTACTCAAAACTAGCAACTCAACAAAACTCCCCACAACAATAACACGACCAACAGGAAGTTGTCGGCCTCACACTCGAAACACGGAAGTTAACCGGAAGTTCTATCGTGCACGTAGGCTATTGTAATAAACAAGACTTGTGAGAAGCGCACTGTTTAAATGGTGAAATGTCTCTATCTGGTGGTCATATTTAAATATTTCATGCAGGGAATCTAATTTGTAAAAGTCATTGATACTGTAAACGGCATTTTAAAATATTTGCAATAAAATTATTTACACAGGTTTTCCATGAATTGTCGTATCTTTTTACCACTGAGATTTTATGCTCTAATCAGTAAAACATCAGGTCTTTAAAGAATTTTTGGGTAATTTAGACTTTTTGTCTCTGCTGTCAAGATGCAGAACAGGAAGGCATGTTTTGAATCATAAAAACAGTTATTCACAGTCAAAATCAATGTGAAACCAAAGTATTCCAATCAAATTCAGAAAAAACAAAACAAAACCAAAAGAACTACACACACATCTCAAATTGTACCAGGCAGCTGAAGACAATCATCTGGCTGCACAGTTACGTTCATACACAGCACCCTAAACACTACAAACAGTAAAAGAAAATTAAGTAGAAAACCCTGTTTTAAATTGCTCTGTGAAGTTCCTCTGCATTAAACTGTCGAGCCAGAATGGAGCATTGATTGTAGAAAATACAACAAATCCCACAGATATGTCAAGAAACAGAAGAAATGATTCAATGAGTAGTATTGAATAAATTATCAGTAAGCGGCCGTCTTTGGAGCTCTCAGTGTCTGACATTTATTGAAAGACTCACACAGGACAGACCACAGCATAGGCTTCTCATCTCTCTGCCTCAGCATACAGTCCCCAGCCTCTTTATTTTCTGTGATCTACCAAATCCCATTATTAAAAGGTGATTCAACACTTTCCCAAGTGAACTAACGGGCTAAACAGGACAGAAAATAACTAAATATTCATCTCAACATAATTATATAATGGCCGTGGTCTTAATAAAACACAAAAACACATATAACACTCAGAAAAAAATCAAAACTTAGTGCATGATTCTGCTTATTTGACCCCGCAGCTAATGATGGTTTAGTCCATTGGAAGCTCAACAGTCAATAAGCTGGTATGTTCTCAAGGTAACTTTCTGTAGGTCAGGCTTGAACAAAACCATTCTAACATCTGCATAGACGCACCATTGCATTTAGTGGTGCTGTACTGAGATAATATAGACACTCTAACAATACAAGGATTTACAATCATTTGGATGAAGGACAGAGGTACACATTTTCTGTTTTTCTCCACAGTTTCAAGATGAAAATCCTGTTTTTGGTGATTTCAACATTTTCTTGTGGCATTTTTCAGATTATGGTGTACATTATTAAATAAAGTTTCAGATTAGTTCTTTATTCCAATCATTGACAATCAGGAGATGAAAAACTGCCATCGGAAAAGGTTTGTAGCTGTGACGTAGGACCTATAACGGTGGGCCAAAAGCTCCCTGCTCTGCTCCATTCTGATGCTCCACCTGCAGACAAATAGATCCATGAAAGTTTCTGTTTTCCTCATTTGAGCTGGAATCTGGATGAAAACTGGACAGCTCCAACATTACTCAGCATTTTTTTTGCACCGCTAATGTTAGGTTGGGGGTTGTAATAGGCTACAAACTAGCAGGAGAGCACGTAAACAAATGGATGATGGGAAATGAGGGTGGGAGCACTTCCTTCCACTCTACTGACCTCTGACAGCCTTCATGTTCAGCCTGATCAGAACAGTTCTGCTCGTCCAACAGCAGAGGATACAGAAGAGGATGAGATGCATCACTGGCTGCAACAAGAAGAACCAAGTGGATGAAGATGGTGATTTTTTTCTAACAGGTTGGACAGTGCTGTCCTGCTTGCATCAGAAGGGCTGATGACTGAGGAGATGAAGGAACGGAGTTTCAACTTTGAATTTGAACACCAAACAGCAGAAATGGAGTGCTGGGCTTTAGGAACGGTTTTGTTTGGTTAAATGTGATATTTCTGTGAAATAAAGATGAAGAGATTCAATCAGATAAAATTAAATCGTTCAACATGAAAACTTCAGAACTTTTTTTTTTAAGCTGCGGTTTCTTAATTACAAATCTGAGAAGTACAACACAGTACAACACGGTATAAGAACTTCCTGTGGGAGCCAGATCTTATTACATGCAAGTAAAATATAATATGAATGAGTTACTGTAATTTAGATGGCAGCGATATGTATAATGTTGAGCTTAATTCTGCTAATTTATGCATCAAAGTGAAGTTAAAAAAAGATTACGCTGTCACAAAAGAGCCTGAATTTCAACAGATGTAAAAATTTCATTAAAAAACAGAAAGTTTCATGTTTCTTTTAAGTTTTTTCTTTGTGGTTAAACTTTGTAAAACGTATGTGTTTGACTGTCATCAGTGACAAACAAAAAACTGCCTTTTTAAAATATATTCTGTTTTACTATAAAACTGCTTTACTCCAGAAATCCACAAGATGGCAGAAAACTGACTTTAAACTCGATGAATGATGGCGGCAGGAGGGACAGGCGTAATCACGACTCACCTAGTTTACTGCATAGTTTCAAACTTGATGTTTTTACACCCCTGTGTATTAAAAGGTGATTCAGCACTTTCAATTGAACTAACCGGCTAAACAGAACAGAAAATAACTAAATATACATCTCAACATAAATGTAAAAAGGTTATGGCCTTAATAAATAAATCACACAAACTCAGGTCGGGTCCCCCTCGAGCCCCCAACCCTCCAACTCAGGACACGCATCCCGCAATACACGCGCCCATCCACTCAGGACGCGTACCCCTCGAGGCACGCGCCCGTCAACTCAGGACATGAGCTCCACAAGACACGCACCCATCAAGAATAGTCTCAAACTAGTCACACAAGACTACACAAAACAAACTACTCAAAATTGACTACACAAACGAATGTGTTGCACCAAACAGAACTCAACATAAAGTTTGGTTAACAATTGTCTTCCATTTTCAAAAAAACTTGGTAATGTGCTTAAAGCACACACTTCAAATGTTTTGTCCAGGCCACAATGCACTCATAAGCTGTTAAAAAAATCCAATTCACTTTTTTCAAACTTTAACAAGAGCAGTGTTTTTACCCACACACTCTGAAGTGCAGTGGACGTCCTCTTTGGCAACCCCAGTCTGGAACAGTACAGTTGGGTCTGCCCTTGCACCGGCTACGGCGGCAGGAACCTACGCACCTGCCTCCGCCCAATCTGGGTTGGTGGCTCTGACAACCCCTTCAGCAGCCTCCACTCCTACACCGTCGCCCACACCACCTCCGACTGATGTTTCCAGCGAAGGTCTACCTGAGGGTTGGAGCACTCCCTGCTCAGTCAACAACTTTTCTTTCAAAATGCTCTTGGTCTCCAAAGCCAACAGGTCGCCAACTTCAAATGCCAATGTTATGGCCTACTGAGAAAAGAAAAACTGTTATGCCAAAGACTCCATGTACAATTATATTTGAAGAAAAAAAAATCAATTACAAACAAATTATAGAAACCACAAATGGTTTACAATCTCGGACGTGCCCCCAATTTATGTTACACTCCTGTCTAGGGGTCTGTAAATGAGTGTAACATAAAGGTAAAATTTGACTCAAAAACTTTCACGAGACCCAGGCTGAAATTAAGCTGAGAATTTACTTACAAGGAAAAACTCAAAACTATACAAAAACCACCAACCCAAATTACAAAGACCAAAGCCTCTAACAATATCTATCAAACGTTCAGTTGCTGCCAGCTGGAGAGAAGGGGGGTTCCAACAGAGGATGTGGCAGTTTTTAAACCTGCTGGAAAGACAGATACAGAAAAACACTCCAAATATACAAATAAAACAATATTACGGCCACAGCCGTAACACTTGATGAAACACTTATTTGGAATATTTCAAAAGAGATTTGACAACAGTTTTCGATTGTTGTATTCACTACACAATTTGACCAAACATTATATTTCTGTGAGCTGCAAACAAATGGATAATGAAATGGTGAAAACAAGTATTGGCTTTGGAACCCACGCACTGGCTGTGACGTTCGTTTATCCGTCACTTTACATGATCACCAACCAGGCTTTGCAAGAGTTGTAACAAAATCTGCATCGACCACCAGACTTATCATTACAATTTGCTTGATGTTATCCGGGGACATCCACCCACGCCTAGGTCCGATCACCGGGACATCTGGAAAAGCTATCCCAGCACCAGCTACACACATCAGCTCCTCCCTTACAGGTATGCTCTTCTGGACCCTCGTGTGCTTTGGTACGTAATGCTAATCAGCTGAATCCTCTGCCACCAACAACAACTGCGCCTGAGCTGCTTGTCTGGGGAACCGGGGGCGATGGTGCGGTAGCCACAATGGTACGGTAGATCTAGACCGACAACCCAAACTTCACTCCATGGTCACTCAGTCACCATGGCGATGCATGATGTAAACAGGAAGCAACTAAAACATTTACTACTTGATTCAAATCTAGATTATCTCTGTCTTTCTGAGAGTTGACTGTATAAAAATGCCCCCTGTAAAGCACTTACAATCACGGGCTGCAAATTGTTCAGGAAAGACAGAGAAAGTACAAAGGGTGGTGGAGCCATGTTATACATTAAAGATAGTATTCAGTGCAGGGAAATTCTTTGGCCTAATGCTGATGAACTGGAATGGCTAGGTCTAAATATTGTACTATCTCCACAAATGTCATTTACAATTATTAAGATTTATTGTCCCGCCTCAGATGGTGCATTTTATGAACAATTTGAAAGGCTACTCAAAAACTGCAACCTAAGTAAGGAAATAGTTATACTGGGGGATTTTAATATAAACTGGATGCATCAGCAAGAAAAAATGTTAAGCGAGTGGCTTAAAAATGTGACCTTGTTCAATTAATTAAGGACCCAACAAGAATTACCACCTCAAGCAGCATGAAGATAGATTTAATTTTTAGCAAGCGCCAGAAAGAATAACTAAGACATACAATGTTTATGTTTCTCACTGTGTGCATGTTTATGTTTATTTTAAATGATTGTTTCTGTACATGTATATTTTCTATTATTGTAATTAATTGATGCTTTGAGGTTTTTAGGTTGACAATTTTAACACCTGTCCGGGGACTACAGATGAAAAATAGCCTTTGGGCTAATTCTGTCGCATTGCAGCCATACTTTTAATGTGCACTGTTCCTGTTAAATAAATGAATAAATAAATAAAATAAACTACAAAGAGAAGAAATTTCTCAGAAAAGGATTAAAACAGTCAGAAAATCTGCTGTTTTATAGCAAGGCTGCTTACAAGTTGTTGTTGTTTTTTTGTCATAATTCAAAGTAATGTGCAATTCTCAATTGACAATTCAATTTGCAGTTTGATCATGCAATTATGACTAAACAAACTACAAGACCAGAACAATTTGATCTGCTCTGTATTTTCTCATGCAATTCTATCATATAAAAACAATTGGGTTTGCTTGAATAATATAAATTGTGAATAATGTTGGAATGAAGGAAATACTTTTTATTTAACTCACGGTGACATCAGTGTGAACTTTTCCGAGCATCTTTATGGTTTCATGCAGAGAATGAGAATCACAGATTCAATATTCGCTGAAAGGATGTTTCTGGAGAAGAACAGAGAAGATCAAAGGTAGCTGCTTTGTGTTTTTGCACATCTACAGTAAGTCTATGACAAAGACAAGAGCTGTGGCTTGTTTGGTTGGTTTCTCTTTAGCTAACATTGAGCTGCTGCATCGAATGAGAGACTTAGGTATCAAAAGAGACAAGAACACTTAAATAGAAAAGATAGTTTTAAAACATCAATCAGTGTTAATGTTCAGGTTATCATAGAGATTAAACTACAAAAGCTCTCGTCTTTGTTAGCATTAGTGTCAGGAATCTTGTTAGATCTGTGACTTACATCAACAATCCTTAAGCTTTTTTTCATATTTATATGGCTGCACCACTAGAACTTCTGCATCTTCCAAGATCTTTCTATAAAGACACAGAAAACCAAAATCTGTACAGATAAAAATGAACATGACTTTAAACTTTGACATCAAAGTTTCAAAATGTACTTTAACACCTAGCAAAGCAGCATCTAACCACTTCCTTTTTCTCAGTCCCTCCTCCAAACATGTATCAGAAACCACAGCTTGCTGTTCCAGTTTGTCTTCTACTCTCTGATGGTCATCATGTTCTGGAGGAACACAGCAGTTCTGCTCCTGATCCAGATGTTTCAGGCTCAGCGTGTCTTTGCAGGTACTAAAAACACTTTATGGAAATGATGCAGGATTTCATTGATGTTGATGATACAACGTTTATAACTTGCTACATGTTTCAACCCTCAGCTGCACCGTTAACTGAACACAGAAGCATAAAGGTTTCCAGAGGAGATTCAGTGACTTTAACTTGTAACGTGTCCCTGGAAAACCCAGCAGAAATCAGATGGACCAAAGAAAATTTATCATTTCATCATTCCATCACTCTCAATGCCACTGTTTCAAATTTCTCTTCTTCTAAGATCAGAATAGAGACAGACCTTCCTACAAAGTTAATGATACTGAACGTTCAAGATGAAGATGAAGGGCTTTATAGTTGTACTCTAACTCAAAGTAAAGGATTTAAGGAAATTACATGGAATCTAACTGTGTCTGAAGAAGTTAAAGGTATGTATGTTAAGACAGAAAAAAGTTGAAGTAGAGGAATTTACCTGAAGGCAACTTTAAACCATCGACATGACTTTTTTATTTAAATTCATTTCAGACGCCCATTATTCAGGATATTGGATTTATTCTTCTCTAAGATTCTCGATTGCAGCAGCATTTCTTCTGTGTTGCATCATTTTAGTCGTCTGCTTCCACAGGTGAGTTCTTCTGTTTTAGCTTCAGACATTAAAGTATTTAAAAAACAAAAGTATTTTCACCTTTTTTTTTGTTTTCACGTCCAAATTACATCAAATCAAACTTTATTTATTCATAAATAAAGAATTACAAAGAGTTATTTAAGACGTCTCCAAAAATAAGGACTTTCAGTAAAGTATGATATTATCAAAAGACGTGAAAAATGTCTAAATATTTTATTTAGGATTAATGAAACTAAAAATCAAACAATAAGATACATCATTTATGTTTCTGGAAAAAAAAGGAAATCCACTTTTTAATTTCAGTTTTTTGATTTTTTCAGTAACTGAAAATATCTGTTTTATAAAATTGGTTGTTATAAAATTAAAGAGATCAAAATGTGTGACTGCCAACAGTTTCTTCTTTGTCATATAAATACATCTCTTTTCACATACACACACATAAACATATATATATATATATATATATAAAATATTTAAAAATAAAATTAAATCAGCCTTCATTAAATGTTTGAAATGATTAATGTGTTCATTAATAGTGTTTATAGTTATTTTATACACCGTAATTTCCAGACTACAAGCCGCTACTTTTTGCCTGCGCTCACATCTCTGCAGCTTATTCAGTTACACGGCTAATTTATAGATTTAATTGGCGGCCGCCATGACCATACTGAGTTGAATGCACTATCCAACACAACAAGCCATTTATATTTCAACACGCCTCTTAGCAGCCAAACAGCATAGACTTGACTTCAGGTCTTAGACACTTCAGTCATGGTTCAACAAAACGAAACACGCATGCCCAGCTGTATCCCAGAATCCTTTGGTGCCATTAGACCCAACGTGCACGTGATCGCCACTACAATATGATGCAGCTTTCAAGTTAAAAGCAATCGTTAAAAGCAGCGTGAAAAAATCCACCATCACCAACGGGTTTGGAAAAGCCGGTCAGCTGCGTGACAGAGAGGACAGGCAGACTCAGGAGTGAATTTACCTCTGAGTCATAGTGACACTAGCCCATCAATTTATTAGCCCATCTATTAGCAGCTCCGTAATTTACGAGATGATCTTTTAAACGTACGTTTATTATTGTCATGTTATGGTTATTATGAAGCGCCTGTTCGCTCATCATTTTATTTTTAATTTGTGTGGTCAGCGCTTTTTTTGTGACAGAATGAAGCCGGAAATATGGTTAGGTGAAGGCTAACATGCACTAACAACGTTTAGCCTGGATGAACAAGAGTCGATGCGGGAAAAGCTGCAATCTGCAGCTTGGCTGCATGTAAATATGTGGGAATAGCATCAGCCTTTATTTTGTCGGGACACGACTGGAAACACAAATCGACGTGATCGTTTTTTACGGTTTCTAAGGACTGAGCGGAATTTTGCATCGAAAAGCTCACAGCCTCCGTGTGAGCTGGAGACATGTTCTCCTGCTGCTCGATCACATAGAGCTGCGGGGCCGATGGCAGTCTGAAGGCTCCCACATGTAACAACGCATCCGCCCCTCATCCACAAAACGTACAGTATTAAGTCCGATTGCACTGCACAGACACAATTCGCTCCATCCACCGGTGCAATGGGGACGAAGCGCTACTGTAATGTTGATTATATGGTTACTGTTTGTAATTATATATATGATAAAACTTGACTTAGATTGTCAATAAATTTAAAAAAAAACTAAAAAAAATAAAATAAAAAAACCATAACTGAGGAACTTGTGAACAGAATAGATGTCCATGCTGTTTGGCAGATATGGGTGTATTCAAACACTCGGGCATAAAGCAAGGCTGACTCCTCCCACAGTGTGCTAATGACTTCTGCACAATCTGGGAGCCAGGATGTGATTTGTTAGGCTGACCACGATGCCTTGTACATGAAGCTTGTACACTGATGCGGCTTGTTAATATACAAAGGAAGATAAACACATGAAAATGGGTGGGTGTGGCTTGTAATCGGGTGCGCTCTACAACCCGGAAATTACGGTAATTAATCTGCATTAAATGCAGCTTCAAGTGTTTCTTTAAGCTTTAAAGATAAACCATCTTTTAAAAGAAAATTTAATGATTCAAGTTTTTTTTTAGTGAAAAACACATTTCTAAATAGAGTGACATCATCAAATGTTCTAAACTGTAACACAATAATCCCTGTCTATTCATGGTGTTGTCGTCTTGCATGAACAAACATTCAAGGACTCACAAACTTTAGGTTAGTTGCAGATTTTTTAACCATTTAAGATTGAAAATTAAAAAAATAAAAAACTTTGAAAAAAGCTTAAATGAAAAGTATCGTTTGACTTAAAAAAGTAAATCTTTTGAAATAACAAGAAATGTTATAAAAGATTGACTTGTTTTCTTGCTTGTATTATTTCATTTTGATTAATATTTCAGCTAAAAATCAGAAACAAGAAATCCAAATGCTCGTCTCTTTATCTCTGTAGAAAATTTGGAAGAAGAGAAAGGTCTCAGTGAGAGGAGGTCAGTGAAACTTTCCTCTGATTGTGTGATCTGTGTCTGTTGTTCTGTCTGCTCTCATTCTCACCTTTAATCTCAGTTCCTCCGTTGATTCATCATTCATTTCATTCATGGAGTTGTTCTTCTTTTGTGTTTTTCAGATCGTCCTTATCTCCAGTTTCCACTATAAGCCTCTGTCTTGATGCTGAACACACAATAGAAGAAGATAACAGAAGAGAACATGGAGACGGAGGAAAGGAGTTTGATCATCAAACAGCAGAGATGGAGCTTTGGATTTTACAAACTGCTTTGTTTGGTTAAATGTGAGTTAAGACTGAGGGAATTGAATCAAGAAGAAGGAATCTTACAACATTAAAACGTCTGAACATTTTTTGTAGCGCTCCTTTTTATTAGATCCCAACTGCGCCCTCTGGTGGCAATAAATGAGAAGTGCAATAAAGTGAAAGAAAAACTTCCTGAGCATCAAATACAGATAACTGTCACAGGTAGACAAGAGCCTGAATGTAAACAAATGCATAACATGAAAAAATGTTTCAGGTTTTTAATTTTGTCATTTGAAGTTAAACATTGTAAAATGTATGAGTTTGACCGTCATCACTGACAAACAAAAAAAATGCCTTTTATTGAACTTTTTTATTTTATTTTCCGTTTTGCTTCAAAACTGCTTTACTCCAGAAATCCACGAGATGGCAGCAAACTGACTTTAAACGAACTACAAACGAACTACAACCACTATGCCGATGTGGCCCTCGGTTAAAATGAGTTTGACACCCCTGACCAAGGGCGATGAGACCAACTACAGGGAAGAGGTGGATCTGCTGACAAAATGGTGCAGAGATAATAACCTCCTGCTAAATGTCAGCAAGACAAAGGATATTGTTGTCAACTTCCAGAGGGGCCACACTCAACACCTGCCACTGATCACCGATGGTACTGCTGTGGAGAGAGTGAGCAGCACAAAATTCCTGGGGGTACACATCAATGAGGACCTCTCCTGGACCGCCAACACCACATCATTGGCAATGAAAGGTCAGCAACGTCTCTACTTCCTGCAGAAACTAAAACTATCAGGTGCTTCACAAGCCATCATGACCACATTCTACAGAGGAACCATTGAGAGCCTCCTCTCCAGCTGCATCACTGTGTGGGGTGGTAGCTGCACACACAGCAACAGGAGAACCCTGCAGGGCGTAGTGAACACAGCCAGGAGAATCATTGGAACACCACTCCCCTCCCTGCAGGACTTATACATCACCTGCAAAGCACTAACAATTGTCATGGACGCACACCACCCTCCCCACAACCTGTTCAGCCTTCTGCCCTCGTGGAGGAGGTACAGGAGCCTCCGCTCCCGGACCACCAGGCTCAGAAACAGCTCCACACACCAGGCCATCAGGATGCTAAACACCCTTTCCCCTCTCCACCTACCCACAACCCATCTCCCCCCATGAACAGTGCTTAAACGAAGAACCCCCCCCCCCCCCCCCCCCCCCCCCCCCCCCGCTGCCTTGAAATGTTGCCTAAAGTGCACTTGCACTTTATTGGCTAATGTTGTAAATTGTCTCTTTTCTTTTCTTTCCTTTTATTTTTTTCTCTTGAACAGGCATGAGAGAGTAAGAAACGGAATTTCGATTCATTGTATGTGATGTACATGTGAAGAATCAACAATAAATTTGACTTTGACTACACTAAACTTGGACCTATTCTACGTCTACACAAAACGAGCTCTGAGAATAATATTTAATGTAGGACATCGACATTCATCTCAACCTTTGTTTTGTCAGGCCAATGTCCTGAGTGTCTACCAAGTTAACCAATTTCAAACTAGTTAGTTTGTTTTCAATTCTATTGGAAAACTTCCTCAATATTTCACCAACATGTTCAATTTTAATAATGAATTTCATTAATATCTGACTCGGGGTGGCTGTCTCATCAGAGCACCTTTCTCTCGCATAACTCAGTAACAGTTTAGTCTCTTTTAAAGAGGATGTAAAATTTGAAACAGTCTTCCTTTCTATTTCAAATGACTTTCACAAAAAGGGTCCTTTTTAATAGTGGCATGTATTTTTACTTTGATATAAATATGTAAGAGCATGAACTGAATATGTATTGATTTTATATGTATTGTTTTTTACTGAAGGGTATTGTTTTTTAGCTTATAGACTCATTATGGGGGTTGCCACATGTTAAGCTCCTTGTGGGTTTTTGGCAACCATCCATCACATCCAGCATTGTTGTTTTTTCTGTTTTTATTTACTTTTTTTTAATAAGTGATAAATGAAATTTAAAAAAAAATGGAAGATGATGAATGAATGAAAGAATGACTGAATAAATGGTAAAAACACATGACTCAATACGGGGCGTGATGTACATTACCATAATTAGAAATATACAACATAAGAATCTGAAAACTACTCAAATACATTTTTGTAGAAGTTCTTTAATATGTACTAGACATAATTCTCAAGGAGGGATGAGTCCAAAAAGAGGAGCATTTCCCAAACCAACTTACTCCTTTTAGAACATCTGCACGGATTTCCTTGAATTAAACACATCAGAAGGTAAACAATGTGCTTCAGTAATTATTGATGGGTGAGTGGTTGTTGGAAAAATGTATATAAGTTATCTCATATTTGAAACCGACATATCTTTGCATCTTCCCAGTAACATCCTCCTGAGAATTTGTGTGTTAGCTTTGTCTAGAATGAATTGAAGGATGCTCTGTGTTAGTTATCCGTGACTTTGCAGGTCCAAAGATGAAGTGGGAAGACTGTGAAAAGATAGACATGTCGTAATGAATGTTTTCTGATAGCGCTTCAGCTGTGTTTTTATCTGTTTCCCCTCCTTAGAGCTTAACTTAATACAAGAGGAGGCGACAGGAATATGTGCCAGAGTGGAGAGAGATTGTTTGCTGGGTATGATCTCTGTTTGCTCTCCTCGTAAAGGTGCCTTGGTCTGTTGTCTTTCTTTCCTTTCTTGAGTTGTTCTGATGTTGCAGGTTGTTTTAACAGTACACAACAGGGGTGTAGAGGGATGTGTTCCTGTGAGCCGTACCTCATTACATTTATGTAAAAATACATGACAGGGTTTACTGTCATTTGGATGACAGTAGGACTGTCATGCAGAAAACTTGGGTTTGCTTCCCAGGGAGGGCAATGAGCTAAAATCCAGGGTGGGTCCTTAGACAAGACCCTTGTTGCTGTTGCCTATCTGTGCCTAGAAAATACAGAGTTGTGTCAGGAAGGGCATCCACCGTAAAAACTCTGCCAAACCACACAGGTGGCGAAACCTAACGGGATAAGATGAAAGGCGAACACCATCACCGTAATTTGGAGGGCAGCGATACAGAAGAATTTTCAATCTGTGAATTTATGCATCAAAGTGAACAAATAAAGAAAAAACGTCCATGCTGGTTTAACCTTCTTTAATTCATCATACTGAAAAATAAAATACTGCATTTTAATTCACTTCTGTCTTCAGATTATTCTTTGTTCTCTTTAAAACGTCTTACTCCAGAAATCCACAAGATGGCACCATTTATTATTTTTGTTTGCACAGGAACAACACAAAAGAAACAGAAGAAAAGTTACACATGACAAAAATTCATTAAGAAAACAGAAATAAAATAGACTAAATTATTTATAAGAGTACACTCTGTTACAACTACAAAAGTGTAACAAAAATTACTTTTATTTGATTTTATTATAGCACAAAATCTGTGTGACCATTGTGCTATCCCAGGCACCAGCAAAGTGACTATTTGTCTCCCTTTAAATTGGCAGACCGACTGTTTTTGGGTTTGAAAAAAGTTGTGATGTCACTTAAAGGACATACCTGAGTTCATCATGACCCCCTGGGCAATTAGTTCTCAGTCTTTTATTGAGGTCCCATCATTTTTGTCCAACTCTATTTCATTATTTTTTTAATAATACTGTTAATCAACAACTCAAAAGTAATGGCTGATATTTAATAATTTAATTTTCAATAAATTTTAACCTATGGTTACTTTTGAACGTTTCAAGTCATTTCATTGAGTATTGTGGACTTTCTTTCTTTAAATGAGGGCTACTAACAATTTTGTCAACCACTGTAAACGAGGGAGCAGAGAGAAAATACAAATATAAAATAAAAATAAATAAAATATAAATATTGCAGCAACCCAACCTTTTCTTAATTGCACTCTTATTAATAATATTAACAATTCGAAAATTAGGTTTAAAATAGATAGTGGCACTCTGAGAGAGGTAGACAAGAAAAAAAAACTTTGAAGCTAATCTTTCACAGACTTCAGTGGAATGCTGGATTTCTCTCAAAATATTGCAGCTTCTTTTAGCAAAAGCTTTGAGGCAATAAGATTCAACTATGTTGGGAAGAATCGTCAGTTCAGAGTGGATGAGGCACATACAATGAATCAATTTTACAAAATATGTTTATCAAGTATAAAACTGATTCTAAAAATGTTTTAGAGATCCAGTTTTGTTATTTTAATGCTGTGTAACTTTTCTGTAGGTGTGAAGTCAAAGATTGTTTACCCCAGACTCCATTTTCACTGAAAACACTGTCAGATCCTCCTCTCTCCTTGACTCCTCTGCTCTTTGCTTTATCAGCTCCTGTCAATGTCCTTCAGAGTAAAAGCTGCTTCTGAAGCGTCTTGTTTCTCTCTGATCGTATTGTGCGTCCATGAGGACAGACACAAATGTAACTTTAGTGTCTCTCTACAGTTTAAAACCAAATTCCACATTTGCACCTGATGGACATCAAAGGCCGGAGGATCCTTCTGCCACGGCTTCAGCAGGACTCTAAAGCAGAAAAACATCAGAGCAATCGTGAGGTAAACCAGCAGAGACCATCATTAAACTTCATGAAATAATAATTCACAGAGAAACAATGTTTACATAAAAATGCTTACATCAAAGGAAGAAAAGGATTTTCTAAAAAAGTGTCTCAACTTTGATTTCATCATTTAATTGTAGACAATATGAATATGCAGATTTTATAAAGTCAGTCGTGCCACAGTTTATGCTGTGCTGACAGTAGAAACTGAGGTTGAATATTTTCATCTGCAGATCTATTTCAGACTATTGGTTTCCTTTTGAAAACACCAGAGCAAAGCACCAAGTTTAACCGCTTCATGCTTTAATTTGCAACCATTAAATTCAGGACTGCTGCAGAAATTTAGCATCACTTTAAAAGTTAAAAAAGAAAAATATTTTAAAATCTAAAAGAAGAATAAATTGAGACATGCTGGTTAAAGGTAGGACTGCACGATACGAGGAAAAGTCATGCGATACATGAACAAATAGCAAAACAACTAAATACATCATTTCATTTCACTGCAACAGGTTTATGTAAATAAGAGTCAAAATAACTTAAATTATACTTCAAATGATACTCGACTAAATATGAAGCTCCATCTGATTGGACAAATACATAAATGGATTTATTTGATTCATTAAATACTTCAAACTGCTATAAGATTGTTTTACAACATTTAAAGTACCGGTAAACATTTATTGCAATTTTCATTGTCTTTTGAGATATGATATCGCGATAACAATGAATTTGTGATTGATTGTGCAGACCAAGTTAAAAGTAAAAACTTTTTTTAAAAATATCTTCCAGTGAAAGGGTCCTGGGCTCCATCGGAACTCTCTCCTCTTTTCCAGTTGGTGACTAGAACCAAAATTACTTTAACGAAGGAGAAAACCGAGCTTCCCTTCACTTTTATACTTTCAGATTCTTCTATAAATTCCAAGGTTTCATAAGGTGTCGATGTATTAATGTACCACATTCAAGCTGGCACGTCTGGTTTGAAACAGTCTTTTATTCTTGGATCTTTTGTTTTTCTAGTTTAAAAGCTTACATAAATTAACAAACCTTGATCTGATTCAGATTAACGGTCACTGTTTATTAATGGATTAACCAAAGTAAAGGAAGTAAATGACATAAGTGCTTTTTAGAGGAAAAAAATGACCACAGGGGGGAAAGTCAAGATGCAGAACAACAAAAAAGGCTGTAAACGTGCCAAAGAGGGTAAAAGTGCTTTCGTAAGAGGTACAGGCACTTACTGCTGCAGTGGGACAAAAAAGACTTTATTCAGTGACTCAGATGGAAAGCTGTCCATCTGAAAAGATGAGAGAAGTCTGAATAGTTCAGCAAAGAAACCCTTCTACTCCAACCCAGGGGAGGGTTCAATGTGGAGAAAAGGTTTTACACACCTACGTGCTAAAACTAAAAAGAGTTTTACTATGATGCCACGTCAGCCACTACATCCATTTTGCACATATTCATTGCACAGATAAAATTGGTCATATGTGAATACACATGGAAAAAGTGAGAAAAGTTTAGGTTTTAAGTGAAATTTTCACAGATGTATCACGAATTAACAACGTTAAAACCATAGAACAAGTAAGAATAAACCCCACAAAGAACGCTCAAAACTGCGTTTCATTGAATTTCTTCACTTTGACCATTCAAAGCACTGAGCAGAAATCACGTTGCATCAGCACCCTGGTCAGCTCCCACCGCGGACGGGCCCCATCCATCCATCCACCCATCCATCCATCCATCCATCCATGCATCCATCCATCCATCCATCCACCCATCCGTCAATCCATCCATGCATCCACCCAACCGTCCATCCATCCACCCACCCATCCATCTGTCCATCCATCCACCCATCCGTCCATCCATCCATCCATCCATCCACCCATCCATCCATCCATCCATCCACCCATCCATCCATCCATCCATCCATGCATCCATCCATCCATCCACCCGTCCATCCACCCATCCATCCATCCATCCATCCACCCATCCATCCATCCATCCACCCATCCATCCATCCATCCACCCATCCATCCATCCATCCACCCATCCATCCATCCATCCATCCACCCATCCATCCATCCATCCATCCATGCATCCATCCATCCATCCACCCGTCCATCCACCCATCCGTCAATCCATCCATCCATCCACCCAACCGTCCATCCATCCACCCACCCATCCATCTGTCCATCCATCCACCCATCCGTCCATCCATCCATCCATCCATCCACCCATCCGTCCATCCATCCATCCATCCATCCACCCATCCATCCATCCACCCACCCATCCATCCATCCACCCGTCCACCCGTCCATCCGTCCATCCACCCACCCATCCATCCATCCATCCATCCATCCACCCATCCATCCATCCACCCACCCATCCATCCATCCACCCGTCCACCCGTCCATCCGTCCATCCACCCACCCATCCATCCATCCATCCACCCACCCACCCACCCATCCATCCATCCGTCCATTTTCTGAACCTGCTGAACACCTTTTGTGGTCATGCGGCTGCTGGAGCCTATCCCAGTTACTGCAGGGTGAAGGTGAGGTGCACCCCAGACAGGTCAACAGTCTGTCACAGAGCCACACAATCACACCCACATCCACACCCAAGGGACAATTTAGAATCATCAATCAACCTACGTGTGACACATTTTTTGGACTGTGGGAGGAAAGCGGTGCAAACGACAACACCACCGTGCAGCTCCTGGTCATCTGACCTTCTCCCTGCAATTATTTGTCAGTCTGAGAGTTTTCTTTGCTGCTGACTTTACTTTTTCCTGCTATACTACACCTCTTCTGTGTGGAGAACGTTTGGCTGTAATGAAAGAATACAATCTAAGAGGGCACCATGAAACGTCTAAGAAACACACAGACAAAGACAAAGACACGGAACAAAGGCTACAGAAGGTGGAAGAAGTAAAATGAGGTCTTAAGTCCCAGTAGGCTCTGTTCACAATTGCAAAATCACAAAGCGGAGCTGCCGTCAAGGCGAGTTTTATTGTGGCGGAAGAGGTCGCAAAATCCGCCCGACCATTTACAGAGGGAGAGTTTATCCAAAACTGTATGCTTAAAGTTTGTGACGCAGTGTGCCCAGACAAAAGGCAACTATTTTCAAACGTGAGCCTGAGCAGAAACACTGTTGCTGAATGTATAGGCCAGCTTTCCACCAATCTAAAAGAACAGCTGATTCAAAGAGGTTCATTGTGTCTAGAGAATTATACTGCGTCTTTAAATTATTTTTTATCAGACACTGGTTTGTTTTGTAATGTAAAACGTACCGACATGTTTCAGTGGAATGTCTTGACCCTGATGAAGGTGGAAGACATTCCACTGAAACATGTCGGTACGTTTTACATTACAAAACAAACCAGTGTCTGATAAAAAATAATTTAGATACGCAGTAAAACAACAGCTTGTGGGAAAGGGAAAAGATTTCATCGCATATTCCCTTACTGTGGATGAGAGCACTGACACATCTGACATTGCCCAGCTGTCAATTTTCATTCGTGGAGTGGACTCCAGCCTGAGCATAACAGAAGAGCTTTTGGCATTTCGTCCTTTGCATGGCACAACTGCCGGACAAGATATATGAAGAGGTATCCAGATGTGTAAATGAGATGGGCCTGCCTTGGGAAAAACTCGTGGGATTGACAACAGACGGAGAACCCGCGATGTGTGGGCTCAGGAGTGGATTGGTCGCAAGGATGCGTGAGAGGAAGCGTGAGGAAAACGTAACAGGTAAGCTGACAGCTTATCACTGCATAATACACCAGGAGTCGTTGTGTGGCAAAGCCTTGAAAATGGAACATGTGATGAGCACCATAACGCGGGCAGTTAACTTCATCAGAGCAAGAGGTTTAAATCCCCGCCAGTTCAAGGCATTTCTGGGCGAGTTAGATACAGAGTATGGTGACTTGCCCTATCACACAGAGGTGCGATGGCTAAGCCAGGGAAAGGTGCTGCAAAGATGTTTCGAGCTGCGTGAGGAGATCCGTCTGTTCATGGAAAGCAAAGGGAAAGACACAACAGAGCTCCGAGATGAACTTTTCTGTGTGAAATGGCATTTCTGTGCCACATCACGAGCCATCTGAATGTGATGAACCTGCAGCTGCAGGGAAGGGGGCGTGTCATCTCTGATATGTACAGTACAGTGCAGGCGTTTAAACCAAGCTCAGTCTGTGGGAGACGCAGATGCAGAAAGAAAACTTGAGCCACTTTCCCAGTTGCCAGACCATGAAAAAGAAGCTCTCTTCCGCTGTGTTCCCCACTGCACAGTTTGCTGACAAACTCAACATACCTGCGGCCAAAATAAATTTTTACATTTGTTTCTACAAGACATGGGATTTTTCTTTTAAAGGAGTTTTTTTTTTGTCTGTGTGCCATAGATTTTTGCATTTTATTTTATTTTATCTTTTTTATTTATTTATGTATATTTATTTTTCAGTTAATGGACTCAGGCAAAATTGCAGATAAGAGCCATGAGAAAGAATACAATTGATTTGATTTTTTCTATAATTTCTCATTTTACTATTTGAAGTAGTAATTGATAGGATAATAGAGCAGCTTAATATTGCAGTTTCAGTTTACAATGCATGCAGTTTCATTTATGCATTTATCTTAATATAAGGAACATGTTTTGTTTTTGAAGAAAACATGCTTTTTTGCTGTTTGCCTGTTGAAAATGTTTTCTCTTTTACTTACTGACAGAGCCATAAGAAAATATTACTTTATTCATTTAATGTACAGGACATGTGATTTTTCTTTGAAGGCAGTTTGTTCTTGTCTGTGTGCCTGCTGAAAAATGTTTTCCCGATTATTCATTTAATCATTAAATATTACGCTGTATTAGGTCTTGTTCAATAGGCTACATGCAACCATTTCAATATGTTTTAATAAACATTGAACCAGTCCGGCCCTCGGCTTATAGCCAATTGGTTTTTTTGGCCCTCTGTGCATTTGACTTTGACATCCCTGCCTTAGATGGTTTAATGCGAGCTGCCTGAAGGACTCACACACCACTAGCCTCAGCACCGGGACGCAGTGCTCATTGTGGCAGAGCCAACCTCAAACACATAGCGCCAAACCTTTACCAGCTGCAACCAAATATCACTTTCAGTACAAGACATTACTTTTTACCCACAATACCATTCACAAAGTCGCCCTCTGGTACCTCACTGATCTCCATGTCCCTGAACCAGCCTCCATTCTCAGATCCTCCTCATCTGTCCATCTCACTGCTCCATCTGCCTCTGTCACAGGGAGCATTCAGCTGCTCTGCTCCTCTTCTTTGGAATTCACTACCCTGACTGATATTTGTGGTATTACTTTGTAATACAGTTGTCCCTACTTGTCACTCATCTGTTTCAAGTCACCACTAGTCTCTCAGTCCCGCTGTGTTTCATTCAGGTAACCAAAACATGCAGCACAGCCTTATATCTGTTTATTGATCTTACCTTTTCTTCTTGCTGTCCAGATGACGACCTGGTTTGCAAGGGCCTTACTTCCTGTTTGGCGGCATAGGAAAGTGATTATTTTGTTGTTTGTAATGATTTAACTTTTTAATTTATTGTTTCTTTCTGTTTCTTTTGTTTACAAGATTTTAAATGTAGTTTCCAAGAAATCTGAAATCTGATTATTATTACTATTATCATTATTATTACCGCTCCTTCCGCAGTCTCTGCTGCTGGAGGATCTTGTCTCCAAACTTGCCTCATCTCACCGCAAAGATCGGAAAACCTGTTAAAATTATTACATGAAAAAAAATCGTTTTTATTCATTTTGTGAATTTGTCACTTCAACTTATAAAGTAACTGGAGGACCTGATACCTTTGAAGTTTTCCAGTTCTTTGACAATACACCCCTATAATCGCGAGAATAAGGAGAATCAGCAGAGTGCTGAAGACAGCAATGATGATGGGATTTGTGCAATTTCCTGTAAAAAAACAAGATACAGAAAAAGAGTCAGCAGAAATGTTAATAAAACTGATTTACCATGCAATTGGAATGTGTTCTCTCATGTGCAGTAATGTTTAGTTTGAATAATAACAGAAACGTTTTCCTTCATAGATGCAGTCAAATTTTCATCTATTAAATAATTCAGATTTGAAAGTAAACAATGATCACAAATAAATACTTTTATTTTAAAATAATAAAATACACATCTCTATGAAGGAAACTTTATAAAAACGGTCAAGTTTTCACTTAACTGAACAAAGAAATGCAATAATTTACGGGTAAATATGTTTTCTAAGATGGAAAATTCACACTGAAGCTTCAGCAATCACACATTTTAAATAGAAACCAAAAGAAATTTTTATTTGTATATGCTTGTTATATACATTATATAACAAGTATAAACAAGTAGTAACATATATTTCTATCTGAGTCTGGTCTTACTAAGAAATAAAGACTAGGTGTGTAACAATTAATCGTTTTCTATTCCTACGATCCCCATCTCTATCAGGCCATCCTTTAATGGGGGCCCATGGACTGCCACCTTGTCATGGTTGGGGGGCTTCCGTGTCTCAACGACCTGAATTGCTATGCTGGCTGGAGCTTTTTGCTCCTTGTAGGATCTCCCATGCCAGACAGATTGAAGTGTAGAGGCCAGACAAAGAGCAGTCCACTGGCCCTGTAAAACTACGATAGTTACAGAAACATCAACAAAATCAAAAAACAGCCTAACGTGCAACGGGCCTCCAAAGTCCAAACAAGAGACTTGCATGAATGACTGTGGTGAAAGTCAAACCTTGGAAGCCACTGACTGGAAGATGGAAGTTTTGAGCACTAAAACAATACCTGATTAGGATTCTGGAATGTATGAACAATGTACCAAACAGGAAAATTGGCACAAGTGACAACAGAGATCCGTTGACACAGCACAACACAGACATAAAGACTGCACTACACTACACACCAGATGGAAAAAGGAAAAGAGGACGGCCAAAGATCACCTGGCACGGAACAGTAGAAGCTGAGCTGAAAGAATTTGGACACACCTGGGGAACCATCTACCCCTTGGCCCATAACCGTCAGAAATGGTTACTATAACCTAAAAACGGCGGAGTGGATCAGAGTGACCAACACACACATGTGATGTCAGCAAAAAGGATCTGTCCATCGTTCCAGTCCAATGTCTGGAAACACTTTGAATTTAGCAAAGATATATGACCCTATAGTCTACTAGAATGTTCCCCTTGGATTATTTTGATGTGGAAAAACAGTGGTCTGAACTTTAGGAAACTAAAATGTGACTGGATTTGACATTCATTCTTATTTACTTGTTTGTTTGCATTCATATTTCCACTTGATTATCTTGAAGAAATCCAAAGAATCTGGAAAACTTCACCTGGGACTGTTCAGTACCAGGAATTTATGTCACGATGCGGGGGTGGCTGAGAGCCGGTTGGACTAGTCATGGGACGAGCGACACTGGTGCATCAGCACTGTGCCGAGAGCTCAAGAGGGAAACCTTGTATCGGTGCGTGTATTGCTTTAAGAAAGAATCACGTGACCTATACAGGAACTGTATCGTTTGGATGTGCCGCGCCAAAGTGTGTTTATCAGGAAAGAAACTGTATCAACATGTCGTGGGTTTGTCGGATGGAGTTGTGCTTGATCATGGATCGTCCTAGGAAGTTTTCCCCGGTGTGGAATAATTTTGATCTCGTGACGCCAAACGAGGTAAATCTTTTTCTCCTTTTCTGTAAATACTATTTTTGAAGGTGGCGCATTACACTCACTTTATCAGTTTATCAAGTGAATGACCTGTGATACATATGATAGTCAGTTAAAGAGCCTTACAGTTGCTTTATTCATGTTATCATGTAATTATGAGATCCTGATCTCGTAATCATGAGATAGAGATTTTTTTTAATGCAATGTTCTGGTAGAGGTTTGAATTGTTTTCAGATAAATTAACTTTTAATGTTATTGTAGGTGAAGTGTCGGCTCTGCTCCACAGAGCTATCTTATATCAATAAGAGCACTTCATCAATGATGAGGCATTATAGAGCTCGGCATGGCAATGAAGAATTGGCAGCTACTCGTGAGAGTACCTCAGGTATGTTGAAATTCTCTCTAAAAATTGTGCTGAAAAACAACATGCATGCAAACAGACAGGCTCAAGGCTTGGTATCGAACCTCCAACCCTCTTGCTGTAATGTGACAGTGCTAACCACTACACCACCATGTCGTCTTATGTCTATTTGATATTGTTTGTAAAAATTACAGACCTTTTATTAAGCTTTTGACAAAATAATTCCTTTTGGGCCACAAATTAACCACAAATTATGCTTCGAATCATTGTTAAAATGAATCGTTACAGCCTTTATAAAGACCCAGCATGTCTAAAAAGTATTCTTTTATTCTGTAACCACAGTCTACAGATGGACTACAGATGAACTCACAGCAGAACTCACCTGAAGAGAAATGCACAAACTTATATGCCCGTTTGCTTCCGTATGGATTTGTGGTCTCACACTGATAAAGGCCGGACACATCATTGCTCTGGCTTAAAAACTGCAGCGTTGCCCTCTCAACTTCAACTGATGGAGGCAGAGGCTGGCCAGACCTGAAAGAGACAAAAAAAATTAAATCCCATAAAAAAATAAAAATTGAATCAGATTTCAAGCCTGAATTGCATATTGAAAAGTCAATTGAGGTTTGCATATTACTTTAAATTACAGGTGGCAAAACTGTCATATTTACTTAGTGTATCTGATAAAAAGATCTGTTTTTTTAGACATTTTTCAATACCTTGTCCAGATAACAGTTGCTTTTGGATTTGCCTCAGTTTCACACTCAAATGAGACTTCGGATCGTTTAACAATGTTGACTTTCCCAGGCGGGTCTGCAATAAATAAAAAACAAGGTTTATGCCATAAGATAAATGTCAGTCCTACAGGGGTAACAATAGTTCAAAAGCAGTTATATTTCTAATGAGAAAAATGTGCAACTTTGTGCAAAAATAAAGTTGTTCTGCCTAAAATACTAAATATTTGCCACAAAAAAAACTTTTCATTGTATAAAATATTGGAAAGCAAGAATCAAGGCTCTTCCATGTGGTCATGTTGGATATAAAGTCCTTTACACCAGCGTTATTCAGGACATTTTTTAGGCCACTGACCAGTTTAATGTCAGACAATATTTTCGTTGACCGGCTGAAATTCTAGGGTCATTTTTTTAATGTTTTTTTTTTGTTTTTAGTTTCCAGAAACATTAAAAACGTTGTACATGAAATTGACAATGAAGAAAAATGAAGAGATTAAATATGCGATTCAAGATTCAATAAGTAGTTGTTGATTTGTAAAATTTGTTTCTGGATTGTAAAAATTAACTAAAGGCAAAATTAAGTTTGTTTGTTTTTTTGGTATGTTTTGCCATTTTATTATTAGTATTATTATTTTAACTTTTCCTGTCCAACAACTGAGCAAGCAGATCAGAGCTGAAGGCCTCTTGTGTTGGACATACAGTATATTACTTTAAAAATAGGTGTTATGAATCTTCTGACACAGCAGATGTATATTTGAATTAACCCCTTTTGTAATTTTTACTAAACTTTATTCATCTTATTTATATGTGTAACAGTTTTTGTTGGTAAAGAAAAAAAGGTAAAAAGAGAGAGAGATGCTGGGGGGGGGGGGGGGGGGGGGGGTTGGAGAGAAGGGGGCATTGAGCATCATACCTCAAAAAGCTGGATGTCTTGCTGGATGTTTATAATCATTACAGTTAGGTTAAGATGTAATACAAATCTAGAAGGGGAGGGCTTGTCCACACAAACACACTCAAACATACCTGTTGGCTCCAAAAAGGTTCACATTCAAAACATATCAACACGACACAACTAATGTTTACACAGTCGCATACTTATGCATTCAGACCAACTAGTGAGAAATATTTCATTCAGTCACGCAAACTATCTGTGCAAAGGTGAAAGAGCACCTGTACTCTAGTGAGTGTCCATGTTCTTCTAAGGTGAATGTTGGAATGTAAAAAGAAGGGGGGAGAGTGCCCACTGCCCAGCCATCCCCACACCAAGACCCCCGCCGCGCAGCAGCAGCCATGAACCCCCCCCAACACCTGCATGGTAGCAAACATAGAACAACCACCCACCAGGTAATCATATCCGCCACCCAAGCCAGGGCCAGCAGGACTGCTACAGGGCCACCCAAAGCCAGAGAGCAGGGAGGCATGGGGGTACAGAGATTGCAAGCTCCAGCCAACCAGAGGAGCAGCCCTCTTGCCGCGCCAGGAGGGCCCAACGCTGGGCCCAACCTCAGGAGAGCACCCCCAGCCACAGACTGGCCCCCCACCACCACCCATGAGTTCTGAGCATCCCCCCAGTTTTTAAATTTAATGATAATAACAATGCATTTTATATAAAGCCCCTTTCTTGCCCCTTAGGGACACTGTACATTACAGAAAATACAATAAATAAATAAAGTCAGCCAACTGATGGATGGACAGTCAGAGAAGAAAGGCGGTTTTAAAGAGGTGAGTTTTGAGTCTGGATTTAAAGATGAGCGGTGAGTCAATGATACGGAGGTCCAGGGGAAGAAGGTTCCATAGTTGAGGGTAGGGGTGTTAGAAAAAAATTGATTCTGCAATATATTGCGATAGTTCATTTGGCGATATTTGTAACGATTCAAAATGCTGTCAGGACAATGTTTATTTATTCATTTCTGAACTTCCTTCAGTGTCTGACTCTTGTTTTCCTCTTCACCCTCCGACCACTAGTTGACAGCAGAGAACACAAAGCCTCTTTGAGCAGTTCTGAGATAAGACATGAACTGCTTAGTTTTTACTTGGTATGGATTGCGAACCGAAACTGGTGAGCCATGTTGCTGCCAGCAACATACAAAAACGCGGATTGTGGTGCTTTTTGGAAAAGAACGGAGAGATGGTGACGAACTTCAGGAAGAAACCACCAGCTTCCCAGCCTCTCAGCATCTTGGGCATAGATGTGGCAGAGGTTGAGGAGTACAAATACTTGGGAGTAACCATCGACAACAGACTGAGCTGGAAGAGCAACAGCACTGCAGTGTACAAGAAGGCCAGTAGCAGACTCTACTTCCTGAAGAAAAACTAAGGTCCTTCAATGTGTGCGGCAGGATGCTTGGGGTGTTCTACCAGTCTGTTGTGGCCAGCACTCTGTTCTTCTCTGTGGTCTGCTGAGGGGGCAGTGCCAGGGATACTAATAGACTGAACAAACTCATTTGAAGAGCTGGCTCTGTAATCAGATGTAAAATGGACACGTTTGAAACTGTGATGGAGAGGAGGACTTTAACTAAACTCGTATCCATCATGGATAATCCTCTCCATCCTGTTCTTGACGGACAGCGGAGCACCTTCTCCAAGAGGCTTAGGCAGCTTCGCTGTCACACCAACCGCTACAGGAGATCATTCCTTCCTCACTCCATTGGACTCTATAACTTTTCATCCATTTGCAATATATAAACCAATTTATGGTCTGTCTGTTTTTCTCCAGAGCTGTCATGCAAACCAACTGGTTTTTTTTTTTATTGATCTGTTCTCTGTTATCACCCACTGTTTGTGTGCTTGTATCTTGAGCCTAACGCTGACGCTGCAATAACCCAGTTTCCCAAGCTGGGATCAATAAAGTATCTTTATCTTACCTTTGTAGAGGCTCAGATAAGAACAAGCGAAGCACTGCAGCTGCACAGCAGCTAGTAGGCTAATGCAATTAGCATCAACCAAAAAACTATCGGCAAAGCAGGACAAAATTCTGCAGAACCTCCCAGCAACAGATTTTAGTTTAGTGACCTGATCGATCAGAGTGATGTGTACAACGCTCTAAAAAAAAAAGGGCAACGTGGTATTTATAAAGTCGAATTAAAAAAGAAAAGAAAAAATGTGTTCCGATACAATATTGGGATATGTATCGTATCGTGGGGTGCGTATCGGGATATATATCGTATCGCCAGACTCTTGCCAATTTACACGCCAATCCAGTGGCTGAAGGCTCTGCTCCCCATGGTGACCAGTCAGATGGGGGGTACAAAGACTGCAGAGAGAAAGAAGACTGGAAAGAGCGGGGGGGGGTGTAAATGTGGAGAAAATCTATGGAGAGAAATTAGACTCAGTCAGATTTGTGCATGCGTAATTCTTGATTTGTGCGTAAATTAGGATTTGTGTTTGCATATTCTTGCTTTGTTCGTGCGTAAATTAGGATTTGTGCATAAATTTGGATTTGTGCGTGATTTGTTACTCACATAATACGTTTTGTGTATAAGTTAAAAAAATATAAAATGAAAAAAATACAAAATGCAATTTACGTATGCACAAATTAAGATTACAACAGCTTGAAACTACTTACACACACACATCTTTAAAAACACGCACGAATCCCTTGTTACGCACACACAAAGCCAAAGTTACGCACGGATCTACCGTGAGACTGTTTTCACGTCTCACAATTTCGTCCGTAAGTGCTGCGTTTAAATACCAGTGGAATGCTCGGTCATTAGAATTTTCCTATCAGCCTTCCCTTCTAAACGTATTTCCTTCAGTGGGTGTAGCAGGGCTTAAAAAAACTTTAAAGGAAAATAAAAATTATTATCTGAGAATATGACGTTCACTTTTAAACGCTAATATATATGTTAAAAGTATATTATTCTCAGAGACACCGAATTGATACAAAATGCGTAACAGGAACGACCAGTAGGGGGCACTGTTTTTTTCTTCCGGAAAAATCAAAGGCAGTCAGACTGAGAGAGTCACGGGAAGAATGGCGGCCCATCTCGGTGGTCAGCGCCCCGAAGTAAGTAGCCTCTATGTTCAACACTAACATCTACTGTCTTCATGTATTGATTGAGTCATTGTCTGGATACGTTTAGAAGGGAAGGCTGATAGGAAAATTCTAATGACCGAGCATTCCACTGGTATTTAAACGCAGCACTTACGGACGGATTTGTGAGACGTGAAAACAGTCTCACGGTAGATCCGTGCGTAACTTTGGCTTTGTGTGTGCGTAACAAGGGATTCGTGCGTGTTTTTTAAAGATGTGTGTGTGTAAGTAGTTTCAAGCTGTTGTAATCTTAATTTGTGCATACGTAAATTGCATTTTGTATTTTTTTCATTTTATATGTTTTTAACTTATACACAAAACGTATTATGTGAGTAACAAATCACGCACAAATCCAAATTTATGCACAAATCCTAATTTACGCACGAACAAAGCAAGAATATGCAAACACAAATCCTAATTTACGCACAAATCAAGAATTACGCACGCACAAATCCGACTGAGTCTAATTTCTCTCCATAAAAATCAGATAAATAAAGTCAAAAGAAGAAGTTTAAATTGTATTCTGAATTTGATTAGGAGCCAGTATAGTTGCTGAAGGACGGGGGTGATGTGATGAAACGGTGGAGTTCTGGAAACGATGCCAGCGGCTGAATTTTGGACCAGTTGGGGTTTATTGAGAGTTTTTTGAGGGAAACCAAAGAGAAGAGCATTACAGTAATCAAGGCGAGAAGTGACCAAACCATTAACCAAAATGGAAGCGGAGTGGATAGTGAGGGAGGGGCGAGGATGACTTATGTTGCGCAGACTGAGTAATAGGTGGACCAAGTAATGTTATTTATGTGGGGTTCAAAGGAAAGTGAACTATCAAGAATGACACCCACACTCTATACCTGAGGAGAAGGGAAAACTGAAACAGAGTCAATGGCGAGCGTGAAGTTTGGAACTTGAAACGGTGGATTTAGAGGCAACAAGAAATAGTTCTGTTTTATCTCTATTAGGTTTAAGAATGTTTTGACTGAACCAGTTTTTAATTTCAAGTAAACAGGAGGTGAGGGAGGAGGGTGGGAGAGAGGAATTGGGTTTGCTGGAGATATAGAGCTGGGTGTCATCCGCATAACCATGGAAGTTAACATTGAATTTATGGAAGATGTTGCCAAGCAGAATGCATTTATGTGGCAGCTCTGTAATATACGAGATGGTCTTCTTAATTATTGGTATGGTTATTATGAAGCGCCTGTTCGCTCATCATTTTAATTTTTAATCCGTGCGGTTAGTGCTTTTTTTGTGGCGGAACGGAGCCGGAAGAAGGGTTAGGAGAAGGCTAACACATGCTAACAACATTTAGCCTTGGATGTACATAAAATCCATGCGGGAAATGCCGCTATCTGCATCCTGGCTGCACGTAAATATGTGGGAATAACATCAGCCTTTATTTTGTTAGGACACGGCTGGAAACACAAATTCAGGTTGATCGTTTGAACCGTTTCTAAGCACTGAGCAGCATTTCTGCTTGGAAAAGCTCACACACCACCCCAAAGCCGGTGCATGCTCTGCTCGGAGACACAGTTCTACCGGGAGACAAGGTTCTCCTGAGTTCCTCCCCTCAAACACAAAGCTATAAGTCAGGCTGCTCTGCTCAGAGACACGGCTCACTTGGTCAAACAGCAGCCGTGGAGCAGTCGGTCGGTCCCGTTTGTGCTCGTAAGCCTTCTCTAGAGTGAAACACCGTCTATGCATGACGTGAAATCAGAGTAGGAGTGACGCATGATCGGAATGAACCGTTTACATGAACAACGATTAGATCAACAATCGGCATAACCCACCTATCTTGATCAGAAAGAGATTTTGATCTAAATGAATCTGATCGGGTCAGAATATTTTGAGCGACATGTTGCATTTTTCTTCCGATAAGGCATTCTTTGCGATTACTTTTGTCCATGTAAACACAGCTATTGAAGCAATCCAATTGTACAGTTTTGACCCAAATTCCAGCTCAGATGAGGAAAACTGAGACGTACATGGATCTATTTGTCTGCAAGAGGATGCCACCGATTGAAAAAGCCTGTAGTGGTGACTACAAACATTTTTTCATCTGCTCCTGATTTACGACGATTTGAATAAATAAATACTCAGAAATATATTTTAAGCACCAGTTTACTTATACATGTCCTCCACTGTGACAAAAATGCCACAAGAACAGGTTAAAAACACCAAAAACAGGATTTTCATTAAAATGGGTCTTTGAAGAACAGGATAAGCTGAAGTCCGATCCGCTCAATTTCAATGAAATTAAAAAAAAAATTTAATTAAAAAAAAAGTAGGGCTGGGTGATATGGCCAGCCCTACTTTTAACTTTTAATTCGATTCCCGTTTTTTTTTTTCTTCCCCCCTGCTGCCGTTTTTTTGCTTTTATTTAATCAAACGCAAGACAAATGTAACCGCCATTTCTGGGATCAATAAAAAATAAATGAACACACTCTTGGAATCAAAGTTAAGTATAGGATTTTTCTTCTTCTCACTGCCTTCAGGACTTGTGTTTTTTATGTAATTTTTGTCTTATTTTGTTATTCTGTACTTGTTTTCACTTGTCCAAAATAAAAAGGTTACTTACTTACTTAAAGTCCCAGCTGTGTTTTAAGGTTTTAAATAAATTAATAATTTAATAAAATCCTCCACGGAGAAGATGATGAAGCTGCAGTTGCGCCCCCCCCCACGTCTCAAATGAATATACCGTTACAAGTAATAATTACAACGCAGTATTCTTTATTAACGAATAACAGTAACAACTAACTATCTAACTAAGGAACTAACTATACAGGCGTTGTAGAATGAATATGTGTGTGTGTCAGGGCGCGTGCGTGTGTAACAGAACTGAGCGCATGCCGCGCAAGCGCGCGTGAGAGACTCGCGTGGCACGTTGCAGCGTCGGTTCTCTTCCTCCACGTCTGTGGCAGTGAACCCGTACTAATTCCAAACAACAGATGATTTTATTCCTTTCTTGGGAACAAACTTCCCACTCTCACCGGTAGCCATGCTGTCGCTAGCTGCTTCGTGTGTGTTATGATGTTGTTGTTTGTCGCTTGCCATACCGCCGTGTAAAACTAGCGCTACGGAAGCTCCGGGGAGCCAAAAATGCGCCATAACACAAGAACTCGATTTAGTTATTTTTGAAATCGCCCGTAACAAAAAATTTTAATTAATTCATTCAATCGATTTATCGCCCAGGCCTAAAAAAAATTAAAGAATCTTTTTTTTAAATCTTTCATTTAAAGGCCTGGTGGTGTATCTCAGCACATTGTCCATTTCTTCGTTAACATCAGAAAACAATACGTTCATTTCGGGAACACTTCTTCAGACATTTAGCTGGACTTTTCTACTTCCTTTAAAGCGTTCTTCCTCAAAAACACTGTCAAAGGTCACCCTCTGGTCTTCTCACAACAAATATTCTAAAAGGCTTTATAGGTATGAAAGGAGGACATGTTGTCCAACAGTCTTTCCTCCTATGTCAGTCCCAAGGCTTGTGTCCTGTTTTCCCCTGCATTCGTTATTCTTTCAGCATTTCTCACCTTCACGGAATAATCTGCTTTAGAGAAAATTTAAAGATACTTACAGTGGACCTGGATGTTGGTTTCCAAGATTTCTTCTTTAGTTGCCTCACTTGAGATGACACACTTCACCAACTGACCATTCATCTCTCTCCCAGGTTTTCCAAGCAGAGTACTCCATGTGGTGGTCGTACCATTAGCATGCTGAGTTTCATTAAGTTCTTCTCGAACTTTTCCTTCCAAAGAACCTTTGATCCATCTCACCTCTGCCTTAGGTTTGGAAGCAGCAGCTGTGCAGGTTGCAAGTGGAACCTCCTCATTTCCCTCTAAGGGTGTATAATCCATCAGATTTGTGATTGGGGGCACTAAAGGAGTACCAGTAAAATCAAGATGTTGCAGTAACAACAGTAACAAAATGCAGAACAATGTAAACAGTCAGATCTTACCAAGTATTACAAGTTGTGAATTTCTGCTTTGTGTTCCACTGGGGAACAAGCTGAAGATGCATGTGTAGCTTCCTTCATCCTTCAGTGTCACATTAGAAAACTTCAGAGTTCCGTTTTTATCATTGAAATTCCCTATTGATTCAAATCTTAAATCCTGTCCATTTCTATACTTGAGTCCATTCGTGGGCTGAATTGTCACGAAAACATCATCTGGAGCTTTTCCTTTGATCGTTCTCTGCCATGTGATCTGGGAAAGACGATCATTTGTGATTATGTGGCAGGGTAAGACGGCGGAGGATCCAAGCATCACAACCACATCTCCAGCCTGGACAGCTGTAAAGAGAACAAAACATGAATTTAACGCTTCTGTACAAAAATCCATCCAAAGTCTGCATTAAAGAAAGATAGTTTGTACTTTGATTAATACACAATAATCTCCTTCATACACTAAGTTTAACAACAAGACATTTTCCAACTTATCTGTGGTCTCTACTTCTAGTGGTTTGGACTATGGACTGTTTTTTTTTTCCACTTAAAGCCTTGTTCACATGCACCCACATAGTTGTTTGACCCATATGAGTGCAGATTTTTTTGGTTGTAGGGCAATGTTTTTCAAACTTTTTCGAGCCAAGGAACACTTTATCCTTGACAAAAATCCCGTGGCATTAAAAGAAAAATAAAAAAAGGAGAAACTCTGGTCTGTATTGATGTACAGTCCCTCCACGATCTTATGGGCATTTTTGTGATGACTGTGGCAGAAAAAGCTGGAAGTTGCAGATGTTTTTTCTAAAAGATGTAATAAAAGTTATGTTAGTTTTCTGTAATAATTTTTTACTAAATTATTTGAGAGGGCTGCACGGTGACGCAGTGGTTAGCGCTCTTGCTTCACAGCAAGAAGGCCCCCGGTTCAAGTCCCGGCTGGGGGACATGAAAAACACATCATCAATGGGGGACCTTTCTGTGTGGAGTTTGCATGTTCTCCCTGTGCATGCGTGGGTTTTCTCCGGGATCTCCAGCTTCCTCCCACCGTCCAAAAACATGCTTCATAGGTTGATTGGCAACTCTAAATTGTCCATAGGTGTGAATGTGAGAGTGAATGGATGTGTGATTGAGGATATTCCACCCTGCGACAGACTGGCGACCAGTCCAGGGCATCCCTTGCCTACGCCCAAGTCGCCGGGATAGGCTCCGGTGACCCCAAAAGGGAATAAACAGTTAAGAAGATGAATGAAAAAAAAGATGTATTTGAGATTTTACCCTGGTAGTTGGTTTTTCCCTTCAGTTTATTAACATGCAATTTTAGGTAGCCCAAGCTGGCTGCCTGCCTGCCGATACCCCAGCCTCTCTACTCTACCCGTGATTCCAAGACTTCAATAATCAACTTACCTGCCTGTGATCTCAATTTCCACATCGCCAAGTCCTCCCTCAAGATACCAAGCAGTAAGACATTCCTCTTCCACAAGCTCTGTGTTCACGGACTTCCTCATTCCAAGACCGGCGTCCTGCCCCCTCTCTGAGCTCTGGACCCTCCTCTCATTCCTCATCTCCCACAAGTCTGCCTCAGCGCCCTCTGGTGTCAGGTTTCAGTCATCATCCTGCCTGCTCTGGTCCTCAAATGAACTCTGAAGTTCTCTTACTCCTGGGTCTGTCATATTTTGTTGGTCCTCAAGACCTGGTCCTGACACCTGAGTAAATTTAACAGTAGCATAACTTTCACTAAGAATCCCATAATGCAGCGCTTTACCTCCCAACAAAATATAACAATAGCATAATTTTTACTACAGCATATTCCTTTGCATGACATTCCTATTTTGAATTTGTGTAATTTTGAAAGGTTATATTTTTATGGAGAACAAAATCTTTTGGTAACTTTAAAATTTAAAAAGTTTATCTTTTATATAGAATGACATTCAAGTAAGGAAAAAGTGATGTTTTCTTTCTTTTAACTTTTAACTTCCTTTAACTTAATATTTTCTGTCTTTTTTAATTTTTACGTTTAAAAACGTGTTAAAAATTTTAGTTCAATAAAACTTTATCCAGTTTGGAAATCAACATTCAGTGTATTTTGAATTTAAAAAACAGAAACACTTGTTTTTTCTTTTTTAATTACGTTCAAAATAAGATTAGCTGGTTTCAGGGTAACAACACTTGTTTACAGATAATATCCACCAAAATTAAAGAATATCTGTGGCTTATTTGGTTTCTGTTAAAAGAAAATGTTAATTAATTAACATGAATTTACTGATTAGTAGCATCCATTGCAGTCATAACAGTTCTTTCCCCCTCTGTTGACCTGTAACGGGCCTTGTGTGCTCTTCTTTGCTTCATTTATTTATCTTTTACGGTTGGTCTTTGAGGATTTTTTCCTCCTCATTTAAGAAACATTTTTTTCCTAAAATAAAAACATGTCATCCACTTAATCTTTTTCCCCAAAAAAAGAAAGTCTCTATTCATTTCTGAAGAAAAGAAAGAAAAAGAAAAAACGTTTTGGGGTCATAATTACTATGAAGTGCCTTTGGTGTCCCCATGACTATTACTCTTTCATAAACTAAATGGAGCAGAATAACTAAACTCTGACTTCTTATCATAAGCGACCCAAGACTTGCGCACAAATCAGTCAAATAATTTGGTTCTTAAATTGTGATTTCTTTAGTTTATGCTATTTTCTTTCTTTGGATGTATATGATTCTGGTATGTCCCGCACGCTGTTCTGCTAATTTCAGGGTGTGTAATAAATGGTTAAATTATGATAGATTAAAATAAATTGGTACACATTTCATGTCACAGCACAGTACTTGATAAAACAAGTAATTTTGATCAGGCAAATTTTATTTTCATAATGCTATTGAAGATTTTGCACACGTCCCTGACATTGCTGTCCACTCTGTCATTTTGGGGTAACTGTCTCTCTAAAAAAACCTGTTTTAGGTGACACCACAACCAGCATTTTGTGTTTCTTCACTGGAGACTGAAACAGTGGCTAGTTGCAGAGTAAATATTTACACTTTTCTTTAGTAATTTTAATCATATTAGGTGTGTAGTCAGATGTTATCAAGCTTAAAATGTCCACAATGTCATGGTGAAAAATTATTTAATATAAAAGCCTTTCCCAAATTTAAAATATATACGTTAAACAGTACACTGTCTACTTGCTAACTGAATCATGTTGCTAACTGAAGATCCACAATGTGCTCAATAAATGCTAACATTATCCAAAAATGTCCACCCTGTCATTGTCCACGCTGTCAGAAAACCTATTTTGACAGGGTGGACAGGGTTCATGGTTGCTAACCGATACATTGAAGAAATTGCATATGAGATTTTCTCTCAGCATATTGGCCACATTTCAGACACCTCCTTTTGCCATCTCAGACCCTTTTTGGTAGTATCACAGTAAAAAGGGAGACAACAACTACAGAGTATGAGTTCGCCACAGATTTCCAGGAGAGGTTACTCCATTTTAGGCGCCATGTTTTCAACATTAAATGGCAGTGTGATGCCTACAGGAAGCTCAGGAGCAGCTTGAAGCACAAAACCTCCCTCTTGCATATAGATTTTAGAGAAAATTACTCGTGCAAGTACAGTGAAGAAATACAATCTGTGCATTTTGGAGTTCACATAAGCATGCCAGTCTGCACACTGAAGTGCTCTACATCCCTGGTGAACAAGCACCACACATCTTCTCCAGAAGACATGACTCTGTCGCCATCTGGGCCCACCTTGATTCAGTTCTGAAGATACTGAGAAAACGTCGCCCACTAGCTAGCATAACTTCATTTGTACAGCGATAGGCCTGCAACACAGCATCGACAAAAGGGAAATTTCTTCTACCTCTCAACAGAACCCTACAAGTATGGGTTCAAACAAATAACATGGAATTTCTTTGAGGCTAGTCATGGCAAGGGTGTACCAGATGGTGTGGATGGAGCCCTCAAGAGGTCAGCAGACCGGATTGTAGCCCATGGAGGAGACATTCCTGATGCCCAGAGCTTGTATGGAAAGCTGAAAAGCCTGGAGACATCTGTTGAGTTGCTCTATGTCCCAGAGAGGGATATTGAATCCAAGACTGAGGTACCTGCAATAGCTGCCATAAAAGACTGCTTGGAGATGTGTCTCAGTGATTTTGTTCTTGTTGTTTTTTTTTTTCAAACCAATCATTCTCCCCTTAAAACAACATTTTTCTTCTGATTTTACAGTTGAATGATTGACTTTCACTGAGCACATTGATGTTCAGAGGTTATCTCAGTAATGCCACATGAATGGCTAATTTCTGGTGTTTTTCGACATTAAGGAAGAGTGGATCAAAACCAGTCTGTTCACCTGATAATTTCACCCTACATGGGAAAGGGACTTCTGGTAGTAATTTTCTTTCATTAATTGCATAATGAAGTAATTTAACGACCTTTTAAAAATGTGTCCACCCTGTCATGCTACTGTCCATCCTGTCATTTTCCCATTCAAAGAAAATAAACTATTTATTTCTACAAGTTAGCAAAACTATTTGTGTGACTCCTTTATTAATACATATGGACCAAGTGCTTTTGGTTGAAATTTTCACCAGATATCTTTGTTCTTAGATCTTATTTAGAAAATAAAGTGCAATTCTTGCTGATTTTTGTATGGTGCTGTTTTTTCCCCCCCACATTTCAGAAACAATTCATCCTAAAATAAAAAGATGTGATCCACTAAATCATTTTCCAAAATGATCTAGATATAGTCTCGGTTCTTTCTGAGGATACTTCTTTAAAAAAACGTTTTGACGCCTCGCGATAGTTTAGTAAAGCAGACGAGCGTACCGACAGCCTTGTTCGTTATCTTTGAATAATAACTGTTTTCTTGAAATCTTTTGCACACGTTTGTTTTGGAAACCAGGAAACCAGACAGTTGTAAACATTTTATTATAAGAAAGGGAACACTAGTAGGGCGTTTCCCCGATGTTTCATCATCATCATGTGAGGCGCAAAGGACAAAGCAAAGATGGAAAACAAACAAAAACAAACCTTCAACGTGTTTCGTCTCTAGATGAGATGCAGTCAAGAAGAACATCTTCAAAATGACGGAGAACAGTCCCGCAGAAAACCACAGCCATGTTTTTCTTTCTATTGGTCTCCGTCTCGCTGCTGTAGCTCCAAAAGGCTCTATCATGGTTGACGTTCACGCATCGCCGGCAACCCGAGAACATCCGGTACCCACACCGGGTTTCAACAGCCTTGGATCCGCAGATCAAAACAACCATCAAACAACCGTCAAATAACGGTCCCCAGAGCTCACCACCTCCTCACTGAACTGTTCACCGAAAACCCAGGAAGCGCCCTCTAGTGGCACAACCCTGTACCTACACCTTCTCCACCTGGCCACACGTACTTTTAAGAATTCTGAAATAGGAGGATTAAAGTTATGTTTTAAACAAAATTGCTCATAATCTAATAAATTTCCCTCCGTATCCATCAGATCAGACACCGACCAGACACCTCTGTCAAACCATTCAGCACAAAACAAAGATTTGTTTTTGTGGAGGATGTATCTGTTGTTCCAAATGATATTTAAGTGTGGTGAGAAATTATGCACATACAATATTTTCCAGTATTGCAGAATTTGTTTGTGGAACTCTGATAATGCTATACGGAGCTTATTAATGTCAAAATCACTAATAAGCACCAACTTCAACCCGCCTAATTTGTTAAATAAATAATTTGGGACACAAAACCAGAAGGATTGGTTGTGTTTGATCCACGATTTCAACCAGTTTATTTTTAGGGTTCCGTTAAGACAGTCAAAATCAATAACTTTGAGACCCCCATCCTTAAATGACCATATAGTTTTTTTTTCATGTAATGAGGCTTGTTTCTCCAAATAAAGTTAAAAGTCATTTGGTTGATGTATTTTATCATTTTGTTTGGGATGGCATTAGAGTAAGATGGATAAATGCATCTAGACAAACCCTCCATCTTTGTCAGATAGATCCGACCCAGCAGCGATTTGTCTTACATTCATCAAGTTTTTCACCCACATTCCTTGATTGGCTTATTTTTTGGTCTTTGTTGATATAGATGCCCAAGTATTTAATTTCTGATTTAATGGGGGATATGATTGATTTCTTTTAAAGTTTCAATTTTTGATCCTGGTTTCCTATATACACATCCAACAATCAAATTCCTTTTATTGTAACTCTATTTCCACAGTGACACTTTCCATTAAATCATCCATAGCAGATGTCATGCATTTTACCAGTTTCCATTTTAAACTCTTTTCAATATAAAGGGCAACTCCACCTCCAATCCTGTTTATTCTGCTGTTGGCGAAGTCTGTATCGCGAAACTATGCAGACTAAATTGACTTCATTTTGTTGAAACCAGATGTAAATCATTTTCTGTGGGTGACGTCACACTGACTATGTCCAGTTCTCTTAACCATGGTGCTATCTTAAATGACCCCACCCTTACATTGACGTGTTATTCCTACTATGACAAAGGTGGATAAAGGTGGAAAGATTTCATGTAAAGTGAAGATCACAAATCATTGAAGAAAAAAGATTTAACAGACTGTCTAGTGGGTCTAGATCAGTGTTTTTCAACCTTTTTTGAGCCACGGCACACTTTAACCTTGACAAAAATCCCGCGGCAGAAACTCATAGTCTGTTTTGATCTACAGCCCCCCCCCCCCCCCCCCCCCCCCCCCGGCAATATGACGTTCATTTTTGTGATAATTGTGGCAGAAAAAGCAGGAAGTTGCAGATGTTTTTCTAAAAGATGTAATAAAAGTTAAGTTACATACAAACTGTATGTTCGTTGTGTTTTCAAGACGCTGTCCCTTTAAGCCAATGCATCATGGGAGATGTAGTGTGAAAACTGTGAGAAAACGACAGAAAGACTCGCGTCTCTGAGCTTCATGGTTTTGTTCACTTTTTCCACGGTCTGATACCGGATTCTGTGGAAAGTTACACTGCTAAAGACGAGCTTTAGCTGGTGTTTTTGTCGGAACTGACTGAGTTATGAGCTAAATTGGAACAAGGAAGTGGAAACTTTAACCACTTCTGATTGGTCAGACTGATGACATGTGATTAAGCCTTCAAGAATGATTGGTGGTGTCGTGGAGACAGTAAAAGCTGCGGGACTTTTCCTTACACAGTTATAGCTGCAGCTATTTCGCGTTACCGTCATTCTTATCAAAATGTCTTTAATAGAATCAAATAAACACAACGAAAAAAGTATTTTATGATCGTTTATATTCCTAACTACTCAGTGTTTTATCAGGACCTGTTTGGATGAACAAAGAGCTGATTTCCTGGAGATGGTTAATGTTTTTAGATCAGTTAATGAGGGCAATTTTCCACGGCACACTTGACCATCTCCCACGGCACACTAGTGTGCCGCGGCACACTGGTTGAAAAACACTGGTCTAGATGACCACACTCCCAATGTTAAAGTGCTTAGGATAGCACAAGGGTTACCCAGGTACCTTTACGCATGAGGAGAATGAAAAGAGATAATACCCAATAATTCTCAGTTTTCCCGCATAGTCTCTCAGAACTGCAAAATCTTCTGACGCTATAATTCACACAGAACGAGTTCGGTTCCTGTCTTTACACAGATTATACATACCAGTAGTTGTCATGCTTTTGTTGGGAAGTTGTTTCTCTTTCATCAGACTTGGACACAAACACTTTTGCATGCATGATTATTTTTATCCTATAAAGTTTGGTGATTAGCTAATATGAAATAACTTATGTACGTCGTTCCAAGAATTGTCTTTTTGGGAAATAGACTTTTTATGTAACTGTTTAGTAATAGTCAAATCAGCTCTGTCATATGTTAATAGCATCTGTGTATCAAGTTCCTACTGTTGCATTCTGGTTCCCCACAACATTGTTTCAAGGCATTATAACTGTACAACACAGTTATTATTTTACAATAGACTGCAGGTTTTAATGCACAGTAGGATTGTTTTCAAATCTCCAAAAATGTGACTTCTTTTCTTGACATTGAAGCTCAGCTTAAAGGACAGAGGGTTGCTTAACTTAAGAGTTAGCATCTAGTTGATTATTAGGCTGTTAGATCTTTACTAGGAGGCTGATTCTACTCAAATAGAGGCACAAAACAGTGAAGCAAATCTTTTAAATTCAAATCCAACTTTATTTACATAGTGCTTTTTATACTACAGAGCATCTCAAAGTGCTTGGCTAAAAAAATATAGTAAAAACATAGTAAAAATAACACGAATAATAAAACAAAAGAACACGTAAAAACACATACTGTTACATGGAACCAAGGGAGGAACCCAGGTGCAGGAATGACAAACAAACTAAATAACTTTTACAGGCTTTTAATCCCGAACAGGCTTTAGCTTGCTAACGTGGAACACAGGATGCACCTTCATGGAGCGCGGCAGGTCCAGTCTCACGGCCACAGGGTTGATGATACGAGTGATGGGAAACGGACCGATGTATCTAGGCTGCAGTTTCCTGGAACCACCTTTCAAAAGGATATCCGACATGGACAGCCACACCTTGTCTCCCACCTTGTAGTCAGGAGCAGAAGACCTTCACCGGTTAGCCACCATACTAAGACGCTCCTGGTTCCTTAGGAGCTCCAGCCAGAACCTGCTCCAGGTGCGACGATATCTTCTCACAAATGCCGCTGGCCCTGAGGACGTAGAAGCATGCGGTGGTTTCCTATTACAGTGCCGACTACTCTGTCAACAAGCTTCCCTGTATTATCATTCTGATCAGCGCAAAATTTCCTTAGTAGTCAATTCACTCCGCAGTAAAGCTCTTCAGTGGGCCCAGGCCTTTTTGGCCACCAATCCGATATCACATCTCCCCTTTGACCGCTTCATAGGTGAATTTCAACTAGTTTTCGACCAGCCACGCAAACAGGAAGAAGCGACCCGGCGGTTACTCAGCCTCAAGCAGCGTAACCGTCTGGTGAGAAACCACATCATAGACTTCCGGATTTTGGCGGTTGAGGCGGGCTGGCTGGACATTGCTCTAAAGGGTATTTTCTATCAATCCCTGAACGAAAAAAATCAAAGATCACTTATGTACCCAACCCGAAACAGTTAATTTTGAAGAACTTGTGACCGCCGCGCTCCGCTCTGACATACGGCTCCGTGAGCGCCAGGCAGAACGTAGCTTAACTATACGCCGACCTCCCTCTGATGTTCCTCACCGTCCCTTTCTGGTTCACAATCCTACGACCGCTTGCGCTGACGCCTCTAGCAGCTTCGCTGACGAAACCATCCAGATAGGACATTCGAAACTCTCCCCTGAAGAAAGGCATAAACGCCGCAACGAGGGTTTATGTTTTTATTGCAGAGATGCCAGTCACACTGTTTCTCATTGTCCCATCCGTTTAAACTCCCGAACCCCTCGCTAAGCGACAGGTCGTGAGGGGACCTGTCGGAAAAGACCACCGAGTCTTTCCTGTTCATGCCTGTCAAGTTTTCATGTCTGAACCATGTCCATGAATGTAATGCCTTAATTGACTCTGGAGCTGAACACAGCCTCATAGATTCTAATCTCGTTCGTCAACTTAAATTACCGGTTGAAGCCCTAGTAACCCCTGTTAAGGCTGCCGGTTTGGGGGGTAAATTACTTTCGAAGATCACTCAACGTACGGAAACTATCCAGCTTATTTCGTCCAGTAATCACAGCGAGTACCATCAGTTCTTTATCACCAACTCTCCTCAAACCCCGGTTATCTTAGGGTTTTCCTGGTTACGCCAACATAACCCCCAAATAGACTGGTCTAAATCCCGGGTTGTTAACTGGAGTACCTTTTGCATGGCTAATTGTTTACATTCTGCTCTTCCCTCCTCGGTCACTACCAAATTCCCAGAACAGGAGGATGTTGATTTGTCTAAAGTTCCGTCTTGTTATCATAATCTCAAAACCGTGTTCAGTAAGTCTAAGGCCTGTGCTCTACCACCTCATAGGCCTTACGACTGCGCCATTGAACTCCTCAGTGGAGCCTCTCTTCCCAAAGGGAGGTTATTTAATCTGTCCGGACCTGAGAAACTCTCCATGGAGAGTTACATTCAGGAAGCTCTCTCTCTCTGTCACATCCGCCCATCCTTGTCAACTGTTGGAGCTGGATTTTTCTTCGTTGAGAAAAAAGATAAGACCCTCAGACCCTGTATCGACTACAGCAGGGGTGTCAAACTCATTTTGGTTCGGGGGCCACATTCAACCCGTCTGATCTCAACTGGGCCGGACCAGTAGCGTAAAGGCAAAACAACAGCTATTCTTGTTTTTTTACCCAATTGGAAAACATGCCTCAACCAACGTGGTAGCCTTATCATTTCTTATTACACATTCATTCACAGAAGCCAATGGATCTTAAATGAAATTAATTTCACTTTAAAAAATATTGGTTTATTCAATTTTATACAGCCTGAATATTTTAAATCGGACCCTGAAGCAATCTTGATAATAAATTCAAGAGGGGCTACAAAAAAAAGAAACATCTTCCTAAAATTTAAATGTCCAAGCGATGACAAAATTACACAAAATTAAACTTGCAAACATTTGTGAACATAAAAGTTTGGAGTTAACCTCCTTGCAGAAACACATTTACTGTCATTCAAGTGTGCAAAACACAATGAAATGTCCATTATTATTATCATTCATTATTATAAGAATCTTTTCCTGGTTTCTGCCTGAATTTTGTGGCAACACCTGCCTTCTTCCTGACCTTTAATGGGGCGCCATCAGTGACCAAAATTACTTCATGTGACCAGTTCACTTCAACATCGTCCAGCACAGTAACTAGAGAGCTGACTATGTCATCAGTTGTTGTTGTGTCCATCAACTCCAGAAACTCCACTGTGACGGTCTCTTCAACACCTTTAATAAATATCCACAGCTGTACATATCTGTGATGTTGGTGGTTTCATCAATAGTGACTGAAAATACAATAAATGACTGGATTCCTTCATATGGCTGCCCATGTTTCCTCAGAGATGTTGGATCTGATCGTAATTCTTGTCAGACTCATGTTTACTGTCGACTGCTTTTTGGGAACAAGACTTCTGCAGCCTTCAGCATTTTTCAATAAGTTCACCATCAGAAAATGATTCGGATGTTTGCTCCAACTTGTTTGCAATCAGGTAGCTAGGTGTCACTGCTCCATCATTGACGTCACGGCTGCAGTAAATCCCGATGGTTATTTATCGGTCCAGCTAATAGTTACTTAAACTTTTTTTTTTCTTAACTGCAAATGGTGAAACTTTTCTTTGTGGAGAGTCTCATAGTGGTGCTGAATGTTATATTCTTGGAGAACCTGTTGATGACATACCAAGCATGCAGGTTTGCATTCAGCTCCGTGAACAAATAAAACGCTTTTCATTTTCCTGAAAAGCTCAGGACTTCACTTCAACCTTTTTTTTCTTTTTGACAACATTTTGGTCATTAGGGTGTCACTACTTATCATCCTTCAGTGGTGAAGCTCACAGGGAACCAAACTACTGCCTACCCAGACGCAGAGCTGTTACGTTTCGTTTTTGGCACATGTAGAGTAATGTTGTTCCTTTGCTCCCCTTGTGGCGGAATTGCGCATTTCGGTTATTTAAAAAAAAAATCACAACTTGCCACAGGAATGGACTAAAAACTTGCTTTCTTTTTTAAACATTCTTGTGATTTTTACTCTTCATGTGTGGGCCGGACTAAAGCACCCGGCGGGCCGGATACGGCCCGCGGGCCGTATGTTTGACACCCCTGGACTACAGAGAGCTAAACCAGATAACGGTAAAGGATAAATACTCCCTTCCCCTTATTAACTCCGTCTTTGACTCTGTCCAGGGAGCCAACATTTTCTCGAAATTAGATCTACGCAACGCATACCATCTCGTTAGGGTTCGAGAAGGGGACGAGTGGAAGACCGCCTTTAATACCCCTCTCGGACATTATGAGTACCTAGTCATGCCCTTCGGCCTCACCAATGCTCCTGCTATATTTCAGCGTCTTGTTAAAGACGTCCTGCGGGACTTTCTTAATAGTTTCGTTTTTATTTACCTTGATGATATCATTTATTCCACTAACCTCGCTGAACATCGTTATCACGTCCGGCTTGTTCTCCAGCGTTTATTGGAGAACAAGCTTTTTGTTAAAGCCAAGAAATGCGAATTCCATGCTGATTCTGTAGCTTTTTTGGGTTACATTCTCGAGGCTGGCCAGATCAAACCAGACCCTTCAAAACTACAAGCCGTCTCTGAATGGGAAATTCCCCAATCTTGCAAAAAACTACAACAGTTTCTGGGTTTCACCAACTTCTATAGGAGATTGATAAGAAATTACAGTAGTATCGCAGCCCCACTCACTCAACTTACCTCTGTCAAGGTTCCCTATTTCTGGAACAACGCCCCCGACTCTGCTTTCCATAACCTTAAAGAACTGTTTACTTCAGCTCCCATCCTCATACAACCTGATCCTCACAAACAATTTATTGTTGAAGTAGACGCCTCGGACTCTGGGGTAGGAGCTGTATTATCCCAGCGTGAATCACCATCTGGCAAACTCAAACCCTGTGCCTTCTTTTAAAGAAAACTCAGTTACGACGTCAGCAACAGAGAACTACTGGCCATCAAGCTTGCACTGGAGGAATGGAGACATTGGTTGGAGGGGGCAGAACAACCGTTTATTGTGTGGACTGACCATAAAAACCTGGCCTACCTCCGTTCAGCCAAGAGACTCAACTCCAGACAGGCCCGTTGGTGTCTGTTTTTCGACAGGTTTAGTTTTACCATCACCTATCGTCCAGGCAGCAAAAACGGCAAACCCTGTCATGCCCTGTCCCGGAAATACAGCACCACTGACGGATCTGCTACACCATCCATTATTCCGGACTCTCTATTTGTGGGCAACCTCACGTGGGACATTGAAGCAAGAGTGCAACAGGCCCAAGGTGAGAAACCTGATTCGACCAACTGTCCGCCTGGTACCCTGTTTGTTCCCGATAGACTCAGGTCGGACGTCATCACCTGGGGCCACTCGTCTAGAAATGCCTGCCACGGTGGGGTTCGCCCCACCCTCATGCTTCTAAAGCGCCGTTTCTACTGGCCTTCCATGGAGGATGACGTACGCGAATACGTCGCTGCCTGCACCACCTGTGCAAGGGCCAAGTCATCCAACTCACCTCCTGCTGGTCATCTTCATCCTCTGTCCACACCTAGCCGACCCTGGTCCCACATGGCCGTGGATTTTGTCATTGGACTGCCTCCTTCTCAGGGTTTTACGGTCATATTTACTATCATTGATCGTTTTTCTAAAGCTGCTCATTTCATCCCCCTCTCTCAACTGCCCACAGCCACCGAAACAGCCCAAATCCTGATTAACCATGTCTTTCGTCACCATGGCATGCCATCCGACATTGTGTCTGACCGAGGTCCATTTCACATCCCAGGTCTGGAAGGCGTTTTGCTCCGCCCTCGGAGCCTCCGTCAGCCTCTCGTCGGGGTATCATCCCCAATCTAACGGTCAGGCCGAAAGGGCCAATCAGGAACTTGAGGCTTCCCTACGCTGTCTGGTGGCCCAGAACCAGGGGGATTGGTCGGATTACCTCGTATGGGTGGAATTCGCGCACGACAATCATCCTTCAGCAGCTACGGGTATGACACCTTTTGAGGCTTCATTGGGTTACTCACCACCCTTGTTTCCCACCCAGGAGCTCGATCTGGCAGTGCCCTCCGTACAGCTCCATCTCCAGCGCTGCCAGGATGTGTGGCACCAGGCTCGGGCTGCTCTCCTGCGTACTAAGGAGAGCAACTGCCAGATCGCTAATCGCCACAGGGTGGCGAGTCCCTCTTACCACCCAGGGCAGCAGGTGTGGCTCTTGTCTAAGAACATCCCTCTCCAAGCTACGTCCCGTAAATTGGCTCCCCGCTATATTGGACCTTTTCCCATCGACCGTATCATCAACCCCAACTGTGTCCGCCTCAAGTTACCTGCTGCCCTCAAAATCCATCCATCGTTTCATGTGTCCCAAAGTAAGCCCGTCCGCCAAAGCTCCCTTTGCCCGCCGTCCGCTTCCCCACCCCCACCCCGGCTCATCGATGGTGCCCCCGCCTTTACTGTTAGCCGGATTCTGGACGTGCGGCCCCGGGGTCGCGGATTCCAATATCTGGTGTATTGAGACGGCCCGGTCGTGGATATCTCGCTCCCTCATATTGGACTCCTCTCTCATCAACGACTTCTTCTCGGCCCATCCGGATCGTCGACCTGGCCCGCCTTGGGGCGGTTGTTGGGGGGGGGGGGGGGGGGTACTGTCACGGTGCCTCCGGCAAACCCCCCCTCCTCATCAGCTCCACCTGATGCCTCCAGCTGCGCCTCCTCATCCTCATCAGCCAGCAGCCTCTTAAGGAGACCACGGACCTGTAATCGACGCTAGTTCGTTGTACTCCTATGGTGCATCTCCTGGCCTCACCTTGATTATTGTCCTCGCCTGTTTCATGCTCTCGACTAAACTGCTTTGTCTCTACATTCATTCCAGGACCTCGCCTTCCTGTGGAACTTACCTTATTATGGTTCATCTCTCGCCGTCTCGCTCTGACGTTCTCCAGCTCCGTCTCGGATCATGCGGTTGCTGCCAGCAAGACCCTCCAACCTCTCCTTGGACTATCTGGAAAGATTCTGGAGCTCAACTCTATCCTGACCATCTTATTAAAACCTCATTATTACTCACCTCACTGCCTGCAGAGTCTCCTTCCGGGTTCCAGCACCTGAGTCAACCACGCTTGCTAGCCATGACAAAAATAGCTTTTTGTTTTACTAAAAGAACATTTTTTTAAAGTTAGTTTTAGTTCAGCAACAATAAAAATATACCATAAACTGTTCTTCAATATAGAAAAATATATATGTATCAGGCACCAGTTTTACAATTTATTCATGGTTTATGTTTATCAACTATAAAATGAAGTCTATAGATGTTTCAACTAGGGGTGTGTATTTGCAGGAGCCTGGCGATATGATATCTATCACGATACGATACTTATACCGATTCATCCCAACACAATACCACAGACAACATTACTCTTTAAAAAAAAAAAAATCGAATCAATATTTGTATAGCACTTTTCCAACTTGTGTTACTCTGACTGCTTTACATAAAAACATAATCAAGATTTAAAAACAAGACTTTAAATACATATTTATGTCTAAAACCCATAAAATACCCACAATTTAATTTAAAGATTATGTCTTAGAAAAGAAAACGTGATCTGAATATCAATGCACATTTAATAAAATGGGTAAATACTTTAAGCTCTGCAACTGTATTTCAAAGCTGCTTTTATGCAAATTTATGGCACTTTTGTTTCAGTAATTTAGGATTTTTTTTTCAACACTCAATGTTGTCTGATTTTCAGAACATATTTTTCAGCACAGGAAAAAGTCTTATGCCTTAATATGCCTTAACCAGTAATGTTCTATATGTATGGTTGAGGAAATAAAGTGCTATTTATGTCCAGCATTGCTAAGCAGTACTTTTAAAAGGGTTTTTGCATCTCAGTTATCACACAGAAAAACCAAATTCGCCACTAATTGCCAGAGCATTTCAGAGCATTGCACACGTCACTCGGATCCATCAGGTCTATGTAACAACAACCACGAGGCTCATTAGTTCACACAATGAGTTACATAGGTCACTGTTGAGTCGCACCGCTGAAAGTTACATTATGCAAAGTGGGACACCATATTGGAAAAGGGCAAGATGCCGGCTCACTGCTGTGCTACAAATGCACAGAGTTGAAAAAGCAAGGATGTGTCATTTGAAAAATAAATTATTGCTGTCAGCTAATAAAGTAAAACTCATAGAAAACATTTTAGGAAGATCTGAGTGAGTTTACTCTCTGAATAGTGAACTTTTAGGCTAATCTTGTAGTTATGATGGCGATGAAAACACAAAGGAAGCCCATTTAAAATCAATGGCAGCATTAGACTTTGCTCTAAATTTACTTCGGGATTATTAAAGTCTATCTATCTATCTATCTATCCATCTATCCATCCATCCATCTATCTATCTATCCATCCATCTATCTATCCATCTATCTATCCATCTATCTATCCATCTATCCATCCATCCATCCATCCATCCATCCATCTTCACATTTTCTGGCACTGCTTTTTTTTGTTTTTTGGAGGATGACGTGTGTTCAGACTCAGATCAGGCGAGACGACCTTCTGAATTTAAGCACATTACTAAACAGAGGAAAGAAAGTAACCAGAATTTTCTAGTTCAATATTAGAAAGGTCAATGCATTTTATGTAGGTGTGAAATCTAGGGTCTGAGTTAAAACCTTAGACTCCATTTTCACTGCAAACACCATTCAATCCTCCTCTCTCCTTGACACCACTTCTCTTTGCTTTATCAGCTACAGTCAACGTCCTACAGAGTAAAAGCTGCGTCTGAAAAGTCTTCATCATCTCTGAGTGTTTTGTGCTTCCATGAGGACAGACAAAAATGGCCCCTCGAGGTCTCTACAGTTTAAAATCAAAATCCACATATGCACCTGATGGACATCATCGTTCAGAAGATCCTTCTTTTACGGTTTCAGCAGAAATCTAAAGCAGAAAAACATCAGATTAATTGTAAGACAGACCAGCAGAGACTGTCATTAAACTTCATGAAATAATTTATTTCAAAGAAATAATACTTTTGCTATATTTACATAAAAAGAGGGAAATAACTTTGTTTGCTAAACTCAAAGAAAACACAAACTCTATTTTAGCCTTAACAAGTCATGAAAATGTGTTAAAAAAAGGAGTAGAATAAAAGCGTCTTAACTTTGAGCCCATCTTTATATATATATATATTTATATATATATATATATATATTTATTTATATATATATATATATATATATATATATATTTATATATATATATATATAGCTAGCGGCTGGGTAGCTCAGTTGGTAAGGTGCAGGACTGTCATGCAGGAAACCTCGGTTCGATTCCCAGGGGTGGAATGAACAATATAATGGCAATGGTAAATGGGGACAATTACCATAACAATGGAAATGGGGCAATTACCATAACAATAGCGAGCAATTTACATCACCCAGTGAGGGTCCTTGGGCAAGACCCTTTACGCTACAGCCTACCTCACAAACATGAGAGACAATGAACCAGATGTCATGCCGGCTCAGACGTCGCCCGGGTCATGAAACAAACAAGGTCTGCGTCAGGTGCTGGGGGACCAGAGCACTCTGATGGAAAGTGGGCTACTGGAACAAGACGGAAATGGACTAGGTGCGTTAGAATGCTACTACTCAAGTAATCCCAACCAGCGTGGTTACATGCAGAGAATGCAGTGGCTGGTCTCTCTGAGAGAAGAACATAGCAACCTCCCTTAACAGAATCCAGTAACCATCACAGTGGCAGACATCCAAGAAAGAGTCTCAGGTATGAAGAACTGGACAGCACCGGGCCCTGACATGATACATGCCTACTGGCTAAAGAAGCTCACAGCACTCCACGAGCGCCTGGCAGCACAAATGAACCAGCTGCTAAGAGATGGGACTCATCCCGAATGGCTAACAAAAGGGCAAACGATCCTGATCCAGAAGGATCCCTCAAAGGGTGCAGTCCCATCCAACTACCGGCCAATAACCTGTCTCTCCACAACATGGAAGCTCATGTCAGGCATCATTGCAACCAAGATAAATAGGCACATGGATCAATTCATGAGTAACTCACAGAAAGGCATTGGTAGAGACTCAAGTCGCTCAAGACTGCAAGTCACGACACACCAACCTGTGCACAGCCTGGATTGATTACAAGAAAGCCTATGACTCAATCCCACACACGTGGATCACTGAATGCTTGGAGCTGTACAACATAAACAGGACTCTAAGAGCCTTCATAGGAAACTCAATGAAGCTGTGGAAAACCACCCTTGAAGCCAATGGGGAGCCACTTGCACAAGTGTCCATCAAATGTGGGATATACCAAGGTGATGCTCTGTCCCCACTGCTGTTCTGCATAGGTCTGAACCCCCTCAGCCAAATAATCAACAAGACTGGCTATGGATACCGACTCAGAAATGGGGCCAACATCAGTCACCTCCTCTACATGGATGACATCAAGCTATATGCTAAGAGCCAACGTGACATTGACTCCCTGATCCACACCACCAGGATCTACAGTACTGACATTGGGATGTCATTCGGGCTCGAGAAATGCAGCCGGATGGTGACAAAGAGAGGCAAGGTAGTCCACACAGAAGGGGTCTCACTCCCAGAAGGAACAATAGCAGACATCGAGGACAGTTACAAGTACCTCGGAATTCCACAGGCAAATGGCAACCTGGAGCAGGCAACAAGGAAAGCTGCAACAGCTAAATACCTCCAACGGATAAGGCAAGTCCTGAGAAGCCAGCTCAATGGCAAAAATAAGACCCGGGCAATAAACAGCTACGCACTGCCAGTTATCAGATACCCTGCAGGAATAATAAGATGGCCAAAGGAAGAGGTACAGACCACGGATGTTAAGACACGAAAGCTCCTCACCATGCATGGAGGGTTCCATCCCAAATCCAGCACCCTGAGACTGTATGCTAGCCGCAAGGAAGGAGGCCGAGGACTAATGAGCGTAGAAGCCACTATCCAGGATGAAACATCCAAGATTCATGAGTACATCAAGCTCAAGGCCCCAACTGACAGTGTGCTCAGTGAATGTCTCAGGCAATGGAGAGCAGAGGATACAGTGCTGGAGGACAGATCCTCATGGGAGGACAAACCCCTGCATGGGATGTACCACCGGACCATAACTGAAGTGGCTGATATCAAGAAGTCCTACCAATGGCTAGAAAGGGCTGGCCTACAGGACAGCACTGAGGCACTCATCCTGGCAGCCCAGGAACAAGCCCTGAGCACCAGAGCAATAGAAGCTCAGATCTACCACACCAGACAAGACCCAAGGTGTAGGCTGTGCAAAGAGGCACCTGAAACAATCCAGCACATAACTGCAGGGTGTAAGATGCTGGCAGGTAAAGCATACATGGAGCGCCACAATCAAGTGGCTGGAATAATATACAGGAACATGTGTGCAGAATATGGACTGGAAACCCCAAGGTCAAAATGGGAAACACCCCCGAAGGTGGTAGAGAATGAAAGGGCAAAAATCCTGTGGGACTTCCAGATCCAGACTGATAGGATGGTAATGGCGAACCAACCAGACATTGTAGTGGTGGATAAAGAACAGAGGAAAGCCGTTGTGGTGGATGTGGCAGTGCCAAGCGATGGGAACATCAGGAAGAAGGAACATGAGAAACTGGAGAAATACCAGGGACTCAGAGAAGAACTGGAGAAAGCCTGGAAAATGAAGGTGACAGTGGTGCCTGTGGTAATTGGAGCACTCGGGGCAGTAACCCCCAAGCTGGAGGAGTGGCTACAGATACCTGGAAAGATCTCAGACATCTCAATCCAGAAAAGCGCAGTGCTAGGAACAGCTAAGATACTGCGCAGAACCCTCAAGCTCCCAGGCCTCTGGTAGAGGACCCGAGCTTGAGTGAGAAACCACCCACGAAAGGGTGAAAGGGGCAAGTTTTTTTTATATATATATATATATATATATATATATATATATATATATATATATATATATATATATATATATATATATATATATATATATATATATATATATATATATATATATACATATACATATACATACACACACACACACACAAAAGCTATATTTGCAAAATGTTATTGGTATTATTGATATTATTATTACCTTTTTTTCTGCCACCAATGAGGAGCTTCTTATCCAGATTTCTTGTCATCTCCCCGAGGATCTGACTGAAACCTTTGTAAAATACTATGAGGAAAAAGTTTCCTCTTTCACTTTGTGAATTTTAACTCATAACATATCTGGTGGAATTGATACCTTTGACATTTTCCAGTTCCAGGCAGGAGAAAAAGGAGAATCGGGAGAATCAGGATAATCAGGAGACCAACCAAGACGCAGAAAAGGTTGCAGTTTCCTGTAAGAAATAAGTCAAAGTTTAATGGCTCCACTTCTAATTACATTATCTCTAAAAAATATATATATTTGAAAAAAAAAACAATTATGACACATACATTTTTAATTTTAAACAACAACAAAAAAATACATCTTTATGAAAGAAACTTTCTTTAAAAAGTATGCTTTTGCAATGCTACAAACAGAATAGTCTTCATTCTCTCTGAGTGTATTGTGCTTCCGTGGGGGCATTTAAAAAAATCTACAGAAAATCCTATATATATATATTACACACAATGTAAATGAGAGTAAAAATTGTGACATACATTAATTTCACATGTTAGAAAGGAAGTTACACTGAAAAAGTCTTTTTCCTATCTCTCCCCTGTACACAAAACACAAATTAAGGGTGAGTTCAGACTGGAAAAATCCTTTGGTCTGGACCCAGTCCACTTAATTTGGTCCTGAGACTTGTGTTTGGTCTATATTCAGACTGCCGCCAAGAAGACTGTCCTGATTTTGTAATGTCATGGTTTTGTAAACAAAAGTCATTGGTCAGGAATTACGAGGGCGAGGAAAAGCAACAAGAGAAGGAATAATGGAAGTCCTGCGCTTTGCCATTTTTGTCAGGATAGTTCACTTATTTAAACTTTATATTTTGCTGACCAATTTTGGAAGTCTGTATCGTCAGCTACAACACTTTTTACTTGTTGCTTTGGTACGGCGACGGTTGCTGCAGGACGGTAACTAAGGAGACGGCTATGAAGGCACACTGATTTGATGAAGTGTTTATAACATATAGATTGTTGGGAAAACAGTGTGAGAAGTAATGTGTATCACGTTAACAGTTGTTTTGATGAGCCTGCATTCATCCGACCACATTTCAATGAGTTGCTGTGTCTCATTGTCACATTTCTACTGTTGTTTACATCCAGTAATGACCGACTACAGTGGCCGTTTTGGTCCAGTTGTTCTGCTTCCAACAGAGAACTTCAGACTGAAGACTGAACACCCAAAGTCTTTAGAAGCTCTCCCAGCATGCCTCAAGATTTGTTGTGTTTTTTGTTCAGGTGAACATCTATGTATTTGTTTTATTCTCACAGCAGAACTCACCTGAAGAGAACTGCACAAAGAGGTATGCCTGTTTGCTTCCGTATGGATTTGTGGTTTCACACTGATAAAGGCCAGACAAGTCATTGCTCTGGCTTGAAAACTGCAGTGTTGCACCCACAACTTCAACTGATGGAGGCAGAGGCTGGCCAGACCTGAAAAGGCAAAAACAAAATTCAATTACAAAAAAAATAAAAAAAACTTTTGACTGCAGGTCAAAATATTTCTTAGCCACACAAGAGGAGCAGTTTAGTTTGTCTGGGTGGTTTCATGCTTCACTTTGACATGTGTTTTTAAACTTTAAGCAAAAATAAACAGAGTCCAGTGTCTTCCACAATAATTGCACATTTTAGGTCAGTCATAACTACCCCTGCATGTGGATACTAGCACAAGAACCGGCTGGTTCCAAATGCAGCAGGTTCATTAGCTCAGCTAAAAGTCCACAAAGCTAAATCAGCGTCAGGCAGGGGTTGATAACAGGTATCAAAGGAGAGACAGGGTAGTCAGGATCCAGGCGAGAGTCGGGGCAGGGGGCAGGCAAACTGAGTCAGACACAGTCAAGAGACAGAAGATCAGGTCTAAAGATTACGCTCGGTAAGGAAGGCAGAATGGCACAAACAATACTTCACACTGAGTGTGGCTCAGTGCAGTGTGTAACCCTTGTGCTATCCTATGGGGTCAAGATGACCATTGACGTGTTCTCCCTACCATGACAAAGGTGGATAAAGGTGGAAAGATTTCATGTTATCCATGGACACCAGTGAAGATCACAAATTATTGAAGAAAAAAGGTTCAGCGCACTGTCTAGTGGGTCTAGATGACCCAACTCCCAATGTTAAAGTGCCTAGGATAGCACAAGGGTTAAGTAGACTGTGGTTGATTGAGTGAATGCTGATTGAGCATGAATTCTTGGATATTGAATTGTCAATTGAGATTTGCGTATTCCTTTGAATTTTAGTTGCAAAAACTTCCACAGGTTAGGTTGAACCCACAAGTGGACTCAGACAATAAATAAATACATTTGAAAAAAACAAATACATTTCAAAAGACATACTCAAATGCAAACAACACTGCATTTACTTTTTCAATACCTTGTCCAGATAACGGTAACTTTTGGATTTGCCTCAGTTTCACACTCATGTGAGAATTCGGATCGTTCAAAAATGTTGACATTCCCAGGCGGGTCTGCAATAAATACAAAAAGGTTTATGACATAAAAGAAAGGTAAGTTTTTCAAGGATAACACTAGTTTAAAAGCATTTATATTTGTAATATGAAACATGTGCAACTTTGTGCCAAAATAAAGTTGTTCTGCCTAAAATACAAAATTTTTACCACAAAAAAGCTTTTTTCATTGTGTAAAATATTGGAAAGCAAGAATCAAGGCTCTTTCATGTGGTCATGTTTGATATAAAGTCCTTTACACCAGCGCTGTTCAGGACGTTTTGTAGGCCACTGACCAGTTTAATGTCAGTCAATATTTTATTTACTTTTTTTTATTTATTACATTTTATTTAATAACATGATTTTCAGATTGTGGGTCTTTAAATAACAGAATAAGTTGATGTCCAGTCAACTCAAATTCAATAATTTACTCTGGGGATAAAAAAACTGTAAAGAATGTTACACAAGAAGTTAAAGAACAACAAAAGGTTAAATATATATAGCAGAAGCAGAAGATCACAGGACAACACCTAAACAGGGAAGACCGCAAGAGAGGAAAAAGAGCAGAAGAGCCCCATTCTCTGTCTGCAGTTCCATATAAAGGCCTGGTTATGTGTCTCTCTGCACATTGTGCATTCCTTCGTTAACATATCATAATAATAATCATCAATAATCATAACAACAATAAGTTCATTTCGGGAACACTTCTTTGGACATTTGGCTGTACTTTTCTACTTCCTTTAAAGCCTTCTTCCTCAACGACACTCCCAAAGGTCACCCTCTGGTCTTCTCACAACAGATATTCTAGAAGGCTCCATAGGTATGAAAGGAGGACATGTTGTCCAACAGTCTTTCCACCTGTGTCCTGTATTCCCCTCTAGGCCTGCATTCGTTATTCTTTCTGCACTTTTCACTTTCACTATCAGAATAAATCTGCTTTAGAGGAAGTTTGAAGATACTTACAGTGGACCTGGATGTTGGTTTCTAAGATTTCGTCTTTCGTTGCCTCACTTGAGATGACACACTTCACCAACTGACCATTCATCTCTCTCCCAGGTTTTCCAAGCAGAGTACTCCATGTGGTGGTCGTACCATTGGCATGCCGAGTTTCCTTAAGTTCTTCTCGAATTTTTTCTTCCAAAGAACCTTTGATCCATCTCACCTCTGCTTTAGGCTTAGAAGCAGCAGCTGTGCAAGTTGCAAGTGGAACCTCCTCATTTCCCTCTAAGGGTGTATAATCCATCAGATTTGTGATTGGGGGCACTATAGGAATACCAGTAAAATCAACATGTTGCAGTAACAACAGTAACAAAATGCAGAACAATGTAAACAGTCAGATCTTACCAAGTATTACAAGTTGTGAATTTCTACTTGGTGTTCCACCGGGGAACAAGCTGAAGATGCATGTGTAGCTTCCTTCATCCTTCAGTGTCATATTAGAAAACTTCAGGGTTTCATTTTTATCATTGAAATTTCCAATAAATTGAAATCTTAAATCCTGTCCATTACTAAACTTGAGTCCATTCTTGGGCTGAATTGTCAAGAAAACATCATCTGGAGCTTTTCCTTTGATCGTTTTCTGCCATGTGATCTGGGATAGACGATCATTTGTGATTATGTGGCAGGGTAAGACGGCGGAGGATCCAAGCATCACAACCACATCCCCAACCTGGACAGCTGGTAAAGAGAGTAAAACATGACTTTAATACAAAAATCTGTCCAAAGTCTGCATTAAAGAAAGACATTTTGTACTTTAATTATATACAATCATCTCTTTAATACACCAAGTTAAACAACAAGACATTTTCCAACTTATCTGTGTTCTCTACTTCTAGTGGTTTGGACTATGGACTGATTTTTTGCACCTAAAGCCTTAGTCATATGCACCCATACAGTGGTTTGACCCATATGAGTGCTGAGGCATTTTTTTTTTGGTTGTTGGTTGGCCTGCATCCACCCTTAAGGGCTGTTGAGACCATTGACTGTAAAAACAATGGATAAATCAAGGTGTGACATCACCCACACAAAATGGGCTCTTACCTCCCGCTCTTGTTAAATGAGGCAAAATCCCTCACCATTGCTTCCTGATACGGGCGTCGTTGACAGTGATTTGTCTGAGTCTCTCTGAGTGATTGTATCTATGGCATCGGCAGCAGTAATTGCCACAGATACGATGAGTCAGAGTGAGTCGGACCAATCACTGTCAACTGGTTTCAATATGGCGGCGCCCTAATCAGGAAGCAATGGTACTTCCTATTTGGGAAACAAGAAGGGAGGGGTTGAGCTGTCCAGTTTTTTTTTTACAATCAATGGTTGTGACAAAGGTTTAACCCTTAACACCAGAGCTGTAGCGCCAGTGTTGTTATCACTCTTGTCATGGTAGGGAGAACACATCAATGTAAGGGTGGGGTCATTTAAGATAGCACAAGGGTTAAGATAAATCCGATTGTGCACGAACGATGTCACGTGACTTCCGAACGAACTGAGTAGAAGAGGTAAAATATTATTTCACTGCTCATATTGATCATAATATCATTAGAATTAATCAGAAATAACTCAACAGTGATAAGAAAGTAGAAAAGTACAAACAGGAATTCAGAAACAGAGGCTGTTGCAAATTTAGGAAATGTAAACAGCAGCGCACAATGTAAACATGGTATCATTTACACATGTGTTTATTTGAAATAGATGTTATATCATATCATAACTTTTCATCACATATAAATATTACTTTATATTTGGAATGCTGTACTAGTCCCAGTCCATACAAGTGTTCTAAATTTTAAAAATACTCATTAGGTTACAGTCTTGGTTAATGTAATAAATTTTCTTATATATTATAGGGTAAGATAAAGTATTTTCATTTGACCGTAACAGTATTTGATTTACATGGCAATACTTTAACCAGATGCTTCAATATTTAGTAAAATATTTGTTTTTAATATTTAAAGAGTTTTTTAAATGTCCATCATAAGAGGCATTTGATATTAGATGTATAGAAAAAATGAAGTACTGACATCTGAGTAGGTTTCCTTGCTGTTGAATATTGGTATCGAAGGACAATCAAAAGTGGGGGAGGACAACCACATATTACTTGCCAGGTTGTCCAGAGGACAACCCCCCCCCCCCCCCCCCCCCTTCTTTCTAACGCTGCAACGATATTTTTTCTTTTGAAATTCATTTGTCGTTCACTCTCTGTGTTAATACAAAATGATTGAGATACTTACTGACACATTTGAACATTTATCAGAAGAATTATTTAGGCCGGAAGTGCAAATCTGTGACTATCTTTTCTTAACTTTACCGAACCAATATTTTTCTTATTTTCATAGCGACAATAAAATAATAATAATAAGTGTCCCCCAATTTAATTTTGTTTTTATTTTCCCCTCTTGGAAATATTGCGGGACAATGAGCATTCAAAGTGGGTCCCACAGACACAGAAACACACAGAAGGCTCTCAGACGGAGCAGGAAAGAAGCTGCAAGAAAACCTTTGAACGATCTCATGAACCCTGAATGGAGACGTGATTACTGATGTTTTAGCCCAGTGGAATTTTCAGAATAAAAGCACAACAACTTCTGTTGCAGGTATACTTCCACTGTAGGAGCCATTAATGTGATTGTAGTTCACCTTACTGCCAGTAGGGAGATTCTGTATGTATGAGAAGACGTTACAGTGTTTGTCAGGTGTTTTGGTCCGGAAGGGCAAAGGGTTTTGACCGCAGTACTGCACGAGTGTAAGAACACAGGCTGGTCAATGTCACACGCAAGTATGTATGTGTAACCCCTAGACGGTGCTGCTGTGTGTAACAGCTCTAAATCCCTTCAAATGGAGTTACTCTAAGTCTAGGTTCAGTGAGGAGGCTGTTGACTGTCATGTATTCCAGTATTTAGCCAGGAATATTCCACCCCATAGAAATGTATGATTTATAGTTGAACCAGAAAAGAATACTTAGGTTTAGGCAATAAAATAACACAAAATAACAGTCTGAAGAACTGAGTGAATTACTTATATTTAACACTTCACAACAAAAAAACAAGTGGCCACTGACATGAAAAGGAGGTTCAAATAAAATTGAGATCTCAAAAAGAAAACTTAAATCTGAGTCCAACTTTCTCTTTTCTTTAGAATAAAAATAAATAACCCTTTGAGTGCACTCAAAAAAAAATAAACGTAACCCACTTAATGTCCAACCAGTAGATGAGATGAAATGAGATGAACCAAGGAGGTAAGATGACGGAATGATGATGGAGTAGATGAGTTGAACGAAGGAAGGTCTGGGATCCAGATGTGCACCAAGAAAAAAAACCAGTCTACACAAATGTGCAGAAAATCATTAAATATTGTCCATATATATTGTCCTTTTAACATTACTTCACAGTCATTTTCTTTTTTTCAAGGATTTAACTCAATATACACACCAAAATTATATAACTCAACATGTATGCAAAAAAAATCAAACTAGCTTACTGTGCAGCTAGCCTGCAACACGTGGCCAACCGAGGAGACTCCGTGCATTAAACTTAAAACATTACAATACTGATCACACATTTCCATAGTTACCTCAACTGGTTTTTTCTATAATATTTGGTTTGCAAATCACTGTTTTTTCAAATCAATCAATACACATCACCAGTGAATATAGCAGGTTATCCGACATCAAATGCGATATTACCACTCACCGAGGTAACGTATTTTTCCACAAAATTAACAAAGTCCAACGTCGCTCTTCAACAAGATTTCTCTTCCTGGGTACACTCTAACTGTTGGAAGTGAGTTTTTTCCAAAACTTAGAACAAATACAGTTTTAACAACCACAATTAATTTCAGTCTGTTTTTTTTCCTCTTTACCTCGCTGAAGTCTTTTTTTCCTCTGACGCTATGCCTTGAGAAAAGTTGAAAAGACGTCAAAGATAAAAACAATGACAGGATGATCACTCCTGGCAAATCCCAAAAAACCAACATTTAAAATGTTGACTGCCACCAGTGGTGAAACTGAAAATTACACTAAATGAAAGAGAATAACTAAGTAACTTAAGCAGGGTTACATATGCAAAATGACAGAAAATAAATGTCAATGTGTCGCCATACAAAATGAGAGTGGACATTTAATGACTGGAGCAAACAGATGCGCGTCAACCTCACCCTGGGTCAAAACAATCTCAGGAGCTGAGTTGTAGGCTTAGCTCCTTCAACAATAGTCAAAACCCTGGCTGTATCTGTGGATTACTTCTACTCGTTTGGCACTGAGCGAAGTAAAATGACGCAAAGGAGGTCGGCTGCTGATTGAGGTGGGAGAGCGTCGGCCCGGAGGTGGAAGTTTGTTGGGAACTGCGATGCCGAAGATAACTGGGCGGAGGATCAGAACGCTGGATTCCTGGACGATAATTGGATTATTGACTGCTGGATCACTGGATTTATGGAACATTATTCCACAGACGACAGAACGGCACCCAACACATGAAGGTACCAGGGACTGTAGCGCTACACTCAATGACATTTTCAATGTGTGCACACTTTCTCTTTCGGCTTTTCCCATCAGGGGTCGCCACAGCGAATCATCCTTTTCCACCTCACTCTATCATGAACATCTTCTACCCTAACGTTAGCCAACTTCATGTCCTCTGTTAAGACATCCATATATCTCCTCTTTGGCCGTCCTCTTGCCCTCCGGCCAGGGAGCTCCATCTCCAACATCCTTCTACCAATATATCCACTGTCCCTCCTCTGAACATGTCCAAACCATCTCAGTCTGGCTTCTCTGACTTTGTCGCTAACACAGGCAACGTGAGCCGTCCCTCTGATGTACTCGTTCCTTATCCTGTCTAACCTGGTCACTCCTAAGGAGAACCTCAACATCTTCATCTCCGCTACCTCCATCTCAGCCTCTTGTCTCTGTCTCACTGCTACCGTCTCTAACCCATAGAGCAGAGCTGGTCTCACCACTGTCTTGTACACCTTTCCTTTGAGTCTTGCTGGCACTCTTCTGTCACACAACACTCCTGACACTTTCCTCCAACCGCTCCAACCTGCCTGCACTCGCCTCTTCACCTCTTTTCCACAATCCCCATCACACTGAACTGTTGATCCCAAGTACTTAAACTCCTGCACCTTCTTCACCTCAGTCCCCTGTAACCTAACGCTTCTACCTTGATCCCTCTCGTTCAGACACATGTATTCTGTCTTACTACGACTGACCTTCATACCTCTTCTTTCCAGAGCAAACCTCCACCTCTCTAGCTGTTCCTCCACCTGCTCTCTACTCTCACTGCAAATTACAATGTCATCCGCAAACATCATTGTCCAGGGAGATTCCTGTCTTACCTCGTCTGTCAGCCTGTCCATCAGCATAGCAAACAAAAAAGGACTCAAAGCTGATCCTTGGTGTAGTCCCACCTCCACCTTGAACTCCTCTGTCTGACCTACAGCACATCTCACCACCGTCATACTTCTCTCATACATGTCCTGAACTACTCTGACATACTTCTCTGCCACTCCAGACGACCTCATACAGTACCACAGCTCCTCCCTCGGCACCCTGTCATACGCCTTCTCTAAATCTACGAACACACAATGCAGCTCCTTCTGACCTTCTCTGTACTTTTCCATCAACATTCTCAAAGCAAAAATGGCATCAGTGGTGCTCTTACGGGGCATGAAACCATACTGCTGCTCACAAATCTCCACCTTCTTCCTAAGCCTGGCTTCCACTACTCTTTCCCACAGCTTCATTGTGTGGCTCATCAACTTTATTCCTCTATAGTTGCTGCAGTTCTGCATGTCACCCTTGTTCTTAAAGATCGGGACCAGAACGCTTCTCCTCCATTCCTCAGGCATCTTCTCACTCTCTAAAATCCTATTGAACAACCTTGTTAGAAATTCCACTGCTGTCTCTCCTAAGCACTTCCATACCTCCACAGGTACGTCATCAGGACCAACGGCCTTTCCGCTCTTCATCCTTTTCAGAGCCTTCCTAACCTCATCCTTTCCAATCTCTGCTACTTCCTGCTCCACAACAACCACATCTTCCTCCCTTCTTTCCCTGTCATTTTCCTCGTTCATCAGCTCCTCAAAATACTCCTTCCATCTTTTCTGTACACTCTCTTGGGTTGTTAGCACCTTTCCATCTCTGTCCTTAATCGCCCTTATCTGTTGCACGTCCTTCCCATCTCTGTCTCTCTGTCTGGCTAGCCTGTACAAGTCCTTCTCTCCTTCCTTTGTGTCTAACCTGTCATAAAGCTCATCGTAAGCTTTCTGTTTGGCCTTTGCCACCTCTCTCTTCACTCTACGCTGCGCTTCCTTGTACTCCTGTCTACCTTCCTCAGTCCTTTCTACATCCCACTTCCTTTTAGCCAACTTCTTCCTCTGGACGCATTCCTGTACTTCCTCATTCCACCACCAAGTCTCTTTACCGTCTTTCCTCTTTCCAGATGACACACCTAGCACCTTCCTACCTGTTTCCCTGATAATCTCTGCTGTAGTTTCCCAGTCATCTGGAAGTTCATCCTGACCACCCAGGACCTGCCTCAACTTCTGCCTAAATTCCTCACAAGTTTCTTCATTCTGTAGCTTCCACCACTTGGTCTTCTTTTCTGTTTTCCCTATCTTCTTCTTCCTGACCTCCAGAGTCATCTTACACACCACCATGCGGTGCTGTCTGGCTACACTCTCTCCTACCACCACTTTGCAGTCATTAACCTCTCTCAAATGACCTCGTCTACATAGGATGTAGTCCACCTGAGTACTCCTACCTCCACTTCTGTATGTCACTCTATGTTCCTCTCTCTTCTGGAAGTAAGTGTTGACTACAGCCATTTCCATCCTCTTCGCAAAGTCCACCACCATCTGTCCCTCCAGATTCCTTTCCTTCACACCAAACCTGCCCATCACCTCCTCATCACCTCTGTTGCCCTCACCAACATGCCCATTAAAGTCTGCTCCAATAACAACTCTCTCTCCTCTGGGAAAACTCTCTATGACCTCATCCAACTCACTCCAGAATCTCTCCTTCACTTCTAACTCACAGCCAACCTGTGGCGCATACCCACTGACTACATTCACCATCACCCCTTCAATTTCTAACTTTAGGCTCATCATCCTGTCTGAGACTCTTTTCACCTCTAGAACACTGTTTACAAACTCCCCCTTCAGAATCACTCCTACCCCGTTTCTCTTCCTATCAACACCATGATAGAAAAGTTTGTATCCTCCTCCAATACTACGTGCCTTGCTGCCCTTCCACCTTGTCTCCTGCACACACAGTACATCTACCTTCCTTCTCTCCATCATGTCTGCCAGCTCTCTGCCTTTCCCTGTCATTGTGCCAACGTTAAGAGTCCCTATTCTCAAACCTATGTTCCTGCCTTTTCCCTTCTCTCTCTGGCAACGGACCCTTCTGCCTCCCCTCTTTCTTCGACCAACAGTAGTCAAATTTCCACCGACACCCTGTAGGTTAACAGCATCGGTGGCGGTCGTTGTTAACCCGGGCCTCGACCGATCCGGTATGTCTAAAGTGTTGTGGATGATTCGCATGGTTATTTTGGCAATTTTTACGCCGGATGCCCTTCCTGACGCAACCCTCTCTATTTATCCGGGCTTGGGACCGGCACAGAAGTTACTGGCTTGCAACCCCTGTGGCTAGATTATTTTCAATGTGTGCACACAGTAGAGCATAAATCCAATAAATTGGTTACTAAAATTAGGAAACTATTAGTGTTCCGTTTATTCGCTTTTGTGTTGGGGGCTGTTGAAACGACCAGCTGCAATTATGGAGTCGATTGACACGATGTCGGGTGTGAACGTCAATGCGCAAATTGACAAACTAGACAGCGCTGACTGTGATGAAACACAAACTCAAAAACGCGATGTAAAACTTTCAGCAAAGGCTCTCGCTAATGAGCTGGATAGATTACAATCAAGTAGAAATGCCAAATTAAACAAAGCGGCTGTTATTAGGAGATCTATAGAGGGGTTAATATTGAATCATGATAAAACACAGGTTAAACGTGCTCTTGAGCAGCTGATTGAAATGAGAGATGATGTGAAAAATGTGCTCAATGTTTTGTTGGTTCTACTGCCTTGTGATGAAAAAAGAAAAACATGATATATGGTTTAAAGCAAAATTGTTGTCTGTTAATGAGTGTTTTGCTAATGCAAAATTATGGGTTTCACAATATGAAAATGTCAAAGGAGGATTTTCTGTGGATGAAATTAATCCTGAAGATAGTATTTCTAATATTAGTAAACATTCAAGCCACAGGAGCCAAAAGAGTGGCAGGTCAAGCACCACATGCTCTGCTGTCAGAAAGGCTGCTGCAGAGAAGGCTGCACTTGTTGCTCGTGCAGCAGCTTTAACAGCCAAGCATGCTTTGGAGGAGCAAGAATTGCAGATAAGAAAAAAAAAGGAACTGCTTGATATGGAAGCTGAAGCTGCATCAACTGCTAAATTGACTGTTTTACAAACTTCAGATCATGAAAGTTATTTTCAAGGTCCCACTGATGGCATGAATTATTATGTGGAGAAGGAGAAGCAAAAAGAATCCATCAAGACATTTAATCCTTTGGCACAGGAGTATAAATTTGAGCTATAGAAACATATGTGACAACTGGATTCAACAAAATGGTCATCTATATCCACCAAAGGATTATCAAAGGATGTGCGACCTAAATTAAAGGAATCGACAGACTGCACCTGCATCACAGCATCCATACAGCTATAATGAACCACATCAGGAAATTGGATTTGGGACATCTCATCATTTTCAACATCAAGAAACAGCTCAATCTTCAAATCATCAACAAATCAATCTTAATCAGCCTGGAGAAATACTCACCATTATGCACAGACAAAATGCAATAACAGAAGATCTGGTGCAGCAGCAACATCTGATGACTCTTCCGTCACGAGACATTCCGACATTTTATGGAGATCCTCTTCAATACAAGACATTCATAAAGGCTTTTGAGCAAGGAGTGGAGGAAAAGGCTGCAAAGGCGGATTGTCTCTACTATTTGGAGCAGTTCACCAGAGGTCAGCCATGTAAATTGGTTTGCAACTGTCAGCACATGGCTCCAGAGCGTGGTTACAAGATAGCAAAGGATCTTCTTCAAAAACATTTTGGAAACCAGTATAAAATTTCAAGTGCCTACATGGAGAAGGCTCTTAACAGGCAAGTAATAAAATCTGAGGATGTGAAAGCACTTCAAGCCTATGCTTTGTTTTTAAGGGGATGCTGTAATGTGATGCAGGAGCTTCAGTATATGCAGGAGCTGGACATGCCAATAAACATGAGAGCTATCATGTCAAAACTGCCATTCAAAATGAGGGAGCAATGGAGAACCATAGCTCACAACATAATGGAAACAACCAATCAGCCAGCTTCTTTCGTGGATTTGGTTGTGTTTATCGAACGACGTGTCAACATACTCTCCGATCCATTGTTTGGTGAGATAAGAGAACCAACTGGTGTTACTAGAATAAAACCTTTTTCTGGCTTGAAGTCACAGCCCAAAGGCAGAATAAAAGGAAGTGTGATGGCCACCACTGTAACACCTATGGAGACGCATGAGAGAGCTGGTGAAACAGTATCAGAACCCGAAAAGGAAAGGAACCCTAAATGTCTTTGCTGTGAACGCTGTCATACTTTGGAGGAATGTAAACAGTTCAACAGAAAGAAACATAAAGAAAAGATTCAACTCTTCAGAAGCAAAGGGGTTTGTTTTGGATGTCTTTGTGTGGGACACATGAGCCGTGAGTGTATCAAATGTCTGACATGTAAAATGTGTGGGCAAACCCACCCAACTGTGCTTCACATTAAACAACAATCATCACCAGAGCCACAATGGACCTCTAACCAACCCACTTTACCCAAAACATGTGGACATACAGGGGCCGGTCAGGACCGTTGCGTATTATCCATTCTCCCTGTGAAGATAAGAAGTGTTAAAGGAAACCACACTGTTAAAACATATGCATTTCTGGATCCAGGAAGTTCTGCAACATTTTGTTCAGAACATCTAATGCAGGGGTCGGGAACCTTTTTGGCCGAGAGAGCCATAAACGCCACATATTTTTAAATGTAATTTCCAAAGAGCCATACAATAATGTAGTGTCCCTTTCCCACACTGAGGCACGGAGACTTAACCTCTTTTAAGGTTCTTTATTCTGGTTACTGTAGACCACAACAAACGCCGAACAATTAATTCAGCAACTCCTAAATCTCTCCCGCCGAGACGAGAGCGCTTCTCCCAACTTTATATTCACCTGCTCGCGCTCCATCACTCCCATTTCCCTTATTCGGCCTTTGCTGAACCCCATTGGTCCAAACCCCCTAACAACGGGCTGAGCGACAGAACTGAGGGCCAATCAGATCTCTACTTGATCGATGCGTTCAATGAACTCCAGAACTTTTAACGCGGCCCAACAGCCAAGTTAAACTCAGTCCGCGACAATATGTTTAAAACTAAATATACAAGTGAATGTGTGCATTTGATTTAATTTCAACATTTTTAAAGTACAATAAGTCTGTGGATTCTTTTTAATAACATTGTTATGCTGTTGCTAATAAATGACGAGTATTTCTCGTGGTAGTTTTGCTGATGGTCTAGTCTGGTTGATACGTGGTGAGTTTCTGCTTCATGCAGGCGTTGAGACTTTAAACGTGATTTTAGGTTAGTATCAATGTTCTGTAGATGTGAGACAGATTGATCACATGCAGACGGGGAGCCAAACACACACTCACACGCTGCAGTGAGTGACGGGCAGCGGATTTTACGTTTTTACAATCCCTGCGCGGTTCACCTGCTGCCCCCCCCCCCCCCCCTGCTTTCTTCCTCACACATCCCGTCCCCGCAACTGCGCGCTCTTTCTCAGAGATGGGAGCGCGCAGTTTTGGGCACGGCAATTCACAGGTTTCAGGCTGGTACAAACTCTGGGAAATAATAGATAATAGTAACTGATAGCGCTGGCGCAGATTTTGTTCTCCAAGCACCGCTACTACTGCGCGCCTCTGGCATCGCATCGCGCCCGAGAAGGACTGGTCTAATGAAAAAAAAAATTATAATTAAAGATTTGTCTGCGAGCCACATGTGACCATCAAAAGAGCCATATATGGCTCGCGAGCCATAGGTTCCCGACCCCTGATCTAATGCAACAGTTTAGAGTTACAGGAAGAAAAACAAACTTTCTTTTAAGCACAATGGGACAGAAAACGGTGGTCACAGCCTATTCATTGACTGGTTTACAAGTTTCTGGGTTGAACAGCGACAAATTCCATGTTCTTCCAGAAGTTTTCACCCAACGGGAAATGCCAGTAACTGTTGACAGCATGGTTACACCTGAAGAACTGGCAAAATGGCTTCATTTGTCCAAAGTTAAATTCCCACATATATCGGCAGACGTCGGCTTGTTGATTGGAACCAACGCCCCCAAGGTATTAGAACCATGGGAGGTTATAAATAGTTGCGGAAATGGTCCGTATGCTATTAAGACGATGCTGGGATGGGTGGTTAATGGCCCACTGACTGGTAACAGTGGTGCTTCAAAGGGGAAGTTACCCATGGCTCTTGTAAACAAAATATCTGTATGAAAACTTGAAGAAATGTTGGTCAAACAATATAATCAAGATATTAATGAAAGAAACTTGAAAGAAAATGGAATGTCCAGAGAAGATCTCAAGTTTATGGAAATCATGGAGCACTGAGCAATTCTTCATGAAGGAAGATATTGTTTGAAATAGCGACTCGTCGCATTTCGGGCAGACACTCTGCAGACACGCAAATGTTGTCAACACACCTGCTAGCTGCAAAAATGTCCACATGTCGACATGTACACAAAACAGATGTGTTCACACGCATACGTATGCCTTAAAACCAACTAGTGTGAAATATTTCAGTCATTCAATCATGTAAACTGTTAGTGCAAAGGTGAGCTAACACCTGTGCTCAGGGGCCTCATTTATAAAACTTTGCGTAGGATTTGCGTCAGAAGTGGCGTACGGATGAAACATAGGACGTGCGTACGCAAAGAAATATTCGGATTTATAAAACCGTGCGCACGCACATCCTACGCATCTTTCCCTTAATAAATCACAACCGATTCTAAATGCAGCGCAGCTTTTTGCGGCTTCATGACACGCCCATAGTTGTCAATAAATAGTCCGTGAAACGCCCACAAATGAATATTCATTGATTGCGCAATCATGGCAAACACCGAGATGAAATCAAAAAAACGTAACTTCACTCAATGTGAAGTAGAAGTTATCGTTGGCGAGGTGGAAAAGAGGAGAAAAGTGTTGTTTGGAGGGCACAGTAAGGGCATTACTAATGCCAAAAAGGCACGTGAGCGGCAAACGGTGGCAGACGCCGTAAATGCTGCGCTCCATCGGGGGGGGGGGGGACACACACCGGAGCGCCAGATGCATGCGCCGGGGGGACCGGAGCGCCAGATGCACCGGGTGACACACGTGGTTCCTCCGAGTGCTCCTCTGTAACGCCGCGTGGTGTGGTTCCTCCAAGTGCTCCTCTGTAGCGCCGGGCCCAAAAGCCCGCAGAGGTCCAAAAGGACGGATCGATTAAGTCGGAACCGGCTCATAAGCCACTCGTCCTCATTTGCCAGCACGTCTTCTTGCTGTCTAAAGATGCGTTCACTCCGAATTCTTCCATTTGCCACATCTTCTAAGAGCGCAAGATCAGCCATTGTGCGTCATTACGCATTGTGATGGGGCATTTTATTTCCCTCCATTTAGTTCCATCTGACAAGCTACAGATGTCGGTAATAATCCACGTGGAAATGGGAAATTGATCTGCGCAAATGTAATTTCTTGTGGCTTTCTGAATGGTTGAGACATACGCATACATTGTTTTATCAAAAATAAAACAAACTAAAGGCATATGCATGAATACCATAATTATGTAGCTTATGAAGAAAGGTTTTACTATGAAAACAACTTTCCCCAGTGGACAATTAGTACGTCTGTCCGTCCGTCCGCACGCCCGCACTGATATCTGCTCCGCCAGACGGACACACTGACGAGAATATCAGTTTTGTACATTATTTCGTTCTGTTAACTAAATTATTTATGAGGATGAATTGGACAACATGCCAATATTGCACAACATATTTCACTTTTCTTTTTCCAAATTAGTGTTCGTTTGAATTTCTGTTGTAATTTTCGTTTGATTGTTTTGTTTGTTTCACTGCTGATCGATCAAACGGGTGTTCGTGTAGGCTGTTAATTGTTAGACTTGCTTTGTGAAGTCTTCATGTTATTTATGAGAGGCAGTATTGTCATTTTCACTTTCACGTGTTTCTTCCATCTGCCGACGGTGTCACCGTTTCTCATTTCACCCGTTTTTGTGCGTACGCCTGGGTCAGAGCTTGCGTGAAGGACCGCACATTTTCCCGTCAAGTTTGCTTTTTATAAATCTCAACTATTGCGTAGAGAGTGGCGTACGCCTTCTTTTGTGCGTACGCAACGTTTATAAATGAGGCCCCTGGTGAGTGTTTATGTTCTTCTAAAATGGATGGGGGAACGTGAAAAGAAGGAGGGAGAGTGCCCAGCCATCCCCACCACAAGACCCCCGCCGAAGCAGCAGCAGCAGCCGGAATCCCCCCAACGCCACACGGGAACATTACGTACACGTCAGCGTGCCTGTGAGCGCATGGTGATTTACGTGTCGCGCAAAAGCGGTGATCACTGATCTGACAGGCGAGCTGAAGGAAGCAGACGTTCGGGCCAACCGTTAGATGAAAGGAAAATCCACCCCAAGGCATCTAAAAAAGTGGAGAGGCAGCCGGTAAGATGCGGAAGTGATCGGGGGTTGATCAGCTGTTTCAGGGGCGCCTTTAGAGATCAGCTGTCTATCGCGTTATCGGTGCGCTTTAGACGTGGGTTGTTTTGAAATGTATTTTCTGTCTGCTTGATTAATTGATCACGGTTCATTGTTGTGTGAAACCTGATAATTTGAAATATGATATTTTGTTATTTGAAATGTAAAGTATAGTTATTTGTAATTTAATTGCAAAACAGAATATATTTTCATAAGTATTATTTCTGTACAGGTTTTTCACCTTGTTTGGTTTCTTCAACCACTCATTAACACTGGAAAAGGTCTCTGTCCAAAATCAAATACAAATAAAGAAAAGAGACACGTTCATGGAGTTCTTGAGTCATGAGTGGAGTCCTGCTGGCATTTCCTCCATTTGATGCTTTCCCCTTCAAGTGGGGCAAAAATAACTTGACAGTAATAGAGGGGAGAGGCGAAGAGCCAGCAGGGGGAGGGTGGGGGGAGGGCGGGGCAAACCTCCAACAGCTGACCTCCCACTGTAGGGAGCTTCAAAACTGCTAGAAAAATCAGAAATCCTCCAGTCGAAATTGTTGGAAATCCGGTCTGTGAGCAAGTCCCTGAAGTGTCTCTTGGCAATTACCATTTGACTGACCTGGAGTATGTTGACGACACCATCTTGTTCAGCACATCCCTGAGCCAGCTAAAATTGCTCTGAGCATTTACAGCAGAGAGGCAAAAAAGTGTGGTCTCATGGTGAACTGGACAAAAACCAAATTCATGCACGTTGGTGATGGCCCAGACCCACCCCCTTCTCCAGCTCGGCAACGATGTCATCGAGCCTGTGAAGAGCTTTACATACCTGGGATCCATAGTGACGGCTAACGGTGACCTAAAACCAGAGATCACCCGCAGAAGGGAACTGGAAGCATCAGCCCTGCAGTCTATCAACCAACCACTGTGGCGTCATCAAAAAATCTCGCGTAAGACAAAGCTCCGGATCTACAACCTAGCTGTACTTTCCATTCTGCTTTGTGGTACTGAGACATGGCCCTTAAATAAGAGCTTAGCCGCAAAAATAGATGGCTTTGACAGCCGGGCTCTCAGGACCATTGAAAACATCAAGTGGCCCCAACGTGTCTCTAACAAAGCCTTAAGAGCCCAAACCTGCCAGCCCCAAGCCTCTTGCCTTGCTGCGCAACGCCGCATCAGATGGTTCCGCCATTTTCTCCGTCTTCCCTCTTACCATCCAACGCGAGCCATCTTGGAGTTTAACCCAGGGGCTGCGGGCTGGAAACGACCTTGAGGCAAACCCTGTACTCGGTGGACAGACGTTATTGTGGGGGATGTTAAACCTTGTGGGGTTGGTATGAAGGATACTGAGCTTCTGGCACAAGACCGGAAAGCTTGGAACACCCTTGTTTTTTTGGTCGGCTCTACGCACCGGGAAGGGGCATCAACCCCCCCCCCCCCCCCCCATCCCAGCAAGAGCCTTGATTTATTGATTGATTGAGGGTTCAAAGGTGTTTTTACATTTGTCAAATAAAATCAGACTTTCTGCACATCACATTAAATCTTTCTGATTTTTTCCATAATTCCCTACGGCACACGTGTCAAAGTCAAGGTTTGTGAGCCACATTGTTCTGATTTTTCGGATTTTCATTCGCTTCACCTCCTGAGGAAATTTAACAGTAGCGTAACTTTCACTACAGATCCCATAATGCACGCTTCACCTCCCAACAAAATATAACAATAGCATCATTTTCACTACAGCATATTCCTTTGCATCATATTCTTATTCTGAATTTGTGTAATTTTTAAAGGTTGTATTTTTATGGAGAGCAAAATATTTTTAGTATATTTAGTTTTTTTTTAAATAAAATGACATACAAGTAAGGGAAACTATGTCTTTTTCTTTTAACATTCACTTTCTTGTATAGTTTTGAGAGAGTATATTTTTATGGAGAGAAAAAAGAGTTATTAAGTGTTAAGTTGATTTATTCCTGTATAACATTCTCTGTCTATTTTATTCATATTTACATTTAAAACGTGTTAAAAGTTTAGTTTTATTGTGTTCAATAAAACTTTATCCTGTTCGGACAGTGACATTCAGCGTATTTTGTGTTTGAAAACAGAAAAACTTGGATTTTTAAAGCACCTTGAAAATAGGATTAGCTGTTGTCAGGGTAACAACACTTTGTTCACAGATAATATCCACCTAAATTAAGAAATATCTGTGGCAGATTTGGTTTCTGTTAAAAGAAAATAATAGTAAATAAATGTGAATTTGGTCAAATATTCACTGATTAGTACATCCATTGCACTCATAACAGTTTTCCCCCTCTGTAATTACAGACTTTGGGCTTGTGTGCTCTTCTCTTTGTGACGTTTATTTATTTTTTAAGGTTTGACTTAAGTTAGAGGATTTTTCCCCCACATTTCAGAAACATCTCATCCAAAAATAAAAAGATGTAATCCACTGAATCATTTTCCAAAATGATCTAGATATAGTCTCGGTTCATTTCTGAAGATACTTCTTTAAAAAACGTTTTGATGCCTCGCGATAGTTTAGTAAAGCAGATGCAAGTATCACCAACAGCCTTTTTTTCGTTATCTTTGAGTAATAACTGTTTTCTTGAAATAATTTGCACACGTTTGTTCTGAAAACCAGACAGTTCTAAACATTTGCAGACAACAAACATTTTAGTATAAAGAAAAGGAGTGCATCGATGTTCCCTTCGTCATCATGATCATCATGTGAGGCGCTAAAGGGCAAAAGCAAAAATGGCAACAAACCTTCAAAGTGTTTCGTCTCTAGATGAGATGTCAACAAGAACAAAGTGATGGAGAACAGTCCCCCAGAAAACCATGTTTTTCTGTCTTTTGCTCTTCGGTTCGCTGCTGTCACTCCTAAAAGTTCCATAGTCGATGTTCAAGCATCACGTACCTTCCTCTGCCTCAAACCCCCCCCCCCTCCCTCTCCGTATCTTGTGGCTGTCTGCTTATAAAGTACAACACAAAACACAAATGACCGTTTATTCTGAAGGAATTCTGTTTTTCTGGAAGATGACTGCATTTTTATATATTCATGTGATAAAGAACCAACGAAAGCTAGAAAGCTTTCGGCGAACAAAGCTTTTTTCTCTCTCAAAAAAAATAAACATATGTATATATGTCCTCCATCATGGAATTTTTTATGTTTATATATATATATAAAGATATTTAAAAAAAACAACTGTGTTTCATATTTTTTCCTTATTCTAATCATGGTGAATTAGAAGCAGACGAAAAAATGCTTGAAAAAGCTTGACTTTTCCACTCGATTCTGATGCATCCACCTGCCGACTAAAAGACCCAGGCACGTCTTTGTTTTCCCCCTCTCCGCTGGTATCTGGCTCTATTTTGTTGCACTGGCGATGTTAGGTTGGAGTTGTGAGGAGCTGTAAGCTAGTGAGAGAGTGTAAACAAAGGGATGATGGGAAATGGCAGGAACAACACTCTGCAGAAACTGTCCAAAATGCCAGTTTTTTCCCGTTTAAATCCAATGTCAGCTTCCATTTAAATATGATCATTACCTCTTCATAATCAGTACAGTTCTTTAAAATCTGCTGAAAAAAATATTTAAACAGATTTTTTCTCAAAGACTTCATCCTGTAACAGGTCTGTTGTAATTACTGACCTGTACCTAAATCAAACAAAACTTCTTCTTTCTCTCTCGGCTTGTCCCATCAAGGGTCGCCACAGCAAATCATCCTAACTTTCGAGGACCTGTCGCAAACAAAACGACTAATAATATTCTTTTTTGTATTCATGAAGATTTATAACTGCTTCCCTTGCCAATGACATTTCTGAATAACAGATTACAAATGGAAAGGGATTCACTTTAAGTTCTTGTCTGTGTTTCCCTTTAATGAGCCATCCATTTACAGACATGTAGGTGATCCACCTGGAGAAGGGGTCACCAACCCTTTTGAGACTTACGGTTATTTCATGGGCACTAAGTGGTATGAAGGGCCCCACAGGACCTGTTTACTAAAAACCTCCTATTTTTATTTGCTCATTTTACACACAAAAACATGCATGAAATTTCTAGACTCGTATTACAGGGGGGGTCAAACTCAGTTGCAGAGGGGGCCTAAATCCAAAACACACTTAAGGTTGCGGACCGAGCAAGAAAAACATTTATTGAACACGCTAAAGCTAAACTTTTAAACCTTTCAAACTTAACCTTAATTCTAACTTTTTAAACATAAATGTGAATAAAAACAGACAGGAATATTGATCCAAAATAATAAATATATTCTGTCAAAATCATGCAAATATGAACCAAAAAACAGGTAATATTAATAATTAGAAATAATAAATTAAATTATTCAGTTTTCTTAGCTCTGTTGTCATTTTCTTAGAGCTGAAGTTGTGACAAAATTTTAGCAATAAGTTCATTTCTGCTTGGTGTGTGATGTTCTGAGTGTGTCTCTGGTCCTGTGTGTGTCTTTGGTCCTGTGTGTGTCTTTGGTCCTGTGTGTGTCTTTGGTCCTGTGTGTGTCTTTGGTCCTGTGTGTTTTTTTGTCCTGTGTGTGTCTTTGGTCCTGTGTGTGTCTTTTGTCCTGTATTTGTCTTTGGTTCTATGTGTGTCTTTTGTCCTGTGTGTGTCTTTGGTCCTGTGTGCGTCTTTGGTCCTGTGTGTGTCTTTTGTCCTGTGTGTGTCTTTGGTCCTGTATTTGTCTTTGGTCCTGTGTGTGTCTTTGGACCTGTGTGTGTCTTTTGTCCTGTGTGTGTCTCTGGTCCTGTGTGTGATGTCCCGTGTGCATCTTTGGTCCTGTGTGCGACTTTGGTCCTGTATGTGTCTTTGGTCCTGTATGTGTCTTTGGTCCTGTTTGTGTCTTTGGTCCTGTATGTGTCTTTGGTCCTGTGTGTGTCTTTGGTCCTGTGTGTGTCTTTGATCCTGTGTGTGTCTTTGGTCCCATGTGCGTCTTTGGTTCTGTGTGTGTCTTTAGTCCTGTATGTGTCTCTGGTCCTGTGTGTGATGTCCTGTGTGTGTCTATGGTCTTGTATGCGTCTTTGGTCCTATGCGTGTCTTTGGTCCTGTGTGTGTCTTTTGTCCTGTGTGTGTCTTTGGTCCTGTGTGTCTTTGGTCCTGTGTGTGTCTTTGGTCCTGTGTGTCTTTGGTCCTGTGTGTGTCTTTGGTCCCATGTGCGTCTTTGGTCCTGTGTGCGTCTTTAGTCCTGTGTGTGTCTCTGGTCCTGTGTGTGTCTCTGGTCCTGTGTGTGATGTCCTGTGATGTGATGTCCTGTGTGTGTCTATGGTCTTGTGGTCCTGTGTGTGTCTTTGGTCCTGTGTGCGTCTTTGGTCCTGTGTGTGTCTTTTATCTTCTGTGTGTCTTTGGTCCTGTGTTTGTCTTTGGTCCTGTGTGTGTCTCTAGTCTTGTGTGTGTCCCTCGTCCTGTGTGTGATGTCCTGTGGGCATCTTTGGTCCTGTGTGTGTCTTTGGTCCTGTGTGTGTCTTTAGCCCTGTGTGCGTCTTTTGTCCTGTGTGTGTCTTTGGTCTTGTGTGCATCTTTGGTCCTGTGTTTGTCTTTGGTCCTGTGTGTGTCTCTAGTCTTGTGTGTGTCCCTCGTCCTGTGTGTGATGTCCTGTGGGCATCTTTGGTCCTGTGTGTGTCTTTGGTCCTGTGTGTGTCTTTAGCCCTGTGTGCGTCTTTTGTCCTGTGTGTGTCTTTGGTCTTGTGTGCATCTTTGGTCCTGTGTGTTTGTCTTTGGTCCTGTGTGTTTCTTTGGTCCTGTGTGTGTCTTTGGTCTTGTGGGCATCTTTGGTCCTGTGTGTGTCTTTGGCCCTGTGTGTGTCTTTGGCCCTGTGTGTGTCTTTGGTCTTGTGTGCATCTTTGGTCCTGTGTGTGTGTCTTTGGTCTTGTGTGCATCTTTGGTCCTGTGTGTTTGTCTTTGGTCCTGTGTGTGTCTTTGGCCCTGTGTGTGTTTTTGGTCCTGTGTGAGTCTTTGGTCCTGTGTGTGTTTTTGGTCCTGTGTGAGTCTTTGGTCCTGTGTGTGTCTTTGGTCCTGTGTGTTTCTTTGGTCCTGTGTGTGTCTTTGGTCCTGTTGGCATCTTTGGTCCTGTGTGTGTATTTGGCCCTGTGTGTGTCTTTGGTCCTGTGTGTGTCTTTGGCCCTGTGTGCGTCTTTTGTCCTGTGTGTTTTTGGTCCTGTGTGTTTTTTTGGTCCTGTGTGTGTCTTTGGTCCTGTGGTCATCTTTGGTCCTGTGTGTGTCTTTGGTCCTGTGTGTTTCTTTGGTCCTGTGTGTGTCCTTGGTCCTGTTGGCATATTTGGTCCTGTGTGTGTCTTTGGCCCTGTGTGTGTCTTTGGTCCTGTGGGCATCTTTGGTCCTGTGTGTGTCTTTGGCCCTGTGTGCGCATCTATTACTAATAGCAAGCACTGAATCACCACCCCCTACTAACCAGGCAAGAAACGTTGAGCCTGAGTCTTAATTCACTATCCTCTTAGTAGCGGCCACACATGACATAACCAAACCTGCTACCCGTGCCCCATGCAAAGCACAACCCCGGTTTGTTGAGAATGTCTCTCACATAAGCTAGCGTACAATCATATATGTCCGTTTATTTTGAGCACACCGACCACTAGCCAAATAATATTAATTTCACTTCTACTCACACCTCCCTCTCTTATGGTGAGCGATTTAATACAACCAAGATTCCCCACTTCCCACGAATCTTAAAAGCTGAAGGCGGGGCTAACCCCCAAATCGCCACAATGTACTGATTTGCTATATGAGCAGTGCTATTCCCGTAAAATGATATTTACCCTTCCAATCATTTTGTACATTGCTTTAATTGGGATAGTGATCTTTGTGTCTTTTGTGGAAATTATGTAGAAACTGTGGAAAACTTTTCTTTGAATGTTTTCATGTAAAACAGTTTTGTTCTTTTCATAATTGTCTCAAATCCAAAAATATCATTAACCCTTTAAATTGGAATACAATTTAAATTCGATTACAATTATTTGACAAAAATCGGGACTTTCCGATTAATGTACTGATAGCAATTTCAAAGCATTTCATTCATAGTTGTAAATTCTTAAAGGTGAAACCTCACATTATGGATTACTCAACAGTCTCAACCTATTCTCTAAATCTTTACATTACATGAATCATAAGAATGCCCAGACATCGTGTAATTTATTTGATCTATTTAAACTTTTTTAATAGACCCTTTTTTAACCAATTTCATAGGGGTATGCGGCCATGTAAACGCACACGCGCGCAGGCACACACGCGCAAGCACACACACACACGCACACACACACACGCACACACACACCCTAAAGCTATCTAAACACTTACACAAAACTTTTATTGTTTAAATGTATACATCCCATCACTTGTTTTCTGATTATGTGACGCGGAACCAAGGAGGAACCCAGGTGCAGGAAAGACACACAAACTGAATAACTCGACCAGACGAACCCCGACGAGGCTGATACGGATGGAGGCGATGGAAACGAGCGATCATCGTGGGGTCACAGATGTGGCGTTTAGGCACCCACTGGCGATCTGCCGGACCGTAGCCCTCCCAGTCGATCAAATACTGGATGCCACATCCTACCCTCCTGGAGGCGAGGATCTCCCGGACAGTGTAGACCGGGCCACCGTCTACCATCCGTGGAGCAGGAGGGGGATTGGGATCCGGCTGCAGGGGAGAGTTCCGAACAGGTTTCAGCTTACTAACGTGGAACACCGGATGCACCTTCATGGAGCATGGCAGGTCCAGTCTCACGGCCACAGGGTTGATGATACGAGAGATGGTAAAAGGACCGATGAATCTGGGCTGCATCTTCCCGGAACCACCCTTCAGCGGGAGATCCGACGTGGACAGCCACACCTTGTCTCCAACCCTGCAGTCTGGAGCAAAAGACCTTCGCCGGTTAGCCACCATAGCGAGACGCTCCTGGTTCCGTAGGAGCTCCAGCCTGAACCTGCTCCAGGTGTGACAACATCGTCTCACAAATGCCGCTGGCCCCGAGGAGGTCGCCAATTGCTCCTGGTGTGGGAACAAGGGAGGCTGAAAGCCATAGGCAGCCTGAAAGGGAGAGTACCCAGTAGTGTTGACCAGGAAGTTATGGGCGTTCTCAATCCATGGGAGCTGCGAAGACCAGGTCTTGGGGTTCTTTCCACACATGGCTCACAGCGATGTCTCCAGATCCTGATTATACCTCTCTACCTGGCCGTTAGTCTGAGGATGGAAACCAGAACTCAGACTGACCTTGATCCCGAGGAGGTTGCAAAACTCCTTCCAGAAGGCTGCAATGAATTGTGGGCCCCGGTCCGACGTGATGCTCAGAGGAAGGCCATGAAGGCGAAACAAGTGATGTGAAACCAGGGTGGCTAGTTCTTTGGCTGAAGGAAGTCTCTGCAGGGGTATGGCATGGGCTAACTTAGAAAAACGGTCAATGATAGTGAGGATAACCGTTTTACCTCGAGAAATTGGTAATCCAGTGATGAAGTCCATAGCAACGTGGGACCAAGGTCTAGACGGCACAGGTAGAGGGTGGAGTAGCCCGGCAGGGGGGAGTCCTGGGGGTCTTGACACTAGCACAAACACGACAGGCTGACACAAAAGCACATATGTCAGAAGACATCGAGGGCCACCAGAACCGCTGGGCAATGAGGAAACCTCTCCTTGTAACCCCTGGATGACAGGCCAGTCTGGAAGAGTGCCCCCAAAGAGTCGGCCCTCCGGACAGCCGGCAGGGATAGTGGCAGGATCTGGAATGGAAGCCTGTACCTGTCGCTCCAGTGACCAGCGGGTGGCTCCGAGCACCATGCGGGAGGGGAGCACAGGCATGTCTTCAGCAGGTCTCTCCTCCTCCTCCAGTTAGTACTGACGGGAGAGTGCGTCTGGTTTGGTATTTTTACTTCCCGGTCGATAGGAGAGGGTGAAATCGAACCTGTCGAAGAACAGAGTCCACCTAGCCTGGCGGGGAGTGAGGCCCTTGGCAGACCGGATGTACTCAAGATTCTTGTGGTCAGTCCAAACTAGAAACGGCTGCTCAGCTCCCTCCAGCCAGTGGCGCCACTCCTCCAGGGCCACTTTCACAGCTAGAAGTTCTCTGTTCCCTATATCGTAGTTTCTCCGCAGGAGTGAGCTTGCGGGAGAAATACGCGCAGGGATGTACTTTGTTATCGGACGCTCTCTGTGACAACACAGCCCCCACACCAGACTCAGAAGCATCCACCTCCACAATGAATTGCTTGGAGGGATCAGGCTGAGTCAGTATAGGGGCCGCAGAGAAGCGTCTCTTCAGTTCACTAAAAGCCTTCTCAGCTTCTTCGTTCCAAACAAAACGCACCTAATCAGACGTAATCCTATGAAGGGGTGCAGCAACGCCACTGAAACCTCTAATAAAACGCCTGTAATAATGGGCGAACCCCAAGAAGCGCTGAAGTTGCTTCTTACCAGAGGGAACTGGCCACTCCAGGACGGCCTGAACCTTGGAGTCGTCCATCTGGACCTGCCCAGGAGAGACCACATACCCCAAGAACCGAGTCTGCGTAGTGTGGAATTTGTATTTTTCGGCCTTGCAGTAGAGGTGGTTCTGTAGGAGGCGCTGGAGGACGGCTCTGACGTGCTGCACATGAGAATCTAGGTCAGGAGAAAAAAAGAAAAATCAAAATATCGTCCAGATAAACGAACACAAGTTTGTTTAGCATGTCCTTCTGAACATCATTGATCAAAGATTGAAACACTGCAGGAGCATTTGTTAGTCCAAAAGGCATAACTAAATATTCAAAGTGTCCACTAGGAGTGTTAAACGCTGTCTTCCACTCATCACCCTCTCTCACCCGGACTAGATGATATGCGTTCCTGAGGTCCAACCTAGAAAACATACATGCCCCACTCAGCAGGTCAAATGCAGTGTGCAGCAGGGGTAAGGGGTAGGTGTTACGTACGGTGATCTTATTCAAACCCCTGTAGTCAATACAGGGTCGCAGGCCCCCGTCTCGCTTACCCACAAAGAAAAAACCCACCCCAGCAGGCGAGGAAGAAGGTCCAATAAGCCCTGCCTGTAAACTGTCCCGCAGGTACGAGTCCATAGCCTCTCGTTCAGGCGGTGATAGGGGGTAAATATGCCCCTTTGGGGGTTGGGTCCCCGGCAGAAGATCGATGGCACAGTCATAAGGGCGATGGGTAGAGATTTGGCCCATACCTTACAAAACACAGAACGTAAATTGTGATAAACAGACGGAACCTTACAAAGATCTGGAGGGTCTGGAGATTGTTGAACCTCAACAGCTTTACGAACTGAGGCAGAGGAAAGCCAATTAAGCAAACAAAAGGGGCTCCATGACAAAAACCGCCCCGAAGCCCAGTCGATGTGAGGTTTGTGTCTGCTCAACCAGGGCAACCCTAAAATAACAGGAGGTTTAAGGGACTCAACAACATAAAATGACACGGTCTCAGAGTGGTTTCCAGAAAAAGACACAGAAATATTAACAGTACGAACAGAAACCTTGTGTATGAGGGTCCCATTAATGGCATGAATGTCCAATGCTGGAAACAGAGGTTCGGTGGGTATTTTCAGTCTGTCCACCACCTCCTGGGAGATCAGATCCCCATCAGACCTCGAGTCAATAAGAGTGTCAAATTCCACCTGGGCTCCAGCATATGCCACCAAAAACTTGGTGGAGGGACGAGAAGGAGAGGAAAAAGAATGGTTGCGAATTACCAGTTTCCTCACTGCTGGGGAGCCCTGGCCTTTCCCTGACAGTTGCGCACAACGTGTCCCGAACGTCCACAATAAAGGCAAAGTCCCTCCCGCATGCGGCGCTGCCAATCAGCCGGAGAGAGACGGCCAGCTCCGAGCTGCATGGGCTCCGGGGAAAGACACACAAACTAAATAACTCGAAGGGGCTTTTAATGCCGAGAGCAAAGCTAGAGATGCGAGTAAACCACAACGCTGCAACAATGACAGAGGGTTCAGAGCAACTTAAGAATGGAACAAATCAGGAGCACATGAGAACCAGCTGTGAACACCTGTGAGCAGGGAGGGGAGGAGGGACCTCCAGGAGGAGTGCAGCTGAGCAGCAGGAGGCTTTCCTTGACAGATTATGGATATGACCCAGCACAACATTTTTGTGAGCTATTTTCAACCGTGTTTTGCCTCAATAATTCCTCAAATTTGTGTGGTGAAGGCCGTTCAGAAGAATGTACTCTCCCTGTACCTCTCTGTTCTCCTCCCTCTTCATCATCAGCTGATCGTCTCTCTTTCTCTCATCTTCATCTGAACCTCTCTCCTCATTTTTCTTTGTTGGGACTGACTTGTCATGTATGTCTGCACTTGTTTTCCCAAAATAAGTGCAGAAGGTCAGCAGAAGTTCAAACCAGAATGAGCATCTAGGTTTTTTTTTACTTTAATAGTTGAATTATTCCTACCTGAAGTCACCACTGCTCTCTTTTATATCAGATGCATCACCAACCTCATGTCTGTCTCCTTCCCCTCTTGTCTGTGTTCTTCTCCACTAAATCATATGGCCAAGCAAAAATTATTCTATGTTTTAAAGGAATAAAATATCTTGCTAATGCATGTTTTTTTTTTTATAAAGAATACTATTTCATAATGACTGACTCGGTATTAACTGGCTTTGCCCTGAACGTCCACCATAAGGCCAATGTTTCTTTCCTCCATCTGTCCTGATTCTTTCTCCCTTTTCTCATCTTTCTCTCCTTCCTCACAGCTGTGTTATATTATCTTTATGATAGGAAGAATTTCAAAGAATACAGATACTAAACTTTAAGTACAAATAGGTTTTTTTAATTGTAAATTATGTTTTTGTTGGACATCAGTTAGTGGTGGGATAGAATAGAATAGATTTCTTTATTGTTGTCAGAAATCTCCAAATATTCAACTTAAATCCAAAATGTTGTTCAGCCAAAGTGATATTTAAAGCAACAGGGTGTAAACTAAATAGTCATTCAAAAAACAATAATTTTCCAAACTTATAATATAAAAAGAAACAAAAACACCTATTAACAAGAGCGTTATCCAGCACATTCTCGCGGACACGTGCTGGATTGCGCTCTCTGTTTATTAAATGCAAAACATTTAATAAACTGTTAACAAAGTTAATTGATAAATCTGTTAAGCTTGTAAGCAGTTTAGTAATATTGACTATGAAGACAATGTTCTGACTTTAGTGGTTTTTTGTGGTAAAAGGATTGTACACTTTAGATGAGTTACTGCAAAACACTTAATAAACTGTTAAAGTTAATTAATACATTTGTTAAGCTTATAAGCACTTTATGAATATGGATTTTGAAGACAAGTCTGTTTTTAGATGCTAATAATAAATCTTATTAACACTTTCAGGTATTTGCAAGACATATAAAATGCAATTAAATATATTACTAGCATCTTTCACATTAATAAAGCCTATTAATTTGTTAAGTTAATTAATAAAATCAATTAAGCTTATTAACAATTAGGCTTGCGTGAGACATAATGCTAATAAATGTCTTAAGCTACGTTCAGGGGCAGGGCTTAACGCTCGATTCCAATTTTTTGAAAAAAATTCGATTTTTTTTTTTGCAAGGTTGTTCACATTTCCAATTAATAATACATTTTGGGTATCACTGCGATAGCTTAGTGGAGAAAGTGGGAGTGTGAGCTGTGGGAGGGGGAGGAGCTGGCAGCACAGTCTCTCTCTAAAAGGGCGGTTCCTCACTTATCTACATCACAATGCAGGAGCCCGCTCGTTTTCATCGATTGGGAGCGGCTGGTGCTCAGAACGCAGGTTGTTGGAGGAATACCCAGAAATGCGTGGACGAATCAAGATACCACCATGGTTTTTTTTATGATGAATCAACATTGTTAGACATTGAAAAGCTCAAAAGTGGATTTTGTATAAAATAGACCCTTTAACCAAACAAAGCAAAGCTCCATCTCTGCTGTTTGATGATCAAACTCCTTTCCTCCGTCTCCATGTTCTCTTCTGTTATCTTCTTCTATTGTGTGTTCAGCATCAAGACAGAGGCTTAGAGTGGAAACTGCAGAGAAGGACGATCTGAAAAACACCACAATAGAACAACTCCATGAATGAAATGAAAGATGAATCAACAGAGGAACTGAGATTAAAGGTGAGAATGAGAGCAGACAGAACAACAGACACAGACCAGAGCTTCACACAGTCAGAGGAAAGTTTCACTGACCTCCTCTCACTGAGACTCTGCTCTTCTTCCACATTTTCTACAGAGATAAAGAGACGAGTATTTTGATTTCTTGTTTCTGAATTTTTAGCTGAAATATTATTCAAAATGAAATAATACAAACAAGAAAACATAAACAAGTCAATTTTCATAACATTTCTTGTTATTTCAAAAGTTTTCTTTTTTAAGTTAAACGATTCTTTTCCTCTTAGCTTTTTTTTTATATTGAGTCTTTAATGGTCCAAAAATCTGCAACTAACCTAAAGTTTGTGAGTCTTTGAACGTTTGTTCATGTAAGACCATGAAGAGACTTGGATTATTGTGTTACAGTTTAGAACATTTGATGATGTCACTCTATTTTAGAAATGTGGTTATCACTAAAACAAACTTGAAACATATACATATTTTATAAAAGACGGTTTATCTTTAGAGATTAAAGAAAACACTTGACACTACATTTAATGCAGGTTAATTATATGAAATAACTATAAACACTATTAATGATCACATTAATCATTTAAAACATCTAATAAAGGCTGATTTCATTTTTTTAAATATTTGCCATAAATTTATGTTAGAAAAAAATATGAGAAGTTTATAAAAGCCATATGCTGTATTTATATAACATGTATTTGAAGAGAAAAAATGTTGGCAATCATGAATGTTGATCTCTTATAATTTTATGACTTTAATAAATGTCATAAAACAGATATTTTCAGTTACTGAAGGTATATAATATATTAGTATAATAAATACATTTAAATGTCTCATTAAAATCAAAGCAGAGATGCTTTATTTTATTGCACAACTACCTGATTTAGTTTTCCAAATAAAAAGTGGATTTCCTTTTTTTTCCCCAGAAACATAAATGTATCTTATTGTTTGATTTTTAGTTTTATTAATCCTAAATAAGATATTTAATCATTTTTCACGTCTTTTGATAATATCATACTTTACTGAATGTCCTCATTTTTGGAGACGTCTTAAATAATTCTTTGTAATTCTTTATTTATAATAAATAAAGTAACATTTGATCTAATTTAGACGTGAAAATAAAAACAAAAAAGGTGAAAATACTTTTATTTTTTAAATAATTTAATGTCTGAAGCTAAAACAGAAGAACTCACCTGTGGAAGCAGACGACTAAAATGATGCAACACAGAAGAACTCCTGCTCCAATCGAGAATTTCAGAGAAGAATAATCCCAATAACCTGAATAATGGACGTCTGAAATTCAATTCAATTCAATTCAATTCAATTTTATTTGTATAGCCCAAAATCACAACAACAGTCGTCTCGATGGGCTTCGAAGTAAAACATGAAATCAAAAGGATCACGAATACAAAGAGTTCAATAGAAAAATACTAAAATGAACTAACAAACTGACTAAGCTATACTGGCATCCCTGCCCTTAGACCCCCCTTCGCGGTAAGGAAAAACTCCCAAAAAAACCGGATTCCGGAAAAAACGAAGAAACCTCAGGGGTGCCCACATGAAGGAGGGATCCTCCCCCAGGACGGACAGGCGATTTACCAGAAATCTTAGAGAAGAATTAACTTATCTAAATCTACAACTACATATATAAAAGTCCAGCAGACGAGCTTCATCCAGCCGTGGTTATCGGGACAGTCAAAGGCGCGAGTCGAGCCGGAGACAGGAACCACAGCCAGGTGTAGGAGCAGGAGCAGAGACGAGGTACTCGGTCAGGTACAGAGCAGAGACGAGCCAGAGATGAGCCAGAGGCAGGATCCACAGCCAGGTGTAGGAGCAGGAGCAAAGGCGAGGTAAACGGTCAGGAACTGGAGCACGGATGAGCCAACTGGAGTCTGGAAGCACTCCCACTCCCCAGGAGGGGAGAGGAAAAGAGGGACAATACATGAATCGCACTGCACCAAACAGAGGCATGGAGAACTAAATGATAAATTATGATCAAGAATAGAGGAGAGGAAGGGTAGAAGTAAAAAAGGAAAGAGGACAGAACCCCAGTGTACCATAGTTACCCCAGCTTCAACTTCTAGCAGCCTTTTAAAAGAAATAGTTATTATTAAGTTTAATTTAAACAAACTAACATTAAGTTAAATAATCTCTGAATACTAACTAGTCTGACAATAAGCCTGTCCAAAGAGGAATGTTTTCAGTCTAGCTTTGAATGTAGAAACTGAGTCGGCCTCTCTTATATGAGCTGGGAGTTTATTCCATAAGACAGGGGCTTGGTGGCTAAACGCTCTACCTCCAACCGTACTTTTACCAATTCTAGGAACCACAAGCAGTCCTGCATTTTGCGAGCGAAGTGTTCTGATTGGTTGGTAAGGGACTATGAGGTCCTTAATATAGGACGGGGCCATTCCATGTAAGGCCTTATAGGTTAACAGGAGGATCTTGAACTTAATTCTAGAATCAACTGGGAGCCAATGGAGCGAAACTAACACAGGAGTGATGTGATCTCTTCTGCTGGTTCCAGCTAACAATCTAGCAGCTGCGTTCTGAACAAGCTGGAGACTTCTTAAGGAACTCTTAGGACACGCTGCTAACAAGGAGTTACAGTAATCCAGCCTCGACGTAACAAATGCATGGATGAGTTTTTCAGCATCACTCTTAGAAAGTATATTTCTGATCTTAGCAATATTCCGCAGGTGAAAAAAGGCAGTTCTACACGCCTGAGATATATGAGCCTTAAATGATAAATCCTGGTCAAGTAAAACCCCAAGGTTTCTAACTGTGGAATTGGGGGCTATACTTATACCATCCAGGGAGACTATCTGAGCAGACAGAGCATCTCTGAGGTTTTTAGGACCAAGTATAATGACCTCAGTTTTTTCTGGGTTCAAGAGGAGGTAATTAATTGTCATCCAGGTCTTGATGTCACTGATGCAGGCGTTCAGTTTCTCTATCTGGTCATTCCGGTCAGGCTTCATGGATAAATACAACTGCGTATCGTCGGCATAACAATGAAAATTAATGCTGTGTTTCCTGATTATGTTTCCTAGGGGTAACATATAAAGCGTAAACAGGATCGGTCCCAAGACTGAGCCCTGTGGGACTCCATAGTTGACTCGAGTGCACTGAGAGGAATGGCCATTTACATTAACGAACTGATACCTATCAGACAGATAGGATTTAAACCACTGGAGAGCAGATCCTCTGATCCCTATGTCCTGCTCTAATCTATGGAGTAAAATACCGTGGTCGATAGTGTCAAAGGCAGCACTGAGGTCCAACAGGACCAGAATAGAAAGTAGTCCCTTTTCTGAGGCCAATAACAAGTCATTAGAGACTCTAACTAGTGCAGTTTCCGTACTGTGGTGAGGTCTAAACCCCGACTGAAAGTCTTCAAAGTGGCTGTTGTCCTGTAGGTGGCAGTAAAGCTGCTTAACTACAACTCTTTCTAGGATTTTAGAAATAAAGGGCAGGTTTGATATCGGTCTATAGTTGGCCAAGATGCTAGGATCCAAACTGGGCTTTTTCAGAAGAGGTTTAACAACTGCATATTTAAAAGACTGTGGCACGTAACCCGTTTCCAGAGAGGCATTTATCATTGTTAATATGGGATCATTAATTAGGGGAAAAGTTTCTTTAAAAAGTCTAGTGGGAATTGGGTCTAACAGACACGTTGAGGATTTGGAGGACGTAATAATTGATGTTATTTCCGCTTGATCCACAGCAGTGAAGCAGTCTAATGTTACAGAGGTTTCTATGGATGCCTCCATTTCTACCGCTTCAGCCTGTTCTGGGCTGATAGTAGGAATAACTTGATTTAACTTATGTCTAATATTTGAGATTTTACTATCGAAAAATGTAAGAAAATCATCAGAGCTGAGAGAAACAGGAACATGTGGTTCTACTGAGCTCTGACTGCGAGTTAATTTAGCTATAGTGCTAAAAAGAAATCTTGGATTGTTTCCATTCTCTGATATTAAGGTTGAATAGTACTGGCTTCTAGCTCTACGCAGAGCTTTTTTATAATTTAATAGGCTATGTTTCCAGATATTCAGAGACTGCTCTGAACCGGAGCGGCGCCATTCTCTTTCCAACTTACGGGTTTCTCGTTTAAGAGAACGAGTTTCAGCGTTAAACCACGGTGCTACTCGGTTTTGTCTGACGAACTTAGGTTTCAAGGGGGCAACAACATCGAGTGTACTCCTGAGGGCTTGTAAGGCATCATTAACAAAGTGGTCATTTATACTAGGACTGATACTATGGGAGCTGGTCTCAGAGTATTTTCTCAGAATATCACTAAGTACTGGCTGAACTGTGTGTTTAAACTCAGACACAGAACGGTCAGTTAAGATTCTTCTAAGCTGTTTCTTATTCACTGGGGCAGAAGGATGTTCCAGTGTAAGCTGGAAGGTAATCAGAAAGTGATCAGAAATGATGGGGTTAAGAGGAAGGACACTCAGCTGGCTGATCTCTATCCCATGGGTTAGAACAAGGTCCAGGGTGTGCTTATGACAGTGAGTGGGTTCATTCACACTTTGGGTGAAACCAACATCATCTAATAAAGCTGCAAAAGCCTTTCCTAGGCAGTCACTGGGGTCATCAACATGAATATTAAAATCCCCTAATATTATAATTTGATCAGAATCTAAGACAATAGTCGATAGGAAGTCGGAAAACTCAGTTTAAAATTCTGAATATGGGCCGGGGGGGCGATAAATAATTATGAGTAAAACAGGTTTTCGAGTTTTCCTGTTTGGGTGACTTAAAGACAATATGATGCTTTCAAATGAATTATAAGCATTTTTAACTTTAGGGCTGAGAAGTAAGCTAGACTGTGATATTACTGCCAAACCACCTCCTTTCCCTGAAATCCTGGATTTCTGATAGTTAGCATAAGTGGGGGGGGTTGCTTCATTCAATCTAACATAGTCATCCTGATGGAGCCAAGTTTCTGTTAAGGCTAAAAGACTAAGATTGTTATCAGTAATTAACTCGTTGACTAAGAGGGACTTGGAGGAAATGGATCGAATGTTTAATAAACCGCATTTAATGACATCATAATTCTGCTTGTGAGAACTGCTGTCTGTCACTTTAAGGTTTCTATGACACGCTCCTTTCATTTGTCTTTCAGCACATAAGCTAAAGCTAGGACCTGCTTGACTTTCCCTGCATGGGTTTTGCACCGGCACTAACCCTAAGGGAGGCTCAGAGGAGCGTTTTACACTGCTGCTCTGCGCCCGGGTCTCGTCTCTGGATTGTCAGGTTAACAGACTAAGGCTAGCAGAAATGTTTCTAGAAAGAAGAGCGGCACCGTCCCGAGTGGGATGGACGCCGTCTCTCCGCATGAGACCGGGCTTCCCCCAAAACGCGCTCCAGTTATCCACAAAACCAACGCCGTTTTCTGGGCACCATCTAGAAAGCCAGCGGTTAAATGATGAAAAGCGGCTGTACATTTCATCATTGACTAAGTTCGGCAGGGGACCAGAGAAAATTACAGTGTCGGACATCGTCTTAGCCAGTTTACACACCGAAGTTACGTTTAACTTAACCACCTCTGACTGTCTCCGTCGGGCATCATTACCGCCTGCGTGAATCACGACTCGACGGAACCTGGACTTACTCTGAGCTAACATCCTAAGGTTCCCCTCGATGTCACCAACTCTGGCCCCCGGATAACACCTGACAGTAGCCGCTGGGAGCTCCACGTTTCTAACTTCAGAAGAGCCTATAACCAGAGTTGAGTGTTCAGCGGGTGTGTCGCTGAGGGGGGAGAACCTATTACTAACGTGGAGTCTCGGGTGCTCTAAGTTTTTGCGTTTAGCACTATGTTTCCTCCCAACCGGTACAAACCCCTGACTGTCTCCCGGCTGTTGGGAGGGCGCTGGGGTGCTAGCTAAGTTAGCCCTGGTAGCGCGGCCCGCGCTACGAGTAACGACCTGGCTAGCCGGCTTAGCTTCCACTGTGCGGAGCCGCGCTTCTAACTGCTCCAGCCTGGCCTCCAAGTCTAACACAAGACTACACTTAACACACCTACCCCTATCTTCACTAAAGGAGGCAGGATCATCACTAAACAGATGGCACATGGGGCAGGAGAGAGGAGGAGAGGCGGAAGGAGTGGTGGTGGCCATACTATGTTCTAAGCTAAGGCTAGCGGTGTTTAAGTAAAGAGAAGTGGTTTATTTAGCAAAATGAGAAAAGTGAACAGCAAGCGGTTTAACAGTGGTGAATTCGCTAATAAAAGGTACTAGATGTGAATATTAACCCAGATAACCCTTAGAGTAAGCAATAGTAGTAAGGCTAATGCCAAACAAGAGGACAGCAGTCACACAGCTAGCACTGGGAATAGCTCACCCGGAAATGACGTCACATGTCAATGAATTTAAATAAAAAAGTCATGTCGATGGTTTAAAGTTGCCTTCAGGTAAATTCCTCTACTTCAACTTTTTTCTGTCTTAACATACATACCTTTAACTTCTTCAGACACAGTCAGATTCCATGTAATTTCTTTAAATCCTTTGCTGTCAGTTAGAGTACAACTATAAAGTCTTTCATCTTCATCTTGAACGTTCAGTATCATTAACTTTGTAGGAAGGTCTATCTCTAATTTGATCTTAGAAGAAGAGAAATTTGAAACAGTGGCATTGAGAATGATGGAATGATGAAATGCTAAATTGTCTTTGGTCCATCTGATTTCTGCTGGGTTTTCCAGTGACACGTTACAAGTTAAAGTCACTGAATCTCCTCTGGAAACCTTCATGCTTCTGTGTTCAGGTAACGGTGCAGCTGAGGGTTGAAACATATAACAAGTTATAAACGTTGCAGCATCAACATCAATGAAATCCTGCATCATTTCCAGAAAGTGTTTTTAGTACCTGCAAAGACACGCTGAGCCTGAAACATCTGGCTGTGTTCCTCCAGAACATGATGACCATCAGAGAGCAGAAGACAAACTGGAACAGCAAGCTGTGGTCTCTGATACATGTTTGGAGGAGGGACTGAGAAAAAGGAAGTGGTTAGATGCTGCTTTGCTAGGTGTTGAAGTACATTTTGAAACTTTGATGTAAAAGTTTAAAGCCATGTTCATTATTTTCAGTACAGGTTTTGGTTTTCTGTGTCTTCATAGAAAGCTCTTGGAAGATGCAGAAGTTCTGGTGTTGCAGCTACAACAGTTTAAACAACTTTTATCAAAGTAAGTCACAGATCTAACAGGGTTCCTGACAAACTAATGCTAACAAACATGAGAACTGTTGTAGATTAAAATAATGTACATTAACACAGATTGTTGCTTTAAAATGATCATTTCTATTTAAGTGGTTTTGTCTCTTTTGAGACCTAAGTTTCTCAAACGATGCAGCAGCTCAATGTCAGCTAAAGAGAAACCAGCAGCATTCTGTGGAGCAAACATGTGGCGTCGTATACAGAAAGTTTGTGGTTGTGATGCATTTGTGTTGGTTAATTGTAGTAAAAGAAATGTAGTTGTTACAGCAGTTGTTGTTACAGAGAGAACATAAAACCTCAATCTGCATGACATGGGATAAGATCTGATTCATGTTATTTAAATAGTTTCACCACTTATAGGCCCAGTTCTGTTTTTTAAAGTATTGTTTCTCAGATGCCGAAAAGCCACCGCTCTTCATGTGACCTTTTTTTTTTAGCCCACTTGGACCTTCTCTGCTGTCTGTGAATAATGTGGAATCAGTTTTTCCTTATTTAATTCTTTATTTTCTTTACGTGTCTGTGAATTCTTGAGGGCAGTCAACAGCTAATGACCACTTGTTAGTGTTTTGACTATTTCTTAAAACGATTAAAAATAAAAATAAATCAAACTAAAATGTGGTGGATTTACCATTAATGCTTGCTACTTGTTTGTTTGTAAACATACAGTGGTGGTCAAATGTTTTCATATATTTCATATTTAATATACAGTTGATTGTCTTGGAAGAAATTCAAGGAATCTGGAAAACTTGATTTTAGATCGGTGAATTGGATTGTTCAGGATAATACCCTTTAGAACAAATATGTGTAAAAGTTTATATACTGAATGTTTGTGATTGTGACATATTTGTGACAGTTAATCATAATAAAATATAACTGGTTCAGTCAGTTTTAGTTCTGTTTCCTTCACAGTAGTTATGAAGCCGAACACAGAACTAGAAAAAAGGTATTTGCTTCCAGGATCTTCTTGCTCAAAGGTGTCAGACACACCTTGCCATGAGGACAGGCAAAGGAATGATGAAGGCATATAAAGCGTTCCCAGAGGTCTTTTATTTATTATTATGCCATTTGTAGCCAAAATTTAAAAGTAAAAAACTGTCATTTTCTGGGACTTAGTTTCCGCAGAGCAGCAGGAGTTCAATAGAAATTCCCCTCCAAGTTGTAGATGGGATTGTTCCAATCATCCCTTTGTTTGCTCTCTCTCCCTCTATCTTACAGCCCTTACAACCTCAACCTTACATTAGCGGTGCAACAAAAATGGTGAACAGTGTTGAAGCTATCCAGCCGTATAGTGTTGATCGAGATTCCAGCCCAGGCGAGGAAAACCAGGACCTACCTGGCTGTGTCTGTCTTCAAGTGGATGCATCAGAATGAAGTGGAGCAGGGAGCTTGTGGCCCACTGATTGTATCTCCTAACACTGCTACAGGCTTTTTAAAACAAGTTTTTTTTCCCCATCTGGTCATTGATTCACAATAATGTGAATAAAGAAATATTCAGAAATGCTTTTTAATCTTAATTTACCTTAAATCTCAATCATGAGAAACTTGCTACAAGAACAAGTTAAAAGCACAAGTTTCAATGGAGTGGGTCTTTAATACTAAAGTACCTCTTTAAACTTATGAGTGCTCAGCACCACTAGTGGTTATCTGAGAGAGGCAGCTAAGGCCTGGCAAAAACCACAGCTAAATACAGTCGGGCTTAGTACAGATAGGCTGCAAGTGTGTTGGGAATCTTCACCGGTAATTCTGCACACCTGTGGGAGAAAAAAAGAAGACAATCAGAAGACAGCACTAAAATATGACCAGGAGATGGAGACAGAGGGACCATGACACCCTCAACTTTGCACTATTTTTCTTTCCAGTTCAATAACACAGTTTGTGCTCATACAAGCAGATCTGTGAAAGCTTTGACGTCAGATATTGTTCTGATTGTATCTGTTTTGTTACTTATTCTATGATTTATTTGCATTTAGAGTTTTATGCAGACTGTGGAAAATTGTGACCCTTGCTGGAAAAAAGAATAAAAAAGGAAGTATAGAGTAATGGTTTTCTGCACCCACCAGAGGAAAGCCAACACTTTAACCTTTGTTCAAACTAAAACCCCAACATCACTCAAGATCAAATGAAATTCCATTCCGAGATAGATCTCAGACACACAATTCAGACATTTTGTCACTGAAAAACAACATTTTGTCAATTGTGAAACTGAGAAAACTGAGGCTGACTTATTTCTTGAAACTGTGGTCGTCCAGGTCTACAAGTCCTCCCACTCACTAATGTCTGCCTGCACTCACTCACTCACTCACTCACTCACTCACTCACTCACTCACTCACTCACTCACTCACTCACTCACTCACTCACTCACTCACTCACTCACTCACTCACTCACTCACTCACTCACTCACTCACTCACTCACTCACTCACTCACTCACTCACTCACTCACTCACTCACTCACTCACTCTCTCTCTCTCTATGTATAGCAACTAAGAAAAAAACAAATACCTGAAACAAAACATGGAGAATAGAGATGGTACTTAAGTGAAACATAACAGGAGCATTGAGAGGAAACAGTCAAGAGCCACTGAAACTACAGATCTGTAATAACTAGGTAAAAAGGTTAAAAAGAAAAACTCAAACTCTAATGCTTAAGTGTGTAAGACTGTACGCAATTGCTCAGCTTAAAGTGAACCAGAGTTTGTTTTCCCCGGTAATCAAGAACAAATTTTCAGTCTGAATACACTCTAGCAAACCCTGGTCCGGGACCAGGAACCGCTCTCTGACCCATCTTTGAAGTGGTCTCGGTTTGTTTCTAATGGGACTGAACTCCGGTTCACTCTGAGTTTCCTCAACAATGAGACACTTAGTGAAATGTGGTCGGATGAATGCAGGCTCATTAAAACACCTGTCAAACTCAAGGCCCGGGGGCCAAATGGGACCCGCCATATCACTTTATGTGGCCCACGAGAGCATATTTCAATGTTTGCAAGTCTTATGTGTGTATGCAGACGAAATGTTACTCGTAGCACAGTTTTATATTTTTATTTTATTTTGAAAATTTGATCCTTCATCAATGTAGTTCTGTGGGTTTTAATAAGCAAACAAAATGTAACAGGATTTATAGAGTAACAAGTAAACATATGTTTTCTATGCAACTGTAATGGTCATTTTAAAAAGTTATAATAAATAAATAATGAGTTATTTAACATTAAGGAGTACTTACATTTATTTTTTATTACATGTAGTTACATGCATAATTATTTATTTATCCTTTATTTAACCAGGAAAGTCCCATTGAGATTAATAACCAATTTTCCAAGGGAGTCCTGGCCAAGAGGCAGCACATTTCAATACAAAAAATACATAAAAGCAAACATAATCAAAAATACATATATCATAAAAAAATATTGCACATTATTGTTTAAGATTCTGATGCTTTTAGCTTTTTCTTAAATACATTTAAAGATACTAGTTAAGTTATTTTCCAGTCTTTCTGCAGCATATTCCAAGCAAAAGGAGCACAGTGGACGAAGGCTTTTCCCCTAGTTCTGTGCGGGCAAATGGAACAGAAGGCAACAACTGCTCTTTAGATCTTAAGGAGTAAGATTCCACACTTCTCCTTGTGATTAAAGAACAAATGTAGGGAGGCAGTGATCCAAGTTACATAAGCATATGTTACATTTGGCCCTTTGAGGACAACCACTATGCTGATGTGGCCCACGGTAAAAAATGTGTTTGACACCCCTGCATTAAAACAACTTTTAACGTGATACACATAAATCATAAACACTTATCAGCGTACCTTCCAAGTCATCCGTTAACTGAGGAGGAGGGTCCAAAAGCAGGGATGCCCAGTTTAGCTTAGTCTGTTTAGTTTAGTTTAGCCATTATCTACTGAATTGTGTGACTTCATGTTCTTTATGGTTTTATGTTCATTATACAATTACCAGTATGAAGCCCATTGAGACGAATGTTGTTGTAATATTGGGCTACATGAATAAAATTAAATTGAATCTTTAGCCACCAGGAGCGATGAGGGTTCAGTGTCTGCCCCAAGGACACTTCAACACAGACAGGCAAAGCGGGAACATGAACAAGAAGTTGGCAGCTCTACCTCTGCAACATGGGCAGAGTATATAAGTACATGTGAAGTAACTGGATTTTGCTAGATAGGACTGTAGATAAAGGTTTGTACCCTTTCAGTTTCTTGCACACAGAAATGAATGAATAATGACCCAGAGACAATACTTAGCTTTGTGGAAGTTTTACTTCGTACAAACAGCAGACATTTTGTACGAAGGGTTACAGACAGATGAACAGGCTGCTGCATTCAAAAGTCTGAACAAAGAAAACAGGGAATGGGCTTGGCATATAAACCCTGTATTTGCATATTCAGAAGATCATCCGATGGACCCTGGTGTGAAAATCACACCCACAGGTTGTTGCAGGCTAGATGCTCGAAGGTCACGGAGCTTCAAGTGTCAGATCTCTCTGAGGTTATCACAGACATTTTCCAGAGCACAGGCACCAGCACACACAAAGATAAAAAGGGAGTATGCTGGAGGAATGTTACGAGACAATAGTCTTGGTTGTGCTTTCTTCAAATATAATATAATTTTGAGATGATAATACATAATGAATCAAGTTTAAACCATTAGTGTAATTAAAAGTAAAAGTTAGTGTAATAAAACTAAAAGGGAGTTTCTAACTATTCTGTTTCTAATTATTCCTAACACTACAGTACAAAACAATGGAAGTAAAGTGTAGGAAAAAAGAAGTATAGTATTGAAAAATATTTTGAACATATATTAAGAATGTTTTTTCTTCCCAATTGATTACAATTGGGGACAGTTTCTATATAACTTTAGTTATGTAGGGGGTATTTAAAGAGGAAGACTCTATGAAGCGCGCAAGCTATTTAAAAAAAAACGAATATTAGGAATAATACAGTATTTTAATTGAATACATGCGACTGTATTTTCATAATACAGTCCTGTTCTTTTCAAGGGACAAAGATCAGCAAGACATTTAGCCCACTTCCTTTTCTCTGCACCTCCTTCTCTCTAATTCTAGCAGCAACAGTTTCCTGTCTTTGCTTTTCTTTTATAGTCCAATGGTCGTCATGTTCAGCCTGAACCTAGCTGCCCTGCTAGTCGCTCTTTTCTCAGACTTTCGGGTCCATGCTGGTAAAGACACGTTGTTGGTTTACGCTTTCATCCAGATCAAAGCCTGTTTCTTACTTATTACTTATGACCTGTTTTAACTCTCAGCTCCATCACCACCTGTACACAGAAGGGAGGTTCGCAGAGGAGACGCAGTCACCTTGACTTGTAACGTGTCCATGGAAGAGGCAGCAGACATCAGATGGACCAAAATAAATTCCTTTTTTCTTTATTCCATCGTCCTCAATGCCACTGTTTCAAATTTCTCTTCTCCCAGACTGAGAATAGAGACCGACCTCCCGACTAGGTTGACGATACTAAACGTTCAAGATGAAGATGAAGGACTTTATCGATGTACTGTAACTAACTGGAATGGACTTCAAGAAATTGGGTGGAATTTAACTTTGTCTGAGGAAGTTAAAGGTACGTGAGGCATAGACAGAAAAAAAAATTCAAATAACTTACCAACATTTGATTAAACTATTTACTTCCCCCCCCAGAAATCAGATATTCATCACATTGTCTTCTAAAAGTCCCGACTGGAGCAGGAATTTTTCTGTGTTGTGCCCTCTCAGTTGTCTGCTACTACAGGTAAATGATTCCATTCAGGTTCAGACACAAAACCAATTAAGTGTTTTCATTGTTTATGTTTTGCTCCATTTCAGGAGAATGTATTGAAAGTTTAATCCCTAAATTAGATAACATAAAATTACTGATCGACAATTTGGACAAACGTCCCTAAAAATGCTCACTTTTAGTAAAAAGAACATTTTAAAAACATTAATTAATCATTATTTTACTAAGGATTGATCAGAATAACACAGAAACTTAATTTGATTTAAATACAACTTAAACAGGTTTTTTTTTTAAAGGGAATTACTTATTGTTGGTATTTATTTGTTAAAAATGTAATTAATGTTAATAAAATGCATTCATCATGACACATATAGTGGATAGTAGTTATAACAATAATAGCACGTCATGACACGTCAAGACAGAAACGCGTCTGGTTTTTTTCTGGATCTAAACTGGTCCAGTTTTTGGTCCACAAACGGAGAAAGAAAATTTTCTGCGGTTGGTTTGTGCTACTGGTAGTGCAAACCTTCTAGTCCCTTTTAGTTTAAAGGTATTTTCTTTGTTTATAAATATTTTCGGAATATCGTCTGTTAGTAAGAAATTAAATGCCTGACACACTGTATTATATCCTGTAATTTAAAAGTTTAGATTGTATAAAAAGTTGTTCTAAATATCCTGCTTTTTTTACAATCCGAACTGCTCATTTTTGTAATATATACAATTCAATTTTATTTATATAGCCCAATTTGTCTCAATGGGCATCACACAGGATGGCTGTAGATTTATAATTATTCCTTCAAACTTCATTACAGAATTAGAAAACGTAATTAATTCTTCAATAAAATGAAGCAGCTCTTTGCAAAAAAAAAAAAAACGTTCATATGGTTGAATTTTTTTTAATTCATGAAATGCAGTTATAATGGTACCTTCAAAAACTTCCAAACTTGTACTTTATTGCATGTATTCATTTGTTTAAAGATCAAGGGAGATTATTTCACAATGATTTCATTAACGTAACATTTATTCATTTTATAAAGTATAAGACAAAATGATTGACAGCAGTCGTAGTTTATTGTTGACATTATTGTCATCACCATTAATAGTGTTAATGTTTAGGTTATTTTACATAACTACAATGGAATAAATATAATGTTAAGTGTTTAAACTATAGTATCTGTATAAAAACTATGGACGTTTTCTTCACATATAATTTTAAAGTAATATTTAATCCACAATTGCAATTTCAATTTCAATTTAATATGAAAATTTAATCTTGCATGTTTAAAAAAATAATATTAATAAAAGCGAAACCGAATGCAATTTAAATTGTCATCTAACTTGTCTAAATTATCATTTAAATTGTCATTTAAATTTGGTACCATAAGTCAAATAAAAATGCCCTCTGCGATTTACAGTTCAAGAAAAAAAAGACATCTTAATTAAATGTTTCCTTTAAAATATTTTCAAAAGTACCTTAAGACCTAATGATTTCAATTTGCTGTTGAGTTTTTGTGCAAAAATGTAAAAGAAACTGCTAAACAATGCTTTCCCAGTGTAATGCACTTTTATTTAGGTTGTTTTTTCTGAGCCAAAAGTCAAACTGACTATTGAGAATTTAATTTCGCTTTGAAATATAGGTGAAAACATTTCCATAAACAACTTTGTGATTGTCTGCACGGTGGCGCAGTGGTTAGCGCTCTTGCCTCACAGCAAAAAGGCCTCTGGTTCAAGTCCCGGCCGGGGGATATGAAAAACAGAACATCAATGGGGGACCTTTCTGTGTGGAGTTTGCATGTTCTCCTGTGTATGTGTGGGTTCTCTCCGGGATCTCCAAAAACATGCTTCATAGGTTAATTAGCAACCCTAGGTATGACTGTGAGCGTGAATGGGTGTGTGATTGTGGACATTCTACCCTGCGACAGACTGGCGACCTGTCCAGGGTGTCCCCTGCCTTCGCCCACAAGTGGCCGGGATAGGCTCCGGCAACCCCGAAAGGAAAAACGGTTAAGAATGAATGAACTTTGTGATTGTTACTTGTGAATGAATGTATTTTAGAAAATGGTTAGATTATCTGATTATTAGATGTTATAAACTGTTACACAGTCCAAGTTTCTTCATGGTAGATTTGAATTATTGTTGTCATCTTAGATGAGTAAACACACACAAGGGTTTGGTGACTTTAAGTCAGTTTAGGATTTTTGGACTATTTTTGGACATTTTAACTACTGGTACGTTGAGCTCATATTAAACAGAAACAGAACACATGCCTGTCTTAGTTTACAGACCAATAATGTTTTAGTTTAAAAGCACATAAAAGAAAATAAATCAAAATGCTTGTTTGCTTATCTCTGCAGAAAATGTAGAAGAAGAGCAGAGTCTCAGTAAGACGAGGTCAGTGAAACTTTACCGTCTGCAACAGATTTCTTCGACTGTGTCTCCTGAAAACACTGGAGAGCAGAGCATCTGTGTGTCTGACCAAAACCTTTCTGAAGCTCTGGTCTGTCGTCCTGTCTGCTCTTATTCTCACCTTTAACCTCAGTCCGATGATTCATCTTTCACTTCCTTCATAAAGTTGTTCTTCTCTGCAGTTTCCACTCTAAGCCTCTGTCTTGATGCTGAAAAAATAATAGAAGAAGATGACAGAAGAGAACATGGACTTTATTCAAACTTTGGTAACTCTTTTTAAAGCAGCTTGGTTGTTGTTGTTTTTTTTTTACTCAAAAATGCTTAAATCTTGTGGCAAAAGTAAGAAGTACAACAAGATGAAACAAAAGTTTCCTACGAGAGGCTGATCCTCTCACATGTATCCAAGAAGATATGAAAGGGTTACTATACTTGGGATGACATCAAACGTCCACTCAAGAACCTGCATGTGATAAAATGTAAAGATTTCATGAAAGAATAAAGAGAGTTGTGTGTATGCTTTCCCTACCAGCATCTTCCACCCTGCAGTAATGTACTGATTGTTTCAGGCGCCTCTTTGCACAGCCTACACCTTGAGTCTTGTCTGGTTTGGTAGATCTGAGCCTCTATCACTCTGGTGCTCAGGGCTTGTTCCTGAGCTGCCACGAACAGCGGCTGGGTTGCTCAGTGCTCCGTTGGTAGGGTGCAGGACTGGCACGCAGGAAACCAGGGTTCATTCGTCCAGGGGCGGAATGGACAATCAATGGTCATGGGGCAATTTCCATAACAGCGGCGAGCACTTCACATAACCTAACTTAGCATCAGACGTCGCACGGCCAAACAAGATCTGTGTCAGGTGCTGGGAGAGTGGGCTACTGGAACAAGATGGAAATGGACTAGATGTGAGAACAAGGTCCTGTTGAAATGCTACGACTCAAGCAATCCCACCTTCCTTGTTGGACGGTGGAGGAAAGGAAAAGGAGAGAGTGGGATCATGGGGAATAAGGGGTTAAAATGGGGAAGATGGGGGGGTTGATAATACAGTCAACTGAAGAGTGTCATAGGTAAATTGGATGACTTAGTTCTCACATACACACACCAACATATAGTCTGCACAAAGCTATTTACAGGTTTTGAGGATATTCATAAATTAATTATGGAAGATTGATTATTATGCTTCCAACAATAAAGAAATAAAACCTCCACCATACCCATGTACAACCAGAAGGTAAGCTGACACAGACCGGTTTAATGTCAGACAAAAATGTCAGGCTAAATGTCATATCATTTTTTTAAAGCCTAATTTAACTGAATGAATAAATACAAAAAAAAGTCACTAAAACTGGTATTTTCTAAATGTAGTAAACATGAATCCACTGTTTGATCAACTTTATTAGCAGCATCCCCTTAACAATAGACAGCCGGTTGCTGAATATCCTGCATTTTTTATGATGGTCTGCAGGAGCAACTGTCACAATAGATCCATATTTGGAGTAAAGATTTCTGAGTTTTGTCTGTTAAATGCAGATTTCTTTTATTTTGAAGTCGAAGGCTCTTCTTTTGTTTTCTCACTGGTTCTTTTTTTTAACTTGTCATGCGTCAAGAACGAGGTGGATGTGGTGGACAAAAACCACAGACTTTTCTCAGATAACATTTTCTTTAGAATCAGATGATAAATACAACAGAACAATTTTAAGTCGTGTTTTTTTTTTTTACTCTGTGGCCTCAGCATTTTAATCCTTCTTAACACGGTGAGTGACGTTTTCATCAAAGAGTTCCAGTTAGTTTCCATCTGATCACATGACATTCTCCCTATCCTCCTCTGGATCGTCCAGATTGTCTATGGAGAACTTTAGACGGGTCTGGACATGAGGACCTTTAGAGCGCTGCAGGATTTGAATCCATGAAGATGTTGTGTGTTACTATAGTAACCTATCATGGTCCCAGCTCGCTTCAGGTCATTTACCAGTTCCTTTGTGTAGTTCTGGACTGTGTCCTCATCATTCTTAAGGTCATTTGTACTTGACCAGGTGAGATCCTGCAATGGATGGAGATCGTCAGAATCTGTACTGATTAGATGATAGGTTTCTTCTAAAATGTATTAGCAAACATGATATTTAGTCATTTATTTAGACATTTAGTCAGGATGAAGTCTTAAAGCTGTCTGTTAAGGGACCTCTGCTCAGGTCCATGATTTTAAATTTGTTTTCTTCTTTTTCTCAGTTTTACATTTTGTGCACCAACGTTGTTTTTGTCCAATCTTCTGTTTCAGTTTTTCTCTGTTTCTTGTCCTTTTAGATCAGGTTAGAGTTTATAATCACCTCAGTTGATTCTACCTTGTTACCTTTTTACCTAGTTATGACAAGTCTGTAGTTTCAGTGGCTCCTTGCTGTTTCCTGTCATTGCTGTGAGTTTCCTTCTGTCATGTTTCGCTTTAGTAACGTCTCCATTTTCCATGTTTTGGTTCAGGTTTTTGGTTTTCGTTTTCATTTGTTTCATTTCAGTTAATAAACCTGTTAAGGAACCATAACTTCTGCTCTTTCTGAATTTCTGACCTTTTTATAGTTCTGATGTCTTATCTGCAGATGTAAAAAAAAAATTTTTTTTATCGTTTTAAATTAAAAAGCAACACTGACTGGAGTCCCAGACAGAACCTGCACGGGTTCAAATGTTACAATCACATTTAATTTAGTTTGTAACACTAGACAAATCTTTAAATATATTTTTACGCTAAATAAAAAATTACGATGGCTTTTTCAAATGGAAATGATAAATAATATTTATTTTATGAAATAAACAATAAAGTCGTAGTTTCAAATAACTCAGCTAAATCTATTTTTTTATTTGACATTTCAATAAACCGTCTGTGGGAAAGAGCAGCGGGTCCGTGTGTTGTAATATTTATTTACAGAAGAGGAACACCTAACGTGTGAATTTGCTTCAGCGGCACGTCAGTTTGCGTTTGTGTTTCATGTGTGTAGGAGGAGGAGAGTTAGGGTGCATGTGAGCGGTTCTGATCCATGAAGTCGCTGCTTTTTTTATCAACGTACCGGTACAGACACTGAGAGCAACAAAAGACGTAAACAAGGATGAAACTATTTAGAAATGAGAAATGGTTTGGTATACTTTAGTTCTACTAAGTATGTGAAAAGATGAGGTCCATGCTCCAAACACACTCCCCTTTACAGCCTCTATGGCTCACATAGAACATCTGCTAGAAGAAGGTTTTCTAGAAATTTAAAATAAATGTATAAAACCCACAATCCCCTCTGAGTTCTACCTCGGTAAAAGTTATGACTCTCTTTTGGCTGTGGCCTGCCAAAGCGGTCACATGATGTAATAAACAACAAAAAGCTTCCATGCTTTTGTGCTTTGACACCTTTCTGTGTTCCTGCCCTCATTGTTTCCACAACCCACATTGTATCTAATTAAAAACTCTTCAGTCGTTAAGTCACAGAAATAATCAAGCATTTAGCCAAAGTTAAAAACTTAAATAGAAAACAAGTATTGAGATGGATTTTGCCTGAAAAACTGCTAAATAAATAAATAAAGCTGAATATGATTATGATTATTTGATAACATTTTCCGATCAGAAACCTGACAGATCTTCATGTTTCTGATTCAAAGAATCGGGAACAAACATTAAGATGTTGTCATTTTCCTGATGCTTTTGTTCAGAGTGACCTAAATGATAACAAGTGGAGTCAAGTCAGAATCAAAATTAGTGTGAAGCTGTGGGAGAATTAAAGAACCACTCCAATGAAAATAATGTTTTTGACGTGTTCTTTTGCCACTTTTTTATGATGGAGGACATATATAAAGAAAATTAAGCTGCAAATAGCATTTCTGACAACTTATGTTCAAATCACTGTGGAGCCGATGAAAAAGGCTGTTTGAAAAAGAGAGTTTGAAAAAATACGCTGCCACAAGAACCCTGCTCGGCTTAAAAACAGAGATCTCTCAGGAACACACGGGGTACGAGGGGGCAGACAAATTTTAGCAAACAGCAATTTGTTTTAATTTAGTAATATAATAATCATAATTAAAAGACCACTGCAAAGCTTTAGATGTAAATCAAAAGGTAATCAGACTTTAGCTGTTTTGTGAAGCTTCTACACGTGAAGCTTGATGTCGTTCTTTTGCCGGAGCTAAAGTTTGGCTCCTGAGCTACTGCTGTTTGTTTGCACAGATCAGTGAGTGAGAGGACTAGTAAACTTTAAAAACCACAAACTCAAAGTAGAAGTCAGTCTCAGTTTTCTCAGTTTCACACTTTACAAAAGGTGTTGTTTATCAGTTACAAATCTTTTCACGCTAGCTTGAACCGTGTGTCTAAGATCTTCAGTGTTATTAAAATTGCACTTTGTACAGATATATACCATGGAATGGAATTTCATGTGCTTTGAGGGATGTTGTTGTTTAAGTTTGTACGAAGACTGAAGTGTTTGCTTCCTTTGGGGAGTGCAACCTTGTACTTCCTTTTCTATTTTCTTTCTAATGAGGTGCATATAATTCCTCCGTCTGGATAAAACACTGGATTCAAATATAGGACTGAGTGATCAGAGATGCAATCAGATTAATAACTAGCCTCAAGGTTTTACACAGCGGCCTGAAGGAACACTAAGGGAAAGAAATACAGCAAAGTTGAATGTGTCTGACATCACACGCCTGCAGAACGCTCGTGCTTCTGCTTTGAGCATGAAAGAGTTCTTGCAAGCACAGATCTTTAGTTGTACTTTGTGTTCAGCTTCAGAACCAGTTGAAAAGAAACAGGATTGAGACGGTTTATGGCTGATCTTATTTATTACAATTAACTGTCACACATGCGTCACAACCACAGACATTCTGTATTTAAACTTTGCTACGTGTTTTTTCCACAAAATGCTGGTGGTTTTTCTTGAACTGACATTGAGCTGCAGCGCTTCAATACTTAGACCTCAAAAGATTCCGAACCACGTAACGGTAAGTCACAGTTTTACAGCAACTTTATAAACTGAGTTAATGTGCAATAAGTGATAGAGAGATAAATCTACACAAATTCTCACGTTTGTTACCAAAAACCATGAAGGTAAATCTGAAACCCAATATAAATTTTTTGAGGTTTTTATTTTATTTTATGAGGAGTTTGATAAAATGTGTTTGTTTTCGTCAACATGACCTGTGAGCATTTTATTTTAATTCATTTGAAGTTTTGTGGTTTTACTTTAAACAAATTTAAAATAATGTTACATAGAAATGTATGCAAATACAATATAGTAGCAGCTTTTAGTGTTTAATCATTAAATACATTTATGATTTCAATGCATCAGACACGATGTACATCACCATTAACAGGTCCCCAGTTTGTTGCAGACCCTCACACACATGCACACACTCGCATCTAGTCACCTGTGAACCTGCAAAGCATATTTTTGGACTGTGGGAGGAAGAGAAAACCCACGTCTGCACAAGGAGAACATGCAAACTCCACACTAGAGAGAATCCAGCCAGGATTTGAACCAAGATCTCGCTGTGAGGTGGGAGTGCAGTACCTCGTCCAATAAATTCCAGTTGTTTATCGTGCAGTGCAGTGTCTTTTAAAATCCATTAGATAAAAAAGAAGCACCAAATTTAGATTGAAAGCATAAGAATGCAGGAAATAGAGCTAGACACACAAAGCGTCATCTTTAACACATCTTTAACCCAGAAACCTTTATAGACCTGTTAACCATTGACATTGCACTGAAGATCCGGACTGAGTGACCCCTCCCTCCTGAGAAAAAAAGTCAACATTTTTAAAAAACTAATTCTTAGAACTATAAGTAAAAGAAGGATAATGGAATTATGATAATAAAGTTACAATTTCAATCATCTAAGCTGACAATTAATACATTTATGAGGCAAAAGACTGTTTACTAAGAAAAATGTAAACAACAAAAAACAATGTTGGGTTTCAGTTTGAGAGATGTGGGCGCCACTATAAGATCTGACTTCAGCATTGGTTTCATAAGTCAGAAAAAGTCTTTTAGTGAGTCAATGTTGTTTTATTATAAGTATAAGGACCTTAAAAAGATTCTTGACCCACAATAAGGAGTAATTTTCTGGCGGATGAGCCATTTACGCCATTGGCAGTAGTTGCAGTGATCAACATGATCCAAATGCATTATGGAACATAGATTCCTATGATAAATTATGATAAACTATAACTTATTCCTAACTTTAATCACCACATAATGTGAATGGAAGCTTACGTAAACAACAAATTTTCCCTTGTAAAACTACAGCTTTTTTCTCATAATTTTACAACTTTATTCTCATAAGTTTGTGTTTTATTTTATGGTGGCCTTAATACTCATATTGCCACACTTTTTTAATATATTCTTGCTAAATTATTTTTCACAATATTTATTATAGTGAGAGTTATAAACTGACCAATCAGTTACCTGAATAGAAGCATGGGGGTCTCACATGGAATGTTGAAAACATTTGATTGACAGATTCTCCCAAGCCCGCTTTCAATTGGTGTGGCCTTCCAACAAGCTCACACCTGAACTTTGACAGTGGTTGCCATAGAAACAATGACTCAGACCACTTCAGGTCAACCACTACTTAGTGACGTTTCCGACTTCAGCATTCACATTGAGAAAAAATGGCGACTGTATTCACTTCATTACACTGAAGTAAGCCATTTCCTATGGATGATGTCACTCTTACTCAGTCCAGTTCTCATGTACAGTCCATGCTACAAACACAGTATTTTTATTGGCTCTCTGATGTCATCCAAAACATCCATCATTATTTTGGCAGCTGTTATGGGCCCCGTTGCCTGTTCCATGCATCCTGAAATATTAGAGATCCGTCCCAACTTTCTTCATAGAAACCGTTGGCCAGTCCATGAATCCATTTGAAAGCTCACATCACCAAAAGATGAAGTGTCCTCAGGAACAAGGAACCCTCAACAGCCCAACACTTTTACCTCCATATAATTGTTAAGATGTTTTTTAATCATTCTCCGTTGATTTACATGTTATAGAGTTTGAGGTCTGAACCTCAATTTAAATATTTCAAGTCAACCCAAGGACACAAATGTTTCCTGATGTTTTATAGACTGTCCTAAAGTCCATATTATGGTAAGAATGGTGTTTACTTATATAGTGCTTTACTACCTTCTAGGCCAAAGCACTTTACAGTCACAGTCCCATTCACCCATTTACACACACATTCGACACACTGATAGTGGCTGTGCTGCCTTATGCTACATTCACACTAGAAAGGCAGGGAGGGGCTTCTTCTTCTTCTTGTTCTTTTTCTACTACTCACCAGCACTTGTACCCCGCCTACAGTTGGAAGAGGTTTGGTGGGAAATGTGGAAGCGAGGAAAATCTTTACAGATCTTTCAGACTTTGTCTTTCACAGCTCTATTACGATATATGAAAGACTTGGTGTCATATGATTCCAGCCGGGCACAGAGCGCAAATATAAGTTTGTCCTCCATGATGAATTTTCAAATGGTTGGCACTTTCTGAATTAAAAGCGACGCCACCCAAATGTCACTAACAAATCTGAGTTCCTGATTAGTCAAAGTTGGACCTGGTTTAATTTACAATCTGCATTCAGTGGCCACGCGCTTTGTAGGCTAAAAATGGTCTTAAAAATCAATGTATTTATAAAGCACTTAGAAAAGCAGGAGCAACCAAAGCGCTAAGCGTGAAATCAAATATACATAAAATCATTAAACCATAAAAGAAACTATAACAATAAAACAATAAAAGCAATAAAACAATAAAAGTTAGCAAACTGGCCCACTAAATCTGCTCGCTGGAGTATAAGCCGAAGTAAAATGTTGAGTTTTTAAAATCACTGAGGGATCTGACATACCTCACAAAAAAGAGGAGAACGTTCCAGAATTTGGGAGCTGCGACTAAAAGGCTCCGTCTCCCCGAATCACAAGCCGAGTCCTGGGAACCATTCAAAGCACTTGATCTTCAGATCTGGTCAGATGGACTCCTCTATTATCAAGAACATAGTGAATTTATATTTCTATAGACTTTTTCTGTCCATCTATCCATATGAATCTCTATTAATGTATCATATGTATATTTATCAGAATGCATGATTGTCAGTTAAATATTGTGTGTATAATAGGATGGAATTCTCTCTCTCCCTCGCTGTCATCCCCCCCCCCCCACACACACAGACTTTTTCTCTTTCCCCCTTTTTCTTGCATTTACATTGGTTGTTGAACTTGATTGTCAGACCAGTCTGTCCAGTTTATTTTTTTTTGTCTCACTTAAAAAAAAAAAGAAAAAAAGTTTACCCCCAGGTTCCTAATGAAAGGAGCTTTTGGAGGGTTCAGGAGGCCAACAGCACCACAGCAACCTGTCAGCAGGTCAGTTAATAAACGTTGCTGTGCGAGAATTTCAGAGTTTTCCTTTACATAGACTTTCCATTGAAAGTGGTCACTTGAACGCAGTTGCAGAGGGCGGTGTGACTCTAGCTTTTCACTGGCACCAACCTATAACCACCAGGAACCCGTGAGGTTCAGCGTCTTGCCTGGGGACACTTCAACATGTGGCCGAACACTTACAGGTTTGATTTCGCACAGTGTTCCAGTGAAACTCACACCCCTGAGGTTGGCACAAATGGCATAACAGTTTCTTAATGTTAACTTTTATTTTAATTCACCAAACTTGCTGCTTAAACACAATGACAGTAACAATACTGAAACTTTTAATGTCAAACCTCATGTAAAACACACACACACACAAAAAAGAAATGTACTTTTGAATCATCTCTCAGAGGCTGGACGTGAGCACGGGTAACCATGTGGGCCATCACCATCTTGATAAAGAAGTGTCCTGTTGGTGATGTGGGCTTGCTGTATATAGAACATGTAACACTATCCTCTTACATTTTTATTTGGTGGACCTTTGTCATTATTATTTGTTATTATCATTTTTATGCAGCGATCGATGAATAAAAAAAAATATACAAAAAGTGGTCAAAAAAGCAAACTTTGTTTATCTATTTTTGTGTTGTATTGACAAATTTCACGAGGCACTTAACCCAACAATCCTCAAGCTTTCTCTGAAAATACAGAAAACCACAAATATACATAAAAAACGACTTAACTTTCTCCATCAAAGTTTTAAGATGTTCTTTCTCTGCAAAGCAGCAACTAAATGCAGCGACTAACCACTTCCTTTTTCTCAGTCCCTCCTCCAAACACGTATCAGAAACCACAGCTTGCTGTTCCAGTTTGTCTTCTGCTCTCTGATGGTCATCATGTTCTGGAGGAACACAGCAGTTCTGCTCCTGATCCAGATGTTTCAGGCTCAGCGTGTCTTTGCAGGTACTAAAAAACACTTTATGGAAATGATGCAGGATTTCATTTATGTTGATGATGCAACGTTTATAACTTGTTATATGTTTCAACCCTCAGCTGCACCGTTACCTGAACACAGAAGCATGAAGGTTTCCAGAGGAGTTTCAGTGAATTTAACTTGTAACGTGTCACTGGAAAACCCAGCAGAAATCAAATGGACCAAAGACAATTTATCATTTCATCATTCCTTCACTCTCAATGCCACTGTTTCAAATTTCTCTTCTTCTAAGATCAGAATAGAGACAGACCTTCCTACAAAGTTAATGATACTGAACGTTCAAGATGAAGATGAAGGACTTTATAGCTGTAGTCTAACTGACAGTAAAGGATTTAAAGAAATTACATGGAATCTAACTAATGAAGTTAAAGAAGGTGAAGAAGGTAAAGGTATATATGGCATTACACTTACCTGCAGGCAACTGAAAATCACTGACATAACTTTGTTTTTTTTTCCATTTATGAATTTTCACAAACACAACTGCTTTCACAGCACAAGTCATATCTAACTTCAAACTATTTTCTTTTCTCAGATACCACATTAAAATATAAGATATTATTCTCAGCACTGCCTGCTGTTGCGTTGTTTTTGTGTTGCATCGTGTCAACTGTCTGCCTCTGGAGGTGAGTAACTCCCAAAATACTGATTATCTGCCTTTATGTGGACCACAGTTTTGATTCCTGAAAGTTTTTATTTTGCTTCAGATTTGATATTTAAAGAGCCTCAACAACAGAATTGTTCTTCAGTAATGATCAGGTTACCACACCTTCTTGAGACGAGCATTTAATAAATCAAGTGACTAACAGCATAACAGTAGTTTCAAAATGGTGTTAAAGATTGTGAGCCAGACTGACCTCAGAAACCTCAAAGGTTTTTAGATAGTTGATTTTGTCGTTATGCTGAAAATGTAAACCCTCCAACCACAGTGTCATTCCAGTCAGCAAGATGTACTTAACTTATAAAGAACCACTGAAACTGAAACTCTGCATTAATCAGGTGACTTTGGATAAAGGATGGCTCTCTTTTTTCTCTCTTAGAATTTTACAAACTATGAATTTTGTATTTTAAAGTCTTTGGGGCATTTCAATGTAATTTAGTTGATGGTCAGCTGACAGCATTGACTGTATGTGGAGGACTGGACTGAGTGACTCCTCCCCCCTGGCATTCCAAACAGGAACTTCTATGGAGAAATAAACAATTGTTACATATGTCAGAATGACCACTCCTGTTCTGATATTCTTTTATTAACATTTTTGCTAATCCTAATATTTTTTCTTTATTGCCAGTTATTAAGGTTATAAACTGACTAATCAGATGCTTCAGCCTGCTGGCCCCTACCTCAAAGACTTGAAGCATTTGATTGAGAGATTCTCCTGAACCACTTTCAGTGGACAGGGTGTGGACATCCAATAAGCTCACTCCTCATTGGCGAAAGTAGTTGCCATAGAAACATTGACTCAGACCAAAATCTCTGCTTACTGACTTCGTCTGGTGATGTCTGTATTTCTGAAAAACGACGACTGAATTGTCTTTATTTAGTTGGAGCTGGAAATAAGCCATTTTCTATTGGTGACGTCACACCCGTTCAGTCAAATTCACTCATAGAGTCAATAACTGCGGTTACATGAACAAAAGTAATCGGAATGAACGGCTGATCAGAATAAAAATGAGTCGTGTAAACACACCGTTCAGATACTCTGACTCGATCTCACTCATTCAGACCAAAGTTTCTTTCCGATCGAGATAGGTGAGTTATTTTTTGGTTATTTACCTTTGCTGGCCTCCGATCTACCCTCATGTTCTTGAAGATCAACCGGTCGATCGCGACCGACGTAATGAGCGCCCCTGATGTAAACAGTTTATTCCAATCGTGGGTCACTACTGCACTGACTTTTACGACATGCATACACAGTGTGGCGCTCCAGACACGGTTTGCAGAAATGCTGCTCCAGGCAGTACTGAGAAACCCTGTAAATGTTGTCAGCACGTTTTAGCCTGATCCTAACCCTTCTTCCTCCCCCTTATTCCGAGTCCATTCCACCGAGAATAAAGCGTAGCGAACTGGCCCTTCTTAATACACATAACAATAACAAAATCACGTTTAGAAGATCATCTCACTCTATGCTGCAGCTTTGTTCATGTTCAACGGAACTCGCTAATTCTTCTACAGAAGTTTCCGGTATTTTAGACGGTTCTACGCATGTTCAAATGATTTTTTCCGATTGAAAGTGTGGCATTTGTAAATGTTTGTTATAATCGGATGAGGTTTTTATGAGATCATGTACACAGTTCAATTCTAATCTGCTCTTCGATCCGATCAAAGATGTTTTGCCGTGCAACCACAGCTAAAGTTTGACATCAGCATGTTCTCTGTCTGAGTTAGACCAGGAATAATAGAGTAATCTAAAGTAATCAATACTAAACTGATCCATTTTTCTGGTGTTCAACATTTTCTCTGACAGACTGCTGTGTTTTTCTGTGGATTGTAGAAAAAAGTAAAGAAATTTGTAGCGGAATGAGTTGGCTGTTGGGGTTCTGCTGATGTTCTTTGTTCCTGAGCTCAGAGAACCCACCAGGTACAGATGCTTGTTGTCCCTGAGTTCTGTCATCCTACCTGTTGTTGTGGGTTTGGACTGACGGGGTTGATTGTTTGGTGAATAAGGGAAATAAAGGGAGGGGGCTGTTTAGGGAATTCAAACTTTTGGGGAGCGTAGCTCCACTAATAAATCAAGAATTTACTTAAAAGAACAACTTTGGGGATTGTTTCTTCTGCTGTTGTTAAGAGTTGTTGGGTGAGCTGTACGGCGTTGTTTGCCATCTAGAGCAACCTGAAAATAATGAAAACCTAAAAACGGATTACGTCTTGCTGGCTCAGTGCGGAAAAGGGACGCTACAGTTTATTCTTTGCCAACTCTTTATCACGACAAAACAATCTCTGTTTTGTCATGATAAAGACATCTGCTATCACACTGTTACAAAAAAAATGTTTTCTTGAGATAAAGAGATGCTATCATAAGAAAACAGGCAAAAAAATAATCTAGGTAGTTCTCAGCTGTCATATAAGAAGGAGAGATAAACGCAAAAGATTTGGGACGTCCGTCAAAAGAAAGACTGCAGATAGTTGCAAAAATAGTTAATCAAGTGTGCAATGCATCATGGCAAATGGAAAGATTTATTACTCAAAAGACTAAATCTATTCATATCGCAAAAGTACAAATTTTTCAAATTCTCTTTGGTTTAAATATTTCAGATCACTTCATCTATAAACCTGATTGCACATGTTTGCTGCCACACTATTACTTGGTTAGGTTTACTAATATTTAAATTATTGGTGACTGCGTGTCAGTGGACTGATCCAACGAAACGTTTGATCTACAACTGTTATTTTCTTTCATTAACAAAAACAAATATGAAATCATTGCAGTTTGTGCCCAGCCAGATAGTTGTGCTTTAATGGAAACAGTATAGTTGTGAAATTGTGTTTTTTTTTTTAGATTTTGATAAAGTTCTGCACATGTGTGATGGAAACCCACCTCAAGTGTTCTTGGGCAAAACATAGACGCCCACATCCCCCCTGGTGGTTATAGGCTGGCGTCAGCGCTCGGCAGCAGAGAGTGTGAATGTGTGTGTGCACGAGTAAAGCGCTTTGGGCTTTCAGGGAAGGTAGAAGAGCGCTATATCATGCTTTGGGGCCCCGTATGGCCTTCGCAAGTTCACAGGACACCAAAAATCTAATGTGCAGTTAGGAAAGGAAAATTCACACAAAAGTCTGCATGACATTTCAAAACCTTTTGCAAAAGGGCAGAGATGAAAAGATAACCATTTGAGGCTCCGTCATTCTCCGTCATTCAGAAAGGCTTTTTTTTTATTGTCCAGCAAGTCAACATGTAAACATGCAAAAATCGCCATTAGACTCTGTGTTTTTGCGCCAGTCAAGGATGCAAGTCTAGTCTGCATTCTGCAGGTGTCTCTGTTCTATAAACAGCACAAAAGACGAAACAGAGACCAGGGGTCTCGGCACATCTTATCTGGTACCGCACACGCAGGAAGAAGGCATATTCCACAATACATTCTTCATTCATATTCGTAGAATCAAGTAAATGCATAATCAAAAGAGCATAAAAATGTAATGGAACCCCTGTTCACCTCCACAATAATCATCGATGCCATTTACCAATCAACTTTTGAACAGATGTCTTCTATAAACTCCTTTACTAAGTTAATGAAGGTTTAATCTCGGCTTTTTCCTCCAAATACTGTTTTTCACTTCAGGCTGTATTTAAGATTTTGTTTTCTGTGCTCCAGAAACAACTGAGGAATTGAGGCTTTCATGACAAAACAGCTTTTTTTTCCTAGGTGTCATCTGTCAAACCGTTTTCATTTTTGGTCAGACTTCCCCCACCAAAGGGTGCTCTTAGGAACAAAAGGTTAACTCCCACACCAGTCCACATTTTCCATTGCCTCAAACAGCACAAATGTCTCAAACACCCATTTCATTCATGGGGTTTGACTCAGTTTAACATGTTTTTATCATTCTAAAGAAAACTCAGCATTTTGGGGTTGCATTTGTGTCACCTGAATGTAGAGGCTTGTCACTTAAAATGCTAGCAAAGAATTGAATGTACTGGATAAGAGTCAAAGGGGGTAAATTTCATAATGACGTGTTTTTGACAAATCTAAGCTAGTTTGTGCTGCTGTTTGGTCTAAATGCCTGTGGTTTATCCAGTTACTGTAATTATCAGAAACGTTCATTTTAAATCAGTACATGAAGGAAACTGTTCAGTTTTTACGGGATAGTCATTGAACGAAACAGCAACAGCTTTTTTTTTTAATTACCACCATGGCTTTACAGTCACTGCAAAATCTGCAGCCACCTTAAATTAAATATAATGAAACTGAACAAAGAATGAGGCTTGAAAAATTATTTTAGATTGAAATGGCCCACTCCAGTGAAAATCATGTTTTTCTGGGTTTTTGACATGTGGCATTTTTCTCATGATGATTCATATATGAAAAAAAAGCTTAAAATTGCATTTCTGAGTATTTCCTTATTCAAATTGTGAATCAGGAGCAGAGAAAATGTTGTTGCTGGAAGAGCTTGTAGCTGTGACGTATGTGCTACAGTCAGTCGGCCATAAGGTCCCTGCTCCATCCTGATCATAATAATAATAATGAACTTTTATTGTATATCACTTTTCATGATAAAAATCACAAAGTACTTCACGGTAAAACACAGTCAAACACAGAATATTATGATCTGATGAGAATATGATCCACTTAAAAACAAATAGATCCATGTGTGTCTTTGTTTTCCTTTTCTGAGCTGGAATCTGGATCCAAACTGAACAGCTGGATAGCTCCAATATTGCTCACCATTTTTGTTGCACCGATTAGCTTGGGGTTGTGAGAGGACTGTAAGGTAGCAGGAGAAAATGTTAACAAAGATATGATAGGAAATGAGGGCAGGCTTACTCCATGCCAACAGTCCAGCCCGAAATTTGTGGGGAATTTCTAATTTCTGTTGCTGCTCTGCAGAAACCAGTGGCGGTTCTACCCTTAATTACTCCCCGGGCGAGACCCTCCTCTGCCCCCCCCCCCCCCCCCCCCGCCCCCCCCCCAATAGAGTCACTTTGTCCATTTATTGTAACTGAAACTAAGAAATTGATATAAAAAAAAAGATGTTTATCAGAATTCTGCACTGCATTATAACAGTTATCGGAACATAAAAATTAAAATACTATCTGCATGGCAAAAATACAGTTAGGAAATATTTAATCAAACACAAATAAATAATCTAAAATAAATATTATAAACTACAAATCACACTAATAACACACTAGAATAAATGTAACTGCAGCACTAAGAACAGAAAACACTAACTAAAGCCTAACCTTTGTGGCCTTCCTTGATGCAAGCTTGTCAATAACGTCATCATATGAAATCTGCTCCCCTACTGAATGATTGATACTAACAACAGCAGGTTAGTGAGTTGCTCCTGAGACTTTGGTGACCTCAGGTATGACTTGATCAACTGGAGTTTTGAAAAGCTAACAGCAGCAGCAGCAGCATGCTACCATCACAGCTCATTTAACATTATGAACTAATATACAACAGTAAAACACAACAAAAACTTTGTGTTGCAGCAGAGCAGACAGACACGAATCATAACTAATGTTACAAGTTAAGGCAGAGCAAACATTTAAGAAGAAAATCTTAAAATGACGTTATTTACAATATTTGGGCCTACTTCAGTTTTGGTCATGATAGACCAAACAAGAGATTTTTCCTCTGCAACGTTGTTGTTGTTGTAGGGCAGGTAGCATTCGAATTTAGAAAACATGCATCTAGCTATGCGATATTACCCTTTTCTTTGTCTCTTTTCTCCTCTTCTTCTTTTCTTTTCTTTCTAAATTGGGCACCAGCTTTGACCTTTTTCCTCCATATTTCAGATGTTTTTTTCATTTAGCATAAATGTCCTCACAAAGGCATCAAGTCTGTCGACTAAACCAACTGTCACCTTAGTGAAAACATTGTTTTGTTTTCCCATTTTTTATTTGGGCATTTCACACAAAAATAACCAAAAAAGCATGATTTTTTATGTGGCGACTCACTAACCTGCTGTTGTTAGTATCAATCATTCAGTAGGGGAGCAGATTTCATATGATGACGTTATTGACAAGCTTGCATCAAGGAAGGCCACAAAGGTTAGGTTTTAGTTAGTGTTTTCTGTTCTTACTGCTGCAGTTACATTTATTCTAGTGTGTTATTAGTGTGATTTATAGTTTATAATATTTATTTTAGATTATTTATTTGTGTTTGATTAAATATTTCCTAACTGTATTTTTGCCATGCTGATAGTATTTTAATTTTTATGTTCCGATAACTGTTATAATGCAGTGCAGAATTCTGATAAACATCTTTTTTTTATATCAATTTCTTAGTTTCAGTTACAATAAATGGACAAAGTGACTCTATTGGGGGGGCGGGGGCGCCAGAGGAGGGTCTCGCCCGGGGAGTATTTCAGGGTAGAACCGCCACTGCTCACACGCTGCAGTGAGTGACGGGCAGCGGGTTTACGTTTTTACCATCCCTGCGCAATTCACCTGCTGCCGGGTCTCCTCACCCCACCCCCACCCCCCCTCGGCTTTCTTCCTCACACATCCCGTCCCCGAAACTGCACGCTCTTCCTCAGAGACGGGAGCGCGCAGTTTTAGACACGGCAATTCACAGGCTTCTATGGAGTCCTATACTGTTCATAATTAAATAAATAAATATTTAATTCAATAAATAAATATGACCTCATGCAAATACACAATCAACCAATAAATCTCTTATAAATATATAAAACGATCATGAAATTGTGAAAAACCCGCACACTGATTTTAAATTATCCATTATATTATTCAATATATTTCATTTTGCTTTAAAAACATGTTCATTATTTTAAAACAGCATTTTAAAATATTCATTTTAATCATGTTGAATATATATATATATATATATATATATATATATATATATATATATATATATATATATATATATATTATATATAATTCTGTCTTTTTTCAGAAGCTCATATTTCAAAATCAATATTTTCCAAAGTAGCTTTGTTTTTATTTCATGTTGCTGTTTTTCACAATGGCTGATTTATTTCATGAAGAGCTTTTTCAGTAGAATTAGTCCATCTGTCAATCAGTGAAAGTGGGCGGGATCTAAACGCTCATTGGCTCATCCATGGAAATCGACTCATATTCCTCGATACCCACTTAGTGGTGTGCCAGTCAGTGAGATGACATATTTCAGCGATATTTGTGCGGCTTTGCTGACATTAGAGATCAAATAGAGACAAACTATCTGTCTGCTGCAGAAGATGCAAACATCGACAACTCTGTTTTTGTAGTTTGAGGGTTTGTGTGGACCAAACCACAAAGGAGCTCGTCCACATCTTTCAGTCCCCAGTTGAAACACTCCTCATTCTTACGCCATTCACTCAGAGCTCACATCGTGCCTTATGTCGGCTCGCAGGAGGTGAGCTGGCGGACCGACAGTCAGACCAGGCAGCTGCGCAAATCGGAACAAGCCTGCTGGGGCCTCCTGAACCTTATGATATTTTTCTATTTTCAATGAGACAATAATCAGGCCCTCTGGTTTTATTTTTCCCTCTCAAGGAAAATGTTGAACCTTTCCTGCGATGACGTTTCTGACATCTTAACACTCCATGTACATTGTGCATCCATGCATTGTTACTGAGATAAGCACAAGCAACCGCTCCATGTGGCTATAAGGCTAAAAACATTAGCTGGTAGCCCCTCCCACACGCGGCATGGTGCATTCATGGAAACTCCAGTTTATAGAAGCTTAGTGGAACTCCAACAACCACTCAGCCTAACTTAGACCACTACTATACGTTCATAAGAAGATGAAAATTGCCGAACCGACCACAAAATCACCTGAATTATGCACACTCGCCCAAAGCCACTTTTATCCGCAAATTTAGAACCAAAACTGCCCATTTCTTGTAACACTGTGGCGGTGTTGAGGTGCATACTCCCCCTAGTGTTGAGGGGTGTGCATTGCACCATCACGTTTGCTGAAGCATCTTCGATCGATATAGTCAGGGGACTTAGGGTGCTGCTGCTCATGTCTGGGTAAAGGAGTAGTCAATCACAAAAGTGTCTCCGCCTTGTCTAGTTTGATTGACAGACAGACCCATTCTCCTGAAAAAGGTCTTCATGAAATAAATCAGCCATTGTGAAAAACAGCAACATGAAATAAAAACAAAGCTACTTTGGAAAATATTGATTTTGAAAACCGAGGTTCTGAAAAAAGACGTAAAATTATAATATATTCCACCTGAATAACATGAATATTTTAAAATGTTGATTTAAAATAATGAATATGTTTTTAAAGCAAAATGAAATATATTGAATAATATAATGGCTAATTTAAAATCAGTGTGCAGGTTTTTCACAATTTCATGATCTTTTTATATATTTATGAGAGATTATTGGTTGATTGTGTATTTGCATGAGGTCATATTTATTTATTTAATTAAATATTTATTTATTTATTATGAACAGTATAGGACTCCATAGGTTTCCGGCTGGTACAAACTCTGTGAAATAATAGATTAGTAAACTGCAAGCACTCCAAGCGCCGCTACTACTGTGCGCCTCTGGCATCGCATCGCGCCCGAGAAGGACTGGTCTAATGAAAAAAAAGTATAATTAAGGATTTGTCTGCGAGCCACATGTGACCATCAAAAGAGCCATATATGGCTCGCGAGCCATAGTTTCCCGACCCCTGGTCTAACCCCTAAATAACTACATAGTGAGGGACTTTCCAGTGCCCTGGATTTCAAAGCTGGATTTCAAAAACAGGCTCATCATGCTCATCGTCACCCATTTTCTGAAGTAAAACCCTTACAAAGACTATAAATCCACTGTGTTCTGATGATAAAAACTTTGATGATTGATACAAAATAATTTGAATGCTTTTATTTTTTTCGAATGACAAATTGCAACACATTGCAGTCTATATGCACAAATCTACAAGAAATCAATGCTCACAATATATTCAATGTATAGTGCGTTCGTCATTTTTTAGTGCTTTCCAAATCTAAAATCGAGTGCCTCGCCAAAAGCCAGTGTGCATCAATGCTCACTAGATTGGTGAATATAGACCAAAATGCATTGCGTTTGAACATTTTTTGTGAAAAGAATGTCTTTACAGGTATTTTTTAAAATATAACCATCCTCGTTTTCATCTTCAGAACACAGTGGATTTATAAATAGCAGTGGACAAACACCAAAATAAATTGGATTTTCACTTTGTGAAGAAAAGAAGTGAGCATTTTGTCCGAATTGTTTTTAAAATCCAGAGCACTAAATCATCCCACACTGTATCTTTTTTTTTTGTAGTTAGGGAGTGGGTCAGGAATTCGAACAAGCTGTCACCCCGAGCAAATGGTGAATGCCCTAAATAGTGGAGTATGTAGAGAGCAGTGAGGGGAGTTGACACACCCATGAGAATTCTACTTATGTGTGCATATTTTTGTTTGCATAAAACTATGCAAAAGTTGTTCCAGATGAGTATCAGCCTGTTGATTATTTTTCCACATTGTGTTGAGTATTTAACGCTTAATAAATCTTAAAAGTAAGACAGGCTGAAGAAAACAGTAGAGAAGTTTGGAGGGATCATGTGCAGCTTTTGCCCTGTGGGACTTTTTACCATCTGCTGAATTTGCGTACTTTTACAGGGAAGGGAGGAGCAAAGGTACAACAGTTGATCATATGTATCTGTTACACTTGTAAAAAAGTCTGTTATTTGTTCTGTTGCATTTGTTGATGAACTGTTCATGTTATAAAGTTTGAGCTCTTCAGAACCAGGAATATGAAGACGGTTAATTGTTCTTTTTTTTTTTGTCTTTACAGAAAATTTGGAAGAAGTGCTGAGGCTCAACGTCCCATTCAGACGGAGGTCAATGACTCTCTGACGCATTTTTATTTACATCCTCTGTTGTTCTCATTTGCCACTTTGTACCTATTTCTTTTAGCTTCAGGTACACAGAAATTTAACCCTGGCCCGAAACCAGAAATGTGCGGAATTTCCCTTTCCAAAATAGAAGTGGTCATTAACTGTAATCTGAACTGGAGTTCAGAGACGTGAATCTGTGCATTCATCCTGTTCTGCATTCCAACAAACTTGGACTTGAGCAGACCTGCAAATGCAGCTTCCTTCTATACAACTTATTAATGAGTAGAAGCATGCAGTTTGAACAGGAATAAATTTATTTAAACACACTAGTGACCTTAAAAAAAGGCCACACTGCAAATAAAGAAAAGAAAAAAAAGATTCCATAGTATTCAGTCAAAGACTCACTCCAGTCATCTTATGATCTATTTTCTGATCTATTTTCAAAGTGGTCTTTTAATTATGATTATGTTGTTTTTAGTCAAAGTTTAAAAAAAGCTAAAAAAAAAAAACTCTGTGGTTTTCTATAACAGTTTCTGCAGAGCTGCAGGAGTTTATTAGAAATTCACCTCTGAGGTGGTGGTCGTTACAGTTGGCAAGGAGCAACCCCGCCCCTTTCCCCTCGCCGTTGATGAAAGCACTCTATTAACCTGATCCCCTCTCACACCACTAACCTAACCTAACACTAGCAATGCATCACAAATAGAGAGCTATATTTTTTAGCCAGTTTGGGGGCAGATGGCAGCTCAGATAAGGAAAACAAAGATGTACAGTAGAACGGAGGGAGGACTTTGGGACCCGACCAGCGTATTTTCCACATTACAATTGTCTGCTCTGGATTTACAGTGATTTAAATAAAGAAATGCACTTTAAAACTTCATTTTCTTTGTAAATGTCCTCCGTCATTAGAAAAATGCCACAAGAAAATGTTAGACACATCAAAAATACTTTTTTCATTGGAGTGGGTCTTTAAACTATGAGAATGTCCAAGTGGACTTAAAAAAAATGTAACATGAAGAGAAACGGCTTTTTGGTGTCTGAGAAACAATACTTTAAAAAGCAGAACTAGCCCTATATGTGGTGAAAACAGCCTGAGTCAGATCTCACCCCAGGTCAGGCGGATTGAGCGAGACGACTGTTGTTGTGATTTTGGGCTATACAAATAAAATTGAATTGAATTGAATTGAATTGATCTTTTCTGTCCTTCCTGTCAGCACTTCCTCTTCTTGCTGCAGTCAGTCAAAGCATCACCTCTTCTTGTCCTCTGTTGTGTTAGTTCATTGACAATTGATGCAACTGTGTGTGTGCTGCAGCTGCCCATGTCTGGGACAACAACTGACACCGATGATTGGAGGAACAACCGAAACCGGAGCGAACACATGGAGAGGCTGAACTCCATCTATGGCTGTACTAAACTGTGAAGTGAACCTGCAGCTGCAGAGTTGCCAGTTTGACTCCCAACAGGTTTAAACCTGGGTGGCACCTTTGGATGATACCCAGCAGTGTTCGTTCCACTCTGGTTACATCACCATGGCGCTCCAAAGGCACGGTGGTCATGTTGAGGTCACGTCTGGAGTCGTGTGAATGTGAACCTGTTCCAGTGTGGATAAGGCTTCAAGAAACACTTCCTGTATAAATAAAGGTTTAACAAATCATTGAAGGAACCAAAGAACATGTCAGACTACATCAAAGAACGCTCTGATATGTCTGCCTGTCCTGTGAGGTGAAACACTGAAGGAAATTGCTCCCACTACAACATCAAAGCTTTAATGGTTCAACGGACAATTACTAAGCAACCCAACGGTTCTATGGAAACATTTGAACCTTTATGAGCTTTATTGTTTGTTTGCTTTTTGGTTCTCTTGTTCTTCAGCGAAAAGCTGATTCTTTATGATGAAGAAAGTAGTTGACACAGTAAAGCAAAGGAAAAAACATCCTTCATTGAAGGAAAAGATGTGAACTTTAAACTGGGCTTTAAAGATTTTAAGTATTTATGCAAAAAACAAAACCTTTAGATGTTTTAAAAATAAACCCTTATCTCATTTAAATGTGCTGTTTGTTGTTTTGTTTTTGGCACAAAATCACTATTTTTAAATATTTTTTTTTCATTTATTTCAAACACAAAATGAAAATAAACACAAGAGTTAAAAATAGAAATATAAAAAAACAGTGTGCTTGAAAAAGAGGGGGTAGAAGAAAATTCTTGTATGGTTCCACCCCTTTTTACAAAACCCCATATTGTGCAAATGTCTTCAGGCTCTAAAGACTTAACTAAGCATGAAGCAACTTTAGATGCTGAAATCATTGCTCAAGTTTCTTCTTTAATAGAAAGTTAGGAAATCCATTTTAGAGGTACTAATTTCCAATGTGTCACATTTTTATTTAGAATGTTATACAGTCCAATGACTTGCTACATTTAATGGACTGTTGAGGTTACAGTTGAGGTACTATTGTGTACTATTATGATTTTTAGTTACATTTAAAAGAAAAAGAAATTATATTTTTTTATTTGGCAGATGTTGAATTCTCTAACTCGTCATTGGATTTAGAAATACGATTGTTTTTGTTTAACATAAACAACATTAATTACATATTGAATTTTTTAAAAGTCATTTTGTATCTTTGTGTTTTTACCTGTTTTTAATTATGCGGCAATGTTTTTAGCTGATTTGATCATTTTATATTTAAAACCAATCTTAAAACTTCATTTTCTCAATGCAGCATTTAAAAGTAATCATGTATTTTTGGTTTGAAAATAATGACTGGAAAACTTAAGCAATGATCTCAGCTTCTACAGTGTTTTTCATGCTTTGAGCCAGAGCTGTTGACATTCACAACTATTTTCATAGGAAAATTAACCTTTTTAACTTCAGATCCCAGTTGTTGCATCATGTGGATCACAGTTTAAGGTCATGCAAACTTTCATTCTGACTGTTTTCTGTGGCAAACACAGAACTTTAACCTAACACTAGATGTAATTATATTTGATTTTGTTTAATTGTGTGTGGTGCATTAATTACTTTCAGGCTGAAAGAAATATTCATCATCGATCAAATCTTTTCAAGCTGTACTTTTTTAAATGTATATATTTTTTTTTTTTTACTTGTCCTGTCCAACAGCTAGGCAGGCAGATGAGAGCTGAGGGCCTCTTGTGTTGGACATATTTTACTTTAACAAGAGGGGTTATTAATCTACAGACAAACCAAAGGTATGACTGAATAAACCCCTTTTGTAATTGAGGCCAAACTTTATTCATTTCAACCATGATTGAACTGGACGGAAAAGGAAAGAAGGGAAGAAGAGGGAGGGATGTCGGGGGGGGGTGATAGTGAGAGGGGGGGTAAGACCATGAAGCAGCATAGAGCAGACAGGTTTACTGGTTGTTTATCATTACGGTACGGTTCAAATGTAGTACAAAAAGGGCGGGGCCTGTTCACACACACTCAAATATTATCAACACACCTGCTAGCTGCAAAAATGTCCACATGTCAACATGTACACAAAACAGATAGTGTTCACGAACGCCTACCTATGCCTTTAAACCAACTAGTGTGAAATCTTTCATTCATTCAATCATTCAAACTATAAGTGCAAAGGTGAGCTAACGCCTGTGCTCAGGTGAGTGTTTATGTTCTTCTAAAATGGATGGTGGAATGTGAAAAGAAGGAGGAGGAGCGCCCAGCCACACCCAGACCCAGACCCCCGCCGCAGCAGCAGCGGCAGCCGGAATTCCCCCAACGCCACACGGGAACAGGCAGGGAACAACCGCCCCCCGGGCGACCAAGACCCCCACCCAGGCCAGGGCCAGCAGGACCGCCGCGAGGCCCCCAGAGCCAGAGAGCAGGGAGGCGCGGAGGGAAAGAGAGCGCCGCCCCAGCCCAGCCAGGAAAGCAGCCCCCCCGCCGCGCCGGAAGAGTCCAACGCAGGGCCCCACCGGAGAAGGACGCCCACAGCCCCAGACGAGCACCCCACCACCACCCAGGAGTTCCGGGCATCCCCCCGCCCCAACCCCAGGTACGAGCCAGGACCCCCCAAGGGAGACCCACTCCGCACTCCAGGCAGCCACCCACCCCCGGGGAAAAAAGGGTGGCCCACAAGGGGTGTTATAAATATGGCCCGACCAGGCTCGGCCATGTTGGAAGTTTGGCGGGGCCCAGCGCTCAGGGGCAAGGACCAGGACCCACCCCCCAGGGACACGAACACCCCCGGCTCAGGTGTAATATGAACCCCCCCACCGTGCGGAGAGAGCACCGCCGGGCCCAGGGAGCCGGCACCCAAGGGACACGGCCGCCATCGCCAAGGGGCCCGCACCCCCCACCAGGGAAGGGGTAGGGGACAGATGGACCCAGGTCCCACCTTCCTTGTAAAATGTGTGTATGTGTGTTTGAGGGGGTGTTTGTGTGCATGTGTGTGTGTTTCTGTTGGAATGTATATATTGAAGGGGGAGGGGTGTGTGTACTAAGGGGGGTGCAGTTAAAATTGGCGGGTAGGGCACTAAGGGGACATCTCCTGATTACTCACAGTGATGTCCCCTCACCCTCCCCACCAAGGGGCCCTAAATGTATTTGCACCGTACCTCAAAATGAGTTATGGGAGCTGGACTTCAATTTTACTTTAATGAAACATTTTGCTCCTCTATGTGGCCTCATCCGTCTGAGTGGTGCAGGATTCGGTCCACATCTGTATCCTCCAGGTGGATCACCTACATGTCTGTAAATGGATGGCTCATTAAAGGGAAACACAGACGAGAAATTAAAGTGAATCCCTCTCCATTTGTAATCTGTTATTAGAAATGTCATTGGCAAGGGAAGCAGTTGTAAATCTTCTTACATAAAAAAAAGAATATTATTAGTCGTTTTGGTTTATTTGTGTTCACGTCAGTAATTACAACAGACCTGTTACACGATAAGGTCTTTGAGAAAAAATAATTTAAATTTTTTTTTGCAGCAGATTGTCAAGAACTCTACTGATTATAAAGAGGTTATGATCATATTTAACAGGAAGCTGACATTGGATTTAAACGGGAAAAAACTGCCATTCTGGACAGTTTCTGCAGAGTGTTGTTCCTGCCTTAATTTCCCATCATGCATTTGTTTACACTCTGTCACTAGCTTAACTCACAACTCTAACCTAACATCGCCGGTGCCACAAAGATAGTTTAGAGCCAGAGTGCTGGGGGGTATTCCAGAAAACAGGTTATGCTAGCTCCCACGATAAGTTTGAGGCTAAGGAAGTTGATAACCTCAGCTTTCGGTTCCAGAAATGGAGGTATGTTTCAGGGTAGGTCAAGTTACCATGGCAACTCATGCTCTGAACATAACCTGGTCTGGAGCAGATTTAGTTGAAGCTTAGTTTGTTTACAGAGAGGTGAAGCAGCATGGCGTGTCCATTTAAAGATGACTTAGTGGATGAAAAAGCTCAGATAATACTTTTTCCACCATGAGAGGGTGATAAGACCACATATGGATGTTGGAAAGATAAACTTTTTTACTTTGATCTAACTTAATTATTTGCTTCAGTTAAGATAAATCATTTTTTTGTTAGGTCACCTTAAAAATAACACGTAGTTTTCAGACAATTATTTTCCTTTCGTTCAAATTAATTCAAATAAGTAGGTGTAACTTTGATGCTGCTGTTAGATAGGCACCGCAAGGGATTCTGGGATATCATTCCCTTTGCCTGTCTGGACGGATTTGGGTTTAAGTGTGGGTTTTTTACAAAATGTGTTTATTTGTATAGCTGTTTTACTGTCACTGTGTTTTGCCGAGCTATTTTGTCCTACTATGCTTATGTCTCTGCACCATGAGTGAGAGTAACAGAAAGGATGATGAGTTTATATAGCACCCCTACCACTCAAACCTGTTATGTTAGTGATGGAATATTCTGTAATGAATATTAGCACTCTGTGCATTTTTTCCGTTCTTTTTATTGTTATAAAAATGAGCATATCTGCCGGTGTGGGTACCGGATGTTCTCGGGTTGCCGGATGTTCTCGGGTCCTTCGGGGTCCTTCCAATGAGTTTTTTTTTTTTTTTTTTTTTCCAAACTTTATTGAATGTAAAAAATCAATACAAAACAATGTTGAACAGTGAACAACAACGAAGGAACAAGCCAGGGGGTTTATACATTTTATGCATATATATTGAAACTAATACACAGATCTAATGTTTTGATGGCGTTCTTATTATCAGAGTTTCTTATTGTCTTAATGTATTGTTTGAACTCATTAATAAAGATTGAGAAATGAGGGGTATGATTCGTTACTTTTGATTTATGAATGTGCCATTTGCATAAAAACAACAAAAGGTTAATGAGGTACAACTGTTCTTTTTTATGAGATGGACAGTGGGTGATGCCAAACATAATATTTTCTAAGTACAGGCGGAAGTCAGGGTCAATGTGGGCAGAAATGAAATGACAAACTTTAGACCAGAGAGTGGTGGAAAAGGGACATGACCAAAATAAATGTACAGCATCTTCAGGGTGTTCTTGACAAAAAGAGCAGGCAACATCAATATCTTCCTTGAACCTTTGTAGATATAGTTTGGTTGGATAGAATTTATGGATTAGTTTGAATGAGATTTCTTTCACTTTATTGGTTAAAAAGTATTTTGTTGGTAAATTCCAAATCTTTTTCCATTCTAAATGATAAACTAAATTATTCCAAAAAGAAACTACGTAAGGAATGGAGACAACATCCTTCTGGAAGAGTGAGCGTATACGGCGATTTGTGTTACGTGAAGAAGAAAAACAAATTTGGCCTATTTCTATTTTAGTCGGATCAATTGGCAATAAAGTTGGACTTTGCAATGATGAACTTTTGAACAGTGTAATAATACATTTAGCCTTCCAATGAGTTATATCACTAGAGGAGACATTACGAGGAGAGCACCGCCATCTTGGTGAGGTCAAGTTTTGAAGACCAAACCACTTTTTATAACATTTAATAAAGAGCTCTGTTTTTACTTTCAATCACTTTATTATATGAAAAAGAAGAATGGCTTGAAATTGCTTAGTTTTGTTCAGAAATACAAACTTCACGAGTACCCCTAACTTAACTAGTATTAGACTATTTAGATTTTTTCTATGTTCCTTTATTTTATTTTACTTATGTTTTTATTTATTTGTGTGTTATGTTCATTGTTTCTTTTTTTCCCCTCTATTTTTTTATTTTCTATGTTAATATGTTATGTTTGGCAATGGTGACTGATCTTCGAGGCAATATTGATTACATTGTTATTGTTCGTTGTTAACGTTAATGTCATTGTTAATGTATGATCCCGCAATTGTCAATAAAGTTTTTTTTTTTTTAAACTTAGCGACGTTAACTCATTGGTCGTGGCAACTTACAGCCAATCCAAAAACAAGAAAACTACAGTCATTTATCAAAATATATCAAAAGTATTATTATTTTGAATTGTTTTGGCCTTGCCTTTGCCTATTATTTCATTTTTGTTTCTTTTTCTTTCTATATGTGCATTTATAACGTTTGTTCACCCTAATTTGGTTTGTATATGAGCATCTATAAAAAAAAAAAAAAAAAAAAAAAAAAAAAACTTACAGCCAATCAAATAGTGTGACGTCATCATTGGTCGAAGGACCCCGAAGGACCCCGATAACATACGGCAACCCGAGAACATCCGGTACCCACACCTGTTCAAACTTAGACATATGAAAGTTCAAGAAATATAAGTAATTAAGATGGAAAAAAAATAATTAAGTAATGTGACATTTAGTTAGATAAATACGTAAATTTGAGTTGTATAAACAATTATTGAGTTTGAATTAATTTAACTAAATTATTTCAATTATTTTTCAGCCGTGTTACTTTTTTGATGGACTTATAATTTTTATCCGCCGTCATTAAAATCTCACACTCCGTCTCAGGTGTTGCGCTTTCTTTTTTTTTTCTCCACGCGTTTCCATGGTAACTCCAGAAATCGGCGATCTATTGAGAATGTCTTTATGTACCGTGCGTTAACCCAGGGTTACCAAGTCGAGCGTAATTACGCCAACTCATATCCGGTCGTTTGGAACCGACATACCCAGAGTAAGCAAGTTCAGGCAGATTTCAGCCAGAGTTCAGGCTCAAAGTCAGGCTAGTTTAAACATGCTTCCTGGAATACCCCCCAGCTGATAGGAGGGAAACAAAGACGTGCCTGGATCTCGTAACCCTTGTGCTATCCTAGGCACTTTAACATTGGGAGTTGGGTCATCTAGACCCACTAGGACTTCAGTCTGCTATCGGATAGATGTGTGCGCATTGATCGAGGGAGTCGAAGGATGGCTAAATCGAAGATGGACGCTAAGGCGGTGACGGGTAGGCACAGCTGTGTTGTGACTGGGAAGGAGTGGGGAGATGACGGGGGATGTGAAAGTGAGGATAGTATGGAGATGAGCTTTGGGATTGAAACAGGAAGGGAAAAGAGAGGAAATAGTTTTGATGGAGCTGATCCTAAAAAACAAAGACGAGTGATGTCAACTGACAGTGATGAAGAAGGAAGGGATGGCTATAAAGTCATTTTGAGATTTTCTGAAGGACAAGGGTTAAGTACTTTGAGCCCGATAAAATTGACGACTATCTTGAAGAATCAAGTGGGGGACATTAAAGTTGCTAAAGTCCTGAGAGATGGGAACCTGTTGATTGTTTGTAGAAGTGAGGAGCAGAGGGACAGGGCCTGTAAAATGAGAGAAGTGGGGAAACATAAAATTGTTAGTATGAGCAAGGTAGGATTGGGAGGTCAGGGGCGGAGGGGAGTGATTTGGGGCATACCTGTGGAAATGTCTATTACGGAATTTAAAGCTAACCTACGAGGGGCAGAAATAAGAGAAGCAAGGAGATTAAGTGTTTTTCGGGATGGTGTGAGGAGGGAGTCTGAGGGAATATTGTTGGAATTTATGGGAAGGAGCCTTCCGGACAGAGTGTCCCTGGGATACATGTCTTATACTGTGAGGGAATATGTTCCTAAACCCATTAGATGTTTTCACTGCCAGAGATTTGGACACACTGCTGCTGTATGTAAAGGCAAGCAGAGGTGTCCTAGGTGTGGAGAAGATCATGGCTATGAGTCCTGTGGGAACAAGATGAAACCAAAGTGTTGTAACTGTGGGGGGGACCATAGTGCTGCATATGCAGGTTGTGAGGTTATGAGGAGAGAAGTCCATATTCAAAAAACCAGAGTACTACATAGAATCTCATATGCAGATGCAGTTAAAATGGTTGGTAAAAGTTCTGATAGACAGGCAGGAGTCATACACGAAGTGCCAAACAGTATACAGGACAGGAATGTTGAGGGGAGAGTTTTGATAGATTTGAAGAAACTGGTCACGTTTGTAGCTGGAGTTATAAATGCAACGATGGAAACTAAATCAAAAACAGAAAGAATACAAATCATTGTAAAAGCAGCAGCGAACCATTTGGACATCAATGAGTTGACATGGGAAGAGGTTCGGAATAACCTTAGTGCCCAGTCTAGTCAGGAGGTGGGAAGTGTGGGATAGTAAATGGTTCTTATACTTCAATGGAATGCAAGGAGCTTATTGGCAAATGGACAGGAATTGAAAAAGTGTATAGATGACCTGGATCAAAAACCAGATATTATATGTATTCAAGAGACGTGGTTAAGGCCAAATTTAGATTTTAGAATTTCCCAATATACAGGAATCCGGTGTGATAGAGCAGAGGGAGGTGGGGGTGGTTGTGCCACATTTATAAAAAATAATTTCAATTACAGGGTGATTAAGATAGGGACACAAGAAGAATTTATTGGCATTGAAATTTATATTGGTCTGGGGAGAATAAATGTTGTTAATTACTATAATCCATGCAAAAAGTTAGATCTCAGTCTTCTTAAATCAATTATTCATCTAGACAATGGGCATGTCATTGTTTGTGGGGATTTTAATGCACATAGCACATTATGGGGGGGGAAGGTGACAGATGTTAATGGTGAGGTATTGGAGGATTTGATGGATGAATTACACTTGGTGTGTCTCAATGATGGGAGAGGAACAAGAACTGATGTTCGAACAGGGAATATGTCAGCACTAGATCTTACTTTTGTTTCAAACGTTTTGGCAGGGGGTAGTGAGTGGAATGTACACAACAGCACAATGGGGAGTGACCATTATCCTGTGTTCTCTAGGGTTGGTGGTGATAGAGAACCACCAAGTAATGGAAAGGAAGGAAGATGGCTTTTTCATAAAGCAAAATGGGGTGAATTTACTTTTATGTGTGAGGAGGAATGTTCAAACATTAGTATGGAGAGTACGGCTGAAGAAATGGAAAAGAAAATTCGAAATTTAATAATTTCAGCGGCGCAAAAAACAATTCCGAGAAGTAAAGCAACTATGACGAGGAAAAATGTTCCATGGTGGACTGAAGACTGCAAGATAGCAGTTAAGAATAGGAATAAGGGTTTGAAACTCTTAAAACGGACACACACATATGAAAATCTGTTGAATTATAAGAGACTTTGTTCACAGGCAAGAAGGATTATTAAAAAGGAAAAAAGGGAGTACTGGAGGGCTTTTTGTGATAAAATTGGTCGAACAACTCCAGTTAATACGGTTTGGGGAATGATTAGAAAAATGAAGGGTATAAGGAGGGAGTTACAATATCCAGTATTGAAAATAGGTGATGACCTGGCGATATCGGATACGGATAAAGCAGAAATGTTGGCTAAAACTTTTGTGAGAAGTCAAAGTAATGAGAATTTGTCAGGGTATAGGAAAGGGAGGAGAGATGAAATTAGGGAACGGCACTACAAGGACTTTGATGATAACACTTATTTGACAACCATGGATGCTCCGTTTACCTGCTTTGAATTGGATTTAGCACTACATAAATCTAAAATTACATCACCCGGTAGGGATGGTATAAGTTATGTTATGTTAAAACATTTAGGTAGGAAAATGAAATTGAAATTATTGGACATGTATAATAGGGTCTGGAGTGAAGGTAAATTGCCGACCAATTGGAAAGAGGCGGTGGTTATTCCCATATTAAAACCTGGGAAAGATCCGAGCAGCCCAGAAAATTACAGGCCTATAGCACTCACATCACATGTTGGTAAAGTGATGGAAAGAATGATAAATGAGAGATTGCAGTATTACCTGGAAAGTAAAAATTTGCTGTCCCCATATCAGAATGGTTTTAGGAAAGGTCGAGGGACAATGGATCCTGTAATCTGTCTAGAAGCAGACGTTAGGAAAGCCCAAGTAAATAAAGAATATTTGGTGGCGGTATTCTTTGATATTGAAAAGGCTTATGATATGGTCTGGAAAGAGGGTTTATTGATAAAATTAGGTACGTTAGGACTTAATGGAAGAATCTATAATTGGATTAAGGGGTTTTTGTTTGATAGATATGTTCAAGTTAGGATAGGAAAGTCCTTTTCTAATAGGTACGTAGTGGATAACGGAACCCCACAAGGTAGTGTGATTAGCCCTGTGTTGTTTTCAATTATGATTAATGATATATTTAATTCAATTGGATGTGAATTTGGGAAAGCACTATTTGCAGATGATGGAGCCTTGTGGAAGAGGGGAAGAAATATTCATTATGTGGAGAGAAAAATACAAGACGCGATTACGGAGGTGGAAAACTGGTCTTATGACTGGGGATTCAAATTTTCAGTAACTAAAACAAAATGCATGGTTTTTACTAGGAAACGTGGAACTGTTTTGAACTTAAGGTTATATGGAGAAGCAATTGAGCAAGTACATAGTTTTAGGTACCTGGGTGTTATATTGGATACAAAATTGAAATGGAGAGAGAACATTGATAGTATAGTAGGGAGATGTAAGAAAGTCATAAATATAATGAGATGCTTGAAAGGTACTGGGTGGGGAGCTAGTGCACAAGCTTTAAAACAAATATATATTACAATGATTAGGTCAGTCACAGAGTATGGAATTATTGTTTACAATACAGCGTGCAAAACATTATTACATAAAATAGAAGTCATCCAAAATCAGGCTTTGAAAATATGCACTGGGGCTATGAGGTCAACTCCTGCTGTGTCATTACAAGTTGAAATGGGGGAGCTACCATTGAAACTAAGAATTAAACAGCTGATGCTTAACTATTGGGTGAAAATACAGGGTTGTGTAGATGTAGAGAACATGGTTAGGAGGGCTATTGATCCTTGTTGGGAAAGTGATAATGGGACAAATGAAAGTGCTGCTTGGAAATTAGCTAGGTTAGCGAGAAAAGCAAATATTCATGGCAAAACCCTAGTTAAGACGTTTTTGTACCCGACCACTCCTTTCTGGATTTTTCCAACTGCGCAAGTGGATTTGTATCTCCATAGAACAATGGAGGATAGAAAAGGGAAGGGAAACTGGGATGAGTTAACAGCAGACAGATTAGACACAGCCCACGCTTCATTTATACCCATATATACAGATGGATCTAAAGACCCAGAAACAATGCGAACTGGTTTTTCTTTCTGTATCCCTACATTGGACAAATCTGTTGGAGTTAAGACGTCAAAGGATCTTTCAGTTTTTACAGTTGAAATGTTGGCAATATCATATAGTTTACACTGGCTAGAACAGAACAGAATTGGGGATGGTATAATTTGTTCAGATTCATTGTCAGCTTTGATGTCTCTGAAGTCATACAATTCTGAGAGCAGATCAGATATTTTATATGAAATTTATGAGAGTTTGATCAGGTTGGCAAACTTGAAAATAAACATCAGATTCATGTGGGTACCAGCACATAGGGGGGTGGAGGGAAATGAAATGGCTGACTTCCTGGCAAAAAGGGCATTGAAACGGGGAATAGAGATGGAAATTCCATTAGGTAGGACAGAATTTAGGGCAATTGTTAGGAGGCGTATTATGGAAGAATGGCAGACACAATGGGAAAGGGAGAGGAAAGGAAGACATCTATTTAGTATTCAGGACAGAGTAGGGAGAGGTATGAATGTCAGAGTAAACACCAGAGATAGCTGCATAATATCACGGTTGAGGATGGGACACACTGGTTTAAATAATACATTGCATTTGATAGGGAAACATCCAACTGGTTTGTGTGAGTGCGGGAGAGGGGAAGAGTCGGTGGAGCATGTGCTATGTCAGTGTGAACTGTATAGGGAGGAAAGACGACAACTGGAAAGTAGGGTACGGATGATAGAGGGTGAGCAAATGACTTTAAAGAAGCTTTTGGGAGGGGAGGAGAATTTCAATGGTGCGATTATAGGTTTTTTGAAAAGAACTAGGTTATTGAGGAGAATTTAGTTTATTATTATTATTATTATTTTTTTTTTTTTTTTTTTTTTAAGTTACATTTGGTTAGGTAATCCCCACTCTGACCCACACTCCAACACAGTAGGTGGCGGTAATGCACCTTCACGTTAGTGCCTCCCGCCAATAAAATCACAAGAAGAAGAAGAAGACCCACTAGACCAGGGGTCGGGAACCTATGGCTCGCGAGCCATATATGGCTCTTTTGATGGTCACATGTGGCTCGCAGACACATTTTTAATTTTTTCTTTTTCATTAGACCAGTCCTTCTCGGGCGCGATGCGATGGCAGAGGCGCACAGTAGTAGCGGTGCTTGGAGAGAAGGATCTGCGCCAGCATTATCACTTTACTATTATCTATTAATTCACAGAGTTTGTACCACCCGGAAACCTGTGAATTGCCGTGCCTAAAACTGCGCGCCCCCGTCTCTGAGAAAGAGCGCGCAGTAGCGGGGACGGGATGTGACTGAGAGGGAGAAAGCAGAGGGTGAGGGTGGAGTTGTGGGCTCGGTCAGTAAGGTGAACCGCGCAGGGATTGTAAAAACATAAAACCTGCTGCCCGTCACTCACTGCAGCGTGTGAGTGTGTGTGTTTGGCTCCGCGTCTGCATGTGATCAGTCTGTCTCACATTTACAGAACATTCAGACCTAAGATCACGTTTAAAGTCTCAACACCTGCATGAAGCAGAAACTCACCACGTATCAACCAGACTAGACCATCAACAAAACTACCACGAGAAATACTCATCATTTATTAGCAACAGCATAACAATGTTATTAAAAATAATCCACAGACTTATTGTACTTTAAAAGTGTTGAAATTATATCAAATGCACACATTCACTTGAATATTTAGTTTTAAACATATTGTAGCGGACTGAGTTTAACTTGGCTGTTGGGCCGCGTTAAAAGTTCTGGAGTTCCTTGAACGCATCAAGCAGAGATCTGATTGGCTCTTAGTTCTGTCGCTCAGCCTGTTGTTAGGTAATTTGGACCAATGGGGTTCAGCTATGGGCCGAATAAGGGAAATGGGAGGCCTGGAGCGGGAGGGGGGAATATAAAGTTGGGAGAAGCGCTCTCGTCTCGGCAGGAGAGATTCAGGAGCTGCTGAATTAATTTACGGCATTTGTTACAGCCTGCATTAACCAGAATAAAGAACCTTAAAAGAGGTTAAGTCTCCGTGTGGGAAAAGGACACTACATTATTGTATGGCTCTTTCGAAATTACATTTAAAAATATGTGGCGTTTATGGCTCTCTTGGCCAAAAAGGTTCCCGACCCCTGCACTAGACAGTGCACTGAACCTTTTTTCTTCAATGATTTGTGATCTTTCACTGGTGTCCATGGATTACATGAAATCTTTCCACCTTTATCCACCTTTGTCATGGTAGGGAGAACACGTCAATGTAAGGGTGGGGTCATCTAAGATAGCACAAGGGTTAATCTGCAGGTGGATGCATCAGAATCGAGTGAAGGAGTTTACCTACAAGCTTTCTCAACTATTTTTTTCGTCTGCTTCTAATTCACCAGGAGGATTAAAAAAAAACAAACAAAGCTTTGTTCGCTGAAAGCTTTCTAGTTTTCGTCGGTTCTTTATCACATGATTACATGAACTTGTAAAAATGCAGACAGTCATCTGCCAGAAAAAAATTAACGGTCTTTTGGGTTTTGAGTTATCAGAAGACAGCCTCAAGGGAGGGAGGGGGTGTGGGGTGGGGAATACCATTCCGGCGATGCGTGAACGTCGACCATGATGGAGCCTTTTGGAGCTACAGCAACGAACCGAAGACCAAAAGAAACAAAAACATGGCTGTGCTCTTCTGCGGGACTGTTCTCCGTCACTTTGAAGATGTTCTTGTTGACTGCATCTCATCTAGAGACGAAACACGTTGAAGGTTTGTTTGTTTCCATCTTTGCTTTGTCCTTTGCGCCTCACATAAATACCCTACTACTAGTATTCCCTTTCTTATACTAAAATGTTTACAACTGTCTGGTTTCCTGGTTTCCAAAACAAACGTGTGCAAAAGATTTCAAGAAAACAGTTATTATTCAAAGATAACGAACAAGGCTGTCGGTACGCTCGTCTGCTTTACTAAACTATCGCGAGGCGTCAAATCGTTTTTTTTTTTTAAAGAAGTAGTATCTTCAGAAATGAACCGAGAGTATAGATCATTTTGGAAAATGATTCAGTGGATCACATCTTTTTATTTTAGGATGAATTGTTTCTGAAATGTGGGGGGAAAATCCTCTAACTTAAGTCAAACCTTAAACAATAAATAAACGTCACAAAGAGAAGAGCACACAAGCCCAAAGTCTGTAATTACAGAGGGGAAAAACTGTTATGAGTGAAATGAATGGATGTACTAATCAGTGAATATTTGACCAAATTCACGTTTATTTACTATTATTCTCTTTTAACAGAAACCAACTCTGCCACAGATATTCCTTAATTTAGGTGGATATTATCTGTGAACAAAGTGTTGTTACCATGACAACAGCTAATCTTATTTTCAAGGTGCTTTAAAAAACAGTTTTTTTGTTTACGCTGAATGTCGATGTCTGACCAGGATAAAGTTTTATTGAACACCATAAAACTAAACTTTTAATATGTTTCAAACGTAAATATGAATAAAATAGACATAATATGTTATTCAGGAATAAATCAACTTAACCCTTAAATAACTTTTTTTTCTCTCCATAAAAATGTACTCTCTCAAAACTATACAAGAAATAAAGTGAATGTTAAAAGAAAAATACATAGTTTTTCCTTACTTGTATGTAATTTTATTTAAAAAAAAATCAAATATACCAAAATATTTTGCTCTCCATAAATTTACAACCTTTCAAAATTACACAAATTCAAAATAGGAATATGATGCAAAGGAATATGCTGTAGTGTACGGAGCCCGTGTCCTGACATTAAGATATAAAAATATATCTTGTTCCCACAGATTAATATCTTGTTCCCACAGATTATTATCTCGTTCGCACGAAATACTATTGCATTCCCACAAGATACTATTGCGTTCCCTCAAAATACTATTCCGTTCCCTCGAAATGATTAACTCGTTCGAGCGCAATAATTAATCCGTTCGAACGCAATAATTATTCACGTCATAAGTTATTCACGCGGATATGCTCTCTGTACGCCGGCAAAAGCAGCTTTCAGCTGTAACTCCTGTGTCTCTGTGACCCATATTCGTTCAAAAAAGGAACATGAAAAACAAAAATGATCACTTTATTACTGTCATAATGAATATAAGAAAAATATCAAAAGATTTATGATAACTAGGCTTCTTTGTCATACGATAGCTCCTGCTAGGCTACTACTAGTGCCGCCGCAGAGCTCTGTGATGTATGCCGGCATTTGGGCAACTGGCTGGTTGGTTGACAGACAGACAGCTGATATTGTAGTTTAGGGTCGAATAGGAATAATAATATTCAAGAATTGTCTTTTATTAACTTTAGCAGTCAGTTGCTTTACATTCGAAGGCTATTAGGCTACATGCTAACTGACTAGCCGATCATTTATCCCGTTATTAATTTACGTCATAGATTTACAGCAGATACCTTCACATTTCTGTCTGTGTGTGTCTCATTACATTGCATTGAAGACACGGAGGATGTTTAGAGAACAGATTTATTTATTTTACAAATCTCTAAGGAGATGATTGTGTAGTAATCATAGTACAAACTCTCTTTCCTTAATGCAGATTTTGGACAGATTTTTGTATTAAAGTCATGTTTTGTTCTCTTTACAGCTGTCCAGGCTGGAGATGTGGTTGTGATGCTTGGATCCTCCGCCATCTTGCCCTGCCACATAATCACAAATGATCGTCTTTCCCAGATCACATGGCAGAAAACGATCAAAGGAAAAGCACCAAATGATGTTTTCTTGACAATTCAGCCCACAACCGGAGTGAAGTATAGTAATGGACAGGATTTAAGATTTGAATTTATTGGAAATGTCAATGACAAAAATGGAACCCTGAAGTTTTCTAATGTGACACTGAAGGATGAAGGAAGCTACACATGCATCTTCAGCTTGTTCCCCAGTGGAACACAAAGCAGAATTTCACAACTTGTAATACTTGGTAAGATCTGACTGTTTACATTGTTCTGCATTTTGTTACTGTTGTTACTGCAACATCTTGATTTTACTGGTATTCCTTTAGTGCCCCCAATCACAAATCTGATGGATCATACACCCTTAGAGGGAAATGAGGAGGTTCCACTTGCAACCTGCACAGCTGCTGCTTCCAAGCCGAAGGCAGAGGTGAGATGGATCAAAGGTTCTTTGGAAGGAAAAGTTCGAGAAGAACTTAATGAAACTCAGCATGCTAATGGTACGACCACCACATGGAGTACTCTGCTTGGAAAACCTGGGAGAGAGATGAATGGTCAGTTGGTGAAGTGTGTCATCTCAAGTGAGGCAACTAAAGAAGAAATCTTGGAAACCAACATCCAGGTCCACTGTAAGTATCTTCAAACTTCCTCTAAAGCAAATGTCTCCTTGTGATTTACATATTTAAACAAACATTTGCAAAGATTAATCTCCTCTGTGGTCTTCCATTGTCTGTTTGGTAACTCATTCCTTTTCACAGTTCTCTACTTTCCTTCTTAAGACTGGAGTTTACAAAATACATTCAGCACATTTACCGCATTTAAATGGACATTTTCAGAAGGATTTTTTTTTTTCTGAAATGTTGTTTATGGTTGTAGGGACAATGCTGGTTTCAGTTTCAAAACGTGACATTGGGTTCATTGATTTGTCTATCAAAGCGTGTCAACAAAACACATGGACAGTGATTGGTCAGGCCACTGATTGTGCTAATGTTTTTCGTCTGGGTGCATGTTCAGTTAACTGTTTGAGTTTTCTAAGCAACCTGTTTTTGGTTCAATGTAAATAATTTTCAGAGTATCTGGTCTGGTGTGGTTTCACACGGCACTTTTACAAGCTAACTAAAGACGGAAGTGAACCAAACGCTCTTAATCAGACCAGAGTTATTTTGATCCACATGTGAGAGCTTTCACTCTCGTCAAACCAAATTAATTTAACAAAGAAACAAACTGGTGGGAATCTAACCTGCCCGTGTGAAAGCGCTCTTTGACTGGGTTGTTTCTGATTTTGATGTTAAGTACCTTATTTGTAAGTTAATTTGGATAAAAGCTACTGTGATTTTAATTCTTGATTTAAAAAAATGCTCAAAATGTGTGCTTTTGGCAAGGACAGCAGTGTTGCTTCTCATTTCAAAATCATCTATTTTCCGTCGCAGTTGGTTATTTCTTCAGCAGAAAGATGACAGTTAAGGTTTCGTTTGGTTGCACAACTTTACCGAGGAAAAATTTGTGAAAAGTATATGACAGAATCATCTTTTGTCACTATCGGACTGAGGGGGCAGTAGCACAGACCTTTCTAACCCAGAGGCCTCAAAGCTAGCAACTTCAGAAAAGATTCAGGGGTTTGATGAAAGTCTGAAGGAATGTATCGTAATGACACAAGAATCTAAGAAATGGCTATACGGTGCTGCTTACCCTGTGAGGAGGGTTAATGAAAAAAAAAACTTCTTTGTGTGGGCAAAAATGTGCTTTGGTAAAACTCTTCATGTCCAACATCACATGAAGGAGCTTGGAATCTTCTCTTCCAACTTTTTTTTATGTAGAACTTTTTGTGCGATAATGATTCTGTTTTTTAAACAGAACAATTATATTTTTGCACAAAATTGCATTTTATTTCTTATTACAGTTTTAACTGTTGTCATTCATATCGTCACATAAACCGTTCTGTCCTTTTTGCAGACTTGCCTGCTAAGGTCAACATAATTGAACGATCTCAAGTCTCATTTGAGTGTGAAACGGAAGCAAACCCAAACGCCACTGTTATCTGGAGCAGGTACAGTCTTTACAATGCCCTTTTCAAACGTCATAAGGTTTTAAAAAGCTGATAAGTTTATCATCTACACTCTACAGCAGCAGTCTTAACTGCCAAAGCAGGCCCCTTGGAAATAAGTCAAACATTCTTACACCATTGGGGGGCCTTTTTACTTTCTTAAGATTCAGTTTTTGCTGTGTTGTTTGCGTTTGGAGTATGTTCTCAATAAAAGTGTTTGGCCAAATTTGATAAGCTAGTCTTCGAATTCGAAAGAGAACATTTTTCCTCTCAATGGAACTGGAAAGTGGACTCTTCCTGCCTGGATGGTATTTTTGCAACTGGATACACTATTAAACAATGGGAGGAGTGGAACTTGGTTTTTGTATCCCAACTGTCTGCGGAAGAAATATACCTATCAGATGCTTGATAATGGGATTTCCAACAATTGTGACTGGAGGATTTCGGATTTTTCTAGCAGTTTCGAGGCCCCCTACAGCGAGAGGTCAGCTGTTGGAGGTTTGTGGAAAGACACACCAGACAGTAAAGACTCGGGAGGTTGGGAGACAATCCCAACCCGACCAGAAACTTATAAGGATTTACAGATTAGAGCGCTTGCATTTTTTGAACTTGCACAGAAATGGATGACTAATAGGAGAAACTTTCTGTATGGATCAGAGGACACCGAAAAACAAATTTCCCAGGATTTCTGAACCCAAACAGGCCATCTAATGGACAATCAGACCCCCTTCAAGGATGCAGCTGACAGACTGCATCCTAGCTGAAGGTGCGATACCCCTGGTACTCCTAATAACTTCTGTGTGGGTTAAAATGCAGTCTGACTTGCCAGGTTAGGATAATGCAGCCTTGGGGTGGTTGTGGTGTAGAAGTAGAGCAGTCCATGTGTTCAATGTCGTTGGGAAAGACACTGAACCCCTCACTGCTCCAGGTGGTTATAGGTTGGCTGCAGTGTTCGGCAGTGGAGCTGCCATCAGCGTGTGAATGTCTGGGACTGAGACTATAAACCGCTTTGGTTTATAAACCGCTTTGGTTTGGAGTCACCGCTTGACCAGATGGCTGATCCACCATTTGGTTGTTCAGCCATCTGGTCTACAGTTTCATTGAAGATTCCTACCCACCCCTGAAGTTGCCCCTGGCAGCAGCTGCTGGAGACAGTAAACGGGGGTGCGATCACACCCTGCCTCGCCCTGCTATCTTTCTATTTTCTTTATTTCTCTAGTAGGTTTTTGTTTGCTGTTACTGCAAAGCACAGCTGTAGCAGCACCTAATATGCAGGTGTGAGGAAGCCATCTGCTCTTTGCTGACAAGGGTTATGCCTCCCTCTGGGGTTGGGGATGAGTGTGTGTTATTGTGCTGATTTAGTGGCACCTCCAAAAGCAACAAAAGAGCTGTCGGGGGTGGGAGTGGGGGTAATGAAAGGTTTATTGTTTAGCTTTTGATATAATTAGAAGCAGAAATCTGCTTGAGTAATTAGTGACGGATTTACCCATCCTGCAACATTTTCTTTTTTAAATGTGAGACATTTAAAATGTCTTAATTAACGGTAAAAATGTGTTGTTTCTTTTCAAAAAACAAGATTTAGTAAAGATTAGGAAATCCAGAACTTTTGGAGCACCACCTCTTTTAAGCTGTCATGTATTCATTTGTATTTTTTCCTATTTTCTTTTTAGCAGATGATCCAGTATTTCTTTTCAGTCTTTCTTTTTCATTCTGACTGCAGATGACTAGTTATACAAAGCATGCATTAACATCAACACTCTTTGGTTTGTTGTTTTCAACTTGTTCATCTGCTCAGAAAAATAGCTGTAAAACTGGGACCAAATAAAAATGAAGTTAAAGCTTTAAGCCCTAATAGAACAACACCAACTTTTCTCGCTGGCCAAATCTTTGCCTAAAGGACTTTGTAACTTTGTAAAACAAAGTTTTTAATTATGTTTTTAAGAATTTAGTATTTCCTTTCTCTGTGAAGTGACTTAGAATTACCTGAAACTGGAAAGATGGCCTGTTCTAAAATCTGCTTGTTTGGATTTTTCTTACTGTACTGTAAAACATCCTCAGTTAAGGTCCCACTCCAAGCATCTTTGGATCCAGTAGTCTTAATAATAATTATACTCTTTTTAACCCAAAAGTTCACTTAACAGAATATAAACCAGAATCCAAAAGTATATTTTCTTTATCAAGGAAAAGAACACATGAGGAAAATGTTTGAGAGAAGAAGCAAAAACAAAAGTTATGAAAAAAGAGGAATAAAAACGGAAGTTTATAACTTGAATAATGTGCTATAAAGAAAAATATATCATGACAAAAATTAGCAAGATGTTACGAAAAAGATATCAGAGCAAGAAAGTTAATTCTGACAAAGAGTAAAAGCTGTTTATTTTCTAAGTCAATGGGATTTTGGCTTCTTGGAGGCAGCAGCTACTTCCTGTTTAGAACGGGAGCGGTCACTCAGTCCATTTCCTATTTACAAAGAGGGGTTCGTAAAAAAAAAGTTTGAGTCAAAGGACCAGACTTTCCGTCACCAGTTAATGGGAGTGGAGGGTGTTTAACTAAGTCTTCAAGGGTAACTCAGGACATGTGATAGTCAGCTACTGCTGTTCTGTTCAGACTGCAAGCAAAGAGGTGAGGCAGATCTATGACAATATTTATTTTAAACTATTCAAAGAACAAGTTTGTGCACCAGCCGTTAAGTGCCAGTTGTTGTGACCGCCATGCATGCCTTGGTGGGGAGGTTGTTAGGTTGTTGGTATGCTTTTCTTGGGTGTGCTGTGAAACATCATATGCAGACGAAGGTGGAGTATCTAAAACTGGTACTCTAGTAAAAGCAGTACTCCCGGTACTGTAAAAAAAAAGTACACAAGTAGTGGTAAAAAGTTGTCTCCCTGAATAATTGCAAAGGCTACAAAAAGCATTTTACGCTTCTGGAGTTTCTGTTTCTGAACTTCAATCCAGCAGAGAACCAGTGAAGGGAGTTAAGTGTTGTTGACAGATAACTACCCAAAAAATTTCCCAAGGTTTGCATAGAAGAATCAGTTACATTTATGCAAACCTTCAGAAACAGAAAAGGTGTGACTCCTGCTGTTGGCAAGTATTGAGGGAACTTTTATTATTGACCAAATACTTGTTTAAATATATTCCTTTCATGAGAAACGGACTGACAAATACCTGTTTTGCCTGACTGTAATTGATGCAAATGTTTTAAACAAAATGAATGTCACTAGACAGATGCAGCCCAATGCAAATGAGTAACAGTACTAGTTTATCATTGGAAGTCTACTTGAATTAAAGTGTACTGTCCTCACTGAAACGTAACCTAGCTTTTAGCTAGACAGCTAGCTAAACTTTATTCCAAAAAAACTAGACGTGTACATGCTTTAATAAACGTTGTGTTTAATCTGGTGTACAAAGTGAAACTGTAAAAATACAGAAATAAAAAGCACTTTATTTATCTTTGTAAAATAGTGTTTTTTCAATAAACATGTCTGTCTCGTAAATATTTTTAATTTACTAGCCGGCTTGGCTGGTGACTCAAAAATTAAATTTCAGCTCCTAAGTGCAAGGATTTTAGTTATTTAAAATCCAACAAAAAGCATTGACTGCAAACTATGGAGAAGGCATGAGTCACAAGAACAGGCAGACAGCAGACAGCTGGTTCCAACAGCTAAATCAGGGTCAGGCAGGCAGGGGTCACAACAGGCATGAGAGCATCAAACGAGAAACTGGAGAAGTCAAGGTCCAGGTGAGATTCTGGGCATGTGGCAGGAAGACAGAGTCAAATACAGAACAGGGTCAGGATAGCAGAAGATCAGGGGGTATTCCAGAAAGTAGGTTATGCTAGCTCCCACTGTAAGTTTGAGGCTAAGGAAATTGATAACCTCAGCTTTCAGTTCCAGAAATGGAGGTATGTTTCAAGGTATGTCAAGTTGCCATAGCAACTCATGCTCTGAACATAACCTGGTCTGGAGCAGGTTTAGTTGAAGGTTAGTTTGTTTTCAGAGAGGGGAAGCAGCATGCCGTGTCCATTTGAAGATGATTTAATGGATGAAGAAACTCAGTTAATACTTTTTCCACCATGAGAGGCTGATAAGACCACCTATGGATGTTGGAAAGATAAACTTTTTTACTTTGATCTAACTTAATTATTTGCTTCAGTTAAGATAAATCTTTTTTTTGTAAGTCAGTTTAAAAATTACACGTAGTTTTCAGACAGTTATTTTACTTTCATTCAAATTAATCTAGTTAAGTAGGTGTAACTTTGGTACTGCTGTTACATCGGCACCGCAAAGGATTGTGGGATATCATTCCCTTTGCCTGTCTGGACAGATTTGGGTTTAAGTGTGGGTTTTTGACCAAATGTGTTTAGTTGTTTAGCTGTTTTACTGTGTTTTGCCATGTATCGCTGAGTTATTTTGCCCTACTGAGCTTACGTCTCTGCACCATGAGTGAGAGTGAAGGAGAGGATGATTAGTTTATATAGCACCCCTACGGCCAGGAACTGTAAGGATAATGACAGTAAATTCTTTAACGAATTTTTGCACTCCGTGCATTTTTTCCCCCGTCTTTTTTATTGTTATAAAAATTAGTATATCTGCCGGCTCAAACTTAGACATTTGAGAGTTCAAGAAATATAATTAATTTAGATGGAAAAAAGATTAATTGAATTGGAGTAATATGACATTTAGTTAAATAAATATGTAAATTTGAGTTGTATAAACAATTATTGAGTTTTATAGACGTAAGAAATTAGGTTGAATAAATTTAACTAAATTTTTTGTTACCAATAGAAGTAATTCATTTAAGTTGGCAAAATTGGATACGTTATATATATAATATATGCGTCACAAGGAAAATGGAAACAAGATCAGAAACTCGTGCGTTTACTTTGTCTGCTATTTTTCTACACGCAGAAACTCTTTCTTTTACTGATGATGCAGCCGTGTTACTTTTTTGATGGACGTGTAATCTTCATACGCCGTCATTAAAATCTCAGACTCCGTCTCACTGAAGTACAGCGTTTTCTTTTCATTTCACCCCGCGTTTCCATGGTGACTCCAGAAATCGGCGATCTATTGAGAATGACTTTATGTACCTGCTGTGCACGCCCATTAACCCAGGGTTACCAAGTCGAGTGTATTTACGTTAACTCATATCCGGTCTTTTGGAACCGACATACCCAGAGTAAGCAAGTTCAGGCGGATTTCAGCCAGAGTTCAGGCTTAAAGTCAGGCTAGTTTAAACATGCTTCCTGGAATACCCCCCGGGCCTGGATATAAGTCTTGGTAAAGAAGGCAGAGTGACACAAACAATACTTCGCTGCAGGGCTTTAATTTGCTGTGATTAATTAAGTGAATGAGAGTCAGGTGTGGCATCCAGGAAGTGTGCGCTGGGGTTGCTGGGAGTTGTAGAACTCTGGAGACCAGAGGGCGGAGACAGAGCTCTGACTCCTACAGCAGGGGGGTATTCCAGGAAGCATGTTTAAACTAACCTGACTTTAAGCCTGGACTCTGGCTGAAATCTGCCTGAACTTGCTTACTCTGGGTATGTCGGTTCCAAAAGACCGGATATGAGTTGGCGTAATTATGCTCGACTTAGTAACCCTGGGTTAATGCTCGTGCACAGAAGGTACATATAGACATTTTCAATAGATCGCCGATTTCCGGAGTCACCATGGAAACGCGCGGAGAACCGGTGTGGGTACTGGATGTTCTCGGGTTGCCGGATGTTCTCGGGGTCCTTCGGAGCGCAATACTTTAGTGAGACGGAGTCTGAGATTTTGAAGACGGCGTAGGAACATTATACGTCCATCAAAAAAGTAACACGGCAGCATCCGCAAAAGAAAGAGTTTCTGCTTGTAGTAGGAGAACAGACAAAGTATCTGCACAAGTTTCTGATCTTATTTCCATTTTCCTTGTGACGTATGTATATATAACTTATCCAATTTTGCTACCTTAAATGAAATACTTCTATTAGTAACAAATAATTGAGTTAAATTTAATCAACCTAATTTCTTACGTCTATAAAACTCAATAATTGTTTATACAACTCAAATTTATGTATTATCTAACTAAATGTCATATTACTCCAATTCATTTAATATTTTTTCCATCTTAAATAATTATATTTCTTGATCTCTCATATGTCTAAGTATGAGCCGGCAGATATGCTCATTTTTATAATAATAAACAGGACGGTAAAAAATGCACGTTGCGCATAAATTCATTAAAGAATTATCCGTCACTATCATTACAGAAATGCTCGGTAGGGGTGCTATATAAACTAATCATCCTCTCCTTCACTCTTACTCATGGTGCAGAGACATAGGCACAGTAGGAGAAAATAACTCAGCAAAACACAGTAAAACAGCCAAACAACTAAACACATTTGGTCAAAAACCCACACTTAAACCCAAATCCGTCCAGACTGGCAAAGGAAATGGTATCCCACAATTCCTTGCGGTGCCGATCTAACAGCAGGACCAACGTTACACCTACTTAATTGAATTAATTTGAATGAAAGTAAAATAACTGTCTGAAAGCTACGTGTTATTTTTAAGCTGACTTAAAAAAACAAATGATTTATCTTAACTGAAGCAAATAACTAAGTTAGATCAAAGTAAAAAAGTTTAATTTTCCAACATCCATATGTGGTCTTATCACCCTCTCATGGTGGAAAAAGTATTATCTGAACTTCTTCATCCACTAAATCATCTTCAAATGGACACGGCATGCTGCTTCCCCTCTCTGTAAACAAACTAACCTTCAACTAAACCTGCTCCCGACCAGGTTATGTTCAGAGCATGAGTTGCTATGGCAACTTGACGTACCCTGAAACATACCTCCATTTCTGGAACCGAAAACTGAGGTTATCAACTTCCTTAGCCTCAAACTTACCGTGGGAGCTAGCATAACCTGCTTCCTGGAATACCCCCCAGGTTTCTTCTAAAACAGAAAACACTGTTAACTAATCATTTGTCATCTAATGCTTTGTTTTTAAATGGAACTGATAAAACACTATAGCATTCTGTTTTATTTCTGTTATCTTTGAAACTTGAAAGCTTTTGCTTTAATTTTCTGTTTAGTTTGTAATATAAGTGCATTTTCTTAGTTATCTGGGGGGAAAACAATTGCATCGTGTTTCTTAAGTACATCTGTTATGTTTAAAGTTGACAAATATAGATGTTTGGTTTAAATTATCATATATATCGTTATCGCCTGATATAAAAAACTATATCGGGATATAAAAAATCCAATATCGCCCAGCCCTATTTAATTATAATAATAATAATAATAGTGCATTTTATTTAAGAGCGATTTTCAAAACACTCAAGGACATTGTACTGATTCAAAAGTAAAACACAATGAAATCACTTCGAAAAAATGTTAAAAACACAAGGAATAAATTCACATCTAAGGGAAATCAGAAAACAGATGAAGGAAAATTGTGATTTGGAAAAGCAAATTTAAACAGGTTTTGAATCTGGATTTAGAAATGGAAAAGGAGTCAATGTTCAGGGGGTGTAATATTGATGAGTCAGGACGACCTCCGATGTTTGAACAGGCTTTAATTATCACAGACTCGCCATTCACCATGCACTTCAGCCACATGTACAACACCGCCTCCTAGTGTGTGTCTCGCGATAACAAACAACTCGCATACGTCACATCCCCCTTTTTAACAAGTAATGAAACAAATAAAACATTTGTATTATACTAAAAAAATATAACATCCCAACCCATAACAACATTTCCTTAGAATGCTAAGTAACTGAAATTTACTCTCTGTATCTAGCAGGTAATCTCACTTGTCTGCCAGATCTGGTTCTATAAAAGATAGATTGGTTAGGAGTCTCATTGTCATGAGCATCGACAGTCTGTTCATTGTCATTGGGTTGCTCAGTATGTTGACTCTCATCATTGTTGTTGTTTTCCTCATTCATACTCTGTCCCTCTGCTGGTGGAAAGGTTTTCTCCTCCGTTCTCCTCAGATGTTTCCTGTTTCTTCTGTAAAGTCTTCCATCAGGTGTACGAACCACAAATGAACGTGGTTGCTCATGCTTGTGGAGAACCACTGCAGGCTGCCATGTTGTTCCTCTCTGCATCCTTACATTCTCACCCGAATGCAAGTCTGGAAGATTTCTTGTCTGTCTGTCGAAGTAAAGCTTTTGCTTCTCCTGTCTTCCTCTTAGGTGTTTCTGTGCTTGAGCTGATCCCTTTGGAGTGAGTAGAGAAGTGGAAGTTGGTAACTTTCCTTTGAGTCTTCGTCCCATTAGCAACTGCGCCTGGGATAAGCCTACACTTTCCAGTGGTGTATTGCGAAACTCCAGGAGTGAAATATAGGGATCTCCTTTTCCATTTTCTGATTTCTTGAGCAAATTTTTGATTGTTTGTACTGTTCGTTCTGACTGACCATTGGACTGGGCATGTGTGGGACTAGATGTGACATGCCTGAATTCCCAGCTTTCAGCAAAGTCCTTGAACTCAGCACTGTCATACTGAGGTCCATTATCTGAAATCACAACATCAGGTATCCCGTGCCTGGCAAATATTGATTTCAGAGCCACTATGACACTGTGACTGGTAGTGTCTTTCAGTTTCATGATCTCTGGAAATTTAGAAAAGTAGTCCACACATAACACAAACTCTGCTCCTTTGTAGTGAAATAAGTCTGTGCCTACTTTCTCCCATGGTCTGTCTGGTACTGGGTGTGATAGTAATGGTTCTCTTGGATTACTGTTCTTGTTCTCGTTACAGACTGCACACTTTGACACTGTCTCTTCAATGTGTTTGGACATGTTTGGCCAATATAAAATGTCTCTGGCTCTTTCTTTGCACTTGACCATTCCCAAGTGTGATTCGTGAATTTTTTCAAGCATTTCTTGTCTCAACCTTTGTGGTACTATGAGCTTTGATCCCTTGAACATCAGTCCAGCTGTGTATGTGATCTCTTCCTTGAATGTCCAATATGGCTGAATGTCTTTGTGAACAGCATGCCGCTCTTTTGGCCATCCTCTCTGAACTCTCTCTTTTAGATGTTGTAGTTCTGGATCTTCTGCTGTAGCTTTCTTAAACTTATTCAGCTTTTCCTCTGACATTGGTAGTTGAGGTGTAATCGTGTTTACCTCCAGCTCTTTTCCCATCAAATCTTCCTCTTTTTCTCTTAAGAATGCTCTGCTCAGTGTGTCTGCAATATGGAGTTCTTTGCCGGGTTTGTATGTCACTTTTAGGCTATATCTTTGCAATCTCAGGAGCATTCTCTGTAATCTCATGGGTGCTTGGTGCAGAGATTTCTTAAAGATGCTCTCCAGTGGCTTGTGATCACTTTCAACCTGAATGTCTTTTCCATAAACGTACTGGTGAAACTTCTCACAGCCATACACAATTGCTAGCAGCTCTTTTTCTATCTGAGCATATCTTTGCTGACAATCTGTTAGTGCTCGTGACCCATAGGCTACAGGTAGTCCATCTTGCAGTAAAACTGCTCCCAAGCCTTGTGAACTTGCATCAACCGAGAGTGTCGCTGGCTTGTTGACATCATAAAACTTCAGAGTTGGAGCCTTGGTGACGAGCTGTTTAAGATTTTCAAAGCTCGTTTTCTGTGCTTCTTCCCAGTGCCACTCTATGTCTCCGTCAAGCAGCTGTCTCAATGGTGCACTGATGTCTGACAGGTTTGGTATGAATTTGGCCAAGTACTGGACCATTCCTAAAAACCTCTGTAATTCTTGTTTGTCCTGAGGTGGGGGTAGCTCTGTCACTGCTCTTACTTTTTCTTTATCTGGTTTCAGTCCTTTATCTGTGAGTGTGTGTCCAATATATTTGATTTCATTAGTTCTGATGAAACATATGTTTCTGTTCAGTTTCAGGTTGTATTGTCTTGCTCTGTCCAGCAGCTTTCTCAGTCTGTCATCGTGTTCCTCTTTCGAGTCGCCCCATACTAGCAAATCGTCTATGATGTTCACAACGCCATCCAGATCCTCAATCATTTGTGCTGCCGCTCTCTGGAACACTTCAGGTGCTGATGAGATGCCAAAAGGTAGCCGTAGAAACCTGTAACGACCGATGGGTGTGTTAAATGTACAGAGCCTTGAGCTTTCATCATCCAGCTTGATCTGCCAAAATCCTTGGTTAGCGTCTAACACAGAGAAGTATTTGGCGTTTGGCATACGAGACACAACTTCTTCCACAGTGAGCAATGGATAATGTTCTCGTTTAATTGCTCTGTTCAAGTCTTTTGGATCCATGCATATCCGAATTTTCTTGGGTGTAACTACAGTCACCATGCTGTTAACCCACTCTGTTGCCTCTGTCTGTCTTATAATAACTCCCATGTTTTCCATTCTCTGCAGTTCTTTGACCACTCTGTCTCTCAGGGCTACAGGAATCCTTCTGGGTGCGTGTACGACTGGTGAGACTGAGGGGTCTATTTGGATGTGATGCTGACCTGGCAAACAACCAAGACCATCAAACAAATCATTATAGTCTTTGAGAATTTCTTGTTCTTTTCCAACTGCATATACTCTCTGAAGTAAGCCTATTTTTAAGCATGTAGTTCCTCCAATTATAGTGCTCACATCTTCCTGAGTGATTTCAAACTCAATCTTGTGCTTTTTTCCTTTGTACTCACAGATCAGTTGTTTCTTGCCTATTGCTGTCACCTTGTGACCAAAACAGGGAACTAGTTTTGTTTGACTTGCTTTCAATGAACCTGCAGCTTCAAGTGCAGTGAGAGTTTTCACAGACATAACATTACAATCTGCTCCTGTGTCCAGCTTACATGACACCAGTTTTTTGTTGATCTTGAAGTTTTCTGTCCAAATCTCATTGTTTGTATCTCCAGAATCCATTACAGAAATGACTTTTTCCTCTGTGTTTACTGCTCCCAGAAACATGTCATTTTCACTTTCTCTCTGCTCCACTGTATGCACTCTCTTTCCTTGCTGCTTCCTTTGAACTTGTGATCTGCACATTTTAGCAAAATGATTCTTTTTCTTGCACAAATTGCATGATTGTCCAAATGCAGGACATTTTTTTACTGCATGCTTGAGTCCACATCTATTGCAGTTTATTTCTTTGAACTCTGCTTTCACAGGTTTGAATGTTCCTTTATTTTCTTTTGTCATCAGTCTACTCACTTCTGCCTCTTCAGTGAGAGCTTTCACCTGGCTGGTCGTTATTTCACTGGCACGGCAAATATTAATGGCCTTTTCAAGTGTCAGATCTGCCTCTCTGAGTAATCTGCCTCTCACTTGGTCATTCGTAATGCCACACACAATTCTGTCACATACCAGGGAATCGTGTAAATCTTTGAATTCACAGTCCTTGGCTTTGTTTCTTAAATCTGTGACATATGCATCAATGGTTTCTTCCTGTTTCTCCGCTCTTGTGAAGAACATGTGCCGTATGTAAGTTAAGTTTTTTCTAGGTTCACAATAGTCCTTAAACTTCTTTTTCAGCACTTCAATTTTGTCTTTCTCGTCGTCTCCAAATTCAAAAGTATTGTATACTTTTACCGCTTCATCTCCCGCGACGTGAAGAAAAGTTGCACATTGCACCTTCTCGGACTTTTCCGCGATGCCGCTGGCGGTACAGAAGAGCTCAAAACGCTGACTCCAGTTTCTCCAGTTTTCTGCCAAGTTTCCTTGCAAACTTAGATTCGGTGGTGGTTGAAACTGCGCCATTTCCTCTTCTTTCCGAATTCTTTTTTTCTGACACCATGTAATATTGATGAGTCAGGACGACCTCCGATGTTTGAACAGGCTTTAATTATCACAGACTCGCCATTCACCATGCACTTCAGCCACATGTACAACACCGCCTCCTAGTGTGTGTCTCGCGATAACAAACAACTCGCATACGTCACAGGGGGGAGAGAGTTCCAGAGTTGGGGAGCCGAGCAGCTGCAGGGATGGAAAGCTGAAGAGAAGAACGGTGAGAGTAAGAGTCAACATGGAGGAGATTAGGAAGATGAGAAGCAGCAGGTTATGGAGGGCTTTGAAGGTGTAGAGAAGAAGTTTGATTTGAATCCTGGAAATTACCAGAAGTCAGTGCAGCTGCTGGAGAACAGGAGTGATGTTCTGGTGAGGATGCGGTCAATTGAAGTTTATTCCGATTTTTTTCGGGAAAACCAGAGAGCAGGGCATTGAAATAGTCAAGGCGAAAATTGACCAGACTGTGAACCAAGAAGGAAGCGGAGTGGACGGTGAGGGAGGGGCGGAGACTATTAATAGTACGGTAAATGAAAGTAGACAGACCGAGTAAAGCTTTTGATGTGACATTGAAAGGATAATCTACGGCCAAGGATGACACCCAGACTCTTTACCTTTGCTCATTTTATGTTTTTGTTTTTCTGTACACTTTCCCTCTTCTTTACTATCCACGCTTTCTCTTCCTCTTTTCTCTGTGTGGTCCAGAAACCTAAAAAACTGGCAGTTGTTGACTTCCTATTGTGGTTTTGGGGCAGATTTAACAGTAACTGCATTCTGGATCCAGCCTACTGTCTGACCAATGCTGCAAAACATTTCAAACAAGAAGAAAAGGTAGGAACTAAGAATACTCTGCGGTTGGTAAGTAATAGATGGACGAAGTGATTCAGTCAGATAGTAAACACATTTCATGTCATTATTTCAGAGAATTGTTTTTGTCAGTCTACTTTTAGATCACACAGTCAATGACTGTAATTCTTCAGTTTCCCCTAAACTCCCCCCTCTCATTCCAAATAGTAATTACCCGCCAACTCCAAAAAGCTGAAATCCCATTGACTTCTTTTGAGAAATAAACATCTGTTACTCAGTCATATATGTCAGAATAACCTTTGTTGTTCTACTACATGGTCTTGCTACTCCAATTTAAAAAAAAAAAATTTTTCTTTATATTTTTATTATATATTTATAATAAATTCATATAAATGTATATATTATATTTATTTATAAATTTATTTATATTAATTATTTTTATTCAAGTTATAAACTGACCAATCAGATACCTCAGTAAAAGCATGTGGTGCCTGCTGGCCCCCACTTCGAACGTTCAAATTGTTCCATAGACAAATTCTCCCAAGCCCAGTTGAAGGGGTGTGGACTTCCAACAAGCTTACTTTTGATAGGCAACAGTAATTGTCATAGAAACATTGAATAAAAACATCTCAGACCAATCAGTTCCTACTGTTGTTGTGTGGCTCCAAATGGCGGCGTTCGTATCAGGAGGTATGGAGACTGAATTGACTCTGGCGTTTTCTATCGGTGACTTCACACTCTCTCAGGCCAGTTCTTTTATAAAGTCAATGAGAGCTAGTTAGTCAAGTTCCAAGATGGCGTCGTCAATATTGCTAAAAAAAAAGGACTGTATTGACTTCACTTGGTTGCAACCAGAAGCCATTTTCTGTGAGTGACGTCGCACTAGCTCGGTCCAGTTCTCATTTACAGTCAATGACCAGGAGACACTTCTGTCTGCCACAACAGAGAAACCAAACGCACGACACAAAGCCATCAAAACAGATTCAAGACCAGTTATAATTTCAGGCATTCCAGTTTGTGAAATCTTATGGTTTTCAATGTAGAAAGATACCGTAGACTAATCAGGAGTGGCTAACCCCGGTCCTCAAGAGCCTCAACCCTTAGCTGACTCAAGTGATTCAGAAGAAATCCATTTAGATGAGTGTGGAATTTTGTTGCTGTTGGGCACAATGTCAGCTTTACAGAATGTTGTGGGAAAAAGCAGCTGAAATCAGGAGAGAATGTGAAACCTTTTTAAGAATTTTCTCTTCAGGGACCCTTAATAAAGAGCCTATTTGACCTCTGGGAATGTAAAGAGTCCTGAAGCAGCAGAATGAGGTTGGAGGTGTTGGAAAGTTGACCAATTGTTGTTTTATGTAAATAAAGAAACAACTCAAGACACACTTTCCATCACATGTTGTGTATATTCTTTTCCACTGGACTCTGTTTTGTTTCAAGTTTAAAAACACCTGTGACAGTGAAATATGAAACTACGCAGAGAAGCTGAACTGCCTTTTTTGCATGTCTGAGAAATGTTCTGACCAGCAGAAAGTCGAATCGACACTTTGTAATGGAATTTGTCTCTTTCAGGTCTGGCCAGCCTCTGCCTCCATCAGTTAAAGTTGTGGGTACAACGCTGCAGTTTTCAAGCCAGAGCAATGACTTGTCCGGCCTTTATCAGTGTGAGACCAGAAATCCATACGGAAGCAAACAGGCATACCTCTTTGTGCATTTCTCTTCAGGTGAAGTCTGCTGTGAGTTCATCTGTAGTTTATATGTAGACTGTGGTTACAGAATAAAACAAGACTCTTGAGGTCTTGAGGCATGCTGGTAGTGCTCCTAAAGACTTCATTTGATTTGTGCTTTAAGAAAAGAAAGAGGCGACAGACAAAAGACTATTTGTGGACTCTGTGTGTCACTGAACTTTCTTTAACCCTAAATGTGTGAATTCATCGCAGACCTTTATAAAGGCTGTAACGATTCATTTTAATAACGATTCGTGGCAAAATTTTGTGGTTGCCAATAGGATTCACTTTTGGAACGATCCATCTTTAGCCAGAACCAAAACCAATGGGATTCAGAAATAAAAACCTGATACTAAAAAGTGTAGGTGAGGTTTTCCAGATTCCTTGTGTTTCTTGCAAGTTAATGGAGTGTAAATTAAATATGTGTCCAAACAAACAAGTAAACAAGAATGAATGTCAAATCCAGTCACATTTTAGTTTCCTAAAGATTAGCCCACCGTTTTTCCACATCCAAATAATCCAAAGGGAACATTCTAGCATCTCAATCTAAAGTGTTCTCATACATTGGACTGGAATGATGGACTGATCATGCTGTCATCACATGTGTGTTGTTCGCTGTGATCCACTCGCCGTCGTTATGTTATAGTAAAATAAACCTACTGTACCTCAATCCAAGTGGTATTGTCCAATATCTCTTCATTTCATTTTAAACCTATTTTATAATGGCATAGGTCAATTTGATTAACAACTTGCTTCAAACAGATCGATCTGTTTGGATCACAGGAATAAAATTCGATTAATCGAGTATTTGTTACACCCCAGTCTTTATTTCTTAGTAATACCAGACTGATAGAACAATATGTTACTCCGATTTATAATTTATATAACAGACACAGTCAAAAATAAGTTTCTTTTGTTTTCTATTTAAACATTTTTATTCCTTAAGCTTCAATGTGAATTTTCTGTCTTAGAAAACATATTTACCAGTAAATTATTGAATTTATTTGTTCAAAAAAAGTGAAAACGTTCTTATTAAGTTTCCTTTGATGTACTTTCTAAAATAAAAGTATTTATTTGTGATCATTTTTTACTTTCAAATCTGAATTATATAATAGATGAAAGTTTGACTGGATCAAACTAAGCACTACTGCTCATGAGAGACAACACATTCAATTGCATGGTAAAACAGTTTTATTAACATTTCTGCTGACTCTTTTTCTGTATCTTGTTTTGTTACAGGAAAATGCACAGGTCCCATCATCATTGCTGTCTTCAGCACTCTCCTGATTCTCCTGATTCTCGCGATTATAGGGGTGTATTGTCATAGAACTGGAAAACTTCAAAGGTATCAAGTCCTTCAGTTACTTTATAAGTTGAATTGAAAAATTCACAAACTGAATAAAAACGATTTTTTTCATGTAATAATTTAAAAAGGTTTTACGATCTTTGCGGTGAGATGAGGCAAGTTTGGAGAAGAGAACATCCAGAAGCAGATGTTGAGGAAAGACCGGTAATAATAATAATAGTAATAATAATCAGATTTCTTGGAAACTAAATTTCATCTCAGGCAAATAAATGAAACAGGCAATAAATAGACAAAGAACGCAAATCATTACAAACTAAAGAAGTAATCAATTTCTTATGCTGCCAAACAGGAAGCAAAACCCTTGCGAACCAGGTCGTCATCTGGACAGCAGGAAGAAGAGGTAAGAAACAAAAGGAATCAATAAACAGATATAAGGCTGTGCTGCATGTTTTGGTTACTTGAATGAAACGCAGCGAGACTGAGAGACTTGTGGTGAATTCCAATGAAGAGGAGCAGAGCAGCTGAATGCTCCCTGTGACAGAGGCAGATGGAGCAGTGAGATGGACAGATGAGGGGGATCTAAGGAATGGAGGCTGGTTCAGGGACATGGAGATCAGTGAGGTACCAGAGGGCGACTTTGTGAATGGCATTCTGGGTAAAAAGTAATATCTTGTACTGAAAGTAATATTTGGTTGTGGCGTGTAAAAGATTTCAGTGGAATATTGACATCTAGAAGGAGGCGTAGTATAGCAGGAGAAAGTACAGTCGGCAGCAAAGAGAACTTTCAGACTGACAAATAATTGCAGGGAGAAGGTCAGATGACCAGGAGCTGCATGGTGGTGTTGTCGTTTGCATGTTCTCCCCATGTATTTGGGGGTTTTCTCCAAGGGGGCCGCTTTCCTCCCACAGTCCAAAAAATGTGTTAAACTTAGGTTGATTGATGATTCTAAATTGTCCCTTAGGTGTGGATGTGGGTGTGATTGTGTGGCTCTGTGACAGACTGTTGACCTGTCTGGGGTGCACCTCACCTTCACCTTGCAGTAACTGGGATAGGCTCCAGCAGCCGCGTGACCACAAAAGGTATTCAGCAGGTTCAGAAAATAAAAGGATGGATGGGGCACGCTGACGTAATGTGATTTCTGCTCAGTGCTCTGAATGTCAAAATGAAAAAAATTCAGTCAAACGCTGGTTTGCACGTTCTCTGTGGAGTTCATTCGTACTTCTTCTGTGGTTTTAACGTGGTTCATTCGTGATACATTTGTGAAAATTTCACGTAAAGACCAAAACGTCTCACTTTTACCACATATATTTACGTATGACCAATTTATATCCGTGCAATATGTGCAAAATGTACATAGTGGTTGTGTGACGTGGCATTATAGTAAAAGTCTTTTTAGTTTTCACGCACGTAGGTGTGTAAAACTTTTTCTCCGCATTGACCCCTCCCCTGGGTTGGAGTAGAAGTGTTTCTTTGCTGAACTTTTCAGACTTCTCTCATCTTTTCAGTTGGACAGCTTTCCATCTGAGTGACTGAATAAAGCTTTTTTCCCCCACTGTAGCAGTAAGTGCCAGTACCTCTTACGAAAGCACTTTTACCCTCTTTGGCACGTTTACAGCCTTTTTTTGTTGTTCTGCCTCTTGAGTTTCCCCCCTGTGGTCAATTTTTTTCCTCTAAAAAGCACTTATGTGATTTACTTCCTTTACTTTGGCTCATCCTCAAATAAACAGAGACCCTTAATCTGAAGCAGATAAAGGTTTGTTAATTTATGTAAGCTTTTAAACTGAAAAAAACAAAGGATTCAAGAAAAAAGACTGTTGCAAACCAGACCTGCAGACACCTTATAAAACCCTAAACTAATAGAAGAATCTGAAAGTATGAAAGTGAAGGGAAGCTCGGTTTTCTCCTTCGTTAAAGTAATTTGGGTTCTAGTCACCAACTGGAAAAGAGGAGAGAGCCACGAAAGAGACTAGGATCCTTTCACTGGAAGAAATTTTTAAAAAAGTTTTTACTTTTAACTTGGTCTGCACAATCAATCACAAATTCATTGTTATCGCGGCATCATATCTCAAAAGATGGTGAAAATTGCAATAAATGTTTACCGGTACTTTAAATGTGTTAAAACAATCTTATAGCAGTTTGAAGTATTTAATGAATCAAATAAATCCATTTATGTATTTGTCCAATCAGATGGAGCCTTTTTGTTAGATGTTCGCCTCATGTAGTCGAGTATCATTTGAAGTATAATTAAGTTATTTTGACTCTTATTTACATTAAACTGTTGCAGTGAAATGAAATGATGTATTTAGTTGTTTTGCTATTTGTTCATGTATCGCATGACTTTTCCTCGTATCCTGCAGTCCTACTTTTAACCAGCATGTCTCAATTTATTCTTCTTTTAGATTTTAAAATATTTTTCTTTTTTAACTTTTAAAGTGATGCTAAATTTCTGCAGCAGTCCTGAATTTAATGGTTGCAAATTAAAGCATGATGCGGTTAAACTTAGTGCTTTACTCTGGTGTTTTCAAAAGGAAACCAATAGTCAGAAATAGATCTGCAGATGAAAACATTCAACCTCAGTTTCTACTGTCAGCACAGCATAAACTGTGGCACGACTGACTTTATAAAATCTGCATATTCATATTGTCTACAATTAAATGATGAAATCAAAGTTGAGACACTTTTTTAGAAAATCCTTTTCTTCCTTTGATGTAAGCATTTTTATGTAAACATTCTTTCTCTGTGAATTATTATTTCATGAAGTTTAATGATGGTCTCTGCTGGTTTACCTCACGATTGCTCTGATGTTTTTCTGCTTTAGAGTCCTGCTGAAGCCGTGGCAGAAGGATCCTCCGGCCTTTGATGTCCATCAGGTGCAAATGTGGAATTTGGTTTTAAACTGTAGAGAGACACTAAAGTTACATTTGTGTCTGTCCTCATGGACGCACAATACGATCAGAGAGAAACAAGACGCTTCAGAAGCAGCTTTTACTCTGAAAGACATTGACAGGAGCTGATAAAGCAAAGAGCAGAGGAGTCAAGGAGAGAGGAGGATCTGACAGTGTTTTCAGTGAAAATGGAGTCTGGGGTAAACAATCTTTGACTTCACACCTACAGAAAAGTTACACGGCATTAAAATAACAACACTGGATCTCTAAAACATTTTTAGAATCAGTTTTATATTTGAAAAACATATTTTGTCAACTTGCTGCACTTATTTATTTCTATTTTGGGTTTACTGTTTGTACCTTTTTGATTTTTCTAACCAAATTGAAACAATTTAGCAAAACACAAAGCAATTTCTATTGATATTGTATGATTCATTGTATTTGCCTCATCCACTGTACCAACGATTCTACCTAACATACTTGAACCTTATTACCTCAAAGCTTTTGCAAAAAGAAGCTCCTAATATGCTGAGAGAAAACCAGCAGTCCACTGAAGTCTGTGAAAGATTAGCTTCACAGTTTTTTTCTTTGTCTGCCTGTCTCAGAGTCCCACTAGCTATTTTAAACCTAATTTTCAGTTTAAGCAATCCCCCACCCCCCCTTCCATCCCTCTTGCACTCAGATACACTCCTTTGTAATTTAATAATGTAGAAATAGTCCTGGTGCTGCTCGGAGGCTGCAGAGGTCGGTCAGCACACAGCTGTCATAAATGTGTTTATATTACACTGGTCTCTGTTGTCTTCCAGCTACACAACAGAAATATCCTCTTGGTTTAGATTTTTAAACTAAGACTGTGTTGAGCAGTAATGATACTGAGAGAAAGTGTTGTGTGGGGAACCCAAAATAACAGAGGAGGGAGATGATAGACAGAAGATTAAAGGTAAATAAACAATGAATATGAAATAAAAATCCAAGAACTTAAAGTTCTGAACACGAAATCTAGAACTAAACATGAAGGAACCAAGAATGATAGAATAGATGAGAACTAGTTATTTATGTATTATTAGCGTATTAATAACAATGTAGCCACGAGGAGGCCCAAGCCGTAGCCTCACCGTGCCGGTCCCAAGCCCGGATAATACAGAGGGTTGTCGGAAACGGCATCCGACGTAAAATCTTTCCCAAATCAAAAATGTGAATCAGACCTGTGATATCCATACCTGATTAGTTGAGGCCTTCGGACCGGGTTCAGTGGTGCACACTGACATTTTTATTATTATTAATCTAAGTAATATTCCTAGTGTCATTTAGCAGCTCATTCCATTTCTCATTTAGTTGTGCTCTGACCAACATCGTGCAGGTATGGACATAAATGCACCTCATAATATTTTCTTTAATTAATTCTGATTCCTAAAACCCTTATTATAAAAAAAAAAACTAGTTTGAAAAACGTTGGAATTCTTTGAAATATCAATGGAAAATACAAAATACAGGAGCTTAAATAGTTGCTCTCTCGAACTGGGCTTCATTTGATCAAACAAGTCTGAACCCATTTTTTAAAATGGATATTCTCTGTCCTCCTCAAGCTTCCTCCTCACAGAAACACATAGATAACAACTCTCTAACAGAGATAGTTTCACTATTTAACTGGACCCTAACAGAAATTGGTGCCTGTCTCCTCTGATCTCTGAAGAATTCTACCCCTGGAGAAACCACAGGAACAAATTTGGCCTCTGTTTTTTTTTTGTTAAAAAAAAAGTAATTTATTGCTGCTGTGAATAGGTTCTACCCAAAATGAATAAATAAACACACAAAAAAAGTCAAAAAGAAAATTGTTCTTGGGTCCTCCAGGGTTACATAAAACCTGTCAAAACCATAAGAATGCATGTGGCCAAAATAAGCAAAGTCCTTGTTAGGATGAGGTCATTTCAGAGCAAAAATATAAAGGTCTTTTGTGTTTTCCATTTCGTCAATGACAGCTGTGTTTTGGAATATCTAACCTAAGTTTCACTGTTAAACAACCAAGGATTTACCGACCAGTCTGAGTCTATCCGGAGGGTGTTTATTTAACCTTGGATCTGTTGGATCCAGGGACAGACCACTTTTTGTCTCTCTTTTTTTAGCTCATCCTGTTCAGCTGCTGAACCAACAGGTAGGATCTGTGGGGTTCTGTGGCCAACACAAAGGATTAGCTAATTCATAGATTCAAAAAAGGAGAGGGGGGGTTTGATAACATTAAGTTTTTCTGTATTTATTCATATTTTTTGTGTGATTATTTCAACTTTTTAATCTAGAAATGATGAGAAAACTGAACAATTTCCTCTTTTGTTTGCTTCTTTTTGTTTTTGTTAAGCACATCACAGTGTTGATAGTTCATCTGCCGCTAAAGGTCATGGGTAACATTGTCACAGAAGTGCTGCTACTTCTGGCTTGTCCATTCATGGGCTCAGATCTATTCTAAAGTGAATAGATTTGTGTGCAAAAACACAGTATTGCAACATCAACATGAAAATTGTTTTGTCATGCATTTTCACCTTTGCCTGTATGAAAGCTTGAGTTTGGAAAAAATTGTCAATGTAAATAAAGTTTTGTGAATTTCTTCTACAGTGTTGATTAGATATTACCCCGTTATTTTTTATTTCTCACAGAATCTAGAGATTTCTGAAACCAGATGCTTCTGTTGCCTAAAACTGGAACTCACTTATTGTGGACATGTCATCATACAGACAAATTCTGGTTTCATGTTTAATTTTTTCGCAAACCCTCCCCTCCTATGGTTGCCGTATGGAGTGGGCCCCCCCTCTTTCTGTTTTATTTGCACCTTAGACACGTAGGGTCCTTGGTAGGGGGGGTGCTTGGACATCACTGCAAGCAAGCAGCAGATGTCCTCCTGGCACCCTACCCGCCAATTTTAACCGCACCTTAGACATTTAGGGCCCCTTGGTGTGGAGGGTGAGGGGACATCACTGTGAGTAATCAGGAGATGTCCCCTTAGTGCCCTACTCGCCAATTTTAACTGCACCCCCCTTAGCACACACACCCCTCCCCCTTCAATATATACATTCAAACATAAACACATGCACACAAACACCCTCTCAAACACCCATACACGCACACACATTTTACAAGGAAGGTGGGACCTGGGTCCATCTGTCCCCTACCCCGTCCCTGGTGGGGGGTGCGGGCCTCTTGGCGATGGCGGCCGTGTCCCTTGGGTGCCGGCTCCCTGGGCCCGGCGGTGCTCTCTCCGCGCGGTGGGGGGGTTCATATTACACCTGAGCCGGGGGTGTTCGTGTCCCTGGGGGGTGGGTCCTGGTCCTTGCCCCTGGGCGCTGGGCCCCGCCAAACTTCCAACATGGCCGAGCCTGGTCGGGCCATATTTATAACATCCCTTATGGGCCGCCCTTTTTTCCCCGGGGTTCCCCCCTCCTGGGCGGGGGCGGCGGGCCCCTGCCTTGCTCCTACCTGGACCAACCGTGGGCCGGGTGGGTGGCTGCCTGGAGTGCGGAGCGGGTCTCCCTTGGGGGGTCCTGGCTCGTACCTGGGGTCGGGGCGGGGGGATGCCCGGAACTCCTGGGTGGTGGTGGGGTGCTCGTCTGGGGCTGTGGGCGTCCCTCTCCGGTGGGGCCCTGCGTTGGGCTCTTCCGGCGCGGCGGGGGGCTGCTTTCCTGGCTGGGCTGGGGCGGCGCTCTCTTTCCCTCTGCGCCTCCCTGCTCTCTGGCTCTGGGGGTCTCGCGGCGGTCCTGCTGGCCCTGGCCTGGGTGGCGGTCTTGGTCGCCCGGGGGGCGGTTGTTCCCTGCCTGTTCCCGTGTGGCGCTGGGGGAATTCCGGCTGCCGCTGCTGCTGCGGCGGGGGTATGGGTGTGGGGGTGGCTGGGCGCTCCTCCTCCTTCTTTTCACATTCCACCATCCATTTTAGAAGAACATAAACACTCACCTGAGCACAGGTGTTAGCTCACCTTTGCACTAATAGTTTGCATGATTGAATGAATGAAAGATTTCACACTAGTTGGTTTAAAGGCATAGGTATGCGTTCGTGAACACTATCTGTTTTGTGTGCATGCTGACATGTGGACATTTCTGCGGCTAGCAGGTGTGTTGATAATATTTGAGTGTGTGTGAACAGGCCCCGCCCTTTTTGTACTACATTTGAACCGTACCGTAACGATAAACAACCAGTAAACCTGTCTGCTCTATGCTGCTTCATGGTCTTACCCCCCTTCCCCTCCTATTATCACCCTCCTACCCCCCCCTCTCTCTAACGTCCCTCTCTCTTGTTCCCCTCTTTCCTTTTCCGTCCGGTCCAACACCAAAGATTTTCAAACATGATTGAAATTAATAAAGTTTGGCCTCAATTACAAAAGGGGTTTATTCAGACATACCTTTGGTTTGTCTGAAGATGAATAACCCCTCTTGTTAGAATAAAATATGTACAACACAAGAGGCCCTCAGCTCTCATCTGTTTGCCTAGCTGTTGGACAGGACAAGTTAAAAAAAAAAAAAAAAAAAAATTTTCGCAAACAATCTTGTTCCAAGCACTTCTTTGTCTTTCATATTGCAAGTTGATTTCTTCAAGATACATTTAGGTCAAATATTTCAACAACAACAAAAAAGCCTTTTCCACAAGTTATATTGTGCTTTCCATCTGTCTTTTTAGACAACTTACAGAGTGTTTTTGATCCTTTTATTTATATTTATTTTTTATGGTCATTTTTTTATGTGTGCAGTACTACTGTTTCTTCCTATTTAATGAAGTTTCTTACGACTTTTTATCTTTTGTGCTCTATGAACTGCATCTTTGATTGTATTGTGTTTGTATTGTGTTTTTTCTGCTTGTATTCAATGACTGATTGGAGTTCGAGTCTAAAATAAATTTATTCTAATCTCAATTTTTCTAACCAAATATTCAGGAGTTAAAGGAAATCTTTATTTACAATTCAAAACGACTGGGAAAGAAACTTTGGAATTATTTTGTAAAATAGTTCGTACTGCTGCAGAACAGAAAGACTGGTAAAAGATCTGTAAATATTCAAACGCTAAGGTTTTTCTCAGTGTTTTCATCAGCGGAATTTAAAAATTATTCTTAACCCATTAAGGGATCAAAATCTGAAAGCTATTAAAACCTTATAAACCCCACTTACACCATCTTTTGATATATTTTAAAGCATTTCTGGGGGTCTTTGGCGCAGAGTTAGCCTGTCCTTCCCATAACCCATTGGTTTACACGCTCTCCCACTAGCTTACAGCCTCTCACGCCCCCCAACCCAGCATTATGGGTGCAAAAAAAATGGCGAGCAATAGCAGAATTATCTAGTCGTCTACAAAAGGATGCATCAGAATGGAGCGGAGCATGCAGCTCTTACCTACCCCTATGTGACAGCTACAAGCTTTTTCCAACGGCATTTTGTCGTCTGCTCTTAAATCACAACAATTTCAATAAAGGAATACCCAGGAATGCAATTTTAAGCATAATTTTCTTCATGGTTGTCTTCCATCATGTCTGTTATATAGGACTAGATGTTATTATCGCCAAGTAAATACTAAGGCACCAATGACACTGTGGCAGGCAAATGAATGGTGACATCTTTTGGGTTTTCAAGTGGGCGCCCTCTTTTTTCAGTGTTTAGCTGATAGGCCCACGACACCTCCAGAGGGTTCAGCAGTGAATCCCAGCGTCCCAGCCCCCCCCTCCATCAGTCAGCAGACTTTCGGAGGCCCAGGTCAGGTCCTTCTCCTTGATTCACAGCCACTGAATCCCCTTCTCAGCCTGGGAGAGGTCTTTAATCGCCAGCCTTCCCTCGCACTCCCATCTCCTTGAGTAGCCTGGGTGATGAGGTGGCCACAAAACCCCTGCAGCCTACTTCCACTGGACATACCTTCACACTCAATCCTTGCTCTTTGGAGTCTGCTGCAAGTTCGGCGTACCTCAGCATCTTCCGTTCATAGGCCTCCCCTCTCTCCCAGGGTCCTGTGAGCTCTATGATGTACGCGATTTTGAGCGTGGATGACCACAGTACGAGGTCTGGTCCAAGGTTGGTAGATGCAACCTCCCGTGGAAAGCAGAGTTTTTTGTCTAAGTCCGCCAGCGTTTTCCAGTCCCGTGCTCTACCCAGCTGTCCAATGACAGCCGTATTGGTGGTGTTGAAGGTGGCTTGGCCCTCTCAGACAAAAGGTGTTTGCTGCAAATGAGATGAGGATTGAGGAAGGGCGTTCAAGCTTGTCATCTGTATTTGCAGCACTATTGCAAGACACTTTAGCACCAGGTTGTGTCGCCATGTGTGACGGCCTTGACTGAAGATGATCTTGCATCTTACCAAGATGTGCTTTAATGTTGCTGGGCTTTGACATAAAGAGCATGTGGTCAAAACCTAAGCCATGACACTGGCTTAGGTTTTGCAGGAGAAGGTAAGGCATCATAGGTAGCCCTAATTATAAACGCCTCCATCTCCCACAGGTCTTTCCAGGAGAGCTTCCTCTTCTCCACTCCCTTCCACACCATCTACTGACCTTGTTTTGCCTGTGCCACGGCTTGAGCGCACCTTCCTGCCTCTTCTTCCCGGCGTATCTCTTGGACCACCCGTCTGTGCCTCTCAGCTGGGTTGGGCTTTCTCCAGGAAGGTGTGCTAGGTGAGAGATCATGACTACTCCTCTCCTCCTGCACGGATCCCACAATGCCTTTGTGTCTGAGTGCTGCCTTGGCCTGATCAGTTGCTGCCTTTTGGGCCCACTTCCTTCCTGTACCCAGATTGGGGGCTGCTTGGGCAACAGGTGAGTCACAGGTATCTTGCAGTGTCATCTCCAACCTGACCTTGGCACGCTTGTACTCCTCTACCAAACTGGATATGGGTGGTACCAAAATCCCCCTGTCATAAAGTCCAAGTACTTTTGACAGCGTCATCATAAGTAAAATCCCCCAAATACATTTTAAAAACGCTGAAAACTTAATTTATTTTGACATTACAATTTAAATATCTGGCAATGCTCAATTCTTTCCCTTGTTTTATTATTTATTTATTGGTTTGTAATTTTGTCTTAATGATGTTAATTCTTTTTAAATCTGGGCCTCCATGTGTGTCCTTTTTCCAAACGCTTAACTGTCTCATTTCATTTTAAATAAAGTTGGAAGAAAAAAAGTAAACAACCAGACGTCCCGGATGCGACCTTTATTGTAAGAACCATGTCGATGGAAAAAACACAATGAAATGAAATGTGTAATTATTTAAATTCATACAAATGTATTTGCCTATTTGTTATTTTTTTTCTGGTCTGTTTTGTTTTTTAAGCGTTGTGGCTCTGTTACGTTGTTGAGGAACGAAAAGAAAAGAGCTCTGGAACGGTTGCTGGGGGCCAAGATGGCGTCTGCGACCGCATGTATGTTTATTAAAAACCTGTCAGTCAAGCTGCAAGGACCACGCAAGATTTGACTTCGTTACAAAAATATACTTTATTATTAACAACAAGATACCAAAACCCCACCAAATTATAATTTAAAATGTCTGAGCTGTAGGTGAAACTTAGCTCGTGCAGCCGACACGACCCCTACCCCACCCCCAGGTTCTGAGCTCCAGCGCCGTCCGACTCCCCGGGGCTCGGCTGTGCCGGCAGCGGAATGATCAGCTTTGTAGAAGCCTTAGCAGCGTCCACAGTCAATAATGTGGGTGGAGCAGTGGCAACCACTCACTCGTACTCCCAGCCCTATTCTTTCTACAGGAGCAGCGAGCCTCCCCTCCTCGCATTAAAATAAATCCTCCTCTCTGTCTATCTTCACAGCCGGCAGCCCTAACCGGCAGTGAGCGGCACCCTCCCCCTTAACAGCATCCACCACAGAGGACAAGGTCTCCTGTTGTCGCGATACATACTCATCTGCAGATGAAAAGGTCTCATGTTCACCAATATTCAACATTATGTCTACTGGCAACACAATGTCCTGACTCCTGCCCAAACATAACTCTGTATGACATGAAGGAGATGCTAGCATGAACACCGCTGCGATACGCAAGCATCACTTAGGGTAAAAGTGTGTCCCAGTTCAGCTGATTGTCTTCCACAAAAATCATTGACAGTAACATACAATTAAACCGCTCAACCAACTGAGGGGGGTAAGGCGAAGTCCTAGATTTACGAATGTTCAAAAGATTGCATAGTTCTTTAAAGAGCGTAGACTCAAAATTACAACCTTGATCAGAAGGAATACTGCAAGGAGCCCCAAAGTGGCAAACACAGTCTTCTGTCAACACCTTCACTTTCGACAGAGCTTCCTTGTTTGGTAGTGGGAAGGCTTCTGTCCATTTGGAAAAATAATCACTGATCATGAACCCGCTCAAACGGTCTAGATGGAACAAGAGTTTGCATAGTTGCACAAGGCTGTTTCCCATGTGCTTTGCGGGAAGCACAATCAAAACCTTCTCTCACCCAAGTCTTCACATCATGGAACTAGCCAGGCCAATAGAATCTATCCTTCACTTTGGCTTGCAATTTCTGAACTCCCAAATAACCTCCAGTGGAAACATTATGAAGCTGTCTAAGAACCTGAGGCACCATGGACTTGGGCAGAACAGCCTAACACAAGCAGGAGCATCAGAATTATCAGGGGGTATTCTCACCAACCTAGACTTCTGCTCTTGCAGTTGGTGCCACAAGGGGGTATACTTCTGCAACTCTGGAGAATCCGACAACAATCATGCAACAAGTTCATGCAACGTCCTCTCAATATCAGCAAAACCTCGATCAAACTGCCTATAGTATGATGCCAAACCTAGAAAACTCTGCACTTCCGCCACATTACTGGGCACCGGCCAACACCAAACCGACTCCACCTTAGAGCGATCAGGCATCACTCCGTTAGAGGATATGGCATGGCTCAGATATTGCACTTGAGTAGAAAACAGGTCACACTTAGAAGGTTTAACTTTGAGGTTAGCCTGCTTCAGTTTATCCAAGACTCCCTCAAGGTGGGCCAAGCGTTCCTGGAAAGACCACCCAAACACTATGATGTCATCCAGATAAACCAAGCATGTTGTCCACTGCAAGTCAGCTAGCATTAAATCCATTTATCTTTGAAATGCACTAGGTGTGTTACACAACCCCAAACTAAGCACGTTAAATTAGAACAACCCTGGTCGGGTAGCAAATGCAGTTTTATGACAATGGTCAAGGTGTACTTCCACCTCTGTGAGTTTTTAAAACTTGGAATTTGCAGCACGAACTGTTTTTTTTTCCCGTCGACCTTTTGCCTGAAAACCAAAAACATAAGTTGTGCCGTGAAGATTCTTCAAACTAGCACGTTAATCCTAAACCAAAAAGGATGAAGAAATCAAAAGAAAACCTCGGCTCACATTATCAAAGCAGATACTGAAGAAATTACCTTGCATGGGTTTTGCTTTCATAGATGGCAGCACTAGTTATTCAATATGGCAGTTTAATGTTTAATTCAAGAAGGGCCCAAGTCCAGAGACTTTAGTTTGCTAGTCCTCTGAAATCATAAAAATGAGGTGCTTCATATTATAGCATTTGTAAGCTATGAACTGGTGCTAAATCCGGGTAAAGTATTAATCATCAAAGGGACGCTACACTCTCTTTAAGCTATGCAAATAAAATCATTTCCTGGATAAACAAACTTCTTGGACATGAGCCCTTATTGAATTCACCGATTCAATTTGAAAAAGTTGTTTGATTTTTTTCAGGAGGTAATGAACTTTAAAAAACTAAATGAGAAAAAGCAATGTAAAGAGCTGGAGAAGAATGTTGGAGAGATGGAAACCTAAACGAATGATGAAGACCGCTACAGCAGGAGAGTGACTCTACGCCTGTCCCGTGTCCCTGAAAAGCATTCAGAGGACGTCAAATTAAGGGTCCAAGAAATCGTTAGAGAGATGTTACCAACTAAAGATTCTGCAGTCTCAGCAATCGACAACGCACACCAAGTTGAAAAGCCCAATGGGAATGGAAACCAATCAATGTCCCCGGCCCCTAATCATCAGGTTCCTGTCCAGATCGGCCAGAGATCTCCTTTGGAAAAGATCTAATAATTACTTCCAACTGGATCATCATCTCCATCTGCAGGAAGATCTCATGAAAAAGAACCTCGCAGCCGCCTATGGCCAGCAGTGGAGGCAACCAGGAACAAAGGAGAAAAAGCCTACTTCATTGGAAACAGGGCTTTTGTGAACAGCAAGAAAATATTACTGAGTTAAGCTGAACTATGTTTGTAAAGGTCAGTATGACCGCATGAAACAGACTCAAAATACTGAATATGTACAGCGGTTCCTGGACAAAACCAGGAAGTTCCTAAGTTTATTTTCTCATTTTTCTTGTTCTATATAGTTCATGTCATTCTCTGTTCTACCTGTGAATGCCAAAGAGACCAGCTGAAAAGAAAATGTTTTTTTATATTGCCCAAATAAAAATTCAGACTTTTCTTTCATTCAAGAGACACACTCTTCTGAAGCAGATAGAGAGTTTTGGAGATGGGTAAAAATAAATGGTTTTCTTATGGTAGCAACAGGTCAGCAGGGGTAATTATTTTACAGGGCAGATTTAAAGGCCGCACTCTTGAGTATTTAATTGGCAAAAATGGGAGATGGATTATATTCGTAGTGAATTTTGACCTATTTTATTTTAATTAATACATATGCCTCCAATAATCAAACAAACAACAGTACAATTTATTTAATGCTGGAAGAAAAAAATGAATACACTCTTACAAAAATATCCCAATGCACAGCTTTTATGGGGGTGGATATTTGAATGCTGTAATGAACTGGCATCTTGATAAAATTCCCCCCAGAAAAGAAGACGCAAAGGAGTTTAAAAACATATAATAATAATAATAGATTTTATTTCAAGCGCCTTTCAGGTCACCCAAGGTCGCTGTACAAGGTTAAAAATAAGAAAACAATAAACCATCAATAAGAAATTATCAGAGTAAAACATGAGTGAACATAAAGACATAAAAACAGGAAAGAAAAACAGACAATTGAGGTTGTTTTAACTGAATGGATTAACTGTATGATTGTTTGAAGAGATGAGTCTTGAGTTGGATATGAATAGGGGCAGCAAGTTGGTATTGCGTAGATTTGGAGGAAGAGAATTCCATAGCTGGGGGGGAGGAGCGACTGAAAGCTCTGCCCCCCATTGTGACAAGACGGGCAGGTGGGACATGGAGTTGGAGAGAGGAAGTGGAGCGGAGAGATCGGGAGGGAATGGAAATGTGAAGAAATTCAGAAATGTAGGGTGGAGCCAGGTTATGGAGTGGTTTGAAGGTTATGAGGAGAATCTTGACACTACCGGTAATCCTTTGTTTTATGGGAAGCCAGTGTAAGTTATGGAGAACTGGTGTGATGTGGTGGGATAACGGGGTCCTGGTGATGATGCCGCTGCAGAATTTTAAATATTTTAATTATTACAGTTATCCATGTGGAAATTAAAATCACCAAGAGGAACAATTTTCTGGGATTGTGAAGTGATGGGTCAGGAGATGCGAAAAGTCATTTAGAAAATCCTTGCTGTATTTGGGTGGACGGTAGACTGTAGCAACTATGGTGGGGGCAGGACCAGAATGAAGTAATGCAGTATATTCAAATGAGCAGTAAGTAGGAGCAGAGACAGGAAGGACTTTCCAGGACTCACGATAGATCATCAGGACACCATCACCTCGTGCATGTGTGCGCGGCTCACTGGTGTACACAAATCTAGGTGGAGTTGCCTCATTAAGTGTAGTGAAATCCCCAGGTTGCTGCCAAGTCTCTGTGAGCCATAGAAAGTCCAGCTTTCGGTCAGCAAGAATGTCCTGGACCAGCTGGCCTTTATTGGTGAGTGAGCGGATGTTGAGGAGACCAAGGCTGACTGTAGTGGAGTTAGTGGAACAAAGAGGATCTGGAGTGGAACGGGTGAGGGAGGAGAGCACGCTGTAGTCAGCGCCTCTGGGAGGCAGTGAACGTTTGTTTTTCTCCCATCATGTCCCTTCACAGAAGACCTGACTGTAATAATAGTCCTAATGGGATAGACTGGGGGGGGGCAGCAGGTCCTGGAACGGAAGCAGTGATGATGGTTTGTTGGGGGAGGTGGAAGGAAACCAAATCTAGTCAGTCACTTCCACAGACCGATGTCTGCACGGATGAAGAGGAGGTTTGGACTGGTGTGGGCATGATGGCGGCAGGTGAAGTCTGGACAGAGTGTCTGATGTTGGCCACTAAAACATTGTTGCCCTGTGGACTGGGGTGAATCCCGGGTTTTATAGAATGAAGTTCTGTTACACAACAGGTTAAAATTGTCAATAAAAACAAACTTGTTCAGGCTGGAAGCAGACTGGAACGAGGTGCTCAGACTCAGCAGCCTGCTGAAGCGGCCTTGGCCGCGGGACAGCGAGGGGAGGGGTCCCGAAATAAAAACAGTCAATGGAAAGGAGTTTAAAAAATTACAAAGTCTGATGAAAGCCTTTTTAGTTGTTTCAGACTCTCTATAGTAGGTGTCATTCAAACCAACATGTAAAATCAGCCTCCTGACTGTATAGCAGGTCTGGGAGTTTTTCCAGAATTTCCAGAACCGTGGCTCCCGGAAAGCAGTGAGTGACCGCGTTGATGAAGCGGACCTTACTTATTATAGAATCCCCGATTATCGCCGTTGTCGGGGCAAACAGGGGAGGAGGAGACGAGGGCGAAGGTGCATGACGACAGGCATGACAGCAGCGGAGGCCTCGTCTCCTCGTCTTGAGGCCGGTGGTCCATCTGCGGCAGCGAAGCCCGAGACTTGCTGGAATGGAAGCGGACCGCTTCCTTCAGGGATAGGATATATGTAATAGACTTGATTTGATTGACATATGGAGTAAAAACATCCTGATAAGAAAATATATACTTGGACCAATGAGGACAGAGCTCAGTGTTCGCGGGTTGACTTTTGGTTAATATCTAGTGACATGGAAAATACAGTTGATTCTGTTGAGATTATGCCCAATGTTTTTTCAGACCACAATACAGTGTCCATTCAAATTAAAACGGGAACTGTCTAATGCACCCAAATGCAACGTAGACTATTGGAAATTGAATCAATTACTATTAAACAATAAAGAATTTACTGCTGGAGTAGAAAAACTCATTGATAAATTCTGGAAACAAGCATTTACATTAAAAAAAATTTGAATAGTTGAGAATAAATGAAGTATGAAATACGATCTGCAATATCATTTGAAAAAAGAATTGCTATCAAAACAAAAAAGAGAATCAGAACTAATAAGAAAAATAACGATTAGCAATGAAAAAACAAATGTATCTCATCTAGAACAAAATATACTAATTTCTTTGCAATCAGAACTGAATATGAAGAAAAAGCATGCAGAGCATTTGTTAGATCAAGAAGAAAATGGTTAGAAGAAGTTGAAAATTTACTGAATACTTTTTCAACTTACAAAAAAGAAAGTTTGAAATTTCCTGTCTACGTCAGATGAAAATTGAAAATTTAATAAGTGAAGATACAAGAAAGGTTTCTCAATATGTTGCAAAACTCTATTAAGAACTTTACACTCAAGATTGCTTTGAAGAAGAAGATATTGAACTATTTATTAACAATATTAAAGATTAGATTGAAAAGTCAGAGAAACCTTTGAAAAGACTTGTGACCAGAAAATTAAGAAAGAGATAGTTGAACATTGTATGTAATCTCTTAAAGAAAATAAAAGTCCAGGGAAGGATGGACTAACAAGGTAGTTTTATAAATTCTTTATTAATAAATTAACCCCTTTTCCAGTAAATTTATTTGAAGAAGCTTTAGAAATTGGTATATTAACTTTAAAACTTTAAACAACTATTTTAAAATAAAGTGGTTAAGTAATTTGTTGAAAGGGGAAGACAATATCTGGAACGCATTTCCTAACTCTGTATTTGACACAACGGGAGGAGTTAATTTCTTGGTCAAATGTAATTATAAAGTTGCAAAATTACCCACAAAACTTTCACACTTTTAGAAACAAGTCCTACTGGCCTGGAAACTCATTTATAAACACAATTTTTCTCCAACATCTTGTTTTTTTTAGAAGAATCAGAGACAGATACACAAAGATCTTTAAAACAATAGAGGTCCCACTCTGACACAGAAATAAAGCACAAGTAACAAAACAAAATAAAAATATAACAAAAAAGAATGCAGCCACAGCCATTACACTCCCCTACTAAAGATAAACTTCTTTCCCAATGAAGTTTCTGCATTTGTCCTTTAAATTAATCAGAGCTGCATGCAGAGGAAAGGACATCAGACAAGATGTTCAGAGGGTTCCCCGATCACAGAAATGGTGAGCAGTGGAGCAGGTGGAATGTTCTGCTTTGGTTTTCCACTTATTGGACACGCATGACATGACCTGCAATATGCAGTAACAGGAGATTTCAAATTGGGCCAAAAGAAATGTTGAAGGGTAAGAACATAGAATTGTTTTAATTCCTGCCTCTATATTGATGAATGCAGTTTGGTTAGTGTAAAATGTCTTTTATTTAAAAAAAATCTTACTGTAGACAAACCAATATATGAAGTCTAAAACAGACAAAGAAAAGAAAAAAGACACATTCCATTTAATTAAATTCAGCTTTTTGAAAACGTTTTGTTAATCACAACATTTTTCTATGTTAAGGTGTTTCAGCCGTTCATTTTGTTTTTGGAACAATTGCTCCAAATGATTCAACCTCCCAATGGTTCCATTTCTAATGTAAACCTTAGAGATGGTTGTGGGTGAAATTCCCAGTAGATCAGCAGTTTATGTAAGCACATCAGACACCAACAGCCATGTCAGGATCAACGTCACTTCAGTCACCTTTCTTCCCCAGTCTGATGCTCGGTTTGAGTTGCAGCAAACCGTCTTTAGGTTCTACATGCCGAAATGTGTTGAGTTGCTGCCATGTGATTGGTTGATTAGAAATTTGCCTTAACAGGTGTGACTAATAAAGTGGCTGGTGAGTGTTGATTGTGATTTTGAGTGACTACATGTTCTGTGACTTAAGATATTTAAATAAAGGGAAAGCAAAGTTCCCCAAAACATTATTTCCTTACATCTGCCTCAAGTCAGGATTTTACATTGGGTTGATTTTGATTCAGATGTCATTATGTCTTTCATTATATTGGGTGGAGGGGGTCAGGACGGCTGTCCTGTGAATTTTATAGTTATATTTAAAAAAAAATTAAACTTTTAAATTATTTGGTGTTACTGTTGTATGAAAAGTGCTTCATAAACAGAGTTTGATTGAATTTGATTCATGACTACATTTATCACATGTATGAGTTTTGACTTGAAAATCAGTGCATAATTGATTCAAATACCCTTTTTTAAACCCTTGTGCTATCGTATGACCCCACCCTTACATTGACGCGTTATTCCTACCATGACAAGGGGGACAAAGGTTAGTAACATTTCATTTAATCCATGGACACCAGTGAAGATCACAAATCCTTGAAGTAAACAAGTTCAGTGCACTGTCTAGTGGGGTCTAGATGACCCCACTCCCAATGTTAAAGTGCCTAGGATAGCACAATGGTTAAGTAAACCTTTTCCTGGAATTTTTGAGAGAAATCTGTTCAGCAGATGTCAGGGAAGGGTCTCTTTGATCTTCAAATATTTGTTAGAACTTATTGTTTGCAGATGTAATGGAATTCCTCACACTTCCAACTATGCAGCAGTGTTTTGAAATCATCTTTAGTTCTCAGTCTTTAAAGGTTGGGTCATACAGCCACTACATACTTTTTGCGCATGTGAAAATTGGTCATACTTGGAAAAAAGAGAGAAAAGTATCACGTTAAAACCATGGAAGAAGTATGAATAAGCAACGCAAAGAACGCGTGAATCGATGTAGAACATGAACCGTGTGTGATTTTTGTGCTGTTTGTCTGGAATTCCATAGCAATTTGTGTGTCAATTACGTAACTTTAACGTGACACCTGTGTGTCATATATGCGATATAAAAAAGTATATATACAAACGTGAAAGTGAAAAATCCATTAAACATGTGTGGAATTGTCGTGGAAAGCCACATATTTGCCCATGCATCTTGCAAAAATCAAGCACAATTGCGTAAGATTTAGAAAATAATTACTCAAATATAAATTACCGGTATGTAATATTTACATTATCTGTGTAAAACTCAGTCTGTGATGGATGACGAGCACAAGAAACATTTAGGCATTAGGTATATCACGAATGAATCATGGAAGACAGAAATTTAATATGTAGAAAATGTGCTAAATGTACGTAATGGCTCTGTGACTCCACCTTCAGGTCAGTTTGAGCTGCATCTGCAACAGTTTCAGCAACAGAAACAGCAGCGTTCAACAAAAACACAATGTAATATACTTCTGTATGAAATGAAGTTTTTCTTATTCCTTTCATTGTATGACCCAAAGGAAATGAAGTTGTTTGAGAGTTGTTTATAAAATTATTTTTTGGGGAAGAAAGCTTGTTTGTTTTGTTAAAGAAAGAGTAAGAAAATGTTGTCAGAGGCTTACTCCTTCTGTGTAATCAATGAGGGTGAAACTGTGAATAGTAATGTGTTTAGTTTTAAGGCCACCTGAAACTCTCCTGCCTTAAAAATAGACTGAGGTGTTTAACATTTACCCATAAGATAAGTCACGTCATATAAAATGAACCACACTGCTCTTTGTCTTTCCGGTTTCTCCCATGGTCTCTCCAATGCTTAGTCTCATGAAGTCATCTGTTCTAAATGAGTCACTTTGAGGCATTTTCACTCCTACATAAACAGTATGGTTCAATTTCCTGCTGTATTTTTTGTGTGGAGTTTGTGGGTTTTCTCTGTGCTTAAGTGGGATTCTTCTGGAAACTCTGGCTTCCTCCCATGGTCTGAACACATGCTTCATCGGTTGGTTGGTATTTCTAGATCTGCGGCCGTGGTTTAGCGGTAGGGCGGTCGACCCATGATCACAAGATTCCGGGTTCAATTCCTGCCTTGCACGCCCATGAGTCGTCGTGTCCTTGTGGAAGACATTGAACCCCACATTGCCTCTGGTGGGAGGCTGGTGCCAGTGTTTGGCAGCGGAGCAGCCACCAGTGTGTGACTGGGTGAATGGGTCGGTGACTGTAAAGCACTTTAGGTACAGTGCTATGTAAGTATACACCATTTAAGTGTGTGTGTGTAATTGTTTGACTTGGCAACAGAATGGAAACCTTTTCAGGGTGTACCTGCCTTGGCCCAGATGTATCTGAGTTGGCTCCAGCAACCCCATGACCAGATGTTAAAACAATGTTTTCACTGAAGTGGGTCTAAGGCTGTAATCAACTTACTCGATGAATCAATTTATTATCCTTAAATCCAACCAGATTGATCTGAGGCAAGTTGTTAATCGAATCAATCTATGCCCTCATAAATTAATTCAAAATGAAAATACATGATATCAATATTTGAAAATACTATTTAGATAAGCAACAGGAGATTTATCTGACTATATTGTAAAAATGAACTGGTTCCATGTCATGTCAGCAAAAAAAAAATCTATTATTTTTTACTTTTACAACCCAATATTACAACAATAGTTGTCTGAATGGGCTTCCTAGCAGTAGTTGTATAATAAACTTGAAATCATAAAGAATATAAAGTCATAGAATTTGAAAGGGAATGGCTGAACAGGACTAAACAGACTAAAGTAAACTGGGCATCCCTGCCCTTAGACCTTCCTTGGTAAGGAAAGACTAGGGGGGGTCCACAAGAAGGACAGATCCTCCCCAGGACGGACAGGTGATGTACCAGAACTCTTAGAGGAGAATTGGCTTATATAATTCTACAACTACATGTCTGAATAGTCCGACAGATGCGCTTCATCCAGAGTTGGGGGATGGCTGGGGGCGTGAGACGAGCTAGAGGTAGGGTCCACAGCAAAGTGTAGGAGTTTAGGTGTAGAGACGAGGTACACAGCCAAGTCTAGGAGCAGAGACGAGCCAGAGACAATGTCCACAGCCAAGTAAAGCAGCACGCTTTCCTGGAAGGGAGTTGGAAAGAGAGAAAATGCTTGAATCGCACTGCATGCATGCCATCAATCCAGTCCAGTGTGTAGAAAGCCTTTAAAATTTAGCAAAGTCATGTGACCATACAGTGTTCAAACAATGTTCCCTTTTTATGGAAAAGGAACAGTGAGCTGAACTCTAGAAAACTAAAATGTGAATGGATTTGACATTAATGTGCCGTCTTGGTCATTATTACACACAGACGTGAGGCATTCGAGTTCCTTGTAGTGCTGTTTAATTTGGTGTTCCTTTCTTCAAACTTTACACCGCATCAACATCGTAGAAATAGCAAACAAAAGTAATGATTAATCATAACACATGAATTGCACACCTTCACACAAATAGTGCACAAAATAATACACATACATATCACTTTGGCCTGCTACTGAACCAACCGGCGAACTAAACACAAAAAATCTCCTTTTTTCTGCCAGGTAAGCAGTCCCGTCCAGTACCTCAGATCCCCATTGAGTTCTGGAGCCTAGATATTAAAATACTGTGGTCTACTGTGTCAAATGCTGCTGTTAGATCTAGCAGAACCAGGACAACATAGTCTCCAGCATCATTAGGCAGGAGAATGTCGTTGGTGACTCTGTTGACTCTGTACTGTGCAAGGGTCTAAAACCAGACTGAAGGACTTCAGAAATGTGATGTTGGCTTAAAAAGTCCTGTAGCTGCGAGTGGACCACTTTTTCCAACAGTTTTGAGATATTAGGCATCTTGGAGATGGGTATAAAATTAGCCAATACAGTACTGTCCGGGCTGGGTTTTTTAAATAGATGCTGAACTGTTGCATGTTTAAAAACAGCAGGTATGACACCAGTAGCCAGACTGCCGTTGATGATAGAAAGGGCCGTCTGTGCCACGCTGGGGGAAACCTCCTCGAAAAGCGTGGGAGGAATAGAATTCAGGGGAGAACTTGATGGTTTACCTTGACTGACCAACTCAATTAAAAATTGAAGAGATACTGGCTCAAATTCTCTGAAAAATAGCTGAGCAACAAACACAGGTCGAAGGGTCAAAAGAAGGAAGAATAATGCAAGCCCTTATGTTTGACACCTTCTTATTACAAAATTGTAAAAACGGATCGTACGGGTCAGGCGAAGCTTCTAGAGACCCTGCCTGTGGAACATTGAGAACAGAATCTATCATTTTAAAAGCACCCGTGGGTTATGCTGATTAGAAATAATAATATTGACCAAGTACAGTTGTTTAGCCTGTTTTAAAGTGTCCTGATAAAAGCGCCAACAGTTCTTCAGGATTTTTAATGAGATCTGTAATTTGTCCTTCTTTCTGCAGGCCCTCCGAGCTGCCCGGGTTCTCTCATTGAACCAGGTGAAGGAGCCACAGAGTCCAGGAGGAATGAAACCAGGAACTGAGCTCCAAAACATCAGCAGCAGAAGAAGGAGCGGTGAGCTGGTTAAAAGCAGAGGAACACTGACCAGCAGTGGAAGAGTTAAAAAATCCTGTAATGCTGAAGAGGAGTGGTAGATTTTACTGCAGCACGTAAAAGTCAAACTTCAAACACCACAGGCATGTAATCAGAATCAGAATCAGAATCAGAAATACTTTATTGATCCCACACGTGGGAAATTTGTTCGTTACCATAACAACTGACAGGAAAAAAGACTAAGAATAATATAAATAAAAAACAAGAACAAGGAAAATGTGGTATAATTTAAAGAGCTATTTACAAAACAGTGCAGGTAAAGAGATGTGCAAAATAAAGAAAAGAGAAAAAATTTTTTGCAAAGGTTATCTTCTGCATTGTGAGTTATTGAACAGGGTTATAGTATTGGGCAGGAAGGATTTCTGGTACCGGGCAGTTTTGGAGCGGAGCTGTCTGAGCCTTCTAGAGAAGGAGCTCGGCTGTTTGTCCAGAACAGGGTGGAGAGGATGCTCTGGGTTGTCCATGATGGATAAGATCTTGTTTAGTGACCTCCTCTCCATCACTGCTTCAAAAGTTTCCTGTTTGCAGCCAATGACAGAACCCGCCTTCCTGATCACCTTGTTCAGTCTGTTGGTGTCACTGACTGCAATGCTGCTTCCCCAGCAGACCGCGGAGGAGAACAAGGTGCTGGCCACCACAGACTGGTAGAAGATCCCCAGCATCTTGCTGCACACATTAAATGACCTCAGCTTCCTTAGGAAGTAGAGTCTGCTGCAGGCCTTCTTGTACACAGCAGTGCTATCTAATCTATGATTGCTATGTCACAGATCTTAAAATTTAAAACAGTTAATCCATAGGAGACGACAAGAAACATCACCTGCGCTGTTCAGTACCCAGGTATTTATCTATGAGTTACACTGGTTAGGTATTGGCTAAAGATGTTCTGGATCCATTTTAAGTCAGTGAATTGGATCGTTGAAATCAACAATCAAATCATTGTTAAATGACTCATGACACCCCTATAATGAACCTTCACAAAGTTGTAAATTCAATGAGATTCACAAATGAGCTAAAGATGTGATTTTTTTTTTGTAAACTCACATGTGCTGTCTTTCACCTGATGGCGCAGTAAAGTGTATTTAAATGCCACGTCACACAGCCGTTTCCTATATTTTGTGCACAAATGAAAATTGGTCACACGTGAATATTCATAAAAAAAGTGAGAAAAGTTTTGGTCTTTATGTGAAATTTTCAAAGGGGTATCAAGAAGGGACCACGTAAATTAACGTAGAACATGAACCACGCGTAATTATTGCACTGTTTATATACAATTTATTAGTGATTCGTGTGTCAATTGCGTAATTTTAACATGACGTGCACGTTAAATCTTATTGTCTTATTGAATTAGAAAATAAAATCAAAACCCTGGAGACTGCTTATGCTGCTTCTGCACAGGAACGCATTCTGGGAGATCTGAAAAATTTAAAGCTGCAGTTAAATGACATCATCAATAAACAAACACAATTTCAAATACAAAGGCTACGACTTGAAAGATTTGAAAACTCTAATAAATCTGGCAAATTTCTGGCTAATCAGCTTAAAATTAACAAAGAAAAATCATCAATCACCTCTATTATGGACCAAACAGGAAATGTCACCCATGACCCGGTCAAAATCAATAACGCATTTGAAAACTTTTATAAAAACCTGTACACACCGCAGATCAATCCGTCAGAGCAAAGTATTGACTCATTTCTTAATAATGTAAACCTACCCAGGCTAAATGAGGATCAAATCATAAACTTAGATTCTCCGCTCTCGCCGTCTGAACTTCATGAAGCTCTGTTACTTATGCCCAATGGTAAAGCACCAGGGCCTGACGGCTTTCCTGCTGAGTTTTATAAGGAATTCTGGGAACAACTGGCACCAACATTTTTTAAAACTGTCACATCTATTAATGAGAGCCAATCAATGCCACCTAACATGAACTCAGCCAACATAATTCTTCTTCTAAAACCAGACAAAGATCCCACTAGTCCTTCAAGCTATTGCCCTATTTCTTTAATCAATGCAGATGTAAAAATTATCTGCAAAGCACTAGCACAGAGAATAGAAAAAATCACTCCTCACATAATTCACTTCGACCAGACTGGATTCATCAAAGGCAGACACTCGGATGATAATGTCCGTAGACTAGTTAATATAATAGACTTTGCCACCATTGAAAACCAGGAAATGACGGTACTATCGCTGGATGCTGAAAAAGCCTTTGACAGAGTTAATTGGAAGTTCCTTATTGCTGCCCTCCATAAGTTTGGTTTTGGAGAAGCATTCATCAATTGGATCAAAATATTATATCACAACCCCAATGCATCAGTTAGAACTAATAAACAGACTTCAAACAGGTTTTTTCTTGGAAGAGGAACCAGACAGGGCTGCCCACTCTCTCCTTCTCTTTTTGCTATATTCATTGAGCCTTTAGCTGCAGCAATAAGACAGAATGAGAGCATTATAGGAATAAAAACCAAACACAGCCATCATAAAATTAGTCTTTATGCGGATGACATATTACTGTTTTTAAGGAATTTACAATCTGTAAATGAAACAGCAATGATCATAAATGAATTCTCCTCCATATCAGACTATTCCATTAACTGGAATAAGTCTGTTTTATTACCACTCAACAGGAATATGGAACAAAGACTCACAATTCCAGTTAAAACAGGAAATATCAAATATTTCTATACCTAATTTCCACAATTACTTTCTCGCAAATAGATTACAATATATCTTAAAATGGTTAAAAAATAATCCAGAAACCAACTCATGGTTAGACTTGGAACAGGCGTTATGTGGTAAGATCAACCTTTCACAGCTACCATTTATTAGCCAAACAGTTAAAAAACAGGATTGTTTCAAAAGCATTAATATAAATGCCACCTTAACAGCCTGGTGGGAATTTCTGAAAATATCAAAATCATCAATTCAACCGTGCAAAATGACACCCATCTGGAACAACCCGGACATCCTTATTAACAAAAAAATGATTCACTTCCCAGCTTGGCAAGCAGGGGGCATAAAACAACTAGAGCACGTAATTATTGATAGAAGATTCATAACTCCCCAGGAACTTCAAGACAAACATGGAATTAATAACTTCTTGGAATATCAGCAACTTAAATCAAGTATTACTAAAAAGTATAAAATTAAAGACGACGATTTAAAGCTACCTGATGTAGTTACCACTCTGATTAATTTTTCAATGAATAGAACTCTCTCCAAAATATACAAACTTTTATGTAATTTAGATAACAATATTGCCCTTCCAACAAAAAGATGGGATGCAGATTTGAGCATCAGCACAGATGAAAGCTTCTGGTCAGAACTCTGTCTAAACACCTTTAAACTGACAAAAGTCCAAATCTGCAGCTAATCCATCTCAAAACTCTTCACAGAATTTACTACACTGGACAAAGGATGTTCAAGATGGGTCTCAGTAACTCAGACATTTGCGAGCACTGTGATAATAATCTACCCGACAGCTACATGCACGCACTGTGGTTCTGCACTCCTGTCCAGGCTCTCTGGCAGCAGGTATGTGCCGATTTATCAGTCTGGCTTAAGGTTTCAATCACTGCCTCACCGTCACTTTGTGTGCTTGGTGACATGAGTGCCATCGATATAGAAGAAGGATTAGCATCTATCATTTTCATAACTCTTTGTATTGCCAAAAAAACTATTTTAATAAATTGGAAAAACAAGAAAAATATAAACATAAGTCAACACAGAAATCTGCTGTTTGATCATATCAGCTTGGAAAAAATGTCAGCCCAAAGCTCAAGTAGCTTTGAAAGAATTCGGTCTCTCTGGTCTCCTGTGGTTGACTCCATGACTTAGGGGGTGGGGGGCTTGGTCGTCGCTGCTCCTTGCCCTTCTGCCGTGGTTTGGGGTGGGGGTCGGGGCTTCCGGTGCCTGGCGGGGGCGGTGGGGGGCTCCGTTGGTCGGGGGGTCGGGTCCGGTGCCTGGGTGGGGCGGGCTGGGGCGCTGCGTGGTCCTCTGGGCTTGGGTGTGGGGGTGCGTGGTGGGGGGGTGGGGTGGTGGTCTGGCTTGGCTTGGGGGGGTGGTCCCTTTGCCTGTGCTGGGGGGGGTTGGCGGGGGGCCTAGCGGCGCCGGATGGGCTGCCCATCTGCACCTGGGGCTGGGATCGGCCCTTCCCTGGCTCTGGGACGGGACGGGACAACCCTCTCGGGGCCCCCGGTCGCTCTGGGTGTCACCCGCTTCGGCTGCGGGGTCTGGGGTGGGGTGGGGTGGGGGGCTTGTCGGCCCTGTCCTGTGGGGGGGCGTTCTGGGGGGGAGGGGGGGCCCATTATTAGTACGGGTCGGGGGGGCTAACGGGTCGGGGTCTCCGCTGAGGCAATCAGTGGTTGCCTCGGCCGGTTGGCCTCCTTGATCCCGTCGAGGCCTGACCAGAGCTCTTCTAGGGCCGGCGTCTGGGGGTGGGGGCCTGGGCTTGCTCCGGGGGGGGGGCGACGCTTTCTGGCTCCTCTCTCTCTGTGTGGGGCGGGTGGTGCCGGGCCTGGGGTGTCGGCGCCTCCGGGGGTGGGCCCCTGGGCTGGGTGGCCCTGGCCCCTTTGCCGGGGGTGGGCTGGGGGACGGCTGTTTGACCACCGGGGGACAGTTTACCAGCTGTCCCCAACTTACCCCCTTCCTTATATAACCTCATATTAGGGTGAGGGGGTGGGGGGTCTAGCCTGCGATGCGCCTTGGGGGGGGCTACTTGGGAGTGGCCCCCCTCCTATGGTTGCCGTATGGAGTGGGCCCCCCCTCTTTCGGTTTTATTTGCACCTTAGACATGTAGGGTCCTTGGTAGGGGGGGTGCTTGGACATCACTGCAAGCAAGCAGCAGATGTCCTCCTGGCACCCTACCCGCCAATTTTAACCGCACCTTAGACATTTAGGGCCCCTTGGTGTGGAGGGTGGGGGGACATCACTGTGAGTAATCAGGAGATGTCCCCTTAGTGCCCTACTCGCCAATTTTAACTGCACCCCCCTTAGTACACACACCCCTCCCCCTTCAATATATACATTCAAACATAAACACACACACATGCACACAAACACCCTCTCAAGCACCCATACACGCACACACATTTTACAAGGAAGGTGGGACCTGGGTCCATCTGTCCCCTACCCCTTCCCTGGTGGGGGGTGTGGGCCCCTTGGCGATGGCGGCCGTGTCCCTTGGGTGCCGGCTCCCTGGGCCCGGCGGTGCTCTCTCCGCGCGGTGGGGGGGTTCATATTACACCAGAGCCGGGGGTGTTCGTGTCCCTGGGGGGTGGGTCCTGGTCCTTGCCCCTGGGCGCTGGGCCCCGCCAAACTTCCAACATGGCCGAGCCTGGTCGGGCCATATTTATAACACCCCTTGTGGGCCGCCATTTTTTTCCCCGGGGTTCCCCCCTCCTGGGCGGGGGCGGCGGGCCCCTGCCTTGCTCCTACCTGGACCAACCGTGGGCCGGGTGGGTGGCTGCCTGGAGTGCGGAGCGGGTCTCCCTTGGGGGGTCCTGGCTCGTACCTGGGGTCGGGGCGGGGGGATGCCCGGAACTCCTGGGTGGTGGTGGGGTGCTCGTCTGGGGCTGTGGGCGTCCCTCTCCGGTGGGGCCCTGCGTTGGGCTCTTCCGGCGCGGCGGGGGGCTGCTTTCCTGGCTGGGCTGGGGCGGCGCTCTCTTTCCCTCTGCGCCTCCCTGCTCTCTGGCTCTGGGGGCCTCGCGGCGGTCCTGCTGGCCCTGGCCTGGGTGGCGGTCTTGGTCGCCCGGGGGGCGGTTGTTCCCTGCCTGTTCCCGTGTGGCGTTGGGGGAATTCCGGCTGCCGCTGCTGCTGCGGCGGGGGTGTGGGTGTGGGGGTGGCTGGGCGCTCCTCCTCCTTCTTTTCACATTCCATCATCCATTTTAGAAGAACATAAACACTCACCTGAGCACAGGTGTTGGCTCACCTTTGCACTAATAGGTTGCATGATTGAATGAATGAAAGATTTCACACTAGTTGGTTTAAAGGCATAGGTATGCGTTCGTGAACACTATCTGTTTTGTGTGCATGTTGACATGTGGACATTTTTGCGGCTAGCAGGTGTGTTGATAATATTTGAGTGTGTGTGAACAGGCCCCGCCCTTTTTGTACTACATTTGAACCGTACCGTAACGATAAACAACCAGTAAGTCTGTCTGCTCTATGCTGCTTCATGGTCTTACCCCCTTTCCCCTCCGATTATCACCCTCCTACCCCCCCCTCTCTCTAACGTCCCTCTCTCTTCTTCCCCTCTTTCCTTTTCCGTCCGGTCCAACACCAAAGATTTTCAAACATGATTGAAATTAATAAAGTTTGGCCTCAATTACAAAAGGGGTTTATTCAGACATACCTTTGGTTTGTCTGAAGATGAATAACCCCTCTTGTTAAAATAAAATATGTCCAACACAAGAGGCCCTCAGCTCTCATCTGTTTGCCTAGCTGTTGGACAGGACAAGTTAAAAAAAAAAAAAAAAAAAAAAAAAAAAAAAAAAAAAAAAAAATCTTATTGTCCTATTGTCTTTAGTCTCGCAGTTTTTTTCTGATAAAGCAAATGATTAGAGGCCTTAGGACCAAAACGATCTCAACCTTTTCTCAAACTTTATAAGAGTAAGAAGGCTGGCTCGCTGGCTTGGAGCCGGGCGTGGAAAGCGAGCCGCCTAGGGGGCCACTTTTGGTGTACGCGCTATAAAAGTTCTAAATTGGTGGTACATGCATGAAAAGGCCGTTAGACATATATGGAACAGTCGATTGTTTATCGCAAAAATCACACACAATTGCGTAAGATTAACATAAAAATTGCGTATAAAATACATTAAATAGTTTTAAACTGCGTAATTCTTAATCAACCAAAAATTTTGAACTGCTCATAACTGAATCCACATCAGCTGAAGCCCTCAACAGACATTGCGCATATCGACAAATGACAATGTGAATATCGACAATGGCCCTTGTAAATTATCACGCATGTATCACGAAAGACCGAGATTTCATGCATGGAAAATGCGCGAAATGTATGAAGTTTAAGGTTTAACCCCCAAATTCATCCCTAGTGTTTAAGTAGGGACACTCTGGATCCAAATGTTATTTCTGATGGAACCTCATCTTGGAATGTCATTTAGAGATGCACAAAGAATTTAATTTATTCAACAGAATCTTTCCCTTTTTGTCTTTTTCTTTTACTATGGAATACAAGTCATGCCTCACACATGACTCCGCCCCCTCCTTTTGAAGTGAAAGAAGGAGCCTCCCTTTTCCTTTATGTGTGTCAATTCTGTGTGGTTCGGGAATGCGGCACCGAGCACAGAGCAGTGCACTCTGCTCCACCATGAACAGACTACGGCAGTGGCACAGGGGGGAAACATGAGGAAACTCCTCCAAGACTCCTCTCAGAAACATGAAGAACCTGCTCTTTTTTCTGGCTGTTGCGCTGCTCTGGAGAAGACACGAGGCAGGTTAGTAGTAAATTTCTCTGTGTTTCTAAGAACACAGGTGATTCAAGTTTGGACTTGAAAAGTTGTGTTTCCTGCAGCAGTGATAGAAGGTGAAATTCAAAATACTTTTAAAAAGTGCTCTAAACAGCAGAAACAGACTTTAATGTGACAAAGCTGAATCCCAGCATGAACAGGAATAACTTTTTACTTCATCCCTCCCAGTTTCACAACATTTTTTTTGTAGCTCCAGCACTGCCACTATTAAAAACTGCTGCCGTAAATTTGAGGTTTTACTTAGCTTACCTAATAAATGTTTTTACAGAAGTCTTTTCACACTTATACCCATGGTATAAAAATATAATGAAAACATATTATCTTTATATAAGTAATAGGCAGAGGCAGACACACCCAACTTCTCTATATAAAACTAAAGCTGTTGATTTACTGGAAGTTCAGTTGATTAACTTTACTTAACAGTAATTATTTAAAATAAAAAAAAACTAATGAAATAGGCCTGGACAAAAATGATGGTACCTCCATGAAAGACTGAGAACTAATTGCCCAGGGGGTCATGATTACATCACAACATCACAGCTGTTTTCAAACCCATAATCAGTCAGTCTGTCTATTTAAAGGGAGACAAATAGTCATGTTTTTGTTTGGTGAAAAGGTGTGTATCACACTGAACAACAGAAAGCGAAGGAGAGAATTGTCCCAGGACATTAGAAACAAAATTATAGACAAACATGGTAAAGGTAAAAGCTATAAAACCATCTCTTAGCAGCTTGAAGTTCCTGTGACGACAGTGGCTCATATTAGTCAGAAGTTTAAGACCCACGGGACAGTAGCCAACCTCCCTGGGCGTTGCCGCAAGAGGAAAATTGATGACAAATTGAGGAGACGGATAGTTGGAACTGTATCCAAAGAGCCCAGAACAACCTCCAAAGACATTAAAGGTGAACTCCTAGATCAAGGTACATCAGTGTCAGATCGCACCATTCGTCGTTGTTTGAGCCAGAGTGGACTTCATGGGGGACGACCAAGGAGGACAACATTGTTGAAAGGAAATTATAAAAAAGCCAGACTGGAATTTGCAAAAATACATGTTGACAAGCCACAAAGCTTCTGGAAACAGATGAGACAAAACTGGAGCTTTTTGGAAAGGCACATCAGCTGTATGTTGGTAGACTCAAAAATGAAGCATACTACCAAAAGAACACTGTCCCTACTGTGAAACATGGAGGAGGCTCAGTTCTGTTTTGGGGCTGCTTTGCTGCATCTGGCACAGGGTGTCTTGAAGTTGTGCAAGTTAAATGAAATCTCCAGATTATCAAGGCATTCTGGGTAGAAATGTGCTGCCTAGTGTCAGAAAGCTTGGTCTCAGTCGCAGGTCATGGGTCTTCCAATAGGACAACCATCCAAAACACACAGCCAAAAAAAACCCAAGAATGGCTAAGAGAAAAGTATTGGACTATTCTGAAGTGGCCTTCTATGAGCCCAGATCTGAATCCCATTGAACATCTGTGGAAGGAGCTGAAACATGCCATTTGGAGAAGACACCCGTCAAACCTGAGACAACTGGAGCAGTTTGCTCATGAGGAGCCCTATTTCATTAGTTGTTTTTTTTAAAATAACTCTGTTAATCAACAACTCAAAAGTAATGGCTAATTTTTTGTTTAATTTTTTATTGTTACTTTTGAATGTTTCAAGTCATTTCAGTGAGCATTGTGGACTTTCTTTCTTTAACTGAGGGGTACCAATAATTTTGTCCACCACTGTGTGTGTATATATGTATATGTATATATATATTTCTCTCAAAAAACATATTTCTAATCGAGCTATTGACACAAAATTTTCACCATGTGTCGACATCAACCCAAGTAATGCACACATAGAAAGAAGTCCAAACATTTATGTCCATAAATGAAGTTATGTGTAATAAAGTGAAATGGCACAGGGAATAAGTATTGAACACATGAAGAAAAGGAGGGGTAAAAAGGTCCGGCAAGCCAAGAAAGCAGCTGGAGTTTGTCAGTATTCAGAAGGTTAACCTGCCCCCTATTAGTGCAAAGTAATATCAGCTGGTATAGTCCTGATTGATGCCTTTTAAAAAGGTTTCTCACCAGCAAGATGTTAGACAAGAAGCATTGCATGATGGGTAAAAGCAAAGAGCTGTCCAAAGACCTACGCAACCTTATTGTTGCAAAACACACTGAAGGCATTGGTTACAGGCGCATTTCTAAACTTCTGAAAGTTCCAGTGTGTACCATTGGGGCCATCATCCGGAAGTGGAAAGAACACGGCATTACCATAAACCTGCCACGGCCAGGTGCTCCTCGCAAGATTTCAGACAGAGGAGTCAGAACAATCATCAGAAGGGTTCTCCAACAGCCCAGGACCACTCGTGGAGAGCTTCAGAAAGACCTGGAATAAGCAGGTACTGTTGTTTCAAAGAAAACTATAAGTAATGCACTCAACCGCCATGGCCTCCATGCACGCACACCACACAAGACTCCATTTTTGAAGAAGAAGCATGTTGAAGCTCGTTTGGAGTTTGTGACACAACATTCTGGGAGAAGATACTCTGGTCAGATGAGACCAAAATTGAACTCTTCGGATGAGGAAAAATGGCACCGCACATCACCCCCAAAACACCATACCAACAGTCAAGTTTGGAGGTGGGAGCATCATGACGTGGGGCTTTTTTTCAGCATGTGGTACTGGTAGACTTCATATCATTGAAGGAATAATGACTGGAGAAAAGTCTGGAGACATTATTGATCAGAATCTGCTGTCATCTGTCAGGCTGCTGAAGATGAAAAGAGGGTGGATCTTTCAGCAAGACAACGATCCCAAGCACACAGCCAAGGTAACACTCAACTGGTTGAAGAAAAAGAAGATAAAGCTGCTAGATGGGCCCAGTCAATCACCAGACTTGAATCCAATTGAAAATCTTTGGAAAGAACTGAAGATCCGGGTTCACAGAAGAGACCCACGGAACCTTGAAGATTTGAAGGCAGTTTGTGTGGATGAATGAGCCAAAATCACACCTGAGCAATCTATTCGACTGGTTTCTCCATACAGGAGGCATCTTGAGGCTGTAATCACCAACAAAGGTTTTTGCACTAAGTATTAAATTCAGTAAGCGTGTTCAATACTTATTCCCTGTGCCATTTCACTTTATTACACATAACTTCATTTATGGACATAAATGTTTGGATTTCTTTCTATGTGTGCATTACTTGGGTTGATGCCGACATCTGGTGAAAATTTCATGTCAATAGCTCGATTAGAAATATGTTTTTTCAGAGAAATGTTGACGTGTTAAATACTTGTTTTCCCCACTGTATATATATATATATATATATATATATATATATATATATATATATATATATATATATATATATATATATACATACATATTACATTTGCCCTTGACCGCATATCTATGTATCGCACACAAAAAGAAACAACATCCGAACTTTTGCAAAGATGGTTTTGTATATTGTGCATCTAAAAGGAAAGCATTTTGTCGATCACCACTAGCTCCATGGAGAAAGTGGGTGTGCAGACTCTTCCAGGAATGGGCTGTTCCTCACTTTGTGACATCACAACATTAGCACAAGCTCGTTTTTCGTGGATTGATGCTCAGAACACTGGTTTTTAGAGGAATACTTAGAAATACATGAATGGATTAAAATACCACTATGGTGATGTTCATAGAAAGGAATAAACATTAATAATAATAATACACTTAAAAGCTCAAGAAGTTGATGTGGGATGATGTAGGCCCTTTAAATGAGAACCTCTTTAAAAATAGTGCCTCAAATTAATCTACCTTGTAATGTACTTTAGATTTCTAATTCTGTAATGTAAAATCTTCTGTGGACTAATGCAAGAATGTTTTTCTCTTGCTGCACAGTGGTCCAGAGTGGAGGCGTTCTTCTTGGATCCTCCGCCATCTTACCCTGCCACATAAACACAAATGATCGTCTTTCCCAGATCACATGGCAGAGAACAATTAAAGGAAAAGCACCAGATGATGTTTTCTTGACAATTCAGCCCATGATTGGACCTTCGCATAGTAATGGAAAGGATTTCAGATTTGAATTTATTGGGAATTTCAATAACAAAAATGGAACCCTGAAGTTTTCTGATGTAACCCTAAATGATGAAGGAAGCTACACATGCATCTTCAGCTTGTTCCCCAGTGGAAAACAAAGCAGAAATTCACAACTTGTAATACTTGGTAAGATCTGACTGTTTACATTGTTCTGCATTTTGTTACTGTTGTTACTGCTACATGTTGATTTTACTGGTATTCCTTTAGTGCCCCCAATCACAAATCTGATGGATTATACACCCTTAGAGGGAAATGAGGAGGTTCCACTTGCAACCTGCACAGCTGCTGCTTCTAAGCCGAAGGCAGACGTGAGATGGATCAAAGGTTCTTTGGAAGGAAAAGTTCGAGAAGAACTCAAGGAAACTCAGCACGCCAATGGTACAACCACCACATGGAGTACTCTGCTTGGAAAACCTGGGAGAGAGATGAATGGTCAGTTGGTGAAGTGTGTCATCTCAAGTGAGGCAACGAAAGAAGACATCTTGGAAACCAACATCCTGGTCCACTGTAAGTATCTTTAAACTATAGTAACTCTTATTTAAATTAAACTGTTCCAGTGAAATGGAAATAATTTTTTTTGTTTTTTTTGTTGTTCATGTATCGCAAGTTATATGGTCATCGCAATATTGATCATTAATATCTCAAGTTTCCTCATATCTCGCAGCCCTAATTTGTACACATATAATTTACACTTGGTTATCTTGTTAGAAATACAAGGAATTTGGAAAACTTCACCTGAACTGTTCAGTACCCAAGTATTTATTTCTGAGTCACACATTATTTTTGTTACTGGTGTACTTTGTTTACTTTGTTTTTGATTTGTTTGGCAATCTTTTGTCTGGTTTTTGGTCACTGTACAGCACTTTGGAAACTGCCTGTTTGAGAAATGTGCTGGATAAATAAAGCAGATTGGATTGGATATTTTGGCTAAAGATATCTTGGATCGATTTTAGGTCAATGAATCGGATATTGACTAAAAATACTATTGTCAACCACAAGTTGAAAAAATCACAGCCCGCAGCATCCATCCATCATTGTTTGAGTTAAACAAACGTCTTCTTGTGGAGATATCCCGATAAGGTATTTCTAAAATTTTCTTCTCCTTTCTGCTTTTGCTGTTCAGGACCGCCCTTACATGAGCATTTTTTTGTGTTTTGCTCTAAAAAAACAAACAACATCAAAAACAGCTGTAAAAGTGACTTAAGTCCCAGTGATTTTTGCTAAAAAAACAATAAAAAATTTTCATAATGTAACATTTGATTGCTAGAATAAAATAACACCCCCATAGTATAGCAGCTGCAGTAGACAGCACTTTATCAGTCCTTTTATTTAATTATAGTATTTTTGGACCTTTGGCCACACTTGATAATGGGGTGCATTGGGCAAAAAAGTCAAAATGTTGAAGTCTATATTCTCTATAAATGGGAAGTTCTGTGTATTATTAGTGAACTGTGGGGTTAGTCAAGACAATACACTCGATTTTTTGTTACGATGATGCACAGCACATATCACTCCGCCAGGCTCCAGACTACGGTTGCCGAAATGCTCAATCCAATCAAGTAGTGCAGCTCTATAGTTTACCAAAGTCATACTAAAACATTTGGACAGATTTTTGAATGCCATGTACCACCGAAAATTGATTCCAGGTATGTACAGAAACCAGAACATCTGGATAGAAGGCACACTGATTTTTTTGAGAAGAAATGAAGAAATCTAAGTGCACTTAATGGTTCGGAAAATATACCATACCAACCATTGACTGTAAATGACAACTGGACTGAATGATTTTTTTTTTTTTTCTTTTAACTTTTCCTGTCCAACAGCTGGGCAGACAGATGAGAGCTGAGGGCCTGTTGTGTTGGACATATTTTACTTTAACAAGAGGGGTTATTAATCTTCAGACAAACCAGAGGTATGTCTGAATAAACCCCTTTTGTAATTGAGGCCAAACTTTATTAATTTCAATCATGTTTGAGAATCTTTGGTGTTGGACCGGACGGAAAAGGAAAGAGGGGAAGAAGAGAGAGGGACGTTAGAGAGAGGGGGGGGTAGGAGGGTGATAATAGGAGGGGAAGGGGGATAAGACCATGAAGCAGCATAAAGCAACAAGTTTACTGGTTGTTTATCATTACGGTAAGGTTCAAATGTAGTACAAAAAGGGCGGGGCCTGTCCACACACGGACTCAAATGTTATAAACACACCTGCTAGCTGCAAAAATGTCCACCTGTCGACATGTACACAAAACAGATAGTGTTCACACGCATACTTATGCCTTAAAACCAACTAGTGTGAAATATTTCAGTCATTCAATCATGCAAACTGTTAGTGTAAGGGTGAGCTAACACCTGTGCTCAGGTGAGTGTTTATGTTCTTCTAAAATGGATGGTGGAACGTGAAAAGAAGGAGGGAGAGTGCCCAGCCATCCCCACCCCAAGACCCCCACCGCAGCAGCAGCGGCAGCCAGAATCCCCCCAACGCCACACGGGAACCGGCGGGGAACAACCGCCGCCCGGGCGACCAACCCCGCCACCCAGGCCAGGGCCAGCAGGACCGCCGCAAGGCCCCCAGAGCCAGAGAGCAGGGAGGCACGGAGGGAAAGAGAGTGCCGCCCCAGCCCAACCAGGAGAGCAGCCCCCCGCCGCGCCGGGAGAGCCCAACGCAGGGCCCCACCGGAGAAGGACGCCCACAGCCCCAGACGAGCACCCCACCACCACCCAGGAGTTCCGGGCATTCCCCCGCCCCAACCCCAGGTACGAGCCAGGACCCCCCCAAGGGAGACCCGCTCCGCACTCCAGGCAGCCATCCGCCCGGCCCACGGTTGGTCCAGGGAGGAGCAAGGCAGGGGCCCGCCGCCCCCGCCCAGGAGGGGGGAACCCCGAGGAAAAAAGAGGGCCCACAAGGGGTGTTGTAAATATGGCCCGACAAGGCTCGGCCACAGTTGGAAATGTGGCGGGGCCCAGCGCTCAGGAGCAAGGACCAGAACCCACCCCCCAGGGACTAGAACACCCCCGGCTCAGATGTAATGTGAACCCCCCCACCGTCCCACCTTCCTTGCAAAATGTGTGTGCGTGTATGTGTGTTTGAGAAGGTGTGTGTGTGCATGTGTGTGTGTTTATGTTGGGATGTATATATTGAGGGGGGAGGGGTGTGTGTACTAAGGGGGGTGCAGTTAAAATTGGCGGGTAGGGCACTAACATCTCCTGATTACTCACAGTGACGTCCCCTCACCCTCCCCACCAAGGGGCCCTAAATGTCTAAGGTGCGGTTAAAATTGGCGGGTAGGGTGCTAGGAGGACATCTGCTGCTTGCTGGCAGTGATGTCCAAGCACCCCCCCTACCAAGGGCCCTACATAGCTAAGGTGCAAATAAAACCGAAAGAGGGGGGGCCCACTCCATACGGCAACCACTCCATACGGACTGAATGATTGAGTGCACCTCACCCATAGAAAATGGCTTCTGTCCAGCTCCAGTGAAATGAAGGCAACTTAGTCGCCATTTTTTGCGGTACAGGTGGTTTCTGCACTGCAAAAGCTGGAGCCAGATGACATCAGTAAGTAGTGATTTATTGGAAAAGGTTTTAGTCATGGTGTCTACATCAGTCATGAATGAACGTAACGTCCACACCCATACCACTAGAAAGCAGGCTCTAGATAATTTGTCAATCAAACATTTTGAGCGTTGGATGTGGGCTTTAGCAGATACTTCTTGGTCAGTTTATAACTTGCAATAATGACGACATTTTATAAAAAAAACAAAAAACAAAAACAAAAGAGGATTAGCAAGAACACGTTAAAAAGGTATCAGAGCAAGAATGATTACTCTGACAAATAAAATGACTGAGTAAAACCGGTTATTTCTCTCTAGAAGTTTATGGGATTTTCGGCTTCTTGTGGGTGCTTCCTGCTTGGAATCCAAAGAGAAAAGGTGTCAAAAACCTTTTTCTGAAAACAGACTTTAAAAAAATGCTATTAGTTCGCACCCAATTTTCCAGACATACAAAAAGATTCAATGAGACTCAAGAGTCAAACACGTCTCCTTTGGCTTTTTACTTGCAACAGACAATCAGTTTTACTGTTTTGGACACACATACCTGAGTTTAGCCTCCCCTGTTAGCTGCATGTGTGTGACCTTCAGTTCCCAGGGAGACGAAGCTGGGGATTGTTTTGAAGCTGGTGCGAGTGGGTGGAGACTGCATTTAATAAAAACAGAGGATGTAGTGTCTATCAACTAAAATACAAAAAAAAAACTATGATAATACGATAAAAGAAAACATTAGAACCAATCAGGATGTTTACGAACTATGATTTGGTACAATAATATAATTTAAACTTACAAACTTAACATCTTTGAATAAGTGAAACATATTTTTAGCTCAACAGAGGCGTCACTTGGTCTAGTTCTCATATACAGTCAATTATAACAAGTTTATTAAGCACTTAAATTTTCTGTGCAGACCAACTATACAGACAATAAAGCAGTGCAAAAAATCTACTCATAAAATGTACATGGAATGGTTTAAAAGTTACACAGACATTTCTTAATCATTGAAACAGAATAATTTGAAATGCAGCCAAAAAGAACAAGAATAGAAAATAAAAGCCAATTTACTGTGTGTTAACAGCCATTTTAAGAAGTAGGTTTTCAAAGAATGGGTAGTGAGGAAGACTCCTTTTCTCTCATACAGTCAATGGGTGCAAAGGATCACAAAACTCATGGGCTCGGATCATGTCACAGTTTTATAGGGTCAATTGCCGTACATGTCAACACAATGCAACCTGTCCTGTTCACGTATACATACACTTGTCTTTTTATAAATTATCAACCAATCATTGCCCTCCACACACCCAGTTCAGGTATATGTGTGCCGATCCGTGTCTAGCCATAATTATGCATCACTTTAAAGTTGAATGTCACTAAACCTAAACACATTTGAAGGTTTCTTTTTTAAACCAAAAAATGCATTTAGGTTTTGGCTAAAGCTAACAGCCACTAAGTGAATAAATATTTGCCGACTTCTTTTAGACGAAAGAGTCGAACAGTTCCGAAAAAGTTTCTTCCATTTTAGTTGAAAGAGCCAAAAAGGACCATATTCATAATTTAAAACTTTCAGTGTCTCATGAAATGAACTTCACAAAGCTGCTCTTTTATTTTGAGCACATTTTGACAAAAAATATGTTTGTTTTTAAAACTAATATTCATGTGACACGTTTGAAACATTTCTTGTTTTGTGTGTCCTTTAAACTTTAGAAGTCCAGCTGTCGTTTTTTGGTTCTGTTAGGTTCACTTTTGCTTATTCAGCTCAGTGGTTGTTGCTGACTTTTAGTCTTTTTGAACCAGCTGTTGTAAACAGGAAAAGGAGGCACAGAACCCAGTGAAATGCTGAAAGCAGCGGATTGTTGCCCACACCCTTCACATGCTTTATCTCGCCCCCACCGCTCTAGATTATAGACAAACTCCATCCTGGTAAACTCCTCCAGCTTTTCAAGCCCTTCCAGATCTCCAAGAATGATCATAATCTAGTTGACAGCAGCTCTGTTTACCTTTTGACAATTGCTATGCAGTTTCATTAACCGAAATCGACAACTCTAGCCATCTGGTGTGTGTTGAGAAACAAGTGCTGCAGGTCTTCAACAATTCGTTGTTCGTTATGCCCTTGTAGAGGAAACAAACTGTTTTCTCTACTTTAAGGTTCAGCCTGATGGGACAGAAGTTAAAACTTCTATTGAGCTCTAAAAGTGTGGGAAAAGTAAATTAATGTATTATTTGATCAATGTGTTTAACTCTAAACTAAGGTTTGTTAGTGTTACAAGTTCAACGTGAATCAGCTGATTCTGACGTGGAGGAAAGCCATCGTGCATCCTTTTACATTAAGTGTGGCATGATGGTGCACCGCCGCTTTTCTCAGTGAAAGAATTGGCTGATTTACATTCATAGCGTACAGGGGTGTAATGATACACATAGTGGAACTTCTGTACCGTTTCGGTGCGTTTTTTTTCTTTTTTTTTCCCGCACATGCATCATTACGACCCAGCTGCTTTGTCACTCGTGACTGCGAAACGAGAGCCGAGCTGCTAATGAACTAGCTGCGTTAGCTGTCCTTGCCTCATACTCCACTCACCTTCAAACAGTCTCAGAGAGAGTAGACAAAGAAATAGATTGCTTCATCTCCTTTCCGAAATTAAAACCCATTCATTATGAACAGCATAACATGAACGTCACTTCTCTTCTCTGAATAACTCTCTTAGTGATAGTGAAGGATTCAAACACACAAGATTTCACACTTCCCATGAGTCTTAGTAGCTATAGGCGAGGCTAACTCCCAGGTCGCCACAGTATTAACTTTGCGCGCGAGGCGGAAGTAATGTTAGCCATGAGTTTCCTCCGAGACGCTATTAGGTGACGGACAGTAAGCATGTCAACATATGGGTAATGCAGACGCGAGGCCAGAGATGAAGACCCAACACCCCCCCCCCCCCCCCATCTCCTTAAGCTGTCCTGTGTGGGGGGAACACTTTGGCTTTGTTGTCAGCCTCCATGAAGGAAAAAGAAAATTGGATAAGTCGAGGGGCTTTGTGTTGACATTACTACACAAAGATAGCGTATGCCAGAGTAACACATCAAATCTTTTAACAAACATAAAACGGCATCACCCCACTGTAACCATCGGGTCTAGAAGAAAAAACAAAATGCAAGTTAAAAGGTTTTTTTCTTCAGGCCAGTGTTTTTTTTTTTACTTGTTCTGTCCAAAAGCTGAGCAAACAGATTAGACAGCAAAAAGCTGTCTTTATTCATTTCTCAATATGGACACAGTGTCCTGTCACCAAACCGCTGTCAAGCTGGTTTTGTGACAGCAACAGAAGAAGCCAGATACGAATGAAAGTTGTATGTGTTTAGAATGGTATCAACAAAATCTCAGGTGTAATAGAAAAACAGGAATTATATTCAACGTACTATAGAAACTGTAAGGGCGACTGGCAGATGTCAGACTTAACCCTCACCCTGAACCACAACCCCTCCAGTGGAGCATCTCAGTGGCAACAAGTGCATCTGTGCTTATAGGGGTTGTCATGTATTTGCAATTTTTGAACGTGAACAAAGAGTCCTTAGTTAGAGATCGGCTCTCTTTCTCCCAGTTCCTCCGTACAAATGTAATCAAAACACTATTGTTGAATTTAGCTGTTTTTCTTTTCTTTTGTTTTCCTCCAGACACACCTTCTTTGACATCTTACACTGGGAACCTTCGTTTAGCATACCATAAATATTACAGTTTGACAGAGAGACACTTGTAATGAACAAAAAGCCCTTTATAATTAACAAGGAAATAAATGGAAAAATATGCCATCATCCATCAAAGCTAAGTAAGTAAACCGTTCTATTAGATGGAAACGATAAAAAAGCAGGTCAGAGCCGTCTGTCCTGCTGTTAAGGAGGGAAACGTTTCAAGAAAGACCTGTTCCTTCAAAGTTCAAACAGCTCAAAGAAACACTCTGGCTCGGTTCTGCTGTGAGGAAATGGGACAGTGGGGACCAAAGAGCGGGACCTCAGCCGGCCTAATGAGATGGAGCATTGCAACAGCACCCCCTACAGGCAGAGTCAGCAGTGCCCCACAACAATGGATCCCCAAGAGGAATCACTCCTACGATTCTGGCTCATCTCTGCTCCTAGACTTGGCTGTGGATCTTGCCTCTGGCTCGTCTCGTTCTCCCAGCCGTACCCCAACTTCCTCTGCATGAAGCCCAACTACTGGACTTTTTAAACATGTAGTTGTAGAGTTACATCAGCTAATTCTCCTCTAAGAGTTCTTGTACATCGTTTGTCTGTCCTGGGAGCGAAGCCCCCCCTTCATGTAGGCAGCCGTGAGGTTTCTTCTTTTTTCCTGAAATGTGGAATTGAGTTAGAAAGAACATCAGTGTATAAATAATAATAATAATACAATAAAATAAGATATAACAATATTAATAATTAAAAATAAAATGAATAAATAAAGGCATTAGAAAAGAATAAAAAATGAAAATAGTGATGATAAAAGGTGTCAAATATTAAAATAGATATATTGTGTGGAAAATGATATATATTTTCCTTATAATAATAGGGAAAGGAAAATAGATGAATTAATAAATAAAGACTAAAAGAATCAAGCAATTACAAAGGTCATGTAAAAGCCAGATTTAAATGGTTGGTCTTGAGCCTCCTGTCAAAAACCTCTTCAAGTTTTACTGCTTAAAAAACTGTGCAGCTGAATGACTCTGAGCTTTGTCTATGCTAACAAACAGTTCCCTTCAAGTGTTCCAGAAGAGAACCATTCATAAAAGTGCAAAGATAAACAAGGCCTCTCCTTGAAAACCACTGATAGCCACCAAGGCAAAATGTGTGCCATGGGAAAGTATTTAATTTCACATACTTGGTCTAAAAACATTTAACATGTTCAGGATGTCAGTTCTGTGTTCACCCAGATAGATTCTGGTTTCAAACTGCATATGAAGAATTACGAAAGAGCAAAAAAGACTTTTCTTTTGTGTCTGTATGAAAACTACTGTGTATTGTTACTTCAGATTACACAGTTTTTTTTTCCTTTCAGAGATGTGCCTTGGGAATTTTTTTTCAAAGAAATATCTTACTTTTGCTCAAAAAAGGTAAGAAAACAAAAAAACAGCCAAGAACACAGGACCAAATATTACCAGGGCCGAAGCAGATGAACGTTTAGTCTATTGAAGCATTACAAAGACTTTTAGTTTGGATCAGGAATTAATTTATAAACAGAGTAAAAAATGTGTTGGAGTGACCGAGCTAATAATCAGAAAAGACGTTACATTTTGAGGCTAAATGAAAGCAGGTGTAACTGCTGTTGTGTCATAAGTAACGCGGTTGGAACATTCTGATGACGGTCTAGACTTCTACGTAGTTTCTTTGGATGAACTTTGAGGCCCGGGTGTCAAATTCCAGGCCTTGAGGGCCTCTGTCATATATGTTTCTCAACTGACCTGCCATTGTGGCTTCTCCACCTAAACCAGGTAAATCAGTTGTAAGGTAGGGTTGGGTTTCTGAAAGACGAGCAGGAGGCCGGTCCTCTAGGGTTGTAGTCCGACACCCGTGAGAACTCGCATGTTGTGAGAGCTCTCCTGTTCTGGGATTTTTGAGTTTCTCGCTGGGTTTTTATTGTTTGCTTCTTTTGCTTTTTAATCACCCAACACTGATCTGTGCATGCAACTTACAAGGGAGGAAACTGTGCTGTTCCTAGAGTGAAAATCTTTGCAAAGTCTCAAATTTAAACTGTTTTAACAAAATCAGCTGTGTGGAAAATGTGTTAAAGGTAGAATTTCAAAAACTGAACATTTTCTGGTGAAATATTGCCTAGGTCTACTTCAAAGTGCAAAATCACTGCATCTCTTAAAGTCAGTAGGAAGGGTTGATTCAGCCAAACAAACACAAAACTTGGGAGCTGCACACAAGCCACTCTTTCTGCTGCATCCAATGTCTGCACTGTAATCAATGGAAGGTCGTGGAGTTTATTTGCTGAAAGACTTCCTAAAATTGATTCCTGAACCACTCTAAAACATTTCTCCATACATTCACCTTTGTTATTACGTGTTTTCAATTTGTCATGCCTTCTAGTATAGGAGTTTGGATTGGTTCCTTTAGTAAGATATTCATTTTTAAGTTATTGAGATGAGTTTGGAATTGTTTCCTCCATGTAGTGAAAGGGATGCAGTGGCTATTTGCTGAAAAAGTGTCTTCAAAAAGAAGCACTGCAAACATCCTCCATGTTTGCGGATGTGTGCATTTTAATAATCCTGCTTTTAACATACAGAGCTCTTAACAGCCAAGCCCCTGTCAATATAAAAGACCTTGTTCGGCCATTTACTCCCAACAAGTCCCTGGAAAAAGAACCTGTCTAAAAATGTAAATTGACAGAGGCTTTGCAGTAGTGACTGTATCCCTCTGGAACTTCCTTGCTCTCAGCCTGTAGACTAAATAAATATATTTTTAAATTGCTTTTTACTAATTCTGTTTTTACATTTGTGTGTTTTTTCTTTGTGTTTTATTGTGAAGTTGTGGTGTTTATCTTGAAAGGTGCTATATAAATGAAGTGTATTATTATTAATATGTATCTTAAAGACCCACTCCAGAAAAATAGTTTGTTTTTTTGGTGTTTCTAACACCAGAACATGTTTCATTTTTCTGATAAAGAAAATAAAGCCCAAAATTTCCCTTCTGAGTATTTTTTATTCAAATGGTTGTAAATCAAGAGCAAACAAAAAAGTGCTGTTGGAAAAAGATTGGAGCAGAGTCATAGAAGCTACAAGGGCGAACCACGTTCCACTCCATCCTGATGCATCCCCTCACAGACAATTAGATTCATGTACGTCTTTGTTTTCCTCGTCTGAGCTGACATCTGGATCAAAACTGTACAGCTGGATAGCTCCAATTTTGCTCACCATTTTTTTCGCAGCGCTAATGTTAGGTTGAGGCTCTGAGGGACTGTAAGCTAGCAGGAGAGAGTGTAAACAGATGGATGATGGGATGTGGGGGTGGGCTTTTCTGCTTTGACAGAAATTACAGGTTTTTCAATAAATATTGGTTAAAAGCCGTATAATCCCGTTTAAAAGACCACTAGGAATGTTTTGACAATAGATTAAAAAATAATCTGAGTGGGATTTTAACAACGATTTGCAAAAAGTAGTACAGCAGGTATACTATAGATTATGTACATGTAGGAAGTATACTACTGTAATCAAATACATTTGAAGACTAAATTAAAACATTTTAAGTTTACAATGTACAGTTTATAGTATTTAAAAAATAAAGTTGAAGAATACTGCCTCACTTTTAGTCTAGTAGACTACTTATTGCTGAGGGATACCATCAAAATGCTTAAAAATGATGGATTGTCACTAGGGAATATGATTACTGCAGTGACCCGAGACCTCCTCCTACAAAAGTGCTGCCTAAGGACCTTAACTGGGAACATTGCTTCTGTAGCATGTTTCCTGAAAATACTTTCCCACGGCACACATGGCATCGTCAGCTGCATTTATTCTTATCCATCCTCTTTCATTGACTGTATATGTAACCAGGCTTTTTGCTTGTTCTGCAGACTCTCCTGGAGAAGTGAAGGTAACAGAAAGATCCGCAGACTCATTCGAGTGTGAAACTGAAGCCAACCCAAATGCAACCTTTACCTGGACCAGGTACGGTTCCTCCAGCACTGCTTTAAAAAAAAATAAAAAAGGTTTATCAGGAAAATCACAATTTCACATTTTCACATTCTCTAAATTAGAATTTTTTTTTTACTTTTTTCATTTAAGGTTGAAGAAAACAGGAATATAATGTCTTATTTCAGGTTTGACGTCAATGGAAACTTTCAGATGTGGAACAAAGAGCTTGACTGTGAAGCAGCAGAAAGACAGGCTGCACCTGGAAAGATAAAAAGCTTATTTCTTCCTTAGGTCAGAGAAAAAAAAGTAGAAAGTTGGATGATAGCAGCGATGTGCAGAATTGGCAAAGAAAACAAACTTACAACAGATGATCTCTGGGGTCTGATCCCTTAAGACACAAGCAAGGAAAATAAAAACAGACTAATCTGTTCTGTAGATGACGCACAAACTTTGACATTCTTCCTTCAAAACCTCATTTCAGCTACAAAAAAAATAAAGGAACAAAAATGGAAAAATGTTTGTCATTGTTTAAATTTTAATAGTTTGCATATTTTTATTTAAAATCCTAAAACTGTCATTTATTTATGTATTTATTTATTTATTTTTAAGTTAAACACCAACATTACATGACATGGACTTCATGGAAAGTGTTACAGCTTCGTAAGTATATTGATGCAACAAGCCACACATTTACAAAATAATTGAACCCAGAATTATGTGCTATAAATCCACATGGGCGGCTGCATGTTTACTATTTAGCTCTGAAGCTCTGTGGCGGGTTTTCACTCTGTTTGAGGGGGGGCGGTACATTTTAGAGACGGATGCAACATCACGAGGGTCACAACATCAGTTTTTAAACAAAATCTTTGTCACACGGTCTAAGCACATAAGCACATTTAATCAAACAAATAATCTATGTCCTTCTAAGACAAAAAAAAAATCACATTTTTTAAAACTGCTTATTGTTCATTGTTTTTCTGTCCCTTAACAAAAGTACTCCTTTACTTTGTCCATACCAAAAGTGAGGCATTATACATGAAGCTTACTTTTTATATTCTATGTATTGAAAACTTGAAATGTTCTGATTTAGTCTGAAGTAGTATTCAGTTGGTATACTTCCTAAACTACATGTACACGGTCTAGACTAGGCCTGTCAAAGGGTCGGCCTCCTGATGGATTTCCAGAAATCCTGCCTTATCTGCTGCTGATTACCGGGATCAGGCGTGTTCAGCCAAGGAGTACCAATGGCATGCCAGTTGGAAAATATGTAAGACACCGACCCTTAAGGCCTGGATAGCATACTTGCAATACTTCTATTTATGTGCAAGAATACTTGATAAAATACATTTCAAGTGGACTACTTTTGCTAAGGCCTAAGGTCGCTCTCATGTGGTGACATTGAGTTTTAGAAAAGCGCCTTGAGACCGAGATTTCTAACATTTTCTGAAACACTGACAACACAGGAGCAGCACAACACAATGTTACACACAAATGCTTGCCTTGAGAACCGCCTCTACAGACGGCAAAACAGCATCAGCTAGAAAATATCTGCTGCTCTGCTTCACCATTCAAATAAAAAAATGGAACTTAGGGAAAAATAGTTTTCATCCGCTTTAAGTTTTTTGATAATTTATTATTTGTGGTTTAAACTGATTTAACTAAAAAACAAGCTAAGAGTTATTTTTTAGAGCAAAAGGCAACGCAATGAACAAAGAGAATCCTGCAGAAAACATCTGACCAATAAAGGAAAATGATCAAGCACAAGACATTGATTTTTACTGGGGAAAACAATTGTAAATATAAATAAAAATGTCAAATAAGTAAAAGAAAGTTTATCTCTTGTCTTGGTTGTAGACATTACCTCTGGCTCGTCTCTCGCACCCACAGCCGTACCCCAACTCAATGAGCATGAAGCTCATCTGCTGGACTATTTAAACATGTAGACTTAGATAAGTTAACTCTTCTCTAAGAGTTCTGTTACATTGCCTGTCCATCCTCGGGAGGATCCCTCCCTTATGTGGACGGAATCCATTTTTTTTAGGAGTTTTCCTTAACGAGAAGGAGGGTCTAAGGGCAGGGAGGCCAAGTTTAGTTTAGTCTGTTTAGTTCAGTTTAGCCATTACCTATTGAATTCTATGACTTCATGTTCTTTATGATTTCATGTTTATCATACAGTTACTGTTATTAAGCCCATTGAGACGTCTATTGTTGTTATATTGGACTATATAAATAACATTGAATTGAATTGTATTGTCTCTTTTAGGGCTGGCCAGTCTCTGCCTGAGTCCATCAAAGTTGAAGGGGGAGTGCTGCAGTTTGCGAGCAAGACCAGTGACCTTTCCGGGCTTTATCAGTGTGAAGCAGGAAATATGTTTGGAAATACAACGTCCTACGTCTTTGTGCGTTTCTCTTCAGGTAATTATCTGTTTGGTCTAAATACATAGATGTACATGGAGATCACAAACACCACCATTATAGGATTACATATACAGTATACTGTTTATATTTCAAACTGTACTGCTGTCAGAGAGACGGTGTGTTTTAAAATAGACTTTTTTACAGAATTACACTCCTGCATCATCACTGCCTTCAACTCTAGCGGTTTGTTCCATTGTTTTCAATGCAATCAGAGCAGGTGTGGGATTTTAAAATTATGCCCTGCAGCCCCACCATCCTTGCAAACCGTCATCTGAATGGGATGTTTACACTTCAAAGGACTAAAACCCAAATGACAGAGCAGAATAAGCATCCTTCAGCCCACGAATGATGGAGCATCTGAGCAGCTTGAATGGGCTGTACCATGTAAAAAAAGATTTTGAGCTTTTAAGTGTTTTATAATGTTCATTTTGCATTTCGTATTTTGATCTGTTCACTCACTCCTGAGTATTCCCCTAATTACCTGCTCTCTGAGCACCAACCCACGAAAACAACGGGTTTGCACATTGTGACGTACATAAGTGAGGGACCGCCCCTTCCAGGAAGAGCCTGCACTGCCAGCCCCTCCCCCAGGCTAACACACACACCCACTTTCTGACATGACATCATGAAATGGGCGGCATCTGTCTCAGAGATCGAGTCGTCTTACTTCCAAGTTGGAAAATAACTTATATTTCATAATATTTCATATTTCTTTAATGTTTCAAATGTTATCCATTATCCTATACATGGGTACTGTTTACTATAAAAGGCTTTAGAATAGAATGGGATGGGCCCTCTTCCTGCTGCTGGCCTCAGGCTGTTCAGCCAACATTAAAGCCGACTGCAGCTGCACTTTGTTTGTGCTACTAATAATGTTTTTACTTTTTTTTAAATTTATGCTTTACTCCCTAAGATTCTTTTATTTTTGCTGCCTTCTGTACTTTTTAAATTTTTTCTAGAGTGTTGTTCATTTTTTCTGCATATTTCACGTCACAATTCTACACCTGTTTTTAGAAGTAAACAGAATGAATATCCATAAAGGCTTTTATTTGTAATCTGTTTTTGTGTGTGTTTCACCTCTTCACAGAATCTTCTGTTTTTTGTTGGGTTCTTTTTGGCCTTTTTGTCCTATCGGGCGCGGTTGGGCTTTTGTACTTGTGCTGGTCTGGTAAATTTTCAGACTGGTAAGTATACAATATCAAATGATAGTTAAAGCTCATCACATACAGTGTATTTGTTAAAAAAAAACAATAACACTGTTTATGTGCAGCAGTAAACGTTTACCTTGGTGGAAAGAAGGTCCTTCAGGGCCAGGAGAAACAAATCCCTTACACTGAAAAAAAAAATGGTAAGTCTGGCTTTAAATGTTTTCAATATTTATGTTTATCTTTTTGTTTACTTAAAGAAAAACATGCTTCTTTAGGAAATAATGTAGTTGATGAGTAGTTGATTGTGGAGAAATTTTATTAATGTTTTGTATTTGTGTTTTTTTTTTAAATAAAACTGAAATTTAACAGGTTTCTTTCTGTCTGTCAGCAAAAAAATGTTTCTTCCGTTTATGAGATGAAAATCTACAGCCAAGGCGGTTTTAAGAAACTTGACAAAGAAAAAAACCAGATTAGGAGTTTGGACCTGATTATTCTAATAAGACTTAATAATTTCATCCACAGAGGGGCAAAACAGTGTTTGGTCACTTTGGGCATTTCTGTAAGTTCTCCCACTGAAACAGATGATTGACATCTGTAGTTAATACACTTCAACTATGAGAGCCAAAAAGACCAAAAAAAAAATCCCGAAAATACTCAAGATAAGTATTTGGTCAATAACAAATTTATCTCAATACCTTCTCATGTACACTTTTTTGTCACTTGCTGAGTTTCCGTTACACTTATGCACAAAACTTTATCACAATTCAAGAAATTTCCATAAAACACAATTTTGTAATTATACGGCTTCCATTAAATCGAAAATGAAAAAAAAAAAAAACAGACTCCTGCGATAAGTCATTAAAAACCATGGTGACGGATGCGAACTATACTTTATTTACAGCAGATACTTTCACATTTCTCCCACACCTCTAGCGCTCATCGTCATGGCGCCAGTTGCTGCAGAATGTGACGCCCGCTGGTGACGTCATACGAGACTGGAATGTTATGACGTACCGCAGTGGCATCATTCAACCGGCATTTATTTTGAGCAACTAAAGTATACGATTACAGAGTAACTGTGTCCATGTACACGTCTTTTTAACTCTGAAGAGGATGAAAGCTTAACTACAGAAGAAATGCCTAACTACACACACAGTTAGAGAGAGAGAGCAGACAAGATAAAAAATTGCGATCGCTCATCGCAGCAGTTGCATCCACAATAGTGCTATTTAGTTCACACTAATGTTGCTTGGATTTGCTTGCAGCTGTCCATGATAACTGCAATGAACTTCTGAGTGGCGTTTATACGATGTGATCGTCTCCAGCGTTTATTTTAACGTAAACGACTTTCTGCTTATGCATTTGCTGCATCTGCAAACGTGCCGAGGCAGAGGAGGGTGGTGTGTTCATCCACTAAGCAAAAGTCGGCAATATAGAGGAGAAAAAATAAAAAAGGTTTATTGCATCTAGTGCAAAATATGAGATATATACCGTTATATCAATGAGATGTGAAATCCTTCCAGTCTTACTTTATTTCAAGTATAACGTGGGAGTCTAAAGCAATTTTTGGGAAATGGTGGTTGATGATTTTGCAGAGGAACTGTGGATCCAACAGTTCTGAATGACACGCTTACCTTTTGATGAGCTGTGTGACGCTGTTGGACCTCCTGTAGCGCCCGCTGTGCAGTGTCCAAAGCACCCGGTTGCTACCAAGAAGCGCTTTGCCTTCCGGTTGTCGGTCAGGTGACTCATTTCATTTGAAAAACTTTTTTCCATTGCAGTTTTGTAAAAATATGTCAATTTTGGTATGCCTCAAAAACACCCTCCTAGCAGAAAAACCTTCTTTTGAGAAATACGGGTTTTGTCAAAATTGACGTGTTTATTTATTATGTAACTATGTAAAGTTTCCCTCAACTGTTGAGGGTAACGTTTGTCTTCATGCTCTGTAAAAAATCAGCAGCCGGTTTCAATTTTTTTTTTAAAGTTAGATTTTGTGTTGAAACCATTAAAATACGTAATTGATTCTCCCTTAAACCAATGGCTAACGGTTAAAATTAAAGCCAAAAAATCGGATGCCAATGTAAGCCTCCTCCGACTTCTAAGATGCAACAGATAAATTTAGAAAAACAGTATTTCCAAAACATGTTTATAAACAGAAATCCACTATTTTATTAGCAGCATCCTTGTAACAATAGACAGCTGGTTGCCAAATATTGTGCTTTATTATTATTGATTTGTTGCAACAACTGTTGCAATTAATCTATATTTCAAGTAAAGACTCCTGGTTTTTGTCTGTAAAAATCTGATTTCTTTCTTCTTTAAACTCAAAATCTCTTCCTCTGTTTTCTTATTTGATCTTTTCTGCTAATAGAAACTTCCCAAATATGTTTTATTTTTGCTAACTTTACCAGCTTGTGGGTTTCAGTTTAGCGGTCGGCACAGCCGCTTTAAGAAAGTTGTGGATTGATGTTTGACACGAGGCCGAGTGGTGGGGAGAATCCAGTAGTTTTCCTAAATTAAACTTCCCTCTGAATCAAATTGTAAATAAAAACAAAAAAAATGTAAGTGGGTTTTTTTTTTCTTTACTTTGTGCCCTGGTATCAACTGTTCCACGAACTGTTGATACCAGGGCGCCTTCCTGGATACCAGTCCACGGCCCGGGGGTTTGGGGCCACTGGTCCACTCCAGGACTTTGAACTGCTTTTTTACTCCTTTGGTGTTTGGGATCTTTGTTTAGCTGAGCTCTCTCTCCGGTGCTTTCATTAATGGAAGGTTTTCGCTCAGAAACTAACCATACACGCCAAACTTCAGACGGGCCTGGACTTGTTCTGGCTTTAGCTTGGAGACGCACATGCCACTGCAGGGTTTGGCTGCTTTATGTGTAACTTAGGCCTTTGTTACTTTGATTGCAGCTTTCTGCAGATCATTCACAGGTTCCCCTGTGTGGTTCCGGGCCTTTTACTCCCAGCTTTTGTCATCATTTCACCCTCATGGGGGGAGATTTTGTGGGCAGCCCCCGATGGAGGCCGATTGTCCAACGGTTGATTTCTTCACATCCAGTTCAGTTGAATGGTGGTTGAATGATACCATAAACCAAAACTGTTGACCAGCACCAGGATTCCACTATCATTCAATTAGTCATGGGGAAGTTTGAAGTGTGACCGTTTAAGGGTGTGAAGAGGCGTCTTTTAGACTGATAACATTTTAAACAAGTTCCTTTAATACAAGTAGGGAGTGGAGCACAGAAGAGCTTCTTAAAGAAGAAGCAACAGTTCTGTGAGGGACAGAATTCTTGCTAGTTTGTTGATGAAAAAATACTTATTTTACTGAACAATTTACCAATTATTCCTTAGAAATCCTACAATGTGATTTCCTGGATTCTTTACGTTCATTTAATCTCTCATGGTTGAAGTGATACTGACTGACTGAATACTATCGTCACCTCAATGTGTATTTTCTTAAGGGTGTGCATAATTGACAAACAGATTTTTGATCCCCATATTGATCTATCAACTGTGGGGTTCTGAAGAGAAAAACTGCTCTTTGGGACAAACAGCCGCCTTCCCTGAGACCAGCTGTGTCTTCATTCAATAAAAGAGATACTACAGTCAAATACAAATGCCACTGCGCAACAGGGAGGAATCGGCAGATTCTTTAAGATTAGCTTCTGCCGCCCAATGTTCTTGAAAATCCTTTGGCGTGGTCATGAATGGAGACAGCGGGGTCAGGCGCCATCAGTCAGGCGGGGATGATGTAATTTTGAAATCGTGGCTGTGGTAGCAGCTGTGATTGGACGATGTGTAAATATCTCCCGGCGTCCGTCTATATCAGTTGCCACCCGGGGAATATAAACCGCCTATAAACTCTCCAAGCAACCACAGCCTCACCCAACAACTTCTTCTTCGCCCTTCTTGTGTGCATTGCTCTTCTGCAGCGAGCACAGTGTTCTGTGTCTTCTTTGTGTTCTTCTCAGCATCAAGACGCAGATCTCAGTGTTGCTGTGCTGCCATTAACGCCATGATGAGTTTTGTGCGGCACCAATGCCGTCTCCCCATTTATATTTAGGACCAGCGGTGGCCAAGATCACCAGATTGGCGTCTGACCCAAGCCTCGTATCAACAGCCCTTGTCGAGTTCCCGTGTTGCTGCTGTACGATTTCTAACAATAAGACGGTGGGACGGTGGGACAGTGGGACGGCCGCACAGGGATGGGGGGTCGGCTGGAGGATGGCAGTCTGAAATCGGCCGATCATAAGACAAGTTTGGGACCTCCTACCAGTCAATTATCACGCTTCTGCCTGTCACTGGATTGCCACTGTGCAACTTTTCAAATGTGCCCACTGACTGACGTCAAAAAATTCAATTATACGTGAGGATTGGTCAAACACTCGCACTCTTAAAACTCTCTGCAGCCGCCGCACGGTGTGTAAAAATGCAACTGCCGTTTCTAGATAACGAATACCGCCGCGCGGTCACTTGCCGAATTTGCTGAGAATGTGTGAGATGTGTGACCGTAGTCTAAGACCTTTTATATGAAATATTCTTCAGTATTTGACCAAGAAATATTCAAATTGCCATTTTCTAACAATGCGTCCAAACGTTGGATTTGTGGATCTTAATGGACACTCAAGACAGAAAAACTTTCATTCTTGTACATTTGTACTGCAAAAAATTGTTTTCTTTACTGCTTTAAGCACATAACTAATCCATTACTTCAATTATTTCTTTAGGGATCCGTTACACTGCTGATGGGGGACACTCCTGACTGAAAAGATCCAGCTTCAAGTTGTGCAGATTGTTTTCCGTTAGAAAAACACTCCAGTTACTGACAGAGGAAGCCACATTTTTTTACATGTTATTTTGTATTCCACCTCTGTAATTTAATTTATTTTTAGCTCCAAGAGTTAAGCCCTGAAGCTTTTTTTTTCAGGAGTTCAAATGGAGGTAAGCCTTGTGCATTTTCACATGTTTCTGCCTTTTTGTTTTACATTTCAAATGTGTGTTTGAAAAAAGCATGGTTCTGCTGTTTAACAAATTCATTTCTTAACTTTCAGTACCCCATGTTATGCTTATGAGCATGTTATCCTAAATTGAAGGAGAGAATCTCCCCGAATCGCAAACGAAAAAGCAGAAAAGAAAATAACAAAACACGAGTTTATGCATCTAAAGCTTCAGTTTGTAACATTTTTGTTTTTTATAAAGAAATATATTAATTAAGGAAATACAGAAAGCTTTACAGATTATATTTTTTTATGAAAGACAACCATTTACGAACAGAATATTGAACCTCACAGTCGGGAAGCACCAACCAGCTGATGATAAATCAGTTTCAAACCATTAAGCTAAAATGGACCAAAGGCGTGTTCAACCAGAAAGTCATTAACCTTTAAGCCCAAAGGGACTTCTGCTTTACAGAAGCGATATTAACGGTTTCTATCAGGATGCTTGGATGTGTGTGTGAGTCATGCAGGTGTGTGTTTATCTATTGAGGTGTTATCAGAAACTCTGAAAAGTACCTTTTGCAAAGAGAGAAGAATGAAACCTGGAACGGTGGGGATTGGAACACTCCCACTCTGATAAGACTCAGAAAGATTAGCTATAAGCTGTTAAAGGATCTTGGAGTTGAGTGGTGCAGCAGTTGCAGTCAGTTTGTTTGCAGAATTTTGCTGTTGAAGTGTTATAATTATGCAAATGTGTGGGTTTTTTTTTATTCTGACACATGCAGCCTAAAGCCACGTCTACAGTAGTGAAGAGTGCAGTGTAGCAGCATTGTAACTCATCCGTAGAGGCTTTTAATTTAGTAGGGCTTTACCCAATAATCATGCTGTGGGATGACAGATGTCTGCCTTTTGATCCATTAATGTATGTCTGCCTCTGACAAAATGAGCCAACACAAAGGATAATTAGAAGGCCGTAAAGTAAAATAAATGTAGTTCCAGCCAGCTCAACGCAGGACCTGCTGCAGTTAAAATGAGGTAACGTCTACATGAAAACACCAGGAAAATCCATTTGTTTTACAATAAAACATGTTGCTTCAGATTGACTCATGAGCTCTTGAAAGTTATTTAACTGACTGATCTGTCCTTTCTGCCCTTTTACTTCAGGTTTTTTACAAGCATGCAAATGTTGTTTAGCAAATGCAAATGTTGATAGACGAGCGAATCTTCACTAACCTGACTCAGAAAAGCAGGAGACTTTAAATGCAGGCCTGGTAGAAGTGACCTTATGGAGAACATAAAATGAGATTTGAAAATAAGTAGTTGTGGAAGAGATGCGTACATCTGGAGGACAGACTGAACTGTACACAGATACAACACATGTATACACAAATCTACACTACTGCTAATCCGCTTACATTTCCATTGGCATTAGAGTTCCCACGTTGCCTGGAGGTCCTGTGTCAACATCAGATACTGACTCTGTTTTTTCTTTGTCTGACTGACAACAGTGTTTCCAAAACACTTTCATCCATTTTCACTGGGTTTGCCGGAGCCAACCTGCTGGGCAAAGGCGGGGTACGCCCTGAACAGGTCCTAAGGGTTGGGGTTAGTCAGCTGCAGGGCCACGCACACGCCCAGGCACACCTTGGGGCGATTTAGAAACAGCAGTTAACCGATGAAGCAGGTTTTTGGACAAAGACAGAGGAAATCCATACTTGTACAAAGAAAACATGCAAACTCTACACATAAAAGTCATAGTTAGGATTTGAGAAAGGGAAGAGAGCCGAGAGTGCTCACCACTGAATGCAAAACATATTATATAAACTGGGAATTTTTTTAAATGAAATGTGTTAAACTTGTTATAGATATTGAACCCCGGAGACAGACTCAGTCTAAAGACCAGTTAAAGCATTCCTGTGCTAATGGTATATAGTCGAATGTACCCACATGGGGGTTGACCCTTGTGTGGGCTTCGAGGCTGGTAGAGGGTTGTAGGGAGGGTGCATGGAATGTGCACGTGATAGAAAAGTGTCTGCAGGATGTCCACACAAATGAAGCTCTGTCTAGTTTCCTCTTTTTTTTAACTTGTCCTGTCCAGCAGCTGAACAAACAGTTGAGCGCTGAAGGCTTCTTGTGTTGGACATATTTTACTTTTACAACTGGGGGTTAATGTCATCATTCCTAACAGTCAATGCGCGAGGAGCGCGAGGAGCACACGTTTAGGTGAACAGCTCTAACGGTCCACAAGGATCTGGGGACTTAAAAACAAAAAAAAGAATAGTCTGTACGGCATACCTATGTCTCAGGCCTCCTACAGGTTTTCCTTTTTTTTTACCCACAGATACCCCGTATCCACCCGTAAGGGCGGTTTTGACTAAGGCTTGTTGTGGCATGAGTCACTTGTGACCTCTTGTGACCAATTTCCACCTGTGACCTTTTTTTCTTACCTATGTTTCATAGTGATATAGTGAAACAAGGCAAAAATTGCTTCTGGTTGTTATAGGCTGGTGCCAAAGTTAGGCAGTTGAGTCACCATGAGTGTGTGGATGTGTGTGTGTGTGTGTGTGTGTGATCCGGACTGTCACCGTAAAAAAATGAACAGTACTTAAAGTAAGTAAGATATTTACCATTTAGAACTAAATGAATTGAATTAATTTGTGCCTTTTAGTGTTTTTTATGGCTGTTAACATGTTTTTCTAAAAGAAAATTAAAAAAAAAAATAAAGGTTAAAAAACAAAGGAAAATGTAGAATGTTTTTCTGATTGGTATCCGTAGCCTGTAACATGGATTGCCTCTTAAGTTGGTCAATGAAATGTGGGTCTGGTCCTAACGTCAGGGTATTCCTTATCTCTTAAACATTGGAATTCCCCCGTTGAAGTCACACTGTAAAACAGTCTGGTCCTTGTAATCGCACCAAAAGAGAAAAATGATACTTCATTTCATGTTTCAGCTTTTAGCTACAACAGTCCAGGAAGTGTGACAAATGACATGAAAATTACGCACATCCGAAACATTTTTTTTTGCCTTAGCTTTCAATCAAATAGAATTTTGAAATGGAATTAATATAAACTGGTTATGATTCTTTTACGGTAATTGTAAAAAAACTATTCATAACAAGTAGGTGTGTATTTTTGCTGTTTATTAAAATTTTAATGATCATGAAATGACAAAATAAAGAAAAGTGACACCTCACACAAAATATATGTATTTTGATTTTTTTAACATTTTGGATCTTAACCTATAGTTGTTTATTGTACATAAAATAATAAAGATTTGTTATGGATTATTAGATTTAATTACCAAAACCTTATTGTTCTACTTTTATCTGTTTGCGTCTTTATAAATTCTAACTTTTAAAAATGTTTGGTTCATTTCACTGTAATGTTTTCTATTTTTTTATAACATCTCACTTCAACTCGATCATGTTAGTTTTATGTGAGATCTTTGTGGATTTTTATAACATCTTACATTTGAATAAAACTGATATTTTTCAAGAACACCCCTGCAGTCAGTGTAGTCACTCTTTTTCTTTTTTTTTTTAGCATGTCTGTACCAAACTGCTTTAAGGTGAAATTTTACAGTCTTGTTCAGAAAATGGGTTAACAGGTCACAGCTCCATGAAGCTGAGAGTGGAAGAGGTTCTGCTTTAACGCCAGTTATGCGTAAACGTCTCGGGACAGAGGAAATCTCTGGTTTCGCTCCAAAAAATCTTGGATTTCCTTTCGTATTTGAGCTGAGAAATGCAAAATGATAACGTTGAATTATAAATACATCTCTTGTTTGGTCTCTGAGTATACAGAGAGATACAGTCAGATACAGGGAACTACTTAGGAGTGGATTGAGGCCAGATCAGCAGGGACAACTGCTGCTAAGTACGTGGGAGCAGGAGAGCATTCTGAACATCATTTTCAAAAGAATTTTAGTGTAATGCAGAAAATGTGCACATACTTTTAATATGATTAACACAGAATGTATTGTGTTTATAAAAAGAGGGTGGAGACACTCCCAAACATGGTTAATCATTTTCTAGAACAGCGTTTCTAAACCGTGGTCCTCAGGGGAACTGTCCTGCTTATCTTCCATGCTGCCCTGCCTTAAAATCCCACCTGGATCGTCCTTTAAACTATTTTAATAGTTTTCCCTGTGGCCTTTGCAATGTGATTATGCCATTTCTAGGCAAATTCTAAAAACCAGTTTGAGCGCTCCCCAAGTAGCTTTCAGCTAGTTGATGAAAACAAAGACGCACACAGATCTATTTGTCTACAAGTGGATACATCAGAATAGAGCGGAGCAAGGAGCTATATTATTTCAACATAAGCTTTTTAAAACGTCATTTTTTTTATCTGCACCCGATTAAAAGCTATTGGAAGAAATGAATAAATAAATACTCAGAAATGCCATTTTAATCTTAATTCTCCTTATATATCTCCTCCATTAATGCTAAAAGAGCCGTTTGGTCTAGTTTACAGACCAAAACCAGCAAGAGCCACACAGTTGCACTTTGCCGTTTAGAAAAATACACTTTATATGGTTTTGCTGCCATTGAATATCATGTTAAACTTTAATTATTCACAATAATTGAATTTGAAACGTTTTTTTCATTTCTTTATAACAATTTTAACTTATTTTTGTGTACCCAGCAGCACATGCACTTTCCTTTGAAGATAAAATACATCCTGTGTGAAATCAGATCCTCCTGCTGCAGCTGATTTATTTGAACATAAAGCCAAATCAGACATGGACTTCTCTATTATTATGCCTTCTTTTGTGCCTTCATCGTTTTTCTCCTTTTACTATCAAAGATAAAAATCACAATATTGAAGTAGAATCCCTTTTTTATTTATCTTTATGTGCTTTAAGCTTAATGTAATAAAAAAAACTCCTCTGACAATCAATTACTACTTTTACCTTAATTTTGCCTGGTTATCTGCCATGTTAAAAATCAAAATATAAATGAAAAAACTTTATTAACTAAAACAAATTAACCAAAACAGCAAAAGAAAGATTTCTTATTGAAATTATTTTCAACAGAGCCAAGAGCCACCAAAGAGCTGCATGTGGCTCCGGAGCCTCCTGCTCTGTACTTTTCTTTTAGCAGATTTAGCAGATTCCAGCTTTGCCACCTTGAACATACATAAACACCCCTGCGGCTTGGGTGTGCCTGGGTAATATGACACAGATGCTGTGGGAGACTTCCACCATGTGTGCTTTTTCTGGCGCCGTCCTAAGAGTGCTTTCTGTCCAATAGGAGGCCTCCATTTAGATCCTGTCTGCTTTAGGGTTTACTAACAGTTAAAACTCAGTGGCTTTCCTCTCCATTGAGTTTCCATTCTCCCATTTAGAAAAGAAAAGCATTTTTTCACAAAAACCCAAAATAACAGTTTGTTATTTACTTATTTAGCGGCAAAGCAAACAGACTGAACATTTAAGAAAATATCCCATTCTTTGAAATATGTACATTTATTAACAAAGCAGTCTAGGTTTATGAAACTGTGTTCATGGTCGATGGTCGATGGTTGCGCTGATGGTAACGGTCAATTTCCAAGCAGTTTTCATAGACTTCTTCTGCTTGTTGCTAAAGAAAAAACAAGAGAAAAACAAAACATCAGAACCAACATTTAAAATTTCAGTCTCTGTTTAAAGAATATTTGGTCTCTGAAGAGAAAGGTTTAAAACTTTAAAAATGCTTTTTTTTTTTCATTTTTCCATATGGATCCATAGTAGTTGGGCCATTTTTTTCCTTCAAATCAGTTCAAATTAAATATTTTGAGCAGAGGGTCGCTCACTATGCACATTATTCATTTTCACCAGGTGCATGCACATTTTGGTGAGTTTTTGGGCATGTGGCGGTGGTCAAATTTTCCGTAAAAGAAAGAAAATTACAAAAATGATCTGGACCTTACAGTCCAGGACTGCTGCAGGGCAGAACTATTCCTGTTTGCTTCGTTTGATGCTAAACTAAATGTAGTACTGGAGTGAATTGCAAAATAACGACATATGACGTGAAAAGGTTAAACTACAACTCGAGCTTTTTGTGGAAAAATCTTTGTCCCACACTGTTACCACATGCAGGAATGCAGGAATGTAGAAATGCTTATTTACTTAGCAGTGAGGGCTTTCTTTCTTTGCACAAATACACAGAGCCTTTTATTCCCCATCCATCCATTTTCTATTCCGTTTATTCCCTTTCGGGGTCACGGGGCTGCCGGAGCCTATCCCGGCCACTTGTGGGCGAAGGCGGGGGATCCCCTGGACAGGTCGCCAGTCTGTCGCAGGGTAGAATGTCCACAAACACACACCCATTCACTCTCACACTCACACCTATGGACAATTTAGAGTTGCCAATCAACCAATGAAGCATGTTTTTGGACGGTGGGAGGAAGCCGGAGATCCCACGTATGCACGGGTAGAACATGCAAACTCCACACAGAAAGGTCCCCCATTGATGTTCTGTTTCAGGTCTCCCAGCTGGGACTCGAACCTTCTTGCTGTGAGGCAAGAGCGCTAACCACTGCGCCACCGTGCAGCCAGCCTTTTATTTCTGTAGACTTAAAAAATACGTATCATGCAGAATTTATAGGTACCTTTTTTGGTCTTAAAGAGCGAATGATCTTTCTGCAACAACAAAAAAGGGATTATTTTGTTAATAATCCAGGATTTTAATCACATGGCAAAGATATAAAGAATGAAACAGGACTCACTTTGGTTTCTGTTTGGAGGAACGAATCCAAAAAACCACACAAACTAAAATGAGCAGGACGCACACAGGAACAGCAACAGCTGTGACATAAATGTATATATGAACGCTTTCAGGCTTCTCTGTGGAAAGAGGGAAAAATGCATTAAGAATTTCCAATTGAAGTGTTGTTTCAAAAATCACTTCTGCACAGGACAAGTAAAAAAAAAAATCACTTCTGCAAAAAAAAATTACTATTTCATAGATGTAACAGGTGTTCTCATCTGTTGGGACACACAATAGTCGCTCCTTAGCTTTTTTAAAAAGCTGCACAGCAGAGAAATAATAGACGGGTGTCGCTAGCTTTGCAATACTTACATTCAAAATAAACAAAATGAACTTGGCTTTTAAGGAAAAGTGTGAAGTGCCCTTTATTTATTTATTTTTACAAGAAAATTAGATCTATTTATGCATAAAATAAAATACTTCAACTTTGCTATGTCTCAGAAGCTTTAAATTAAATTGAACTGAACTTCAGAACAAATTCACCTATTAGTATTGGTTTCAGTAGAACCCAAACACGTTCAGACAGCAGAAACATAGAGGTAGAGTTTGATCAAGTAAAACTTCCTTTCATTTACTGAGATAAAGGAGCAGATTCTGTTCCCCATCAGAACAAGAACTTCTCTCTACCAAAAGAGAAAAATTCTGACATTTTTTGTTCAGCTGCTTTGTTAACTTTACCAAATCCGTGTTTTTAATTGTGCTTTCAGCACGACAAGGGTTATTATATGTTATTTTTGCATCATTTGATGTTTGTTCAGTATTTTCTTTTGCCTATGACACTGACTTCCCCTTTTGCACTGTAGAGAATTAACAGGCTGAACGTTGTGGTTTTTAGTTTGTTTGTTTTGCAGGATCGGTGCAGTTTGATGCAACAATACTGTTGCTTTTAATTTTCCATTTTTCTAGAAACAGTACAATTTGATGCCACATTGAAAGTGTTAACACGAGTCTACAAATGTGTTCAAATAGAAATTTGTTTACATTTTCTCTGCTATCATGGGCATAGCAGTTTTTATTTTAATTATTTACCTACCTCTCTGCGGAAAGTGAAAACCCACTCAGCAAAAATTTGTATTGTACATTCTGTACTTTTGTAAATTGTACTTCTTTCTTGTGAAATTCTTTTATTATTTTGTGTAATTATATTTCTCATGCGTGTTTGCACTGAATAGTGAGCAGCCCTCATTTGCGCGTGTGATGCGAATTTTACATGTGTACAGTGACAATAAAGGCATTCTATTCTATTCTATATATTCTCGATTGTGATTGGCTAAAATACGTCAGGTGGATAAACCTGTGGCTACTTCAGAGCCTTAAGGTCAAAACGAGAATAAATGTATTTGTTTCCAACATCAAAATATAATAACGTTTTTGTGTTTATTTCCTGCTCACATCACTTACGTTTAGATATTTGCATTGAGCATTGAATTATTTTAATTCATATGAATCCATGCGTTGACGAAAAGGTCTTTTCCAGACAAACGTTTTCTATATTTTATTTCTGGTCATTTTTATTTCCGGTGCTTGGATCTTTCCCCTCTGGGTCGGCTGACCTGCATCTCGGCTGTGACGTGGTGAGGTTGCCCCCCCTTACGATGCTGCACTTGCCTGGATACGCACCTTCCTCCAGAGAAGGAGGCCCTTACTCTTGGTGTTTCCACCTAATAGCTTTTTTCCACGCTCAGCCTGTTGCCCGAGAAACCTCTTTGGTTAAAGAAGTGGGAGGTGTGAGGGCGGGGTCTATATGTGGCGTGAGGACTGGCTTATTTTTTATTAATTTCCTTGTTTTACATTGTTTATATTTGTATACACTTTGTGTTGCCAAGTATGAAAAGTGCCATCCATTGATTGATTGAATCGATTGATTGGTTCTATGGTTTCTGACTTTCTATTCCAATTTTTTTTAAGGAACATAAACTTAATTTAAAACAAAAACAGATTTACCTGTAATAAGAAGTTCCCATGTTTGCTTAGATATTCCTTGGCCTGTGGTCGTCTCACAGGTGTAGTTTCCTGAGTGGAACTCATTAGCTTTCTCTATGACGAGTGCATAACGCTGGATGTCTGATCGGTTCAGGTTCAGGTTCAGTTTCAGGTTCAGTGTGGAAGCTGCTGAGGTTTCAAAGAGATCTCCATTATCCAAGGTTGTGAAGACAAACAGTAGCTCTCCATTCAGTTCCCATGTTAGTTGGCTGAGGTTGGAAATAGACGCGTTGCAGTTCAGGGTCACTGTGCCGCCAGCAGTTCCTGAGATTTTTGTCGCATCTGTGAAAAAGTGGGAACAGGAAAGTTTAGCAAACAAAGTAACTCATTAAAGAAAAGTTCAGTTAAAAACTATGCAGTTGTCCAAACAAGGAAACATTTCCTAAAATGAATGTTTACTTAAACCAGCTTCCTTTGGTGCAAGTCAAGTCAGCTTTAGGATTTTTTTAGAGTTCTTTAGGATTTTTATAAAAGTCTTAAGAGACTTTTATAAAAATATATTATTATCAGAACTGGTTTTAGCTCAGAATCCTTCAAGAGTCCTCAGGTCCACGGCGAGGCCTCGTTCCAGCCCTGTGAGCCTGTGGAACAGCCTGCATGAAGACGTGAGGGGTGTTTATGAGACAAAGCCTGAAAAACCATCTGTGATGAAAATCCTGTTTTTGGTGTTTTTAACATGTTGTTGTGGCAGTTTTCTGATGATGGAGAACGTACAATATATAAAGAAAATGGAGTTCACAATGACATTTCTGAGTATTTCTTTACTCAAAGTGTTGTGAATCAGGAGCAGACCATAAAACTGGAAGAGATTGCATTTGTGACAAAAAATACTCTGGGTGGGCCTCAAGCTCCCTGCTCTGCTCCATTCTGATGGATCAATTATTTATTACTTTATTGTTTTCTGAGCTGACATCAGGCTTAAAACCGCACCGCAGGATAGTTCTGATATTCCTCGCCATTTCTGTTAGTGAATCTTAGTGAGCTGTAAGCTAGCAGTAGACCATGTGAACAGATGGGTGACAGGAAGTGGGGGCGGGCTTGCCCTACGGCAACTCCACAGCAAATGTCTAATGAACTTCTGCCGCTCGGCAGAAACTATGTCCTAGAAAACAACACAAGTTTGCGTGGTTTTTTTTTCGGGCTAAAAACAGCATGATCAAAGTTAAAGAAAGGACACTGTTAATGCTTTTTCAATAGATCAAAAGATCATTGTTTCTTTTTGGCTTAACTTTGAAATGTTTTACACTTCCTTATGTTACCATCGCACTCCGTCAGCCTTGTTTTTAATTTGAATTTGTAATTGACTTCATAGACTTTCTTTATTTTCTATTTGCATGTGTGGTAAAGTTTTTTTCAATAATTATGGTTACTATCATTATTGTTGTACATTTCTCGGCACGTCCCTTCAACGGTTGCAGCCGTGGATCAGCTTTCGCTGATCTGCACATTCGGTTTGACAGGAAGCGCCGGATGCCCTTCCTGACACAACCCCGTATTTTATCCGAGCTGAAGACCAATACAGGATGCCCAAACCCCTTGAGGCTGCATAGGCATTAGTGTGAAGGATTGCCCTATGACCCACTCTGGATTCAGTTCATCACGCCCCTGAGTAACAAACCCTGGTCTCCTATGCCACAGCCCTGCACGCAGCCAACTGAGCCATCCAGCCCCTATGACAACAGTTTATTAATATCTCATATTTATCACCAATGATTAACAGAAAAAAAGTTACACTTATCATTCTAGGAAAGGTAAAAATAGCAGCTAGAAAAAGGTTTTAAAAAGGAAATTAGAATGAGAGCCGGACATATGCTCTGGCTGCTTTTAGAAAATATAAAAGCGTAAGATCGTGCCAGCAGCACAACTGAAGACAAGGATTTGGTTTGTGTTCTGTAACAATAAAGCAGCCTCGCTACTGCGGAGAGGAAATTCATCTTCACATCAGACAAGCAGATGCTAAAGGGACAATGTCCTCATTGTTTTCTACTAAAAAAAGAAGGCTAAACATAGTGGGTTGGACTTTTCTGTGCTTTTCCAGGCACTCAGAGTGCTTACAATGTGTCCATTATTCATTCACGACATAATAATTCTTGGTGACGATATGTTATTGATGCAGCCACAGCTGGCCAGGGCTATACTGACAGAGGCGACTACAGCGACACAGTTCACGCCTACGGCCCCTCTGACCATTGGGGCATTCATCCGCTGGAGCCACGCTGGAGGCAGGGAGGGGGAGTGTCTTCCCCAAGGACACAACAACAGTTGGCTGATTGATCTGACGAGTCTTTCATCATTGACCGACCCGCTCAACCACCAGCCACTGCCGCCCTGAGCAGGGTTGGTGCCCAGTTAGTTTACCCTGAAGTCAGACCATAACAGTGTACAGAAGCCCTTCAAAAAGTGAAGCTACTACTATGGAGTTAATTCAGTCTCAATAATCAGAAATGCACACAACCGGTTTTACAAATGCACACGCTCCGATTCACAAATGTCATTTTATGCAAACGTGAAAAATAAATTCGGAAATACACACCCTGTGTTTCACAAACACACAGATTGTGTTTCACACATGCACACTAAATGTTTTACAAATGCACAATAAGTGTTTCTCACAAATGTGCACACTGTTTTTCACAAAAACATTTTAGAAATTCACAATAAATGTATCAGAAATGCACAGTAGGTGCTTCACAAACATGATTTTTAGGTACACATGTGATGTGAACTCACAGATCATTCGAATTGCAGACTGTGCATTCAAAATCCCGTTCTCGTTTGTGAATCTCCCCGTGTGTGTGAGAGATTTTTCTACGGTGAATATTGAGACTCATCTGACGGAGCGGGTCGACTAATCTCACCATTGGCTAGTGAATCTGTCAATCAAACTCATCGGCAAAGCAGGCGGGTTCGCTTTTAGCCAATCGAATGGCCCCTTACACTCCTCACTTTCAAAGTGACGAGGGAGGGAGCTGTTCAGCACAGCAGTTGAGAGGACGCGGGCGGCAAACATGGCGGAGAGGTTTTCTGAACGGGATCAGTCTCAGCCCGTAAGTAATGCATTTATTTGATCATTCCCTCGTTGTACGTCCTGTAATGTTATTGAATACTAAGTTGAAGCGTTCTCCTTTGCCAAGGGACATGTGTGAATGCTTTATGAACACTGCAGCCGAGTCGTTTGCAGAGTACCCCCACCGCAAATTAGCTTAGCTTTGTTTTGCTTAGCCTGTGCAAGTTGTGTCTGTGTAAGTGTGAGTGAAGTTCAAGCTGGTGTCGGTTCAAGCTAGCGTCTATAGCCAATGATCTGTAGGTTCTTAACATGATTCATAAGGAACTAAGGGGAAAAGCATGCCGGATTTACAGCAGCAAAGAAAGTTTAATAAAAAGTATTGATTTGGAGACGGCGATTTGTTTAAACACTGATGCTATGCTATGCTAACTAGCTAGTTGTTCCGTGTGCTGCCTTTCCGGGATCGCGATCCGGGTTAAAGTTAGACACAGCATTTTCACAACCCAGACTTTAAGACGGGGTGGACTGTGCAACAAAGTTATTTCATATGACATTCATGAAAACGGCATTTTTTAAATATAACATACATGAATCCACTGTTGAATGAAAGAAGCCTCATTAAGTTTCTAACGTTAGAACCCGTATTCATTGTGATGACCAGCCCTGTGAGATTGTGTCAGAGTGACAGCCACTAAATTCCCCGTATCTTTACTTCCAATGACGTAATGACAAGAATCCCAAACATTATGTTTTTAGGCTGTTTAGTAATCGATAAGTAGTCACAGAAAGGGTGGATGGGAGAATCAGCTGTCAACAGTGATTTGAGTAGAAGTTACTGTAAGTATTACACACAGGCTTCCTGTGATCAGTGTCTTGTCTCTGATTTTTTTTAAAGGTGTTCTTTAATACAAGCTCAAGTAATCATAGCAAGAGTGTTTTAAAAAATTCCCCTTTCATATATTTGAAAATTATGTAATTTAAGATCAGACAGCTAAATTATCTAATCCATGTTTGTTGTGTTTTTATTTATTCTCTAGGAATTACTGAAGCGTGACAGCGTGACAATCTTTTGTTCCTCGTGCCATCAGGCAATACAACTCTCTGGCAGGGCATCTTACAAGTAATTTCTTTTAATTTTACCCACTGATTTTCCAATTATTTACCTTTTTTTTATCAATCTTTTTATTTTGTAATATTTCTATTTGTAATGAATGTGTGTTTATGTGTTTTTTTAAGATGGCCATTTTAAAAAAAATTCCTCAGGGATTATTAAATACCCTTCTATTCTATTCTATTTCATATTTTATCATCCTATTGTATTACTGTTTTACCTGTCAATTGGGAATTTAGCATTTTTGCCGCTGTAAATATCTGTCAGTTGAAAGTATTTGTACTTGTATTCCATGTATCCTGTACCTGAGAAGATAGCAGACAACAACTGTGCAGACACCCACTTGGCCTTCTTCAGTGACGCTGTGAACGTTTATGGCTTTCCTCTGAGGTATTCATGTTATTCATAAAGAAATATTTTATTCACATATCAGGCAGTATAAGTACTTGGTTATTTGTACAAAAATAAAATTACTTTTTTTAGACTCCTCTCCATAAACAAAGGCAACTCTAAAACTTTCCCCTCATGAATAACATTTTACCCCCCCTTAACAGTCTCTCTCACCTCATTTTTTCCCCAGTGATACATGTAACCCACTCCTGCAATTTTTTTAACCTAGAAATTCTACTTATTGGCATCATACATAAGAACATTACATTTTAAACTGATGTGTACCGTATTGGCGATGCATTTGTAATTATGTGTTTGAGACATGATTTTCATGTTATTGTCAGGGTGAGAGGAGATCACGGAGGAGAAAATGTGGGCATAGCCGAGTTAATGCTCACAGTACGTACAACTGACACAAACGGCTTCATTGTGGGAAAAGTGTACACACAATCAACGGTGAGTTGAACCTAGTTTTAGAAGTTTTAATATATACACAGGGCTCCAGACTGCGTCCATTTGGTCGCATTTTGCGACCAAAATTTGAGAGTGTGCAACTGAATTTTACACCCAGTCGCACATGTGCTACCAGTAAATTTGCCTCCTCCACCCTCCGTATTTTTTATACATTAAACATGAAAGGAGCACGTCAATAATCGATGAAATGAGAGATGAAATCATCAATGAGACGCGAGCGCACACGCACGCAGGCAGACACACACACTCGCGCGAATACTCATGAGACTGGAGCACACGCGAGCACACACTCGCGTTTTATTGAGTGATGCCTGAGGCGGCCAATGCGTGTGAGAAGAATAGGGAAAGTCATTGCAAGTGGCTAAAATGTGTGGAGGGGCGGGGCCTAGAGATAATCGAGCGCGCGTAAACATCCGTGGGAAGGAAACGGAGCCAAATATCATCACAACCTGATATGTGCGTCTGAGCTATGAGCAAGCGAACTATTGATTCGTTCTTCCGACCTGCAGCTAGTGTACCAGTGACAGAGTGTACAGCAGGGGTCTCAAACTCGCATGAAATCGAAGCTGCAGCGAGACTGAAAGAGACCAGGAATTAGGAATTGTCCTTAACATTCAATTTCGTTTTAATATGCCTCTCCCCCTAAGTATGAGCTGTGATATTACATCTTTTATAATTATTTTAATGTTTTGTAATGGATGTAGCCTTTTTTTAATCAGTTGGTATTTTAAATTATTTTAATTGATCAGTGAACTACAAAAAACCCATCAGGACGCATGTCCCATAATGCATTGTTTTTTAGTCTGTAGGGCAGCTTTTAGTCAGTTCAATACTAAATTTCCAGCTGCGTTCGCTCTGATTGGTGTCTTGCTCTCACCCCTTTCTCGTGATATTTTTGTTTTGATTGACAGGTGATGTTGGAGCAAAAACAAAAATATACGTCACACACCAGGTGATCTGTGCAGCGTTGCGTCCATCTGGGTGATCTCAAACACGCTTATTGTGCATCTTGGCTGAACCTATTTGGTGTCACCAACATGAATTTCCATCCTCTAATATTTACATACATTTAAGTATTGTTTGAAACTGTGAAATTACGAAAGGTTACTACGGTAATCACTTGTTACTAAAAACTTTTTTTTATTCTAAATGTATGGTATTTTTTTTACTATTTTTACTTATTTGTACTGTCGTGACAGCGATGGTGATGTCAGTTTACCTTCATGTTGCATCTTCAAAAGTGAAGAATAAAATGTGACACTGAATTAGAAACAGCACATTGTAATTTCTGCATCTATTATTGAAGTATTTATTTGTAATACAGTGGAAATTAGTAGATTTGGTTAGAATGTTGATTTACGGTATGCGCCCCTAAATTTTCTGGTTGTGCCCTTAAAATTTTCAGTTAGGGGCCACTATGCTCCTAGTGACAAAAGTTAGTCTGGAGCCCTGATACATAAAAGTGAATGATGTATTAAAAATAAATCTGACAATATAATATTTCTTTTTGCTTTTTTCCAAATACAGGATTGAGCTCCTCTGGTGTGATGTCTTCGTGAGTGTTACTGGTTTATATTACAACATCCTGCACTCTCCTGAGGACCAAGACTTTCTCAATATCAGTCACATCACGTATTCTGCTGCCATTACATTTTTCTACCACGCATTCAGGCCAGTTTGGATGTCTTTAGTGACGCGTGGGACAGCCATCCAATCAGGACGGAGCAAAGCATGACACCAAATCAGCTGTGGCAGTTGGGCTTGACCCAGAACCCTGTTTCTGATCCCCGGGTAAATGCTTTATTTAATCTCACTGTACTGGACAACTGATTTGTGTGCAGTTTGACTAAAGTGGAAAGTATCAAGAAGAGTATCATGAAATCATAATGACTACAGTGAATTTTCATCGAAAATGAATGAAAAGGATTATTGTGTGGTGCAAACAATTTCCCTAAATTGTTTGTTTGTAGGAAGAATAGCACATCTGCAAGTTCAAAATGCATCACAATGCATGGCATTATGAGCCATCAGATGTACTAATGTCACTACTTTGTTAAGGTTCACTTATTTGCAAATTATAAACAGTTATGGAGATATGAGGTCTGCCTGCAAGCAACAATATAAGTTATTATTAGTCGGTCACTGTTCCTACATAATCTAAAACACAAAAAAAACAGTGCTGTTCATAAACAGTATCTTTTTTTTTTTTTTTGTCAGGGTATGCTGGTTCCAGAGATTGAATGGGAGGAGAGTGGATCCATGACTGAACCTCATCCTGGGATCAATGTCCTGGTATGGGACAGTCCTCTTTTGGGCCCACAAATGTTGGAACTGCAAGACGACATCAACCCATTGTGGAATTCAGACCGTTTGGGAGTGGACCTACATCTTTACTGTCCAGTGTGTTTAGAACTTAATTTAGGCGACATAATTACATACAGAAGAAGAGAGACTGAGGGGAGTAAGACAGAGTTCAAATCAATACTGCTGTATTGTTCAAGGGACTTCATTGTATGTAAGGAAGTTATGAAAATTAGTTCCAGTTTAAATAAAATTCAAATCAGTAGAGATCCCACATTTGCTTAAATTTTGATGTTTTAATCTGTCCATGTTTTCACTGAATTTTACTCTGCAATAAAGGGTGAATGTTTGCACTTTGTTGTTCTATGATCATCTTTTGTTGTGTAGTATTTAACCAGCTATAAAACCCAGAGAGATGAGGATCTTTTTTGCAAGGGTGACCTGGCCAAGAGGTGTATATGTATATGGTTACAATATAAAATCAATGACATTTGAGTTATTAAAAAAATAAAATTAAGGGCAAGCAAAGTGACCTCGGGCTGAGCAGGGGATGTGTATTGGGTATCTGTGATTGACAGTGAGATGAACTTGAGGTAATGTAGTCCCACTGCGTGGTACGGAGCAAAGTGATGCCAGTTTCTCCACAAAACCTGTGGAAGTTGAAGATTTTTCTCCTCCAACTTCATATGATCAAAACCGTGTCTGAGTGTTGAAATGACGCTAGCATGAAAGCTAAGAGAATAACGTACAATCTCGAGTGAAACATTCATTTTAAATCTCATGACCAGTACAGAGTTCGATGGATTCAATGTCAACTGCATTCAACCACTGTTGCCTTGCTTCCAGGTCCACTGAAAAGTTGCACAAGCCAGTAATTTTTGACAACCGAAGGCAATAAACCGACAAGCCATGCTAAGGCTAACACGCTAACGACCGACTGGTACAGAATCAAATATGGGCGGGGCTTTTGCCACCCGCAGAAAGCGTAGAGAAAGTGTAAGGGGCCATACGATTGGCTAAAAGCGAACCCGCCTGCTTTCCCGATGAGTTTGATTGACAGATTCAATAGCCAATGGTGACATTAGTTGACCCGCTCCGTCAGATGAGTCTCAATATTCACCGTAGAAAAATCTCTCACACACACGGGGAGATTCACAAACGAGAACGGGATTTTGAATGCACATTCTGCAATTCGAATGATCTGTGAGTTCACATCACATGTGTACCTAAAAATCATGTTTGTGAAGCACCTACTGTGTATTTCTGATACATTTATTGTGAATTTCTAAAATGTTTTTTGTGAAACACAGTGTGCACATTTGTGAGAAACACTTATTGCGCATTTGTAAAACATTTAGTGTGCATTTGTGAAACACAATCTGTGTGTTTGTGAAACACAGGGTGTGTATTTCCGAATTTATTTTTCACGTTTGCATAAAATGACATTTGTGAATCGGAGCGTGTGCATTTGTAAAACCGGTTGTGTGCATTTCTGATTATTGAGACTGAATTAACTCCATATACTACAGTCACGTGTTAACACCCCAAAGCAGTTGTCAAGCCTTGAGGTGGAAATATTAAGATCTTATGATGCAGTGTAACCCTTGTGCTATCCTAGGCACTTTGACATTGAGAGTTGGGTCATCTAGACCCACTAGACAGTGCTCTGAACCTTATTTTTTTTCAATGATTTGTGATCTTCACTGGTGTCCATGGATTACATGAAATCTTTCCACCTTTATCCACCTTTGTCATAGTAGGGAGAACACGTCAATGTCAGGGTGGGGTCATAGGACAGCACAAGGGTTAAAATGATTAGATGATTTACATCACAGGGGACGTCACTGTGAGTAATCAGGAGATGTCCCCTCAGTGCCCTACCCGCCAATTTTAACTGCACCCCCCTTAGCACACACACCCCTCCCCCCTCAATATATACATTCCAACATAAACACACACACATGCACACACACACCCTCTCAAACACACATACACGCACACACATTTTGCAAGGAAGGTGGGACCTAGGACCATCTGTCCCCTGCCTCTTCCCTGGTGGGGGGTACGGGCCCCTTTGCAACGGCGGCCGTGTCCCCGGGGTGCCGGCTTCCTGGGCCCAGCGGTGCTCTCTCCGCGCGGCGGGGGGGTTCACATTACATCTGAGCCGGGAGTGTTCGTGTCCCTGGGGGGTGGGTTCTGGTCCTTGCTCCTGGGCGCTGGGCCCCGCCATATTTCCAACTGTGGCCGAGCCTGGTCGGGCCATATTTACAACACCCCTTGTGGGCCCTCTTTTTTTCCCCGGGGTTCCCCCCCTCTTGGGCGGGGGCGGCGGGCCCCTGCCCCGCTCCTCCCTGGACCAGCCGCGGGCCGGGCGGATGGCTGCCTGGAGCGCGGAGCGGGTCTCCCTTGGGGGGTCCTGGCTCGTACCTGGGGTTGGGGCGGGGGGATGCCCGGAACTCCTGGGTGGTGGTGGGGTGCTCGTCTGGGGCTGTGGGCGTCCGTCTCCGGTGGGGCCCTGCGTTGGGTTCTCCCGGCGCGGCGGGGGGGCTGCTCTCCTGGTTGGGCTGGGGCGGCGCTCTCTCTCCCTCCGTGCTTCCCTGCTCTCTGGCTCTGGGGGCCTTGCGGCGGTCCTGCTGGCCCTGGCCTGGGTGGCGGGCTTGGTCGCCCGGGCGGCGGTTGTTCCCTGCCGGTTCCCGTGTGGCGTTGGGGGGATTCCGGCTGCCGCTGCTGCTGCGGTGGGGGTCTTGGGGTGGGGATGGCTGGGCACTCTCCCTCCTTCTTTCCACGTTCCACCATCCATTTTAGAAGAACATAAACACTCACCTGAGCACAGGTGTTAGCTCACCTTTGCACTTACAGTTTGCATGACTGAATGACTGAAATATTTCACACTAGTTGGTTTTAAGGCATAAGTATGCGTGTGAACACTATCTGTTTTGTATATATGTCGACAGGTGGACATTTTTTGCAGCTAGCAGGTGTGTTTATAACATTTGAGTGTGTGTGTGGACAGGCTCCGCCCTTATTGTACTACACTTGAACGTTACCATAATGATTAACAACCAGTAAACTTGTTGCTTTATGCTGCTTCATGGTCTTATCCCCCTTCCCCTCCTATTATCACCCCCTACCCCCCCTCTCTCTATCGTCCCTCTCTCTTCTTCCCCTCTTTCCTTTTCCGTCCGGTCCAACACCAAAGATTTTCAGACATGATTGAAATTAATAAAGTTTGGCCTCAATTACAAAAGGGGTTTATCCAGACATACCTTTGGTTTGTCTGAAGATTAATAACCCCTCTTGTTAAAGTAAAATCTGTCCAACACAAGAGGCCCTCAGCTCTCATCTGTCTGCCCAGCTGTTGGACAGGACAAGTTAAAAAAAAAAAAAAAAAAAAAAAAAAAAAAAAAAAAAAAAAATGATTAGATGATAGATAAAATAAGTAATCGTTCTTCAAACAGGAAGCAAAGGCTCTGCATTTGCCACAACACCAGCCGCTTACTCTGCAAACCTAAAAGAGAATTTTTGCTGAAGTATTTTGTTAAACAGTTAATATACTTGCCTCAAAAAGAAATGTATGGGGGGAAAAAGAAATGTATGGAAGCATTTTTGTTGCATAATTAAAGATAGAAGTCAATACAAGAAATTCTTTTTCATTTACAAAATAAAACTGCACTTGTTGACTCATTTAAAACAAAAAGCAATCCGCCAAATGGCTTTTCTTTTTCCTTTTTAACCCCGCTCATTCTGTCGCTTAATTAAAATTATAAAGAAAATTGTATTTGACATTTTATTATGGAAAAGTTCTCTAGTAAATTTGTAGCAAAATTCAATTAGAAATATCTCATTAGATAATTAAAATGAATCAACAGAAATGCTTTTTTTATTTTAAAATGTAACTGCATCGATTGACTTAAAAATAACATAAAAAACAACTATGCACACACACATTCACAAACTGACTGCTGAACACTGGCACCAACCTACAACCAGAAGTTGTTGTTTCTGTACAGACTGTAGACTTAATAAAACATTGCTTTTACTTAATGACACTGAAAAGCACCCATCTTGATTAAAAGGTTGGTTATGGTGTTAGCCATGGTTGTGCTCGTTTCACAGGTGTTAGAGCTGATGGGGGCGTGTTCAGCTTCATCCTGGAAGCTGCTGAGGTTTAGTGCTGGTTTCCGTTATCTAAACTTTAAAGACAAACTGTTGTTCTCCATTGTTTCCTATCATTTGTCTGCGCAGCTCCTTAACTGATTAAAAAAATACAGCAAGTTCCGGAATGACAACATTTTTACATTTATTGTTCATGTGTAGCAGTGAAACTGGAAGCGAATCAGATTAGAGGACTTATAAATTGTCAGAATATTTTAGTTAACTATAATATTCTTTGATACCATCTCCTGGTTACCAGCCATCATGTAAAGAACATTTATTTCCATCATTTTTAAAGCGGTGCCTTAAACAGGAAGCCATGCCCACTGTCTCGTCCCACACGTGCTGCCAGACATCTCTGCACGGGTTTTGTTGTCTCTCACCTTTTTTTTTCACTGGTGATAAAAAATTGTCGAGGATCAAACAAATTTGGTCTTTTAAATGTTTAAATTTAGTAGAACGTATTTTTTTAAAGAGTTCGTCAAACTTCCACTTCCTCTAAAGTCTCACTTTTGTTTCATCATAAAACAAACATAGTTTTTGTGATTTGTTGGAGTCTATTTTGACTCTACCACCAGTTGCGGATGTTTAGTAACAACTAATCATTGAATTTATTAAAAGAGGCAAAAAAAAGTAACATCTTTTCATTTGAGGTTTTAAATATTTGCACAACTAAATCTGGACTCATTTATTTAGGATGGTTCCCAAGACATTAATTTTTTTGTTTTTTAAGTTGTAGATGTTTCATCAAGTCTTCAACTTAAAAAACCAAGCCCATATGACTTGTTTTGTTTTTCCCCCCACAAAACTTTGTGTTATTTGATGACTAAAGTTTTAGCGGGTGACCAAAAGTCTTGTGGCTGCTTGTTTTTTTGTGTTTTTTTTTAAAAAAACAGATGAGGCAGCATTTGATTGAGAGACAGATAAGATGACCCAAATGGTGATTTGGGTCATCTTATCTGTACAAAGCAGAAAAAGCTGTGTTGATTCAGTGGCGGACAATAAAAAAAAAAAAGCCTCTTTTTATACACGATTGTCAGTTCGTTGTTAATAAAATGCCTTTTCTTTTGACTATGTCAGAAATTTCTCTCTACTACCCAAATACTAAAAAGGATAGTGTGGGACTATCCAGTGCCATTGATTTGGCAAACGTACTATACAGTGAACTAAGTAGTAAAGGAATTCAGACACAACCTGTTTATTTTAGGCTCCTTTTATTTTTAAAACTTTTGATTTGTAGTTGAAGCTTGAAAATAAGATTTGCCCCTTTTTATACTGAAAAAAATACAAACACTTAAGTTACCTGCATTACAGAAAGTCCAGGTGATGTAGCAAATCATTGCTCCACTGAGGCCCACATTCCTGGAAAAATGCAACATTTCACCCTAAAACACAAAGACATAGTTTATGTTTGTTTATTTATGTTAGTTTGCATGTTAAAACCTCTTCAATATGATCACGTTTGTTTAATTCAATAAATTCAATTCAATTTTATTTTGTATAGCCCAAATTCACAACAGTCGTCTCAATGGGCTTCGATTCGGTAATTGTAAGGTATATATACAATCAAAAATGATCATAAATGCATAGAATTCAATAGGATAGTAATAAACTTTAAACAGACTAAACTTAACTGGCCATCCCTGCCCTTAGTTTACACTTGGAGAAAACGATTACATTTGAACACCAAAACAAAATTAAAACCATTTTATAACATCATAAAACCACCAAAAAAACAGTGACACACAAAGACAATCGTATGCTTCAGTGCTGAATATGGTTTGCTGTTGGTCACTTACCTGAAGTGTGTAACATCAGCTGCTCTGCGTTGTTCTCTTCCACGTCTCTGAAATCAGCTTAAGGCAGCTGGAGAAACAGGTTAATGTGTCTTATATGTCTAAAGTAGATGAAGACATCATCCTCTGCCATCAACAAGTGTCACAATGTGTGAAGTGCTAAAATGGGCAAGAGCCCACTCACAGCTCAAATGCTTTCCACAGGAAATGAGAGCAGAATTTAGTGGTTTGAAGCCACAATAAGAAATGCACTAAACAGTCTTGAGTACATCTAAACGCACTGAGCATAGAGCCTAAAGTCCCCTGCTTCCTAAGCCTTTTTTTGGCCCAACCATTTCTTTTTACCTTTCTAATAAATATTCTAACTTAAAGTTGTTCATGCTAAACTTTGCTTTAAACTGTTTTTTAATTTTTTATTAATGCATAGATTTTGCAGAATTAGAACAGTGTGTGCTGTTTAATGCTATAGATTCTGTAGGATAGAAAGAACTTAAATGAAAGGAAAGTTTGCTGCAGAGGACTGAGTGACACAATTCGCTGCAACTACAAGGCTGCAACTCAAAATGAAAGAAACGGAAGAATTGCATGAGAAATATTTAGTGTGACTTCAAGTTTACCTGAAACCTACACGCCTTAAAGTGAAAGGTCACCAAGGATGTTTGACTCCCAAAGATTGTGTCAATGCTGGGTGTTGTTTTTCCTTATCTTTTTTACAATGGCCTCTTTGTTGGGAGCATGATCATGAGAAGTCAGCGGTTACATGAGTAAATTTTCAACACAGAAACGGAAATCATGTTGTGTAGACCTCAGGAGGAAGCCTCCTCCACTGTTCAGCTTCACAAGATAAACCACAGACATGCATATGGTTCAGAACACATTGTTTTTTTCTCACCCTCAATTTTCGCAGCTGATAAAATTCATATCTGATAAGTTTCTTTTGGTGCATACATTTACAAAGTCACTTTACTTCTTTTTGCAGAAAGCAGCATGATACCTGACCAGCTTTCTCATTCAAAATACCTTAAATAAACCACAAGCATGCTTTTCAAACACTTGTTAAACTACAGTAAAATAAACACAAATCAATAAGGTTTTTTGTGAAAATTTACCTGACTGAATTCAATATATTTTTAAAATCCTCAGAGTTTTGTTTTAAAGAGGCTTGTCTAGCTTGTCTCATGTAACCCTTGTGCTATCATAGGCACTTTAACATTGGGAGTTGACAGATAAGGCCTGGCAAATTCAGTATTAAATAAAATGGATGGCTTGCAGGTGTGTCTGGAGTCACTGCCAGTAATCCAGCAGATCTGGCAAAACAAAACAGAAAAAAAAGGATAGAAGACAGCAACAGACTTACAGAGGAAGACAAAGGGACAGTGTCTTGTCAAAAACACATTTCACCAGAATCAAGATTAACATATATAGATTTCATAACAGAAGGTTGTTTTTTAAATCTACATAAATTAATAAATCTTAAAAATATAATAAATGTAACCCTGAAAACATCATCTTTGAATTCAAATAAAAAACCATTTGAGGTGTGTCTTTGCTTCTTAGTTGGTTTTCTTGTTTTCTTCTCATTTGCACCATTAAAAACCTGTTTCATTGTTTTTTTTTTTTTAGACTAAAATGCATTTTTGGGGAGTGGCTGTGTGTGTTTTTTTGTCTCTGTGTGTTTCTCTGCCATCAGTTGTACAGGTTGTACTCAGCCTCTACACTGTAAAAGCTGAAACACCCCTCACCACCGCCAATAACCCCTGACCACTCTCCAGATAAAGCTGCTTCCTTTCATTGCAATGTTCCAGGAAATGTCCTGTTATTTCATTCCAATACTGTTAACCCTTGAATACAGTGAAACATCAACAATATCAGGCTGCACGGTGCCGCAGTGGTTAGCGCTCTTGCCTTACAGCAAGAACGCCCCCAGTTCAAGTCCTGGCTGGGGGACCTGAAACAGAACATCAATGGGGGACCTTTCTGTGTGGAGTTTGCATGTTCTGTGCATGCGTGGGTTTTCTCCGGGGTCTTCCTCCCACCGTTCAAAAACATGCTTCATAGGTTAATTGGTTAATCTAAATTGTCCCTAGGTGTGAGTGTGAGAGTGAGTGGGTGTGTGATTGTGGACATTCCACCCTGCGACAGACTGGCGACCTGCCCAGGGTGTCCCCCTGCCTTCGCCCACAAGTGGCCGGGATAGGCTCCGGCAGCCCCGTGACCCCGAAAGGGAAAAAGATTCATTCTAACATTTACTTTTTACAAAGTGGGTTGTGGCAAAATCTCTCCATAAACACTACAAAGAATAATGTCAGACAAAACTTATGAGGTAAAACAACCTTAGGTTACAAAAGGATACGTGAAATAAAAATAGGTAGAGCCCGAACAGATCTCCGCGCTACGTAGTTTGTCCAAGTGGGGCTAACGTAGTGTGACGTCATCCTCGGTGGAAAGTACCCCAAGCGGTTATTGCAGGCTGAATGGTTATGGTACCTACACCGTTACATAGATTCGAATGTAATAACCATAATTTTGTTTCCTATGTGATGACTTATTTATAGAAAAGTTTGAAATGTGTTTCATCAGTTACACCTTGCACAAAAACTTCAATACAACGGCCTGGGTCCTTTTTTTTTGATTACCAGAGTTTTGTACCAAAGTTTGGTCATTTTTCTGTACCTGCTAAGCCGCATGTCAGTGTCTACTGCCTTTCTCAACATTTCATCAATCTTCATGTACATCGGACGATGCTGGGTCAGCTGGGTCAGCGACTCCATCCTTTACAAGTTATTTGGAGCCATACAGTAAATTACAATTTAACCCTTGTGCTATCCTAGGCACTTTGACATTGGGAGTTGGGTCATCTAGACCCACTAGACAGTGCTCTGAACCTTTTTTCTTCAATGATTTGTGATCTTCACTGGTGTCCATGGATTACATGAAATCTTTCCACCTTTATCCACCTTTGTAGGGAGAACACGTCAATGGAAGGGTGGGGTCATCTAAGATAGCACAAGGGTTAATGTAGGAAAAGCAACAAAAAATAATAATAATAATGGAATTCCCAGGAACTTACTGTAAACAACTGAGCATTATGGGGGGGTCTGCAACTTTATTTAAAAATCCACTGCACAAGAACATTCTGGAAACCTTTTCAATTCTTTATAGTTGCTTTACCCCGCCTTGTAAATTTTTTTTTTCTAACTTTTCATGTTCAGCAGCTGAGGAAGCAGATCAGAGTTGAGGGCCTCTTGTGTTTGACAGATTTTACTGTTACAATAGGGGTTTATGGATCTTCAAACAAACAGAGTGAATATTTTATAAGAAACTGTTTTTTATTTGAGGCTAAGCTTTATTTATCATATTTATTTTTATATGCATCCCTTGTTTGACCGGACGGAAGAAAAGAAGAGAGAGAGAGAGGGAGAGTGGGATGTCAGCGATTGGGGGGATAAGGGGTTAGAGTGGGGGAGATAGGGGGGGCAGTCAATAATACAAAGTCAAAACAGAATCAGAAGCTTTGTTGTCGTGTGTACAGCTTTTACAATAACATACGAGATTACATTCCAGTACTTCCCGTCCAAAAGCGGACATAAAACAAAGTTACTCACATACAGTTCAAAGTCGACTGAGGCGCAGCTGTTATAGACGCGCCTTGCTTAGGGTGGGTGTAGATGGGTTACGAAAAGGGGGGGGGCATTGGTGACAAAAAAAAAGTCGTATCTCAACACTGCTTAGTACAATGTGTGGATACAAGAAAAAAAACGACACTATTTAACACAAAAGCTAATTATTCAGACGACAACGCAGTTACATGGGTCTCAGTGGGTGGGAGGGTGGTGGACACTTCAGAGGAGCGCATCTCCAGACAGTGCTCACAGGTGGGATGAGTCGGTGGAATGCAGAGGTCGGGGAGTTCGAGCAGCAGCGCAGGCCTTCAACACAACAGCGGTTTTCCCACTCTGTAAGCGAATGTGTTTTGTCAGAGCCATAACAGATTCATGCACACAGCTATTTACAAGTGTATTCATACACTAATGATGGAAGATTTATCTCACAAAATTTATGTGCACACAAAATTTACAAAACAGCCTGTAACCTACAAAAAATTTACAAAAACAATAAATTACAAAAACAATGCATGCCCATAGATGTGCAAAAGTAAACAAGCAGGTGGGTTGGATGAATGTGTGCTTCTTAAAGTGTACCTTGATCACACTGACTGCTCCAGTAAAGGCAGGAGGCCCAGCACCCCACACCCCAGAGCTAGGGGCAGACAGCCCAGCAGCCCGGCCGATTTAAGTATCCAAGACCCCCACCGTCAGACAAAGACCCAGGAGCAACCACCCTCACATGCACCGGACCCCCACCACGGAGACGGAGGCCAAGACCCGGCAGCCCCCCGGCCGAGGAGTAGGAGGAACAGAGAGCCCCCGCCGGGCCCACACCCAATGCCTTGACTGCTCGAGACCGACACCGGCGCCCAGACAAAAGGCCCGCCACTGCCCAGGAGTCCTGAGCCCCCATTCGCCCAGCTGTGATAGGAATGTCAAACCAAGTTGACAGATCTACACACACTTTCTGCCAAAACAATGAGACCGACGTGCAGAGCCACAAGTGTCTGATTCTCTGAGACCCATCTTAAACATCCTTTGTCTTGTGCAGTGAGTCCTATGAAGAGTTTTAAACTGAATCAGCTGCAGATCAGGACTTTTGGTTTGTCCAAAAAGAGTCGTCTGTATAAATACCCAAGTCTGAATCCCACTTCTTTGTTGGCAATGTAACTTGGTTTCCAATGTTGCTCATATATATATACATATATACATACATACATATACATATATATATATATATATATATATATATATATATATATATATATATATATATATATATATATATATATATATATATATATATATATATATATATATATATATATATATATATATATACATATATATATATATACATATATACATATATATATATATATATACACATATATATATAGACAGAATTTTGTATAATGTAGAAATGTTTGCACTGCATCAGCGAGTCCCTCGTAAATTCTGGCCGATGACTGAGGAGATCTTTAGTCACATGGTTGTGTTTACAAGCTTTGGTACGACCAAAAGCCAGGTTAAGGACTCAATTCGGACCAAATTGAGCGGACTCGGTCCGAACCAAGAGACTTTTCCAGTCTGAATGCACCTTTAGTCTGCTGAGGGACCCAGATAAACTCTGTTATCTGTTGGTCAGATCATCATTATTATTACTGAAGACTCAAGGTCCATGTGTCACAAGAAACACAAAACAAATAAAAGACTTAAAATTAAAAATTAAATTATTTATGATGAGTATAAAAACAATAACATAAAATTACCAAGTTAACTTAAAAAAAAGACTAAAACTACTGCAGACTAAAAACTTACAGTAAGTTTAAAGAAGGCGACATTACCAAAACCTCCAAATAGGGGACAGATATCTAAAAGTGCTGTGCCTTACATTGGTGATAGTTAAAAGGATTTTGTTAATAAGATTAAGAAGGCAGTTTCTCACGTCTTGGTCAAAATACTAACTCATGACAAAAAACAGGAAGGAACAACACTGAAAGAATTAATTGTACAAATTTACAGCGATGTATGGTACTTGTAGAATACTAAGGTAATTCATAAGACTCAGTACTGCATTACTGAGGAAACTGCTGCCTGGAATGTGCAGTGAAAGGTTATCCGTGGTTGAAGGAAATCTTATCAGATGCTTTAGTTTAGCCCTCATTCTCATGTTACACGACTCGGACATTGCATGACTTCATGAAAAAGGTTTTTCCATCAACCAACTCTTGCAGATCGCACTTCAGCATTACTGCATACTCGGTCACCAGTAGTTTCTGACTGTTATATTTGTAAAGCTAAGTCATGAGAAGAGCTTTACCTTTTTTCACATTTTTTTTCTTGGAAGAAACTTTAAGTTAAAGTTGTTTTTCAGCGGACAAGTCATTCTGGCTACACTTGTGGGGAAAAAAAAGTTGTTTTTTCAAGTGTGCAGAAGTTTTTATAGACCAGAAATGAGCTACTTGGATGTCAGACCTGAGGTCTGTCAAAGTATTGCATATCTGGGAAAAGTACCAACAGTCTGCCAGGAAGTCTGTGTTTGTGTCTCGTGTGAACCAGCCTTTGGTTAAACAAAAGAGTGTCCCACTTTCAGCTGAATGAAAGACTTTGATTCTACTGCTCAAATTTCCTAAACTCAGTTTGTTCAAACGTAAAAGGGGAAACAAGAAAGTGTTACACAAGTTAAACCAGTGAAATAGCCCACCTTCACCTCAATGTAGAGCATCTTCAAAGCAGAACTCAACAAACCTACAGTCCTGTGAGGGGAACTTAACAACCTTAAAGTGCTAAATTTAAACAATGACTATTTTCAGCATTTTTATTTTTTTCTACTCTTCATGCAGAAGATAAAAAGAAACTGGACCGACTGTCCAACAACCCACTAAAAAGTGTAATTGACTAAAAAGCACCACAAAAGTATAATACACAATAAATTCAGTTCATCTTTTCAATAAATAATCTAATTGTACTGTAGATGTTTGAACATTTTTATATTGAATATTTCAATAATCTGGTAAAAACAAAAGCCAACAAATGGGTCACATGACCTCACTTTTGCATGTTTTTCGGTCATTCTGGAAAAATGTACTTCAGCTGTAAAAACCAGCAGTTCTTGTGACCACGACGTTCCTCCATTTTTGCTGCATTTCTAGATTTTCTATTTCTAGATTTTCTATATTTTTATTGAAAATTACATGTATCGTTATATTTGCTTTGCTTTTCACACTAACCTAGATCTTTAGACAAATTACCTTTTGAACTTTGTGTGATCATACTTGGTGCTTTGTGTGACTATCCAACTGTTGCTTGCAAAAGACTTGTCCCCAGGAAAGCAAAAATTATACTTCTGCTTGCAGCAGCCGTAGAAAGTGAGTGACATCTGAAAAACAGGACGTGTTTGGCGTGCCATTGGCTCAGCGGCAGAGCACTCCTCATAGAGGGCGTTGGTATTACCAAAGATGCTATGCAGGGCAGGAAGTTTTTCATCTTTGCATTGTGATTATGTGTTCCTCCCCCCTTAGAATTGCAATGCATGATGTAACCAGTGATTGCCCTGTTACAACCCTCTTCAGGGAGGAGGGAGAAATGTGCAACATAAAGAAAATGATGATAACTGGGTGAGGTTAAGGTTGGCCACACAGCCGTTGATTTGGTGAAAAACATAAAAATCAAAGGGAACTAAAGGAAAATAACCAACAAAACACCAAAAGGGGGAATAAATAATGGTATAACTTAAATTCTCAGGCTTTGTAACAACTCAACTAAGACAGAAATAGAAACCCCCAAATTACTCAAAATGCAAACAAAAGACCACAAGAGTAAATCTAACAAAAGGACAAAACCAGAATCAAAGTAAGGGAGAAACCAAAGGCTTTCTCGAGCTAAGGCCAGGCAGACAGCAGGGGCAGGCTCGAAAACAAATTCCCACTCAGGAATGCAGCCCCCACTGGAGCAGAGGATCCTGGGAGCTTTTAAAGCAGGTGTGTCAAATCAGCATAGTGGCGGTGGTGCAACAAAAATGGCGAGCAATATCAGAGCTATCCAGCCGTTCAGATGCCAGCTCAGACAAGGAACACCAGGATGTTTATGAATCTATTTGTATGAATCTATTTGTCTGGGGGTAGATGTAACAAAATGTGGCGGAGCGTTTTATGCTGGATTGTGGCCCACTGATTGTAGCCCCTTAGTGACTGCTGCAGGCTCTAACTAATGGCAAGAAATAGTCAGAAATGCAATTTTAATCCTAATTTTCTTAATATATGTCCTCCATTATTAGAAAAACGTCACAATAAAATGCAAAAAACACCAAGAACATAGTTTTCATTGAAGTGGGTCTTTAACTTCTGCTCAGTCCATTCAATATTTATCTTTATTACAGCTTTTTCTTTTCTTTTGTTTTTTATTTTGTTTTTAATGTCACCTCGTCACAGTGAGGAAAAGCTAAAATGTAATTAAAACTCCTCAAAGTACATTGAATGAAGCTGTAACTGCAGGATTTTAACCAAGCCTGCAGAAAAGTTTTACATTTAGACTAGAAACCACAGGAGAACATCTGAGTCCAGCAGGTGAAAGCTGAAAGTAGCTTCATTCCGTTTGGTTCTTTTGGGTTCTACCAGCTGATTGGTTCCTGCAGATGTCCAAATTCTGCTGCGTTTGTGTACCACCAATTCATCTGACAGGAATTTGTGTTCCACATTGTATGATATGATATTTAATAAACCAACAGCAGCACTTTAAAATAAATCTATATTTAACTTAATACTAGGAGTGATGTGGTCAGTTCTGGTTCTGGTACGATGACAGTAGTGCTGTGATAAAGCTGCAGCTTTCGAACAGTTTATTCAAGATGAGTACGGTAGCCTACAGACTGTTACATTGGTCTAGTCTGCTGGAAATTAAAAGGCATGAATCAGCTTCAGCAAGTCTTGTCATGAGATTTAATTTCACTTTTACATCAAGATGGATGAATAAGAATTAATGAGGCTGAAACTCCCATCTGAGTCAATAAAATATTATAAAACTATAAAATACAGTCATGTTATCAAAGCATTTCAATGTGTTTAGTTGGTGACTCAGTGTGGTTCCTTAAGGATCAAGTAGACTCCAAACAAGATCATGTTTGTCTTCTGAATCATGGAAATGAGCTTCAGTGGTCTGTGTCACTGTTTATCAGAAAGTTTTAACAATCTTTTTACTCCCACAACTTCCTTTAAGGATTCTTAATAGACGACTCAGGATGTACAGTCCACAGCACTTGAATGAATAAAAATGTTGTTTTCGTTGTCTGCAACTACATACACTCGGACAAAGCACCACTCTATGCAACTGGGTCTTGGACTTCCTGACAGACAGACCACAGTCTGTGAAGATCCGCGACGTCTCCTCCTCTCCTATCACCCTCAGCACGGGATCCCCCAGGGTTGTGTGCTAAACCCCCTACTGTTCATCTTGGTCATGCACGACTGCACAGAGAGTCACGACAGCTGGCTGATCTTAAAGTTTGAGGATGACACAGCTGTGGTTGGACGCATCACCAACAATGATGAGTCCAACCACTATGGGGCTCTGTTTGTGCCAAAAATATGAAAATATGCTTTTGCATCCACTGTCTATGTCTTTGGTCCATTGTTTATGTCATTGTAGAAGTCACCATGCGTCAGGTTGGTGCCAGAAATCCCGAATGGGAACTGTTTGCTGTGCAACACTGACCCCTGTTGGAATGACTGGATGGAATGACTAGAATGGATATATTTTATAACTTCATTACAGGTTGTAAAATATACAATAGCTGCAGTAAATTTGTGGGTTTGTATAGAACCTAAAAATGGTTTAATAAAAAGTTTCCTTTTTTTTGGTTTACTTCTCACAAGTTATTATAGTAAATGTGACTGTGTATAAGTACCTACCCTATTTTGAGAATGTAAAAAAATAACTAGAAATTGTTTTTTATTATTTTATTGATCAGACGACAATAGTGTTAAATGTTAATTTTATCATGTGACTTTTTTTATTGCAGAAATTAATCCTAACAATGTTTACCTTACTCTTATTGGATTTCAGTAAAAGTTGCATTCAAGTATTTTGTTATTATCATATGCACCTACTGTTATAGTAAAAAGTATTTGATTCCTTGATGATTTAGTTGGTTTGCCCACTAATAAAGACATGATAATTCATACTTTTAATGGTTGATGTGTTCCAACAGAATACAGAAACAGAGAGACAGAATATCAAAACGAAAATCCAGAAAATAACTTTAAAGCACTTATATTATTTTTTCTTTGTATTTAATTGAGGGAAATAAGTATTTGATCCCCTCGTAAAGCATTAGGAGAGCTGGCTTTCACATAACAGTTAGATACTCCCAATCAACTTGTTACCTGAATTGAAGACACCTGTTCTCACTTATCACCTGCATGAAAGTCACCTGTTCACAGAATCAGATTTCCTCGGAGCAGGAAAAATGCTGCCTATGATCCCGGAACACTATGCCCATCAAACATGGAGGTGGAAACATCATGTTTTGGGGGGGGTTTCTCTGCCAAGGGCACAGTGCTACTACACCACATCAGTGGGAAGATGGATGGAGCCATGTACCGTGCACAGTTCTAAAAGACAATCTCCTCTCCTCTCCTCTTCTAGTAAGCTGAAAATTGGTCGTAGCTGGGTCTTCCAACATGAAGAGGAACCACATTAAGGTCCTGGAGTGGCCCAGCCAGTCTCCGGACCTCAATCCAATTGAAAATCTATGGAGAACTGAAGGTACAAGTTGCCAAGCAACATCCCAGCAATGATTTAGAGAGGATCTGCAAAGAAGAGCGGGCCAAAATTCCCCCTGATATGTGTGCAAACCTTGAGGTTAACTACAACAAACGTTTGACGTCTGTGCAAACAAAGGCTTTGCCACCAAGTATTACGTCCTTTTGGATAGAGGGATCAAATACTTTTTTTCCACTCAGTGAAATACAGATAAATGTTTATCTGTTTAATTTAAAGTTACTTTCTGGATTTTCGTTCGACATTCTGTCTCCCCATTTTAGAATACGTCTACTATTAAAAGTATCAAATGGTCGTGTCTTTATTAGTGGGCAAACCAATCAAATCAGCAAGGGATCAAATACCTTTTACTCACACTGTAAATATGAGAATGTTTTTAAAGCCTCATAAAAACTGGATTTCTTGTGTATTTCTCTTTAACAGATGAGATCTCTGTACAGCAGAATCAACCTATGGATTATCTTTGGTCATGCAGCATTCATCGACAGCCAGCTCTGCAAACAATGTTGAAGTACAGTAAAGCTGCAACTTTCTCAGCAGACCACCATGCATGATGTTCCAATCACTAACCAGAAAGTTCCTGGCTCTCAGTTGCAGCGCCCCATCTATGTTGACCAACTTTTTAAATAAAAGTGTTACAATGAATTCATGAAAATTCCTGTTTTAGACTTATTCCTTTATTTGAATTCAGAAAACCTTGCATGATTTAATATAACAAATATGAACTTCATTTATTAATTTTTTTTCCTCAAAAAACGTTGATAGGTTATTTCATTCGTTGAGCATTTTTTCCAAAAGGCTAAAGTCTGTCAAAAGTCTCCCTCCTCTCTTGTGCTCTCAACTTTTCTATCTTTTAAATATGTACATTTATTTACAAAGCAGTCTAGATTTATGAAACTGAGTTCATGGGTTAGGGTTAGGGTTAGGGTTAGGGCCTCCTGCCGCTTCATTCCGGGCATGTCCCACTGGGCGGAGGCCCCAGGAAAGACCCAGGACACGCCTGGGTCTCTCGGCTGGCCTGGGAACGCCTCGGGGTTCCCCCAGAGGAGCTGGAGGAAGTGGCTGGGGCGGAGGAATATATATGTATGTATGTATGGATGGATGGATGGATGGATGGATGGATGGATGGTTTTTACCTTCAAGCCACAGCAGCCGAATATTTGGCACCAGTGAAGAAATGATCATCATCTCCCAAGAGCTTTATAAAAGCTGCTGTCTGTTCTATGGTCCCTAAAAAGATATAAAATTCAGCTTTTAAAAAATTTTGTTAAAATAAAAGAAAAAAACTCAACAACGGAGGAAGAACTCCAAGATCTAGCGCATAAGGCCGAGACCGGTATAATAAGCACTTTTATTGTAAAATTTTCAGATCAAAATAACTTTGAAATGCTTTATATTAATGATCAAACCATATACTTATTATTTTAAAGTGTCTACTTATATTTAAAGGTGTAATTATTTCCAACCGCGATTCCCGCTTCACATGTAAGAAAATCTCCGGGTTTGGCCGCAATAATATCAACAGCATAGAAGGATCCCTCAGACCAATCCTTGAAATCGGGAAAAAGAAGGTTGTATCCATTGGCCGTATTTGAAGGAGTCGTTGAATTTGGAGAGCGTAAGCAGCAAACTAATTCAGCCCAGGAAGAATGCAGCCCTTGAAATTTGGACACAGCCCTCAAACAGGTGTATCGTTTTGTTCAGCTTTAGCAAATAATACATTTTCACAATGTTCAGTTAAAAAAATGTGCAAGAAACAGAGGAGCACCATATTGTTCCCAAAGGAGCTTCCCAATGATGCTCCAAGGGGTTAAGATGAGGTATATCAAAATCCTTAGGAGGAGTTTAAATTTATAGTTGTAAAGGTGATTTCTTTCTTTGTTATTGGGAAAATTAAAGATGGCTGCCTTTTTTCGAGTTCAAAGGTCAACAAAACTCTGGTTGTGGTTGTAGACTTAAACTGGCAGCATGTGAGTGAAATTTTGTGGAGACTGCTCAAACATAGTTTTCTATTCCCATTATGTTGGAAAAACTTGAAAGATCGCCACAAAGCCACAGGTCCTGCAGCCATTTTCTCATTTCCTTCCATATTTATTTATTTCCTAATAGTTTGTTCACCCAGTGTGATCTCATCATTTATTTTGAGCAGGTTTTCACTTACATGCACAAAATTCATTTTACCAAGTGCTAGGAGCGGGCAAATTATGGTGAGTTTTTGAGCATGTGGCGGTGGTCTAATCTTCCCTAAAAGGTGCAGTAAGAAAGAAAAATTAAAGCCGCAAGCGGCGTTGTATGGCCGCAGACGCAACCCGCCGTCAACGCCCAACTCTACGCACCACCGCCCTCACCGCCCACTTTTGATGAAGGCTGGTCAAAACTGCATATGCTAATTATGCTAACTATGCTAGCTATGCTAATGTGGCTAAAAGTGTTAGCATAGCGATCAGCATCATCAACTGACTCAGAAAAACACATTACCTAAAATGCTAATCATGCGAACTATGCTAGTTATGCTAACATAGCTAAAAGTGCTAGCATAGCGATCAGCATCATCAACTGACTCAGAAAAACACATTACCTAAAATGCTAATTGTGCTAACTATGCTAGCTATGCTAATGTGGCTAAAAGTGCTAGCATAGCGATCAGCATCATTAACTGACTCAGAAAAACACATTACCTAAAATGCTAATTATGCTAACTATGTTAGCTATGCTAACATAGCTAAAAGTGCTAGCATAGCGATCAGCATCATCAACTGACTCAGAAAAATATATTATCTAAAATGCTAATAATGCTAACTATGCTAGCTATGCAAATGTGGCTAAAAGTGCTAGCATTGCGATCAGCATCATCAACTGACTCAGAAAAATATATTATCTAAAATGCTAATAATGCTAACTATGCTAGCTATGCTAACATAGCTAAAAGTGCTAGCATAGCGATCAGCATCATCAACTGACTCAGAAAAACACATTCCTCCATTGGTGAGAGTTATATGTCATAAGTTGCTAAAAAACCCACTTTTTCCAAAATGGCGGCTTTTCTGTTGATTTTATCTCCATAGCAACCATTTTATGTTTTGGTCCCCTCGGGAGGACGAACAGATTGACGTCAGTTTCGGACAAATCGGTAAAAGTAAACTTTTTGTCGTCCTTAGCAACAGTGGTTTTATGCTAACCACGCCCACATTCCTTATATGTCCATATCCAGTGTTTTTCAATGTAATCTGTTTCAGGTATAAATGCATGCGTTCAATTTTCACTCTATTGTATTGAAATGCATGGGAGTTATAACAGTGCGCCACTTTGCTAGCATGCCACGCACACGCCATTCAAAATCTACAACTTCTAATTCCAACATTTTTTCCACAGTGGCTTGCCATTGATGCCTAAAAAGTTTCGAGATGATTGATGAAAATTCCAACGACAAGTTTAAGTTTGAATCCGGTGGTAAAGGTGTTTTTTATATAAAATTCAAGATGGCTGCCTTTTCCCGAGGTCAAAGGTCGACGAAACTCCAAAGGTGATTGTAGACTTACGCTAGGGACATGCCAGTCAAATTTCGTCAAAATCGCTTGAAAAAAAGTTCATTTTTCCATATTGTGTAAAATCGCGAAAAACTCAAAATGGCAGACTTTGGCACAAAATGGCCGCCAAACCGTAGGTTGTGTCGCCATCACGTAATGATTTCAAAACTTTCTTTGGATATACCCGACAAAGTTATCTGGGTTTCGCTAGCCGATTCTTTAAAAAAAAATCCGAAATTTTTTTTTTTAGCCGAGTCAGCACTTTTTTTTGCGATCGTTTTTTGTTTACCACGGCCACATTCCTTTATGGATTTTGTCGTATGTGACCTCGTTTTGTTCAGTGTGGGCCAGGGTATCGCATATTTCAGTTTCAGGCTATTCCGATAAAATATGTGCGAGCTAGCTTAAATGGCGACGGTTGCGAATTCGCCACGCGCACGCGTTTCAAATTCTACAACTTCTAATTCCAACATTTTGTTCCCAGTAGCTTGCCATTGATGCCCGAGAAGTTTCAAAAAGATTGATAAAAATCCCTAGGACGAGTTTTCGTTTGTATCCGTTACTAAAGGTGCTTTTTTATGAAAATTCAAGATGGCCGCCCCTTGCCAAGGTCAAAGGTCAACGAAACTTCTTTGGTAGTTGTAGAATCGTGCTAGTGGCATGTGTGTGCAATTTCGTGAAAATCGCTCAAACAAAAGTATCGTTTTCCCATATTGTCAAAAAATACGAAAATCGCCAATTCTCTGTGTTCTCCACAAAATGGCCGCCAAGCCGTAGGTCGTGTGGCCATCCCATAATGATTTCATAACTTCTTTGGGATATATCCAACACACGTGTTTTGGTTTCGAAACTGTATTTCAAAATATTTTTTTTTGGCCCCATAAGCGATTTTCGGCCCATTCATTTTTTTTACGGGAACGCTCGCCGTGATGTCATCGTCGTGGGGGGGTTGACGTTCTCTTTGCCGAAAATTCATTTTCAATTTATCCTAGGTGTGTGCCAATTTTGGTGAGTTTTCGGGTATGTGGCGGGGGTCAAAATTAAGCTCAAAGACGCCGTTAGTGTGCAAGAATAATAATAATTAAAGCCGCAAGCGGCGTTGTATGGCCCGCAGACGCAACCCGCCTTCCTCGCCCAACTCTACGCACCACCGCCCTCACCGCCCACTTTTGATAATGGCTAGTCAAAACTGCATATGCTAATTATGCTAACTATGCTAGCTATGCTAATGTGGCTAAAAGTGCTAGCATTGCGATCAGCATCATCAACTGACTCAGAAAAACACATTATCTAAAATGCTAATTATGCTAACTATGCTAGCTACGCTAATGTGGCTTAAAGTGCTAGCATTGCGATCAGCATCATCAATGGACTCAGAAAAATACATTACCTAAAATGCTAATTATGCTAACTATGCTAAATATGCTAACATAGCTAAAAGTGCTAGCATAGCGATCAGCATCATCAACTGATTCAGAAAAACACATTCCTCCATTGGTGAGAGCTATATGCCATAAGTTGATAAAAAAACCCACTTTTTCCAAAATGGCGGCTTTTTTGTTTATTTTATCTCCATAGCAACCATTTTATGTTTTGGTCCCCTTTAGAAGACGAACAGATTGACGTCAGTTTCGGAAAAATCGGTAAAAGTAAACCCTTTGTCGTCCTTAGCAACAGTGGTTTTATGCTAACCACGCCCACATTCCTTATATGTCCATATCCAGTGTTTTTCAATGTATTCAGTTTCAGGCATGAATGGATGCATACAATTTTCACTGTATTGTATTGAAAGGCATGGGAGTTATAACAGTGCGCCAATTTGCTAGCTTGCCACGCGCACGCCGTTCAAAATCTACAACTTCTAATTCCAACATTTTTTCCACAGTAGCTTGCCATTGATGCCCAAAAAGTTTCGAGACGATCGATGAAAATTCCAACGACAAGTTTACGTTTGAATCTGGTGGTAAAGGTGTTTTTAATAGAAAATTCAAGATGGCCGCCCTTTCCCGAGGTCAAAGGTCGACGAAACTCCAGGGGTAATTGTAAACTTATGCTACGGACATGTGAGTCAAATTTCGTGAAAATCGCTCGAAAAAAAGTTCCTTTTTCCATATTGTGTAAAAACGCGAAAAACTCAAAATGGTAGATTTTCGCACAACATGGCCACCAAACCATGGGTCGTGTTGCCATCACGTAATGATTTCAAAACTTTGTTTGGATATACCCGACAGAGTTGTCTGGGTTACGTTAGCCGATTCTTAAAAAAAAAATCCGAATTTTTTCTTTTTAGCCGAGTCAGCACTTTTTTTTGCGATCGTTTTTTGTTTACCACGGCCACATTCCTTTATCGATTTTGTCGTATGTGACATCATTTTGTTCAGGGTGGGTCAGGGAATCGCATATTTCAGTTTCAGGCTATTCCGACAAAATATGTGCGAGCTAGCTAAAATGGCGACGGTTGCGAATTCGCCACGGGCACGCGTTTCAAATTCTACAACTTCTAATTCCAACATTTTGTCCACAGTAGCTTGCCATTGATGCCCGAGAAGTTTCAAGAAGATTGATAAAAATCCCTAGGACGAGTTTGCGTTTGTATCCGTTACTAAAGGTGCTTTTTTTTGAAAATTCAAGATGGCCGCCCCTTCCCAAGGTCAAAGGTCAACAAAAATTCTTTGGTAGTTGTAGAATCGTGTTTGTGGCATGTGTGTGCAATTTCGTGAAAATCGCTTAAACAAAAGTCTCGTTTTCCCATATTGTCAAAAAACACGAAAATCGCCATTTCTCTGAGTTCGCCACAAAATGGCCGCCAAGCCGTAGGTCGTGTGGCCATCCCATAATGATTTCATAACTTCTTTGGGATATCTCCAACACGCGTGTTTTGGTTTCGTAACTGTATTCCGAAATATTTTTTTTTGGCCCCATAAGCGATTTTCGGCCCATTCATTTTTTTTACGGGAACGCTCGCTGTGATGTCATCGACTTCGGGGGGGTGACGTTCTCTTTGCCGAAAATTCATTTTCAATTTATCCCAGATGTGTGCCAATTTTGGTGAGTTTTCGGGTATGTGGCGGGGGTCAAAATTAAGCTCAAAGACGCCGTTAGTGTGCAAGAAGAATAATAATAATAATAATAATAATTAAAGCCGCAAGCGGCGTTGTATGGCCCGCAAACGCAACCCGCCTTCCACGCCCAACTCTACGAACCACCGCTGACCTCACCGCCCTCACAGCCCGCAAATTAAAAGCTAGTCAAGGCTGGATTTGCTAATTATGCTAACAATGCTAACTATGCTAATGTGGCTAAAAGTGCTAGCATTGCGATCAGCATCATCAACTGACTCAGAAAAACACATTATCTAAAATGCTAATTATGCTAACAATGCTAGCTACGCTAATGTGGCTATAAGTGCTAGCATTGCGATCAGCATCATCAACTGACTCAGAAAAACACATGACCTAAAAAGCTAATTATGCTAACTATGCTAGCTATGCTAATGTGGCTAAAAGTGCTAGCATAGCGATCAGCATCATCAATTGACTCAGAAAAGCACATTACCTAAAATGCTAATTATGCTAACTATGCTAGCTATAATAACGTCGCTAAAATTGCTAGCATAGTGATCAGCATCATCAACTGACTCAAACACATTACCTGATATGCTAATTATGCTAACTATGCTAGTTATGCTAACATAGCTAAAAGTGCTATTATAGCGATTAGCATCATCAACTGACTCAGAAAAACACATTCCTCCATTGGCGAGAGCTATATGTCAAAGGTTGATAAAAAAAACAGTTTTTCCAAAATGGCGGCTTTTCTGTTGATTTTATCTCCATAGCAACCATTTTATAGTTTGGTCCCCTCGGGAGGACGAACAGATTGACGTCAGTTTCGGATAAATCGGTAAAAGTAAACTTTTTGTTGTCCTTAGCAACAGTGGTTTTATGCTAACCACGCCCACATTCCTTATATGTCCATTTCCAGTCTTTTTCAATGTATTCAGTTTCAGGCATGAATGCATTCATTCAATTTTCACTGTATTGTATTGAAAGGCATGGGAGTTATAACAGTGCGCCACTTTGCTAGCTTGCCACGCGCACGCCGTTCAAAATCTACAACTTCTAATTCCAACATTTTTTCCACAGTAGCTTGCCATTGATGCCCAAAAAGTTTGGAGACTATCGATAAAAATTCCAACGACAAGTTTACGTTTGAATCCAGTGGCAAAGGTGTTTTTTACAGAAAATTCAAGATGGCTGCCTTTTCCCGAGGTCAAAGGTCGACGAAACTCCAGAGGTTATTGTAGACTTATGCTACGGACATGCGAGTCAAATTTCGTGAAAATCGCTCGAAAAAAAGTTCATTTTTCTATATTGTGTAAAAACGCGAAAAACTCAAAATGGCAGATTTTGGCACAAAATGGCCGCCAAACCGTAGGTCGTGTCGCCATCACGTAATGATTTCAAAACTTTCTTTGGATATACCCGACAAAGTTATCTGGATCTCGTTAGCCGATTCTTAAAAATAAAATCCGAAAAAAATTTTTTTTGCCGAGTCAGCACTTTTTTTTGCGATCGTTTTTTGTTTACCACGGCCACATTCCTTTATCGATTTTGTCGTATGTGACATCGTTTTGTTCAGTGTGGGCCAGGGTATCGCATATTTCAGTTTAAGGCTATTTCGATAAAATATGTGCGAGCTAGCTAAAATGGCGACGGTTGCGAATTCGCGACGCGCACGCGTTTCAAATTCTACAACTTCTAATTCCAACATTTTGTCCACAGTAGCTTGCCATTGATGCCCGAGAAGTTTCAAAAAGATCGATAAAAATCCCTAGGACGAGTTTTCGTTTGTATCCGTTACTAAAGGTGCTTTTTTATGAAAATTCAAGATGGCCGCCCTTTGCCAAGGTCAAAGGTCAACAAAACTTCTTTGGTAGTTGTAGAATCGTGTTTGTGGCATGTGTGTGCAATTTCGTGAAAATCGCTTAAACAAAAGTATCGTTTTCCCATATTGTCAAAAAACACGAAAATCGCCATTTCTCTGAGTTCGCCACAAAATGGCCGCCAAGCCGTAAGTCGTGTGGCCATCCCATAATGATTTCATAACTTCTCTGGGATATCTCCAACACTCGTGTTTTGGTTTTGTAACTGTATTTCAAAATATTTTTTTTTGGCCCCATAAGCGATTTTCGGCCCATTCATTTTTTTTACGGGAACGCTCGCCGTGATGTCATCGTCGTGGGGGGGGTGACGTTCTCTTTGCCGAAAATTCATTTTCAATTTATCCCAGCTGTGTGGCAATTTTGGTGAGTTTTCGGGTATGTGGCGGGGGTCAAATTTGAGCTCAAAGACGCCGTTAGAAACGAGAAGAATAATAATAATAATTAAAGCCGCAAGCGGCGTTGTATGGCCCGCAGACGCAACCCGCCTTCCACGCCTTCCACGCCCAACTCTACGCACCACCGCCCTCACCGCCCTCACCGCCCACTTTTGATGAAGGCTAGTCAAAACTGCATATGCTAATTATGCTAACTATGTTAGCTATGCTAATGTGGCTAATAGTGCTAGCATAGGGATCAGCATCATCAACTGACTCAGAAAAACACATTACGTAAAATGCTAAATATGCTAACTATGCTAGCTATGCTAATGTGGCTAAAAGTGCTAGCATAGCGATCAGCATCATCAACTGACTCAGAAAAACACATTACCTAAAATGCTAATTGTGCTAACTATGCTAGCTATGCTAATGTGGCTAAAAGTGCTAGCATAGCGATCAGCATCATCAACTGACTCAGAAAAACACATTCCTCCACTGGTGAGAGCTATAAGCCATAAGTTGATAAAAAACCCACTTTTTCCAAAATGGCGGCTTTTTTGTTTATTTTATCTCCATAGCAACCATTTTATGTTTTGGTCCCCTTGAGAAGACGAACAGATTGACGTCAGTTTTGGACAAATCGGTAAAAGTAAACTTTTTGTCGTCCTTAGCAACAGTGGTTTTATGCTAACCACGCCCACATTCCTTATATGTCCATATCCAGTGTTTTTCAATGTATTCAGTTTCAGGCATTAATGCATGCATTCAATTTTCACTGTTTAGTATTGAAATGCATGGGAGTTATAACAGTGCGCCACTTTGCTAGCTTGCCACGCGCACGCCGTTCAAAATCTACAACTTCTAATTCCAACATTTTTTCCACAGTAGCTTGCCATTGATGCCCAAAAAGTTTCGAGACGATCGATAAAAATTCCAACGACAAGTTTACGTTTGAATCCAGTGGCAAAGGTATTTTTTATAGAAAATTCAAGATGGCCGCCTTTTCCCGAGGTCAAAGGTCGACGAAACTCCAGAGGTAATTGTAGACTTATGCTACGGACATGCGAGTCAAATTTCGTGAAAATCGCTCAAAAAAAAGTTCCTTTTTCCATATTGTGTAAAAACGCGAATAACTCAAAATGGCCGATTTTGGCACAAAATGGCCGCCAAACGGTAGGTCGTGTCGCCATCACGTAATGATTTCAAAACTTTGTCTGGATTTACCCGACAAAGGTATCTGGGTTTCGTTAGTCGATTCTTTAAAAAAAAATCCGAATTTGTTTTTTTTTGCCGAGTCAGCACTTTTTTTTGCGATCGTTTTTTGATTACCACGGCCACATTCCTTTATCGATTTTGTTGTATGTGACATCGTTTTGTTCAGTGTGGGCCAGGGTATCGCATATTTCAGTTTCAGGCTATTCCGATAAAATATGTGCGAGCTAGCTAAAATGGCGACGGTTGCGAATTCGCCACGCGCACGCATTTCAAATTCTACAACTTCTAATTCCAACATTTTGTCCACAGTAGCTTGCCATTGATGCCCGTGAAGTTTCAAAAAGATCGATAAAAATCCCTAGGACGAGTTTTCGTTTGTATCCGTTACTAAAGGTGCTTTTTTTTGAAAGTTCAAGATGGCCGCCCCTTCCCAAGGTCAAAGGTCAACAAAAATTCTTTGGTAGTTGTAGAATCGTGTTTGTGGCATGTGTATGAAATTTCGTGAAAATCGCTTGAACAAAAGTGTCATTTTCCCCTATTGTCAAAAAACACGAAAATCGCCATTTCTCTGAGTTCGCCACAAAATGGCCGCCAAGCCGCAGGTCGTGTGGCCATCCCATAATAATTTCATAACTTCTTTGGGATATCTCCAACACGCCTTTTTTGGTTTCGTAACTGTATTTTGAAATATTTTTTTTTGGCCCCATAAGCGATTTTCGGCCCATTCATTTTTTTGACGGGATTGCTCGCCGTGATGTCATCATCGTGGGGGGGGTGACGTTTTCTTTGCCGAAAATTCATTTTCAATTTATCCTAGGTGTGTGCCAATTTTGGTGAGTTTTCGGGTATGTGGTGGGGGTCAAATTTTGGCTCAAAGTGGAAGAAAGAAAGAAGAAGAATAATAATGAAACGAAGCAGAAACAATATAGAAGTTTTTGCAGTCAGGTGGCCTATGTATTTCAATGCGGCCTGTCTTTTACTATAGGCTGGGCATGTCTTTTTGGCTTTAAACCCGTCTTTTGAGGGCTTTTTGGGGCTTTTTTGTGTTTTTGTCGTCATTTTTGCGACTACAATTTTGTCGTTTGCGCGGGGGTGTTGTGCGTGTGTGTGTTTATTTTTGTTCCGTTACACAATTGTCGTGCCGTTGTGTGCTTTGGGCGACTTTTGACCCCATTTTTTGGCGTTTTGACGCGTTTTTTCGACGTTTTGGACTTTTTGAGTGTTCGACCCTCGTACCAGTTACAATATGGTCCTTGCAGTCTATGACTGCTGCGGGCCATAATAATAATGAAACGAAGCAGAAACAATATAGAAGTTTTTGCGGTTAGGATTTCCTATGTATTTCAATGCGGCCTGTCTTTTACTATAGGCTGGGCATGTCTTTTTGGCTTTAAACCCGTTCTTTGAGGGCTTTTTGGGGCTTTTTTGTGTTTTTGTCGTCATTTTTGCGACTACAATTTTTACGTTTTTGCGTTGGTGTTGTGCGTGTGTGTGTGTATTTTTGTTGCGTTACACAATTGTCGTGTCGTTGTGTGCTTTGGGCGACCTTTGACCCCATTTTTTGGCGTTTTGACGCGTTTTTTTGACGTTTTGGACCTTTTTGAGTGTTCGACCCTCGTAGCAGTTACAATATGGTCCTTGCACTCTGTGAGTGCTGCGGGCCATAATAATAATAATAACTATGACTGCTGCGGGCCATAATTAAAGCCGCAAGCGGCGTTGTATGGCCCGCAGACGCAACCCACCTTCCACGCCCAACTCTACGCACTACCGCGGCCCTCTCCGCCCTCACCGCCCACAAATTAAAAGCTAATCAAGGCTGGATTTGCTCATAATGCTAACTATGCTAACTATGCTAATGTGACTAAAAGTCCTAGCATAGCGATCAGCATAATCAACTCTCTCAGAAAAACACATTTCCTCAAATGCTAATTATGCTAACTATGCTAGCTATGCTAATGTGCCTAAATGAGCTAGCATTGCGATTAGCATCATCAACTGACTCAAAAAAACACATTTCCTAAAAATGCTAATTATGCTAAGTATGCTAGCTATGCTAATGTGGCTAAAAGTGCTAGCATAGCGATCAGCATCATCAACTGACTCAGAAAAACACATTACCTAAAATGCTAATTATGCTAACTATGCTAACTATGCAAATGTGGCTAAAAGTGCTAGCATAGCAATCAGCATCTTCAACTGACTCAGAAAAACACATTACCTAAAATGCTAATTATGCTAACTATGCTAGCTATGCTAACATAGCTAAAAGTGCTAGCATAGCGATCAGCATCATCAACTGACTCAAAAAAACACATTTCCTAAAATGCTAATTATGCTAACTATGCTAGCTATGCTAATGTGGCTAAAATTGCTAGCATAGCGATCAGCATCATCAACTGACTCAGAAAAACACATTCCTCCATTGGTGAGAGTTATATGTCATAAGTTGCTAAAAAGCCCACTTTTTCCAAAATGGCGGCTTTTCTGTTGATTTTATCTCCATAGCAACCATTTTATGTTTTGGTCCCCTCGGGAGGACGAACAGATTGACGTCAGTTTCGGACAAATCGGTAAAAGTAAACTTTTTATCGTCCTTAGCAACAGTGGTTTTATGCTAACCACGCCCACATTCCTTATATGTCCATATCCAGTGTTTTTCAATGTATTCAGTTTCAGGCATTAATGCATGCATTCAATTTTCACTGTATTGTATTGAAATGCATGGGAGTTATAACAGTGCGCCACTTTGCTAGCTTGCCACGCGCACGCCGTTCAAAATCTACAACTTCTAATTCCAACATTTTTTACACAGTAGCTTGCCATTGATGCCCAAAAAGTTTCGAGACGATTGATGAAAATTCCAACGACAAGTTTACGTTTGAATCCGGTGGTAAAGGTGTTTTTTATAGAAAATTCAAGATGGCCGCCTTTTCCCGAGGTCAAAGGTCGACGAAACTCCAAAGGTGATTGTAGACTTACGCTAGGGACATGCGAGTCAAATTTCGTGAAAATCGCTCGAAAAAAAGTTCATTTTTCCATATCGTGTAAAAACGCGAAAAACTCAAAATGGCAGATTTTGGCACAAAATGGCCGCCAAACCGTAGGTCGTGTGGCCATCACGTAATGATTTCAAAACTTTCTTTGGATATACCCGACAAAGTTATCTGGGTTTCGTTAGCCGATTCTTAAAAATAAAATCCGAAAAAAATTTTTTTTGCCGAGTCAGCACTTTTTTTTGCGACGGTTTTTTGTTTACCACGGCCACATTCCTTTATCGATTTTGTCGTATCTGACATCGTTTTGTTCAGTGTGGGCCAGGGTATCGCATATTTCAGTTTCAGGGTATTCCGATAAAATACGTGCGAGCTAGCTAAAATGGCGACGGTTGCGAATTCGCCACGCGCACGCGTTTCAAATTCTACAACTTCTAATTCCAACATTTTGTCCACAGTAGCTTGCCATTGATGCCCGAGAAGTTTCAAAAAGATCGATAAAAATCCCTAGGACGAGTTTTCGTTTGTATCCGTTACTAAAGGTGCTTTTTTATGAAAATTCAAGATGGCCGCCCTTTGCCAAGGTCAAAGGTCAACAAAACTTCTTTGGTAGTTGTAGAATCGTGTTTGTGGCATGTGTGTGCAATTTCGTGAAAATCGCTTAAACAAAAGTGTAGTTTTCCCATATTGTCAAAAAACACGAAAATCGCCATTTCTCTGAGTTCGCCACAAAATGGCCGCCAAGCCGTAGGTCGTGTGGGCATCCCATAATGATTTCATAACTTCTTTGGGATATCTCCAACACGCGTGTTTTGGTTTCGTAACTGTATTTCAAAATTTTTTTTTTTGGCCCCATAAGCGATTTTCGGCCCATTCATTTTTTTTACGGGATCGCTCGCCGTGATGTCATCGACTTCGGGGGGGTGGCGTTCTCTTTGCCAAAAATTCATTTTCAATTTATCCCAGGTGTGTGCCAATTTTGGTGAGTTTTCGGGTATGTGGCGGGGGTCAAAATTAAGCTCAAAGACGCCGTTATAGGACAAGAAGAATAATAATTAAAGCCGCAAGCGGCGTTGTATGGCCCGCAGACGCAACCCGCCTTCCACGCCCAACTCTACGCACTACCGCGGCCCTCTCCGCCCTCACCGCCCACAAATTAAAAGCTAATCAAGGCTGGATTTGCTCATAATGCTAACTATGCTAACTATGCTAATGTGACTAAAAGTCCTAGCATAGCGATCAGCATAATCAACTCTCTCAGAAAAACACATTTCCTAAAATGCTAATTATGCTAACTATGCTAGCTATGCTAATGTGCCTAAATGAGCTAGCATTGCGATTAGCATCTTCAACTGACTCAGAAAAACACATTTCCTAAAATGCTAATTATGCTAACTATGCTAGCTATGCTAATGTGGCTAAAAGTGCTAGCATAGCGATCAGCATCATCAACTGACTCAGAAAAACACATTACCTAAAATGCTAATTATGCTAACTATGCTAGCTATGCTAATGTGGCTAAAATTGCTAGCATAGCGATCAGCATCATCAACTGACTCAGAAAAACACATTCCTCCATTGGTGAGAGTTATATGTCATAAGTTGCTAAAAAGCCCACTTTTTCCAAAATGGCGGCTTTTCTGTTGATTTTATCTCCATAGCAACCATTTTATGTTTTGGTCCCCTCGGGAGGATGAACAGATTGACGTCAGTTTCGGACAAATCGGTAAAAGTAAACTTTTTGTCGTCCTTAGCAACAGTGGTTTTATGCTAACCACGCCCACATTCCTTATATGTCCATATCCAGTGTTTTTCAATGTATTCAGTTTCAGGCATTAATGCATGCATTAAATTTTCACTGTATTGTATTGAAATGCATGGGAGTTATAACAGTGCGCCACTTTGCTAGCTTGCCACGCGCACGCCGTTCAAAATCTACAACTTCTAATTCCAACATTTTTTACACAGTAGCTTGCCATTGATGCCCAAAAAGTTTTGAGACGATCGAAGAAAATTCCAACGACAAGTTTACGTTTGAATCTGGTGGTTAAGGTGTTTTTTATAGAAAATTCAAGATGGCCGCCTTTTCCCGAGGTCAAAGGTCGACGAAACTCCAAAGGTGATTGTAGACTTACGCTAGGGACATGCGAGTCAAATTTCGTGAAAATCGCTCGAAAAAAAGTTCAATTTTCCATATCGTGTAAAAACGCGAAAAACTCAAAATGGCAGATTTTGGCACAAAATGGCCGCCAAACCGTAGGTCGTGTGGCCATCACGTAATGATTTCAAAACTTTCTTTGGATATACCCGACAAAGTTATCTGGGTTTCGTTAGCCGATTCTTAAAAATAAAATCCGAAAAAATTTTTTTTTGCCGAGTCAGCACTTTTTTTTGCGACGGTTTTTTGTTTACCACGGCCACATTCCTTTATCGATTTTGTCGTATGTGACATCGTTTTGTTCAGTGTGGGCCAGGGTATCGCATATTTCAGTTTCAGGCTATTCCGATAAAATATGTGCGAGCTAGCTAAAATGGCGACGGTTGCGAATTCGCCACGCGCACGCGTTTCAAATTCTACAACTTCTAATTCCAACATTTTGTCCACAGTAGCTTGCCATTGATGCCTGAGAAGTTTCAAAAAGATCGATAAAAATCCCTAGGACGAGTTTTCGTTTGTATACGTTACTAAAGGTGCTTTTTTATGAAAATTCAAGATGGCCGCCCCTTCCCAAGGTCAAAGGTCAACGAAACTTCTTTGGTTATTGTAGAATCAGGGTCTTGGCATGTGTGTGCAATTTCGTGACAATCGCATAAACAAAAGTGTCGTTTTCCCATATTGTCAAAAAACACGAAAATCGCCATTTCTCTGAGTTCGCCACAAAATGGCCGCCAAGCTGTAGGTCGTGTGGCCATCCCATAATGATTTCAAATCTTCTTTGGGATATCTCCAACACGCGTGTTTTGGGTTCGTAACTGTATTCCGAAATATTTTTTTTTGGCCCCATAAGCGATTTTCGGCCCATTCATTTTTTTTACGAGAACGCTCGCCATGATGTCTTAGTCGTGGGGGGGTTGACGTTTTCTTTGCCGAAAATTCATTTTCAATTTATCCCAGATGTGTGCCAATTTTGGTGAGTTTTCGGGTATGTGGCGGGGGTCAAATTTGAGCTCAAAGACGCCGTTAGAAACGAGAAGAATAATTAAAGCCGCAAGCGGCGTTGTATGGCCCGCAGACGCAACCCGCCTCCACGCCCAACTCTACGCACCACCGCTGACCTCACCGCCCTCACAGCCCGCAAATTAAAAGCTAGTCAAGGCTGGATTTGCTAATTATGCTAACTATGCTAACTATGCTAATGTGGCTAAAAGTGCTAGCATAGCGATCAGCATCATCAACCGACACAGAAAAACACATCACCTAAAATGCTAATTATGCTAACTATGCTAGCAATGCTAATGTGGCTAAAAGTGCTAGCATAGCGATCAGCATCATCAACTGACTCAGAAAAACACATTACCTAAAATGCTAATTATGCTAACTATGCTAGCTATGCTAATGTGGCTAAAAGTGCTAGCATAGCGATCAGCATCATTAACTGAATCAGAAAAACACATGACCTAAAATGCTAATTATGCTAACTATGCTAGCTATGCTAATGTGGCTAAAAGTGCTAGCATAGCGATCAGCATCATCAACTGACTCAGAAAAACACATTCCTCCATTGGTGAGAGCTACATGTCACAAGTTGATAAAAAACCTACTTTTTCCAAAATGGCGGCTTTTCTGTTGATTTTTTCTCCATAGCAACCATTTTATGTTTTGGTACCCTCGGGAGGACGAACAGATTGACGTCAGTTTCGGAATAATCGGTAAAAGTAAAGTTTTTGTTGTCCTTAGCAACAGTGGTTTTATGCTAACCACGCCCAAATTCCTTATATGTCCATATCCAGTGTTTTTCAATGTATGCAGTTTCAGGCATTATTGCATGCATTCAAATTTCACAATAGTCCATTGAAAAACATAGGAGTTATAACAGTGCGCCACTTTGCTAGCTCGCCACGCGCACGCCGTTTAAAATCTACAACTTCTAATTCCAACATTTTTTCCACAGTAGCTTGCCATTGATGCCCAAAAAGTTTCGAGACGATCGCTGAAAATTCCAACGACAAGTTTACGTTTGAATCTGGTGGTAAAGGTGTTTTTTATAGAAAATTCAAGATGGCCGCCTTTTCCCGAGGTCAAAGGTCGACGAAACTCCAGAGGTGAATGTAGACTTACGCTAGGGACATGCGCGTCAAATTTCGTGAAAATCGCTCGAAAAAAAGTTCATTTTTCCATATTGTGTAAAAACGCGAAAAACGCAAAATGGTAGATTTTGGCACAAAATGGCCGCCAAACCGTAGGTCGTGTCGCCATCACGTAATGATTTCAAAACTTTCTTTGGATATACCCGACCAAGTTATCTGAGTTTCGTTAGCCGATTCTTAAAAATAAAATCCGAAAAAAAATTTTTTTGCCGAGTCAGCACTTTTTTTTGCGACGGTTTTTTGTTTACCACGGCCACATTCCTTTATGGATTTTGTCGTATGTGACATCGTTTTGATCAGTGTGGGACAGGGTATCGCATATTTCAGTTTCAGGCTATTCCGACAAAATATGTGCGAGCTAGCTAAAATGGCGACGGTTGCGAATTCGCCACGGGCACGCGTTTCAAATTCTACAACTTCTAATTCCAACATTTTGTCCACAGTAGCTTGCCATTGATGCCCGAGAAGTTTCAAGAAGATTGATAAAAATCCCTAGGACGAGTTTTCGTTTGTATCCGTTACTAAAGGTGCTTTTTTTTTTAAATTCAAGATGGCCGCCCCTTCCCAAGGTCAAAGGTCAACAAAAATTCTTTGGTAGTTGTAGAATCGTGTTTGTGGCATGTGTATGAAATTTCGTGAAAATCGCTTGAACAAAAGTGTCATTTTCCCATATTGTCAAAAAACACGAAAATCGCTATTTCTCTGAGTTCGCCACAAAATGGCCGCCAAGCCGTAGGTCGTGTGGCCATCCCATAATTATTTCATAACTTCTTTGGGATATCTCCAACACGCGTGTTTTGGTTTCGTAACTGTATTCCGAAATATTTTTTTTTGGCCCCATAAGCGATTTTCGGCCCATTCATTTTTTTTACGGGAACGCTCGCTGTGATGTCATCGACTTCGGGGGGGTGACGTTCTCTTTGTCGAAAATTCATTTTCAATTTATCCCAGATGTGTGCCAATTTTGGTGAGTTTTCGGGTATGTGGCGGGGGTCAAAATTAAGCTCAAAGACGCCGTTATAGGACAAGAAGAATAATAATAATTAAAGCCGCAAGCGGCGTTGTATGGCCCGCAGACGCAACCCGCATTCCACGCCCAATTCTACGCAACACCGCGGCTCTCTCCGCCCTTCACCGCCCTCACCGCCCACAAATTAAAAGATAGTCAAGGCTGGATTTGTTAATATTGCTAACTATGCTAACTATGCTAATGTGACTAAAAGTCCTAGCATAGCGATTACCATAATCAACTCTCTCAGAACAACACATTACCTAAAATGCTAACTATGCTAACTATGCTAGCTATGCTAATGTGGCTAAAAGTGCTAGCATTGCGATCAGCATCTTCAACCTACTCAGAAAAAAACATTACCTAAAATGCAAATTATGCTAACTATGCTAGTTATGCTAACATAGCTAAAAGTGCTAGCATAGCGATCAGCATCATCAACTGACTCAGAAAAACATATTTCCTGATTGCTAATTATGCTAACTATGCTAGCCATGCTAATGTGGCTAAAAGTGCTAGCATAGCGATCAGCATCATCAACTGACTCACAAAAACACATTACCTAAAATGCTAATTATGCTAACTATGCTAGTTATGCTAACATAGCTAAAAGTGCTAGCATAGCGATCAGCATCATCAACGGACTCAGAAAAACACATTCCTCCATTGGTGAGAGCTACATGTCATAAGTTGCTAAAAAACCCACTTTTTCCAAAATGGCGGCTTTTCTGTTTATTTTATCTCCATAGCAACCATTTTATGTTTTGGTCCCCTCGGGAGGACGAACAGATTGACGTCAGTTTCGGACAAATCGGTTAAAGTAAACTTTTTGTCGCCCTTAGCAACAGTGGTTTTATGCTAACCACGCCCACATTCCTTATATGTCCATATCCAGTGTTTTTCAATGTAATCTGTTTCAGGCATGAATGCATGCATTCAATTTTCACTGTATTGTATTGAAATGCATGGGAGTTATAACAGTGCGCCACTTTGCTAGCATGCCACGCGCACGCCGTTCAAAATCTACAACTTCTAATTCCAACATTTTTTCCACAGTAGCTTGCCATTGATGCCGAAAAAGTTTCGAGATGATTGATGAAAATTCCAACGACAAGTTTAAGTTTGAATCCAGTGGTAATGGTGTTTTTTATATAAAATTCAAGATGGCCGCCTTTTCCCGAGGTCAAAAGTCGACGAAACTCCAAAGGTGATTGTAGACTTAGGCTAGGGACATGCGAGTCAAATTTCGTCAAAATCGCTCGAAAAAAAGTTCATTTTTCCATATTGTGTAAAATCGCGAAAAACTCAAAATGGCAGATTTTGGCACAAAATGGCCGCCAAACCGTAGGTCGTGTCGCCATCACGTAATGATTTCAAAACTTTCTTTGGATATACCCGACAAAGTTATCTGGGTTTCGTTAGCCGATTCTTAAAAATAAAATCCGAAAAAAATTTTTTTTTGCCGAGTCAGCACTTTTTTTTGCGATCGTTTTTTTGTTTACCACGGCCACATTCCTTTATCGATTTTTTCGTATGTGACATCGTTTTGTTCAGTGTGGGCCAGGGTATCGCATATTTCAGTTTCAGGCTATTCCAATAAAATATGTGCGAGCTAGCTAAAATGGCGACGGTTGCGAATTCGCCACGCGCACGCGTTTCAAATTCTACAACTTCTAATTCCAACATTTTGTCCACAGTAGCTTGCCATTGATGCCTGAGAAGTTTCAAAAAGATCGATAAAAATCCCTAGGACGAGTTTTCGTTTGTATCCGTTACTAAAGGTGCTTTTTTATGAAAATTCAAGATGGCCGCCCCTTCCCAAGGTCAAAAGTCAACAAAACTTCTTTGGTAGTTGTAGAATCGTGTTTGTGGCATGTGTATGAAATTTCGTGAAAATCGCTTTAACAAAAGTGTAGTTTTCCCATATCGTCAAAAAACACGAAAATCGCCATTTCTCTGAGTTCGCCACAAAATGGCCGCCAAGCCGTAGGTCGTGTGGGCATCCCATAATGATTTCATAACTTCTTTGGGATATCTCCAACACGCGTGTTTTGGTTTCGTAACTGTATTTCAAAATTTTTTTTTTTGGCCCCATAAGCGATTTTCGGCCCATTCATTTTTTTTACGGGATCGCTCGCCGTGATGTCATCGACTTCGGGGGGGTGGCGTTCTCTTTGCCAAAAATTCATTTTCAATTTATCCCAGGTGTGTGCCAATTTTGGTGAGTTTTCGGGTATGTGGCGGGGGTCAAAATTAAGCTCAAAGACGCCGTTATAGGACAAGAAGAATAATAATTAAAGCCGCAAGCGGCGTTGTATGGCCCGCAGACGCAACCCCCCTTCCACGCCCAACTCTACGCACCACCGCCCTCACAGCCCACTTTTGATAATGGCTAGTCAAAACTGCATATGCTAATTATGCTAACTATGCTAGCTATGCTAATGTGGCTAAAAGTGCTAGCATAGCGATCAGCATCATTAACTGACTCAGAAAAACACATTACCTAAAATGCTAATTATGCTAACTATGCTAGCTATGCTAATGTGGCTAAAAGTGCTAGCATAGCGATCAGCATCATCAACTGACTCAGAAAAACACATTACCTGAAATGCTAATTATGCTAACTATGCTAGCTATGCTAATGAGGCTAAAAGTGCTAGCGTAGCGATCAGCATCATCAACTGACTCAGAAAAACACATTCCTCCATTGGTGAGAGCTATGTGTCATAAGTTGATAAAAAAAACCCACTTTTTCCAAAATGACGGCTTTTCTGCTGATTTTATCTCCATAGCAACCAGTTTGTGTTTTGGTCCCCTCGAGAGGACGAACAGATTGACGTCAGTTTCGGACAAATCGGTGAAAAGTAAAATTTTTGTTGTCCTTAGCAACAGGGGTTTTATGCTAGCCACGCCCACATTCCTTATATGTCCATATCCAGTGTTTTTCAATGTATTCAGTTTCAGGCATTTATGCATGCATTCAATTTTCACTGTATTGTATTGAAATGCATGGGAGTTATAACAGTGCGCCACTTTGCTAGCTCGCCACGCGCACGCCGTTCAAAATCTACAACTTCTAATTCCAACATTTTTTCCACAGTAGCTTGCCATTGATGCCCAAAACGTTTCGAGACAATCGATGAAAATTCCAACGACAAGTTTACGTTTGAATCTAGTGGTAAAGGTGTTTTTTATAGAAAATTCAAGATGGCCGCCTTTTCCCGAGGTCAAAGGTCGACGAAACTCCAGAGGTGATTATACACTTACGCTAGGGACATGCGAGTCAAATTTCGTCAAAATCGCTCGAAAAAAAGTTCATTTTTCCATATTGTGTAAAAACGCGAAAAACGCAAAATGGTAGATTTTGGCACAAAATGGCCGCCAAACCGTAGGTCGTGTCGCCATCACGTAATGATTTCAAAACTTTCTTTGGATATACCCGACCAAGTTATCTGAGTTTCGTTAGCCGATTCTTAAAAATAAAATCCGAAAAATTTTTTTTAGCCGAGTCAGCACTTTTTTTTGCGACGGTTTTTTGTTTACCACGGCCACATTCCTTTATCGATTTTGTCGTGCGTGACATTGTTTTGTTCAGTGTGGGCCAGGGTATCGCATATTTCAGTTTCAGGCTATTCCGATAAAATATGTGCGAGCTAGCTAAAATGGCGACGGTTGCGAATTCGCCACGCGCACGCGTTTCAAATTCTACAACTTCTAATTCCAACATTTTGTCCACAGTAGCTTGCCATTGATGCCCGAGAAGTTTCAAAAAGATCGATAAAAATCCCTAGGACGAGTTTTCGTTTGTATCCGTCAATAAAGGTGCTTTTTTATGAAAATTCAAGATGGCCGCCCCTTCCCAAGGTCAAAGGTCAACAAAACTTCTTTGGTAGTTGTAGAATCGTGTTTGTGGCATGTGTATGAAATTTCGTGAAAATCGCTTGAACAAAAGTGTAGTTTTCCCATATTGTCAAAAAACACGAAAATCGCCATTTCTCTGAGTTCGCCACAAAATGGCCGCCAAGCCGTAGGTCGTGTGGCCATCCCATAATGATTTCATAACTTCTTTGGGATATCTCCAACACGCGTGTTTTGGTTTCGTAACTGTATTTCAAAATATTTTTTTTTGGCCCCATAAGCGATTTTCGGCCCATTCATTTTTTTTACGGGATCGCTCGCCGTGATGTCATCGACTTCGGGGGGGTGGCGTTCTCTTTGCCGAAAATTCATTTTCAATTTATCCCAGGTGTGTGCCAACTTTGGTGAGTTTTCGGGTATGTGGCGGGGGTCAAAATTAAGCTCAAAGACGCCGTTAGTGTGCAAGAAGAATAATAATAATTAAAGCCGCAAGCGGCGTTGTATGGCCCGCAGACGCACCCCGCCTTCCACGCCCAACTCTACGCACCACCGCTGACCTCAACGCCCTCACAGCCCGCAAATTAAAAGCTAGTCAAGGCTGGATTTGCTAATTATGCTAACAATGCTAACTATGCTAATGTGGCTAAAAGTGCTAGCATTGCAATCAGCATCATCAACTAACTCAGAAAAACACATTACCTAAAATGCTAATTATGCTAACTATGCTGGCTATGCTAATGTGGCTAAAAGTGCTAGCATAGCGATCAGCATCATCAACTGACTCAGAAAAACCCAATACCTAAAATGCTAATTATGCTAACTATGCTAGCTATGCTAATGTCGCTAAAATTGCTAGCATAGCGATCAGCATCATCAACTGACTCAGAAAAACACAATACCTGAAATGCTAATTATTCTAACTATGCTAGTTATGCTAACATAGCTTAAAGTGCTAGCATAGCGATTAGCATCATCAACTGACTCAGAAAAACACATTCCTCCATTGGCGAGAGCTACATGTCATAAGTTGATAAAAAACCCACTTTTTCCAAAATGGCGGCTTTTCTGTTGATTTTATCTCCATAGCAACCATTTTATGTTTTGGTCCCCTCTGGAGGACGAACAGATTGACGTCAGTTTCGGACAAATCGGTAAAAGCAAACTTTTTGTTGTCCTTAGCAACAGTGGTTTTATGCTAACCACGCCCACATTCCTTATATGTCCATATCCAGTGTTTTTCAATGTATTCTGTTTCAGGCATTAATGCATGCATTCAATTTTCACTGTATTGTATTGAAATGCATGGGAGTTATAACAGTGCGCCACTTTGCTAGCTTGCCACGCGCACGCCGTTCAAAATCTACAACTTCTAATTCCAACATTTTTTACACAGTAGCTTGCCATTGATGCCCAAAAAGTTTTGAGACGATCGAAGAAAATTCCAACGACAAGTTTACGTTTGAATCTGGTGGTTAAGGTGTTTTTTATAGAAAATTCAAGATGGCCGCCTTTTCCCGAGGTCAAAGGTCGACGAAACTCCAAAGGTGATTGTAGACTTACGCTAGGGACATGCGAGTCAAATTTCGTGAAAATCGCTCGAAAAAAAGTTCATTTTTCCATATCGTGTAGAAACGCGAAAAACTCAAAATGGCAGATTTTGGCACAAAAATGCCGCCAAACCGTAGGTCGTGTCGCCATCACGTAATGATTTCAAAACTTTCTTTGGATATACCCGACAAAGTTATCTGAGTTTCGTTAGCCGATTCTTAAAAATAAAATCCGAAAAAATTTTTTTTAGCCGAGTCAGCACTTTTTTTTGCGACGGTTTTTTGTTTACCACGGCCACATTCCTTTATCGATTTTGTCGTGCGTGACATCGTTTTGTTCAGTGTGGGCCAGGGTATCGCATATTTCAGTTTCAGGCTGTTCCGATAAAATATGTGCGAGCTAGCTAAAATGGCGACGGTTGCGAATTCGCCACGCGCACGCGTTTCAAATTCTACAACTTCTAATTCCAACATTTTGTCCACAGTAGCTTGCCATTGATGCCCGAGAAGTTTCAAAAAGATCGATAAAAATCCCTAGGACGAGTTTTCGTTTGTATCCGTCAATAAAGGTGCTTTTTTATGAAAATTCAAGATGGCCGCCCCTTCCCAAGGTCAAAGGTCAACAAAACTTCTTTGGTAGTTGTAGAATCGTGTTTGTGGCATGTGTGTGCAATTTCGTGAAAATCGCTTGAACAAAAGTGTAGTTTTCCCATATTGTCAAAAAACACGAAAATCGCCATTTCTCTGAGTTCGCCACAAAATGGCCGCCAAGCCGTAGGTCGTGTGGCCATCCCATAATGATTTCAAAACTTCTTTGGGATATATCCAACACGTGTGTTTTGGTCTCATACCTGTATTTCGAAATATTTTTTTTTGGCCCCATAAGCGATTTTCGGCCCATTCATTTTTTTTACGGGAACGCTCGCCGTGATGTCATCGTCGTGGGGGGGGGGACGTTCTCTTTGCCGAAAATTCATTTTCAATTTATCCCAGGTGTCTGCCAATTTTGGTGAGTTTTCGGGTATGTGGCGGGGGTCAAATTTGAGCTCAAAGTGGAAGAAAGAAAGTAGAAGAAAAATAATAATTAAAGCCGCAAGCGGCGTTGTATGGCCCGCAGACGCACCCCGCCTTCCACGCCAAACTCTACGCACCACCGCTGACCTCACCGCCCTCACAGCCCGCAAATTAAAAGCTAGTCAAGGCTGGATTGTTTAATTATGCTAACAATGCTAACTATGCTAATGTGGCTAAAAGTGCTAGCATTGCAATCAGCATCATCAACTAACTCAGAAAAACACATTATCTAAAATGCTAATTATGCTAACTATGCTAGCTACGCTAATGTGGCTTAAAGTGCTAGCATTGCGATCAGCATCATCAATGGACTCAGAAAAATACATTACCTAAAATGTTAATTATGCTAACTATGCTAGCTATGCTAATGTGGCTAAAAGTGCTAGCATAGCGATCAGCATCATCAACTGACTCAGAAAAACACATTACCTAAAATGCTAATTATGCTTACTATGCTAGTTATGCTAACATAGCTAAAAGTGCTAGCATAGCGATCAGCATCATCAACTGACTCAGAAAAACACATTACCTAAAATGCTAATTATGCTAACAATGCTAGTTATGCTAACATAGCAAAAAGTGCTAGCATAATGATCAGCATCATCAATCGACTCAGTAAAACACATTCCTCCACTGGTGAGAGCTATATGTCATAAGTTGATTAAAAAAAAACACTTTTTCCAAAATGGCGGCTCTTATGTTGATTTTATCTCCATAGCAACCATTTTATGTTTTGGTCCCCTCGGGAGGACGAACAGATTGACGTCAGTTTCGGACAAATCGGTAAAAGTAAACTTTTTGTTGTCCTTAGCAACAGTGGTTTTATACTAACCACGCCCACATTCCTTATATGTCCATATCCAGTGTTTTTCAATGTATTCAGTTTCAGGCATTATTGCATGCATTCAATTTTCACTGTATTCCATTGAAATGCATGGGAGTTACAACACTGCGCCACTTTGCTAGCTCGCCACGCACACGCCATTCAAAATCTACAACTTCTAATTCCAACATTTTTTCCACAGTAGCTTGCCATTGATGCCCAAAAAGTTTCGAGACAATCGATGAAAATTCCAACGACAAGTTTACGTTTGAATCTGGTGGTAAAGGTGTTTTTTATAGAAAATTCAAGATGGCCGCCTTTTCCCGAGGTCAAAGGTCGATGAAACTCCAGAGGTGATTGTAGACTTACGCTAGGGACATGCGCGTCAAATTTCGTGAAAATCGCTCGAAAAAAAGTTTATTTTTCCATATTGTGTAAAAACGCGAAAAACTCAAAATGGCCGATTTTGGCACAAAATGGCCACCAAACCGTAGGTCGTGTCGCCATCACGTAATGATTTCAAAACTTTATTTGGATATACCCAACAAAGTTATCTGGGTTTCGTTAGCCGATTCTTAAAAATAAAATCCGAAATTTTTTTTTTTAGCCGAGTCAGCACTTTTTTTTGCGATCGTTTTTTGTTTACCACGGCCGCATTCCTTTATGGATTTTGTCGTATGTGACATCATTTTGTTCAGTGTGGGTCAGGGAATCGCATATTTCAGTTTCAGGCTATTCCGATAAAATATGTGCGAGATAGCTAAAATGGCGACGGTTGCGAATTCGCCACGCGCACGCGTTTCAAATTCTACAACTTCTAATTCCAACATTTTGTCGACAGTAGCTTGCCATTGATGCCCGAGAAGTTTCAAAAAGATGGATAAAAATCCCTAGGACGAGTTTTCGTTTGTATCCGTTACTAAAGGTGCTTTTTTTTGAAAATCCAAGATGGCCGCCCCTTGCCAAGGTCAAAGGTCAACAAAACATCTTTGGTTATTGTAGAATCATGGTCTTGGCATGTGTGTGCAATTTCGTGAAAATCGCTTGAACAAAAGTGTAGTTTTCCCATATTGTCAAAAAACACGAAAATCGCCATTTCTCTGAGTTCGCCACAAAATGGCCGCCAAGCCGTAGGTCGTGTGGCCATCCCATAATGATTTCATAACTTCTTTGGGATATCTCCAACACGCGTGTTTTGGTTTCGTAACTGTATTTCAAAATATTTTTTTTTGGCCCCATAAGCGATTTTCGGCCCATTCATTTTTTTTACGGGAACGCTCGCCGTGATGTCATCGTCGTGGGGGGGGGGACGTTCTCTTTGCCGAAAATTCATTTTCAATTTATCCCAGGTGTCTGCCAATTTTGGTGAGTTTTCGGGTATGTGGCGGGGGTCAAATTTGAGCTCAAAGTGGAAGAAAGAAAGTAGAAGAAAAATAATAATAATAATAATTAAAGCCGCAAGCGGCGTTGTATGGCCCGCAGACGCACCCCGCCTTCCACGCCCAACTCTACGCACCACCGCTGACCTCAACGCCCTCACAGCCCGCAAATTAAAAGCTAGTCAAGGCTGGATTTGCTAATTATGCTAACAATGCTAACTATGCTAATGTGGCTAAAAGTGCTAGCATTGCAATCAGCATCATCAACTAACTCAGAAAAACACATTACCTAAAATGCTAATTATGCTAACTATGCTGGCTATGCTAATGTGGCTAAAAGTGCTAGCATAGCGATCAGCATCATCAACTGACTCAGAAAAACCCAATACCTAAAATGCTAATTATGCTAACTATGCTAGCTATGCTAATGTCGCTAAAATTGCTAGCATAGCGATCAGCATCATCAACTGACTCAGAAAAACACAATACCTGAAATGCTAATTATTCTAACTATGCTAGTTATGCTAACATAGCTTAAAGTGCTAGCATAGCGATTAGCATCATCAACTGACTCAGAAAAACACATTCCTCCATTGGCGAGAGCTACATGTCATAAGTTGATAAAAAACCCACTTTTTCCAAAATGGCGGCTTTTCTGTTGATTTTATCTCCATAGCAACCATTTTATGTTTTGGTCCCCTCTGGAGGACGAACAGATTGACGTCAGTTTCGGACAAATCGGTAAAAGCAAACTTTTTGTTGTCCTTAGCAACAGTGGTTTTATGCTAACCACGCCCACATTCCTTATATGTCCATATCCAGTGTTTTTCAATGTATTCTGTTTCAGGCATTAATGCATGCATTCAATTTTCACTGTATTGTATTGAAATGCATGGGAGTTATAACAGTGCGCCACTTTGCTAGCTTGCCACGCGCACGCCGTTCAAAATCTACAACTTCTAATTCCAACATTTTTTACACAGTAGCTTGCCATTGATGCCCAAAAAGTTTTGAGACGATCGAAGAAAATTCCAACGACAAGTTTACGTTTGAATCTGGTGGTTAAGGTGTTTTTTATAGAAAATTCAAGATGGCCGCCTTTTCCCGAGGTCAAAGGTCGACGAAACTCCAAAGGTGATTGTAGACTTACGCTAGGGACATGCGAGTCAAATTTCGTGAAAATCGCTCGAAAAAAAGTTCATTTTTCCATATCGTGTAGAAACGCGAAAAACTCAAAATGGCAGATTTTGGCACAAAAATGCCGCCAAACCGTAGGTCGTGTCGCCATCACGTAATGATTTCAAAACTTTCTTTGGATATACCCGACAAAGTTATCTGAGTTTCGTTAGCCGATTCTTAAAAATAAAATCCGAAAAAATTTTTTTTAGCCGAGTCAGCACTTTTTTTTGCGACGGTTTTTTGTTTACCACGGCCACATTCCTTTATCGATTTTGTCGTGCGTGACATCGTTTTGTTCAGTGTGGGCCAGGGTATCGCATATTTCAGTTTCAGGCTGTTCCGATAAAATATGTGCGAGCTAGCTAAAATGGCGACGGTTGCGAATTCGCCACGCGCACGCGTTTCAAATTCTACAACTTCTAATTCCAACATTTTGTCCACAGTAGCTTGCCATTGATGCCCGAGAAGTTTCAAAAAGATCGATAAAAATCCCTAGGACGAGTTTTCGTTTGTATCCGTCAATAAAGGTGCTTTTTTATGAAAATTCAAGATGGCCGCCCCTTCCCAAGGTCAAAGGTCAACAAAACTTCTTTGGTAGTTGTAGAATCGTGTTTGTGGCATGTGTGTGCAATTTCGTGAAAATCGCTTGAACAAAAGTGTAGTTTTCCCATATTGTCAAAAAACACGAAAATCGCCATTTCTCTGAGTTCGCCACAAAATGGCCGCCAAGCCGTAGGTCGTGTGGCCATCCCATAATGATTTCAAAACTTCTTTGGGATATATCCAACACGTGTGTTTTGGTCTCATACCTGTATTTCGAAATATTTTTTTTTGGCCCCATAAGCGATTTTCGGCCCATTCATTTTTTTTACGGGAACGCTCGCCGTGATGTCATCGTCGTGGGGGGGGGGACGTTCTCTTTGCCGAAAATTCATTTTCAATTTATCCCAGGTGTCTGCCAATTTTGGTGAGTTTTCGGGTATGTGGCGGGGGTCAAATTTGAGCTCAAAGTGGAAGAAAGAAAGTAGAAGAAAAATAATAATAATAATAATTAAAGCCGCAAGCGGCGTTGTATGGCCCGCAGACGCACCCCGCCTTCCACGCCCAACTCTACGCACCACCGCTGACCTCAACGCCCTCACAGCCCGCAAATTAAAAGCTAGTCAAGGCTGGATTTGCTAATTATGCTAACAATGCTAACTATGCTAATGTGGCTAAAAGTGCTAGCATTGCAATCAGCATCATCAACTAACTCAGAAAAACACATTACCTAAAATGCTAATTATGCTAACTATGCTGGCTATGCTAATGTGGCTAAAAGTGCTAGCATAGCGATCAGCATCATCAACTGACTCAGAAAAACCCAATACCTAAAATGCTAATTATGCTAACTATGCTAGCTATGCTAATGTCGCTAAAATTGCTAGCATAGCGATCAGCATCATCAACTGACTCAGAAAAACACAATACCTGAAATGCTAATTATTCTAACTATGCTAGTTATGCTAACATAGCTTAAAGTGCTAGCATAGCGATTAGCATCATCAACTGACTCAGAAAAACACATTCCTCCATTGGCGAGAGCTACATGTCATAAGTTGATAAAAAACCCACTTTTTCCAAAATGGCGGCTTTTCTGTTGATTTTATCTCCATAGCAACCATTTTATGTTTTGGTCCCCTCTGGAGGACGAACAGATTGACGTCAGTTTCGGACAAATCGGTAAAAGCAAACTTTTTGTTGTCCTTAGCAACAGTGGTTTTATGCTAACCACGCCCACATTCCTTATATGTCCATATCCAGTGTTTTTCAATGTATTCTGTTTCAGGCATTAATGCATGCATTCAATTTTCACTGTATTGTATTGAAATGCATGGGAGTTATAACAGTGCGCCACTTTGCTAGCTTGCCACGCGCACGCCGTTCAAAATCTACAACTTCTAATTCCAACATTTTTTACACAGTAGCTTGCCATTGATGCCCAAAAAGTTTTGAGACGATCGAAGAAAATTCCAACGACAAGTTTACGTTTGAATCTGGTGGTTAAGGTGTTTTTTATAGAAAATTCAAGATGGCCGCCTTTTCCCGAGGTCAAAGGTCGACGAAACTCCAAAGGTGATTGTAGACTTACGCTAGGGACATGCGAGTCAAATTTCGTGAAAATCGCTCGAAAAAAAGTTCATTTTTCCATATCGTGTAGAAACGCGAAAAACTCAAAATGGCAGATTTTGGCACAAAATGGCCGCCAAACCGTATGTCGTGTCGCCATCACGTAATGATTTCAAAACTTTCTTTGGATATACCCGACAAAGTTATCTGAGTTTCGTTAGCCGATTCTTAAAAATAAAATCCGAAAAAATTTTTTTAGCCGAGTCAGCACTTTTTTTTGCGACGGTTTTTTGTTTACCACGGCCACATTCCTTTATCGATTTTGTCGTGCGTGACATCGTTTTGTTCAGTGTGGGCCAGGGTATCGCATATTTCAGTTTCAGGCTATTCCGATAAAATATGTGCGAGCTAGCTAAAATGGCGACGGTTGCGAATTCGCCACGCGCACGCGTTTCAAATTCTACAACTTCTAATTCCAACATTTTGTCCACAGTAGCTTGCCATTGATGCCCGAGAAGTTTCAAAAAGATCGATAAAAATCCCTAGGACGAGTTTTCGTTTGTATCCGTCAATAAAGGTGCTTTTTTATGAAAATTCAAGATGGCCGCCCCTTCCCAAGGTCAAAGGTCAACAAAACTTCTTTGGTAGTTGTAGAATCGTGTTTGTGGCATGTGTATGAAATTTCGTGAAAATCGCTTGAACAAAAGTGTAGTTTTCCCATATTGTCAAAAAACACGAAAATCGCCATTTCTCTGAGTTCGCCACAAAATGGCCGCCAAGCCGTAGGTCGTGTGGCCATCCCATAATGATTTCATAACTTCTTTGGGATATCTCCAACACGCGTGTTTTGGTTTCGTAACTGTATTTCAAAATATTTTTTTTTGGCCCCATAAGCGATTTTCGGCCCATTCATTTTTTTTACGGGATCGCTCGCCGTGATGTCATCGACTTCGGGGGGGTGGCGTTCTCTTTGCCGAAAATTCATTTTCAATTTATCCCAGGTGTGTGCCAACTTTGGTGAGTTTTCGGGTATGTGGCGGGGGTCAAAATTAAGCTCAAAGACGCCGTTAGTGTGCAAGAAGAATAATAATAATTAAAGCCGCAAGCGGCGTTGTATGGCCCGCAGACGCACCCCGCCTTCCACGCCCAACTCTACGCACCACCGCTGACCTCAACGCCCTCACAGCCCGCAAATTAAAAGCTAGTCAAGGCTGGATTTGCTAATTATGCTAACAATGCTAACTATGCTAATGTGGCTAAAAGTGCTAGCATTGCAATCAGCATCATCAACTAACTCAGAAAAACACATTACCTAAAATGCTAATTATGCTAACTATGCTGGCTATGCTAATGTGGCTAAAAGTGCTAGCATAGCGATCAGCATCATCAACTGACTCAGAAAAACCCAATACCTAAAATGCTAATTATGCTAACTATGCTAGCTATGCTAATGTCGCTAAAATTGCTAGCATAGCGATCAGCATCATCAACTGACTCAGAAAAACACAATACCTGAAATGCTAATTATTCTAACTATGCTAGTTATGCTAACATAGTTTAAAGTGCTAGCATAGCGATTAGCATCATCAACTGACTCAGAAAAACACATTCCTCCATTGGCGAGAGCTACATGTCATAAGTTGATAAAAAACCCACTTTTTCCAAAATGGCGGCTTTTCTGTTGATTTTATCTCCATAGCAACCATTTTATGTTTTGGTCCCCTCTGGAGGACGAACAGATTGACGTCAGTTTCGGACAAATCGGTAAAAGCAAACTTTTTGTTGTCCTTAGCAACAGTGGTTTTATGCTAACCACGCCCACATTCCTTATATGTCCATATCCAGTGTTTTTCAATGTATTCTGTTTCAGGCATTAATGCATGCATTCAATTTTCACTGTATTGTATTGAAATGCATGGGAGTTATAACAGTGCGCCACTTTGCTAGCTTGCCACGCGCACGCCGTTCAAAATCTACAACTTCTAATTCCAACATTTTTTACACAGTAGCTTGCCATTGATGCCCAAAAAGTTTTGAGACGATCGAAGAAAATTCCAACGACAAGTTTACGTTTGAATCTGGTGGTTAAGGTGTTTTTTATAGAAAATTCAAGATGGCCGCCTTTTCCCGAGGTCAAAGGTCGACGAAACTCCAAAGGTGATTGTAGACTTACGCTAGGGACATGCGAGTCAAATTTCGTGAAAATCGCTCGAAAAAAAGTTCATTTTTCCATATCGTGTAGAAACGCGAAAAACTCAAAATGGCAGATTTTGGCACAAAATGGCCGCCAAACCGTAGGTCGTGTCGCCATCACGTAATGATTTCAAAACTTTCTTTGGATATACCCGACAAAGTTATCTGAGTTTCGTTAGCCGATTCTTAAAAATAAAATCCGAAAAAAATTTTTTTAGCCGAGTCAGCACTTTTTTTTGCGACGGTTTTTTGTTTACCACGGCCACATTCCTTTATCGATTTTGTCGTGCGTGACATCGTTTTGTTCAGTGTGGGCCAGGGTATCGCATATTTCAGTTTCAGGCTGTTCCGATAAAATATGTGCGAGCTAGCTAAAATGGCGACGGTTGCGAATTCGCCACGCGCACGCGTTTCAAATTCTACAACTTCTAATTCCAACATTTTGTCCACAGTAGCTTGCCATTGATGCCCGAGAAGTTTCAAAAAGATCGATAAAAATCCCTAGGACGAGTTTTCGTTTGTATCCGTCAATAAAGGTGCTTTTTTATGAAAATTCAAGATGGCCGCCCCTTCCCAAGGTCAAAGGTCAACAAAACTTCTTTGGTAGTTGTAGAATCGTGTTTGTGGCATGTGTGTGCAATTTCGTGAAAATCGCTTGAACAAAAGTGTAGTTTTCCCATATTGTCAAAAAACACGAAAATCGCCATTTCTCTGAGTTCGCCACAAAATGGCCGCCAAGCCGTAGGTCGTGTGGCCATCCCATAATGATTTCAAAACTTCTTTGGGATATATCCAACACGTGTGTTTTGGTCTCATACCTGTATTTCGAAATATTTTTTTTTGGCCCCATAAGCGATTTTCGGCCCATTCATTTTTTTTACGGGAACGCTCGCCGTGATGTCATCGTCGTGGGGGGGGGGACGTTCTCTTTGCCGAAAATTCATTTTCAATTTATCCCAGGTGTCTGCCAATTTTGGTGAGTTTTCGGGTATGTGGCGGGGGTCAAATTTGAGCTCAAAGTGGAAGAAAGAAAGTAGAAGAAAAATAATAATAATAATAATTAAAGCCGCAAGCGGCGTTGTATGGCCCGCAGACGCACCCCGCCTTCCACGCCCAACTCTACGCACCACCGCTGACCTCAACGCCCTCACAGCCCGCAAATTAAAAGCTAGTCAAGGCTGGATTTGCTAATTATGCTAACAATGCTAACTATGCTAATGTGGCTAAAAGTGCTAGCATTGCAATCAGCATCATCAACTAACTCAGAAAAACACATTACCTAAAATGCTAATTATGCTAACTATGCTGGCTATGCTAATGTGGCTAAAAGTGCTAGCATAGCGATCAGCATCATCAACTGACTCAGAAAAACCCAATACCTAAAATGCTAATTATGCTAACTATGCTAGCTATGCTAATGTCGCTAAAATTGCTAGCATAGCGATCAGCATCATCAACTGACTCAGAAAAACACAATACCTGAAATGCTAATTATTCTAACTATGCTAGTTATGCTAACATAGCTTAAAGTGCTAGCATAGCGATTAGCATCATCAACTGACTCAGAAAAACACATTCCTCCATTGGCGAGAGCTACATGTCATAAGTTGATAAAAAACCCACTTTTTCCAAAATGGCGGCTTTTCTGTTGATTTTATCTCCATAGCAACCATTTTATGTTTTGGTCCCCTCTGGAGGACGAACAGATTGACGTCAGTTTCGGACAAATCGGTAAAAGCAAACTTTTTGTTGTCCTTAGCAACAGTGGTTTTATGCTAACCACGCCCACATTCCTTATATGTCCATATCCAGTGTTTTTCAATGTATTCTGTTTCAGGCATTAATGCATGCATTCAATTTTCACTGTATTGTATTGAAATGCATGGGAGTTATAACAGTGCGCCACTTTGCTAGCTTGCCACGCGCACGCCGTTCAAAATCTACAACTTCTAATTCCAACATTTTTTACACAGTAGCTTGCCATTGATGCCCAAAAAGTTTTGAGACGATCGAAGAAAATTCCAACGACAAGTTTACGTTTGAATCTGGTGGTTAAGGTGTTTTTTATAGAAAATTCAAGATGGCCGCCTTTTCCCGAGGTCAAAGGTCGACGAAACTCCAAAGGTGATTGTAGACTTACGCTAGGGACATGCGAGTCAAATTTCGTGAAAATCGCTCGAAAAAAAGTTCATTTTTCCATATCGTGTAGAAACGCGAAAAACTCAAAATGGCAGATTTTGGCACAAAATGGCCGCCAAACCGTAGGTCGTGTCGCCATCACGTAATGATTTCAAAACTTTCTTTGGATATACCCGACAAAGTTATCTGAGTTTCGTTAGCCGATTCTTAAAAATAAAATCCGAAAAAAATTTTTTTAGCCGAGTCAGCACTTTTTTTTGCGACGGTTTTTTGTTTACCACGGCCACATTCCTTTATCGATTTTGTCGTGCGTGACATCGTTTTGTTCAGTGTGGGCCAGGGTATCGCATATTTCAGTTTCAGGCTGTTCCGATAAAATATGTGCGAGCTAGCTAAAATGGCGACGGTTGCGAATTCGCCACGCGCACGCGTTTCAAATTCTACAACTTCTAATTCCAACATTTTGTCCACAGTAGCTTGCCATTGATGCCCGAGAAGTTTCAAAAAGATCGATAAAAATCCCTAGGACGAGTTTTCGTTTGTATCCGTCAATAAAGGTGCTTTTTTATGAAAATTCAAGATGGCCGCCCCTTCCCAAGGTCAAAGGTCAACAAAACTTCTTTGGTAGTTGTAGAATCGTGTTTGTGGCATGTGTGTGCAATTTCGTGAAAATCGCTTGAACAAAAGTGTAGTTTTCCCATATTGTCAAAAAACACGAAAATCGCCATTTCTCTGAGTTCGCCACAAAATGGCCGCCAAGCCGTAGGTCGTGTGGCCATCCCATAATGATTTCAAAACTTCTTTGGGATATATCCAACACGTGTGTTTTGGTCTCATACCTGTATTTCGAAATATTTTTTTTTGGCCCCATAAGCGATTTTCGGCCCATTCATTTTTTTTACGGGAACGCTCGCCGTGATGTCATCGTCGTGGGGGGGGGGACGTTCTCTTTGCCGAAAATTCATTTTCAATTTATCCCAGGTGTCTGCCAATTTTGGTGAGTTTTCGGGTATGTGGCGGGGGTCAAATTTGAGCTCAAAGTGGAAGAAAGAAAGTAGAAGAAAAATAATAATTAAAGCCGCAAGCGGCGTTGTATGGCCCGCAGACGCACCCCGCCTTCCACGCCAAACTCTACGCACCACCGCTGACCTCACCGCCCTCACAGCCCGCAAATTAAAAGCTAGTCAAGGCTGGATTGTTTAATTATGCTAACAATGCTAACTATGCTAATGTGGCTAAAAGTGCTAGCATTGCAATCAGCATCATCAACTAACTCAGAAAAACACATTATCTAAAATGCTAATTATGCTAACTATGCTAGCTACGCTAATGTGGCTTAAAGTGCTAGCATTGCGATCAGCATCATCAATGGACTCAGAAAAATACATTACCTAAAATGTTAATTATGCTAACTATGCTAGCTATGCTAATGTGGCTAAAAGTGCTAGCATAGCGATCAGCATCATCAACTGACTCAGAAAAACACATTACCTAAAATGCTAATTATGCTTACTATGCTAGTTATGCTAACATAGCTAAAAGTGCTAGCATAGCGATCAGCATCATCAACTGACTCAGAAAAACACATTACCTAAAATGCTAATTATGCTAACAATGCTAGTTATGCTAACATAGCAAAAAGTGCTAGCATAATGATCAGCATCATCAATCGACTCAGTAAAACACATTCCTCCACTGGTGAGAGCTATATGTCATAAGTTGATTAAAAAAAAACACTTTTTCCAAAATGGCGGCTCTTATGTTGATTTTATCTCCATAGCAACCATTTTATGTTTTGGTCCCCTCGGGAGGACGAACAGATTGACGTCAGTTTCGGACAAATCGGTAAAAGTAAACTTTTTGTTGTCCTTAGCAACAGTGGTTTTATACTAACCACGCCCACATTCCTTATATGTCCATATCCAGTGTTTTTCAATGTATTCAGTTTCAGGCATTATTGCATGCATTCAATTTTCACTGTATTCCATTGAAATGCATGGGAGTTACAACACTGCGCCACTTTGCTAGCTCGCCACGCACACGCCATTCAAAATCTACAACTTCTAATTCCAACATTTTTTCCACAGTAGCTTGCCATTGATGCCCAAAAAGTTTCGAGACAATCGATGAAAATTCCAACGACAAGTTTACGTTTGAATCTGGTGGTAAAGGTGTTTTTTATAGAAAATTCAAGATGGCCGCCTTTTCCCGAGGTCAAAGGTCGATGAAACTCCAGAGGTGATTGTAGACTTACGCTAGGGACATGCGCGTCAAATTTCGTGAAAATCGCTCGAAAAAAAGTTTATTTTTCCATATTGTGTAAAAACGCGAAAAACTCAAAATGGCCGATTTTGGCACAAAATGGCCACCAAACCGTAGGTCGTGTCGCCATCACGTAATGATTTCAAAACTTTATTTGGATATACCCAACAAAGTTATCTGGGTTTCGTTAGCCGATTCTTAAAAATAAAATCCGAAATTTTTTTTTTTAGCCGAGTCAGCACTTTTTTTTGCGATCGTTTTTTGTTTACCACGGCCGCATTCCTTTATGGATTTTGTCGTATGTGACATCATTTTGTTCAGTGTGGGTCAGGGAATCGCATATTTCAGTTTCAGGCTATTCCGATAAAATATGTGCGAGATAGCTAAAATGGCGACGGTTGCGAATTCGCCACGCGCACGCGTTTCAAATTCTACAACTTCTAATTCCAACATTTTGTCGACAGTAGCTTGCCATTGATGCCCGAGAAGTTTCAAAAAGATGGATAAAAATCCCTAGGACGAGTTTTCGTTTGTATCCGTTACTAAAGGTGCTTTTTTTTGAAAATCCAAGATGGCCGCCCCTTGCCAAGGTCAAAGGTCAACAAAACATCTTTGGTTATTGTAGAATCATGGTCTTGGCATGTGTGTGCAATTTCGTGAAAATCGCTTAAACAAAAGTGTCGTTTTCCCATATTGTCAAAAAACACGAAAATCGCCATTTCACTGAGTTCGCCACAAAATGGCCGCCAAGCCGTAGGTCGTGTGGCCATCCCATAATGATTTCATAACTTCTTTGGGATATCTTCAACACGCGTGTTTTGGTTTCATATCTGTATTTCAAAATATTTTTTTTTGGCCCCATAAGCGATTTTCGGCCCATTCATTTTTTTTACGGGAACGCTCGCCGTGATGTCATCGACGTGGGGGGGGTGATGTTCTCTTTGCCGAAAATTCATTTTCAATTTATCCCAGATGTGTGCCAATTTTGGTGAGTTTTCGGGTATGTGGCGGGGGTCAAATTTTCGATCAACGGATCCGTTAGAAAGAAGAAGAAAAAGAATTAAAGCCGCAAGCGGCGTTGTATGGCCCGCAGACGCAACCCGCCTTCCACGCCCAACTCTACGCACCACCGCTGCCCTTACAGCCCGCAAATTAAAAGCTAGTCAAAGCTGTATTTGCTAATTATGCTAACAATGCTAACTATGCTAAAGTGGCTAAAAGTGCTAGCATTGCGATCAGCATCATCAACTGACTCAGAAAAACACATTACCTAAAATGCTAATTATGCTAACTATGCTAGCTATGCTAATGTGGCTAAAAGTGCTACCATAGCAATCAGCATCATCAACTGACTGAGAAAAACACATTATCTAAAATGCTAATTATGCTAACTATGCTAGCTATGCTAATGTGGCTGAAAGTTCTAGCATTGTGATCAGCATCATCAATTGACTCAGAAAAACACATTCCTCCATTGGTGAGAGCTATATGTCATAAGTTGATAAAAAACCCACTTTTTCCAAAATGGCGGCTTTTCTGTTGATTTTATCTCCATAGCAACCATTTTATGTTTTGGTCCCCTCGGGATGACGAACAGATTGACGTCAGTTTCGGACAAATCGGTAAAAGTAAACTTTTTGTTGTCCTTAGCAACAGTGGTTTTATGCTAACCACGCCCACATTCCTTATATGTCCATATCCAGTGTTTTTCAATGTATTCAGTTTCAGGCATTAATGCATGCATTCAATTTTCACTGTATTGTATTGAAATGCATGGGAGTTATAACAGTGCGCCACTTTGCTAGCTTGCCACGCGCACGCCGTTCAAAATCTACAACTTCTAATTCCAACATTTTTTACACAGTAGCTTGCCATTGATGCCCAAAAAGTTTTGAGACGATCGAAGAAAATTCCAACGACAAGTTTACGTTTGAATCAGGTGGTTAAGGTGTTTTTTATAGAAAATTCAAGATGGCCGCCTTTTCCCGAGGTCAAAGGTCGACAAAACTCCAGAGGTGATTGAAGACTTATGCTAGGGACATGCGAGTACAATTTCGTGAAAATCGCTCGAAAAAAAGTTCATTTTTCCATATTGTGTAAAAACGCGAAAAACTCAAAATGGCGGATTTTGGCACAAAATGGCCGCCAAACGGTCGGTCGTGTCGCCATCACATAATGATTTCAAAACTTTGTTTGGATATACCCGACAAAGTTATCTGGGTTTCGCTAGCCGATTCATAAAAAAAAAAATCCGAAATTTTTTTTTTTAGCCGAGTCAGCACTTTTTTTTGCGACCGTTTTTTGATTACCACGGCCACATTCCTTTATCGATTTTGTCGTATGTGACATCGTTTTGTTCAGTGTGGGCCAGGTTATCGCATATTTCAGTTTCAGGCTATTTCGATAAAATATGTGCGAGCTAGCTAAAATGGCGACGGTTGCGAATTCGCCACGCGCACGTGTTTCAAATTCTACAACTTCTAATTCCAACATTTTGTCCACAGTAGCTTGCCATTGATGCCCGAGAAATTTCAAAAAGATCGATAAAAATCCCTAGGACGAGTTTTCGTTTGTATCCGTTACTAAAGGTGCTTTTTTTTGAAAATTCAAGATGGCCGCCCCTTGCCAAGGTCAAAGGTCAACGAAACTTCTTTGGTTATTGTAGAATCATGGTCTTGGTATGTGTGTGCAATTTCGTGAAAATCGCTTAAACAAAAGTCTCGTTTTCCCATATTGTCAAAAAACACGAAATTCGCCATTTTTCTGAGTTTGCCACAAAATGGCCGACAAGCCGTAAGTCGTGTGGCCATCCCATAATGATTTCATAACTTCTTTGGGATATCCCCAACACGCGTGTTTTGGTTTCGTAACAGTATTTCAAAATATTTTTTTTTGGCCCCATAAGCGATTTTCGGCCCATTCATTTTTTTTACGGGATCGCTCGCCGTGATGTCATCGACTTCGGGGGGGTGGCGTTCTCTTTGCCGAAAATTCATTTTCAATTTATCCCAGGTGTGTGCCAATTTTGGTGAGTTTTCGGGTATGTGGCGGGGGTCAAAATTAAGCTCAAAGACGCCGTTAGAGGACGAGAAGAATAATAATTAAAGCCGCAAGCGGCGTTGTATGGCCCGCAGACGCAACCCGCCTCCACGCCCAACTCTACGCACCACCGCTGACCTCACCGCCCTCACAGCCCGCAAATTAAAAGCTAGTCAAGGCTGGATTTGCTAATTATGCTAACTATGCTAACTATGCTAATGTGGCTAAAAGTGCTAGCATAGCGATCAGCATCATCAACTGACACAGAAAAACACATCACCTAAAATGCTAATTATGCTAACTATGCTAGCAATGCTAATGTGGCTAAAAGTGCTAGCATAGCGATCAGCATCATCAACTGACTCAGAAAAACACATTACCTAAAATGCTAATTATGCTAACTATGCTAGCTATGCTAATGTGGCTAAAAGTGCTAGCATTGCAATCAGCATCATCAACTGTCTCAGAAAAACACATTACCTAAAATGCTAATTATGCTAACTATGCTAGCTATGCTAATGTGGCTAAAAGTGCTAGCATAGCGATCAGCATCATCAACTGACTCAGAAAAACACATTACCTAAAATGCTAATTATGCTAACTATAATAGCTATGCTAATGTAGCTTAAAGTGCTAGCATAGCGATCAGCATCATCAACTGACTCAGAAAACACATTACCTAAAATGCTAATTATGCTAACTATGCTAGCTATGCTAATGTGGCTAAAATTGCTAGCATAGCGATCAGCATCATTAACTGACTCAGAAAAACACATTACCTAAAATGCTAATTATGCTAACTATGCTAGCTATGCTAATGTGGCTAAAAGTGCTAGCATAGCAATCAGCATCATCAACTGACTCAGAAAAACACATTCCTCCATTGGTGAGAGCTATATGCCATAAGTTGATAAAAAAACCCACTTTTTCCAAAATGGCGGCTTTTTTGTTGATCTTATCTCCATAGCAACCATTTTATGTTTTGTTCCCCTTGAGAAGACGAACAGATTGACGTCAGTTTCGGACAAATCGGTAAAAGTAAACTTTTTGTCGTCCTTAGCAACAGTGGTTTTATGCTAACCACGCCCACATTCCTTATATGTCCAGAACCAGTGTTTTTCAATGTATTCAGTTTCAGGCATGAATGCATGCATTCAATTTTCACTGTATTGTATTGAAATGCATGGGAGTTATAACAGTGCGCCACTTTGCTAGCTTGCCACGCGCACGCCGTTCAAAATCTACAACTTCTAATTCCAACATTTTTTCCACAGTAGCTTGCCATTGATGCCCAAAAAGTTTCGAGACGATCGCTGAAAATTCCAACGACAAGTTTACGTTTGAATCTGGTGGTAAAGGTGTTTTTTATAGAAAATTCAAGATGGCCGCCTTTTCCCGAGGTCAGAGGTCAACGAAACTCCAGACGTGATTGTAGACTTACGCTAGGGACATGCGCGTCAAATTTCGTGAAAATCGCTCGAAAAAAAGTTCATTTTTCCATATTGTGTAAAAACGCGAAAAACTCAAAATGGCAGATTTTGGCACAAAATGGCCGCCAAACCGTAGGTCGTGTCGCCATCACAAAATGATTTCAAAACTTTCTTTGGATATACCCGACAAAGTTATCTGGGTTTCGTTAGCCGATTCTTAAAAATAAAATCCCCCAAAAAATTTTTTTGACGAGTCAGCACTTTTTTTTGCGATCGTTTTTTGTTTACCACGGCCGCATTCCTGTATGGATTTTGTCGTATGTGACATCATTTTGTTCAGTGTGGGCCAGGGTATCGCATATTTCAGTTTCAGGCTATTCCGATAAAATATGTGCGAGCTAGCTAAAATGGCGACGGTTGCGAATTCGCCACCCGCACGGGTTTCAAATTCTACAACTTCTAATTCCAACATTTTGTCCACAGTAGCTTGCCATTGATGCCCGAGAAGTTTCAAAAAGATCGATAAAAATCCCTAGGACGAGTTTTTGTTTGTATCTGTTACTAAAGGTGCTTTTTTTTGAAAATCCAAGATGGCCGCCCCTTGCCAAGGTCAAAGGTCAACAAAACTTCTTTGGTTATTGTAGAATCATGGTCTCGGCATATGTGTGCAATTTCGTGAAAATCGCTTGAACAAAAGTGTCGTTTTCCCATAATGTCAAAAAACACGAAAATCGCCATTTCTCTGAGTTCGCCACAAAATGGCCGCCAAGACGTAAGTCGTGTGGCCATCCCATAATGATTTTATAACTTCTTTGGGATATCTCCAACACGCGTGTTTTGGTTTCGTAACTGTATTTCAAAATATTTTTTTTTGGCCCCATAAGCGATTTTCGGCCCATTCATTTTTTTTACGGGAACGCTCGCCGTGATGTCATTGTCGTGGGGGGGGTGACGTTCTCTTTGCCGAAAATTCATTTTCAATTTATCCCAGGTGTGTGCCAATTTTGGTGAGTTTTCGGGTATGTGGCGGGGGTCAAATTTGCGATCTACGGATCCGTTAGAAACGGGAAGAATAATAATAATAATTAAAGCCGCAAGCGGCGTTGTATGGCCCGCAGACGCAACCCGCCTTCCACGCCTTCCACGCCCAACTCTACGCACCACCGCCCTCACCGCCCTCACCGCCCACTTTTGATGAAGGCTAGTCAAAACTGCATATGCTAATTATGCTAACTATGTTAGCTATGCTAATGTGGCTAATAGTGCTAGCATAGGGATCAGCATCATCAACTGACTCAGAAAAACACATTACGTAAAATGCTAAATATGCTAACTATGCTAGCTATGCTAATGTGGCTAAAAGTGCTAGCATAGCGATCAGCATCATCAACTGACTCAGAAAAACACATTACCTAAAATGCTAATTGTGCTAACTATGCTAGCTATGCTAATGTGGCTAAAAGTGCTAGCATAGCGATCAGCATCATCAACTGACTCAGAAAAACACATTCCTCCACTGGTGAGAGCTATAAGCCATAAGTTGATAAAAAACCCACTTTTTCCAAAATGGCGGCTTTTTTGTTTATTTTATCTCCATAGCAACCATTTTATGTTTTGGTCCCCTTGAGAAGACGAACAGATTGACGTCAGTTTTGGACAAATCGGTAAAAGTAAACTTTTTGTCGTCCTTAGCAACAGTGGTTTTATGCTAACCACGCCCACATTCCTTATATGTCCATATCCAGTGTTTTTCAATGTATTCAGTTTCAGGCATTAATGCATGCATTCAATTTTCACTGTTTAGTATTGAAATGCATGGGAGTTATAACAGTGCGCCACTTTGCTAGCTTGCCACGCGCACGCCGTTCAAAATCTACAACTTCTAATTCCAACATTTTTTCCACAGTAGCTTGCCATTGATGCCCAAAAAGTTTCGAGACGATCGATAAAAATTCCAACGACAAGTTTACGTTTGAATCCAGTGGCAAAGGTATTTTTTATAGAAAATTCAAGATGGCCGCCTTTTCCCGAGGTCAAAGGTCGACGAAACTCCAGAGGTAATTGTAGACTTATGCTACGGACATGCGAGTCAAATTTCGTGAAAATCGCTCAAAAAAAAGTTCCTTTTTCCATATTGTGTAAAAACGCGAATAACTCAAAATGGCCGATTTTGGCACAAAATGGCCGCCAAACGGTAGGTCGTGTCGCCATCACGTAATGATTTCAAAACTTTGTCTGGATTTACCCGACAAAGGTATCTGGGTTTCGTTAGTCGATTCTTTAAAAAAAAATCCGAATTTGTTTTTTTTTGCCGAGTCAGCACTTTTTTTTGCGATCGTTTTTTGATTACCACGGCCACATTCCTTTATCGATTTTGTTGTATGTGACATCGTTTTGTTCAGTGTGGGCCAGGGTATCGCATATTTCAGTTTCAGGCTATTCCGATAAAATATGTGCGAGCTAGCTAAAATGGCGACGGTTGCGAATTCGCCACGCGCACGCATTTCAAATTCTACAACTTCTAATTCCAACATTTTGTCCACAGTAGCTTGCCATTGATGCCCGTGAAGTTTCAAAAAGATCGATAAAAATCCCTAGGACGAGTTTTCGTTTGTATCCGTTACTAAAGGTGCTTTTTTTTGAAAGTTCAAGATGGCCGCCCCTTCCCAAGGTCAAAGGTCAACAAAAATTCTTTGGTAGTTGTAGAATCGTGTTTGTGGCATGTGTATGAAATTTCGTGAAAATCGCTTGAACAAAAGTGTCATTTTCCCCTATTGTCAAAAAACACGAAAATCGCCATTTCTCTGAGTTCGCCACAAAATGGCCGCCAAGCCGCAGGTCGTGTGGCCATCCCATAATAATTTCATAACTTCTTTGGGATATCTCCAACACGCCTTTTTTGGTTTCGTAACTGTATTTTGAAATATTTTTTTTTGGCCCCATAAGCGATTTTCGGCCCATTCATTTTTTTGACGGGATTGCTCGCCGTGATGTCATCATCGTGGGGGGGGTGACGTTTTCTTTGCCGAAAATTCATTTTCAATTTATCCTAGGTGTGTGCCAATTTTGGTGAGTTTTCGGGTATGTGGTGGGGGTCAAATTTTGGCTCAAAGTGGAAGAAAGAAAGAAGAAGAATAATAATGAAACGAAGCAGAAACAATATAGAAGTTTTTGCAGTCAGGTGGCCTATGTATTTCAATGCGGCCTGTCTTTTACTATAGGCTGGGCATGTCTTTTTGGCTTTAAACCCGTCTTTTGAGGGCTTTTTGGGGCTTTTTTGTGTTTTTGTCGTCATTTTTGCGACTACAATTTTGTCGTTTGCGCGGGGGTGTTGTGCGTGTGTGTGTTTATTTTTGTTCCGTTACACAATTGTCGTGCCGTTGTGTGCTTTGGGCGACTTTTGACCCCATTTTTTGGCGTTTTGACGCGTTTTTTCGACGTTTTGGACTTTTTGAGTGTTCGACCCTCGTACCAGTTACAATATGGTCCTTGCAGTCTATGACTGCTGCGGGCCATAATAATAATGAAACGAAGCAGAAACAATATAGAAGTTTTTGCGGTTAGGATTTCCCATGTATTTCAATGCGGCCTGTCTTTTGCTATAGGCTGGGCATGTCTTTTTGGCTTTAAACCCGTCTTTTGAGGGCTTTTTTGGGCATTTTTGTGTTTTTGTCGTCATTTTTGCGACTACAATTTTTACGTTTTTGCGTTGGTGTTGTGCGTGTGTGTGTGTATTTTTGTTGCGTTACACAATTGTCGTGTCGTTGTGTGCTTTGGGCGACTTTTGACCCCATTTTTAGGCGTTTTGACGCGTTTTTTTGACGTTTTGGACTTTTTGAGTGTTCGACCCTCGTACCAGTTACAATATGGTCCTTGCACTCTGTGAGTGCTGCGGGCCATAATAAAAAAACATTCGAAAAACAATATAGAAGTTTTTGCAGTCAGGTGGCCTATGTATTTCAATGCGGCCTGTCTTTTACTATAGGCTGGGCATGTCTTTTTGGCTTTAAACCCGTTCTTTGAGGGCTTTTTGGGGCTTTTTTGGTTTTTTGTCGTCATTTTTGCGACTACAATTTTGACGTTTGTGCGTTGGTGTTGTGCGTGTGTGTGTGTATTTTTGTTGTGTTACACAATTGTCGTGTCATTTTGTGCTTTGGGCGACTTTTGACCCCATTTTTTGGCGTTTTGACGCGTTTTTTTGACGTTTTGGACTTTTTGAGTGTTCGACCCTCGTACCAGTTACAATATGGTCCTTGCAGTCTATGACTGCTGCGGGCCATAATAATGAAACGAAGCAGAAACAATATAGAAGTTTTTGCAGTCAGGTGGCCTATGTATTTCAATGCGGCCTGTCTTTTACTATAGGCTGGGCATGTCTTTTTGGCTTTAAACCCGTCTTTTGAGGGCTTTTTGGGGCTTTTTGGGGTTTTTGTCGTCATTTTTGCGACTACAATTTTTACGTTTTTGCGTTGGTGTTGTGCGTGTGTGTGTGTATTTTTGTTGCGTTACACAATTGTCGAGTCGTTTTGTGCTTTGGGCGACTTTTGACCCCATTTTTTGGCGTTTTGACGCGTTTTTTTGACGTTTTGGACTTTTTGAGTGTTCGACCCTCGTAGCAGTTACAATATGGTCCTTGCAGTCTATGACTGCTGCGGGCCATAATAATAATAATAATGAAACAAAGCAGAAACAATATAGAAGTTTTTGCAGTCAGGTGGCCTATGTATTTCAATGCGGCCTGTCTTTTACTATAGGCTGGGCATGTCTGTTTGGCTTTAAACCCGTCTTTTGAGGGCTTTTTGGGGCTTTTTTGTGTTTTTGTCGTCATTTTTGCGACTACAATTTTAACGTTTGTGCGATGGTGTTGTGCGTGTGTGTGTGTATTTTTGTTGCGTTACACAATTGTCGTGTCGTTTTGTGCTTTGGGCGACTTTTGACCCCATTTTTTGGCGTTTTGACGCGTTTTTTTGACGTTTTGGACTTTTTGAGTGTTCGACCCTCGTACCAGTTACAATATGGTCCTTGCACTCTGTGAGTGCTGCGGGCCATAATAATAATAATGAAACAAAGCAGAAACAATATAGAAGTTTTTGCAGTCAGGTGGCCTATGTATTTCAATGCGGCCTGTCTTTTACTATAGGCTGGGCATGTCTGTTTGGCTTTAAACCCGTCTTTTGAGGGCTTTTTGGGGCTTTTTTGTGTTTTTGTCGTCATTTTTGCGACTACAATTTTAACGTTTGTGCGATGGTGTTGTGCGTGTGTGTGTGTATTTTTGTTGCGTTACACAATTGTCGTGTCGTTTTGTGCTTTGGGCGACTTTTGACCCCATTTTTTGGCGTTTTGACGCGTTTTTTTGACGTTTTGGACTTTTTGAGTGTTCGACCCTCGTACCAGTTACAATATGGTCCTTGCACTCTGTGAGTGCTGCGGGCCATAATAATGAAACGAAGCAGAAACAATATAGAAGTTTTTGCAGTCAGGTGGCCTATGTATTTCAATGCGGCCTGTCTTTTACTATAGGTTGGGCATGTCTGTTTGGCTTTAAACCCGTCTTTTGAGGGCTTTTTGGGGCTTTTTTGTGTTTTTGTCGTCATTTTTGCGACTACAATTTTAACGTTTGTGCGATGGTGTTGTGCGTGTGTGTGTGTATTTTTGTTGCGTTACACAATTGTCGTGTCGTTTTGTGCTTTGGGCGACTTTTGACCCCATTTTTTGGCGTTTTGACGCGTTTTTTTGACGTTTTGGACTTTTTGAGTGTTCGACCCTCGTACCAGTTACAATATGGTCCTTGCACTCTGTGAGTGCTGCGGGCCATAATAATGAAACGAAGCAGAAACAATATAGAAGTTTTTGCAGTCAGGTGGCCTATGTATTTCAATGCGGCCTGTCTTTTACTATAGGCTGGGCATGTCTTTTGGGCTTTATACCTGTCTTTTGAGGGCTTTTTGGGGCTTTTTTGTGCTTTTGTCGTCATTTTTGCGACTACAATTTTTACGTTTTTGCGTTGGTGTTGTGCGTGTGTGTGTGTATTTTTGTTGCGTTACACAATTGTCGTGTCGTTGTGTGCTTTGGGCGACTTTTGACCCCATTTTTTGGCGTTTTGACGCGTTTTTTTGACGTTTTGGACCTTTTTGAGTGTTCGACCCTTGTACCAGTTACAATATGGTCCTTGCAGTCTATGACTGCTGCGGGCCATAATAATAATAATGAAACGAAGCAGAAACAATATAGAAGTTTTTGCAGTCAGGTGGCCTATGTATTTCAATGCGGCCTGTCTTTTACTATAGGCTGGGCATGTCTTTTTGGCTTTAAACCCGTCTTTTGAGGGCTTTTTGGGGCTTTTTTGGGTTTTTGTCGTCATTTTTGCGACTACAATTTTGACGTTTGTGCGTTGGTATTGTGCGTGTGTGTGTGTATTTTTGTTGCGTTACACAATTGTCGTGTCGTTTTGTGCTTTGGGCGACTTTTGACCCCATTTTTTGGCGTTTTGACGCGTTTTTTTGACGTTTTGGACTTTTTGAGTGTTCGACCCTCGTACCAGTTACAATATGGTCCTTGCAGTCTATGACTGCTGCGGGCCATAATAATAATGAAACGAAGCAGAAACAATATAGAAGTTTTTGCAGTCAGGTGGCCTATGTATTTCAATGCGGCCTGTCTTTTACTATAGGCTGGGCATGTCTTTTGGGCTTTATACCTGTCTTTTGAGGGCTTTTTGGGGCTTTTTTGTGCTTTTGTCGTCATTTTTGCGACTACAATTTTTACGTTTTTGCGTTGGTGTTGTGCGTGTGTGTGTGTATTTTTGTTGCGTTACACAATTGTCGTGTCGTTGTGTGCTTTGGGCGACTTTTGACCCCATTTTTTGGCGTTTTGACGCGTTTTTTTGACGTTTTGGACCTTTTTGAGTGTTCGACCCTCGTACCAGTTACAATATGGTCCTTGCAGTCTATGACTGCTGCGGGCCATAATAATAATAATAATAATAATGAAACGAAGCAGAAACAATATAGAAGTTTTTGCGGTTAGGATTTCCCATGTATTTCAATGCGGCCTGTCTTTTACTATAGGCTGGGCATGTCTTTTTGGCTTTAAACCCGTCTTTTGAGGGCTTTTTTGGGCATTTTTGTGTTTTTGTCGTCATTTTTGCGACTACAATTTTTACGTTTTTGCGTTGGTGTTGTGCGTGTGTGTGTGTATTTTTGTTGCGTTACACAATTGTCGTGTCGTTGTGTGCTTTGGGCGACTTTTGACCCCATTTTTAGGCGTTTTGACGCGTTTTTTTGACGTTTTGGACTTTTTGAGTGTTCGACCCTCGTACCAGTTACAATATGGTCCTTGCACTCTGTGAGTGCTGCGGGCCATAATGAAACGAAGCAGAAACAATATAGAAGTTTTTGCAGTCAGGTGGCCTATGTATTTCAATGCGGCCTGTCTTTTACTATAGGCTGGGCATGTCTTTTTGGCTTTAAACCCGTTCTTTGAGGGCTTTTTGGGGCTTTTTTGTGTTTTTGTCGTAATTTTTGCGACTACAAATTTGTCGTTTGTGTGGGGGTGTTGTGCGTGTGTGTGTGTATTTTTGTTGCGTTACACAATTGTCGTCTCGTTGTGTGCTTTGGGCGACTTTTGACCCCATTTTTTGGCGTTTTGACGCGTTTTTTTGACGTTTTGGACTTTTTGAGTGTTCGACCCTCGTACCAGTTACAATATGGTCCTTGCAGTCTATGACTGCTGCGGGCCATAATTACAAAAATGATCTGGTCCTTACAGTCCAGGACTGCTGCAGGACAGAACTATTCCTGTTTGTTTCGTTTAAGGTGATGCTAAACTAAATGTAGTCCTGGAATAATTTGCAAAATATGCGACAAATGACGTGAAGAGGTTAAACTAGAGCTGGGGAACAACTCAAGCTTTTTGTGGAAAAATCTTTGTCCCACACTGTTTCCACATGCAGGAATGCAGAAATGCCTATTTAAATAGCAGTGAGGGCTTTCTTTCTTTGCATAAATACACAGAGCATTTTATTTCTGTAGACTTAAAAATACTTATCATGCAGAATGTATAGGTACCTTTTTTAGTCTTAAAGAGCGAATGATCTTTCTGCAACAAAAAAGTGAACATTTTGTTAATAATCCAGGATTTTAATCACATTGTGAAGCAACAAAGAATGAAACAGAACTCACTTTGGTTTCTGTTTGGAGGAACGTCTCAAAATAAACACACAAACTATAGTGAGCAGGACGCACAGAGCACCAGCACCAGCTGCGACATAAATGTATATATGAAGGTTTTTGGGCTTCTCTGTGGAAAGAAGGAAACATTTCTGATTAAAGTGTTGTTTCAAAAATCACTTCTGCAAAAATAATGACTATTTCATAGAAAAAACAGGTGTTCTCATCTGTCGGGACACACAATAAGTCGCTCCTTAGCTTTTGCTAAAAGGCTGCACAGCAGAGAAATAATAGACGGGTGTCGCTCGCTTTGCAATAAATACGTTCAAAATATTTTATTATCAAAATTTACTTGGCTTTAAAGGAAAAGTGTGAAGTGCCCTTTATTTATTTATTTATTTTGACAAGAAAATTTGATCTATTTATGCATAAAATAAAATACTTCAACTTCTTCATGTCTCAGAAGCTTTAAATTAAATTGAACTGAACTTCAGAACAAATTCACCCAATAATGAAATTGGTTTCAGAAGAACCCAAACACATTCAGACAGCAGAAAGACACAGGTAGAGTTTGATCAAGTAAAACTTCCTTTCATTTACTGAGATAAAGGATCAAATTCTGTTGCCCATCAGGACAAGAACTTCTCTCAGCCAAAAGAGAAAAAAATCAGTTTTATGACAGTTTTTGTTCAGCTGCTCTGTTAACTTTACCAAATCTAGGTTTTTAATTCTGCCTTAACCCTTTGTGCTGTCTTAGATGACCCGATCCTTACATTGACGCCCACCCCAAAGCAGCTGTCAAGCCTTGAGGTGGAAATCTTAGGCTTGTCTTTCAACCCCCACACACACCCACATGATGCAGTTTAACCCTTGTGCTATCTTAAATGACCCCAGCCTTACATTGATGTGTTCTCCCTACCATGACAAAGGTGGATAAAGGTGGAAAGATTTCATGTAATCCATGGACACCAGTGAAGATCACAAATCATTGAAGAAAAAAGGTTCAGCGCACTGTCTAGTGGGTATAGATGACCCAACTCCCAATGCTAAAGCACCTAGGATAGCACAAGGTTTAAAATGATTCCTGTAAAATAGATGAACTAATTAATCGTTCTTCACACAGAAAGCAGAGGCTCTGCATTTGCCACGTCACCAACCGCTTACGCTGCAAACCTAAAAGAGAATGTTTGCTTAAGTATTTTGTTTAACAGTTAATACACTTGTACAGTGCCTCCAAAAGAAATGTATGGGGGGGGGGGATGTATGGAAGCATTTTTGTTGGATAATTAAAGATAGAAGTCAACACCAGAAATGCTTTTTCCTTTTCAAAATAAAGCTGCACTTGTTGACTCATTTATAACGAAATCCGCCAGCAGCAATCCGCCATAAGGCTTTTTTCTTTTTCTTATTCAACCCCGCTCATTCTGTCACTTAATTAAAATGATAAAGAAAATTGTATTTGACATTTTATTATGGAAAAGTTCTCTAGTCAATTTGTAGCAAAATTCAATTAGAAATATCTCATTAGACAATTAAAATCAATTAACAGAAATGCTTTTTTATTTTTAAAATGTAACTGCATCAATTGACTTAAAAATAACATTGAAAAACAACTATGCACACACACATTCACACACTGATGGCGGCATGGCTGCTGAACACTGGCACCAACCTACAACCAGAGGCAATGTGGGGTTCAGCGTCTTGTCCGAAGACACTAAGGCCGCCTTTACACTGCATGGTTCAAGTGACCCAATTCCGATTTTTTCCTCTCACGTGGCACAGATCGGATATGACCGGTGAAAGTGTAAGCAGGACAAAAGCGCATAGATTCCGTTTTTCTCAGATCGGATACAGGCCTCTCTCATATTATGTGGAAATAAATCGGAAACGAATCGGATACGTGCATTTGCGTGTGCCATGTAAGCAGACGAATCGGATATTCCCAAGTAAATGCGAGTCGTACGTCAGTGACATCAACTCAGGACACCACCAACTGAGATCACATGACTCGTTAAAGTGCTTTTTTGCGCTGATTTTGCTGTCAGCGTGTTACCTTTCAGCCTCAGGCTTCAGACCGTAGTTATGTTATGTCCGGTCCGGACGCAAACGGTAACTAATGAAGCGGGACACCGTTGCTATGGAACAGGCTAGAAGCCGTTTATTTCTTTGGGGGGCGTGTATGATGGGGACCGTGTGTGTGTGAGAGCGCGCGTGCTTGCGTGTGTGTCTGTGTGTAAGGAGAGAGGGGGGGTGTGAGCGCGGAGCGGGGGAGTGTCAGAGAACCGTAAATTAAAAATAAGGTGTCTCCCCTAAAAGTTTTGGAGTCTTTCTTAACCCACTCTGGAGGCTGAGGGTTCAGAACGGAAAAGAGAACCCCGAGGAAATCTCCCATGCGTTTCTGACCACGGTCGGAATAGAGAAGTCATCGCGGAGGAAAGGTTCAACACTTGGATCAAACTGTTAGTACAGCACGTCTGCCAACACTTCCTCATTCAAAACTCAGAGAGAGCACATAAGACGGCCGAGCAGCCCCCCTTTTTCCTCTCCCCTCTGGAGCGCCCAAGGCAACGCCTCCTTCCGTCACCGCCTTGCCTCCATGGCAACCGCAGTCACACAAAAGACCGAAAGAGGTCCGCGGAATGCGGAAATGCTGCTACGTTGTCCTCAGAACGTCTACGTTTGATAGTTTCAGCATTATATAGTGTAAATGCAAAAATCAGATACGGGTCACTTTTAAAAGATGATGTAAGCGGGTCGTCTAAAAAAATATAGTCAGAAAATCGGATATGAGCATCTAGACCTGCAGTGTAAATGCGGCCTTTGACACATGGATGCTCAAGGCAGAAATCGAACCTGCAATCTTCTGATCAAAAAAAAAAAAAGGGGGGGGTGACCGCCTTGGCTGTGCACCACAGCCACCCCAGCAACAGAAATAAGATTTGTTAGAAAATGTTCTTTAATCTTTTTGTTGCATCCTTTTGTGTGCAGTTGTTGCTGCTTTGGTGACAAAGCCTCTTCAGGTGCTCTTGAACTTTGTTGTTGTTTCTGTACAGACTGTAGACTTAATAAAACATTGCTTTTACTTAATGAAACTGAAAAGCACCCATCTTGATTAAAAGGTTGGTTATGGTGTTAGCCATGGTTGTGGTCGTTTCACAGGTGTCAGAGCTGATGGGGGCGTGTTCAGCTTCATCCTGGAAGCTGCTGGAGTTTTGTGCAGGTTTCCGTTATCTAAACTTTAAAGACAAACTGTTGTTCTCTATTGTTTCCTATCATTTGTCTGCGCAGCTCCCTAACTGATTAAAAAAAACACAGAGTTTCGGAATGAAAACATTTTTACATTTATTGTTCATTTATAGCAGTGAAACTGGAAGCAAATCAGATTAGAGGACTTATAAATTGTTCGAATATTTTAGTAAACAAAGGGGGGTGGATTCAAACTCCTATGATATTCTTTCATACCATCTCATGGTTACCAGCCATCATGTAAAGAACATTTATTTTCCATCATTTTTAAAGCTGTCATGGTCTGGTCAGTCTCCTCCCCCTCCATCTCAGTTCCACTCCGAACCACCTCCAGCTGTTGCCACTTAACCTCATCAGCCCTGCTGTTTAAAAGGAGACTCAACCCCATCATTCAACGCCAGATCGTTGTCCTCTATGGTGACTACCCTGGTCTCACGTCTAGGTTTGTTCTGCCGTTATCCTGTTCTCGTTCCTGCCCTAACGTTGTTCTCCTGCTACAGGAAGATCTCATCACGAGCGACACCAGCCATCTCTGAACCATCGCCATCTCAAGCAGAAAACTCTCGGAGAGGGATCCAATTAAAAACTCTTTTTACCTGTTACTCGCCGGCCTTGTTTATGGGTTTCAGCACCTGGGTCCGCCACGTACCGGGAATCATGACAGAACGATCTGGCCTCACCCCGGACCCAGCTGACCCGGAGGGGCTCCGTTTCGCCATGAGTCAACATGGCATCGCCCTGGGCCGACAAGCTGACGCTCTGTCACAGATTTCTACCGCCCAGCAGGAACTGTTTCGACGGTTAGACGGGCTCACGCAATCGCTAAGGGACGTTACCGAGCGGATGGCTACTCCTGCCGCCGCGGCTACACTTCCGGCTCCCAGCAGCCTCGTCACTTCCGCTTCCGAGTCGTCTCCGGAAAACTTCCGCCTTCAGCCTGAGCCTTTTTACGGCGATGTGGAAGCCTGTGGCGGTTTTCTGCTTCAATGCAGACTCATATTCCAACAAGCCCCAAGGTACTACCATTCTGACCTTAGTAGAATAACACTCATCATTAATTCTCTCCGCAATAAGGCTTTACAATGGGCCCAGGCGTTCCTGGCGGCCAACCCCATCTCCCATATTACCTATGAACACTTCATTGGAGAATTCCAGCTGGTTTTTGATTTACCAAAGAAACAGGAGGAGGCCACACGTAAGCTCTTGGCTCTCAAACAACGCAACCGTCATGTAACAGACCATGTCATTGACTTCAGGATCCTGGCGGTGGAAGCAGGGTGGTCTGACCCCGCTCTAAAAGGGGTTTTCTACCAATCCCTCAACGAGAACATCAAGGACCACTTAAGTACTCAACCAGAGACCCACAACTTCGAAGAGCTCTTCACAGCCGCCCTTCGCTCCGACACCCGTCTACGTGAACGACAACGTGAAAGACCCTCTCCACCTCGCCGAAGTCCTGTAAGACCCTTGCAAAATGCTGTGCTGCATTCCTCATTTGGCATCCCTCCTCCTGAAGGTTCTCCCAGTCCAGCGGATGAACCGATGCAGATCGGTCACTCCAAACTCACCCCGGAAGAACGACGGCGACGTCTTGAAGAGGGTGCTTGCTTCTACTATGGCAAGACCGACCATCAGATTAATCAGTGCAGGGCGAGGTTAAACTCCAGAGCCCCCCGCTAGACGACAGGCCGCGGGTGGGTGATGTTTCTTCTATGAATAAAACCTTTCTCTACGTACCTGTCAAGCTGTCCCATGCTTCTAAATTTATAGACCTTCAGGCCTTAATCGACTCAGGAGCCGAACAGAGCCTCATAGACCACAGCATTGTAGCCCGTTTGTCTATACCCACTGAAAAACTTCAAGCCCCTGTCAAGGCTGCTGGCTTGGGTGGTCAACACCTATCAGTTATTACGCACTGTACTGAACCCGTTCTGCTAATCACCTCAGGCAATCATAGGGAGTACATCCGGTTTTTTGTTACTCACGCCCCCCAAAATCCCGTCGTGCTGGGGTTCTCCTGGCTTCAGCATCACAACCCTCAGTTCGATTGGGGGCGTCTCAGCCTCACCAATTGGAGTGATTATTGTCTCGCTAACTGTCTTCAGTCAGCTATCCCTGCCATCAATACGCCCACCATACTCGAGCCCGAGAACATTGATTTATCCAACGTGCCGGAATGTTATCACTTTAGTAAGACCAAAGCCAATTCTCTGCCTCCCCACAGACCGTACGATTGCTCTATCAACCTGTTGGATGGGGCTCCTCTACCCAAGGGCAGGTTATTCAATCTCTCCGGTCCCGAGAAGGACGCCATGGAGACTTATATCCATGAGGCCCTTTCCTTGGGACACATCCGCCCCTCATCTTCTCCCGTTGGTGCTGGGTTTTTCTTTGTTCAAAAGAAGGACAAAACCCTGCGACCCTGTATAGATTACCGCGACCTCAATCAAACCACCATCAAAGACAAGTACTCTCTTCCCCTGATTTCCTCTGTTTTCGATTCCATTCAGGAAGCCCGTATCTTATCTAAGCTCGACCTGCGTAATGCTTACCACCTCGTCCGGGTCAGAGAAGGGGATGAATGGAAAACGGCATTTAAGACTCCCCTCGGTCACTACGAGTACCTCGTTATGCCTTTCGGGTTGACCAACGCACCAGCTGTGTTCCAACGTCTAGTCAATGACGTCCTCCGGGACTTCATCAATCGCTTCGTGTTCGTTTACCTCGACGACATTCTCATATACTCCAAAGATCCGGTCCAACATCAAGAACATGTCCATCAAGTGCTTCAAAGATTATCCGAGAATCAGTTATTCGTTAAGGCAGAGAAGTGCCAATTTCACACCCCCGTTATTCCATTTCTCGGTTATGTCTTCGAAGCTGGTGGTATCCGTCCCGACCCCGCAAAAATTGAGGCCGTATCATCGTGGGAGCCCCCCACTACTCGTAAAAAGCTTCAGCAGTTTCTTGGGTTCGCAAATTTTTATCGACGGTTCATTAGGAACTATAGCACTATCGCTGCCCCACTCACCCAGCTCACGTCTAACACCAGGTCCTATCAATGGACTGCCACAGACCAAACTGCCTTTGACGCACTCAAGAGATTGTTCGTATCCGCTCCCATCCTGATCCAACCTGACCCTACTAGGCAGTTCGTGGTGGAGGTTGACGCTTCCGATTCCGGTGTTGGGGCCATCCTCTCGCAGCGAGAAGAAAAGTCCGGAAAGCTCAAACCTTGTGCGTTCTTCTCCAAAAAACTAACACCAGCCCAGCGCAATTACGATGTGGGGAACCGGGAGCTCCTCGCAATTAAATTGGCTATCGAAGAATGGCGTCATTGGTTGGAGGGGGCGGCTATCCCCTTCATAGTCTGGACAGATCACCGGAACCTCGCTTACTTACGCTCAGCCAAAAGGCTTAATTCACGACAGGCACGATGGTGCCTATTCTCCGATCGTTTCGATTTTACTATTACTTACCGACCAGGAAGTCGCAACGTAAAGCCTGATGCTCTCTCCAGGAAGTACTGCTTCGCTGGCGATCAAGATGCCTCCACCACTAGCATCATCCCCGACACTTGCATTATCGGAAACCTGACGTGGGACATTGAGTCCAAGGTCATGCGGGCCCAAGGTGAGGAAACTAACCATCCTGATCCTCCCGCTGGTACCCTGTATGTGCCTTCCTCCTTAAGGTCTGAAGCCATAACCTGGGCCCACGCCTCATGCATAGCCTGTCATGGAGGCGTGGCTCGAACGCTCAACCTGCTCCGTCGGCGTTTTTTCTGGCCATCCATGGGCAAGGACGTCAGAGAGTATGTTGCCGCTTGCTCCACCTGCGCTCGCTCTAAGTCCTCCAACTCTCCGCCCTCAGGTCTTCTTCAACCTCTGTCCACTCCCAGCCGCCCTTGGTCCCATATTGCGGTCGACTTTGTCACCGGTCTCCCGCTCTCCCAGGGTAACACTGTCATACTTACTGTCATTGACCGCTTTTCCAATTTTGTGCACTTCATCCCTCTTCCCCAGCTACCCTCCGCCTCAGAGACTGCCGAAGTTTTGGTTCAGAATGTTTTCCGACACCATGGAATACCTGTCGACATCGTGTCTGACCGTGGGCCCCAGTTCGTGTCGCAAGTCTGGAAGGTTTTCTGCTCCGCCCTGGGCGCCACTGCCAGTCTCTCCTCTGGCTACCACCCTCAATCTAACGGGCAGGCGGAACGGGCTAACCAGGAGCTGGAGGCCTCCCTTCGTTGTCTGGCAGACCGCAACTCCACGGACTGGTCCAAATACTTAGTTTGGATTGAGTATGCTCACAACTCGCACCCTTCCGCTGCTACGGGTCTCTCTCCATTCGAGGCTGCCTTCGGGTACCCACCACCACTTTTCCCTACTCATGAACTGGATTTAGCTGTGCCCTCTGTGCAGGACCACCTCTGGAGGTGCCAGGACATTTGGCTGCAGACTAGGGCTGCTCTTCTTCGGACGAAGGAGACCAACAGCCGATCCGCCAATCGCCACAGGGTGGTGGGACCCGACTATCAGCCAGGTCAGAAAGTGTGGTTGTCCTCCCGGAATATTCCTGTTCAGGCCATGTCCCGTAAACTCGCCCCACGCTTTATTGGGCCCTATACCATCGACAAGATTATTAACCCCACCTGTGTCCGTCTTCGGCTCCCGGCGGCCCTCAAGATCCACCCCTCGTTCCATATTTCCCAGCTCAAGCCTGTTCTGGACAGCGCGCTTTGCCCGCCTTCCGCTTCCCCTCCGCCCGCACGGGTCATCGACGGCGCTCCTTCCTACACTGCCTCTCGGGTTTTGGACGTCCACCGCCGTGGTCGGAGTCATCAGTTCTTGGTGGATTGGGAGGGTTACGGTCCGGAGGAGCGCTCCTGGGTGTCCCGCTCCCTCATTCTGGACCGTTCCCTCATTGACGATTTCTATCGCGCCCACCCGGATCGGCGTCCTGGACCGCCAGGTGGCGGTCGTTGAGGGGGGGGGTACTGTCATGGTCTGGTCAGTCTCCTTCCCCTCCATCTCAGTTCCACTCCGAACCACCTCCAGCTGTTGCCACTCAACCTCATCAGCCCTGCTGTTTAAAAGGAGACTCAACCCCATCATTCAACGCCAGATCGTTGTCCTCTATGGTGACTACCCTGGTCTCACGTCTAGGTTTGCTCTGCCGTTATCCTGTTCTCGTTCCTTCCCTAACGTTGTTCTCCTGCTACAGGAAGATCTCATCACGAGCGACACCAGCCATCTCTGAACCATCGCCATCTCAAGCAGAAAACTCTCGGAGAGGGATCCAATTAAAAACTCTTCTTACCTGTTACTCGCCGGCCTTGTTTCTGGGTTTCAGCACCTGGGTCCGCCACGTACCGGGAATCATGACAAAAGCGGTGCCTTAAAGAGGAAGCCATGCCCACTGTCTCGTCCCACACGTGCTGCCAGACATCTCTGCACGGGTTTTGTTGTCTCTCACCTTTTTTTTTTTACTGGTGATAAAAAACTTGTCGACGACACATTTGAACACATTCAGTCTTTTAAATGTATAAATTAAAAGTTTAAATGTTTAAATTTAGTAGAACGTATTTTTTGAGTGAGTTCGTCAAACTTCCACTTTCTCTAAAGTCTCTTTGTTTAATCAGGAAACATTTGAGTCCAGTTTCTACCACCAGTGGTGGATGTTTAGTAATAACTAATCAATGAATTTTTTAAAAAGAGGCAAAAAAAGTAACATCTTTTCATTAGAGGTTTTAAATATTTGCACAACTAAATCTGTAAGGACTCATTTATTTAGGATGGTTCCATAGACATTTCTGGGTTTTTTTAAGTTGCAGATGTTTCATCAAGTCTTGAATTTAAAAAACCAAGCCCATTTTGTTTATTTAACCATACTTTATACTTTGTGTTATTTGATGACTAAAATATGTCATTGTGTTGCAACAGTTTTAGCGGGTGACCGAAAGTCTTAAGGTTGCTTGTTTTTTTACAAACCAGATGAGGCAGCAATTGATTGAGAGACAGATAAGATGACCCAAATGGTTATTTGGGTCATCTTATCTGTACAAAGCAGAAAAAGCTGTGTTGATTCAGTGGCAAACAATAAAAAAAAAAACTCTTTTTACACACGACTGTAAGTTTTTTCTTAATAAAATGCATTTTCTTTTGACTATGTCAGTTTTTTTTCTAAAATACTAAAAAAGGATATAGTGCTGGACTATCCAGTGCCATTGATTTGGCAAACGTACTATACAGTGCAATAAGTAGTGAAAGAATTCAGACACAACCTGTTTACCTGTTTATTTTAGGCTCCTTTTATTTTTAAAACTTTTATTTTGTAGTTGAAGCTTGAAAATAAGTACAAAAAAAGCACTTAAGTTACCTGCATTGCAGAAAGTCCAGGTGATGTAGCAAATTGTCAGATAAATGCATCTAGACATTAAAGAAAAACACAATTATAAACAACAAACCACAACAAGAATCAAGTTTCTCATGCACGAGGGAGAGGAGCAAATGTGTTGGAAAAGGTCCACCACGTTTCTCTTCTCAAAAGTCTGCCTCTCCCCGTGCTGCTTTTATTAAGAACACAAGAAGGAGGTAACATTTTCAAGACAAAGACAAAAAGTTCATTAGGGGGTGTCGTCAAATGACCCTTTTGGTTGGATTCTAACTTCAAACAGTATCCCTTATGAGCTCAGGACAGTGTGTCGTAAACCCCTCATCCTGGGTGGGGGATGAGAAGCAGATGAACAAACACACAACTGTTTTCAGAAGAGGTAAAAAGGTCAATCTGAGTTAACATTTAAACATACATTTAACCAAATACATTTAAGCAATGATAATAATAAAACAAATTCCTTCACATACTCCCACCTGTTTATCATTGATAAATGTCAAAATCTCACATCCAATATCACATCTCTTTTCAGTTTTCTGTGACATCTTCATTTTCATAACACTTTCAATTTACACTCAGATGAGAAGTTTTTTTGTTTTTTTGTTTTTTCTCAAGTCATTTCAATTTCAAAATCATTACAGTCATCTTGTTCTCCCTTTAATAACAAGTTGTATTCTTGACTCAGAAGAACACTGTACTCCACCATTCACTGCTCTGGAAATCATAGATTGAATACAAGGAAAAATGCACATAGTGAACACACAACATGTGATCAGTACCATAAGAATAGGTGTCACTATTTTTAACAAAAGTTGCCACCAGGAACCAAAAGCAAACCAGGAGAAGAAATCCCAAGACTGGGGTTTCCTGTCATCCTGCATTGCCTGCTGAACCTTTTCAAGTTGATGTAATGCTTCAGTGACGCTGTGACCTTCATCGGTGTTGTCAGGAATAAATGTACAACAGGTATCATTTAACATTTTACAAACACCTCCCTCCTGAGCAACCAATAAGTCCAAAACCAATCTGTTCTGTAGAACCATAAGTCTCATGCTTGACATTTCTTCACTATAGCCTTTAAATGCTTTAATTGTAGCGTTTAAAAATAAACCTAATCGATAATCAATGGTCTCAATTCTGAGAGCGTTTTTAGCAGTTCCTACCCAGGGAAACAATGCCATAGTTACCTTTTGCCCCGTATTCCAGAGTTTATGGTCTTCAGGTACATCTGATCCCCAAATGGAATCATGTGGCTTGACATCAATAAGGTTACGTCTGTGACGCAGGTGAGGCTCATGGACTGCAGAAACTATGAAAGTGTGACCTGTGACCTTTACAGAAACACAAATCCCACTCCAGTCTCTAGGCAGACTGAGGTAGAGGGCCTGCCCACATAACCAAAACATTTGATGAACCACATAAGTACCATTGTTACCTGGAATTAAATCTGGATTAGATCCAACACAACGTCCTCTGGGGCAGGGAACTGCATAACCATGGGAAACTCTGTCATTGATTATCTGGACTGTGAAGGGAACAAGAAGTTCATGACACATCTTCGTCGGCAAAGTTCCTAAAAACTCTGTGCCATCGTTAGTTACGCAATGTGGAAACACAGTTCCTGGTTCCACACTAGCATATGGAGCTAATGATTTTGTCAATTTCAGTTTTTTAAACTGATACAAACTCTTGCAACTCGGTCTTACAAGAGTACCATTTGAGGTGGTAACGGCTCCAGTTATAATATACCCTCTAGTACTATATTCAATAACACAGTCGCTTTTCCACTCAGAAAATTGCTTTGCCTGTAAATTAGGATGTAGGGATGAAGTTGGAATTACAGAACAACATAGCAATCAGATCTATGCATTTCCTTAGCCAGTAACATAACATACCTATACCAAGAATTTGTCATATACAGGTGAGCTATGTTCATTTTTGGACTATTCAAAACATCATGTTCATCAATACTCAGCCATCGTCGAGAAACATTTAGTCTTTCCTCGTTGGTGGTTCTTCTTGTAGGTGGATAACGATTCCAAAAGAACCAAATCCACGTGGTGGCTCCTGTCAGGAATAGCAGGAACAGTAAACAATAAAATGTCTCTTAGCCCAGTTGGACACGCCATGGTGGATATGTACCTATCTTCGGGAGGGAGAGGTTACTAGCACATCACCTCCTCAAGTCCTCTAACAGTGTAGGATCCGTGTAGTGCAAAAGAGATCTGGTGTGCTTTCTTCCCTAAGACTAGGTGGATTCCCCTGCTTCGCTGACGTTGAGACAAGCAGCTTCTATACAGCTGCCTCCCTTTGTAGTCAGACTTCCCCACCTAGCAGTTGGAATTAGCCTTACCCAGATGCTTTTTCTTGCAGTGTGACAGGTGGATCCAAGACGTCCTTTCAGCAATCTTGACGGCTGTTGGTGTAGTCAGCAGGACTTGGAATGGGCCTTCCCGCCGTGGGCTGGACCAACACTTCCTTTTTATGGCCTTCACAAACACCCAGTCACCAACCTGCACTGGTGAAGTGTCCTGTGGAGATAAAAAGGAATCTGGCACTTGATTTGTCCTTTGCACATCTTTAGTGGTAAACATTTTTCTCAAATAATCCACTAAATTTGCATCATCATCTGGAGAATGTTGCTGTGTAGGATCAAGGTCTGGTAACCTATAAGAACGTCCATACAACATTTCAAAAGGCATTAAAGGTTGACCTGCTGTGCGTGTGATACGCATGCTTAGTTGAACTAAGTCTATGCAGTCAGGCCACTGTCTGTCTCTTCCATGCATTTCTTTAACTTTGATTTGATAGTGCCATTAGTTCTCTCAACTAATCCTGCACTCTGTGGGTGATAACTACAATGTCTCTTTAAATCAATACAAAGATGTTGAGCCATTTTGTCTATCACTTGATTTACAAAATGTGTACCATTATCACTTCTTATCACTTGTGGTATGCCAAAAGTTGGGATTATTCTTTTACAAATAGCTTTAGCTACTGTAATAGCATCTTGTGTTGCACATGGAAAAATTTCAACCCATTTGGAAAATGCATCAATAATCACTAAACAATATTTCAATTTTTTTGCTTTTATTTAATTTAATAAAATCCATATGGATTGTATGGAAAGGAAAAGGTGGTTCAGAAAATCTTCCTCTCTTAAATTTAACATTGCCTTGGGGATTATGATGCATACATGTAACACATTGTTTAAAAAATTTTTTGAATAGAGAATAAATCCATAAGTTGTATAATACTTCTCTGATAAATTCATCCTCCCCCCTGTTGAATCATGGCAAGGCCCATGACTCAAAATTGCTGCCCATTTGTACATGGATTTTGGTATAATAGGTTTTCCTTCTGTGCTGACATAAAAACCTTGTTCTAACTTTGCTCCCTTTTTCAACCATAAATCTTTTTCTTGTTTCGGTGCGCTGTGTTGCATTTCTTTTAAAACATCAGCGGGTGCATCTGCAGTCACATTCTCATTTGTGCATATTTCTACATCTTTTGTTGCAGCTTGCTTTTCTGTTGCATCTGCAAAGGCATTTCCTTAAGAATTATGATCTGTTCTTTGTGTGTGTCCCTCACGTTTACATTTTGCCACTTTAGATGGTAACATTACAGCAGTTAATAATTCTTTCAGTAAGTCTACATGCGTTACTGGTTTTCCTGTTGATGTTTTAAACCTTCTGTTCTTCCACTGTTGACAAAATAAATGCACTGTAGCAAATGCATATTGGCTATCAGTGTAGATTGTAACTGGTTTATCTTTAAACAGTTTGCATGCTTCAGTTAAGGCTGTCAACTCTGCTGATTGTGCTGAGTAATTTCCAGGCAGGGGTCCTGCCTTCAAAACCTTATCTTGAGTTACAACAGCAAAACCCACTTTATTCCTGCCTGTCTCATCTTTCTTTGCTGACCCATCAACAAAAACTATTTCCCCCTCAGTTAGTGGTACATCTGATAAGTCTGGTCTCGGCTTGTAAACTAAAGTTGTTTCTTGTAAGCAATTGTGAGGTTCTCCATCTTCTGGTGTAGGCATCAGCGTAGCTGGATTCAATGTAGTACACCATTCAACAGTCAGGTGAGGCTGTGAAACTAATGTAGCTAAACATGATAAGTGTCTTGCTGGTGATAAAAATGTCATTTTAGTTTGTAATAGTAAAACTGAAACTGCATGCGGCACATACAGAGTAAGCTTGTGGAAAAGCACTACTTCAGCTGAGCTTTCCACTGCCATTGCTGCTGCTATCACTGCTTGAACACAAGGAGGTGTTGCTCTTGCTACAGGATCTAATTTTGAAGAATAAAATGCCACAGGTCTCTGTTTATCTCCATATTTTTGTAACAAAACAGATGTCATAAATCCATCTCTACAGTCTACAGTTTGACTGAAAGGTTTACTGTAATCTGGAAGAGCTAACACTGTTGTTCTGGCTAATGCTTGTTTTAATTCACAAAATGCTTTTACACCTTGTTCTGTCCATTTAATTTTATCATAAGCTGCCATAGGTGCTTCATAAATCAATTCTTGTAGTGGGGCTGCTATTTCAGCATAGTTTGGAATCCACATGCGACAGTAATTACATAACCCTAAAAATGACATCATTTGTTTCTTTGTTAAGGGTTGTGGTGCTGATAAAATCGCCACTTTTCTGTCTTCATTTAATTTTCTACCCTGAGATGTTAAAGTATGGCCTAAATATTTAACTTGTGGGGTCCATAGCTGTAATTTATCTTTGTTTACTTTGTTTCCAGTCTCTGCCAAATAAGTCAATAAAGCTATGGTGTCTTTTTTACAAAACTCCTGTGAGGTTGATGCTATGAGAATGTCATCTACATAAGTTATGATTTGACTTTTCATAGGTGGCTCAAATCCCGCTAAACAGTTTGAAATAACATCAGAAAAAATGGTAGGACTTTCTGCATAGCCCTGAGGTAGTCTTGTATAAGTGTACTTCTTTCCTTCAAAAGTAAATGCAAACCAATATTGACTATCTGGGTGTAAGGGCACTGAGAAAAATGCATTGCTTAGATCGATTACTGAGAACCATTCTGCTCTTGGATCTAAGGTATTTAACAAAGTGTGTGGATCTGGTACATTAGGTGCTCTTTGTACAACTGCATCATTTACTGGTCTCAGATCTTGAACCATCCTCCAAGATGTAGAAGGAGGAGCCTTTTTAACTGGGAAAATTGGTGTGTTACAAGGTGACTCTGGGCACTGTACTAACACTCCTGCTTTGTACAGTTCATCTATCACAGGCCTTATTCCCTCTTTTGCATCATCCTTTAAAGGATATTGTTTTTTCCGTGGAGTATATTCTGTCTTCCCTCTAATGACCACTGGTGGGCATCCTTTAATTAACCCTACATCTGCTGGCCTTTTAGTCCAAAGTGACTGTGGAAGATCTTTAAGAGAATCTTCCTCTTCCTCTGTCAACATAATTTTCACTCAGCTTCTTCTGTCAGTCAGATGCGCATTAGCCTGTGTAATCACTACCCAGTTTAATGCAATCCTTTTAAACTTAGTTTCAGGATTGGTAGAAATTCCAGTTTCCGGATCAGTCTGCCAGTCCAAAGTATAGGTCACTTCCTGCACATGTTCTTTCATTTCTTCCCATTTTTCTCGTGAACCTTTAGTACAAGAAATAAATGGAACTGCATCTGCCATTTGTTTCCAACTTGTCACTCTTTCTGTATACATTAAATTTTTTGCTTCTGGTGTAACCGTCACAGTACAGAAACTAGTTTCATCTTTCCAATAAAAATCATTTATTGTACATTTTTGATAACCTAGTTTACTCACTGCTTCATCATATCTCCTGTCAGGGCCAGGAGACTTTTTGCATCTTAACATGACATACAGATTTTCTGGAGACATAAAATCTGCATGGGGTGACACTCTGGCTTTTGCTTTTTCCATTAAGTTTTTTGCAGTCTGTCCAAGATCAGTTTTCGGTAGATCTAAAGTCCAATAATAGTATGGTTCACCTCTGCCTTCTAGCACACAGATGTCTGTATCTGGGCAACGTCGTGCTTGCATCCCCCCTTCTCTGGTGGGGTAAATTCCTAACTTTAATCTTATCATGACATCTCTCCCTAAAAGATTAAAAGGACAGTTTGGTGCTAAAACCACAGGAATGCTTGTTGTTTCATTAGTGTCAGGATTTTCAAAACAAACTGGTTTACTCAAATGTTTAGTTTCAATTTGACCATCTGCAGATCTCATTTGTATTGTTTTATTTGACTTAGGAAAATCATTGTAATGACTTTTTATCACAGTTCTACAAGCCCCTGAGTCACAAAGAAAAACAAACGGTTGTCCCTGAACATAAAGAGTTATTTCTGGCTTTTCCATAAGACAAACTTCAGTGAGATCTAAAAATTCATCACAAATTGGTTGAATTTCTCGTTCAGATTCATTGTTAATCTTGACATTACTTCTACCATCTAGTCAATCTGATTTCTTTCTTTCAGGACAATCTCTCAGCCAATGATCTCTCTGTCCACAAATCCAACATCCATCATCAACTTGCTCTGACCCTCTGTTGCTACTTCCTCTAAACCTTCCTCTAAAACTTCCTTTAAAATTTCCTTTTCCACGACCACGCCCTTGGCCACGTCCACGATTTCTTCCTCTGTTCATGTTCCTTCCAAAAAACACATCACTACTTCCCTCCTGCCAAAAGGTATCTACACTTTGATTTCTAAATTTCTTCTTATTCACCATCACTTTTTCTGCATGAACAGCGGCCGTGGTGCAGCGGTAGGGCGGTCGTCCCATGATCGTAAGGTTGCAGGTTCGATTCCCGCCTTGCACGCCCATGAGTCGAAGTGTCCTTGGGCAAGACACTAAACCCCACCTTGCCTCTGGTGGTAGGCGGGCGCCTGTGTTTGGCAGCGGAGCGACCGCCAGTGTGTGACTGTGTGTGTGAATGTGTGTTTGACTGGGTGAATGGGTCTGTGACTGTAAAGCGCTTTGTCCTTGTAGGAAGAAAGGCGCTATATAAGTATACGCCATTTACATAAACTGTTGTAGTGCTCCTGTTGGTAGATCAACGTAAAGTTTCCTTATCTAGTCTGCAATCTCTGGTCTCATAGCTTGTAGTAAAGCTTGTTTCAGCTGCTGTCTATAGGGACTTTTATCATTATCATTATCTCTGAGTCCACTATTAGCTTTAAAACTTCTTCAAATCTGACCCTAAAATCATACACTAATTCTCCATCTTTTTGGTTATTTTGACCAATCTTTCCATAATCAGGTCTCATTGGAAAGGCTTCTCTAATTCTTTGTCCTAAAAGTGTAAGACTTTGAACCAACTCTTAACTGTTATGCGGAAGAGGTCTGGGTGCATCGTCATCATTCATAGGATTCCTTTACTTTTGCCCAGTCTTCATAGCAGTCATACATGGTTTCTGACATTTAATGCCATTCAGATGGTAAGCTCTCTGAACTTCCATCATTTTCCCCGTGAGAGATAACTCCCCTCACTGCCTTCCTAACATCCTCTAATGTCCAGGTGCTAAACACAAGAAGTGTAGGCCTCTGGCCATCTTCTCCAGCTCTGGGATTGGGCACTTCAATCATTGGGTTCAGATGACTCTCCAGCTTCTTCCAAACCAACCCCCATAGTTTTACTCCATTCAAGTTTTTCCCTTTTCCTCTTAACATTATTTTTCCTTTTTCTGGTGTATTTAAATCAGTCAGTGGTGGGTAAAAACCCGTCAACAGAGGAGCATTTGTCCCCTGGTAGGGAGGAGGTGAGAAATCAGCCGGTTTCTGCTCTCCCCCCCTTTTCATCCTGCTCCTGCTCGGTCTGCACCCTGCTGCAGCCAGCTGTTGCAGGGGTCTGAGTCTCACAACTGATTTATCTCTAGTTTTACTTTTCTGAATGCCATTCTTTATTTTTCGTTGCTTCATTTAAGCACAGTTTTGCACAAATTAATTCTTCACTATTTTTTTTTTTCTTTTGTATTTTTTATTTTGTTTTTAATTTGTAACCTTTGAACTAATTCAGTACATTCCCCTTAAAATTGTAGTTTTTATCCCATTTTACCAAGAATGTAGTTGAACCTGGATGAACCTCTTTCCATATATTTATAATCTCATGTTAATTCAACTTTTTTATTTGCGTTAGTCACAGAGTGTGATCAGAACCAACAGAGAATTTCTCTCAGGACCGAATTTCACTCCCTGTGCAACAAGCTTCTAGGTCAGACCTATTGTCTGATCCGGTCACACGTTTAGGGTCCTCCCAGGAGCAAAACACGTTTTAGACTCTGAGTTCTTTTCACCTAAAGCCTAATGAGATGAAATCTTGTTCTACTCCAACAAGCAGCCTTGTGTTAACACCGCAAGGTTTCCAGCTGCTCACTGCTTCGAACAAGTTCACTCCTTTCACACACGCACACACATTCACACCAAAAAAACGTTTTTATTTTTATTTATTTTTAAATTTTAATAGGCCTTTCAGGGACTTGAACCCTCTAACGCGTTTTAGGCTGCAGGACTCGAACCTACACCTTTATTTAGAATTCTGGACTTTTCCGGGACTCCAAACCCACACGTGTTTTAGGCAACAGGACTTGAACCTGTCCCTCAGAATTCTGGGCCACTTCGGGGCTTGAACCCCTGAAAAAGCGCTGTACTTGCCTTGTCGTTGTGGTCTGACTGGGTAACGAATAACGTCAATCCGGACCCAGGGATCAGACCAGTCGATTGGCCGGCGTAGAATTCACTACGACGGACTTTCCTCCGGAGACCTAGTCTCACGGGCTGTGCACAGACTTCAATCGGCATGGTCCTCCCCCAAGGACGCAGATATGTTGTCATCCGGCTCGAATGGACAAAAGAATGTCAGATAAATGCATCTAGACATTAAAGAAAAACACAATTATAAACAACAAACCACAACAAGAATCAAGTTTCTCATGCACGACGGAGAGGAGCAAATTGTGAGGTATAGGAGCCAGGGTGAGAATGGGTTTTGTTTCAGCTTTTATTTTGTTACTTCCTATATCTCACATGTCCTCTCATTTCAGTTGTCTTGACCTTCCCTCAGTGTGTTCACCTGTCCTCCCTGATGTGCGCACCTGTTTGTAATTGTTTAATCTATCCTCATGCTTATAGTCTGCGTCTCCCCTGCACTTGTTGCCAGATTGTTTTGTGCTGTTCACTTAGTTACATGACTCTTTTGGCTTAAGAGTAACTTGACTATTAAATTCGAGTTCTCATTGGAAGATCCTGCGTCCTGCAATTTTGTGTCTACCTCAAACCCTGACATTACAATCTGGCCTTAAAAATGGACACAGCGGACGCAGGCACATCACATGCGGGACTCCCCAGCCAGGAGTGGATGATCCGTCAGCAGGAGGAACAGCTGAGTTTTCTTCGGCGAGGTTTACTGGAGATGTCTGATCGCCATGAGCAACAGCTGACCGCAGTCAGTAAGCAGATCGAGCAGCTAGCGGGACGGATCCAGCACCCTCCATCGACACCTCCACTCCATTCTCCCTCCCCTGCTTCGGTGCATCTGACTCCTGTCCAGACATCTGTCGCCCCCGCGGCTCAGCTGGCCCGACCGGAGAGATTTTCGGGCGACTCCGGGGACTGTCGGGCGTTTATCACCCAATGTGAGCTCCACTTTGAGTTGCAGGCTGTGAACTACCCCACGGATCGCTCCAGAGTGGCTTTCATCATATCTCACCTCACCGGGAGAGCCGGAGCGTGGGCCACCGCGGAGTGGCAACGTGGAGCAGCCACCTGCGCATCTCTCCCAGCCTTTCTCGAGGCCTTCACCCTTGTGTTCCAGCACACAAAGCCGGGACGGGAGGCAGCTCGGGCGCTGATGCGGCTGAGACAGGGGAGGCGGCGTGTGGCGGATTACGCCATTGAGTTCCGGACTCTCGCTTCGGAGAGCGATTGGAACCCCGCGGCGCTCACGGACGCCTTCCTAGAGGGACTTTCTGAGGAGATGAAGGACCACCTCGCTCCTTTGGATCTACCATCATCCCTGGAGCTCCTCATCGCCCTGGCGATCAGGATTGACAACAGGCTGCAGGATCGCAGGCGGGGACGCCGGCTGGAGACTGTTCAACCCAGGGGGCACTCCAGTGACCACGTCCCACATTACTCACCTCCTTCTGCTGCTCCCACAGAGACTCCAGCTCCGCTGATGGATGAGCCTATGCAGCTGGGTCGGGGTCGTCTGTCCCCCTCAGAGCGTGTACGGCGGATGACGGCAGGTGAGTGCCTTTACTGTGGACGGCGGGGTCATTTCTGCAGGGATTGCCCAAACGCCGCCGCTCGTCATTGAGAGTGGGCACACTGACGAGTGGTGGCCAAATGCCCACCAGATCTACTTCCTGTCTCCTGAAGGGTCATATTATGTTTGAGGGTAGGGGGATTCCTGTTCAGGCTTTGTTAGACTCAGGTGCTGAACAGAACCTTATGGATGCCGAGCTGGCCAAGCAGGCAGGCTTAAAGACTGAGTCACTACCCCGTCCTTTGCAGGTCGTCTCTCTTAATGGTGAGGCTGTGGCCACTGTTAACCAGGTCACTGAGCCTGTCCACCTCATCATTTCTGGGAACCATCATGAGCACACCCGTTTTTTCCTGTTTCAATCCTCTCACAATCCAGTTGTTTTAGGTTATCCTTGGCTTATTACTCATAACCCTGTTATTGACTGGCCCACCAACCGGATCAGCAGTTGGAGCGATCACTGCCATACTGCCTGCTTGCGTTCAGCTCGGCCTCCGGGAGCTGATCCCGCAGTCCCAGTTAGGCAGCCGTCCTCACATGACCTCTCCAAAGTACCGTCTGAATATCATGACCTAGGGGAGGTTTTTTCTAAATCACGAGCACTCTCTTTACCTCCTCACAGACCCTACGACTGCTCCATAGACCTGCAACCTGGTGCTGCTCTGCCTAAGAGTCGGCTTTTCAGCCTGTCAAGACCGGAGAGGGAAGCCATGGAGCAGTATATCGCTGACTCCCTGAGCACAGGTCTGATTAGACCATCTTCATCTCCTGTTAGTGCTGGATTTTTTTTTGTTGGGAAGAAGGATGGCACCCTCCGCCCATGTATTGACTATCGTGGGCTGAATGAAATCACCATAAAGAACCGTTATCCTCTTCCTCTTATGAATTCTGCATTTGAGGCCCTCCAGGAGGCCCGGGTTTTCACAAAGCTGGATTTGCGCAACGCTTATTACCTGGTGCGCATCAGGGCTGGTGATGAGTGGAAGACTGCATTCAGCACTCCACTCGGACATTATGAGTATTTAGTTATGCCTTTTGGACTTTCAAATGCCCCTGCAGTATTTCAGGGGATGATTAATGATGTGTTACGGGACTTCATCCATCGTTTCGTTTTTGTTTATTTGGATGACATCCTTATCTTCTCCAGGGATCCCAGCGAACATAGGCGGCATGTTCGTCTGGTGCTCCAGCGGCTGCTGGAGAATAAGCTGTATGTGAAGGCAGAGAAGTGCGAGTTTCACTCCCCCAGTGTGTCATTCCTGGGCTTTGTAGTTGCTGGTGGGGAGGTGAGACCGGATCCAGCTAAGGTGAGCGCAGTGGTGAATTGGCCTATTCCTACTAGCCGCAAACAGCTCCAGCGGTTTTTGGGATTTGCCAATTTTCTACGTAGATTCATTAGAAATTACAGCTCTGTAGCTGCGCCGCTTACGGGCCTGACCTCCACCTCCTCACATTTTCAATGGACGGTAGCTGCAGACTCTGCTTTCCGGAAGCTCAAGCAGCTCTTTACCTCTGCGCCTGTCCTGGCTCAACCCGACCCTGCCAACCAGTTTATAGTGGAGGTAGACGCTTCTGACAGTGGGGTAGGGGCTGTTTTGTCTCAACGGATGGGTGCAGATCACAAACTGCATCCTTGCGCATTCTTCTCTCGTCGGCTTACTCCAGCAGAGACTAATTATGACGTGGGGGACAAGGAACTGCTGGCCATTAGGCTTGCTTTAGAAGAATGGAGGCACTGGTTGGAGGGGGCGGCTCAGCCATTTGTGGTCTGGACCGATCACAAGAATCTGTCCTACATCCGGACTGCAAAACGGCTGAATCCCAGGCAGGCGCGGTGGTCATTGTTTTTCAATCGTTTTGACTTTGTGGTGTCCTACCGTCCTGGCTCCAAAAACATCAAGCCGGACGCCCTTTCACGACAACAGGAACCAGCCGCGGTGGTCCAGCAGTCCGCAACTATACTTCCTACCTCCTGTGTTCTGGGCGCGCTCTCATGGCAGCTGGAGAGGGACATCAAGGCTGCACAAACCCAGGAACCAGACCCTGGAGGGGGCCCTTCAGACAGACTTTTCGTTCCTAAGACTGTAAGAAGTCAGGTCCTCCAGTGGGCTCACGCATCTCGTCTGACCTGTCACCCAGGGGTCCGCAGAACCATCTCATTTCTGCGTCGCCGGTTTTGGTGGCCCAGTCTGACACAGGACACCAAGGAGTTTGTTTCTTCCTGCATAGTCTGTGCTCAGAACAAGGTCAGTAATCGCCCACCTGCTGGACTTCTCCATCCCTTATCTGTTCCGAGCCGCCCATGGTCCCACATTGCATTGGACTTTGTAACTGGTCTGCCCCCCTCTATGGGTAAAACCGTAGTCATGACAGTGGTGGACCGTTTTTCCAAGGCCGCCCACTTTGTGGCCTTAAACAAGCTGCCGTCTGCTGCATTGACCGCAAAACTAGTCATGACTCACGTCTTCAGGCTGCACGGCATTCCGGTGGACATGGTCTCGGATCGGGGACCACAGTTTATATCTAGAGTGTGGAAGGCCTTCTGCACTGCTTTTGGTGCCACTGCCAGCCTCTCTTCAGGTTTTCATCCCCAGTCTAATGGGCAGGCTGAAAGAACGAACCAAGACCTAGAGGTAGCCCTCCGATGCGTCTGTTCTCGCCACCAGACCTCCTGGAGCTCCTTTCTGCCCTGGGTTGAATATGCCCACAACTCCCTGACCTCATCAGCCTCAGGAATGTCCCCTTTCGAATGTTCCCTGGGCTACCAACCCCCCTTGTTTCCGGAGCAGGAGAGAGAAGTTGCGGTTTCATCGGTCCAGCACCTATATCGCCGCTGCAGACGCGTCTGGAGAGAGGCTCGTGCTGCCCTGCTTCGCTCTTCTGAAACCAACAAGAGACTGGCTGACAGGCATCGTGCTCCTGCACCCGCATACTCACCAGGTCAGTCCGTCCTGCTTTCAACAGCAAACATAAAGCTCCGGACAGAATCGAAGAAACTCTCTCCAAAGTACATCGGACCTTTTGAGGTGTTGAAGGTCATCAACCCTGTGGCAGTGAGACTACGCCTACCAAGATCCATGCGGGTCCATCCCGTTTTCCATGTTTCCCAGATTAAGCCATATGTCACGAGTCGGCTGCAACAGTCATCCCCTCCACCACCTCCTCCTCGCATCATTGATGGTCAGCCTGCCTACGATGTGCGCCGCCTGCTGGACGTCAGACGGCGAGGAAGGGGCCTTCAGTACCTTGTAGACTGGAAGGGATACGGGCCTGAGGAGAGGTCCTGGGAACCATCTTCCAGGATTCTGTGCAAGACTCTAATTCGGGACTTTCATAGGCGTCATCCGGACAAGCCCGGCGGTGCGCCCGGAGGCGCCCGTTGAGGAGGGGGTACTGTGAGGTATAGGAGCCAGGGTGAGAATGGGTTTTGTTTCAGCTTTTATTTTGTTACTTCCTATATCTCACATGTCCTCTCATTTCAGTTGTCTTGACCTTCCCTCAGTGTGTTCACCTGTCCTCCCTGATGTGCGCACCTGTTTGTAATTGTTTAATCTATCCTCATGCTTATAGTCTGCGTCTCCCCTGCACTTGTTGCCAGATTGTTTTGTGCTGTTCACTTAGTTACATGACTCTTTTGGCTTAAGAGTAACTTGACTATTAAATTCGAGTTCTCATTGGAAGATCCTGCGTCCTGCAATTTTGTGTCTACCTCAAACCCTGACACAAATGTGTTGGAAAAGGTCCACCACGTTTCTCTTCTCAAAGGTCTGCCTCTCCCCGTGCTGCTTTTATTAAGAACACAAGAAGGAGGTAACATTTTCAAGACAAAGACAAAATGTTCATTAGGGGGTGTCGTCAAATGACCCTTTTGGTTGGATTCTAACTTCAAACAGTATCCCTTATCAGCTCAGGACAGTGTGTCGTAAACCCCTCATCCTGGGTGGGGGATGAGAAGCAGATGAACAAACACACAACTGTTTTCAGAAGAGGTAAAAAGGTCAATCTGAGTTAACATTTAAACATACATTTAACCAAATACATTTAAGCAATGATAATAATAAAACAAATTCCTTCACACAAATCATTGCTCCACTGAGACCCACATTCCTGGAAAAACGCAACATCTCACCCTAAAACACAAAGAAATTGTTTATGTTTATCTATTTATGTTAGTTTGCATGTTAAAACCTCTTCAATATGATCACGTTCATTTAATTCAATTCAACTCAATTTTATTTGTATAGCCCAAATTCACAACAGTCGTCTCAATGGGCTTCGTTTCGGTAATTGTAAGGTATACATACAATCAAAAATGATCATAAATGCATAGAATTCAATAGGATAGTACTAAACTTTAACTAAACAGACTAAACTAAACTGCCCATCTCTGCGCTTAGTTTATACTTGGAGAAAACGATTACATTTGAACACCAAAATTGAATTAAAACCATTTCATAAAATCTTAAAACTAAGCCTGGGCGATAAATCGATCAAATGAATTAATTCGAATTTTTTGTTACCGACGCTTTCAAAAATAACTAAATCGAGTTTTTATGTGGCGCATTTTTGGCTCCCCAGAGCTTCCGTAGCGTTAGTTTCACATGCCGACACGCGACAATCGACACACGAAGCAGCTAGCGACAGCATGGCTACCGGTGACAGTGGGAGGTTTGTTCCCAAGAAAGGAATAAAATCATCTGTTGTTTGGAACTGGCCTGGGTTAACTGCCACAGACGTGAAGGAAGAGACCCCACGCTGCCTAAATTCCATCGAAGTCAAAGGCTCTCACGCGCGCTCGTGTGGCACGCGCTCAGTCCTCTTACACAGCACGCGCCCTGACACACACACGTACACATATACTCATTCTACAACTCCTGTATAGTTAGTTCATTAGTTAGTTAGTTAGTTGTTACTGTTATTTGTTAATAAAGAATACTGCGTTGTAATTATTACTTGTAATTATTACTTCGGAGGAGGCGGCCGCGGGGGGGGAGGGGGGGGGGTTGACCGTGACTCCTGCTGCTTCTTCATCATCTCCGTGGAGAAGAAGAGGGTTCCTTAATTGAATTAAAACCTTAGAGCCCAGATATGAGCTGTATTGTTAATCCTTTAGAAAATGGTGCTACTCTCAAGGTGAATTATTGTCTCCTTTTAGCCTAGACTACAAAGTGTGACTTAAAACACAGCTGGGACTTTAAGTAAAGAAGTAACCTTTTTGTTTTGGATAAGTGAAAACACGTTTAGAATAACGAAATTAGACAAAAAACAAGACAAAATTAAAGCTACAAGTAGCATTTAGCGGGCCCGAGCACGTGCGACCGCATGGCACGAGCGACCGCCCCGTGAGCAACGCCCTGCTCGAGCCATTCTCGTCGTTTTTTCTTGTCCATTCTGGAGCTCCAAGCTATTGTTAATACGACAGCAGCCTGGGGGGGGGGGGGGGGGGGGGGGGGGGGGGGCTGTAATCTGTTGCCTTAAGGGACAAAGACTTTTGCATATAGCATGAAAAAAATTCAAGCAATGATGATAATTGCTATCACTGTCCCTAAGGATGAGAACAATAGAACTCATTCAATTTCCACTACAATGTCTAGATGAGTGTCAGCTATGTCTGATAACTTGGCCAATTAGCTGGACCGGGATCTTGCAAAGTGCAGGTGGTTAACGTCCAGTGTGATGAGTCTGTGGACGGCAACAGTACAGCATAGCTTTTGGTTTCCACAAGAGAAGAACTCCTGACACATCTGCCCTAACAGACAACTACAAGAGGAGTTGAAATGTATAACACGGTGAAGGAGTTTTTGTGCAGAAAAAGGTACAATTAGAAAAGCTGGTAGCAGTGACTGCAGATGGGACTCCTGCTATGATCAATAGACAAACAGGTTTCATCACTCACTGTAAAGCTGACCCAGACTTTCCAAAATGTCTGCATTACTGCTGCGTCATTCACCAGCAGGCCTTATGTGCAGAAGTGATTGGCTCTGGACATATAATGACTCTTATTCTGAAAATCGTAAACAACCTCAGCTGCAAAGCAAAACAGCACAGGATTTTTAAGGTGCTATTGGAGGAGATGTCTGTTGAATATGGTGAATATGAATATGGTGAATCTGAACTTGCATTCTTGACTGACATTACTGGAAAACTAAACCACTTGATCTGCGAGCTGCAAGACAATGGCAAAACTATTTTTTTTTGACCAGCCTGCCTGAGCCAGTGTTTTTCTTGTGGGGATCTTTTCTGCCAGGGCTTGTCAGCTTGGTCAGTGGATGTTGCTGCAGTTGTCTCCCTTGCTGGGACAGCTCGAGTTAAACACAGCAGCTCACGGCTCTGAAGTGGACCCCGTTGCTGTCCCAGTCTGGATGGGCACTGTGGCGATGTTCCAATGGCCAGGCTGGCTCCTGGTATAAAGAGATTCCCAAATACCATTTCCTAACCGCAGAGCCAAGGATGTGTTTACATGTTTAGGTCAAAAATGTGATGGACAGCTTCATGTTGTCTAAACATGCCACCCTGTTATTAATCCAGTTGATATGGTTCTCCATCTGTGTCTAGGTGATAGAAAAGCATTTTTTTTTATATTTAGAGCTCTAAGCAAACAAACAGTTGTCTATATAAAAGAGCTTTTACAATTGTGCACTTTTAGCAGGTCTCTGAGTTCATGTGACCAATGTATGGTGGATTTTCACAGACCTTGTTTAAAACTGAAGGTGAGAGAGACTTAGAGAAATGGCTTCATTGTTCTGGAGTACTTTGTTTCATCCACAGAAGAGTAGAATTGGTGATTGATTTTGAAAAGCTCCTGAAAAAAGTATCTTTTTCAAATTGCAATTTCTAACTTGGGTTTTACATTTTGTGTTCCATTTTTTGTGCTTTAATTGGGAAGCATTTGTTATTTGTTTGGTGTTTTTAAGGTTCTGCAAATATACACATCATTTTTTAGAGACATTTGTTATCAGTTGTGTTTGTTGATTTGTAGTTTAATTTCATTGGATGTATAGATGTCGTGTGGGGGGGAGGCTCGAGAGCAGGTAGGACCCAGGCGCAGAAACGGGAGGCAAACGGGTTCAGGGCAAGTGGGTTTATTTAACTAACAAAAAGCGCTGCAGAGCAGGATGACAAAACTAAAAACAAAAACTTACTGTGGCATGGCAAGGGACATGGACGCCAGACAAGAAGACGTGATCAACATGAGCAGAAGTTAATGGACCAGCACAGGAGGAAGGCAGAGACAAGACTTATATACAGACAGGGCAGACAAGACACAGGTGAACACGATTAGGGCAGATGGGGACCAAAGGAAGTAAAACTCAAGAAACATGACAAGACAGGAAACCTTTCAAAATAAAACAGGAAACAGAACCAAACAAGACAGAACAAGAACTAAAGCGAAAAAAAAGACAACAAACTGAAACCATGACAATAGAAAGGAAAAGAAGTTCAAACATTGATTATAAAAAAGGATATAAGAGATAAAAAAAAAAAGAAAAAGGAAAAGAAAAAAGATAAAATATTGATTTAATTGCATTTTGAATGAATAAAAAACAATGATTAATAGAATCAGAATCAGAATCAGGAATCAGAAAAAGTTTTATTGCCAGGTTCAGTAGAGCGCACTTTACAAAACGAGGAATTTGACTTGGTGTATAGTGCAATTAAGAATAAGTTAAAAATTAAGTTAACAACAACAACACACTATATACAGTAGAGTAAGGTGAATTAAAGTGGGAGCACAGATGGGCTGGGATGGTGGGGCCTGTAAGTGGCACCGACAGTCCTTTGGTGGGCGGGGGGGGGGGGGGGGTCACCTGGGGGAGTTGGGGTTCTGTTCAGCAGGCTGGCTGCAGTGGGGAAGAAGCTGTTCTTGTGGCGCGAGGTCCTGGTCCTGATGGACCGGAGCCTCTTGCCAGAAGGGAGGGGCCGAAAGAGATTATGTCCTGGATGAGAGGGGTTGGCTACAATCCTGGCTGCCCGCCTCCAGGTCCTGGAGATGTGCAGCTCCTGGAGAGACGGGAGGTGGCAGCCGATCACCTTCTCTGCTGAGTGGATGACGCGTTGCAGCTTGGCCTTGTCTCTGGCCGTGGCCGCAGCGAACCAGACTGTGATGGAGGACGTGAGGGTGGATTCGATGATGGCGGTGTAAAAGTCTACCAGCATCTTTTCAGGGAGGTGAAACTTCTTCAGCTGCCTCAGGAAGTACATCCTCTGCTGGACCTTCTTAGTGATGGAGCTGATGTTCTGCTCCCACTTGAGGTCCTGGCTGATGATGGTTCCCAGGAAGCAGAAGGACTCCACAGAGGTCACCGGGGAGTCACAGAGGATGACAGGGGGGAGGGGGGCTGGGGCCTTCCTGAAGTCCACTGTCATCTCCACTGTCTTCAGAGCATTAAGCTCCAGGTTGTTAGCGCTGCACTATGACACCAGCCTGGCTATTTCACTCCTGTAGGCCGACTCATCTCCGTCAGAGATGAGGCCGATGAGTGTGGTGTCGTCAGCAAACTTCAGGAGTTTGACAGACAGGTGACCAGCTGTGCAGCTGTTTGTGTACAGGGAGAGTAACAGGGGTGAAAGGACACAGCCCTGGGGGGATCCGGTGCTTGTGGTCCGAGTATCTGAGACGAGCTTCCCCAGCCTCACATACTGCTGTCTGTCCGTCAGGAAGTCTGTGATCCACCTGCAGGTGGAGTCAGGCACATTCATCTTGGAGAGTTTTTAATACTAAAGATGTATGAAAGACATACCGAAAAAATATGTCTTTCAGTGTTTAACTGGCTGTCTTTGGATTATGCATGCCTGAGTAATGGCCATTCTTACTCCTCATCTCTCTGTTCACTGCTTGCTAATTTACATAGCAGGGGTCCCAGCAGGAGGGGGCGGGGTTGTAACACGACTCCTTCAGCAGAGCCAGGCTGAGAGAGGCTTTGACATGTAAGATGTTAGATGTTAGAATGCTAGATGTTAGAATGACCAGTTCATTTTATATCTATGAAAATATTCAGGGAGCTATGGGACATGTTCAGCTTTAGGTCTGTGAAAATTGGTGTCGATTGTTGAAACATAAGTTACCATAAAAAAATGTTTGTTTGGAGTCTAGACAGATTTAACACAGGTTTTTGGATGAAAAAGGATTTTTTATAAATCATCTGTTACACTTTTAAGTCTGAAAAAAATATGGAAGGCAGCAAACACAGATCCCTACCGTTTTTAATTTTTTTGTGCTGATATTTGAAAGATAAGTTATGCAAAAAAATAGGTGTTTGCAGTTTTGCCTAAAAAGACGTTTTCGGACCTTTTTGGATCAAATGTTGTCTAAAAGTTCACCTGTAACTTCAATCATTCTGAATTTTTTTAGGAAAACTAAACCACTTCAACTGTGATCTGCAAGGCAATGGTAAAACTATATTTTTTATGGAACAGCCTGCAGTGTTTCTTGTGGGGATCTTTTCTGCCAGGGCTTGCCGGCTTGGTCGGTGGTTGTTGCTGTTACCAATCCAGTTGATATGGTTCTCCATCTGTGTCTAAGTGATATAATCAGAATCAGAATCGTTTATTGTCATTGTACATGGGGATACAATGAAATTGCAGCAGCCTTGGAGTGAAGGAGTTACATAAAATAAAAATAAAAATAGAATAGAAAAAGAAATACTGTATTTACAACTCTTAACAAAAAATGAACAATATGGACAGAAACTGTTAAATATTAAATATTTGTGAATAAAATAGAAAGGAATTACATGAGTTGCTGTGAGCACAGCTTAATAAATATCAAGTTATTGCACAGTGACCCGGTTAGACAGTCAGGATATTGCACGCATTGTAGTAAAATTAGAGTGAGGTGTGGTTGGTGGACGTATGTGCATTCCGTATGATAATTGCCTATGGAAAAAAGCTGTTTCTTAGTCTGTTTGTCCTGGTTCTGATGGACCTGTACCTCCTTCCAGAGGGCAGCAGTTCAAACAGAGGGAAAGCAGAATGGGTGGAGTTAGTGGTGATGCTAGTCACTCTGCTGATGCAGCGAGACTGGTAAATGTCCTTCAGTGAGGGGAGGGGGCAGCCGATGATCCTCTGCGCTGTCTTTACCACTCTCTGGAGACTCTGCCGTTCTGCTTCAGTGCAGTGGGAAAACCACACTGTGATGCCATAGGACAGAATGCTCTCAATGGTTGAGCGGTAGAACGTTACCAGCAGCTCCTGGCTGACGTCGTTCCTCCTAAGTTTTCTCAGGAAGTGCAGGCGTTGCTGGGCCTTCCTGATGACAGTCATGGTGTTGTTAGACCATGTGAGGTCAGCAGAGATGGTGGTGCCCAGGAGGGTGAAGCTGTGGACCCTCTCCACACAGTTTCCATCGATGTAGAGTGGGGGTGGATCTGTTCTGTTTTTTCTGAAGTCCAGGATGATCTCCTTGGTCTTGGTGGTGTTCAGGATGAGGTTATTAGCCTGACACCACCTTGAGAGTTTCAGGACTTCGTATCTGTAGGCCGTCTCGTCGTCCCCAGAGATCAGCCCCACCACAGTAGTGTCGTCTGCAAACTTCACCACGGTGTTGCTGGTGTGGGCTGGTCTGCAGTCTGCTGTGTACAGTGTGTACAGCAGAGGACTCAGCACACATCCCTGTGTGGAGCCTGTGCTCAGCGTCCGGGTGGAGGAGAGGTGGGGGTCAAGTTTGACTGTCTGTGGTCTGTTTGTCAGGAAGTCCTTGATCCACGTGCAGGTGAGTGGGTGGAGTCCTAGTTCAGACAGTTTGTTGACCAGAATGTCAGGAATGATTGTGTTAAAGGCTGAGCTATAGTCCACAAAGAGCATCCTGGCGTAGGTGTCTCTGTGTTCCAGGTGGCTCAGCGCAGTGTGGAGGGTGATGGAAATGGCATCATCCGTTGATCTGTTTGCTTTGTAAGCAAACTGGTGGGGGACGAAGATTGGAGGGAGGGAGTCTTTGATGTGTCCCAGGAGCAGCCGCTCCAGACACTTTGTGATGACAGCAGTGAGTGCAATTGGGCGGAAGTCCGTGAGGAAGGCTGTGGATGAGGACTTTTTGGGTATCGGGATGATAGTGGATGACTTCAGGCAAGCAGGGATGAAAGCCTGAGCTAGCGACAGGTTGAAGATTTTTGTGAAGACCTGGGAGAGTTGATCGGCGCAGGCCCGCAGAACCTTTCCGGGAACTCCATCAGGTCCCGCCGCTTTCCTGGGGTTTACCCTGCTGAACATCCGTGCCATCCGTGCCACGTCCATAAAGGCATTGTTTTTATATTTAGAGCTCTAAGCAACCAAACAGTTGTCTATATAAAAGAGCTTTTACAATTGTGCACTTATAGCAGGCTGAAAAAATTATCTTTTTAAAATTGCCATTTCAAATTTGGGTTTTAAATTTTGTGTTCCATTTTTCTGTGCTTGTATTGGAAGGATTTGTTATTATTTTGTTTAAAAGTGCTACATATTGTATATACACATAATTTATTTAGAGAAATTTGCTATAGGTTGTGTTTTTTGGTTTTGTAGTTTAATTTCATTGGATTTATATTAAGGAAAAGAAGTTGCAGCATTGATTAAAAAAGGGTAAAAGAGACATTTACTGTCTAAGTCTTATGTTACATCTGTAGAACTGTACTGAGAGTTGGGTTTTGTTTTGGAGCACATTCATATGTTTTGTTTGTAAAAAAAAAAAAGATAAAATATTAAGTTAATTGCATTTTACATGACTAGAAAAGCAATGATTATTCATAAAAATCTATGAAAGACATACAAAACAAATGAAAAAGCAGTCTGCCCTCCCTCTTGTGTCTAAACTATTGTCACCTCACTTCTGGGATAGTTAGCATATGAACAGGCAGCTGGTGTGTGTGTGTGGGGGGGGGGGTGTGTGTGTGAAATTTGACTCCAGCAACAGGGCATATTGAGGTGCAGGCTGCAGCATGAGGAAAAGACTGAAGCATGTAAGAGGAAATGACATCCTACAGTTGACCAGTTCATTTTATATCTGTAAAGAATATTCAAGAAGCATTTAGACATGTTCAGCTATATGCGTGTGAAACTTGGTGTGGATATTTGAAGCATAAGTAATTTTAAAACACACTTGTTTGGAGTCCAGACGGAAAAAGCACAGGTTTTGGGATGAATCAGGATTTTTTTAAAATCATCTGTTTCACCTGGACTTCTGAAAAAAATATGGAAGGCAGCAAACACAGATCCCTACATTTAAAAAAAATAAATGGTGTTGATATATGATGATTAAGTTATGAAAAAAAATAGGTGTTTGTAGTTTTGCCTAAAAAGACGTTTTCGGACCTTTTTGGATGAAATGTTGTCTAAAAGTTCACCTGTAACTTCAATCATTCTGAATTTTTTTAGGAAGCAGTAGCACATAAATGCCTATGAAAGTTGAATTCTTGGTGCTGATAACCTAAACAGAATTTATGCTAAAAATCTTTGTTCAGTCCAAAATTTCATTAAAAAAAATCAAGTGATGAAGTTTCTCGTAGACCCTATAGTGTTACATATCAAAGCTGGAGGTTATTAAAGGCATCTAATTCTGAAATCTCAGCTTCCTGAGACAAACGGCTGATTTATAATAAATTTCTATTATTTGGGTGCACATAATCGACCACTTCCTGTTACGCAGGCACCGTCAGGTGTACACCCATGAAACTTTACATGATGAGAGAGGACCCTTCTGAGTATCTCCAGTTTTAATTTCATGCACATCGGACAAAGCAAAGAGAAAATACAGGGCAGAATGTGCCCAATGCAATAACTAGGTGGCGCTATAGAGCTCGTCCAAGATTGTCATATCCATGGGTTCAGAATAGAAGCTTCATCATATCCATTGAATTTCAGTGAGATTGGACAAGGAATGTGCACGTGAGAGCAACTTTTGTGTGCATAGCGAGATGCCCAACTTTGCCGCTCTGTCACGACCACACCCCCGCATTGAAAGTTATGGTTTTTTGTCAGAGTAAACTTCAATGGCTTTTCAACAGGTGGACGTCATTTTCAGGTGTGTCGGCTCATCCTACTGGGAGCAGTGATGCTCCAAGTAAAACATGTCATTTCATCTTGCCAGCAGGTGGCGCTACACTTTTTCCAGATTTTTTCACTGCAGATGTGTTCAGAGTCAGACTACAATCATGCACATCAATTTTGGATCAGATTGGATTATGCATGGCTGAGTAATGGCCATTTTTCTTTTCATGCCGTGTTTTCGAAACGACCTCCAATTTTGACGCGCCGCCATGGTCACAAACATCCATAAAAACTTAAAAGCTTTGCAATTTAACATCGGACATGTGTCTAGTTTACAAAACCAAAGTTTGGAGTCATTACTCTCAAATCTCTAGGAGGAGTTCGTTCTAGAGCGAGGCCTGCAAATGACCAAAATACAGAAAAAATGACATATTGTCATCAAAATATCAGACTTCCTGTGCGACTGACAGCTTGGTCCCAAGAGACATTTTTGTAGGTTTCTATCCGATGAACATGCCCTGTTAAAATCAGGTTTGTACTATAAAGCATATGGAGGTGCTCGCGAAAACAAATTTTGCAGGTGGCGCTATCGAGCCATTTTTGTTTACCTATGCCGTTCTCCTATAAAATATGAAATTTTTCGCGACTCCTGATGTGTATACAAAATTTGGTGAGTTTTGGGGTATGTTAAAGGCCTCGAAAAGGCGACGGAAAAGTCGGAAGAATAATAATAATAATAATTAAAGCTACAAGTAGCATTTAGCGGGCCCGAGCACGTGCCACCGCCTGGCACGAGCGACTGCCCCGTGAGCAACGCCCTGCTCGAGCCATTCTCGTCGTTTTTTCTTGTCCATTCTGGAGCTCCAAGCTAATGTTAATATGACAGCAGCCTGTGGGGGGGGGGGGGGGGGGGGGGACTATAATCTGTTGCCTTAAAGGACAAAGACTTTTGCATATAGCATGAAAAAAATTCTTAAATCTAAGCCTCGTTTAGACCTGCTCATTTTCTCATCAAGTAGAAGAAGGTTTTTATCAGATTAAGAAACAAGCAATGATGATAATTGCTATCACTGTCCCTAAGGATGAGAACAATAGAACTCATTCAATTTTCACTACAATGTCTAGATGAGTGTCAGCTATGTCTGATAACTTGGCCAATTAGCTGGACCGGGATCTTACAAAGTGCAGGTGGTTTAACGTCCAGTGTGATGAGTCTGTGGACGGCAACAGTTCAGCATAGCTTTTGGTTTCCACAAGAGAAGAACTCCTGACACATCTGCCCTAACAGACAACTACAAGAGGAGTTGAAATGTATAACACGGTGAAGGAGTTTTTGTGCAGAAAAAGGTACCATTAGAAAAGCTGGTAGCCATACCTGCAGACGGGGCTCCTGCTATGATCAATAGACAAACAGGTTTCATCACTCAATGTAAAGCTGACCAAGACTTTCCAAAATGTCTGCATTACTGCTGCTTCTTTCACCAGTAGGCCTTATGTGCAGAAGTGATTGGCTCTGGACATATAATGACTCCTATTGTGAAAATCATAAAAAACCTCAGCTGCAAAGCAAAACAGAACAGGATTTTTAAGGTGCTATTGGTGGAGATATCTGCTGAATATGGTGAATCTGAACTTGTATTCTTGACTGACATTACTGGAAAACTAAACCACTTGATCTGCGAGCTGCAAGACATTGGTAAAACTATATTTTTTTATTGACCAGCCTGCCTGAGCCAGTGTTTTTCTTGTGGGGATCTTTTCTGCCAGGGCTTTCCAGCTTGGTCAGTGGATGTTGCTGCAGTTGTCTCCCTTGCTGGGACAGCTGGAGTTAAACACAGCAGCCTCACGGCTGTGAAGTGGACCCCGTTGCTGTCCCAGTCTGGATGGGCACTGTGGTGATGTTCCAATGTTCAGGCTGGCTCCTGGTATGAAGAGATTCCCAAGTACCATTTCCTAACCGCAGAGCCAAGGATGTGTTTACATGTTTAGGTCAAAAATGTGATGAACAGCTTCATGTTGTCTATTGATGTAAGTTTAAACCTAAACATGCTACCCTGTTATTAATCCAGTTGATATGGTTCTCCATCTGTGTCTAGGTGATAGAAAAGCATTTTTTTATATTTAGAGCTCCAAGCAAACAAACAGTTGTCTATATAAGAGCTTTTACAATTGTGGACTTTTAGCAGGTCTCTGAATACATGTGACCAATGTATGGTGGATTTTCACAGACTTTGTGTAAAACTGAAGGTGACAGAGACTTTGGAGAAGTGGCTACATTGCTCTGGACTTCTTTGTTTCATCCACAGAAGAGTAAAATATGTGATTGATTTTGAAAAGCTGCTGAAAAATGTATCTTTTTAAAATTGCAATTTCTAATTTGGGTTTTACATTTTTTGTTCCATTTTTTGTGATTGTATTAGAAAGATTTGTTATTTATTTGGTGTTTAAAGGTGGTACATAATGTATATACACAATCTTCTTAGAGACATTTGCTATATGTTGTGTTTGTTGTCGTTGTAGTTTAATTTCTTTGGATGTATTGAAAGGAAATGAAAAGAAGTTGCAGCATTGATTAAAAAAGCATAAAAGAGACATTTACTGTCTGATGTTACATCTGTAGGAGTGTACTGAGACTGGGTTTTGTTTTGGAGCACATTCATATATTTTGTTTGTGAAAAAAAAAAGATAAAATATAAAGTTAATTGTATTTTGGATGAATAAAAAAGCAATGATTAGTGCTAAGGATGTATAAAAGACAAACAAAACAAAGGAAATTGCTGTATTTTAGTGTTGAACTAGGCTTTCTAACTGTTCTACTTTCTGTCTGCCACTCCTGGCTAATTTACATGTGAGCACACAGCCGGGGGGGGGGGGGGGGGGGGGGGGCTAACTCCACTCCTGCAGCAGGGGAGACTGATGAAAAGCTTGAGGATGTAAGATTGAATAAATAAAATCCTAGAGTTGACCAGTTCATTTTATAAATGTAAATATTTTTTATTTTGGTGCTGATAAACTAAACAGATGTTATGATAAAAATATTTGCTTGAGTCAAAATGTCCAAAAATTTGCTTTCAGCACAATAGGGTGATTAAGGTGGTTAAATGTTTCTCGTACGTATAGTGCTGCTTTTCAAACGTGGAGCTTTGTAAGACGCATCTAATTCTGAAATCTCAGCTTCCTGAGACAAACGGCTGATTTCCTATAAAGCTTGATTATATGACTGCAACGGAATCGACCACTTCCTGTTTGGCAGTGCCTTACGCAGGCACCGTCAGATGTAGAGCCATGAAACTTGAGATGATGAGAGAAAAGCCTTCTGAGTATCTCCAGTTTTAATTTCATGCAGATCGGAAAAAGCACATAGAAAATACAGGGCAGATTGTGCCCCATGCAATAACTAGGTGGCGCTATAGAGCTCGTCCAAAGTTGTCATATCCATGGGTTCAGAATGGAAGCTTCATCATATCCATTGAAATTCAGTGAGATTGGACAAGGAATGTGCACATGAGAGCAACATTTGTGTGCATGGCGAGACGCCCAACTTTGCCGCTCTGTCAAGACCACACCCCTGCGTTGAAAGATATGTTTTTTATCAGAGTAAACTTCAATGGTTTTTCAACAGGTGGACGTCATTTTGAGGTGTGTCGGCTCATCCTACTTGGAGCAGTGATGCTCCAAGTAAAACATGTCATTTCCTGTTGCCAACAGGTGGCGCTACACCTGTTTCGGATTTTTCCACTGCAGATGTGTTCAAAGTCAGACTACAATCATGCACAACAAATTTGGATCAGATTAGATTATTTATGGCTGAGTAATGGCCATTTTTCTTTTCATGGCGTGATTTCGAAACGACCTCAAATTTTGACGCGCCGCCACGGTCACAAACAACCGTAAAAACTTAAAAGCTTCGCAATTTAATATTGGACATGTGTTTAGTTTACAAAACCAAAGTTTGGAGTCATTGTTCAAAAATCTCTAGGAGGAGTTCGTTCTAGAACGAGGCCTGCAAATGACCAAAATACAGCAAAAATGACATATTGACATCAATATAGCAGACTTCCTGTGCAACTGACAGCTTGGTACCAAGAGACCTTTTTGTAGGTCTCCATCTGATGAACATGTCCTGTAAAAATCAAGCTTGTATGTTAAAGAACATGGCGGGGCTCTCAAAAACAAACATGGTAGGTGGCGCTATTGAGCCGTTTTTGTTCACCCATGCAAGTGCTGTATATCTCAGTTGGAGATATTTATGAGGCATCTCATTCTGAAATCTCAGCCTCGTGATACAAACGGCTGATTTTTTATGAATTTTTAATTATCTGACTGCAACGCAATCAACCACTTCCTGTTTGGTGGTGGCTTTCGCAGGCACCGTCAGGTGTACACCCATGAAACTTTAGACGATGAGAGAAGACCCTTATGAGTATCTCCTGCTGTAATTTTATGAATGTCGGACAAAGCACAGAGAAAAGATAGGTCAGAATGTGACATAAAATATATTTGTCAATATCTAGGTGGCGCTATGGAGTTCGTCCAAGATTGTCATATCCATTGGTTCAGAATGGAAGCCTCATCACCTCTATTGAATTTCAGTGAGATTGGACAAGGAATGTGCACGTGAGAGCAACATTTGTGTGCATGGCGAGACGCCCAACTTTGCCGCTCTGTCACGACCACACCCCTGCATTGAAAGTTATGGCTTTTTATCAGAGTAAACTTCAATGGCTTTTCAACAGGTGGACATCATTTTGAGGTGTGTCGGCTCATCCTACTCGGAGCAGTGATGCTCCAAGTAAAACATGTCATTTCCTTTTGCCAGCAGGTGGCGCTACACCTGTTCTGGATTTTTCCACTTCTGATGTGGTCAAAGTCAGACTACAATCATGCATATCAATTTTGGATCAGATTGGATTTTGCATGGCTGAGTAATGGCCATTTTTCTTTTCATGGCGTGTTTTCAAAATGACCTCCATTTTCGACGCGCCGCCACGGTCACAAACATCCGTAAAAACTTAAAAGCTTCGCAATTTTACATCGGACATGTGTTTAGTTTACACAACCAAAGTTTGGAGTCATTACTCCAAAATCTCTAGGAGGAGTTCGTTCTAGAGCGAGGCCTGCAAATGTCCAAAATGAAGCAAAAATGACATATTGACCTCAATATATCAGACTTCCTGTGCGAGTGACAGGTGGGTCCTTTCAGACTTTTTTGTAAGTCTCCATCTGAAGAACATGCCCTGTAAAAATCAAGCTTGTACGTTAAAGCGTATGCGGGGCGTCGGGACAAAAGTCACTGTAGGTGGCGCTATCGAGCCGTTTTTGTGCGCCCATGCCAATCTCCTATAAAATACGAAATTTTTCGCCACTCCTGATGTGTGTGCCAAATTTGGTGAGTTTTGGGGTATGTTAAAGGCCTCAAAAAGGCGACTCTTCCGGTAGAATAATAATAATAATTAAAGCTACAAGTAGCATTTAGCGGGCCCGAGCACGTGCCACCGCCTGGCACGAGCGACCGCCCCGTGAGCAACGCCCTGCTCGAGCCATTCTCGTCGTTTTTTCTTGTCCATTCTGGAGCTCCAAGCTAATGTTAATATGACAGCAGCCTGGGGGGGGGGGGGGGGGGGGGGACTATAATCTGTTGCCTTAAAGGACAAAGACTTTTGCATATAGCATGAAAAAAATTCTTAAATCTAAGCCTCGTTTAGACCTGCTCATTTTCTCATCAAGTAGAAGAAGGTTTTTATCAGATTAAGAAACAAGCAATGATGATAATTGCTATCACTGTCCCTAAGGATGAGAACAATAGAACTCATTCAATTTTCACTACAATGTCTAGATGAGTGTCAGCTATGTCTGATAACTTGGCCAATTAGCTGGACCGGGATCTTACAAAGTGCAGGTGGTTTAACGTCCAGTGTGATGAGTCTGTGGACGGCAACAGTTCAGCATAGCTTTTGGTTTCCACAAGAGAAGAATTCCTGACACATCTGCCCTAACAGACAACTACAAGAGGAGTTGAAATGTATAACACGGTGAAGGAGTTTTTGTGCAGAAAAAGGTACCATTAGAAAAGCCAGTAGCAGTGACTGCAGACAGGTTTCATCACTCACTGTAAGCTGTAAAGCTGACCCAGACTTTCCAAAATGTCTGCATTACTGCTGCGTCATTCACCAGTAGGCCTTATGTGCAGAAGTGATTGGCTCTGGACACATAATGACTCCTATTGTGAAAATCATAAAAAAACCTCAGCTGCAAAGCAAAACAGAACAGGATTTTTAAGGTGCTATTGGTGGAGATATCTGCTGAATATGGTGAATATGGTGAATATGAATATGGTGAATCTAAACTTGTATTCTTGACTGACATTACTGGAAAACTAAACCACTTGATCTGCGAGCTGCAAGACATTGGCAAAACTATATTTTTTTATTGACCAGCCTGCCTGAGCCAGTGTTTTTCTTGTGGGGATCTTTTCTGCCAGGGCTTGCCGGCTTGGTCAGTGGATGTTGCTGCAGTTGTCTCCCTTGCTGGGACAGCTGGAGTTAAACATAGCAGCCTCACGGCTGTGAAGTGGACCCCGTTGCTGTCCCAGTCTGGATGGGCACTGTGGTGATGTTCCAATGTTCAGGCTGGCTCCTGGTATGAAGAGATTCCCAATTACCATTTCCTAACCGCAGAGCCAAGGATGTGTTTACATGTTTAGGTCAAAAATGTGATGAACAGCTTCATGTTGTCTATTGATGTAAGTTTAAACCTAAACATGCCACCCTGTTACTAATCCAGTGTATGTGGTTCTCCACCTGTGTCTAGGTGATAGAAAAGCATTTTTTTATATTTAGAGCTCTAAGCAAACAAACAGTTGTCTATATAAAAGAGCTTTTACAATTGTGCACTTTTAGCAGGTCTCTGAATACATGTGACCAATGTATGGTGGATTTTCACAGACTTGGTTTAAAACTGAAGGTGACAGAGACTTTGGAGAAGTGGCTACATTATTCTGGACTTCTTTGTTTCATCCACAGAAGAGTAAAATATGTGATTGATTTTGAAAAGCTGCTGAAAAATGTATCTTTTTAAAATTGCAATTTCTAATTTGGGTTTTACATTTTGTGTTCCATTTTTTGTGATTTTATTAGAAAGATTTGTTATTTATTTGGTGTTTAAAGGTGGTACATATTGTATATACACAATCTTCTTAGAGACATTTGCTATATGTTGTGTTTGTTGTCATTGTAGTTTAATTTCTTTGGATGTATAGAAAGGAAATGTAGTTGCAGCATTGATTAAAAAAAGCATAAAAGAGACATTTACTGTCTGATGTTACATCTGTAGGAGTGTACTGAGGCTGGGTTTTGTTTTGGAGCACATTCATATGTTTTGTTTGTAAAAAAAAAAAAAAAAAAGATAAAATATAAAGTTAATTGTATTTTGGATGAATAAAAAAGCAATGATTAGTGCTAAGGATGTATAAAAGACAAACAAAACAAAAAAAATTGCTGTATTTTAGTGTTGAACTAGGCTTTCTAACTGTTCTACTTTCTGTCTGCCACTCCTGGCTAATTTACATGTGAGCACACAGCCGGGGGTTGGGGGGGGGGGGGGCTAACTCCACTCCTGCAGCAGGGGAGACTGATGAAAAGCTTGAGGATGTAAGATTGAATAAATAAAATCCTAGAGTTCACCAGTTCATTTTATAAATGTAAATATTTTTTTATTTTGGTGCTGATAAACTAAACAGAAGTTATGATAAAAATATTTGCTTAAGTCAAAATGTCCAAAAATTTGCTTTCAGCACAATAGGGTGATTAAGGTGGTTAAATGTTTCTCCTACGTATAGTGCTGCTTTTCAAACGTGAAGCTTTGTAGGACGCATCTAATTCTGAAATCTCAGCTTCCTGAGACAAACGGCTGATTTCCTATAAAGCTTGATTATCTGACTGCAACGCAATCAACCACTTCCTGTTTGGCGGTGCCTTACGCAGGCACCGTCAGATGTACAGCCATGAAACTTGAGATGATGAGAGAAGAGCCTTCTGAGTATCTCCAGTTTTAATTTCATGCACATCGGAAAAAGCACATAGAAAATACAGGGCAGAATGTGCCCTATGCAATAACTAGGTGGCGCTATAGAGCTCGTCCAAAGTTGTCATATCCATGGGTTCAGAATGGAAGCTTCATCATATCCATTGAAATTCAGTGAGATTGGACAAGGAATGTGCACATGAGAGCAACATTTGTGTGCATGGCGAGACGCCCAACTTTGCCGCTCTGTCACGACCACACCCCTGCGTTGAAAGATATGTTTTTTATCAGAGTAAACTTCAATGGTTTTTCAACAGGTGGACGTCATTTTGAGGTGTGTTTGCTCATCCTACTTGGAGCAGTGATGCTCCAACTAAAACATGTCATTTCCTGTTGCCAACAGGTGGCGCTACACCTGTTTCGGATTTTTCCACTGCAGATGTGTTCAAAGTCAGACTACAATCATGCACAACAAATTTGGATCAGATTAGATTATTTATGGCTGAGTAATGGCCATTTTTCTTTTCATGGCGTGATTTCGAAACGCCTTCGAATTTTGACGTGCCGCCACGGTCACAAACAACCATAAAAACTTAAAAGCTTCGCAATTTAATATTGGACATGTGTTTAGTTTACAAAACCAAAGTTTGGAGTCATTGTTCAAAAATCTCTAGGAGGAGTTCGTTCTAGAACGAGGCCTGCAAATGACCAAAATTCAGCAAAAATGACATATTGACATCAATATAGCAGACTTCCTGTGCAACTGACAGCTTGGTACCAGGAGACTTTTTTGTAGCTTTTCATCTGATGAACATGTCCTGTAAAAATCAAGCTTGTATGTTAAAGAACATGGCGGGGCTCTCAAAAACAAACATGGTAGGTGGCGCTATTGAGCTGTTTTTGTTCACCCATGCAAGTGCTGTATATATAAGTTGGAGATATGTATGGAGGCATCTCATTCTGAAATCTCAGCCTCGTGATACAAACGGCTGATTTTTTATGAATTTTTAATTATCTGACTGCAACGCCATCAACCACTTCCTGTTTGGTGGTGGCTTGCGCAGGCACCGTCAGGTGTACACCCATGAAACTTAAGACGATGAGAGAAGACCCTTATGAATATCTCCTGTTGTATTTGTATGAACGTCGGACAAAGGACATAGAAAAGATAGGTCAGAATGTGACATAAAATGTATTTGTCAATATCTAGGTGGCGCTGTGGAGTTCGTCCAAGATTGTCATATCCATTGGTTCAGAATGGAAGCCTCATTACCTCCATTGAATTTCAGTGAGATTGGACAAGGAATGTGCACGTGAAAGCAACTTTTGTGTGCACGGCGAGACGCCCAACTTCGCCGCTCTGTCACGACCACACCCCTGCGTTGAAAGTTATGGCTTTTTATCAGAGTAAACTTCAATGGCTTTTCAACAGGTGGACATCATTTTGAGGTGTGTCGGCTCATCCTACTTGGAGCAGTGATGCTCCAAGTCAAACATGTCATTTCCTGCTGCCAGCAGGTGGCGCTACACTTGTTCCAGATTCTTCCACTGCAGATGTGTTCAGAGTCAGACTACAATCATGCATATCAACTTTGGATAATATTGGATTTTGCATGGCTGAGTAATGGCCATTTTTCTTTTCATGGCGTGTTTTCAAAATGACCTCCAAGTTCGACGCGCCGCCACGGTCACAAACATCCGTAATACCTTTAAAGCTTCGCAATTTAAGATTGGACATGTGTTTAGTTTACAAAACCAAAGTTTGGAGTCATTATTCATAAATCTCTAGGAGGAGTTCGTTCTAGAAGGAGGCCTACAAATGTCCAAAATAGAGCAAAAATGACATATTGACACCAATATAGCAGACTTCCTGTGCGACTGACAGCTTGGTACCAAGAGACTTTTTTGTAGGTTTCCATCTGATGAACATTTCCTGAAAAAATCAAACTTGTATGTCAAAGCATATGCGGGGGCTCGGGACAAATGTCACTGTAGGTGGCGCTGTCGAGCCGTTTTTGTGCGCCCATGCCAATCTCCTGTAAAATACGAAATTTTTCGCGACTCCTGATGTGTGTGCCAAATTTGGTGAGTTTTGGGGTATGTTAAAGGCCTCAAAAAGGCGACTCTTCCGTCGGAAGAAAAAGAATAATAATAATTAAAGCTACAAGTAGCATTTAGCGGGCCCGAGCACGTGCCACCGCCTGGCACGAGCGACCGCCCCGTGAGCAACGCCCTGCTCGAGCCATTCTCGTTGTTTTTTCTTGTCCATTCTGGAGCTCCAAGATAATGTTAATATGACAGCAGCCTGTGGGGGGGGGGGGGGGGGGGGGGACTGTAATCTGTTTCCTTAAAGGACAAAGACTTATGCATATAGCATGAAAAAAATTCTTAAATCTAAGCCTCGTTTAGACCTGCTCAATTTTTCATCAAGTAGAAGAAGGTTTTTATCAGATTAAGAAACAAGCAATGATGATAATTGCTATCACTGTTCCTAAGAATGAGAACAATAGAACTCATTCAATTTCCACTACAATGTCTAGATGAGTGTCAGCTATGTCTGATAACTTGGCCAATTAGCTGGACCGGGATCTTGCAAAGTGCAGAGGGTTTACGTCCAGTGTGATGAGTCTGTGGACGGCAACAGTACAGCATAGCCTTTGGTTTCCACAAGAGAAGAACTCCTGACACATCTGCCCTAACAGACAACTACAAGAGGAGTTGAAATGTATAACACGGTGAAGGAGTTTTTGTGCAGAAAAAGGTACCATTAGAAAAGCCAGTAGCAGTGACTGCAGACAGGTTTCATCACTCACTGTAAGCTGTAAAGCTGACCCAGACTTTCCAAAATGTCTGCATTACTGCTGCGTCATTCACCAGTAGGCCTTATGTGCAGAAGTGATTGGCTCTGGACACATAATGACTCCTATTGTGAAAATCATAAAAAAAAACTCAGCTGCAAAGCAAAACAGAACAGGATTTTTAAGGTGCTATTGGTGGAGATATCTGCTGAATATGGTGAATATGAATATGGTGAATCTGAACTTGTATTCTTGACTGACATTACTGGAAAACTAAACCACTTGATCTGCGAGCTGCAAGACATTGGCAAAACTATATTTTTTTATTGACCAGCCTGCCTGAGCCAGTGTTTTTCTTGTGGGGATCTTTTCTGCCAGGGCTTGCCAGCTTGGTCAGTGGATGTTGCTGCAGTTGTCTCCCTTGCTGGGACAGCTGGAGTTAAACACAGCAGCCTCACGGCTGTGAAGTGGACCCCGTTGCTGTCCCAGTCTGGATGGGCACTGTGGTGATGTTCCAATGTTCAGGCTGGCTCCTGGTATGAAGAGATTCCCAATTACCATTTCCTAACCGCAGAGCCAAGGATGTGTTTACATGTTTAGGTCAAAAATGTGATGAACAGCTTCATGTTGTCTATTGATGTAAGTTTAAACCTAAACATGTTTCCCTGTTACTAATCCAGTTGATATGGTTCTCCATCTGTGTCTAGGTGATAGAAAAGCATTTTTTTATATTTAGAGCTCTAAGCAAACAAACAGTTGTCTATATAAAAGAGCTTTTACAATTGTCGACTTTTAGCAGGTCTCTGAATACATGTGACCAATGTATAATGGATTTTCACAGACTTTGTTTAAAACTGAAGGTGACAGAGACTTTGGAGAAGTGGCTACATTATTCTGGACTTCTTTGTTTCATCCACAGAAGAGTAAAATATGTGATTGATTTTGAAAAGCTGCTGAAAAATGTATCTTTTTAAAATTGCAATTTCTAATTTGGGTTTTACATTTTGTGTTCCATTTTTTGTGATTTTATTAGAAAGATTTGTTATTTTTTTGGTGTTTAAAGGTGGTACATATTGTATATACACAATCTTCTTAGAGACATTTGCTATATGTTGTGTTTGTTGTCATTGTAGTTTAATTTTATTGGATGTATTGAAAGGAAATGAAAAGAAGTTGCAGCATTGATTAAAAAAAGCATAAAAGAGACATTTACTGTCTGATGTTACATCTGTAGGAGTGTACTGAGGCTGGGTTTTGTTTTGGAGCACATTCATATGTTTTGTTTGTAAAAAAAAAAAAAAAAGATAAAATATAAAGTTAATTGTATTTTGGATGAATAAAAAAGCAATGATTAGTGCTAAGGATGTATAAAAGACAAACAAAACAAAGGAAAATGCTGTATTTTAGGGTTGAACTAGGCTTTCTAACTGTTCTACTTTCTGTCTGCCACTCCTGGCTAATTTACATGTGAGCACACAGCCGGGGGTTGGGGGGGGGGGGGGGCTAACTCCACTCCTGCAGCAGGGGAGACTGATGAAAAGCTTGAGGATGTAAGATTGAATAAATAAAATCCTAGAGTTGACCAGTTCATTTTATAAATGTAAATATTTTTTATTTTGGTGCTGATAAACTAAACAGAAGTTATGATAAAAATATTTGCTTGAGTCAAAATGTCCCAAAATTTGCTTTTAGCACAATAGGGTGATTAAGGTGGTTAAATGTTTCTCGTACGTATAGTGCTGCTTTTCAAACGTGGAGCTTTGTAGGACGCATCTAATTCTGAAATCTCAGCTTCCTGAGACAAACGGCTGATTTCCTATAAAGCTTGATTATATGACTGCAACGGAATCGACCACTTCCTGTTTGGCAGTGCCTTACGCAGGCACCGTCAGATGTGCAGCCATGAAACTTGAGATGATGAGAGAAGAGCCTTCTGAGTATCTCCAGTTTTAATTTCATGCACATCGGAAAAAGCACATAGAAAATACAGGGCAGAATGTGCCCCATGCAATAACTAGGTGGCGCTATAGAGCTCGTCCAAAGTTGTCATATCCATGGGTTCAGAATGGAAGCTTCATCATATCCATTGAAATTCAGTGAGATTGGACAAGGAATGTGCACATGAGAGCAACATTTGTCTGCATGGCGAGACGCCCAACTTTGCCGCTCTGTCAAGACCACACCCCGCATTGAAAGTTATGGCTTTTTATCAGAGTAAACTTCAATGGTTTTTCAACAGGTGGACGTCATTTTGAGGTGTGTCGGCTCATCCTACTTGGAGCAGTGATGCTCCAAGTAAAACATGTCATTTCCTGTTGCCAACAGGTGGCGCTACACCTGTTTCGGATTTTTCGACTGCAGATGTGTTCAAAGTCACACTACAATCATGCACAACAAATTTGGATCAGATTAGATTATTTATGGCTGAGTAATGGCCATTTTTCTTTTCATAGCGTGATTTCGAAACGACCTCAAATTTTGACGCGCCGCCACGGTCACAAACAACCGTAAAAACTTAAAAGCTTCGCAATTTAATATTGGACATGTGTTTAGTTTACAAAACCAAAGTTTGGAGTCATTGTTCAAAAATCTCTAGGAGGAGTTCGTTCTAGAACGAGGCCTGCAAATGACCAAAATACACCAAAAATGACATATTGACACCAATATAGCAGACTTCCTGTGCAACTGACAGCTTGGTACCAAGAGACTTTTTTGTAGGTTTTCATCTGATGAACATGTCCTGTAAAAATCAAGCTTGTATGTTAAAGAACATGGCGGGGCTCTCAAAAACAAACATGGTAGGTGGCGCTATTGAGCCGTTTTTGTTCACCCATGCAAGTGCTGTATATCTAAGTTGGAGATATTTATGAGGCATCTCATTCTGAAATCTCAGCCTCGTGATACAAACGGCTGATTTTTTATGAATTTTTAATTATCTGACTGCAACGCAATCAACCACTTCCTGTTTGGTGGTGCCTTGCGCAGGCACCGTCAGGTGTACACCCATGAAACTTTAGACGATGAGAGAAGACCCTTATGAGTATCTCCTGTTGTAATTTTATGAATGTCGGACAAAGCACAGAGAAAAGATAGGTCAGAATGTGACATAAAATGTATTTGTCAATATCTAGGTGGCGCTATGGAGTTCGTCCAAGATTGTCATATCCATTGGTTCAGAATGAAAGCCTCATCACCTCTATTGAATTTCAGTGAGATTGGACAAGGAATGTGCACGTGAGAGCAACTTTTGTGTGCATGGCGAGACGCCCAACTTCACCGCTCTGTCACGACCACACCCCCGCATTGAAAGTTATGGCTTTTTATCAGATTAAACTTCAATGGCTTTTCAACAGGTGGACATCATTTTGAGGTGTGTCGGCTCATCCTACTCGGAGCAGTGATGCTCCAAGTAAAACATGTCATTTCCTTTTGCCAGCAGGTGGCGCTACACCTGTTCTGGATTTTTCCACTTCTGATGTGGTCAGGGTCAGACTACAATCATGCATATCAATTTTGGATCAGATTGGATTTTGCATGGCTGAGTAATGGCCATTTTTCTTTTCATGGCGTGTTTTCAATATGACCTCCATTTTCGACGCGCCGCCACGGTCACAAACATCCGTAAAAACTTAAAAGCTTCGCAATTTAACATCGGACATGTGTTTAGTTTACAAAACCAAAGTTTGGAGGGCTTTACTCCAAAATCTCTAGGAGGAGTTCGTTCTAGAGCGAGGCCTGCAAATGTCCAAAATGAAGCAAAAATGACATATTGACCTCAATATATCAGACTTCCTGTGCGAGTGACAGGTGGGTCCTTTGAGACTTTTTTGTAGGTCTCCATCTGAAGAACATGCCCTGTAAAAATCAAGCTTGTACGTTAAAGCGTATGCGGGGCGTCGGGACAAAAGTCACTGTAGGTGGCGCTATCGAGCCGTTTTTGTGCGCCCATGCCAATCTCCTATAAAATACGAAATTTTTCGCGACTCCTGATGTGTGTGCCAAATTTGGTGAGTTTTGGGGTATGTTAAAGGCCTCAAAAAGGCGACTCTTCCGGTAGAATAATAATAATAATAATTAAAGCTACAAGTAGCATTTAGCGGGCCCGAGCACGTGCCACCGCCTGGCACGAGCGACCGCCCCGTGAGCAATGCCCTGCTCGAGCCATTCTCGTTGTTTTTTCTTGTCCATTCTGGAGCTCCAAGATAATGTTAATATGACAGCAGCCTGTGGGGGGGGGGGGGGGGGGGACTGTAATCTGTTTCCTTAAAGGACAAAGACTTATGCATAAAGCATGAAAAAAATTCTTAAATCTAAGCCTCGTTTAGACCTGCTCAATTTCTCATCAAGTAGAAGAAGGTTTTTATCAGATTAAGAAACAAGCAATGATGATAATTGCTATCACTGTTCCTAAGAATGAGAACAATAGAACTCATTCAATTTCCACAACAATGTCTAGATGAGTGTCAGCTATGTCTGATAACTTGGCCAATTAGCTGGACCGGGATCTTGCAAAGTGCAGAGGGTTTACGTCCAGTGTGATGAGTCTGTGGACGGCAACAGTACAGCATAGCCTTTGGTTTCCACAAGAGAAGAACTCCTGACACATCTGCCCTAACAGACAACTACAAGAGGAGTTGAAATGTATAACACGGTGAAGGAATTTTTGTGCAGAAAAAGGTACCATTAGAAAAGCCAGTAGCAGTGACTGCAGACAGGTTTCATCACTCACTGTAAGCTGTAAAGCTGACCCAGACTTTCCAAAATGTCTGCATTACTGCTGCGTCATTCACCAGTAGGCCTTATGTGCAGAAGTGATTGGCTCTGGACACATAATGACTCCTATTGTGAAAATCATAAAAAAAAACTCAGCTGCAAAGCAAAACAGAACAGGATTTTTAAGGTGCTATTGGTGGAGATATCTGCTGAATATGGTGAATATGAATATGGTGAATCTGAACTTGTATTCTTGACTGACATTACTGGAAAACTAAACCACTTGATCTGCGAGCTGCAAGACAATGGCAAAACTATTTTTTTTTTACCAGCCTGCCTGAGCCAGTGTTTTTCTTGTGGGGATCTTTTCTGCCAGGGCTTGCCAGCTTGGTCAGTGGATGTTGCTGCAGTTGTCTCCCTTGCTGGGACAGCTGGAGTTAAACATAGCAGCCTCACGGCTGTGAAGTGGACCCCGTTGCTGTCCCAGTCTGGATGGGAACTGTGGTGATGTTCCAATGTTCAGGCTGGCTCCTGGTATGAAGAGATTCCCAATTACCATTTCCTAACCGCAGAGCCAAGGATGTGTTTACATGTTTAGGTCAAAAATGTGATGGACAGCTTCATGTTGTCTAAACATGCCACCCTGTTATTAATCCAGTTGATATGGTTCTCCATCTGTGTCTAGGTGATAGAAAAGCATTTTTTTTATATTTAGAGCTCTAAGCAAACAAACAGTTGTCTATATAAAAGAGCTTTTACAATTGTGCACTTTTAGCAGGTCTCTGAGTTCATGTGACCAATGTATGGTGGATTTTCACAGACCTTGTTTAAAACTGAAGGTGAGAGAGACTTAGAGAAATGGCTTCATTGTTCTGGAGTACTTTGTTTCATCCACAGAAGAGTAGAATTGGTGATTGATTTTGAAAAGCTGCTGAAAAAAGTATCTTTTTCAAATTGCAATTTCTAACTTGGGTTTTACATTTTGTGTTCCATTTTTTGTGCTTTAATTGGGAAGCATTTGTTATTTGTTTGGTGTTTTTAAGGTTCTGCAAATATACACATCATTTTTTAGAGACATTTGTTATCAGTTGTGTTTGTTGATTTGTAGTTTAATTTCATTGGATGTATAGATGTCGTGTGGGGGGGAGGCTCGAGAGCAGGTAGGACCCAGGCGCAGAGACGGGAGGCAAACGGGTTCAGGGCAAGTGGGTTTATTTAACTAACAAAAAGCGCTGCAGAGCAGGATGACAAAACTAAAAACAAAAACTTACTGTGGCATGGCAAGGGACATGGACGCCAGACAAGAAGACGTGATCAACATGAGCAGAAGTTAATGGACCAGCACAGGAGGAAGGCAGAGACAAGACTTATATACAGACAGGGCAGACAAGACACAGGTGAACACGATTAGGGCAGATGGGGACCAAAGGAAGTAAAACTCAAGAAACATGACAAGACAGGAAACCTTTCAAAATAAAACAGGAAATAGAACCAAACAAGACAGAACAAGAACTAAAGCGAAAAAAAAGACAACAAACTGAAACCATGACAATAGAAAGGAAAAGAAGTTCAAACATTGATTATAAAAAAGGATATAAGAGATAAAAAAAAAGAAAAAGGAAAAGAAAAAAGATAAAATATTGATTTAATTGCATTTTGAATGAATAAAAAACAATGATTAATAGAATCAGAATCAGAATCAGGAATCAGAAAAAGTTTTATTGCCAGGTTCAGTAGAGCGCACTTTACAAAACGAGGAATTTGACTTGGTGTATAGTGCAATTAAGAATAAGTTAAAAATTAAGTTAACAACAACAACACACTATATACAGTAGAGTAAGGTGAATTAAAGTGGGAGCACAGATGGGCTGGGATGGTGGGGCCTGTAAGTGGCACCGACAGTCCTTTGGTGGGCGGGGGGGGGGGAGGGGGGGTCACCTGGGGGAGTTGGGGTTCTGTTCAGCAGGCTGGCTGCAGTGGGGAAGAAGCTGTTCTTGTGGCGCGAGGTCCTGGTCCTGATGGACCGGAGCCTCTTGCCAGAAGGGAGGGGCCGAAAGAGATTATGTCCTGGATGAGAGGGGTTGGCTACAATCCTGGCTGCCCGCCTCCAGGTCCTGGAGATGTGCAGCTCCTGGAGAGACGGGAGGTGGCAGCCGATCACCTTCTCTGCTGAGTGGATGACGCGTTGCAGCTTGGCCTTGTCTCTGGCCGTGGCCGCAGCGAACCAGACTGTGATGGAGGACGTGAGGGTGGATTCGATGATGGCGGTGTAAAAGTCTACCAGCATCTTTTCAGGGAGGTGAGACTTCTTCAGCTGCCTCAGGAAGTACATCCTCTGCTGGACCTTCTTAGTGATGGAGCTGATGTTCTGCTCCCACTTGAGGTCCTGGCTGATGATGGTTCCCAGGAAGCAGAAGGACTCCACAGAGGTCACCGGGGAGTCACAGAGGATGACAGGGGGGAGGGGGGCTGGGGCCTTCCTGAAGTCCACTGTCATCTCCACTGTCTTCAGAGCATTAAGCTCCAGGTTGTTAGCGCTGCACTATGACACCAGCCTGGCTATTTCACTCCTGTAGGCCGACTCATCTCCGTCAGAGATGAGGCCGATGAGTGTGGTGCCGTCAGCAAACTTCAGGAGTTTGACAGACAGGTGACCAGCTGTGCAGCTGTTTGTGTACAGGGAGAGTAACAGGGGTGAAAGGACACAGCCCTGGGGGGATCCGGTGCTTGTGGTCCGAGTATCTGAGACGAGCTTCCCCAGCCTCACATACTGCTGTCTGTCCGTCAGGAAGTCTGTGATCCACCTGCAGGTGGAGTCAGGCACATTCATCTTGGAGAGTTTTTAATACTAAAGATGTATGAAAGACATACCGAAAAAATATGTCTTTCAGTGTTTAACTGGCTGTCTTTGGATTATGCATGCCTGAATAATGGTCATTCTTACTCCTCATCTCTCTGTTCACTGCTTGCTAATTTACATAGCAGGGGTCCCAGCAGGAGGGGGCGGGGTTGTAACACGACTCCTTCAGCAGAGCCAGGCTGAGAGAGGCTTTGACATGTAAGATGTTAGATGTTAGAATGCCAGATGTTAGAATGACCAGTTCATTTTATAGCTATGAAAATATTCAGGTAGCTATGGGACATGTTTAGCTATAGGTCTGTGAAAATTGGTGTCGATTGTTGAAACATAAGTTACCATAAAAAAATGTTTGTTTGGAGTCTAGACAGATTTAACACAGGTTTTTGGATGAAAAAGGATTTTTTATAAATCATCTGTTACACTTTTAAGTCTGAAAAAAATATGGAAGGCAGCAAACACAGATCCCTACCGTTTTTAATTTTTTTGTGCTGATATTTGAAAGATAAGTTATGCAAAAAAATAGGTGTTTGCAGTTTTGCCTAAAAAGACGTTTTCGGACCTTTTTGGATGAAATGATGTCTAAAAGTTCACCTGTAACTTCAATAATTCTGAATTTTTTTAGGAAGCAGTAGCACATAAATGCCTATGAAAGTTGAATTCTTGGTGCTGATAACCTAAACAGAATTTATGCTAAAAATCTTTGTTCAGTCCAAAATTTCATTAAAAAAATCAAGTGATGAAGTTTCTCGTAGACCCTATAGTGTTACATATCAAAGCTGGAGGTTATTAAAGGCATCTAATTCTGAAATCTCAGCTTCCTGAGACAAACGGCTGATTTATAATAAATTTCTATTATTTGGGTGCACATAATCGACCACTTCCTGTTACGCAGGCACCGTCAGGTGTACACCCATGAAACTTTACATGATGAGAGAGGACCCTTCTGAGTATCTCCAGTTTTAATTTCATGCACATCGGACAAAGCAAAGAGAAAATACAGGGCAGAATGTGCCCAATGCAATAACTAGGTGGCGCTATAGAGCTCGTCCAAGATTGTCATATCCATGGGTTCAGAATAGAAGCTTCATCATATCCATTGAATTTCAGTGAGATTGGACAAGGAATGTGCACGTGAGAGCAACTTTTGTGTGCATAGCGAGATGCCCAACTTTGCCGCTCTGTCACGACCACACCCCCGCATTGAAAGTTATGGTTTTTTGTCAGAGTAAACTTCAATGGCTTTTCAACAGGTGGACGTCATTTTCAGGTGTGTCGGCTCATCCTACTCGGAGTAGTGATGCTCCAAGTAAAACATGTCATTTCCTCTTGCCAGCAGGTGGCGCTACACTTTTTCCAGATTTTTTCACTGCAGATGTGTTCAGAGTCAGACTACAATCATGCACATCAATTTTGGATCAGATTGGATTATGCATGGCTGAGTAATGGCCATTTTTCTTTTCATGGCGTGTTTTCGAAACGACCTCCAATTTTGACGCGCCGCCATGGTCACAAACATCCATAAAAACTTAAAAGCTTTGCAATTTAACATCGGACATGTGTCTAGTTTACAAAACCAAAGTTTGGAGTCATTACTCTCAAATCTCTAGGAGGAGTTCGTTCTAGAGCGAGGCCTGCAAATGACCAAAATACAGCAAAAATGACATATTGTCATCAAAATATCAGACTTCCTGTGCGACTGACAGCTTGGTCCCAAGAGACTTTTTTGTAGGTTTCTATCCGATGAACATGCCCTGTTAAAATCAGGTTTGTACTATAAAGCATATGGAGGTGCTCGCGAAAACAAATTTTGCAGGTGGCGCTATCGAGCCATTTTTGTTTACCTATGCCGTTCTCCTATAAAATATGAAATTTTTCGCGACTCCTGATGTGTATACAAAATTTGGTGAGTTTTGGGGTATGTTAAAGGCCTCAAAAAGGCGACGGAAAAGTCGGAAGAATAATAATAATAATTAAAGCTACAAGTAGCATTTAGCGGGCCCGAGCACGTGCCACCGCCTGGCACGAGCGACCGCCCCGTGAGCAATGCTCTGCTCGAGCCATTCTCGTTGTTTTTTCTTGTCCATTCTGGAGCTCCAAGATAATGTTAATATGACAGCAGCCTGTGGGGGGGGGGGGGGGGGGGGGGGGGACTGTAATCTGTTTCCTTAAAGGACAAAGACTTATGCATAAAGCATGAAAAAAATTCTTAAATCTAAGCCTCGTTTAGACCTGCTCAATTTCTCATCAAGTAGAAGAAGGTTTTTATCAGATTAAGAAACAAGCAATGATGATAATTGCTATCACTGTTCCTAAGAATGAGAACAATAGAACTCATTCAATTTCCACTACAATGTCTAGATGAGTGTCAGCTATGTCTGATAACTTGGCCAATTAGCTGGACCGGGATCTTGCAAAGTGCAGAGGGTTTACGTCCAGTGTGATGAGTCTGTGGACGGCAACAGTACAGCATAGCCTTTGGTTTCCACAAGAGAAGAACTCCTGACACATCTGCCCTAACAGACAACTACAAGAGGAGTTGAAATGTATAACACGGTGAAGGAATTTTTGTGCAGAAAAAGGTACCATTAGAAAAGCCAGTAGCAGTGACTGCAGACAGGTTTCATCACTCACTGTAAGCTGTAAAGCTGACCCAGACTTTCCAAAATGTCTGCATTACTGCTGCGTCATTCACCAGTAGGCCTTATGTGCAGAAGTGATTGGCTCTGGACACATAATGACTCCTATTGTGAAAATCATAAAAAAAAACTCAGCTGCAAAGCAAAACAGAACAGGATTTTTAAGGTGCTATTGGTGGAGATATCTGCTGAATATGGTGAATATGAATATGGTGAATCTGAACTTGTATTCTTGACTGACATTACTGGAAAACTAAACCACTTGATCTGCGAGCTGCAAGACAATGGCAAAACTATTTTTTTTTTACCAGCCTGCCTGAGCCAGTGTTTTTCTTGTGGGGATCTTTTCTGCCAGGGCTTGCCAGCTTGGTCAGTGGATGTTGCTGCAGTTGTCTCCCTTGCTGGGACAGCTGGAGTTAAACATAGCAGCCTCACGGCTGTGAAGTGGACCCCGTTGCTGTCCCAGTCTGGATGGGCACTGTGGTGATGTTCCAATGTTCAGGCTGGCTCCTGGTATGAAGAGATTCCCAATTACCATTTCCTAACCGCAGAGCCAAGGATGTGTTTACATGTTTAGGTCAAAAATGTGATGGACAGCTTCATGTTGTCTAAACATGCCACCCTGTTATTAATCCAGTTGATATGGTTCTCCATCTGTGTCTAGGTGATAGAAAAGCATTTTTTTTATATTTAGAGCTCTAAGCAAACAAACAGTTGTCTATATAAAAGAGCTTTTACAATTGTGCACTTTTAGCAGGTCTCTGAGTTCATGTGACCAATGTATGGTGGATTTTCACAGACCTTGTTTAAAACTGAAGGTGAGAGAGACTTAGAGAAATGGCTTCATTGTTCTGGAGTACTTTGTTTCATCCACAGAAGAGTAGAATTGGTGATTGATTTTGAAAAGCTGCTGAAAAAAGTATCTTTTTCAAATTGCAATTTCTAACTTGGGTTTTACATTTTGTGTTCCATTTTTTGTGCTTTAATTGGGAAGCATTTGTTATTTGTTTGGTGTTTTTAAGGTTCTGCAAATATACACATCATTTTTTAGAGACATTTGTTATCAGTTGTGTTTGTTGATTTGTAGTTTAATTTCATTGGATGTATAGATGTCGTGTGGGGGGGAGGCTCGAGAGCAGGTAGGACCCAGGCGCAGAGACGGGAGGCAAACGGGTTCAGGGCAAGTGGGTTTATTTAACTAACAAAAAGCGCTGCAGAGCAGGATGACAAAACTAAAAACAAAAACTTACTGTGGCATGGCAAGGGACATGGACGCCAGACAAGAAGACGTGATCAACATGAGCAGAAGTTAATGGACCAGCACAGGAGGAAGGCAGAGACAAGACTTATATACAGACAGGGCAGACAAGACACAGGTGAACACGATTAGGGCAGATGGGGACCAAAGGAAGTAAAACTCAAGAAACATGACAAGACAGGAAACCTTTCAAAATAAAACAGGAAATAGAACCAAACAAGACAGAACAAGAACTAAAGCGAAAAAAAAGACAACAAACTGAAACCATGACAATAGAAAGGAAAAGAAGTTCAAACATTGATTATAAAAAAGGATATAAGAGATAAAAAAAAAAAGAAAAAGGAAAAGAAAAAAGATAAAATATTGATTTAATTGCATTTTGAATGAATAAAAAACAATGATTAATAGAATCAGAATCAGAATCAGGAATCAGAAAAAGTTTTATTGCCAGGTTCAGTAGAGCGCACTTTACAAAACGAGGAATTTGACTTGGTGTATAGTGCAATTAAGAATAAGTTAAAAATTAAGTTAACAACAACAACACACTATATACAGTAGAGTAAGGTCCCAGCAGGAGGGGGCGGGGTTGTAACACGACTCCTTCAGCAGAGCCAGGCTGAGAGAGGCTTTGACATGTAAGATGTTAGATGTTAGAATGCCAGATGTTAGAATGACCAGTTCATTTTATAGCTATGAAAATATTCAGGTAGCTATGGGACATGTTTAGCTATAGGTCTGTGAAAATTGGTGTCGATTGTTGAAACATAAGTTACCATAAAAAAATGTTTGTTTGGAGTCTAGACAGATTTAACACAGGTTTTTGGATGAAAAAGGATTTTTTATAAATCATCTGTTACACTTTTAAGTCTGAAAAAAATATGGAAGGCAGCAAACACAGATCCCTACCGTTTTTAATTTTTTTGTGCTGATATTTGAAAGATAAGTTATGCAAAAAAATAGGTGTTTGCAGTTTTGCCTAAAAAGACGTTTTCGGACCTTTTTGGATGAAATGATGTCTAAAAGTTCACCTGTAACTTCAATAATTCTGAATTTTTTTAGGAAGCAGTAGCACATAAATGCCTATGAAAGTTGAATTCTTGGTGCTGATAACCTAAACAGAATTTATGCTAAAAATCTTTGTTCAGTCCAAAATTTCATTAAAAAAATCAAGTGATGAAGTTTCTCGTAGACCCTATAGTGTTACATATCAAAGCTGGAGGTTATTAAAGGCATCTAATTCTGAAATCTCAGCTTCCTGAGACAAACGGCTGATTTATAATAAATTTCTATTATTTGGGTGCACATAATCGACCACTTCCTGTTACGCAGGCACCGTCAGGTGTACACCCATGAAACTTTACATGATGAGAGAGGACCCTTCTGAGTATCTCCAGTTTTAATTTCATGCACATCGGACAAAGCAAAGAGAAAATACAGGGCAGAATGTGCCCAATGCAATAACTAGGTGGCGCTATAGAGCTCGTCCAAGATTGTCATATCCATGGGTTCAGAATAGAAGCTTCATCATATCCATTGAATTTCAGTGAGATTGGACAAGGAATGTGCACGTGAGAGCAACTTTTGTGTGCATAGCGAGATGCCCAACTTTGCCGCTCTGTCACGACCACACCCCCGCATTGAAAGTTATGGTTTTTTGTCAGAGTAAACTTCAATGGCTTTTCAACAGGTGGACGTCATTTTCAGGTGTGTCGGCTCATCCTACTCGGAGTAGTGATGCTCCAAGTAAAACATGTCATTTCCTCTTGCCAGCAGGTGGCGCTACACTTTTTCCAGATTTTTTCACTGCAGATGTGTTCAGAGTCAGACTACAATCATGCACATCAATTTTGGATCAGATTGGATTATGCATGGCTGAGTAATGGCCATTTTTCTTTTCATGGCGTGTTTTCGAAACGACCTCCAATTTTGACGCGCCGCCATGGTCACAAACATCCATAAAAACTTAAAAGCTTTGCAATTTAACATCGGACATGTGTCTAGTTTACAAAACCAAAGTTTGGAGTCATTACTCTCAAATCTCTAGGAGGAGTTCGTTCTAGAGCGAGGCCTGCAAATGACCAAAATACAGCAAAAATGACATATTGTCATCAAAATATCAGACTTCCTGTGCGACTGACAGCTTGGTCCCAAGAGACTTTTTTGTAGGTTTCTATCCGATGAACATGCCCTGTTAAAATCAGGTTTGTACTATAAAGCATATGGAGGTGCTCGCGAAAACAAATTTTGCAGGTGGCGCTATCGAGCCATTTTTGTTTACCTATGCCGTTCTCCTATAAAATATGAAATTTTTCGCGACTCCTGATGTGTATACAAAATTTGGTGAGTTTTGGGGTATGTTAAAGGCCTCAAAAAGGCGACGGAAAAGTCGGAAGAATAATAATAATAATAAACCTAACAGATACAATAGGGTCCTTGCACTCCGTGCTCGGGCCCTAATAACTCTTACAGATACAATAGGGTCCTTGCACTCCGTGCTCGGGCCCTAATAATAATAATAATAATAATAAACATTCGAATTACAATAGGGTCCTTGCACTCTGTGCTCGGGCCCTAATAATAATAAACATTCGAATTACAATAGGGTCCTTGCACTCCGTGCTCGGGCCCTAATAAACCTAACAGATACAATAGGGTCCTTGCACTCCGTGCTCGGGCCCTAATAAACCTAACAGATACAATAGGGTCCTTGCACTCCGTGCTCGGGCCCTAATTATTTAAACACAAGTCCAAAAGGGAGTAAGAACAAAAATCTTATACTTAACTTTGATTTCCAAAAGTGTGTTTATGTATTTATTATTCATCCCAGAAATGGGGGTTACATTTGTCTTGCGTTTGATTAAATAAAAGCAACATTTGCTTGAACTTGTCTGCGGTTTGTACTTATTGCTTTCCTTAAGTAGGGTGGGGGAAAAAAAAAAGAAAATCGGGAAAAAATCGGAAATCAGTTAAAAAAAATAAAATCGGAGTTTTTATTTTTAGGCCATATCTTCCAGCCCTACTTAAAACTACCAAAGAAACAGTGACACACAAAGACAAACGTATGCTTCAGTGCTGAATATGGTTTGCTGTTGGTCACTTACCTGAAGTGTGTAACATCAGCTGCTCTGCGTTGTTCTCTTCCACGTCTCTGAAATCAGCTTAAGGCAGCTGGAGAAACAGGTTAATGTGTCTTATATGTCTAAAGTAGATGAAGACATCATCCTCTGCCATCAACAAGTGTCACAATGTGTGAAGTGCTTAAATGGGCAAGAGCCCACTCACAGCTCAAATGCTTTCCACAGGAAATGAGAGCAGAATTTAGTGGTTTGAAGCCACAATAAGAAATGCACTAAACAGTCTTGAGTACATCTAAACGCACTGAGCATAGAGCCTAAAGTCCCCTGCTTCCTAAGCCTTTTTTTGGCCCAACCAGTTTTTTTTTTACCTTTCTAATAAATATTCTAACTTAAAGTTGTTCATGCTAAACTTTGCTTAAAAGTGTTTTTTTTTATTTTTTATTAATGCATAGAGTTTGCAGAATTAGAACAGTGTGTGCTGTTTAATGCTATAGATTCTGTAGGATAGGAAGAACTTAAATGAAAGGAAAGTTTGCTGCAGAGGACTGAGTGACGCAATTCGCTGCAACTACAAGGCTGCAACTCAAAATGAAAGAAAAATGAAGAATTGCATGAGAAATATTTAGTGTGACTTCAAGTTTACCCGAAACCTACACGCCTTAAAGTGAAAGGTCACCAAGGATGTTTGACTCCCAAAGATTGTGTCAATGCTTGGTGTTGTTTTTCCTTTTTTACAATGGCATCTTTGTTGGGAGCATGCTAGTGAGAAGTCAGCGGTTACATGAGTAAATTTTCTAGACAGAAACGGAAATCATGTTGTGTAGACCTCAGAAGGAAGCCTCCTCTACCGTTCAGCTTCACAAGATAAACCACAGATATGCACATGGTGGAGAACACATTGTTTTTTTCTCACCCTCAATCTTCGCAGCTGATAAAATTCATATCAGATAAGTTTCTTTTGGTGCTGAAAATGCTAGCACATACATTTACAAAGTCACTCTACTTCTTTTTGCAGAAAGCAGCATGAAAACAGAGTGTAAACATTTGGTTTTTAGAAAAAATGCAAATATCTGACCAGCTTTCTTATTCACAATAACAATTTTGCATGACTTTTTAAAGTTATGAAACTGATGTTACGTATTTTCTGAGCCCTGGCAGCTGTGTGCGAACGTAGATGACAGGCGACTAGTGATGACATCATCGTAAGGTTGTAATAGCCGAATTTGAAGTCACTGGCTGTGTCCGAATTCTTTCCCTACTCACCACTTAGTGCACTATATAGGATGTTCGCCCCTTTTTGAAGGGCTATCCAAATCTACCATTCCAAAATCAAGAGCCCTTGAAATTTCCCAGAAGTCTGGATGCTCACTAGATTGGCGAGTATAGACCAAAAAATGAATTGTGTTAGCAAAACTTTTGCGAAAGGAAATGTATTTTAAATGTGTTTTTTTTTTGTTTTTGTTTTTTTATACACTGTATTTTATCCCACGAAGGGAAATTCTTTCTCTGCATTTGACCCATCCCCTTGGGGAGCGGTGAGCTGCAGCCGAAACCGCGCTCGGGAGGCAGTAGTGTTAAGGGTCTTGCCTAAGGACCCTCACTGGGTGATGTTAACTGCTCGCCATTGATATGGTAATTGCCCCAAGTACCATTGCTCATTCCCCTCCGGGAATCGAACCCTGGTTTCCTGCATGGTAGCTTCCCACCTTACCAACCGAGCTACCCAGCTGCTCTTTTTCTATAAACCGTCAACATTTTAATCTTCAGAACTCAGTGGATTCATAAAAGGTTGTCGCAAAATGTTCATATCAATTGGATTTTCACTCTGTGAAATCGATGACATCATATTTGCCATTTAAAAAAAAAAGTAGTGATGGTATCTGAATTGTTTTTAAATTCAGTGAGCTTTATAGTACCTGTATAGTTTTTAGTAGTGAGTGGTTAGGGTGGGAATTCAGACACAGCCACCACTTTTTCCATATCTCTCCATTTGGGGGGATATGGGAGGGAAGCATTAGCCCATGGGTCTTATAACATGTGGGCTCAAAGCCACTAGAGACAATCTGACAGATAAGCCCTGGCAAATTCAGTATTAAATAAAATGGATGGCTTGCAGGTGTGTCTGGAGTCACTGCCAGTAATCCAGTAGATCTGGCAAAACAAAACAGAAAAAAGAAAACAAAGGATAGAAGGCAGCAACAGACTTAACCCTTGTGCTATCTTAGATGACCCCACCCTTACATTGATGTGTTATTCCTACCATGACAAAGGTGGATAAAGGTGGAAAGATTTCATGTAATCCATGGACACCAGTGAAGATCACAAATCATTGAAGAAAAACGGTTCAGAGCACTGTCTAGTGGGTCTAGATGACCCAACTCCCATTGTTAAAATGCCTAGGATAGCACAAGGGTTACAGAGGAAGACAAAGGGACAGGGTCTTGTCAAACCATGACACACGTTTCACCAGAATCAAGATTAACATATATATATATTCATAAGAGAAGTTTTTTTTTTAAATCAACTTATATTAATAAATCTTAAAAATATAATAAATGTAACCTTGAAAGTGTCATCTTTGAATTCAAATCAAAACTGTTTGAGGCGTTTCTTTGCTTCTTAGTTGGTTTTCTTGTTTTCTTCTCATCTGCACCATTAAAAACCTGTTTCATTGTTTTTTTTAGACTAAAATGCATTTTTGGGGAGTGGGTGTGTGTGTTTTTTTGTCTCTGTGTGTTTCTCTGCCATCAGTTGTACAGGTTGTACTCAGCCTCTACACTGTAAAAGCTGAAACACCCCTCACCATCGCCAATAACCCCTGACCACTCTCCGGATAAAGCTGCTTCCTTTCATTGCAAAGTTCCAGGAAATGTCCTGTTATTTCATTCCAATACTGTTAACCCTTGAATACAGTGAAACATCAACAATATTATGCTGGTTTGCAGCGTATTACAGTGAACTGGAGCGCAAACTATGAGAAAATCTGACAATATTCTGCTGTTTTTATACTGTGTGGTCTCATCTACCCACCTTACCCATCTTGGAACACAGACCAAGGAGTCGTACAATTTGTGTAAATCTTAGTAAGTACATGTGTATGTACCATAACCATTCGGCCTGCAACAACCATTCAGGGTCCTGGGACTAGTGCTGAGGTCACTTTATGTGATATGCTGTCCGTTGGTCCGATGACGTGTCGGATAGTGATTGGTCTGGACAAATTACGATACAACCATAGAAGAAGACATTATGCGGTCTGTTGTAACCAAACAGAGCTCCGACACAGAGCGAGATTATCTTCTAAATGTACTTTTATTATTATTATTATTATTATTATTATTATTATTATTATTATTATTATTATTATTATTAAGTGCATTTGCAGCCGAACGGACTGCGGTCCGAACCCTTTTTCCGGACCGCACACTATAACAAAGCACCTTCTCTGCCTACGAACACTAAGCTACGAGACTCCAGCTGCTCTGATCAGAGACACAGTTCGGTTGTGTGGAGCTGCAGTTTCATTCTAACATTTACTTTTTACAGAGTGGTTTGTGGGAAAATCTCTCCATAAACACCACAAAAAACAATGTCAGACACAACTTATGAGGTAAAAGAACTTCAGGTTACAAAAGGAAACGCGAAATGAAAATAGGTAGAGCCCGAGCAGATCTCCGCGCTACGTCCAACCTACTAGAATTTTGTGTAATGTTAGTTTTAGAAATGTTTGCACTGTATCAGGGAGTCCCTCGTAAATTCTGGCCGATGACTGAGGAGATCTTTAGTCACATGGTTGTGTTTACAAGCTTTGGTACGACCAAAAGCCAGGTTAAGGACTCGATTTGGACCAAATTGAGCGGACTCGGTCCAAACCAAGAGACTTTTCCAGTCTGAATGCACCTTTAGACTGCTGAGGGACCCAGATAAACTCTGTTATCTGTTGGTCAGATCATCATTATTATTACTGAAGACTCAAGGTCCATTTTTCACAAGAAACACAAAACAAATAAAAGACTTAAAATTAAAAATTAAATTATTTATGATAAGTATAAAAACAATAACGATTTAAGGATTAAGGATTTTGTTAAAAAGATTAAGAAGGCAGTTTCTCACATTTTGGTCAAAATACTAACTTATGACAAAAAACAGGAAGCAACAACATTGAAAGGATGAACCGTACACTTACAGCAATGCATGGTACTTGTAGAATACTAAGATAATTCATAAGACTCAGGACTGCAGTACTGAGGAAACTGCTGCCTGGAAATGTACAGTGAAAGGTTATCCGTGGTCGTAGGAAAAATCTTATGAAATGCTTTAGTTTAGCCCTCATTCTCATGTTACACGACTCTGACAATGCATGACTTCATGAAATAGGTTTTTCCATCATCCAACTCTTGCAGATCGCACTTCAGATACTCGGTCACCAGTAGTTTCTGACTGTTATATTTGTAAAGCTAAGTCATGAGAAAAGCTTTACCTTTTTCACATTTTTTTTCTTGGAAGAAACTTTAAGGTAAAGTTGTTTTTTAGCGGACAAGTCATTCTGGCTACACTTGTGGGGAAAAAAAGTTGTTTTGTTGCAGACCACAAATGAGCTACTTGGATGTCAGACCGGAGGTCTGTCAAAGTATTGCATTTCTGGACAAACACTCTGCCAGGAAGTCGTGTTTGTCTCTCGTTGGAACCAGCCTTTGGTTAAACAAAAGAGTGTCCCACTTTCAGCTGAATGAAAGACTTTGATTCTACTGCTTAAATTTCCTAAACTCAGTTTGTGCAAACATAAAACGTAAACCAGTGAGAAAGCCCACCTTCACCTCGATGTATAGCAGCTTCAAAGCAGAATTCAACAAACCTACAGTCCTGTGAGGGGAACTTAACAACCGTAAAGTGCTAAATTTAAATGATAAATATTTTACAGCATTTTTATTTTTATTTTTACTTTTCACGCAGAAAATAAAATTAAACTGGACCGACTGTCCAACAACCCACTAAAAAGTGTAATTGACTAAAAAGCAGCACAAAAGTATAATACACAATAATTCAGTTCATCTTTTCAATAAATAATCTAATTGTACTGTAGATGTTTGAACATTTTTTTATTGTATATATTTTATATATATTTCAATAAACTGGTAAAAACAAAAGCCAACAAATGGGTCGCATGACTTCACTTTTGCATGTTTTTCTGTCATTCTGGAAAAATGTACTTCAGCTGTAAAAACCAGCAGTACTCGTGACCACGACGTTCCTCCATTTTTGCTGCTTTTGTAGGGATTTCTATATTTATTGAAACTGTTTTATTACACGTATCGTTATGTTTGCTTTGCTTATCACTCTAACCTAGATCATTAGACCAATGACCTTTTGAACTTTGTGTGATCATACTTGGTGCTATGTGTGTTTATCCAACCGTTGCTTGCAAAAGACTTGTCTCCAGGAAAGCAAAAAGGATACTTCTGCTTGCAGCAGCCGTAGAAGGTGAGTGACCTCTGACAAACAGGAAGTGTTCCCCGTGCAATTGGCTCAGCGGCAGAGCACTCCTCATAGGGGCCGTTAGTATTGCCAAACATGCTATGCAGGTCAGGAAGTTTTTCATCTTTGCATTGTGATTATGTGTTCCTCCTCCCTTAGAATTGCAATGCATGATGTAACCAGGGATTGCCTTTTTACGTCGCCCTTCAGGGAGGAAGGAGAAATGTGCAACATAAAGAAAAAGATGATAACCGGGCGGGGTTAAGGTTGGCCACACAGCCGTTGATTTGGTGAAAAAATCAAAGGGAACCAAAGGAAAATATCCAACAAAACACCAAAGGGGGAATAAATAATGGTATAACTTAAATTCTCAGGCTTTATAGCAAGTCAACTAAGACAGAAATACAAAACCCCAAATTACTCAAAATGCAAACAAAAGACCACGAGAGTAAATCTAACAAAAGGACAAAACCAGAATCAAAGTCAGACGGAAACCAGAGGCTTTCTCGATCTAAGACCAGGCAGACAGCAGGGGCAGGCTCGAAAACAAATTCCCACTCAGGAATGCAGCCGCCACTGGAGCAGAGGATTTTAAAGCTTCCCTCCAAGCCAGGTAATTTAGCAGCCTCGATCAGCTCTGCAGAAGGGGCGGAGTCAGCAGCTGTGCCGGAGCTGGACTTCCGCAGGAGCTGGAATTTAAACACATGTACATACACACACAAAACAAGCAGACAAGACCAGGAGACGTAAAATGCCCTATTTTCAATAAATGCGGAGAGCAGACAGTGTGAATTGCTTGGGTGAATTGTCCGTCTGGCTCTCCGGTAAAAGCTACCAACTGAGTCCGTCTCCTTTCTTCATTCTTGCTTATGTTTGAGAAATGTTGGTTTATCTCTAAATCTAAAATTAATTAAGGTAAATCCCCTTTAGCATAGCAGCAACAGCAGTTAGTCAGAAATGTGCCTCTGAGTTTGGGTGGGGCTGTTCATGCAGAGTAAGCTTACTCCCACTTCCCATCATCCCTTTGTGTACACTCTCTTTTTAACATACAGCCCTTCCGAACCCCAACCTAATATTAGTGGTGCAACAAAAATGCAGAGCAATATCAGAGCTATCCAGCCAGACAGATGCCAGCTCAGACAAGGAACACCAGGATGTTTATGAATCTATTTGTCTGCTGATAGATGTAACAAAATGCAGCGCAGCGTTTTACGCTGGATTGTGGCCCACTGATTGTAGCCCCTTAGTCACTGCTGTAGGCTCTAATGGCAAGAAATAGTCAGAAATGCAATTTTAACCTTTGTTTTCTTATTATATGTCCTCCATCATTAGAAAATTGTCACAATAAAATGCCAAAAACACCACATTGAAGTGGGTCTTTAACTTCTGCTCAGTCCATTCATTATTTATCTTTATTATAGCTTTTTCTTTTGTTTCGTTTTTGTTTTTACTGTAACCTTGTTACGGTGAGGAAAAGCTAAAATGTAATTAAAACTCCTTAAAGTAATTGAATGAAGCTGTAACTGCAGGATTTTAACCAAAGCCTGCAGACAAGTTTCACATTTAGACTAGAAACCACAGGAGAACATCTGAGTCCAGCAGGTGAAAGCTGAAAGCAGCTTCACCCTGTTTGGTTCTTTTGGGTTCTACCAGCTGATTGGTTCCTGCAGATGTCCAAATTCTGCTGCGTTTGTGTCCCACCAATTCATCTGACAGGAATTTGTGTCCCACGTTATATGATATGATATGTGATAAACTAACAGCAGCACTTTAAAATAAATCTATATTTAACTTAATACTAGGAGTGATGTGGTCAGTTCTGGTTCTGGTACGATGACAGTAGTGCTGTGATAAAGCTGCAGCTTTCGAACAGTTTATTCAAGATTAGTAGCCTGCAGGATATTACAGTGGTCTAGTCTGCTGGCAATTAAAAGGCACGACTCGGCCTCAGCAAGTCTTGTCATGAGATTCAAGTTCCACTTTTACATCAAGATAGAAGAACAAGGATTAATGAGGCTGAAATTCCCATCTGATTCAATAAAATATGATAAAATTACAATATACAGTCATGTTATCAAAGCATTTCAATGTTTTTAGTTTGGTGACTCAGTGTGCTTCCTTAAGGATCAAGTAGACTCCAGACAGGATTATTGTTGTCTTCTGATGCATGGAGATACACTTCAGTGGTCTGTGTTACCTATTTATCAGAAAGCTAATCTTGTTTTAACTCCCACAAAAAACTTTTAGATTCTTCATAGATGACTCAGCATGTACAGTACACTGCACTTGAATGAGAATTCTAATTTTGTTTTCATTTGTCTGCAAAAAAAAAAAAAAAAAAAAATACTGAAGAAATCAAAAGGATTCTTGCAAATCAGAGTACAGGCTGTTTTCCTGTACTGCAGCAAGCTGTGGTTATAAGAAAAAATGTCATAATTTAAAGACTTTGTATTTAGTTTTCCCTTTTAATATATTTGCGATCATTGTGGAAGTCACTGTCAGGTTGGAGCCAGAAATCCCAACCACGTCTGGGAAATGTTTGATGTGCAACACTGACCCCTGCTGGATGTTAGATCTCATCACATTTTCTTATTTGAGTCACAGCATCTTTCTTTTTGAAAATAGTCAGTAGTAATTCTCCATAGTCTATATTGTCTGTTCCATTTCCAGTCAAAAAAATCAAATATACATTTTGAAGAGCCATCTGATACTGATGATGACAAACTTCAGAGTAAACTAGATTTTTAAATCTGGCAGTGATTTTCTGGGTGGAGCCTGCTAAAAAGGCAGTCACAAAGGTGAGAGCAATGATGCAGAATACCTGTCATCTCAACACAACACAGAGAGAGATTACAGTTTTTTACAATTGCAAAAAACACATTTCACAAACGTGTTCTCCATGTTCCCCAATGTCTAAACACAACACCCTTTTCTAAAGCTACATAAACACAACCACACCTTCTCACTTCAAAACTTCACAGCAAAAGAGCAGCTCAAAGCTTTCAAAACTGTAAACACTATACACATCATTACACACTACAGTAAAACAATGGAAAACAATGGAAAACAGAATGCTCCATTTGTGAGAAGGTTTTTTTCACAACTGCCAATGCATATTTTTAGAAACTAATCCTCTCTGCAGAGGATTAGACATTTAGATTTGTGAGTTTCATATGAAGAGTAAAATCTTAATTCTGCATGTACACTACTGTAACACAACTCAATGCAATACAGAATCTAATGCACACAACAGTACTCTTAAAAACATGATTGAGTGTGAAGTTATTTCATTTACAGTATTTACACCACAATGATGTATGGCATAATGGCGCTGAGTTGCATTGGGCCACATCACCTCATCCACATCGCAGGCTATATTGTCTCTTGCCAGGCACCGCGGGGAAAAAACGCCCTGGAATGACGAATTCATCCTTGGAAGGCTTCCACTGGGATGTCAACAGAAACCAGCTCCATTGCCCTTAGGAGGTTCTCTCTAGTGTGTGGGTGTCTGTCATAAACCTTCCATCTTCAAGATGAGAAGAACTCCTCTATGGGGTTCAGGAAAGGGGAGAAGGGTGGCAGACAGACGTTTAAAAAGTGGTTACTGTTGGTGGTGAACCACTCTCTGATTTGGTTTGTTCTGTGAAGGGCAACATTGTCCAAAATGATCCAGCTTTATGGTTGCAATCCTCGTCTTTTCATGTATAAGAGTCCAAATATTTTGCAGAGCACCGCAGGGAATCGAACCCTAACCTGCTAAAGCAGGCATAGCATCAGTGTCCTTTTGTTTTTGACCAAGCATTAAAGGAACCTAGGATAGCCTTGTGCTTCAACGAAGTTTCAGCTTACTGGACTGTCTCAGCCCCCCTTCACTTCCTCCCCTGAGTCCAGACTGAAATGGTGAAAATTCAAACTGAACCATTTAGAAAAGCTGCAGAGCTCCTAGTCTGAGTTTGTTCCAGCTGTGAAAAGGACCCACTCTCCCGACACCACTCTCTCCATAAAAGTCTAGATGTCATTCTGAGGCTGCTGAAGTCAAACCTCTGTGTCTGGCTGCCCAAAGCAGTTCTGTCCATCAAAGTTACAAACAGATTCAAGGATGTAGCCATGCAGCTCATTTGGCCTGAGCCCAAAAGAAAACATGGTGGAAGCAACAGCCATTACAAACTAGTTCATGAGTCCCTCTTCGAGTTCTGGCTCCAGGCTGAGGCCCGGGTAAATCTTGAGAGGAATAATTGTATCCTGTAATAAAATGTTTTTTTTGTTTGAATCGCCCTTAGTCTGGCCTGTCCCACAGGAGCAGTTTACCATGAAACAGCCCAACAGGGCAAATGCTTCCAGCAACACAACTCCTGTGGTCATACGGGCACGCAAACCCCTCCACCACGATAAGGTGGCAATTCAGGGAGGAGAATTCATCAGTCAGCCAACTACTAAAAATGACTGTGGGGAAACCGAAGGACTCGGAGAAAACCCACAGGACTGCCAGGATTTTTTTGACTTATTTCCCTATAAATTTGGTGACTGATTTTTTATTTTATTGGATCAAATTGAATGGTTTTATTTTTATTATTGATTTATTCTTGCTATAAAGGTCACAAAATATTTACTAATACAGTTGTAAAAGTGGGGGGGAACCGAAGCGCTCTGAGGAAACCCACACAGATGTGGTTCTGTCAGCCAACCATGTCAACCAACAGACCAACGTGCTGCCCCTGTTTTTGAAGCTCATTTTGGGGATTGTTCCAGAGAGAGTAAAGATATTCTTTTTGGGTTTGGAGGTCCAGAACTGGCAGTCAGTGGCCGAATTGTTGAAGGAACTTTGGATTGTTAAATCCGTAGGCGTGCCCGTCACCTTTTTATTTCTTATATTGAGGAGTGGGGGGTGAAGGAATGCAGCTGAAAACTATCCAGGACTTGTTTTAACAGCTGGGCTGCAATGAAACAGTCTTGGACCAAAGCTGAGCTGGAACCTTCTTCAAAAAATCATTTCTAACAAATATTTTTTTTTTTTTTTTTTAGTATTCACATTTCTTACATATTTTTTATGATAACATCTTTTTTATTTGTCATATCATTTACAAATTTACTTTAACTATTATTAAATAAATATCGATGAAGAAAAAAAAGAAAAAATTTAACAGCTAAAATAACAAAAAAATTTTTAAAACTTAGTTAAAACATGAAACAATCTCTAAACTATTTTAACAGCACATAAAATCTAGAGAATTAGACGTCAAGGGTTTTTGTTTTGGCCTTTGCTGTTATCCAGAGTCCTTGTTTTAGGCAGCTTTACTCGCTGAATTCTTGTTCTTTTTGGATTTTGTCAGGCCCAGAAAATGTCTTGCCCTTTTTTTTAGGAAAGAGGGAGAAGGGTGGCAGACAAAAGGTGGTAACTGTTGGTGGTGAACCACTCTCTGATTTGGTTTGTTCTGTGGAAGGCAACATTGTCCCAAATGGTCACATAAATGTGAAGTGTGGGCCCAGGATGGTGTTGTTGACGGTCCAGGAGGATGTCTTTTAGCTCCTCTAAGGTGAAAAGACGTTTGGTGTTGTAAGACCCCAAACCCATGGCTGCACAGAGTAAACTGTAAAACAATGACATTATTAACAAATATATAAAAATATGTTTGGAAAATATGACACCACAACTGCACAGCTTTATAAAAAAAATGTCTATATTTAAAAAAATTCAATTTCCATTTACTCTTTAAATTGATTTTACAAAGAAAACATTTATTTTCGGCAGCAGGCTTCAATAAGAAAAGCTTCTGCTCTAATTCTGATCAATTCTGTCTGTATGTTTATCTAGGAACAAATTGCATTTATTTTTCTCTCTTTCTCTCTCTGGAGTTGCTGCAACACTAAACCATCAGAAAGAGATCAGTTAACCATCACTTACTCCACAATGGAAAAGTTCAAGAGGTTCTTTTAATCCCAGTAGTGATTATATTTTTTCCACTCAAATTTCTAAATCTAATGTATTAGTTTATTTCAAGCATTACTCATAGAAACTATTTTTTTAAAAGGCAGGTCAGATGACCCATTTCCGAAGTTACACATTCATCAGAATATATAGAAAAAATTAATGAATAGAAGATTATGACAGTGTATACAATCATGTATTGATTTTTTTGCAGTAATGCTTACAGTCCACATAGATTCATTAAATAAAAATTGAACTCAAATAAAATCAAGTGGTTTGATTTTTTGCTTGAAAGGGAGAAGGAACACTAAATTATCCCACTCCTCTTGTGTGTGTTTTTCTTTTTACATAGTTTTCAAAATCTGATATATAGTAAACTGATATACAGTGGTCATTATCTTACAGATGCATCTTACTGCTTTAATAATGTCAGAATTGTAGGCAGAATCTAAAAGGTCTTGTTTATTCTCAGAGGAAAATGGCTATCAAAAAACTACAATAAAAACACAACCTAACAAACACAATATGTATTATGCATTTTAAATACTTTGTTTTATTTCTTGAACCAAGTTCTTGTTTTTCTTTTTTGTATAAAACCAATTCCAGTCTATTTTACATCGTATTTGTGAAACTATTAGATGATTGAAAAAATGTGATTACTATTAAAGGTCATTTGCATATTTATGTATTTTATTTATTTTTATAGGGTTTATTTTTTAATTGTATTTATTTCTTTTTCCTTATTAATTTTTTGGGTTCACTGTTAATTGCTGCTATCCAAAATGAATAAAAGACAAGAAAAAAAAAAAAAGTCAAATCGACTTTAAAAAGGCTCCTGGGTTCTCCGGGGTTACAGAACACTTGTTCTGAAAAAAGCCTAATTAAAAACAAACAAATCGGCTAATAATCCTTGCATTTAAAGTTGGATTTAAGTAAATTTAAAAAAAAAAAAGCTTTTGCCATATTTATTATATTAAACAAACTTCCAAAATCAGATGTTTTATTATTATTTAATATGAATTTAACTGTAGTTTTCTTAATCTTTAAGGTGGTTCTAACTTTGTGAAAAAATTCAACATTTCTCTATAATATTTTGATGCTTTACAGATGTCAGTGGGGGAAAACAGTGTTTTTAATGTCGGAGTGCACGAAAACTTGACACAATATTTCTTGACCACGTTTGACTTTTAATTTCTTGGTTCACATTCCAGTAGAAGATGCTGCCACTCATCTATCAGCAAAGAAGACTACAAGTTAGTAAAAAGGATTTTTTTCTTCCCCAAATATTAATCACGTCTCACAGACATACAGCCAATGCAACAGTCTTAAAAACACACAAAAAGAAAAATTATATCATACAATACCATCATTATGTTGTACAAAAGATCCATCAAATGCTTTGATCAGTACATGGAGATGCTGCAGGGGATTATGGGAGACGAAGGCCTTCTCAGGGTTGCAAAGTTGCTTTTTGTTGCTCAGTTTCTCCAGAGCTTTTTTGACCCAAAAGCCCCCCCAAAAAAATCAACAGTTAGTGTGTCTCAAACATTCAGCTTCCTGCATGTTGAAAAATAAAATGCAGTTCTGCCTTTATGGAGGTAACATTTTACCGCTATGAATGTGTGAAACAAAAGCTATTCTGGCAAAGAAAAACTGAAGAAACATTAAGTTCACTTAGGTCCCAGAGCGTTGTGACTTCCAATGATCGTACAACATTTGAAAACTCACATTTACAAATAAGGAACAGGAATTTACAAAGTAGGAGAATCCACTTTATATTACATATTCAGTTGGAATTTGAAAAAAGACAAAAAAATGCAGATTTTTGCTGAGCATCAAATAAAACACTTTGGAGTGAAATATTAGAGTTTAACCTGCACACAATGATCAAGCATGTGACAGGGGTTTTTCCACAGTGAGACTGAGCTCTTACTCTTACATTTGTTTAGCTGTGAGAATCTACATGGTTGTAAAATCAAGTAGAAATACTTTTATTTTTTAGATTTTTTTCTTCTTTTTTTTCCACAGGCAAATCAAGGATGCTTGTGTTTTCATCCACGAGCGCCGTTTCTTTTATTGTCTCGGCTCCAACAATGCGTTGTGCTGACTGTGCGTGATCTTTATCGCCCGGACGCCTGTTTGTACAGCACGAAAGGAGAGGCTTTGGCCTGAGGTCACTGCTATAGTCTGTTCTCTGATCGGGCCCTGCGCTCTTCTATGGACAGCTGATGCCACATTAACATGTTTCTTAAAAGGATGCATACCAATAGCAGGAAAAAAAATCACATTGAAAAAAAAAAGACATGTTACAAGTGGTCTTTTTTCTTTTTTTTAACTTTGTCACCTGGTATATAAACATGAAAAGGAGAGAAGCTCATGCACGGCTCTCCATACTTGAAAGAATGCGTGGAGATGGATGCACAGATGAGGTGTCGTCGGGGTTAGAGGCTTTTGCAGAGTTGAAGCCTCTGAATGTGCAAATGAGGTACACTCAACCTGAAAATGGACTTTCCTTCTCTTCTTACAGTACCTGCAGATGTGTGTGTGTGTTCTGTTTCGGAGTCTCAGCTGCTGCAGCCTCATGCTGCAACTGCAGCATCTTACCGATGGGAATAAACGTTGGTGCCCAACTACACTGAAGTCATTGTTTTTTTAAACAGGCACACCAGTAGGCCTATAACCCTCCCCCATCTGCTTAAACCTCATGTATACAAACGTCTACTCGTCCATTGCATATCAGTATAACTCTCAATAGAAAAGATGTCTAAAAATTGATTTTCATCAAGTAAAAGCACCCCCCACACCTCCCATCTGTCTCCTCTTTTACATTATTGAAGGTAAAAACAACTTAATAAAAAACAAACTAATCCTGCCACCTCTCAGCTCCTCTTTCATTTGTAAATCTAAATTTTTTTTTTTGGCATTTAGTAGAATTTCCTCTCATCTGCTCTACCTTTCCAAGTGTGTGCATTGAGTGTGTGCTCTCTTCTGTGTGCTTCATATGGTGAGGTCGTCTGACCTGGCCCTGCTGCTGGCTTTGCTCAGTCGACTCAGCGGTCTGCTGTCGTCTATTGTATCCGTCGCCTCCAGGCCTGCCTCAGCTGGAGCCGCGTCCTCTCCGTTCTCCGCTTCCTCCACCTCCTCCTCCTCATCTTCATCTGCCATCTCCTCCACCTTCTCAGCTTCTGCTTCTGGTGGCTGCACCTGCTCCTCCTCTACCTCGTCCTCGTGTAACGTTACCCCCACTGTCGCCGTGGTCTGGGCGTAGGAGGGCAGAGTCTCGTCATACACCTTTGTGATGTCCTCCATGGGCAGCACCTCCTCACCTTTCTCCTCCAGCCCGTGGAAGGGCGACGCCCCTCTGCCGGCCTCCATCCCCACCTCAGCTAGAGGGTAGAGGTGACACATGGGGGGAGCCTTCTCCTCCTCCAACAACTTGTAGCCTTTTGCCCTCTGCAGGGAGGACACCCCCAGAGGGGGCAGACTCTTTCCTTGCGGGGGCAGGGGCGCCATCCCCTCACCCTGGGCTGCAGACGGAGCTGGAGCCGGCTTACGAAAGACGAAGCGGATTTTCTTCAGGCCCAAGTGGCTGATCTCCACAAAGTTGAGGAAGAGTGAGACGCAGGCCACAGCCAGCATGAAGATGATGAAGACAGTCTTCTCCGTCGGGCGGGACACAAAGCAGTCCACCGTGTTGGGGCAGGGCCACCGGCTGCATTTATACAGAGGGAGGATTCGGAAGCCGTACAGGAAGTACTGGCCCACCACGAAGCCCACCTCGAACAGTGTCTTGAAGATAATGTGGCAGATGTAGGTCCTCAGCAGGGTGCCCTCCAGCCGGAACTTTTTGCTCCCCTTGGTGCTGGTCTCCTTTGTGGTGCGGACGCTTCCCTGGTCAGGAGCCAGAGGGAGACGCTCCTCGCTTAGTTCCTGTTGCCTGCTGAGCTCGGCCTCCTCACGCTCCTTACGCTTCTCCTCCATGTGGACGTGGTGCACGGCGTGCCCCACGTACACCAGAGACGGCGTGGACACGAAGATGATCTGCAGCACCCACAGGCGGATGTGGGAGATGGGGAAGGCCTCGTCGTAGCACACGTTCTCGCATCCAGGCTGCTGCGTGTTGCAAACATAATCAGACTGTTCGTCGCCCCAAACGAACTCCGCTGCCGTGCCCAGGATCAGGATGCGGAAGATGAACAGCACCGTGAGCCACACCCGGCCAATCACCGTAGAGTGCTCGTTAACTTCCTCTAAAATGTTACCCAGAAAGCTCCAGTCACCCATGATCGGTCCGTAGCGCTGCAGAATGAAGGGTGGGGTAGGGAGGGCCGCAAAGGGTGCAGTTGGACAGGGAGGGTGGGGTAGGAAAGAACAGGGGGATGGGAAAGAGAGGACCGAAAGTAAGCAAAGCAGCAAAGAACTTTTATAAAAAAAATTCTAATCTAGTTTGGACGCAGGAATAATTGCAGCTTCTGTTCAAAAATCTGAACAACAGGAAACTACAGAGATGGTTGCTATTAAATCCACAGTCCGGCATGTTTCTGTGCGATATGGAAAAAGATTTTTAATCAAAATAACAAAGTTTAAGTTTCCACTTATCAGTATTTCCAGCTACTTTAGCTCAAAATCATAAAAACCTGCAAAAATTACTTTAAAAAAAACAAAGTTTTAATCTTATGGTAGGTAAAATGAGCATTCACTTAGTTTCTAAATCTTATTTAATGTATAATGTTGATTAAACAAAATAATGCAATGGGCAACTTGCCACAGCTGCGGCTCCGGCGAAGTTGAGTCCTGTCCCGTTCTCTTGGCACCCAGCAGGGAATAGTGAACTTTTTTGTGCCCTCTTTCCCACCTAAAGCCCTGTCCTTGTCGCCCCACTGAGCAGATGTGAATGAATCGGGTCTGATGGTTGGTTTTTAGTTTGCTGCAATATTTAAGCTTGGAGCCAGACGGCCTTTATTTGCCGGGCGACGCGTGGTGACGCAGGAGACAATAGGATCAAAGCCAGAATGGGGACGTATGGGAGCAGGCCTCGGGCTCTCACACCAATATGGAGACTGCAGGAACCAGGACTTAGGGTTCTGGTCTGCAGCTTCCTTCCATGTATGCAGGCTGTGATGGCCTGACAGAGGTTAGACCGAGTCAGGGACAAACTGTCAGCCCAGGCCAGGGTGACGGAGAGTTTCTGTCCTTTTTCCGGCAGTAAAAAACACTTAGGGGAAATGGTTTAATTTCATTTTTAAAGTTTGAAGCAACCAAGATATACAAAAAAAAGGGGGTTTTCTCCTTTTTTTGTTATTTAATTGATAAATCTGGAACAAATTCATCGTTCACTCCCAGATTTTAAAGTTAGTTCAAACTTTTTTTTAAATGACTTTATAAGTTTTTACAAAAATTACCATAATCTTATCCTACAAAATAACGTAATCATGATTCTAATTTTTTTTCCTACACACCAAAGACTCTAAATCTCAAATTTTTTTTGTTGGTCTTGTTTAAAATATCTTATGACATTTGATACGAGATAAAACTCACCAGTAAGTTGTTTTAAGACAATACATTTGAATATCTTGTTTCTTGTATGTTATTTTAAGCGAATTAAAACAAGTTTAAACAAATCTTATCAAAAAAAATTTCAACTGATATGTTGGCAGATTTTTTTTCACTTAAAATTGAGAAAAAAAAGTCAACTTGCACCAGTTATTTACACATTATTATGCAGCACCAGTTATTTACACATTGTTTACTTTGTATTTTTTTAGAGACAAACTATGATAAAAACAACATTTATTATGTTTTTTTCTTTTAATATTCTTCTGATGGAGGACATAACGAAAATGAGGCTCAAAATTGCATATTAGAATTTTTTTTTAATCCAAATCATTGGGAATCAGGAGCAGATGAAAAACATACATTTAAAAAAAAGACGTACTGTGAGCATAGCTCCCTGCTATGCTCTATTGCATAATCTTAAATAAACATTTAAAATAGATCAAAAGAAGATCAGAGTGGATCACTAAGTTTTTTGAGAAGGACTTTTTTTTCTCCCAGTTACATTTTACTTGGGTCTTCAGAAATAAAACCTCACAACTTTAATTACCAGGTTATGTGTCACCTTGTTTAATTTTTTTGCAGTGCTGATTTTTTTTTATTACTATGAGCATATGCAAGAATAGTTGTGAGATCATCACCCTGAACACAAAGATTCACAACAGACATTTGCCTTCTGCTCAACCCGTCTGTCATTTTTAAAATGGAAAACATTTTTCATGTTTTTTTTTTACCAGCCTTCACTGCATTCTACACATGTCAAGGAAAAACAGACCCCCAAAGCAGAGATGCTACAAGTCCAGGGAGACGTCTGTCTTTGATCACAAATTTAAGTCCTTAAGACTTCTGAGTGGAGGAAAAGAAGGATTTTTAGCGCGTTATTCATGCTTTTATGACCCGTCATCTGGATTAATGTGTTTCTCTTTATGCTTGGATTGATCAGACATTGCTGCGTAGTCTAACAAATGGACCAAAAAGCAGCAGTTTTTGTTCTTCCAAAAACAAAGTTATATTACATCACTCCAGGGCTTTCTCCTCACTTCAGGATCCAGTTAAAGTCCTAGAAGAATAGACAAACTCTTACTGTCATTGTGCCATTTAACATGCACAGCAATTCCAGGAAGTGTCATTTAGTCGCATTATTCAGAAAGTCAACAACACAAACAATATTATAAATCAATTTAAGGCAAGTTTAACACAGCATTGAAAGAAAATAAAGAGTACTCTTCTCATACTACTCCACTTATTACACATTGTCAGTTTCAGCAGCCATCTTGTGTGTGTATTTATGTTTGTTGAGTGTGGTGATGGTTGCAGGATAGAAACAGTTTTTAGTCTTTTTGTGGTCTGATTGCTCTTTACTAACCTACATTTGTGAATTAACTAATATCCACAGCCTCACAGGAGCATTAAGGTCAATATACATTAAGGAAATATGTGCAATATTAATTAAGTGGGATTAAATAATTGATGAATCAACCACTAGATGCTTGATTAATTAGCTGCAACATTAAAGCTGCCAGATAATGTTTCTGCATCACCACCAATTCTTGGATTTGATTTTCCTGGTCCAGCTGACTCATGAATTTGAACTCATTTACACCTTTGAAAGATTTTCCTTAGAAAACATCTAGAGGCTTATAGTAAATAAACTGAACGTTCCACGTTTACATTTTTTCCTTTAAATCTCCCACACTATGACACTACCACCACCCGCTGCTGATGAGCTGTGCCCAACATTTTATGTTTGTCCAGTTCTTGCCTGCCCATCCAAATGTTTCTGCAGAAATGTAGACTCAGAAGACCTGAAAACATTTTTCAAACCTTAAATCCTCTACTTTTACTTTTAAATGGCTGCATACATTTTACATTCTTAGCTGGTAAAGATTTGCTACAATACTCTGTCAGTATGTTTTTTTTATTTGTCAGTTTTTTTTCTACAAATATTATTCAAAACACAATTTTTATTAAAAGTTGTTCTTCCCTTTCATTTATAAGTCACAGCCACCATTCATTTTACAATAAACAGTTTAATTTGTATTTTTTTTTTCATACATGTGTACAAAAGCAAAACATCACTTTTCTGTTTTTAAATGTTTGATACAGTAATACTTTAGAATCATTTTAGACAGCTTTCAACAAAGAATTAATGTTGAATTTTCACTATAGGTAACAAAGTGTGTTAAGTGAAAGAAAAATTATAAAACAATATAAAACAAAGCGGTTTGTCTCCAACTTAAAAGGTGTTATTTCTGCTTCCTTTTTCTTACCAAATTAAAAGCTTTTGCTGAACAAGAATCAAGCCAACTGACAACATTCATCACAGATGCAACTATGAGAAACCAAAACCACTGAAGAACAGAAGTAGCTTGATGATTAAAACCACAAACCAGGTGTGAACAGAACAGAACTGTCAGAAACTGAACTAAAAAAAACAGAGCTAAAATCCTACATCTTCACACCAACACCAGCGGTTTATTGTACATTAGTCAAGAAGTCAAATTTATCAGTAATCCATCTCTGATGAGGTTTGCTGATTCAGCATTGACCCTCTCAGAATAACTTCATAAATAAAAGGATGAGGACATTCATTTACTATTTTTTTATATGCCATATTTTCAAATTTTTGTTGTTGTTGGGGACCAATCAGTAACTCTGTACTGGGGCTTTATCATAACACAAATATAATTACAGTTTTGGATTATTTCACACAAAGAGCCATTGTTTAAGTATGCAGCTCATTTTGTTCTCCAGTTTTGAAACCAAGAACTCCCAATTCAATATAGTCAATAAAAAATTTCCCAAAAGCAATTTTAAGATTTGCTTGGTCATAAAGAATGAAATGCCTTGATTTTAAAATAAAAATTTAAAAGGACGTTTCTTTTCCCGACACACCGAACACAAGAGTTGCCAGTCTGCAGACTTCCTCCTGAGAAAACACGTTATGCCCGTTCTCTCCCAATAACATTTTATTTTTTAAGTTCTTTTCAAATTCGTTTATTTTAACAAAATTGTCACTGGTGTTTTATCAAGACTTGTTCTTTTGATAAAACACAGAAGTACCAAATGAGAGGAAGTGACAGAACAATGACTTGACATTAAGAGACATTTAGAGTTTATTTTATGTTGCACAATTAATTTTCCTTTTGAGCACCGCATCGCCAATGTCAACAACTGGTTCTGAATTCCCAAGATACTGTCGTAAAGCCAGAGTGAAACTAATTTACATGTAAAGGAGACAAAAATCTATAGCCAAAAAGTTGTGTTCAGATGTGTCAGTAAAGTGGAAGGCGGAGGATAAACGCAAACGGCGATCAAAAACCATGACAACATTTAATCCTGATCCAACTCTTACAAACAGGATAGCAAGACTGAGAGCCTGAACAAAAGACACCCATGGCCTTAAATAGACAGGGAGGCAATTAGCTAAAACAGAAACAGCTGACAACGATTAAGACTAAAGGCTGTTTTGAGTGGGAAAAATAAAACCTGAACTGAACTAAGATTAGCTAAGGTAAAAAAAGGAAATATATGCAGAAACATTGACTAATTTTGTAACTATAATCTTCCTTTTTTTGCTTTTTAAGGATAGATTTATATACCAAAAGAAAAATAATATAATGTAACTAATATAAATATAACTAACTTATAATAACTTAAATATGAAAAAAAGTATTTGAGAGCACAGATTAAATCTTTAATTCAAACAATGTATTGTGTTTTACAAAAGCTTATGCAATGTGTTTATAAATATACAATTTTCTCCCAACTTCAGCTTTTCTTGAGTACAGCATAGAAAATGTTTATTTAGTAAAAAGTGTATGGATTTCCTATTGCAGTTCTTGTTACCAGTGTTCAAATTTCTACCGCAGTCCCACACAAAACTTCATTTACTTTAGGTTTAATACATGAAAAATAAAATGTACCACATCAAACATACCAAACAAAAGTGTAGGAACCTGCACGAACAGGGCTAAACTTGTTGAACACAATATGATTTAAAACAGAATGTATATTGGATTATAATGCATTAAGGTCCCACAAGTGGTGTTTATGCCCTTTAAGTAGGTATTTTTGCTCTCACTGCACTGGTTGGGTTAAAAACATACTCACTGGAATGTAATGAAAGTTTGGCAGATGAAGAGCGGCAGGACGCTAACAATGTTTATGGGATGCGAGTGTGCAAGTACTGCGTACGTTTCTTAAAATGAATAGATCGGGGATGATTGATTTTCTGATTTGTTCTTTAAGTTCAATGGGTTTTAAGGTTCTGCTGTGAATGCCATTAATTATAAGATGAAAAAACTAATTCAACCCTTGTGCTATCCTAGGCACTTTAACGTTGGGAGTTGGGTCATCTAGACCCACTAGACAGTGCTCTGAACCTTTTTTCTTCAATGATTTGTTAACCTCACTGGTGTCCATGATTACATGAAATCTTTCCACCTTTATCCACCTTTGTCATGGTAGGGAGAACACGTCAATGCAAGGGTGGGGGTCATCTGAGATAGCACAAGGGTTAAAGAAAGAGAATTACAATTTAAGATTTTTTTTTTGTCCTAAACTCTTTTTAAAACCATCAGGAATGTATTTTATTTGTCTTTTATTTTGTTGATTGTTGATTTGTTTGTAAACTTGATTCATGCAAATAAAACTTTTTTGGTTTACACAACATCCTGCAAACATCATGTTAATGTTAGCTGCAAAGATCCCACTAGTGTCGATTATTGGAGATATCTCATGTTCTAAAAATGCCCTGAAAGTTTGCTTGTCTGAGTAACTTGAGCCCACGAAGCAGGATGGTGGGAGACCTGCTCAGGCCCTCGCCTTCTGTGAAGGTTTCAGGATATATCTACTGAGCAGGGGGACCCGGTACTCCCTTTAAAGAGTTGCGTGTTGATGTAGTAGACGCCTGCACGCTAAGCCCCACGGCAGGCCCGTGAATGGCACAGGGATTTCACACAAAGACATGATGTCATGATGCAGGGTGCGGACCCTATTGAGCATGAGCACTGAGGCGTGAGGTCAGATTAGACCTCCGAAGCAGAGCACCAACTTCATCAGAATGCTAACACGCTAACAAACATATCGTACAGGGATCTGCCTATGCCGCGATGGTGCCACTCGCTTCCTGTTAAATTTGAGAGACCTTAAGTAATTTAAGCATCACTTTAGTGATGTCCTTATCGGTGTCATGTACTTTAAGCTTTCATCTAACAATAACCATTATGGGCCTCAAATTATGTTGGCAAGGAGGCTGGTTTGATTTGGCCTTCTCTATACTTTCACACAATGAACATCTCCGACCACTCCCCTAGAAAAAAACTGATTTAGTTGACCTTAAATGTTGTCTTTCTCCTTTAACAGACTAACAAGCATGAAAAGCTGTATAAAGGTAAAAAAAAATGGCAAAGAGGAAAATGTTTTCTTGTAGGGTCACGTGTTCTTGCTGCTGCTTACAACTTGTCTGTCGTCACTTAGTGTGGGAGTTAACCAGCAACAAGAACTGCAGAGACGGACAGATTTTCAACACTCCATGCAATCAGGCCAACTGTACATATAGATTGTTTCTGAAATGAGATTTGAGATAAAGTCCCAAAATGAAGGAGACTTAAAAAATACACGTGTATAAAAGCCTTGTTTTTTGGACTTCTTATCATTTGTATGTTAAAAAACTTGGTTTTGTTGTTTTAAAAAAGGTCACTCCAAAACAAAAAGTTATTACATAAGGGATAATGGCCGAAAAAGTGTTAGCCCTTAAAAAAGCTATTTTGGACAACCCCACCCCTCCAAATGCCCCTCACAATTGGAGGGGTATGGAGAAGCCGTAAGGTTAGGGGAAGAATTCTAATTCAGCCTAATTCATTCAGAGTTCATCATTCAAACTGCCATGAACACACGTCGTCCCTTAACGGGCGAACAGCTCCACTTGGACTTAGCGCACCTTTGGGTTGGTAGTAGGCAGTCAGATGCTCCAGGTGAACGTGTCATCAGCAGACTTCCATCAAGACACAGAAATACTGACAGAGTTTCAGGAGTTACAGACCACAACCAAGACCAGAACATAAGGACCTCTGCACTCATATGGCTTAGCTAATGCCACACAGCTGCAGGTCCGTTTACCAGATAGGAGGGGGTACAAGGGTTTCCAGACAAACTATTCACAACCGACTCCACTACTATGACAAAAATACCAGACGACTATTGCAAGTGACTCCACCAAGACACCGCCGTGAACGTTTGCAGTGGACAATGGACAATACAGTAGTGGTCTACTGTCCTGTTCACAGATGACTGTCGGGTCATGCTGCACAGAAATGATGGTCTTAATGGAGAAGGCGAGGTGGGCAATAAGGCCAGGGTGTCATGGCTGACGTCGTAGACGTGACTGACCCAGACGCTGAAACCCGGAAGTAACTCACGATCCGAGATGTGGGTTAGAAGAGGTTTATTTTTACAAAGTTTTGTGGTCGAATCCTCTTCGGATGGAGACTTATAGTTCTTGGGACGGGCGTAAGGCGAGGCGTGGACGCCGAGGACGGCGGAACCAGCTTGGGGCAGGACGTGGATGCCGAGGACGGCGGAACCAGCTTGAGGCAGGACGTGGACGCCGAGGACGGCGGGACCAGCTTGAGGCAGGACGTGGACGCCGAGGACGGCGGGACCAGCTTGAGGCAGGACGTGGATGCCGAGGACGGCGGGACCAGCGAGGGGCGCGGTGGAGAGCTCAGGATGATGAAACCAGCGAGACCAGTGGTGAGGGAACCTGAAGGATAATGCAGAGCGTGGTGAGTCAAATAACTTAGCTTGGAAGGTAGATACTAAAAGGCCAGACATAAGCACCGGAGTGAGTATAACGAACTGGCGCTGAATTCTGATGAGAAGATCCCTTAAGAAGGCTGGCAGGGTGATGAGGAGATGAAGGTCAGCTGGTTCCAATCAGCAGAGCAGGTGCAGGAACTGAGGGAGGGGGAGGTGAGCTGACAGGCACCGTGACAGTACCCCCCCCTCAACGACCGCCTCCAGGCGGTCCAGGACGGCGATCAGGGTGAGCCCTGAAGAAATCGTTCAGGAGGGAACGGTCCAGAATCATGGAGCGGGAGATCCAAGAACGCTCCTCCGGACCGTAACCCTCCCAGTCCACCAGGTACTGGTGACCACGACCCCGGCGGCGAACGTCCAGAACCCGACTGACCGTAAAGGCAGGGGCGCTGTCGATGAGCCGGGCGGGTGGCGGGGAAGCGGACGGCGGGCAAAGGGGACTTTCCTGGAGGGGCTTGATGTTGGAGATGTGGAAAGAGGGGTGTACCCTCAGAGCCGCCGGGAGTCGCAGCCTGACGCAGGTCGGACTGATGACCCGGTCAATGGTGTAAGGTCCGATGTAGCGAGGTGCAAGCTTGCGGGAGGTCGCCTGCAGAGGTATGTTTTTGGACGATAGCCACACCTTTTGCCCGGGTTGGTAAGTGGGACCCTCTCTCCTGCGCCGATTGGCCATGCGACAGTTACTGTCCCGAGAGCGCTGGAGAGCAGCCCGAGCCTGGCGCCAAATGCGTTGGACACGTCGCAGGTGGTGTTGTACAGAGGGCACGGCTAAATCCAATTCATGAGAGGGAAACAGAGGGGGAGAATAACCAAGAGAAGCTTCAAAAGGGGACATACCGGTGGCGGCAGAAGGGTGGTTGTTGTGAGCGTATTCTATCCAGACGAGAAACTTGGACCAACTGGAGGGATTCTGGGCCGAGAGACAACGGAGAGCGGCCTCCAACTCCTGGTTAGCCCGCTCCGCTTGTCCATTAGACTGGGGGTGGTATCCCGAAGTCAGGCTAACGGTGGCTCCCAGAGCAGAGCAGAAGGACCGCCAAACCTGGGAGACAAACTGGGGACCCCGGTCGGAGACAATGTCCTTGGGTATCCCATGGTGACGGAAGACTTGGTGGACTAGGACCTCAGCCATCTCAGCGACCGTGGGGAGCTTCGGCAGGGGAATGAATTGGGCGGCTTTGGAAAATCTGTCCACAATGGTTAATATAACCGTGTTACCTTGCGACGGAGGCAACCCGGTGACGAAGTCCAGGGCCAGGTGGGACCAAGGGCGTTCGGCGACGGGCAGGGGGTGAAGGAGACCAGCAGGAGGTGAGTTAGAGGACTTGGATCGGGCACATACCGCACAGGCGGCGACGAACCTCCTGACGTCTTGCACCATAGTAGGCCAAAAAAACCTGCGTCTCAGAAGATTGAGAGTCCGGTGGACCCCTCCGTGGCAAGACACCCGGGAAGTGTGCCCCCACACCAGGACGTCGGAGCGGAGAGAGGAGGGGACGTAGAGAGTGTTATCGGGAGGAGGAGGATGGTCAGGCTCCTCATCCTGGGCCTGCTGGACCCGAGTCTCAATGTCCCAAGTGAGATTGCCGATAACGTATGTGGGCGGAATGATGGGGGCTGCTTCCTGATGGTCGTGGGCACTAAACATACGTGAGAGTGCGTCAGGTTTAATATTGCGACTACCGGGTCGATAAGTAATGGTGAAGGAGAAGCGGTCGAAAAAGAGGCACCAACGGGCCTGACGGGAGTTAAGGCGTTTAGCAGCGCGGAGATATGCGAGGTTTTTATGATCGGTCCATACGATAAAAGGGTGCTCAGAACCTTCTAACCAATGACGCCACTCTTCTAAGGCGAGCTTGATGGCAAGGAGCTCGCGATTACCGACATCGTAATTTTGTTCCGCGGGGGACAACTTCCGCGAAAAGAAGGCACACGGCTTGAGTTTACCAGAGTGTTCCTCGCGTTGGGACAGGACGGCTCCGACCCCGGAGTCAGAGGCATCGACTTCCACGATGAATTGGCGTTGCGGATCGGGTTGTATTAGGATGGGTGCGGTGACGAACATGGTTTTAAGTTTATTAAAGGCGTTATGAGCCTCGGGCCCCCAAACAAACGGTTGATTCACCGAGGTGAGTCTGGTAAGTGGTGCGGCGAGACTACTGTAGTTTCGTATGAATCTGCGGTAAAAGTTGGCGAAACCAAGAAAACGCTGTAATTGCTTGCGTGAGCTGGGAGTCTCCCAGTTAACGACTGCGGAGACTTTGACAGGATCGGGTCGGATGTTGCCGGCTTCAATGATGAAACCGAGAAAGGAGACGGAAGTGACATGAAACTCACATTTCTCGGCTTTAACAAATAGCTGGTTCTCCAGGAGGCGTTCGAGGACCTGACGAACATGAAAAGTATGGATTTCCGGATTGGGCGAGTAAATAAGAATGTCGTCCAGGTAGACAAAAACAAACCTATTTAGGAAGTCGCGAAGGACGTCGTTAACGAGATGCTGAAAGACTGCTGGGGCGTTAGTGAGCCCAAAGGGCATCACCAGGTACTCAAAATGCCCCAAGGGTGTGCTGAACGCAGTCTTCCACTCGTCCCCCTCCTTCATGCGAACCAAATGATAAGCGTTCCGGAGGTCTAATTTAGAAAATATGCGCGCTTCCTGTACCGAGTCTAAGGCGGAGCTGATGAGGGGCAGAGAGTATTTATTTTTGACAGTGATCTGGTTCAACTCACGGTAATTGATGCAAGGACGCAGAGATTTGTCTTTCTTTTGGACGAAGAAAAATCCGGCCCTTACAGGAGACGAGGAGGGGGGAATGTGGCCGGAGGCGAGAGACTCGTGAATGTATTTCTCCATGGAGAGCTTTTCAGGACCGGACAGGTTAAATAACCGGCCCTTAGGAAGAGTAGCGCCGTTTAAGAGCTCTATGGAGCAGTCGTAGGGACGGTGTGAGGGCAGCGCATCGGCTTTGTGCTTGCTGAAAACATTCTTAAGGTCGTGATGACAATGGGGTACCTTTGAGAGGTCGGTCTCCTCCGGAGTGTGCTCGTTATCGGGGGAGACAGGAGGGATGGCGGAGCGGAGGCAGTTGGCGAGACAGTGGGGGCTCCAGTTAGTGATGTGGAGATTAACCCAGTCGAACTGAGGATTATGACGGCGCAACCAGGGGAATCCTAGAATTACAGGAGACTGAAGAGATTTAGTGATATAAAACTGAGTGACTTCATGGTGGTTGCCCGAGGTGATCAGGTGCACGGGTTTGGTACGGTGAGTAATGCGTGTTAGTAGTTGGCCACCCAGGCCAGCAGCTTTAACGGGATGATCTAGTGGTTCAATGGGGAGGTCGAGCTTGGACACCAAACTACAGTCCATGAAGCTCTGTTCGGCTCCAGAATCGATAAGAGCCCGACAATCATGGTTACGAGAGTGATGACTAATTTTGACAGGAACATAAAGGAAATTATTTCCCTGAGAGTCCGTAGGGACAGCCTCCCGCGGCCTGTCTTCTAGCGGGGGGCTCTCGAGTTTAAACGTAGTGTGCATTGCTGTACGTGGTGACCTGATCGTCCGCAGTAGAAGCAGGTACCCTCCTCCATGCGTCTGCGCCGTTCCTCAGGAGTGAGTTTGGAATGGCCGATCTGCATCGGTTCCTCCGGGGGTCGGCTGGTGTTTTCTCGCAAAAGGGAGGGTGGCGGCTTTGACACGGGAAACTGAGGAACAGAGTCAGCGATGGTTCTTCCGACAGAACGTGTGCGTTCGTTCTGACGTTCTCGGAGCCGCACATCCGAACGTAGGGCGGCGGAGACGAGCTCCTCAAAAGTGGTAGCTTCGGGCTGAGAACATAGATGGTCTTTGATGTGATCACTTAACGATTGGTAGAAAACGCCTTTGAGGGCAATGTCCGGCCAACCAGCCTCAACCGCTAGTATGCGAAAGTCGATCAGATGTTCACTTACAGATCTGTTGCGTTGTCTTAGGCCCAGAAGGCGGCGAGTGGCTTCCTCTGCTTTGCGGGGTTGGTCGAAGACCAGACGAAACTCCCCAATGAAGCGTTCAAAAGGTTCCTGGAAGATGGGGTTAGCTGAAAGATACGCCTGGGCCCACTGAAGGGCTTTGCCACGTAGAGAGTTAACAACGACAGTAATTCTACAGTGGTCTGCGTGGTAATACCGCGGGGCCTGCTGGAAAATCAGTTGACATTGTAGCAAAAAACCACCACATGAACTCACGTCTCCTTGGAACGGTTCGGGTTGTAGCCGGAAATTCTCCTGAGTCCATGCAGTGGTGGCTGGGTTAGAGCTACTGGCAGCGGAAGCTGTGGAGTTGGAACTAGTGTTAGCCGTTTGTTGGCTAGTTAGCTCAACCAGCGCTTGGGAGATGCTGTCCAGACGGCGAAAAAGATCTTGCTGCGCCGTGGCCATCTGGTTGAGTGATTCAGCTTGACGTCCGAGGGCTACACCTTGTTGTGAGACGGCGAGGCGGAGTCCTTCCGGGTCAGCTGGGTCTGTGTAATGGCCAGTTCGTTCTGTCATGGCTGACGTCGTAGACGTGACTGACCCAGACGCTGAAACCCGGAAGTAACTCACAATCCGAGATGTGGGTTAGAAGAGGTTTATTTTTACAAAGTTTTGTGGTCGAATCCTCTTCGGATGGAGACTTATAGTTCTTGGGACGGGCGTAAGGCGAGGCGTGGACGCCGAGGACGGCGGAACCAGCTTGGGGCAGGACGTGGACGCCGAGGACGGCGGAACCAGCTTGAGGCAGGACGTGGACGCCGAGGACGGCGGGACCAGCTTGAGGCAGGACGTGGACGCCGAGGACGGCGGGACCAGCTTGAGGCAGGACGTGGATGCCGAGGACGGCGGGACCAGCGAGGGGCGCGGTGGAGAGCTCAGGATGATGAAACCAGTGAGACCAGTGGTGAGGGAACCTGAAGGATAATGCAGAGCGTGGTGAGTCAAATAACTTAGCTTAGAAGGTAGATACTAAAAGGCCAGACATAAGCACCGGAGTGAGTATAACGAACTGGCGCTGAATTCTGATGAGAAGATCCCTTAAGAAGGCTGGCAGGGTGATGAGGAGATGAAGGTCAGCTGGTTCCAATCAGCAGAGCAGGTGCAGGAGCTGAGGGAGGGGGAGGTGAGCTGACAGGGACCGTGACACAGGGTTGTCTTTGGTGGACGAGGACCAACAGTCTGGGCAAGTATCAACAGTCAGAATAAAACTGATTTGATTATTGTATATGGTTCAGTTACTGCATTGTTCTTTCCTCAGAAACATCACAGAACATTCCCCCAACTCCACCAGCACACCCCCAGTGTTCTGTTCATGGATGATAATGCTCCACCACATGGTGCCAGAATTGTTACAGCAGGACTACAGGAAGTCAGAGTGCCTCATGTGGAACGGCCAACTGACCTGAGCCCCATGGAGCATGTGTGGGACCAGCAGAAGCAGAGACTGAATGATGGTACCCCCACCTCCAAGTCACCTGGCAGAACAGCATGTAGCACTTGTGGAAGAGTGGAACACAATGCCTCTGAATAGCATCGTGAGGCAAGAAAGGAGCACTAGACACATTGTTAAGCTGTCATTGCAATAAATGATGGCTAAATACCCACTATTGACATGGTCAATTGTTTTAACCCTTGTGCTATCTTAGATGACCCCACCCTTAAGGCCCGTACACACCGGAAAGAATTTCGCGCGCGATTTTCGCCGACGTTTAACGCCTCGTGACTAAACAAAGTGCACCAATAAGAGTGTGCACACCGACGCGAAAAAACGCCACGCGTCACAACGTCAAAAAAAAAAACGCCTCGGGTTCGTTTTTTTTTTTTGACGCGTCGCGTCGAAATCTATTCGACCAATGAGAATGGCGCTTTTGCACACGTGTCTGGAGCTTCTGAAGTTACAGTAAAACACAACTTGGGGGCGCTCAGACACAAAACTGCCTTGCTGAGCACATATACCAGCGAAGAAGATAGACACCAAGTAGCATCTACACAGCCGCGAAGAAATAATGACGGACATTCTAAAATATCCCCGAACCAAGCACCAGTTGGAGCTACTGGTGCTTGAAATATTCATGTTTTCTTTGTATGATTCTGACAAGCGCGTAAATACTTGCTCTCTTCTTCTGAGGGAAAAGCGACTTTAAGAAGCGTAAAGTTGCGCAGCGCCACCTTGTGTACAGGAGTATTTCTGTTTACATTAAGCGCCATCTAATGTCAGGGAATGAAATTGCATGTTCGCTCGGCTCATCGTCAGCGAAAATCGCCTGGGTGTGAACACAAAAAACGTGGCGAAAAACGCTGGCAAATAACGCCTGGCGAATATTCGTCCCGGTGTGTACGGGCCTTTACATTGACGTGTTCTCCCTACCATGACAAAGGTGGATAAAGGTGGAAAGATTTCATGTAATCCATGGACACCAGTGAAGATCACAAATCATAGAAGAAAAAAGTTTTAACGCACTGTCTAGTGGGTCTAGATGATACAACTCCCAATGTTAAAGTGCCTAGGATAGCACAAAGGTTACTTTATTGCATAATAAATAAAGCCTTGATTTTAAAATCAAGGCTTTATTTATTATTGTCTTAATTTTTGGGGTTCAAATCTCAGATGGGTTCTTTCTGTGTGGTTTTCTCCAGGTGCTTTGACTTCTGATGTATCTTGGTGTCTCTAAATTTTCCTTTAGGTGTGTGTGTGTGTGTGTGTGTGGTTGTTTGTTTCTGTTGCCCCGTAATAAACTGGCAGACTGTGCAGGTCAGTGTGTACCCCACCTTTACCCAACAGTTTCTGGGTTGGCTCCACCAACCAACCATATGACCACCAAATGGGACTAAAGCAGGTTCAGAAAATGAATAGATTGATAAACAACCACATTTATAGTAGAAAATGTTCTAACAGATGCATCCGTTCATCTATCTATTTTCTGAACTTTTTGTATCCTTTTTGGGCTCGTAGCGTTGCTGGAGCCCTCACAGCAACTGTTGGGAGAAGGTGGAATACACCCCTAACAGGTCGCCAGTGTTGCAGGCACATACAACCTCAAACACACACACACACATTCACTCCTGCTCGTATTTCTAAGCCATGAAGCCTGATTTCGGAGAATGAGAGGAAACTAGAGGGCCTGGAGAAAACCCACATATGGAGTGCTGACCACCACACCACCATGCAGCCATCAAATGGACCAATTTGATGGACAAATTATATAAAAAGACAATGGCTTCCGCTTTTGTGCTATGAGACGGAGGATAGTTTCACTAAAATGATTGTACTTAAAAACCTTCAGTTAAAGATAAGTCATGTACCGGTAGTCATTATTTTTACAACTGTTAAGAATATTGCTAACCACCTTGATAATGCCAAAAAATAATCAATTGCATTATTTTTTGGCAATGAGAATAAAAAGTACCCGTTTCTCCCCAAACATCAAGTATATGTTATACTTCTCAAAGAAGTGCATTCAGTCCAATTCAATCTGTGCACAAAAAAATGAGATCTTTACTGTACCAACTATGCAATTCTACTTAACTATGCTTAATTATCTAGTTTTCATGATTAGGTTTTTCTTCTAATCTTCTATGAAATGAACTTTGCACATGAATTTTGGCTGTGTGCTCTCTACACAGAGGCCACATTCACTGCAGGTCTAAAGAGACGTATCAGCGATGCCCTTCCCAGATATAGCATGACCTGGGGGCGGTGCAGTGCCCTGTGACCCAGCACCACACTGAGACCTGAATGGCTTAAGGCTTATGCTTAAAGACAGGCACACAGGAGTTTCAAAACATCATTTTTGTTTACTATGCAAACACATCCATGCATATGTGTCTCAATATCTGTGAGTTTCATCGTTTCTCTTTGTGTCTTGCTGACCCACTGCCTCTGCAGTTTTTTTTTTTTTTTTTGCCGTGGAGTCAACAGTTTGGCGTGACTTATGCTGCATATGGACGTTTGCCTACATATTTCTCCCTCGTTTGTTTAAGGAAATTCTTCTCACCTTTGAGCGTGAACATTCCTCTAAAGTCGTTTCTTATTTCCTTTGAGAACCAAACTGTTTGTTTCCTGAAGTGGTGAGAAACTGCCAAGCACTTCACAAAAGAGTCTGACGTCCCCTCCATACACACTCAGAGCTCACTTGCTCCGGAAGCTGTTGATAAGACGGAAAAATAACAATAATTTCAATCAAGCTGCACAATGCGAATAATTCCATGCTTAAATTTAAGTTCATATATGATTATGGAGCATGCAAAGCCTTTTCGCATTAACATTAACACACAGTTCTCATAACTTGTGTCCCTTCTGGTCTCTGGCCATAGCATTGTGTTTCTGAGGGCTGAGTTGTTGCCACCTTTGTGTTTGGGAGGTCAGATTTATTGGGTTTGGACCAGGCCGCTGTCCTTCATGAGCTCTGCTGCTCACACAGACGATGCCCTTGCGGGACGGGGTCATTCAGAGAGTGGAGACACAGCTTTACAACGGGAACTCGCAAACCAAAATTCTCACAAGCATAGAAATTAGAGCGCCTGAAGTAAAAATGCGTCATCTTGAAGGAAGAATTGATGCTCTCAATTCCAGTTTGTTGGTCTGTAAATTGTTTTTACCAGTTATTGTGCGACAGTTTGCTAAATACAGAGCGATTGTTGCAAAGATTACAAAAGAGAGCTGTGTGTTTAAATGGTGAGAAGACCGGACTGTTTGGACTCACTACCTGCATTTGTGCTTAAGGCTTCCCCTTCCTTGTGCTGTTGGGGCAGCAGCTCGCACCACATCCCACCGTCTGCATGGAGAGTCACATCCTTGCTGCCTCACTCTGATGTTCAAATGTCTGCTGGCTTGTCTTTGATCCTGTGCATTCCTATATAAACCAAGAGATCAGGTTTTGACCGTTGAAGACCCACTTCAACGAAAATGTGGTGTTTTTATTATGTTATTGTGGCATTTTTCTCGTGATGGAGAACATACAGAAAGGAAATTAAGCTTAAAATTGCATTTCTGAGTGTTTCTTTATTCAAACTGTTGGGAATCATACAAAGAATGCTGTTGAATAAAGCTTGTGGCAGTAACGTAGGTGCTAAAATTGGCGGGTCACAAGCTCCCTGCTCCATTCCAATGCATCCACATCCATGTCTTCCTTTTCTGAACTGGTGACCAGATCAAAACGGTACGACCGGATAGCAACATATTGCTCGCCATTTTTGTTGCACCAGTAATGTTATGTTGTGATCGTCAGGGGCTGTGAGCTAGCGGTAGAGAGTGTAAACAAAGGGATGACTGGAAATGGGGGTAGGCTGAAGGACGGGAAGCCGCTGCTGCACCTTTTTGACCAGTGCTGATGTGTTGGCAGCCCATGAGGTCCATTGAGACAAAAAAAAAATGATACTTGGTAGCTTGTTGTACTGCCCCCCTGTGGCCTGACTGGTGTATCACAGTCTGAGATTTGTTGATATCAGAAATTCTAAATTATTTCAAAAAGAAATGTGCCAAGTTGTCTCTAATTTTAGCTTAAGCTAAAGTTTAAGCGACAAACCTTTTATGCATTTACTTTCTAAACACTGACATATTGACATAAAAATGACCAATTAATTGTCAGCAGTTACTGAACCGTTCTTAATGTCTTTTATGCGAGTCAGAAAGAGAATGAAATGAGAAGCAACAGTGAATTGTGTGATTTGAGGTGTGAAATAAAACCTGATGTTTAGGATTTGCATGTTAGGGATTATTGTCACTATATCATCATTTATTAATAGTCATGTGTCTCTAGTAACAAGCTTTTGCAGCCCTGAGAGATTCTGCCAGAATGATAAATTGAAGTTGTTTTCATGATGAACACTGGTATCAGTTTAAGCCTATTATTTAAATGAAGATGTGGAACAAACAAAACATTCTGCTAAAATAATTCAAAACTAACATTTATTTAACAGAATACATTTTACTACTGAATGCACCATATTAAGTTTCCGTTACATTCAAATAACATCTCTATAAGCACTATAACCTCTTTATATCCAATTATAACCACTGTATATTTGGAAATCATTTGTTTAAAGCAAAAATAATACAAAACAAGACAAACAACAGAAACATTTATCTCTGTGTATATTTATACAGAGATGGAATGGGAAGAAGCCAATTTATATAATCCCACCTCTCCTATGCTTATCTTGTTTTTTTCTTACCTAAATTATCATTATCTTGTTCTTAACCTCTGATCAGTTATTTATACTTTACCAGCACAGATTTAAGTAATTAAAAAAATCCATAAGTATCAATAAATCACATGACAAAGATGAAGAACATGTTAATCATGTCAGTAAGCAGGTCATTATTTCAGAATTTAGGAACAGATCAAGTTTTAACATGAACTGTGTATTTTCATTTAAAAAAATGCAATATTCAAGAAATTTTTAAAATACATGATCAACAGGAAGTTTAAAAATAAATCACATTTCAGGGAACAAATGGGAGTGCTTATTGAAAGGATTAGAAAAGACTGTTTCTTATGTCTTCAAGGATTTTTAATTTATTCATATTTACTTTTTTATTACTTTTTTTTTATTTGATCAAAGTCAGAGTCCTTGTCTCAGATGAACCAAGTTACAGATATCAGAAATAATTTTTTAATAATAAACATCTTAGAAAATATTCCCATTTAATAATTTATTTATTTTTCTATTTAAAAGTTTGATAATTAACATAGAAACATTTTTTATGTTGTCTATTTTAAAAAATCCATTCGCATTTGAAATGGGAAGTTGCACTTTTTTTTGCAGTCATATTTTTTCTGTATCATTTCTACTGTTATTCCAGATCTTCATAAAAAGGGACATTTAAAAATAATATTTTGATCAGATATTTGCCTCCATTCTACGCATTTTTGAAATCAGAAGACACATGTGGGCTCTGAATTGTCAGTATTGTTATTTTTTATTCTATGAGCTTTTATTGGTTTATTTGTTGTTGAACAGAAGAAAACAAAAGCCCTTCAGTGAAGGTCTGGGGTTCCTACTCCACCCTGATCCAAGCAAGGTTATCAAGATTTGAGAGGGCTTCAGGAAACTCAACACAATGTTGCAAGAGTAAAAACAGTGCATGTGAGAACAGATAAACCTTAACCTGTTTTTTGAGATTACAAATAAAGGCATCTGTGCATCTCAAAAAACATGATCAGGATCTGCTGCTGCATTCTCTCTACTGGACAACCTAATAAATGCAAACAATATTAACAGCACAAACACTTACACTGACAGAACTAGGCTGGCAAAAGTGTCTTTTACATTTTATCAGAGAGTTTTATGATTTTCCTACTGTTTGAGATTTTGGTTTGCATTCAAGTGAGGAAACCGTATGAAAAAGCCAGCTGAACGTACGAGGTGGAAGGCTGACCGTGTGTGCCAGCACTCCTATCTGCAGATAACATTGTGTTGGGCGTCTGATTGAACTGTAGGCATGAAATCATCCTGTCTGACCGCCTGTTCCCCCAGCAGACACAGAGGGTGTTAACCTGCTTTGAAATCTACCTCCTGCTTTTTAGACAGCTCTTCCTGCCCTGAATGATGTGCACACCCACAGTTTTCTCCAATGCTTTGGAAGCTGTGAAACCTTAGTCAACCCTTTAAGTACAGATGTACTTAAAATGCTCGCGTATACGTAAGTCACATGCAAAAAATTAACGTAAATACTTAAACTATTCTCTTTTTTAGCTGTTTACCTTTTTTTATACTAGGGTATAAAAAATATAAACAAAAATAAATAAAATTTATATTAGCTGTTTGAAGGTAAACAGCTAAAAAAGAGAATAGTTTAAGTAATTTACGTTAATTTTTTGCATTTATATATCTGTCACAGTAATACACAAATAAATTGTTTAAAAAAATCATACAACAGGATTTCTGAATGTTTCTTCAGATTCCATCTCTCAATGTGGAAATAGATAGATAGATAGATAGATAGATAGATAGATAGATAGATAGATAGATAGATAGATAGATAGATAGATAGATAGATAGATAGATAGATAGATAGATAGATAGATAGATAGATAGATAGATAGATAGATAGATAGATAGATAGATAGATAGATAGATAGATAGATAGATAGATAGATAGATAGATAGATAGATAGATAGATAGATAGATAGATGAACTCACAGCACTCCACGAGCACCTGGCATCACAAATGAACCAGCTGCTAAGAGATGGGACTCACCCCGAATGGCTAACGGAAGGGAACGATCCTAATCCAGAAGGATCCCTCAAAGGGTGCAGTCCCATCCAACTATCGGCCAATAACCTGTCTGTCCACAACATGGAAGCTCATGTCAGGCATGATTACAACCAAGATAAATAGGCACATGGATGAATACATGAGCAACACACAGAAGGGCATTGGTAAAGACTCCAGAGGAGCCAACACCAACTCCTGGTTGACAGAAAAGTCACTCAAGACTGCAGGTCACGACACACCAACCTCTGCACAGCCTGGATTGATTACAAGAAAGCCTATGACTCACTGACACACACGTGGATCACTGAATGCTTGGAGCTGCACAACATCAACAGGACTCTAAGAGCCTTCATAGGAAACTCAATGAAGCTGTGGAAAACCACCCTTGAAGCCAATGGGAAGCCACTTGCACAAGTGTCCATGAAATGTGAGATATACCAAGGTGATGCTCTGTCCCCACTGCTGATCTGCATAGGTCTGAACCCCCTCAGCCAAATAATCAACGAGACTGGCTATGGATACCGACTCAGAAATGGGGCCAACATCAGTCACCTCCTCTATAAGGATGACATCAAGCTAAATGCTAAGAGCGAGCGTGACATTGACTCCCTGATTCACACCACCAGGATCTACAGTACTGACATTGGGATGTCATTCGGGCTCGAGAAATGTAGCCGGATGGTGACAAAGAGAGGAAAGGTAGTCCAGACAGGAGGGGTCTCACTCCCAGAAGGAACAATAGCAGACATCGAGGACAGTTACAAGTACCTTGGAATTCCGCAGGCAAATGGCAACCTGGAGCAGGCAACAAGGAAAGCTGCGACAGCTAAATACCTCCAACGAGTAAGGCAAATCCTGAGAAGCCAGCTCAATGGCAAAAATAAGACCCGGGCAATAGCTACGCACTGCCAGTTATCAGATACCCTGCAGGAATAATAAGATGGCCAAAGGAAGAGATACAGACCACGGATGTTAAAACACAAAAGCTCCTCACCATGCATGGAGGGTTCCATCCCAAATCCAGCACCCTGAGACTGTATGCTAGCCGCAAGGAAGGAGGCCGAGGACTAGTGAGCGTAGAAGCCACTATCCAGGATGAAACATCCAAGATGCATGAATACATCAAGCTCAAGGTGCCAACTGACAGTGTGCTCAGTGAATGTCTCAGGCAATGGAGAGCAGAGGATACAGTGCTGGAGGACAGATCTTCATGGGAGGACAAACCCTTGCATGGGATGTACCACCAGACCATAACTGAAGTGGCTGATATCAAGAAGTCCTATCAATGGCTAAAAAGGGATGGCCTACAGGACAGCACTGAAGGACTCATCCTGGCAGCTCAGGAACAAGCCCTGAGCGCCAGAGCGATAGAGGCTCAGATCTACCACACCAGACAAGACCCAAGGTGTAGGCTGTGCAAAGAGGTGCCTGAAACAATCCAGCACATAACTGCAGGGTGGAAGATGCTGGCAGGGAAAGCATACATGGAGCGCCACAATCAAGTGCTGGAATTATATACAGGAACATGTATGCAGTATATGGACTGGAAACCCCAAGGTCAAAATGGGAAACACCTCCGAAGGTGGTAGAGAATGAAAGGGCAAAGATCCTGTGGGACTTCCAGATCCAGACTGATAGAATGGTAATGGCGAACCAACCAGACATTGTAATGGTGGATAAAGAACAGAGGAAAGCCGTTGTGGTGGATGTGGCAGTGCCAAGCCACATGGGAACATCAGGAAGAAGGAACATGAGAAACTGGAGAAATACCAGGGACTCAGAGAAGAACTGGAGAAAGCCTGGAAAGTGAAGGTGACAGTGGTGCCTGTGGTAATTGGAGCACTCGGGGCAGTAACCCCCAAGCTGGAGGAGTGGCTACAACAGATGCCTGGAAAGACCTCAGACCTCTCAGTCCAGAAGAGCCCAGTGCTAGGAACAGCTAAGATACTGCGCAGGACCCTCAAGCTCCCAGGCCTCTGGTAGAGGACCCGAGCTTGGAGGAGAAAACCAGGGTGAGAGGGGCGTATATATATATACTATATATATATATATATATATTATAAAAAAAATTTAAAAAACGCCCCTCTCACCCTCCGTGGGTGGTTTCTCTCTCTCTCTCTCTCTCTCTCTCTCTCTCTCTCTCTCTCTCTCTCTCTCTCTCTCTCTCTCTCTCTATATATATATATATATATATATATATATATATATATATAAAGACAGATAGATAGATACAGTATATATACATACGTGTGTGTGTATATATATATATATATATATATATATATATATATATATATATATATATATATATATATATATATATATATATATATATGTATGCTTTTGCATTTTTTAATGGCTTCATCCCTTTTATCCAGTTTTCTTTAGGGGTTTTTCTCTCAGTTTGTGTATTTTTGTTTACTAATTTTTTGTACAGAAACAGTTTTATTGGTTAATTTCCTCAGATCTGATACATTCTGACATCTGATGATGAATTGGAGCCCAAGTTTGCTGCAGGAAAGGATAAATTTAACATAGATTGTAGAAGGTTGTGTGATTTAGGTGGCAACACACAAAGACAAGGAAAACCCACCGACAGGAGTCCACAAACTTTTCCTCTACAGTGCCGTGTGAACTCCACAACACTTGTCTTAAACTTCAATAACTTTCTTCCAGGTCCTCACATTAACCCTCACATCCTTCCTCAATTAATGCCTCCTTCCAGCCTCCTCCCTCTTCGCTCTATTGTGTGTACATCGGTCCTCCTCTCCATCCAGCAGTGTTACACACAGAGGAAGCTGACCTTCCACTTCCTCCTTTGCAAGTGAGAACAATTCATGGCTCGTCTCTCAGCCGTCTGTTTTTTTGTTTGTGTTTTGACAAACTCTGACGACCCACTAAACTTTAAAAGAAATGTCAGACTCTAAAAGATTTCTTTCATTGGTTCAAACTGCGGGAAAGGAGTTCTGGGAAAGTGAGAGCTTTCATTGATAACTAATCAACTAATCATTATAAACATCACTAAGAAAAAAAAAGATTAAACTACAATGTCATTTGGGCAATCAAAGTAAATTTAACTACATGAAATACATTCTTGAATAAAAGGGATGTTATTAAAGCATGTATTGAGCATAATGTAGCAAACAACCACATTTAGTAGGTATAAGTACACACTTATATATTCACATACATGCAAACATACGTACAATTTACCTCATATATAAATGTAATTATCTTCCAATTCACATAATATTTAGACTTTTTTTTAAATAACAACAGCTTGAAAAAAGGATGGGAGGAAGAAAATAGTATTTATTACTACCCCTTACAGATTCATAAATTAGTATGATACAGTGTGTTCTGATCGCATAATGTCTTGTAAATGTAAAAACTTTCTATTTCATATTTTAGTATCCTCTGCTCCTTATTTCTGTAATGCTGCTGACCTTAAAATAATAGATTAGATCTTATTAATCTCACTGAATCTGCTTTACTATGAAATGTAAAACCTCTTTTCATGAAAGTACAATGTTATTTCTTAAAAAAAAGCACGACTTTATCATTATAAAATGACAACTTTCCCTTTTTTAAACTTTATGTTCTTTTATTTTTCATGTTTACACAGGGGCGGAGCTACAGAGGGGCACCTGTCCTCCCCAGAAAAACACTCTGCCCCACACTTGTCAATCAATCAATTTTTAAGTCAATATTGGCATCATTACTGACAAGATTAAGGATGTATAAACACAGGCTTCTTAAAGCATGGCAAAAATAGCTAAAGTTATATGTTTTTTGATTAAATAAAAACATTAATAATAAAACTGTAAAATACATATTGTGGATTCTTTTATTTGTAATTGCCTTCCACTCTCGTTTTTTGCCACCCTTTCAAAGTCTACTGCCCCCTCACCGTCCCCCATATAAAGGGTTTTAGCTCCGCCCCCTGTGTTTGCATGCTCATAAAATGTGGTTTGAAGTCACAAAATAAGCTAAAATAATTCCATCATAATTTTTATTGTGGAAAAAGTATAATTTTTTAAGAGAATGCAGGTCGTCGCGTGTGAAAATGTTTATTTCTCCCTAGATTTGAATCTTTGTCCTCACGGAATTGCTTTTTTAATTCTTCTTTTAAATAGTTGGGCATCTAAATCTCTAGAATTAACAAAAAAAATCCTTTATCAGATCTTATTAGATTAGATTAGATTTGGTTATTTTGGTGTTGAGTCATTTTATTAGAATTAAAAGGTAAAAACATTTTCAATATTACTCAACAAAAAAGTGAATCCAAAAAATTCCAATGAAAAACCATAAAGAAGACTAGTGTAACAATTAAAAAAGAGAAACGTGAGAACTTTAGTTTAAAAAAACTAAAGAGAAGATTTTTTTTTAATCTCTATCTAAGTTTAGTTCAGACAAACAGCTGTTTAACTTATGAGAATCAAAGTGAGTATAAATACACAACATTTCACTGAACGTATTCTGTGACGTCTCTTTCGGTCCCTCAGCTGTCGGTTCAAACTTTGTGACCCTATAATGCACAGAGAGACAATGGCCAACTATTCTCTGCTGGTAAACACATGCTCTCTGTGCTGCGTGTGTTAACAGATCGGTTATTAATAACCACAGTCTCCTGTAAAGACAAAATGAGAAGAAAGTGAGGATAGATCAGGCTGGCCATGGCTTCAATCTGTTTAGTTATCTCAAAGGAAATTTTCTTATGCTGTGTACACACCGGGTATTTTAACACGCGTTTAAGGATGCCCATGGTGTTCACACTGAACAAGCAGGGAGGGGCTTCTTGTTCTTCTTCTTTTTCTATTGTTTACTAGCGCATGTCCGCCATCAACAGTTAGAAGAGGCTTGTTGAAAAAGGTGCAATTCTCGGTCCAGGCATGTTCTTTCATAGCTTTAGTCCACTACATGAAAGACTTGGTTTCAAGTAATTCAGGCCAAACACAAACTGCAATTATTCATTTCTCCTCCATGATAAATTTTCAAACGGTTGGCACTTCTGTGAATTAAAAGGGACGCTTTTTAATTGTCACTACTGTATTCAGAGTCCCTGAATGGTCAAAGTTCATTGATTTAACCCTTGTGCTATCCTATGACCCCACCCTTAGATTGACGTGTTCTCCCTACCATGACAAAGGTGGATAAAGGTGGAAAGATTTCATGTAATCCATGAACACCAGTGAAGATCACAAATCATTGAAGAAAAAAGGTTCAGTGCACTGTCTAGTGGGGTCTAGATGACCCAACTCCCAATGGTAAAGTGCCTAGGATAGCACAAGGGTTAAGTGGCAACAAGCCTTCAATTGGTCATAGAAACATAAGTAGCTACGTGTGAACGCAAGAGTTTTGAAACGTTCATTCACGCATGTTTACATAGACATCTGAGAGCCCTCCAATAGTATGCAGTGATCAGGAGATATTCAGGCGGATACATTTGCATTGCTGGTAGTCAGGAGGATGTGCCTTTAATGCTTAAACACCAGAACTTTAGCTCCAGTGTTGACGTTCTTTACCATAATTCTTCAAAAGGTTTAGACAACTGACGTCATTCCAGCGGATTTTAAAGCAGGGAAAAGCAGCCTTGTGCTGATAGCTTACACTGCAGTAATGAATTGCTTATGCAATCAACATAAATCAGCTGATTCGGTCACGGAGACAAGCAGGTTTGCACCGATATGCAACACTTTACGATAGAAACGTGTTGCATGTCGGTGCAAAGTCGATGTGAAAAGCCGCTTTTCTCGGTGTTAGAGTCAGATGATTCACGTTGACGGCGTGAGCAAAGAGTTTTGGTAAGTCAAAGGGTTAAACATCATCACTGTAAACTGTAAAAGTTGTTTTGACCCTTTTTGGACCAAACGTTCATTGTTTTGTTTTTTTTATAAAAGGGGGGGGGGGGGTTGTGTCACAGGAAGAATGGCAGGCAGGGGTCAGGCCGGCAGGCCTCTGGGGGGAGTTAAATTAATGCATCCTGGCAGTGTGGACTTTTTCCATCAGACACTCAAGTGAACATACCCCAAGTGCACAGACGTCCACAAAAATACACACAGTTGTTGTGTCGCTCTGCTGCGCTTAATCTTCCTGTCGCACAGTTTTCCAACCTCATTGTGACAAATCAGTAAAACGCCTTCACTGAAGGAGTTTATTGTATTCTATCAGTATGATGCACATGGAAACAAACTTTGCTGTAAGGCAGTGGACTTATTTATAAATACACACTGCCTGTCTTTAAGGACAAAAGTTGTGTTGCTCCTGGTCAAACCATTTTGTCCTAAGGTCCTTTCTCATTTGGCTTTTCTAATCTATTTTTATCCTTGAAAGGATTTTCTCTTTTCCGTGTTCAGCGGTTGAAAGGAGGAATCTAGATGTTTAGATCTCTGATTAGGCTGTGAAATTCACAGGAAGAGGAGAAGGGAGTAAAAAGGATGTCAAGCTCTGACTAGAATAAAGTCAAAACTCAGAAGCTAAACCCCTCATAGATGCAAATCTGACTTAGTTATCTTCAGTTTCAGTTGGAGTTAGAAATGATGCTACAGGCATTAAAGCATTAAGATTTCCTTCCCAAAAAGCATCAACAGATCTTTCAGGTAGACATTGATGTGTTTATAGGTTTAGGCCTGTAAAGTTACTGCAATCTTTCTGCACTTTGCACAAACTGCGAAAAAAAAACACAGCATAATAGGATGCAAAAATGAGGAAGGTCTTCTTCCCAAAAGATCTTTCAGATCAAATCCAGTGTGTTTGAAGGTTTAACCCCGCAAATGTAGTGGGTTATTTTATTTTTTTGCACTTTGCAAACCTGGTTGTCCAGGTTCCAGCAGTTGTTTGGAAAGTGCATAAAAAAGAAGATATCAGGGTGCAAAAGTGAGTCAATAATTTTTTCCCAGCCACCTTCAACATATCTTCCAAGCAGACAGAAACTCTTGGGTTTTGGGGTGTATTCCTTTAAATTTAAAGTAAATCTTTCTTTTTGCATTCTACAAACCTAGTTGTCTAAATAAGTGTTTGTTTGCAAAGTGCAAAAAAAGGAAATATTGGGATGTAAAAATGAGACTAGATCCTCTTCCCAAACAGCTTCGGCAGATCTTTAAGTTGTATCCCAGTAAACTGCTTATAAATATCTTTTATTTTTTTACATGTTTTTTGCATTTTATATTGCATAGAGACAACAAGGTTTTACAAACTGCAAAAAAAGAAGATACTACGATGGAAAAAAATGAGGCTTATATCTAATTCTTCCTCTATTTATAACGTGCATGTGCCTCCCCTAACCAAATAATTACATCCATCTGAATGCACAATGGCCATGAGCAAGGAGGAATTAATGCCAAAAGACAACCGTCATTTAATGTGACATCTCTCTGCAGCCAGACTGTGGACCTTTAGTCCTGGACTGAGAGTCCAAATGAATGACAAACACAAAAAACGAGCTGAAACGGGACCCCCAAACTTCAGGATATAGTTTCCAGAACAGGAATTTGAGAAGTGAGATGAACAGAAGCGGATAGAAATGAAAACAGCTTAAATCAACAATTACTGTCATCTTTTGCTCGTATTTTTCAAAGTTATCACGCTTCCCAGCTTTAACACCAAACTTCGAATGCAGCTGGAAACCTAAAGGACATCCCGCCACTCAGAAGCCCTCTGGAAGTTTACTCCAAGCGGAATTGCCATTGATCTCGGAAAACAATTCCACTTCCCCTCCCACTACAGGAGAATTGCTTCCCAGCAAAAAATAGAGCACCAGGGATGTGAGAAGAAAGGGGGAGTGGGGATAGAGGGGAAGAGGAGGTGATGGAGGTGGAGGAACAGAGAGAAGGGAGGTCCGTTGGGGGAAAAAAACTCACTCATGATGCCCCTGCTATTATTCCTGTGCCCTCCTGGATGAACAAATAGCTCCGTGCCGGGACCAGACAAGGCTCAGATGCCAACCAGCTCCTGCTAATGTTCTTAAGACGGAGCCATTGTTGTTTTTCACTCTTCATCATCACCTGCCACACTTCACCGAAACTTGAGGAATTCTGATCGTCTCTGAAAAGGACCGGTATCTGACCAGAACCCACCTTCCAGGCAGCAGACAGGTAAGAAAAATCCACAACTTAGATGAAGACAGCAGCAGGACAATCCTAAAAGTGAAGGTTCACAATGATTCTTTCTGTGTGGGAGGACAAATGGTGGAGTTGAAGGCCTGAGGTGTTTAAGAGTCCTCCATAGAAAAGTCAGCAGTCAGGAGGTTTTCCCTCAGTTGGTCTTTTTTTTCCTTAAAACTGAATACAAACAGTCAAACCAAGAACAAGGAGTCAGTCTTATTTCTAAATTTGAGACCAAAAGTATTCATCAAAACTAAAAGTTAAAAAGGGATATGCTGCAGAACACAAAATGAAACTTGTTAAAGCAAAACATCAGTCTAAAATGATCTCTTACAGCAGAAATCTTTACATTTTTGATTTAATATGACAGCAGGAGAAAAAAACACATTTGTCTAAAATCTTTATGATCTCAAAAAGCAACTGAATGACCTACGTACCTCTAAAGGAAATAATAGAACTAACTTTGTTGGTTGACTTGGTTGTATTTTAAATTACAGTAAAAAAAAAAAGGTCAAGTTTATTTGAGTACAAATTTGTGCAAAATGAAAACATCTATGACACATTTATGCCACTAGAATGACAAATCTTCATGAGTGTTTTTCAGAATTGGTGCTCAATTTTAAATCATAAGAAAAAAAAGAGTTTAAAAAATTTATAAATTCATTAGTTTAAGATTTGTTAATTTAACACAAATTTAAAGTTAAATATTAAATAAAGAACATTGTGGAAGCATAAAAAATACAATATTTCTCTTGTGTTTCTGTGAATAAGCACTTAAAACTGATTCTATGATGGATCAGTGGGATGTTTACATGTGTGTGAATCTATATCTATACATTTGATTGGGCATTTTTGTGCACAAATACAAAGTTTAACACATTCAAGTTGATTTGATCTCATCAACATTCATTATGTTATTTTTACATCCCCAAATAACAGTTTTTAAAAGTTTTAATACAATTAAATGTCTATTATTAGAGCAATAGTTTTCTAAGTTTGTTTGATTTTAGGCAAAACTGAAAAACATCATTTAGGATCTCAAACCTCTTTTTTATTGTTCAACTGAATTCAGCAGATTTCCTGTCATGCCAAACATTTTTATCAGAAGAAATGATCACAAGCGAAACAACAGGTGATGTTTTATCCATTTTTTTACTAGCTTCTCCAAAGGATGCAAGCATACACCAAACACTTGGATTAAATCTAGATTTAAAGTGGAGGGAAATGTGCCAAAAACTCCAGAAGCGCTTAAGAACTGCCAACAAGTTTGTCCAGATTTCCTACTGAAAAACACCCAACAGTTGAGTCAGTGCTGCAGTGTATTTCATGAGCAGCTCAGCCATAGATCATAGCGGCGCTGTTAGGCTGTGTAATTCTGTGGACAGATAAAGAGCCAGACAACCATGTAAGGCAGCAGGCAGAGAATCGGCCCGCTGGCTTCTGCTGGTCTGACTGATTAATGGCAGCTCGGACTGCAGCGTTGCCCCGCACAGCGTGGCAACAGGTGACTCACATGAGCGTGAATTGTTCATGTTTTTGTGCGTCACACAGTCGCTGCACCAACAAAGCTAAACAGAAATCGTTGGCATTTCTAGTCTTATAGGAGGAATGTGAGCTGGACCACATGTAGTTCTGCAGCCGTGTTTAAAGTAACTGCTCTTCAAACACCCTCCTCTACATCGAGGTAAACTATAACACAGACAAAAAGGTCATTAAAACAATAATAAAACACCGGAAAATAAATGCAGGGTTATTAAAAGTTGGCTAAATAAAACAATAAAACCCTGGGATGAAAAAAGTCTAATAATAAAGTTTTTGTTTGCTGAAAAAAAGAGGATGAAACAGCTATGTGACAATCATGCCTTATTTATCCTTTAACTGCAAACATTGACGGTTCACCTTCAGCCATATGTAACAATTTAACAATGTAAAATAACAAAAGAAGTCTTAATATAAAGAGTTTATTGTAAATAGACACTGCTGAAGAGAGTGAAGTCAAGGAGGAGGCAATGTTTGTTTAACCCTTGTGTGGTGTTCATATTGTTGTTACTCAGCCAGTGTTCGTGGGTCTGGTGGACCCGTTGCATGTTGTGGTTTTTAATGCCTCACAATCAAACACTTTGATGTTAAAATACTCGACAGATGTTTACCTCATCCAATTACAATCAGTATATTTGGTTAATATTTGCCCTTTACCTTTGTTAGATCACATTCATAACTCATTATTTAAAACGTGATAAAGAAAATCAATTAAAATCAAGATATGAGTGGAAACAAATTTTCAAGTGAAGCAAGGGGTTTTCAAAACTACTGACTTTTATTTATTTGAACACAGAAACTGAACCCATTCAGCTGCACAACACAAGCTGAACACATAGAGTAAACCTATTAGTCTAGACAACACATCAGCCCCATTGAACACATGGCCTTCTAGCCACTAGCCTGTACAACACATGGTCCTGGCTGCTGACGGCCTGGTCCTGTGGCTGGGTGCTGATGGCTTCGTTTTGGAACTGGCTGATGCTCAATCTAAATGGTAAATTGTAAATTGCTTATACTTATGTAGCACCTTTCTCCCTCTACATCATCATCAAAAACGTCTCTCTCTTCTAAAATCAATTCCAAGGCCCTCTGCGCAGAAAGTCTTTTGGCCATTTTGATCAGTTTTGATAAGAAACCACACTGGCAAAGCTATTTTTAACGTGTCCCGCCTCCAATTTGTAGCAGATAAAGAGCGAGATATTAAGGATTCCCGCAAGAAAGTCAAATGGTCAAATGTGCGGGAGAACGAGAGCAAACAGAGTTGATGCTTGAATTATTCTAACAATGTTGCAACCTTGTGCGGGAACCGCAGGTGCAGAAACAGAACTCACATTTACAGTGAAACTTTCTCTCTCTGTCACTCTCTCTCTCTCTCTTTCTCACTGGTCACACACACACACACCTACACACACACCCACACACACACAGCAGGCCCAGACAGGTGGAGGACAGAGTGTAGGTACATAAAACATCAATTTCCACACTTCTATTAGCCCTGGGTCCAGTGGACCCGAACATCTTATATGTAATAGAAATGTGTTGGGGGGGTAGACGGTGTGTGGTCATTAAAAATGTATTCTGATATCTGTTCTTCACAGAAAATGAGCCAAGGCCAGTGAGTCTGAGTTTGAAAAATTAATTAATTGTATCATTTTTCTTTTGATAAAAAATGAAAACGGGTCCCACAGACCCGAACAACACATAAGGGTTAAGGTAAATGTGTCGTAACGTACATTTTTTGGGTAAATTTTAAACTATTGTATTTTAGAAATAGTCGTCAAGGCCCCCTTAAAGTGCAATCAAGTAGCTCAGGGGTCTGCAACCTTCATCGCTAAAAGACCAAATTAACCAAAACCCCACAAGAGCCGTAAATTCCCACTACACCATTTAGAAAAGTTCACTTTTTTGTGTTCAGTAAGTAATTAATTTACAAAACATACCCTTTAAATATTTAATGACAATAGTGCTATATTTTTGCGTATGTGGTCATTTGAACTTCTTTGACATTTTACAGCAGCAAACACAAGTTCCTTTCAAAATAAAGTGCACGGTGTGTCCAATAAGAGCCTCCCGCTGGACTTAAAATCCAGGAAAACCAAGTTTTCAATCACCATGACTTTAATGAGCCTTCATCTTTTTTCCCGTTTTACTAAGTGTGAACATGACAACATTAGTGTAGAATCCAAATTAAATTATAAAAAGAAAGAACAATAAACCAGGAATTTAAACATTTAACCATCATTTTTCTTTCTGACATGGTATAAATGTAGAAACACAACAGAGAAATATAAACTATCTGATACAAATCAACCAAAACAAAAAATAGCCATTAATAATCATTCAAATTGTTTCTATTCAAAGCCAGAGAGCGTCTTATGTCATCCTTATGTTTTGTTCTGATATCTTTCTATAACAGATATGACTTAATTAAGCAAAATATGGAGAAGAACTTGTTCAGTTTCTGGCTTTTTCAGGAAATAATTTGATGTTTAATCAATTCAAGGATGTTTTTCATGGACATTCTGAAGCATGATCGTCCCGGATGCACGGCACAAAGTGAGTTTGTTTTTTCCTCACATATGATAGTCTAAACATTCACTAATGATGGAAGGAACACCCCAAATATGGAGCCTCAATACGTAACCTCCTGCTGGCTTTTGAGATAAATATGTTGTGTGTAAAAAAAAGATGCAGGCAATTTAAATCATCTAGGTTATTTTGTCAACAACCTAAAAATAACTGAATTAAGCAGAAACTAACTAGTTGTTTTATCCATTTAATTAAATAACCAGGTGGAAATTGTTCATTGAGTTTAAATAGGGACAAACATATTTAAATCGTTCTGCACTTCAAAGATTCATGATTTTGGTGTACAGCACTTTGTGTTACGCAGGATAAGTGCAATATAAATAAAGATTGATTTGATTTGATCAAATCTATTGATCATTTTTACTGTTAAGTAGTTTCTTTTATTTGTTTCCTGGACAAAAACTGTTTTATTTAGTTTTATTGTGAAACTTCATAATTTTATTTGTTAAAAGTAATTTTCCAAAAAAATTTAGTTTTTATAAATAAATCAAGATCCAATCAAATCGTGTTAAATTGTGAATTTATAATCCATAAAAATGGTCAGCGTTCCCCAGACGGAGGGAGTTGTGGTACCGACCCAAAAACAAAAAAATACAAAGAGGAAAACCACATTTTCCTCCTGTTGTGTCTTCAGTGAGTCACAGGAACCACCGTCAGCCTGCTGGGATTCAACAAAGTGACAATGCTTTCCCACACTCACTGCAGAACACACACACATGCACACATCCATCCTTACATAGAGTCACTCAGAGGGGCCAAATGTCCCATTTATGCCATTCTCTCTCAGAACACCTGACAACTCGGCTGTCCATTACCTCCTATGACCCCCACCACTAAGATTATAAACAAGCCCGACACTCATGACGGTGTGCAGACAGGGAGGGCCGCTCAACAGGGAATCAGTCCATCACACTAAATCCTTGATTATCACCAGAAGCACAAGTTTGATGGATCGTATAAAGTCTTTTATTGCAGGAGGCCGACTCTCACCTCTGCCCTTATCTGCCCCGCCTCTTTGAATCCGTTGTTCCTTTTGCCCTCCGGAAATCATATTGTTTGAAATTGTTTCCTCTGAGAGCAGAAACGGGCTGCATGACAGGAGTCAGAGGCCGCGACGTCTCCTCAGTCTGCCTGAAGAAAAGTTTCTCACCACCTAGATAATTCTGTTGTTTATACTAATGTAACTTTGGTTTGTTTATTCCAGTTTCATTCTTAATAGGGCTTTAACTGTTGGTTGGTAAATCAATTTATATTCCTGCGATCCAACGAGATCATTCTGTCTGACATGTTACTCAAAATGACCTATACCAATATAAAATCGTTCAAAATGGAATAACTGGACTATGGTAGGTTTAATTAACATAAAAACAACAGAGTGCATCACAGCCGACAACACACACAAACACAATGGCAGCAAAAAATGATCAAGCCATCGTTCCAGTCCAATGTTTGATTCTGGCTACTTGCAGGGATTCTGGCTTGGATGAAGGTCCACAGACTGGCTCAGCCACTCCAGAACCATGAAAGGCATTTTTAAATGTAGACACGCCTCTGTTGCTCGGGCGATACGTTTGGAAACATTGTCGTGCCGGGAGATCCCACCATGTTTCATCCTCAATGTTGTCACTGACAGATGCCGACAACATAGTCCCATCCATCTTTACCGCCATACGAATCAGTCGTCCTCTTCCCTTTGCAGAAAAGCAGCTCCAAAGCATGATACTTCCGCCCCCATGCTTCCCATTCAGTATGATGTTCTTGGGATGTAACTCAGTGTTCTTACTCCACCAAATGGTATTTACACCAAAGAGTTCCATTCCGGTTTGATCTGACCACATGACCTTCTCCTACGCCACCTCTTGATCATCACTCTTTAAAAATCAGATAATGTGATTTCCTGGATTCTTTTCACCTTTTCACCTTCTGCCTCTTACAGTTGAATTGCTTCTATGATGAACATTACAGGCCTCTCTTATCCTTTGAACTTGCAGAATCTGTGATTCAAAAATGCTCGTTTGCCCCACTGTAGATTCTGATGGTGTCATTCAGATTTATATAATTTGTATAGCCATCAAACATAGTTTCTTATATTTAAAAAAACAACAAAACATATTTAAAAGTAGTTTGAAAGTTGCCGTTTCCATCCTGGGGACTTTTCTTAAATGCATCTTCTTATTCTGGACATTTGCACGCAAAGTTACTCAAAAACATAATTAAATAACGGAAAAAAGAAACATTACTAAAGTGGGATTGTATAAGTTTGCCTATTCCCGCTCGATTTTTAAACTCTATTTGACAAAAGTAATATTCGGTCGATTCAATGTGTCCACTGAATGTATCATTTTGATGTGAAATATCAGTTCATTTTTATCTTTATTGTCCTTCTCCTTTGTTTTTATTGCTGAAAATAGCTTAAAATAAACCAAATCAATCAAAAACAAGCCAGACAAGTTTTCACATTTAGTGTAATAAATCATCCCTGATGGTGATAGACTTTGTTGTTCAGATTTTGTCTTTGGGATGTTTTTTTTTTTTTTAAGTAAATAAAAAGGGGGCGAGCAGACAGGAGACAAAGTCGTGGTCATGAGGACCAAAAGAACAAGGTGGAGTCATGTAAACTTTTCAAAGTAAAGTTTTGCCTTTCTGTGGTAAGTTAATTTAGTCAGATGTGGTTAAAAGTACTGCTCCTGTTTTTTTTTTTTACTACAACCGTAACCATGGAGCTCATGTTGTATATAATATTCCTACTTTGAGCACCATCAGTGCTTTTCACAAATGTATACATTCTCAAATCTTTCCTATTAGCAGCTTCAGAACTTTTCCTCTTTACATGTCCTTTGCATCCCAGCTGCTGGAAGCTGAAAGTCTCTGCAGCAAATAAGATCCCCCCCACCCCCACCCCCAAACAGCACCAGCAGGTTTCCTAACTGCCGTGATGATGAGGGTCATTTATGGCGCCCATAAAGGTGTCTGGCGAGCTGCCTTATAGGGTCATTCTCAGCGGAGACTGTCATTCCCATGTTTGGGATCGGACAGAACTGACACTTGAGGGGAAGAGAGGAACTCTGGGAATGAGAAGATCCGGTTGGTGAATCCCAAAAATGTTGGAGATGCTTTGGAAGTTTTGAGTTTTCCCAAGAGGACGTGAAAATGAATGATGCGTTTCTGTAAGTTTCAAAAACATGTAAATGCTCCTAGTCTCTGGTGAAAATAAATTCCGGGCATCAAGAAAGACCCCCCCCCCTTCCCAAAAATTATGACATCACAGTGGGAGAAACCATTTTTAACAATTTGGGTCAAAATCTCTCAAGGCGCTCGAAAAACAAAACAAAAAAAACTAAAAATCAAACATGTGTTGGGAATATCCAAAGGAGGTTTTTAAATTATTATGGGATGGCCACAGGACCTACTGCTTGGCCTCCACAGTTTTGTGGCAATTTAGAGATTTTCATATTTTCCCAGGATATGGGAAAATAAACTTTTGTTCCAGCAATTTACAAAAGATTTTACACACATACCACCAGGACAAGTCCATAACTACAACTGAAGTTTTGTTGACCTTTGACCTCTGGAACAGCCTACCATCTTAAATTTTCCAATATGATTTGACTTTTCGTATAGCTAGAAATTTAAACTCCTAAAGATTTTAACCTTTCACCTTCTAACTCCTCAAACATCAATGGGAAGCCACTTGGGGGGGGGGGGGGGGGGGGGGATATGATGGATTTACAAATTGTAGATTTTGCGTGGCGTTAGCATGGCGAGCTCGCAAAAGTGGCGTTCCTTTAGTGCTCCCACATTTGTTTCTAGAATATTGTGAAAATGTAACACATGAATCCTTTGCTCAATCTGAACTAGACGATAAAACATATGATATGACATAGGAACGACATATGATATGACTAGGAACATGGGCGTGGCTAACAAAAAAACATTGCCAAGGAGTTCCAAAAGATTACTTTGGCAGATTTTTATAGAAATGGCAGACCTGTACGTCCCCCCCAGACAACCAAAAACCAAAATGGTTGCTATGGAGATTAAACCAACAGAAAAGCCACCATTTTGAAAAAAATGTTCATGAATTTGACACGTGCAGCTCTGACTGGACTGGAAGAGGTAGAGATGGAGAGTGAAGGGCCTGGCGCAGCCGCTCAGCCGTTGAGGGCAGGTATAAAGGAGATGATGGGGGGCAGCGAGAGTGGGGGCCTTAATTGTATTTACTTTTAAAAACGAATCTTCTCACCATTTTCTTGGTCCTATTTCTCATGAGAAAATCAGATCTTTCTTGCATCGGTTTCTGGTTTTCAAGCAATTCGGGATCTGAATTTGTGCTTGTGATTTCACACAGCAGGTTTACCACATGCAACAGGAACGCAGAGAATCTGCAGCTGTCCATCACTGACTGTTTCTCTTTCTCGTCCTGCTCTTTCTATCCTCGGATGGATCTCTCTGCTCTCCATCCTCCCTTCTCAGGTCTACGTTTGGACCCGCAACAGGGATGGGGGACTGGAGTCTCCTGGGGAATTTCCTAGAGGAAGTCCAGGAACACTCAACCTCGGTGGGGAAGGTCTGGCTCACCATCCTCTTCATCTTTCGCATCCTGGTGTTGGGAACGGCGGCGGAGTCTTCCTGGGGGGATGAGCAGAGCGACTTCCTCTGCGACACGCAGCAACCCGGCTGCACCAACGTGTGCTACGACAGCGCCTTCCCCATCGCCCACATCCGCTACTGGGTGCTGCAGATCGTGTTCGTCTCCACGCCGTCCCTCATCTACGTGGGACATGCCCTGCACACGGTCCGCAGGGAGGAGAAGCAGAGGAGGAAGGAGCAGGAGGAGAGGGAGGCTAAAGGAGAGGGTGGGAGAGACTCTCAGGAGGAGAAGGAGTACTACCAGCAGAAGGAGAGCGGAAAGGAGCTCACCTCTGATCGGATGGGTCGGGTTCGTCTAAAGGGAGCGCTGCTCCAGACTTACATGCTGAGCATCCTGCTCCGGACAGTGATGGAGGTGACCTTCACTGTAGTTCAGTACCTCATGTACGGGGTGTTCCTCAAGGCGCTGTATCTCTGCAAGACCTGGCCCTGCCCCAATCCCGTCAATTGCTACATGTCCCGGCCCACAGAGAAGAACGTCTTCATCGTCTTCATGCTGGTGGTGGCCGGAGTGTCTCTCCTGCTCTCTGTGTTGGAGCTCTACCACCTGGGCTGGAGGAGCATGAAGGGGTGTGTGCGCAGGACCAACCGCAGAGCTGTGACCGTGGCCGTGTCGGCACCCATGGAGTCTGCGCCCTGCACTCCGCCTCCAGACTTCGCCCAGTGCCGGTCCGCCTCAGGCTCCATGAACCCCATGCCGTCCATGCTCTCTCCTCCCTTTAACACCAGGGTGGCGCTGCAGCAGAACTCGGTCAACCTGGCCACCGAGCAGAACCACGGCTGTGACAACCAGCAGGACAGAATGGACTTTTTGAGGATAAGATACGAGCAGGGAGAGGCAGAGCTGCCCAACAGATGCTCGCCGGTGTCTCTGCTGCAGGCGGGCTACGTGAAGGACAAGCGGCGCCTGAGCAGGAGCAGCAGAACCAGCAGTCGGGCTCGCCAGGATGACCTGGCCGTATAGATTCAGTGGTTAGCAGCTTTGTGGACTCGACTTTTAAAGACACAGAACAAGGAGAGGGAAGACTGAAGCTGACTAATGCTGCACAGACTGAGACTGACCAAGTGATGCTTTCCACTGAAGAATAAAGCAAGTCTGAGTCGGTATTCTACTGCCAGCTAACAAAAAGCCAGCATTTGACTGATAATCGTGGCACAGACAGGTCAGACTTTTCCAACAGAGAAGCTTTAAGGTCTGCTTTGTCCTCATCCATAGCTGTGTAGGCCTTTCTTAAGAGTTTACTGGCTCTCAATGGCTCTCAATGGTTCTCAATGTTCTTGTCCACTTGAAAAGACAGAATTTTGGGGCTCAGAGTGAAATCTTCCGTCTGGCTAAACCTCTTGTCATTGTCTGAAGACTGGGGTAATGGCTGGACCTTTTGGGGTAGCTTTTGAGGCTGGGGTAGGTAGCAGTCTTTTGACACTGCCAGCACTCATTTGGCTTGGAGTGATCATCCCCGCTTGCTGGGACATTGTCGGTGCGTCCCGTTTAGGGTTGATGGGACATCCTCAGATGTTTCTGCAGACCTCCATCCTCTCTTGGCTCCTGTGCCTTTAGAAAGTTTTATCATGGTCTGAAGCTCCCCACCTGCCCCACCTTATGAGACGAGTGTGGGGCTTTGGGCGTCCCACTCCCTCCAGCGATGAAGACGACGAGTTGAGTGGATTCTGAGGTTACACCCTGGACAAAAGCAGTAGCAGTTCCACCAATTTCTTCCTGGAACAAAGTCCGCTTCTTCGCTTTCCAGGCCCACAGCTGGCCATTTTACCCCACTTCTGACACCATATGTGACAATCATGCAGTCTATTCAGCGGTATTTGTGACCATTGTTCTGGCGAAGTCAAGTACGGTACATGAGGGTTTTTCCTGCTTCACAAGCTCCACCTGATCCGCACCAACTAGTTGTCTCTGCAGCCCCAGAAGAAGGCGGAGGGCTGGTCTACGTTCAACTGCCCTTTGCCCCCAAAACGAGCAGAAATGCATCACATGGTGTGTTAATAGCTTAAATGATCATGTAAAGGAGCAGTGAGACATGTAAAAGGAACTTTTTGAAGTTTATGTGTGACCGCTCTTAGAGGCTTTTAGTTTTAAAAAGGCAAACCTGCAAAAAAATGAATAAATAAATAAAACAGAATAAGGACAACAGGGTAAGACGTCGAACTATTGCACATTTTATACTGAAAATAAGGAAAAGGGTGATTGTGTAAGACTTTTTTTCAAACCTCCAAAACCACAGAATGTGTGATAAGCTCAAAAATGAAACTGCTATGTCAAACTGTGATGAATTCTTCCTATTTGCGGTCAACGGTGCCTTATCAAATGCTAAAAAGAATTTATTGCTCATTGACATTAATGTCTTTGGTTACTTCTTATTTTAATCCGACTGCACTATACTTGAAAGTCCTAAAATGCAACTTGAAAATAAAAACATGCAGTGTATTAAAATGCATTTATCACTCATGAGGAAACATCATCTGTTTTTGTTTTTGAAGCAGTCAAAGGAAAACGGCTTGGGTCCTGCTGGGGGAAAAGATAATGCGCTATTTCTCCACTAGATGGCGGTAATGTCTTCACATTCGCTCAACCTCTGAGATTGTGTAAATATATTCAGCTTGTGTTTGTGTTTCGTGTGCAGTTCCTAACATTTGCAGATTCATTGCAAAATGAAAAGAGCACAAGTGAAGCTTTAAAGTGTCACAAACAGAGCAGTTTTTTGGTTCTTTTGCTCATCCATTTACATGCAATAAATGTCAATAATCCACAGCAAAACAATAAACCATCTAATGCACACACGGGATTTTTGTCCTTAATTTTTCTAATATTTTGCTGCTTGAAAAAATTACAAATAATGACCAACAGGTTTAATAAAAAAAAAAAATAATTGATTTAAAAATGCAGTAGAAGCTGAAGATGTAAATGTGTTCATCTTCTTTTGACCAGGCTGGGCCTGAAAGCTCCAGATCGTGAATGTTTACACAAACAAAGACAGTCTGGTGTTTCTGCCAGGAGGCTGAGAGCTGCTGGTTTCCAGCTTGAGCTTTCACAAACTGGAAACTCTGAAAGGTTCTCTTGCCCAGATTCCTTTTTTTAAAAGCAAATCAGTACAGTTGGATGGGAATAGAAAGACCACTCAAAATCACAGTTGCATCCAACAATCCAACAGTTGAGCAAAAATTGAAAAATAATGAAAATAGTTTGCTTTAAATTGGACCTGAATGTTTGATTCATTTATATTTTATCGATATGATATGTATTTACTGCCTTCATTACACGTTCACACGTCTCATAAATAACATATGAAGCATAACTTTGCCTCTGAGGAATTCATCCCATTCCTGGTGGAAAATGGTCTCCAGTTCCCGGATTCTTGGATTTGAGGACTTCAGCTTGCATGTTCAGATCCTTCCAGAAACTTCAGGTGACTGTATGCTGAAAACAGCTCTGAAGGGATATCATATTATTTAAAGTTTACTCATATTTATGTGTGAAAATCTGTTTTGAATGCTCTGACATCACGTTTTCAGATCTGCTTGATTTCCAATCTTCCAATTTCCATTTAATAAGCTTTAAGGGAGGATATTATTGTGGTCTGATTGAAAAATAGATCAACTTTGTAGATAAAAGGTATTAACATTTGATCTGATTAAACAGGCCTTAACACTAAACCAAGACAAAATGTCTTTATCTCTGACATCTGATAGAGCTCATTTTCATTGAAAAAGAAGAAAATGTGGTTGTGTCTCACTGAACAGATTTAAAATATATTACCAAAAGTATTCACTTACTTGCCTTGACTCACATATGAACTGAAGTGCCGTCCCATTCTTAACTCAGAGTCCAATATTGATGTTGGAGAAGTGTGTTTATAAGAATTTTTGACCGTCCAAAAGCACATTGGTGATGTCACAGACTGATGTTGGTGGAGAAGGCCTGGCTCTCCGCTTTAATTCATCCCAAAGGTGTTCAATGGGGTGCAGGCCCAGTCACGCTCATCCACACCAGGCTCTGTTATCCATGTCTTTATGGATCTTGCTCTGTGTCACAGTCATGTTGGAAGAGGAAGAGGCCCGCTCCAAACTGTTCCCACAAGGTTGGGAGCATGGAATTGTCCAAAACGTTTTGGTATCCTGAAATATTCAGAGTTCTTCAAAGTCAAAGTCAAAGTAACTTTATTGTCAAAATCTACAATGTTTACACATACATAGAAATTGAAATTCCGTTTTCTCTTCAGCTTCAGTTTTAAACGGGGAGACAACTATAAAACAAACTATAAATAGTTGAGGCAATAAATAGTAGAAAAAATAATGTAAAAATGAGAGGAGAGAATAAAGTAACTGAAGTATAGTTACTTGTTTAACTAAAATATTTTACAGCACTGGAGGACTGGTGGAAGGTGCAGTTAGTGCTGGTGAGGTAGGTGACGTGAGTATGTCAGGGATCAGCAGAGCAGGAGGGCAACGGGGCAAAAAGGGGGGAGTGGAGGCAGGGCTGGGAGAGAGTTCAGCTTCCTGACAGCCTCTTAGTCTGCTGGTCCTGGCCTGAAGACTGCGTAGTCTCCTCCCGGATGGCAGCAGACTGAAGGAGCTGTGGGATGGATGGATGGGTGGGGTCATCTGCAATGCAGAGGGCTTTCCGGGTGAGGTGGGTGTTGTAGATGTCCTGGAGGGAGGGAAGGGGGGCACCGACGATCCTCTCAGATGCCCTCACGATGCGTTGGAGGGACTTCCGGCAGGACGCGTTGCAGGCGCCATACCACACCGTGATGCAGCTGGTGAGGATGCTCTCCACGGCGCCTCTGTAGAAAGTGTGCGTGATGGGGGGGAAGGACTTCAGGGGAGGAAGTGGAGACGCTGCTGTGATTTCCCAACCAGTGATGCGATGTTCTCCGACCAGGAGAGGTTGTCTGTGATGTGCACACACAGGAGTAAATGGGCCAAGCCCAAGTCCTGGAAAACAACCCCACACCATAATTCCTCTTCCACCAAATTTCACAGTCAGCACACTGCAGTCCATTTACCATTCTCCTCGCAACCTCCAAACCCAGACTCGTCCATTAGATTGGAAGGGCGTCTCCACTGCTCTAGAGTCCAGTGGTGGCTTGGTACTCTACTGTATCCGACACTTTGCATTGCACTTGGTGATGTGTGGCTTGGATGCAGCTGCTCAGCCAAGGAGATCCATTCCATGAAGCTCTCTGCCTTCTGTATTTGGGCTAATCTTGGGGTCAAATGAAATTTGGAGCTCTATAGCAATTGACTGTGCAGAAAGTCAGTGACCTTTTTGCAATGTGCGCTTCAGCATCCGCTGACCCCTCTCCATCAGTTTACATGGCCAACCACTTCATGGCTGCGTTGCTGTTGTTCCCAAACTCTTCCATTTTGATCGAGCTGCGGAATACATTTATTATATTTAGGATCGAGGACATTTCACCCCTAGATTTGTCACACCGGTGGCATCCTAAGACCGTTCCATCCCGGAAGTCACTGAGCTCCTGAGAGCAGCTCATTCTTTCACAACAAATGTGTGTGAGAACAGTCTGCTTACCTGAGTGCTTAAACTTATTCACCTGTGATTCGGACACCTGATTCTGATCATTTGGATGGGTGAGCAAATACTTTTGGAAATATTGTCTATCTTTGAACCCAGAATTCCTGCTTTATTGAGCCCCATTGATCAATTTGCATTTATTATTTGAATAACTTCAGAATTGAAAAAGGTAATGGTTATGGCTAAACACATAATCAACTTTTTTTTAACACGTGTTTTTTTAAAAACATTTCCAGGATAATTTTTTATAGATCAAAAAGAAATTTGTTCTATAATATTAAGTATATGAGAACATTTTAAAGTGGTACATTCCAACTAATAAGATCATTTATTTACTGAAATAAAGGACTCACTATAAAGAATGAGTTGAAAAAATTGATTGCCAATAAACACGTTTGACCTGATTATGACAAAATAATGGGATTGATAGATAAAATTTCAATAAATTTTGTTTACTATAGTTAGGGTGGATTGATAAAAAACACGGAGAAAAAATATACCGTTAATAAAGGTTTAAAAAAATCTGAATATAAAACAATAATAACAAAATAAAGGGAAAAAATACAGCATTTTTGAATGTTGGTCAACTTTGACATGCAGTACTTATTTCCTCCGGTAGAGGATGACAGTTTACTGAACTGCATAGACTTTACCATTAATCTTAACAGGAAGAAGCTGTAGTTATAAAAAAAAAAGTGGGTAGTGGGATGTGTAGTTTAATTTTTACATGTCACTCCTACTGTTACTGTAAGACGTCACGTTTGTGCCTACAGTTCCCAACTGCTCTTGAACCAAAAACCCCGAGCCGGTAACAGGCGAAAGACCAACGTGAAGCGGGATATTCTGTCAAATACCGGTTTTATCCCCTGTCTAAAAAAGTAAGTAAGGACAACGGAAGCGGCTTTAATCGTTTTTCCTGTGACAAAGTTTGCTGATTTGACTCTAAAGAGATACAAGTTATATTTAGTCTGTTGGAGTTAGCTAACTGCACCAGCAGTTAGTTAGCTGGGTCATGATGCTTTTTTTCCCTTTGCTAACCAATGTCTGAGGATTATTTTATTTTTTTTTAGTTCTTATGCAAGACGATATTTTTTTTCTATGCTGGACTTAAGACGGGCTTTTTTGTTGCTGGACTTAATTTTTTTGTCAATAATAACTTTAAAAAATATTAGCAACTCCTAAAAAAATCAAATAATTGAAATAACCGTGGATAAATCCAGATATTGTTGATCCTGACTCTTTCTTTTATTTTTTTCTTCCTATTTGAACTAGTAAACAGCTGTTGTGATGCTGTAATTGACTTACAGCCTGTAATAAACTGGATTACCACCTGACCTGTCCATGTTTGGTAGTTGTCAGACCTCATAGTTTTCAGTTTTTTGTTGTAGATGTTGAATTTGCTGTTTAGTGTTTTTGCTGTTGAAGGTTTGTCGTCTCTAACAGAAGGTTTGGCTGCAGCTGGCTTCAGTCGGCTGTGGCTTTGTGCAAACACGATAAAAGCTTTTATTTTGTTGTTTTTACTGCACCTTCTACCTGTTCACATTTGGGGGGGAAGGTCAAAGGTCAGCTCACTGCAACCAATGCGGCTTATTTTCTAATTCAGGCCAAATAAATCAGTTTATGGAGTTTTGTTTTGTTAGTTTTTTTGCCCTGAGAATGTCAAAATAATGGGGGGAAAAATGATCAAGTTTGGTTTTTGTAAATTATTTTAACAGGTGAGCCATGACGGGCTTTTTGAGGAAAGCGGGTCTGTTGGGTTCGGTGTCGGTTGCTTTTGGTTCAGTTCTCTGGTCCCAGAAGAAAACCCAACCAGATGCTTCCAATTCCCCGTCTGCGGGTCATCCATACGAGCTCAGGCTGGTCCAGGTGGTGTTCCGGCACGGGGCTCGAACGCCACTCAAGACAATCCCGGACGTGATGGAGGTTTTTTTCAGCTGCTTTGCTTCTCTACACATCATACTATCTTTGTAGAGTTCTGGCTTTTGAGCAAAGTTTCTGTGTTTACCCATCAAAGGCTCGGTGGGTTCCAGCGCTCTTGGATCCTCCACCGCACACCCACATCGACTACGTGGTGACGGATCTTCAGGGTGGACCCAGGCCTCCAGCTCCAATAGAAGACAACTACAGAAAAAACATTCTCACTGTGAGTAGACACAGGCCAAAGTCCGGCCTGAGGGGCTAAATGCAGCCAGCAAGCTCCTGTCATTAAGTCAATAATGTGTGCCCCCCAACATTTTCTAAAAACTGGTACAATTTCTTAATTGTGATTGGCTAAATGCTGTTATAAACCGTTGTAAACATGAGGTTGCTTCATTCCTCTGTGAAACTTTCAGGCTCGTTTCTAAAATGTCGACTATAAATTAAAAAAAGGAAAAAAGTTTCCGGGAGTTTTCTTTTTACAAAACAATAATTTCTGTGGTTTGTACTTTTGAGGAAGAAAACTGTTTATTTCTTGTTCAGATTATTTCAATTTAGAAGTTTACAGTGAGCTTTTAATAAAAGTTTGGGGTCTGAGTCATCTTAAGGTGGACTGCTGGACAAATGTCAGTGTTTCAATCAGATTATTGTCCAAACAGGGATTTTTTTTAAATACAGTAGTTTTGTAAAGTTTATGTGAAAAAAAAATCTAATGAACTAATTACTGTTTCCGAGATTTTTAGTTGTTCAAATATTTATGCTCTAAAAAACATAAAAATCCTTTTTTGAGGGAATTTCCAATGAAACTGCAGAATTTAAAAAAAACTTTAGTAAAAAAAAAAAGTTGTAAATTATTATTTGAAGTTTTATTTCTGGTGTTTTACTTTAGGCCTCATGACTCTCATCTAAGAAGTCAGTATTTCTCTTACAGATGTAGCTTAGTTTGGTCTTTTATTCTCCAGTTTGTAATACTCCTCCCCTTCTGATAGGGTGGTCTTACGCCATCAACCGTATCCGTGGAAACGTGCTTTCCAGTGTTGTCGTATCTGTTTTATTGTGTGGTGTTGGCAGGGTGGCACGTTCCCCGGTCAGCTGACCACGCTGGGCATGCAGCAGCTGTACGATCTGGGAAGCAGGTTAAGGAGGCGATACGTTGAGGAGCGTTCGTTTCTGAACTCCAGCTTTACTCCTGCAGAGGTTTAGTAAGTGTTTCGTCACCATGATTGCTGCTGTTATCTGGGTTTTGGGTTTATTTTGTCTTTCCTAACTCCTTCTTTAGCGTACGCTCTACTAATATTGTGAGGACCATTGAATCCGCCAGGTGCCTGATTGCTGGGTTGTTTCAACAAAAACAAAAAGGTGGAGCAGATATCAGTGTTTGCTAATTCACTTTAGGGTTATTCGCCATTGGAGAGGATCAAAAATTTTTCCTCTTCTTCTCACCGGATGTAGAAACCGTGCCGATCTTGACCACGCCGGCTGAATCTGAAATTCTCTACCCAAACTACCACGGCTGTAAGCTGCTCAAAGCCCGTTGCAGGTACACATCTTTGAGTTCATGACCTGGAAAACCAGAACAACGTGATCTCCAAGAGCGGACGTGATCTACTTTGCTTTCTCAGCCATCGCTGGGCCGAGTCGTCCACCCTGCCGGATATCGCCGCAGACCTGCAGAGGATCCACAGCGCGCTGGGGATCGCCGCCCACCACCGTGTCGACTTCATCCTCATCAGGGACGACATGGTTGCCAGAGAGGTCGTTTTTTTTATGTATTCTGTTCAACAAACTCAACCACACAAGAAGAGTCGGCGGATCCGATTGTTGGTTTGTTTCTCACAAAACGACATTCTTCACACCAACAGACGCATGGTCTTCCCTCCCCCCCCGCGCTGGAACCCTGGAGGGACACGGTGGAACAGAGAGCTGTGGACATGATGCTCCACGTCTTCCAACCCAGCAACAGGTCAGAGGGAAGCTCAAACTTTAAAGTCCCACTCCAGAGAAAATCCTGTTTTTCACATTATTCTGCGGCATTTTTCTCACGATTGAGGACAAATATTAAGAAAATCGTTTTTCTTTATGCAAATCAGTGTGAATTAGGGGCGGAGTTTGAAAAAGATCTTTTCTGTGACGTCAAAGAACGCACCCTGCTCTAGATCCATGTTTGTCTTTGTTTTCCTCGTCTGAGCTCATTTGGCTCCAAACTGTACTGGTGGAACATTGTTGTATTGGTAATGTTAAGTTGGAGGTGCAATGGGCTGTAAGCTAGCGGGAGAGCGTGTAAACAGAGAGCTCTCATCAACAGGGAATGAAAGGGTTTTCTCCACGCTAACGCACAACTTAGAAGAGAATGAACTACAATACAGGTTTTTTTTTTTATTTGGGGCTAAAAACAGCACAAGGAAAGTGAAAAGACCTCTGGAACACTTTAAAATAGCTCCCATTCTAATTGCAGTGGGACTTAAACTAACAGCGTCCGTGTTCTTTTTACACTGGTTGATTGCTTCATGCAGGGAGAACCTGCAGCTGAGTGTGGGGCCCCTCCTGCACACACTGTTGGACAACATGGAGGAGAACCTGCAGGGGGGCTCCTCTGAGCCAAACAGGTGAAGCCATCAGAAGCTGCACTTCAGCTTTTAAACGGGATTTTTTTCTAAACGTTCACCGGCGACCTGCTGCCTCAAACAGGAAGCTGTTCCTGTACTCTGCTCACGACACCACCCTGATCCCCTGCCTCATGGCTTTGGGCATTTTTGACAAGAAGTGGCCGCCCTACGGCGCCGACATCACGGTGGAGCTGCACCAAAGCCAGCAGACCAACGAGCCGTTTGTTAAAGTCTCATACATGGGCGAGGTAAGACGTGGCAGAGCGTTTTTATTTCTAAAGTCATTTTCTAAAAATGGTTTATTTTTCTCTGTCTTTTAGGATCAACTGATACCCGGTTGCAGTGGCGTCTACTGCCCCCTGCAGGAGTTCAAACAGGCCATGTCGGCGTGCTCGCTGAGCTCAGAACGCTACCATTCACTCTGTGAGCGCACAGAACCTGGACCCTGAACGCTCAGCCGCCGTTCACACCACACGCCTCTTTTTATCACATCCTCTGTTCAGCCGTTGACCTCGCAGTCGGATTTATCCATACGAGCCATAAAATGAAGTCCTAGACAGCAAAATGAATCAAACGTTTCAGAATTCTGCATGCAGAATAGTTTTGCTGTGCATTTTTTATTTTTGCCTTACTGCAAATCATTTGGGCAGGAATGTATTTACCGTTTGGATTAGTTAAGGATTACTTATTGGACCCATTTTTCAGGACGTTTCAATGACTTTATAGCAACAGCAACACTTCGGGATGTGTGTGTTTAAAACACACATGTTCTTTTCAGAATAAGGGAACAGACAGAGGGAAACCATGTTTTTACTGTTTGCAATACAAAAGCTTACAAAGATGCAAAGTTGCTTTTTAATACATAAACATATATAAGAGGAACTCTTTTGCCCGTAAGATTAGCTGATTAAGACTGTGCTCTCACTGGTTGTTCTAGTTAGTAGAATATCCTTGCAAAGGAACTTTTACAGTGGATTTATGAGCCTTTGCCAGTTTCAATCTGAATTTTTCTTTCATTCTGCATATAATGATGTTAAGCCTTTGGGTTTGTGGCCTTTATTTAACTTCATGGGTTCTAAAACATCCCCTTATAATGATCCACAGACTTTGAAATCATATTTAACCTACTTTATGCAAGTCTTTTATTTTGAAAGAACATTTCACATTTTGTTTTTATGAAGAGGATTGACTTAAGTTTACTTTCAAGTGTTTTGAAGTCTACAAATTTAATTTTCAGTCACACAAACCACAAATTGACTGTTTCCCACAGTGTTAATTTAGCTTTATGAGAAAGTATTACCTATACATTCTGTCATATAGGTTTTAAATTAAAATTAAAAATATATTTCCAATTGCTGTTGCAATTATTTTACGGTTAAACTCGACCAAGTTCAGCTTAATTCCTTCTGGGAATGTCAAATGTTGAGCCTTCAGCTTGCATTTATCAGCAGAGGTCTCTATGAACTGAAAAGTGTCTTTGCTATTGAATGTTTCCAGATTCTGCAGAACCCACTCGGTTCTAAAGCTGTAGTGGTTCTGCTGCAGGTTTCTGATGATGCCTTTTTGTGTGTTTCTGACATGAATTTGAAAATAAAAAGATGAGGTTTACACTGGAAAAATGTTTGTTTCTTCACTCTTCTCACACTAAGGAAAAGCACAATAAAGAAATCAGAATCAGTGATTGTTGTATTTTTAATAGTCTCGTTTTTTTAGTTGCTTTAACCCTTGTGCTATCCTAGGCACTTTAACATTGGGAGTAGGGTCATCTAGACCCACTAGACAGTGGCTGTACCTTTTTTCTTCAATGATTTGTGATCTTCACTGGTGTCCATGGATTACATGAAATCTTTCCACCTTTGTCATGGTAGGGAGAACACGTCAATGTAAGGGTGGGGTCACCTAAGATAGCACAAGGGCTAAAGGACTGCACACCAGTGCACAACATAAGGTTAGAGATAATCCAGTTTGTCTATGAAGACTCTCATTCATCCAGGTAGACTCCATCATAGTAGTAGGTTTAAAGGTTGTCATCTGGACTTGGTTCAACCAACTACTACTACTATGATAATCCAGTTTGGTGTCAAGAACTCGACAGGTAAGCAGTGACAAATTAGAGTAGCAGCATCTGCATTTTTTAATCTGATGGGCCAATATAGAACTGATCAATTCGGCTCAGATGGAGCCATACTGCCCTGTCCAGCAATGTCTGCCCACATCACCATGTTACACTACTAGCAACAAGGGCAATCACTTTAAGGCGTTAACAGAATTGTCTTTTAGCACGATTAATTGCGCATTGAAACATGAACATCTGACCTCCTTGATGTTGACCTTTCGGCATATCCCTTCAGGGGTCATCACAATGAATCAGCTTTGACTGATTTGCACAGGTGAGGTTGAGAGAGTTTCACGCGAGATGCCCCTCCTGACATAACCCTGTATTTTACCCGGGCTGGGACCGGCACAGGGAGACCCTGACTTGGGGCCCCCCTTGTGGCTTTATAGTTAGGCAGTAGCGTGAGGGGTCTTGCCCGAGGACTCACACCTAAAGAAACTTATTGCGCCCCCTGGAAACCAAACCCTGGTTTCTAATGCACCAGTCCTGTGAAACATCCGTCCTCGTATTGAGGGGGAAAAGCAAGCACCTCAGCTGCTCTGTGCACAGGTACACCTATAGCCCACCCCTCCTCATTTGCTTTTTTATAATAAGCAAAGTTAACTGTTGGTATTACTCTAAATTTTGATGCCAATACGTTCACTTTTACCACAAATGAATATCGGCTCCAAAAATCTGTTATCAGTTTTCTTGATCATTAATAATCGGTACTGGTCTCAGCCCTGGTTGTCACTTTAGTCGATCAGTCTGTAGAGGCAGATGAGAAAATACTTTAAGCATTGTGTACTTTGTGTGTCTTTGAGTTATCCATCAAATTATTTAGCTGGGATCACAGGTAAAAACAAAAAACTGTTTTGACCCTAAAATGAACCTAAAGACGGCCCATAATCCACATAACCAGGATCCACATGGATAGAAACGCATGCACACACACGCCATAGACAACATGTATATACCAAAACAATATCTTTTATTTGTAGTCCATCACCACAGCCCTGGTAGGCTATTCTGCACCAAAGCCAATGGAGAAACACATGACAAGCTTATACAATAGAGAAAAGAGAGGAAGTCAACTGGATGGTAAGCAGTACGTGTTTACATTTCTTTGTCTCACTCCGGACACCGCACTCGCCTCACTAAACGTAGATCTACCTACCTCTATTTCTAGAATACCTGGCAAACCTGCGCTTGCATTAGCCACTCCTGTCCCAATCTGCCGACCACTGGGGGATTATTGCTGTGGGAATGATTATTACCCAGAGTCAACAAGAGTCAAAACAAAACAGGAAACACAACAGGAACAAGAACACACATAAGCACATCTGGGTATTAGCAATGTTATTCACGCTTGGGGAAGGCGAGTCCTGAAACTGAGCAGAGCTGGGCGTCGTCCGCGACTTGAAATGGACTGGAGGTGATCGTGGTGCCGCAAAGCTGCCAGGATCTTCACACCGAGTGTTGCTCTCGTGGTAAAAATAGAGAAAAAAGACGCTTTCTGCAGATGGTCCATGTTTGTGCTTTTTTTTAATAATACTATTATCTTAATGAGGTCATAGTTTGGTTTGATATACACTGGAGTTACAAAGAAAATTAAAATAGACTAAAATTTGAATAGCCCACCAATGGTAAACAGTACAGTATTTCAGGGGGCCTTCCTCCCCCAATGAAAGATGGGTAAGAGGAGCTGAGAGGTCACTGATAGAATGCCTATACATACAGACACAAACATACATCCCACACACTCCAGGCGTCACACACAAACACACTCTCACGTATACACTGTACAGAAACAGTCAAAACTATGGAGCCAGAGACATGATGGATTTCCACTGAAGTCCTCACTAAACTCAAATTCTCCTTCCTTTCTCTTGTTCCACATCACTTTCATGACAAAATTGTTTTGTTTTTTCTCTCTTTAATTTGAAAAAAGTAGACATACTGTAGCATCTCCACGCTGACTTTTAGTTAGGTTGATTCCTCTTTGATGTGGAAGTCATCTTTATAGTCAGATAATCAACAAAACAAAAAAAAAACACATGAACAGTTCTGTGATGCACAACAATCCCATACATTCTGCAGTTCTTGAGTAAAAATTTAATGTTCTTGTGACAAAATTACTCCAAACAGGGCCCATCTGAGTCTCGGCTGAAACAGTTTTCATGTGACATTACCAGATGTCCGCTGAGCCCCCGTTCTGTTCATTTCATGGGTGCACGTTTGTGTTTTAGCTCACTTATTGGAGTTCATTCGCTTTCATAACACTTGCTTGTCCTCCATGATCGGAAATCCATCCTTGTGTTTAGTCCAAGAACATTCTAATTACAAGGTTCCTAATGGATTAGAACATTCCGGGGCCCGGACTGAACCCCATGTCCATGTCACGTGGCCGCATCTGACCCCCCATCATCATTGTCTGCTGAGGAGGGCCCCCCATGCCCTGAAGTGACATCATCATGTTAGGTGAGTTGCCAGGGCCTGGATGAGGCATTTGTCTCCCTTGCATCATCCCTCCTGGGCCCCCAGGAGACATCATCCGATGCTGGGGACCCATCATGCCTTGGCCCATGAATGGCGGCCGCATAGAGTTGTGGCTTGGGTTGCCCATTGGCATATCTTGGGGACCCATTCCTCCACCGGGGCCCCCTGACATCCCCCCCATCCCTTGCATTGGCATACCCATCCTCGGAGGGCCATCACCCATCATCCCCTGCATGGGGAAGCCAGAGGGGTGTGGTGGCTTCCCCCCGGGGTTGTCTCCTCCACCTCGCGGGAAGTAAGACAGAGTCTGGCTGGGTTTCTCTGATGGGATTATCCTAGAGAGATCAAACTCAGGAATGCCAGAAGCTCCCGGCCGCATCACCTCATGCAGATCTGCATCACTGAATCCACCCTGCATGTTGTTGAACTCTGGACCACCAGGAGTGTTGGGCTTACACATGCCTCCATCGCCCCCTCCTCCATGGGGCATGTTTCCAAGCCTTCCACCCATAGGTCCCCCCTCGCCCTGGAAACCCATAGGATGGCCAGGAAAGCCTTGGGGACCGGGCCCATTGTGTGGGGAAAAGGGGCCTTGCTGTGAAGGGGACTGAGTGAGGGGGTATCCCTGCCTCTGATGAACGTAGCCCATCCGTCCCTGGGGCATCATTTGAGGGTTACCCATACCAGGGTCCTGGGGATTTGGTGGCATCATCATGCCGTGAGACATCATGCCGGGACCCATGTTAGGAGCATTGGGAGAAGGCATCTGGTGGGGCATGCCATGGGACAGAGGCTGCGATCCCACAGCATTAATACCTATGGGGCTGAGGGCAGACATAGGTCCAACATTTCCAGGCCCCATCATACGGGGATTTCCTTGGTGATTCATTGCCATACCTATAATAAAAAATAAAATAGAATTAGTATCAAACTTTTGAGTATAAACTGCCTGAAATCTAGTGACAGTTGGTGAAACTTCAGCGTCAAAATTATTAAGTACAGTTTTTCATGTCAGCCGTCTTACCATTATTGTTTACTGAAGGCAGGTTGGGAGAACGAGCTGGAGGAGAGTCATCATCTGAGCTGGCAACGGTTTTTATGGCATCGTGGTAAAGCGGGGTGGAACTCGGCATTGCAAACTTGGACATGCGTGACATCATGATTGACAGAGGGTTCTGGGACAGAGTTGGTTCTGGGGGTATGGTATACGGACTTCCCGACTGGACACCGCCCGGCAGTGACATAGAGCCAGGTGCAGGACCTGATGGAGGAGGACCTGATGGGGGACCATTTCCACCTAGAGATAGATTTAAGGGAAAAAAAGAAAGTGAAAAACATGAAAGAACCACAGAGAATAAAGGTGGCGTATTAAGGGTGGTTTTATAACACCAAACCATAGAAAGTAAAAACATATATCCATATCTAAAGGTCCAAAAAATGAAAGTCTAAAAAATAAGATTTCATGGTTGCTCGGTTTTGTGACCACAAGAGGGAGCCACTTGACCATAACCAACCCAACCCCACCCCTCATACAGATGTGATGAATGAGTAATGCACCACGTAACCATCTTTGATTTTTATCTTTTGTTTTTTCGTTTTTTACAATTAGTCAGTTGTTCAAATCAAATTGTTTAAAAATGTGACTACAAAGAAAATCTGTAAATTCCATACAGTCTCCTTGGAAGAAGTTAAAAGTAAAAACAAAGAAAAATCCATTGATTACAGTGAGAAACAATCAAATAGGCAATACTTACCTTGCTCCATGCCTCCCATCATGTTTGGTGAAGTGATACTGAGTGGAGGTTTGCCACCCTGAGGGGGCACCCCAGGGCTCTGCATGGGTGGTTTGGGAGAGGAAGCCCATCCTGGAGAGGGGTTTGGAAGAGAGGGGGACCTCATGTGAACAGGAGAGGCACCTGCTGATCCCATCATAGAGTGGGGAGACTTCATTGGTGCAGATGTTGGAGGTGCTGGAGGAGCAGCGGAGCCTGCAGGACCGGTGAGCATGCCAGCTAGCTGGGATGGTGTTTGAGGCGATTTAAGGTTTCCAGAGGGAGAGCCCATCATTGGAGACTGAACTTGCCTCAGGGGCGGAGACTTGAGTGGATTAACGCTAGGAGAATTCCCCCCTCCTGCTTGGACATTCAGGTCTGCTGGCTTGCGGCCTCTCTGGCCTTGTGCAGAACCACCAGCAGAGGGGAGGTGGTTAATACGACCATTACCTCCTGTTGGTGTAGATCTGTGCTCTGGGCCGAACGCTTGGTCTGCATGGGGACCCCTCATCCCCCCAGGACCCCCTGGGAAGGGCCGACCGGGTCCCATTGGAAAGTCTCCCGACGGCGTCTGCTCAGCAAATGGAGGAACCTGCATAGGTCTGCCTTGCGGACCCATGTTATCAATAGGAGGTCCTCCACCACCTCTCATTCTCATCATTTCATCTGGACTCATATTCATTGGGGGGTCTCGTAGTTTAGAGGGGTGCATGTGAGGCCCAGGGCCAGGCCCCATGGCAAAGTCAGGGCCCATTTCTCTGCTCCCTATTCCTTGGAGCCTTGATGATGGGCTTATAGGGCCATCACCAGGTATTCGAGGAAACATTCCCATGCCATTGCCAGGCTCCATTCCACCTCTTTGGTGTCCCATCATTCTCTGCACATCCATCATCATTCCAGGTGGAATGCCTTTCTCTCCCCCCATTCCTTGGTGAAACATTGCTTCTTGGACTGACTGAGGGTTTGGAAAACGTTCACTGCGAGCACCTGGACCAGGAAACATTCCCCCGGGTCCTCCTGGGAAGCCTCGTCCTTCACCCATCCTGGGAGGCATATCATCAGGCCAGCCCATTCCTGGCCTTGGGGGGCCTTCCATCTCAGGATTCATAATGCCAGAGAAGCCAGGCATCCTCTGCATATGTGGGGGCATAACTCTTGGACCAGGGCCCATGCCCATTCGCTCTGGGTAATGATCTGGACCTGGACCACCTGGACCTCCCCACATTTCTCCCGGGCCCATTTGGTAGGGAGGTGGGGGGCCTCGCATCATAGCACGTGGACCGTGAGGGTGCATCATCATGTCAGGAGGAAGTGGCCGGTGTTGCATTTCTTGTTTCTTCCTCTTCTCCTCATAAAATTCCTGTTGTAATTTCAACCAGGCCACCTGTTCAGGAGTCATCTGATCTCCTTCTCCACAGCTGCCTGGACCCCCCATGTGTGGACCCATTTCATCTTGTGGAAATGGAGGCATGTCCCTTGGACCATGAGGCGGGCCGAAGGGTGGACCTTGTGGACGAGGTCCTCCAGGTCCACCTGGTGGTCCAAGGCTCTGAGACTGAGCTATCATAGCCTGTAGGGGACCCTGCTCAGATCTACGGGGTGCGTCAGGGCCGCCATCATGGGGCCCGCCGTGTGGCTGTGGGGGCCCAGGCGGTGGGGCATCACGGTCATCGGGGAACAGCATGCGCTGAATATCTCGTAATGTTTGTAGGGATCGCTGGCGATGCTCCAGTTGTTCTTGGGACAGACCCTCTGTGTTAGCTTCCATGTTTAGAAGCTCTTGGGCCAGCTGATGCTGTTGCTGTTGGGGAGTCAGACCCGCTCCACCAGAACCCCCACCCTGCCCCCCTTCTGATGTCGGAGGGTTGAGGCCTGCCTCAGACTGGGGGATGGGGGCCTGTTCAGCCAAGGCCGTTGTGTTACTGGGGCTACTGCCTTGGATATTTTTAGATTCCATGCCCGATGACGATGACCCTTCCTGCGAAAGAACACTGGTTTGGTTCCCCTGATTTGAAGACTGGGTTGTTGCCGTCTCTGCCATTCCAGATAAGGACGGTTTGGACCCAGGCTGGTGGCTTGGGTCTTGTGTATGGGACGGAGGTTGCTGTGGAGGCTTGGAATCATTTCGTAGTGTGCCAGTTGCATTGTTCTATAAAAAGGAAACAAAAATGCCGTATGAGACTCTCATGATGGTACTCTGTTGGCACATGCATGCATTAGTGTTACATAAATCCTGCTCGCATGCATCTTTACCAAAATGAGGTGAGCTTTGTCCTTGCTGTTGGAGATGTTTTTCATGTGGAAGGCAATGATGTTTTCTGTATGGCCAGTTAGAACTGCATCAGCTGCCCTGGGGACAGAAGGACAGACAGGCGTCAGGAGCAATGTTGTTTGTTGTAGAGACAGTAGGACTTATGAATAAAAAAAAGGGCTTTGGAAGAAATGTCAGACATCTGCACACTTAATCTAAGCATTAATCAATTTCATCGACAATTTACAAAACGGCACAACCCCAACACAAAAGTATACCTCTAATAGAAACAAACGTGGTTGAGAATTGGTGAGAAAATGAGCTGGAGTCTACAAGCCCATTAAATATGTTTAAAAATATTTTGGTTTTTTTATTTTAATAAATTTAAGTTATCATCTTTTGGTTCAAGGTGATGCTAAATAACTGGAGTCCTGGATAAAATGGTACATTGCAAACTAGTGACTTACAGTGTTTGGTGTGGTTAAAAATGGTACCTTTTCCTAGCAAGGTACGGCAAAGACTAGTTGTAGTTTATTTTAGGAAAATTAAAGATAAACAAACCAAAAAAAAAAAAAGATACTTTTTACTTTCTCTGAGAAAAATAATTTGGCAGAACTCCAGAGCAACCCTATAGCAGCGGGGGCTGCTAAACAAGAAACCTGTCCAAAACCCATGTCCACAGGTGCAATTAGCAAGTCCCGTCTGATGGACTGTGTGAACAACAAAGGCTTCTCTTCAAGAAAAAATGTTCAGAGGCCCTAAAACTGTTTTTACTTCAACATCAAGTCCAGGAGAAGTAAGTTAGGCAGCATTCACCCATGCAGCCTCCATGGTCTTCTTGTTAATCGTGTTTAAGTACACTCATGCCATGGTGTAATATACAAAATAGAAACCTTTAAATCAGAAATCATGGCAGCTTTTACCAGGCTGCATCACTTCAAAAATATTAATGACAAGTCAAATCAAATAAACTTTTGAACTACTGATTTGTTGTTCAAGTATACCTAAAGGAAATAAAATACATTTACAAAAAAAAAAAGATTCCAATGCCAAAGCCACAAAATTGAGGAATGTTCACTTTACATTAAAAGACGGCTTCATGAGTTTCTTTGAAACATTAACGTACCTTCACAGAATAAGTCACAGAAATCTGTTTCTTTTTAACTCTGTCCCGATACAGTACAAATACAGAATGACACTTTCACTGCTCCTTACTTGTTTGCCATTTCCGTGGTGAAAACATAAACAAGTTTTGAGCCCGATTTCTGTCCACTAGCAGATTCTGTTGTGGAGCCTTGGCCTCCCAGTGTATTGTGGGAAGGCGTGGAGGATCGACTGAGTCCAGCATTGGAGGTAGAATGTGTGACAGAGTCCTGGGGCTTCAGATCACTGGAATTACAGTCTAAAAAGAAGGAGAGACTTTGGCTTAAAGAAGAGCAGAGCTTCATGGGAAATGGAGTCGTAGCATTTAGGTGAGAAACGAGAGGCAAAGCCCTGCCTGCTTGGATGCACATTTTAAGACACTTACTGAAGAATCCTTTGTCATCTTCATCGCTTTCTCCTCCAGAGCACCAGTCAGCTCCGCTGTATGGCTGCCGTCTCTCTGCCACACACATCCTCTTCACCCTGCTACCATCTGTACACACACACACACACACACACACACACACACACACACACACACACACACACACACAGGAGTTATTAGGGTAAGCAGTGATAAGGGACTGTAAAGTCCGTCTATCACATATTTATCCTAGTTTTTCTTAAAAACAAGCTCTTCTGTAAAGCATTTCAATGCAATTTGCAAGAGTGGAGAACTCTGTGGTGCTTTCCCACCTTTTTCCTCACTAGTGGGTGTGCCGCTGTCCGGCTGCTCGAACGACTCCACAGAGGTGCTCCTCTCTCGTTTGACTTTCACCTTGGAGCTTGGACCTGATGTCAGGCCCTGGCCGTTCTTCAGCCCCATTCCACCTGCAACATTTTGACCCCCTTTAGCACCCAGGGTCTTGGGGTCACAGGGAGAGGGTTGTGATTGGTTGCCCGTGCTCCCCGGTTTACCCTGATTGGGTATTTTAGAGTCCATCTGGGCGGCAGTGGAAGGGGACATGACAGGAGGTGATCGTACCATGGCCTCCGTCTTCGGTTTAGGGCTGAAAGAAAAGAAAATCTGTTTTTTAATCTGCGAAAGGCAAAACAGCAAAGAGAAGTGGAGCATGAATAGCTAAACAGCTGAACATTGTTAGGTTCTTATTGTTCGTTTTGTTCATCTTCTGAAAAGAAAACGTTTGATTTTTGTCCATTAAGCCAACATTAGAAATAAAAATATCAAAATCATGCAAATGCCTGCTGTTATTACACCAGGAAACCAGGACACATCCAACTGAAAAAAGAAAAAAAAAAGAATCCCACCACACCCCAATCTCCTGCTTCGTCTCTCCTCTTCAAAACACACATAAACTTGTAAAGAGCCATGAAGTAAATGCAATCAGAGCCAAAGAGTACAGCTAAAATCTGGAACACTCGCTCAAACAAAAATACAGAAAAAGAAAAAGAAGAGGCAAAGCCATGACTCTGGCAGGGAATTCAGCTGTTTCCAGTGACTCGAAAACCATGAGTCAGCAAAGACAACTTCCAAGGCCAGTGTACTCCCTGACCCAAGAGCAGCAACCCATCAAGACTGAACAGAAATGGAACAAAGATGTTCAGTTTGGATTTGCTAAAAGACATTAAAAATACACCTCCAAACCTCTCAACAGTGTGTGTGGATGTGGGGGGGCGGGACTTGTACATTTGATCAGTGAAGCTGGTTTTACTATAGATTCTAGGCAGCTAGCAACAACCTTTGTTTTTATCTACAGTGACCCCTTGCAATTTCATAGTTGAACTTCTGCAGTCTCACTGTTCCCTCATTTTTTTATTGCCATTTTGCCTGAAATACTTTTTAGCAGATTGACATACTCTGCAACCCTTTAAGATGCAGAACTCAGCCTCCTCCATATGGCCTATATGGAATATGTTCAGCTAGCTAGATTTACACAAATCTCTGTAACTTCTGTGATGAATTAGGGACGACTGTATGCCAATGTAAAGCTTTTCTGTTCCCAAAACCATCAGATAAATATGATATTAGCTGCACACATAGTTAAAGAGAATTCTCCTTTAAAAACGTAGAAGCTTTTTGAAAAATTGGATCCTTTCTGCAGAAACTGAGCCTATTGGCTGATTTTCTGTCATTTGTGTTTCACGTAAAAGAAACCACCTTTTATATTCCTTATACAGTCCACACACTCTGGACATTTTACTGCTTGATTTAGTTGGATTTTGAAGCCGTTTACAACGGCCCTGAGTTTCCAGGCAAACTATTATTAGCAACTCCGAATAATCAGTAGCACCTTCAATTAGTCAACGCTCCAGTTCCAGACTTTTTTAATTACTAGAAACAAATGTACAAATTCAATAAATACCAAGTATAACCATGATGTTAAATACCATTGTGACACTGTCATTAACAAGAACAAATATTAATCCGATTGTATGTTAAACAACCCTAAGTTTACCCTTTAAATGTTCATTAAAAACCTTAATTGAAACATAATGTGTGTAGCAGCTAAGACTAGGCTAAATATTTGTCCATTTCCATTATTGTGCGATCCAACCATTGACTGTACACGAGAACTGGCCCAAATGAGTGGGACGTCACCCATAGAAAATGGCTTACTTCTGGCTCCCACGAAATGATGTCAATTAAGTCACCATTTTTTCATGATATGGATACCTCCATGTTGGCGCCAGGCGTCGTCAGTAAGCACTGAGTCGGTCCGAGTCAACATTTCTATGACAACCACTCTTGCCAATAAGTAGTGAGCTGGTTTGGAAGTCTACACATCTACTACTTGAAAGAAATCAATCAAACGTTAAAAAGGTTCGACTTGGGGCTAGCAGGCACCACCTATTTTTATTGAGGTATCTGATCGGCCAGTTTATAACTTGAACAACTTGCACTACAGAAAAAAAATAATTTAAAAAAAACAAGATTATCAAAAGCATGTTTAAAAAAAAGGGTCGCAGGGCAAAAATGGTTATTCTGACATGTATAGTGACTGAGTAAGAGCTGTTTATTTGTCTATAAATCTATGGAATTTTTTCTTCTTGGAACCAGCAGGTACTTCCTGTTTGAAATCCCAGGGGGAGGGAGAAGTCACTCAGTCCAGTTCTCATATACAGTCAATGGATTTAACTGACCTTTAGGCTTAGAAAAAGTCCACTCACCTTTGTGTGTTGGCGGACGGGGAGTTCTTTAGCCTATTGGAGTGCATTGATGGGGTTCCCAGGACTACAGAACAGGGAGGAGTGATGAGCTGGTGGGGGCTGCCTGTGTGTGTGAGTGGCCCCTTTGAACGTACGTTCCTGGAAGGAGGAACAGGATTCCCGATGTTCGATAGGTTCCCCCGACCGTCCTTGGCCTCCTCTCGCTCTTTCTTCCCTCGCTCCTTCTTGCTGAAGTGTGTCGCTGCTGTACCTGCCGCCGCTGGCCTCTCCTCTTGGACCTCCAACATTCTCTCTATGTCCTTGTCTGTGGGTGTGGGTGGGTGTGTAGGTGCAAGTGTGTGTGTGTGTGTGTGTATGTGTGTGTGAGAAAGAGTGTGTGTAAAAACAAAAACAATAGTCCAAAAGGGTTTCCTTTTTCTTTGTGCGTTTATGAAACTCCCCCAAGGGGGCTTTCAACGGCCCTCAGGCACACTGTTGAGAAAAAAGGAGAGAAAAAAACAGAATCCTGGTCATAAAAAACATCCCGAATAACAGGATCACTTTTTGTTGTATGAGTGAAAGATGGAAAAACGTGTATTCCAATTATCAAATGAGTTAATAGAAGATGTAGTAGCCGATTACACCAGACAGCCTCTCCTGAGGTAACTTTGACATTTAAGTGGGAAGCCCCCAGTGTTACTAATAAATATCAGAACTACGTCACCTTAACTGACCCAACCACTTGTTGTTGCCCCTGACAGGAGCCAATCAGCAGAAACATTTGGATTTCCAAAAAGTATTTTAACACATTTTAAAGACAAAAAAATCTTGCTTTCCATACAACACAACGCTGCGTAAGTCTTAGTTAGGAAAATAGCTTATACTTTTAACACAATAATATTACAGGTTAAACTACACAGAATACTTGGTTGTTAAAGAACAGAAAAATGGATTATCATAGTGCATCCACACTTAAAATATAACCGATTCACGATTTCCTTTAAATAAATGATGGCCAATGTAATCTTCGAAGGCCCAAAGCGCTTTACAGTCACAGACCCATTCACACATTCACACACTGATGGCGGCTCCGCTGCCGAACACTGGCGCCAACCTTCCACCAGAGGCAAGGTGGCGTTCAGTGTCTCGCCCATGAACACTCCTACACATGGGCGGGCAAGGCGGGAATCGAACCCACAACATTGGACGTCCATAATACATAAAGGAATACAAATGTTCATTTAAAAGTTATAAACAGGAACAGTCTATATCAAGTCATGAAATCACAATAAATTTTCTGTTAAAATCATCAATAATTAATGTTTTTATTTATTAGGGCAAAGTGCAAATTTAGAAGCCAAAACCAACAATCCTCCAAACTACACCTGGGTCTTTTGGCAACCAACAAGTCTTTTTTTAAACAGCGGCATAAGGAGATAATGGACAAGAAATCCGCATTACCACACTCATTCTCTCAGGCCCCATTTACACTGCATGGTTCAAGTGACCCAATTCCGATCTTTTCCTCTCATGTGGCACAGATCGGACATGACCGATGAAAGTGTAAGCAGGAAAAAAGCGCATGGATTCAGTTTTTTTTTTTTTTCCAAATCAGATTCAGGCCTCATTCATATGTGGAAATAAATCTGATATGAATCGGATACGTGCATTTGCGTGTGCCATGTAAGCAGACAAATCGGATGTTCCCCGGTAAATGCGAGTCGTACGTCAGTGACATCAACTCAAGACACCACCAACTGAGATCACATGACTTATAGGCGTTTTTGTGCACTGATTTTGCTGTTCGAGGACAACAGTTTACCTACTTCTGAAGATTTGAGTTTGACACAACAGCAAGGTTGTGCTTGAAAGCACAAACCTTTGGGAATAAGATCCCCCTTCCTACTAATAAAAACTCCTTTTATAAAGAAAAATCCTTTTGAAAACTAGCAATAAACATTGTGCATTTTTGACTCAATTACAATCAGATATGAGTCAATTCATGTTCTACAAAAACAAATTCAAGCTGTTGTTAGGAATCAGTCCATCATGCAGACTGGTAGAGGCACTGATGTGATTTTAACTAATCAATTATAGAGGAGAGAACGTATTTGCTAGCCAAGACTGGAGGGGGCTGATTAGAAGACCTCAGTACATTGGTAGATATTTATAAAATGATGGTCATAATATTAGATAACAGCTGGATATAATACTAGAGTGTGGGATTAACGATGTGGCCCTAACAAAACAATGACCTAAAGGACTAAATACTCATTCGACTCCCATTAAGGGCTTCTACATTCTTTCTACAGTTTTGTTCCTGTAGAGTTTGGGGGAAAAAAGAGCCAAACAATGTGACAAGTCATAAACAGTAGCAAAAAAGGAGCTTATATAATTATATTCAGTAGTGTCAAAAAGATAGATACACAAAATAAAAAGCAGGAAAATCCATATGGTGAGTTCTGTGTTTTGGACAAATGAAGACAGACAACCAAAAACATCTTCATCTACAAACTCAAAGACAGTAAGGCCAACATTCATAGTGAAGGTTTGCAAGCTAAAAAAGAATTTTAATTCGAAATTTGATTGTGTTTTGGCTTACTAAAGTACAGTAGCTCTGTAGCACACAGCATTGTGTAATTCACAGCAGCAGTGTCAAGCATGTGTAAACATACTGTCGTGGGCCCGCTGTCCAGATGGGCCTAGGAGTGTCATTAATTAGCCATCATTCAGCATCATGAGAGCATCTTCACTGACTTCTACACCATAAACAATGTGTCCTGCTGCGTCCAAGGCCTGACAGACTGGGGAAGAGCTCAACAGGGAGGACTGGGACAATGGGGCAGAGGAGATGCAGAGGCCGTGTTTGCATGAAGGATGAAGTGGAGAGTGCATGCTGCAAAACTAAACAGAGGATACAGGAAGCTGAGATAAGACACACAAATGCTTTTTATGTTTTGTTTCTATAACACAATTCACTTTAGTGCAGCATTGCTATTGTACACGACCTGCTTTCTAATAACAGGTGGCCTCCTGTTACCTGCAAATGTCAGGTCACAGGACATACTGGTGTATTGTAGGAAAAGTGATTGTTTAAGTCAAGCAAGAAGATGAATGTACCGTACTCTTCTCGTATCAGTCAAACTATATTCATGATTCTCTTGTTTTAGCAGTAATTAGGCTGCTCAATGTGTCTACAGTTATTTAAGTATCTAAATATGAATTATGTAACATCACTGCTGCAAATGAACTAAAACATTTAGTTTAACAGAATTTGTCATTTGTTTGTTTTTTAAATGGTGTTTTGAGTAGTTTACTTTCTGAAGTCTTAAAGCTAATATACGATTTTGATCATGATGATTCATTCAACCCAAGGACACTGTACAAATCAAATCAAATACAGAATAAAAAGAAGAAAAGGTATGATAAAACAGCAAGAAATACTAATTGTTAAATAAATAAATAAAAATAAACAGTAAAAATTCAACACATAGGCTCATTTAAACTGGTGAGTTGTTAGACTTGTTTTAAAAAAGGGAACGGAAGCTTTTGTTAGACATGTAGGGGCCGTGAGGGTTCCTGAGTTTGGGGGGCAGAGTACCAGAATGGTCCACCCTATCCATGATAGAGAGCCGAACAGTAGGAAATGTGAATTGGATGGAGGAAGACGGGAACGAGAGGGAATTGAGATGTGAAGATTTTAGGGTGGGGTGGGGTAGCGAAGGATTTTTAAAACATATTTATATGTTATATGTTATATTTCCTGAAGGATAGGGGTGATGTAGTGGTAATGCTGTGTTCACACCGAACGCGATTCGCGCGTCAAATTTCCGTCGGCCGCCACTATTTAGACGTGCCGGAGATGTGGCACTATTTGACAACTTGTTGCCCCGCATTATTCCATGGGGGGAAAAAAAATAAACCACGAAAAACAATAAAAGTAAGGAATCTTTTTGTTATTGTCTTTATGCAAATAATAAAAATATCTCAAAGTTCAGAACTCGGCCGATCAGCTTCTCCCCCGTGGTGATTTTAGACTCCACCTGCTGAACACATCACAGGCCAAAACTGAATTCCTGATTGGTTGATAAGACCAATCTTCCAAGTTCAGATTTTCTTTTAACTCTGGACGCGCCACAATGCCCAAGTTGTGCTGCTTTCAGACTAATGTGCTGTGCCTGACGCTCAAATTGCAGGACCTCAGATTGAATCTGTACTGTGAATAAACATTGAAATTGAACGCAGCATAAGAGGGAGTTTTAGTGATCATGCCAACAGCTGAGTTTTAAACAACCTGAAGTGTATTTTATGAGGGAGCCCATAGAGAAGAAAATTACATAAAATCAATGCAGAAGGTAAAGAGGTGGTGGAACAGATAAGACGTAGTAGGGGGACTGATGGTACGTAGATGAAAATATGTGACTGAGTGAGGTAGTTAGTTGATATGAGTGGAATGATAGAGTACAGAATGACACTCATTCACTTCACATATGGAGGTGGAAAATTAGAAACTGTTAATTTTGGATAGAAATGCTGTTTTACTAAGAATATCTCTTTTGTCACCATTTAGTTCAAGGAATCTGAAAGTGAACTAGGATTTTAATTCAAAAAGAACAGGGATAAAAAAAGTAGTAAGGGTTGTGAAGTTAGTTTTATTGGATAAATAGAGCAGGGTGTCATCAGTATTGCAATGAAAATTTAAATTGTATTAGTGGCAGATATTACCAAAGGAGAGGAGGTAAATATTGAAAAGTAAAGACCCCAGGACGGAGCTCTGAGGCATACCAGATGCAACAAGAGAGGGCTGGGATCTGAGGGGGTGGAGTGGCTTATAGAGGAGAGTTTATGGAGTTGCACAGTGTAGGAAAGTGTGTCAAAGATCAAGGAGGATGGTGAATAAAGCAGGGTCAGCTGCCATGAGGAGGTCATTGGCTATAAAACGGCGAAGACATAAATCCGACTGGAAGAAACAGAGACATCAAGATAAAAGAGAACTTTCTTAGGACTGAGAAGTCAGTTGAGAGTCTACTGATTTGTTAAAGGTTTTGGAACCAAATGGTAGATTGGGAAGGTTATTAAAATATTTTTTTATATAATATAATCATTGTTATGGGAATATTCAGCCATAGTAATTTATATCGCGTTTTCACAAACATTATGAAAACATGGGATATATATGGTGGTTTTTCCTGATGTTGCGCGAGAGGCAAAGATCTTCTTTACTCTATGAAATGAACGAGCCACAGAACAAAAGATTTTGTCACAAGACAAACGGCAGACTGAATTGAAGAGTCAGTTCATTCTTCTAATATGAGAAGTTAGAAAGCCTCCAGCTAGATACAAGTCACACTTGGGAGACAGAAAGCACAAAACACTGCTGCTTTAACCGAAGTCCTCCTACATCTTTAAGTTGGGGCAGTCAGACCCATCTCTTTTCTGTGAGGGGTTATCTTCCCTCTCTGCAGTGAGTGATCTGTACCTACAGTTGGCATTCCCCTGCAGCGCTTCTTCATTCCTGGTTTGGACGTTGACAAGTGACCAAACATTTCAGGTCTATCAAGGCTCTCTACCCTGTAATGCCGTCACAGGTGTAATTTCTCCAGCAACTTTACTCCAATCCTCACCTACAATATTAACAAGAAGTTATCCTCTTATTTATATGTTGCAGTTGAAGTCTGAATTTACACTAAGCCATTTAAAGTTCCCGTACCACTGCCAAAAGATTCAGTTGTTTAGGTTTGAACTCACAGCTTCATGATTACATTGTAGTTACAATTCAATGTGATCTAATTAAACCTCCATTAGTTTTCTGATTTTTCATTTAAACTGATTATGGTTATTTATAAACAACACTTGTGACATAGACAGTACATTAAAAGAAAAAAAGGTTAGACTTTCATTGGTATGATTATTCATTCCAATATTAAAACCAATTACAAAGCAATTTCCTGGAAAAATACAAAATATTTACAGGAAAATTGAAACATTTTCCATTTTCTAAATGAGGATTGACTCAAGTTTGATTTTTTTAAAACACAAATTAAATAAAATAATCTTTAGAAATAAAAATAATAAATGATATGCGATTATAAGGTTTCTAAACCAAACAATCATTTTTTTACCTTTCTAAAAAATCAAGAGGGAAAAACAAAAATCATCAATGTCTCCATCTTGTCTCACCAGGAAGACACCAAAGTTCCTCTGACTTATCAAAAAAAAATACATGTCATGTTCTTAAAAATGTTAGGATAGTTCAAATCAGTTAAAATGACAACCTAAAAACCAATGTCTACTATAGAAAAGACTCTCAGGAGCCTATAGTATGGTTGCTACTTTGAGGCCACTAAGTTTACACAAGTTTGAAATATTTAATTTCAGTTTTTTTAGGCCTGATACAAAAAAATGACACATAAAACAAAGCAAAAATAATATAATATTCACTCTCAGCCTTTAAAAAGAATGTAAAGTTAATTTCGACTCTGTATTAAATGCGTTAGTGTTGACTTGAATGGGTAAAATTCAAGGGTCTAAATGACTCAAGAACAATGTTTACCTTTTAGACACACCCAACATTATAAAAAGGACTCATTATGTTTGGTCATGGAAAGTTACTAAAACGATCAGATAAAGTCTCCTCCTTCCAGGGAGAAAAATGTGGTCATTTCTTTCATTTACAGAAAAAAATATTGATCAAGACACTTCAGACATTTTCGCTAAATCCTACACTGCAACAGACTGACCATTTGTCACTTTGTCCTCTTCTTTGCTGGCCTGCATATTCCAATATATAGGCCATATGCGTAATAATGCACATATGTTCTTTTATAGCCCTCCCACATGAATTTGACCAACAGAATCCAGTTAAATTGATAGGAATCGTCGTCACCACTAGTTTGAATAGGTGTCCAAGTGAGTTTCCAAAGCTGGCACAAATGCGCCTGGTGTGAGGATGAACACACATGACGACTCAAACAGCATGAACTGTCAATCACATGTTTGCTCCAGATGCACACTAATGAGATACTAATTAACAAGCTTGCTGACGCAGCTGTAACAAGGAATCCACTGACACCAGGGTCTACCAGCAACTGCCTACTTTAGCCTTTTTTTGAGCTTTTACCTCGACTCCTATTAAAAATAAAAGGTTCAGTTGCATTTCATAAAACAAACACAAATGCGGCGATATGTTGAACACTTTGACAGTTTTACATTCGGAATAATATTTCACTGAAAAGTGCATATGGGTCTATGACAAATATTTTGTCTACGTTAATTACATTGACTGTATAAGAGGACTGGACTGGGCGACCACTCCCACCTCGTGTGCCAAACAGGGAGTACTCACTGGCTCCAAGAAGCCAAAATCCCAAAGACTTCTGTTGAGAAATAATAAACTGGTACTTAGTTATTATATTTGTCAGAATAACCATTCTTGCTCTGCTATATTTTTTAAACATCCTAATTTTTTACCATATATTTTGTAGGGCAAGTTATTCCCGTTATAAACTGTCCAATCAGAAGCATCTATGAAAGTATGTGGTGCCTGCTGACCCCCGTGTCGAGCGTTTGAAATGTTTGACAGATTTTGTGTAGCCGGCAGTAAAGTCTAAGGGTTGTTTCCAACAAACTTACTCTTGACTGGCGAGAGTAGTTACCATAGAAACACAGACTGAGACTTAATTGGACCAATCACCTATTACTGATGACATCTGATTCCAACATGGTGTCCCATTTTGCAAAAAAATGGCGACTGAATTGACTTGATTTGGTTGGGGCCAGAGGTAAATCCCTTTTCTATGCGTGATGTCACACGCACTTGGTTGATACTCAGCATTAAGAGAATCAGATAAGGAAATATACCATAAAGCATTCCGTTTGAACGGTTTGTCATTTGGCAAAAATGTATTTAAATTTATTTTGAATAAGTGACTCAATTTTTAAGCATGCATTTGCTAAGCCCATCACCTGGACATATGCAGGTCCTACCAGTCAGAAACCTTTAAAAGCAAAATGTCTGTTTGATCAGTCATTGTCAAAGCTGCCAGAAATAGCCAGAAATAGTCCAGAAATTGCTCTTCTTCTATCCATCTCTCTTTTTGTTTGCAATACAAATATTAAAAAGATGCAGAAACTGGAATTATGTTTGCGCTTTGGCCTGCAGGTGGTAATAGACTTCAGGGCTTCATTTCATCCCTATGTGAACCGCTGTCAAACTGGAAAGTAGTTTTCCCAAACTTTGAAATCTAAGTTGACTTTATAGTATTGGAACATCCACCTGTCTACGCAGAAGTTGAAGTGACGGATCAGCAGAAATAACTTTTAAAAAAAAACCCTGACCTCAGTGTCAAACCAGTCAAGTGACTTAAACCCAACAATAGACATATTTAAAAAAGGGAAAAAGAACCTCCAACTGCAAGTGCACACAAATACACACCACCGCGCTTCCCTCATCTCAGCGCCGCTGGTGGCTGTAAAGGGCCTGCTGATGGTTCAGCCTTATTTATGCAAATCCCATTTTGCAGTTCAGTCACAATGGAGTATTGCTCTCTCTGCCTCTCCAGCTCCCCAACCCTGCATCTGCTCGGCCTCCATCTCAAGAACGGCTTCAGCCCATTATTTGTTTAGGGCTGAATCAAAGTATTATTTCTCTCTCGTCAGTTTTCTCTCAGAAAGCTCTGCCGTCGGCATTGAACCAACAAACCCTCAGTAATAGAGAAAGCTTTTCCATCCCCAAACAGATTCATATTCACTCATGTTACCAACCAAGAAATGATTTTAAAAAGATTATGTTTACTTGAAGAATCTCATTTTTTGTGCCCGACATTTAAACTACTCAGAGACAACAACAACAAAGACAAACATAGGGGAAAGAAATCTTTAAATGAACATGAATCTCTTAGGTTCAAATAAAACCAATGAGTTTACAAACATAATATTTACCAAAAATATTTATATCCAGTGTACCTGGAAAAATAACTTTCTTTATGATAGAAAAGTATATTTGATGTAATGGATCCAATCTTTACCAAAACAGTTTTTATTTGGTAGGATAGCCACAGGTTTTAATTTTTTTAAAACACAAAGATCATTAACACAATTTCCTTCTTACTAAAGAAGAACTAGAAGTGGAAAAAAGCCCAACAACAGTCATCTTGAATGCAGTGAATTCAGGAAACTCCTTGTCATGATTCATACCTTCATCTCAGCAGAGGAAATACCTCCACACTCACCTACTGAGGTAAGTTCCAAAGAGCCACACCCGACAGAGAACTAATGGTTTTTTCTGGACGCAGAATGACAGGAACGCAGTGACACTATAGATAGACCTGTGATGCCAGACTTGAAACATTTGACATACCGCATCTGCTGTTGCAGCAGCGAGTACACAAACATAGGAACTGAGCGTCCAAGACATCGACCATGTTGCCGTGTCAACTGGGCTGGGCTTCGTATGTAGTACCATTGTCATCACTTGAGAGACAACATAAACAAAGTATTCTGTTGTATATATATATATATATTTAGAACAACGAGCAGCTAATAAACAGATGATTACAACAATAAGGGACAATGACCACAAACAGATACAGTAGGTTACAGGGCTTTCATTCAGATGCAGCTCCTGCAGTATAGAAGGTAACGATCACGCAAAAAAAAAAGAAAAAGAAGAATGAATGATCTCATGAACCCAGACATGGAATCATGATTATCGATGCTTTTGCGGAGCTCTTCTGAATAAACAAACAAACAAACAAACAAATACACAAACAATCTCCCAACATCAACTATATCTTCCTTGCATTACAAACAAGATGCCCTGGATTTTAACATAATTTAGACACTTGCTCCCTACTTTTTTTTAATGCTATAAATTACGTTACATATTTCCAAAGTAAAAAACAATTAAAAATGAAAAGTTTACAAAAAGTAATAAAAAATTTAGAGTTCTGTAGATGAAAACTTGATTAATTTATAAAGAAATATATTACAAACCGTTTAAACAGAATGCATTGTGGTCTGTATTTGCTAATCTGGTAAGTATCGATGCACACGCAAATTTTTACTTTTTATTTTTAGACTGGTGGGAAATTTCCAGGGCACTGGGTTTTGGGTGTAGTGAGGGAATAAAGACAATCTTGAACTCAAACGTAATGCTGTATTCATGTTGTGCCATAAAGGCAGGCATAAATAGAATTCGCCTGGATATTTGGCTGCCATTCAGGAAAGATGCTTAATTAATAATAATAATAATGTAATAATAATAAGCAAAAACAAAAAGTTTTAAGAGCTCACATACTGTAACATCTGAAGCACAGAAATTTCATTGTTTGGTTGGTGAAAAAAAAAAAAAATCAAAAACTTTCATCTTTTACTGTAGAGAAACTCACAAACACTGAAGTCTGATCGAGTCAGATTGCCTTCATTGTGGTCTGACTATTCCCATTCATTATCAGGCTTTCTGACATAACCAGATTATATTTGTGACTTATTTATATTCCATTAGAAGAAACTGAATGCCCCATTTGTCTGAGCTGTGCAGCTGCTGAGCAGAACAGACTGTAGGCGAGTATTTAACTGCTACATCTGTTTGACAATTATGGTTATGAACTGATAGGAGTATCAACACTTTGTACCTGAGGAGCCAGCCCTGGCCTCATTCAGAAAACCATCACTGTTGATTTTAAGGGTTAATGCATTGCTGCTATAAATATACACAAATCTGAAGTTGGCAAAAGAGTCTATGCCACTAAATCTGTTTAGCAATTGTAAGTGGAGTAGCATTCATGAGACACCTCTCCCATGCAGGATACCGTGTGCATCAGGAAGGAATGGGCCGATGTAAAGAGTTAAAGTCCCAAGTTAAAGACCCACCATCTGTCACACACCTAGGTCTGCGAAATTTGTTCTCGGCATTTGACCCATCCCCTGGGGGAGCGGTGAGCTGCAGACACAGCCGCACTCTGGAACCATTTGGTGGCTTAATCCCCCAATCCAACCACTTAATGCCGACTGGATCCCATTTTTAAAGTCTTTGGTATGACTCGGCCTGGGTTTGAACCCACGACCTTCCAGTTACAGGGCGGACACTGTAACAAGGCCACTGAGCTGGTCAGTGTGAATGTTAGACAAAGCGCGGAGAAGCTGAACTACAGCTCTACGCACAGCCCAACATGGGTATAGTTGCCTACTATGGATTGTAAGACAAAAATATCTGAGTGGGATGCCAGAATTATCTGCCCACTGAAGTATTAAAATGGTGTGGGAAAACCCTTCTTTCAACTGTTTTACTTTTCCCAGAGATAAATAAGCCATGTCTTGGTCTTACCATCTTCCCAGTAACCGACTTTATGATTTTTCCACATTGCTGTCCCCTGCTGAGAACCTGAATCCCTGCCAAAATACTGAATATATTCAGTTTCATTCACAAGTTTATGATTGAATCAAATACCTATTATTCCAAATGACACTCAAAACCAATTGTTATTTGGTTATAAAATAAAACACATTTTTCACAGTACAAGTGATAAAAACTTTGGGTGCAACTATTAACCAACTTAATCGATGAATCGCTTTATATTCCTACAATCCAACCAGATTGATCTGTCTGAGACAAGCTGTTCATCGAATAAAACCATACCATTAAAAATGGTTTCAAAATGAAATAAATTGAACGTATCGATCCTGGAAAATACCATTTGGACTTAGGTACAGAAGGTTTATTTTACTATAACGTAAAAACGACCATCACCCCGGACAGCACACATGTGATGGCTTGATCAAAAAATGATAAAGACATGATTCCAGTCCAATATGTGGAAACATTGAATTTAGCAAAGTCATGTGACCATACAGTGTGGTTGAATGTTTTAATAATGTTCCCTTTGGATTGTTTCGATGTGGAAAAACAACAGTGGGCTGAACTTTAGGAAACTCAAATGTAAATGGATTTACCATTAGTTCTTTTTTACTTGTTTGTTATTTGATTTACACTTGATTATCTGGCAAGAAGTACAAAAAATATTCTCCTGCACTGTTCAGTACCAGGTATTTATCTCAGAGTCCCGCTGGTAGAAATTTTGGGTCAGTCAATCAGATGGTTCAAGATGAAGCAATGGACTATAAATCACATCAGCAACCAGAAATTATTTTATGAATCTAATTGTTAAAATGAATCGCTACAATAATATAATAATAAAAACATATGTTTTGCCTAATTTTGCTTCAATAAAAAGTTGATTCATGGATTTGATGAACCGATATAGATATACAAAGATCATTATTGAATTTATTTTAGAAACCCAGCCTCCAAGATGACACCCCCTTATCCCCATGGAGGGGACATGTGTGTAATGTCACAGTGTGTCATCTCAGAGCAGGCTGTCAAGAAATCACGGCGCGTCCTTCAAAAGAACGGAGACGACAATGAAAACACGACAGGAAGTGGTTGTGACACAGATTTACCAGTAGAAGGGGAGAGTCGTTACACAAACCGTCCTCTTCACAGAGCGGTGCGGGTGGGTGTCTATGTCCCAGGCGTGGAGTGGACACCAGCGCACACACAGCTGAGTCACTACAGACACATCTGCTAGCGTAGCCTGGGCACCGTGCCATGTGTGTGGCGGCCAGCTCTAGCAGCAGGACAGCCACTCAGCACTCTGGCTCGCTCTGAACTCCAGCTCAATCACTTCACCCTACAGTTCCATCTCTGTCCATCTGCTGTCCGTCTCCACATCTCGGGCTAAAAAGGAGTAGCTTGTCCACAAGTGATCACTTCTTCATGGCTACCAATGCTGCTGCACAATTTATGCTGATGTGACTGACAAAAACAATTAGTATATATACTTTTTTAATGTAAGGATTTATAATTTTCTTTCTTCAGTTTTATATTTATGACCAAAAAATGTTTGCTTTAAAAATGGAAATCTGAAAACATAAATTTACATTTAAGAAAATTAGATTGGAGCAGAAATTGTTCTGCTCTGATCATGTAGGCTCAGAACGAAACACAGCCAGCTTATAGGTCAATTAAGAAAAATTCTAAAAAATATTTACTTGTCAAGCGAGGCTAATTGTCCTGATAATTGGTGGAAATCTAAGACTATCTCAAGAGACAGCACAACACGTGACACATGACCTCCTGTGAACATTGACTGAATATGAGACCTGGAGCGAGTGAGTGTGACATCACTCAAGGAAAATGGCTTCCGGCTCGAACAAAATTAAGTCACTGTGTTTTGTGATACAGAGGTTGCCCTGTTGGGGTCAGAAATCCTCACTAAGCAATGATCGGTCCGATTCGTTTATATAGCAACCATTCTCACCAATCAGGAGAGAGTTTGTTGAAAGTTCACATCCCTACCACTTTAAAGCAGGCTACGCAAAATATGTCAATCAAATGCTTCTACCGTTCAAAGTGGGGGACAGCAGGCACTGCTTACTTTTAATCGAGGCATCTGATTGGCCAGTTTGTAACATGAAAACCTGCACTACAGGAAAAAAAAACATTAAGAAAAAAATATGTAAAAAAAAAATAAAACAATGATTATCCTGACAAATAGAATGACTGAGATATAGGTGTTTATTTCTCTATAGAAGTCTATGAGATTACATCTTCTTGGAACCAGCAGGTACTTCCTTTTTGGACCGCCAAGGGAGGGAGGTCACTTGGTCCAGTTCTTATATCCAGTCAATGCCAGAAAAAATACACAATATAGCAACAAGTATGATTAACCAGTAAATATTCAGGCCCATACGTTTACGCTGATGTTTCTGATATGAAAGGAAAAGCCGACAGGTACAGGTGTTTATGAGTCAATATGCTTTACCTGGCCATTTTTCTCATTCATAGTTCCTTTTCTCCTGTCAGACATGTGTGTTCTCAAAAGTTTGAAGCAGATTTAACTCCTCTAAAAGTACCCAATTAAGCAGAAGCACTGTGCTTTGTTAAGATCCGGCACTGGAACAGCTGTGGCAGCGATGCTGCTCGCAGTAATGAGTAAAATGCACTCATATGGGTTTGTTTTTCCAACAGAGGCTCTCTCCTGTTTGTAGCTCCAGTGAGAAGTCAGACAGAAACAGCCCTTGTTTAAAAGAAACTCTGCTGCCCTCGTGGAGACCCCTCTTTCCTCCTTTCCCTCCACCATGCTCTTTGGTCCACATCTCCCTCCCTCCATCCATCCGGGCGACCCTCCCTCCTACTCTCAAGACGCATTCCTCCCTCGCTCATGCTGGGAGGACGTCTTCCACAGATTTGTGGGAAATCCCGTCGCTTGCCTGTTTTTAGAAGTCTTGCTAAGCGTTGAGGTAAAGTAAAGACATTTGCAGCCCTTTCTTAATGGCTATATTTAGACTCACAACGAAGAACAATCAGGCAAACAAAAGCAAACATCAGATTGTTCTGCTCATTCAAATCAACAAGACGGAGAGGAAACTGAGGTTTGAAATTAAACACAGAAAAGCAATGCTTGGCTAAAAAAAAATAAAAAAGATACATAAATCCAAGCAGCACAAAAACATGGTTTTTCAATAAACAGTGTTGCACTTCCTCTTCATGCCACAAAATGAGCTGTGAATATAAGCCAGATTGTTTCCATGAATTAACCCTCATTTGCTGTGTCATTTCAATGGAATTTTAAACACACCAGCTAAGAAGTGCCCAATTAAATATACAGTCATGCTGCAATGTACACGTGCACACAGAGACATGCATGATTGCTTAACTGCTAATATTGTCTGACATGCGTTGCTGTTTATGGCAACATAAAGTTGGCAAAAGTAGCCCGCTGATAAAAAAACACTAAAATCAGTTATTTAAAAAATCCCAAAAGAGCAAAGTAAACACCTAAATCAACAAGCATTCCAATTCTTTACAGTCTTAAAGACTCGGATCATCTTTGGAGACATTTTTAAAGCGTTCACAATGATATTAAAATTATGATTTTACCCTTTTTTAGCCAAAGTCCAAGAACCTGTGTCGTTTTCCAGGACATCATTTTTGCAGAGCGCCAGTAGTTCATTAGAAATTCCCCTCCGAGTTGTGGGCGGGGCCACTGGCACAGAGCAACCCACACCTCCCCTCCCTGTTACTGAGAGATCTCCGGTCACACGCTCCCCCACTAGCTTACAGTCCTTCACACCCTCAACCTAACATCAGCGGTGGAACACAAATGGCGAGTGATACTGTTCCTATCCAGCTGTTTAGTTTTGAGCCAGATGTCAGCTCAGACCAGGAAGACTAAGACCTACATGGACCCATTTATCTGCAAGTGAATGCATCAAAATGGAGCAGAGCAGGAAGCTTATGGCCTGCCTAGTGTATTTTCTACATTACAAATAAGCTCTTTTTTATGATATTTTTTCATCTGCACAAGATTCACAATTATTTGAATTAAAAAAAAACTAATAAATATAATTTTTAAACTCGTTTTTTTAATGTATGCCCTCCATCATCAGAAAAATGCCCCAACAACACGTTAAAAACACAATTTTCATCTGGGGTGGGTCTTTAACCACACAATGGTACTCTAAGCCAGGGATCTCCGTGCAAATTGTTTGTGCTTTATTATCCATGTTTTCGGAACAATAACTAAACCCCAAAGTGTGTTTTAGAGGCTAAAAATAGTGGGCATGTTTAACGTTAATGGAAAAATAAATATTTTGTGATATCTTATTCGCACAAATAGATTTTTTTTAAAAGTCTCAGATTCCTGCACAGATTTGCAGACGGCCGTGAACATCAAAGAAACAGCATCGGTTTAGCAAACTGAACCCATTTTCAGGGAGTATATTTGCTAACAGAAAGGCGTTTACAGCTGATGTAACATGGCCGTCTCTCTCTATTGTTGCTTTTACAATAATATTAAGCCACGGTTTGTTGCAGAGATATTCTGAATTAAGCAGTTTTGATAAAGCTCATAAACAGCGGCAGATGCGAATAGAAGTAAATGAAAGCCTGCAAGGAAACAAAGACAGGAAAAATAAATTTTTTGCCTGCCTGCACCAACCATTATATATGAAATAAATAAGTAACAGCGGATATTTAGGGCCAAACTCTCTACGCTCTTCAGAAATAATCTATCGTTCTTTTTGCTTTTAGTGTGAAAAAATATTAATCGTTGATCTAGGCAAGTCAGAAAAGTATTTCAATATGTGCTCTGTTGGCCATTTCTGTCTACTTGTTGCACATAAAGGTGTATTTATGCATCTCATATTTTATAGCTACATGAGTTTATAATCCAAAATCAATATGATTTTAATTCACAGGATCATAACTTATCAGTTTACACAATTTGTTGACAAATTTATTCATTGTATTCTTTCTAAGTAAAAAGATTTGTTTGGTTAAAAAAAGAATATTTCACATAACTAGTGAATTGGATTAAACAAATCTTAACCGTTCATGAAGAATATAAAGAATTCGTCTATCGAAAACTATCTGAAAGCCGTTTCTGGTCTAAAAGAAGAAGAAGAAAAAAGAAATTCAGCAAATCTGCAATTTTATAAGCCAATATTAAAATATTCTAAATAAAAATCTATTACATTTTAGATAAAGTCTTTTAAAGCCAACCCTAGTGATCACCTAATGAATGGCAATAAATGATCTTGTTTTAACAAACCAAGAAGGGCAAGTTCTGCTTGTTTTGCTACGGGCGAGTTTGTCCACTGTGGCCGTCTTTCACAACCACGGCGTCACATGAAAACCCTCTAGAACGGCAAATATGAACGGCAGCCCAAAATGAACAACACTTCCTGTTCTGCAACACAACAGCCAAGAAGGACACAAATACCTTAAGAGAAAAGCGAACACCGAAATAAAAGAATAAAACAGTAGCTAATATTAGTCACTTCTCTCTCTCTGTAAAAGGCTGCCCTTATGTTAGCGTCAGGGACATGTGATGACAAATCTGATCCAATCAGTGGTCTACTAAAGTTTTCCATCAGTATTAATAGACAAAATAAAAACAAAAAACCACAAGATGAAGAACTTGATGTAAAAACTTAGGGGCAACAATTTTTAACAAATGAAAAGCCCTAAAACAGGCTAAAAAACAAGTTTTTGAAATTTTTGTGCAGCAAACTTGTTTTTGTTCATAGTAACCATTTTAAAAAGGGGGGAAATTAAAATGAGACAAAAATCAAGCTGAAGGACGAGACATGGCCCCAGAGGCATGTCAACCTGACGATTTGACCCAAGAGTGAAATCAGACCAGGGAATTCTTTCACAACGATCGGTTTTTGCTTTGAGATGGAAAACGAACGCCAATATGCTCACTACACCCCGTTTTCCTCCGAGTGCTTGTAGGAAGGGAGCGGGTGCTACGCAGCAGCACACAAGACATATTCTTTTAAAAATAAATACAACTGACACAGTGAAATAATGTTCTGAATTGTGAATCTTGATCAAAATGTTCAACATCTCAGTTTTTTTTTTTTTACTATATTCTGTTAACTAATGTCAACAAAGCAAACTACAATTAAAAAAATCTGGACCAACATTTGCTTGTTTTCAGCATTCCAAACAACAATAACGCAAAAACAGAGAAGAAACATAAAAGCATGCTAGATTAAAAATGATTTCCATAAACTATTACTTGGGTTATACTCGTCCTTTCGTAAGCTCAAAACGAGGCTTGAAAGGACGGGGATTGAAAAAAGTCGAGCCTTTTGACTCTACAGTCACCATCAAACAATGGATTTATCAAAAACAATCAACATTTGCACTTTTACTCCAAATTTTCAAGATAAATTTAGCACAAAACATAAACTGCTAAGGAAGGATTCAATAGTCTGGAATTTAATATTCCACTAAGTCTGATTTCTTTGTTGGACTCAACGCCATTAATGTGTCAACCAAATGTTCAAGTAGGGGAAGTACTCGGCATAATTTAACCTCATTTCTGCTGTCCCCAAGCTAAAAAATAAATCATCTTTTTTACATAAATATTCTTGAATTAAGAAGGGAGGGTAGCTGTCATATTGATCAAAAACATGTTTCCTTGAAGTATGTCACAGAAAACGTGAGACAGTTCACTTCAACTTAGGGTTTTACTTTATGCTCAACAGCTGATGATGGTCCAGCATCAATAAAAATATTTGCAAAAACTAGATTTTTTTTGGGAAATATTGGCATCATTTAATGAGAAATTAATGAAAATTACTAACAAAAGAGGCCAAGATATAACATTCTAAGATGCCAAGAATCTTAAATAAAAACATAAAAACCAAAGAACTTTCAGGAATGCTGTTTCCATCAAAACAATGTCTTCCTTTTTCTGTCTGTAAATTGTGTTTAAGTTATTTCTGACTGCAAAAACCAATACAATTGACATATAATTAACAAAAACAAATGGTTTTTTATTCAGGTAATATTTGACACAGCAAAGCCTTGATTACTTCTTAAAAACTCATTCGGAAGTTCTCTGCAAAGCACCAAGGATCTCACCCATCACCTCTCAGCGGCGGAACTTGAACACATAAAGAATATTGCTGCCCAAGGCATCCTTTCGTTTGCACTGTCACCTTATAATAAAGTTCTGACACGCGAGATAAATAACTAAACTAATTTCAAATGAAAGCAAAGTTATTCATGTCACTTGCCGCCGCAAGTCTGCTACAAGTCTTTCAATGAAACTGGAAAGCAAAGAGAAAGTCTTTAACGCTCACTTTTCCAAAACTAAAAATGTTAAATAAAATCCCTTAAACCCTTTTTCTATCTTGTGGAGTCCAGATGACCCCACCCTTGCATTGACGTGTTATCCCTACCATGACAAAGGTGGATAAAGGTGGAGGGGATCTTATGTAATCCATGGATACCAGTGAAGATCAAAACTCATTGAAGAAAAAAGGTTCAGCGCACTGTCTAGTGGGTCTAGATGACCCCATTCCCAACGTTAATGTGCCTTGGATGCACGTTAACGTTGGGAGTGTGGTCATCTGGACCCCACAAGATAGCACAAGGGTTAAGCCTTTAAGACCAGATCTTTAACTCCAGTGGTGACGTTCCTTCGACTACTGTAACTCGTTAACCGTTAACGAAATTACCGTGTTTCCATTGGATTCTAACGCGGAGAGAACCAACTTCGCAGCGATATGCAACCCTTTTAAGCAGCGAAGTGCTTACGAAATCTGTCGCATATCAATGCAGAGTGAACACGCAACACATACATCAGTGCAAAGCAGATACAAAAGGCTGCTTTTCTCCGCGTCAGATTTTCGCGTTGATCGCATAAAAGGTCAAAGAGTTACGCTATGTCATATAACGTGGGTTACTTTAGGTGCTGCTGGTGACCTGTCCACTATAAGAGGGTTAATAGGAGTCATACGTTTGGTTATTTAGAAGAAATTGGGCTAATTAAAACTACACAGTGTCAGCTGAAGAAGTACTTTTTCCTGCGTTTTTATTTTACTCATAATAAATCCTGAGTTTATTTGAAAGGGTCCCCTTCCATCACTGCATTTTTCTCTGTCAATCACAGCAGAGAAACATGGACACAACATCCTTGAGAACCTGCAATAAATCTACACGTATGAAAAAAAAAATGTATATATACCAAAGATTCAAAATAAAAGAATGTTTTTCACTCAGATACTAAGATTTAAAACTAGGTTATAAAGACACAAAAGTCCTGTTGACTTTTTTTTTTAAAACATGTCCTTCAACCATGTGTGCACCTCCATTTTTGAACTAAATTGGTGCATTTTCAGGCTAGAGACGTGACTTTAAAAAAAACACACAAAAGGAAATTAATTATGGGCTGAATGAAAACCTGTCTTAGTGTGAAGGAGTTGAATCAAAGGAGATATTTCTGCCACTTCACAAAAATCACAAAACACAGGTTATGTCTGCAAGCACTCTCACACTGTTAGCAATTATACACCTAAATGTCTCCATATGCTACTTCTCCACATTTTTGTCCTTCTTTGCTTCAACAACCAGACTTCGATATTCAAATGTTCACAATCTTAATGTTTATTGTATTTTTGTGTGTATTATAGCACAAAAATGAAGGTCAAAATAGTTTTAAATCCCAACTGTTTCAATAATACGGATTTCAGAAAATGAATGCTCTGATGTTGCCAAATATTTACTTTAAAAGGTTGTAACTCTAGGTTATAAAAAAATAATTTACTTCTCCCTAAATGTGCTGCATTTTATTTGAAGATAAATATGTAAGCTGTACATAAAAAAACTGTATATATGCTTAAAGAGAAGGTAGTACAACAAGCATTTATGATACTCATGCTTCTTTAGTTCAACCGTTTTCAAAAAATCCGTCATACAAGGTAACACGTTCTTAGTGTTTGTTCTGCCTTAATTATTGTATCCATGGATACAGTATGGATCTATGACGCAACACTGAGGCTTTCAAGTTTTCTTTGTCCGCCCTTTCTGCATGCTGTGTGCTCCAACCACCATCAAAATCCATAAAAATAAATAAAAAAAAGATGAACCCTGCTTCTACATCTGAAAAATATCAAGACAACCTAAAGATGTAATCTATTAAAAATGTGCCTGCTTTATTTATTTTTGCAGGTTTAATCCACTGTATGATCTAAGTCAAGGCCATCGACAGTGTACAAACTGTCCTACAGGTGTTCCTCATGTCAATATGTTAAGGTAAAGGGCTCAAAATACCACAGAACGACAAATCTTTACAGTTATGTTTTGTTTCAAGCTTCTTTAAAGCTTTTCCTTCAGGTATAGCATTATTCTGAAGTGGTCCTGAGACATGGTTGGACCCGGTAACATAAGAAACACTATCATCATGGCCCACATCCCAAAGCTGCAGTCACATTAATGGACTGCAGCACTGCATTCATTTGGAACATGATGGCGATTCGGAAGAATCTGACAGTTAATGCTATTAAATAAATAAAAGCAAGCATGTTGACTATGTACAAAAAGCTATTTATAGCTCCTTTCACTTCTACCACTGTTGCCCAATTCAACCACTGTGTTTTTGTATCAACATGTTGGTTGCAAGACTGAATAAAATAAAACTGGCCATCTGTATGAGTGATGGGTGTTAAACTCATTCAGATCACATTAGTTTTTTTAGTTTTTTAAACACAGAATTGGTATTTTCCCAACAGCAGTCACGGGATAGCAACAGGAAAAAAAAGTATCAAGTCTGGTATCAAGAGGCACTACAGGATCAGCTGAGCGACAGCTGCTCTCCAGCAGTCCTGCTTCTTTAGAAACACTGCGATTACTACCTGACATAACTCCACCGAGACTTATGATAGTAGTAGCTTACGAACTCTCTTCCACTTACTACTACCATTATATTTTTTAAGCAATAGGAAAATATTCTAAACTATTTGCCATTTTCTAAACAACGTTGACAAGGGATCATATTTTTTTATTTAAATTCAGTGTCTTTAGTCTAATTTATCTGGCAGCAGCAGTTTAAATCCTAAAATCTGGATTTATTAATCAAAGTTCATATCAGATGCAGTATAAACAGACTTGATCAAATTGAACTTGTCCAAAAACTGAAACAAAATATTAAATTGCCATTTTATGCTTGTTTCCTGTCAATTGTGGGTTTATGTAAAAGTATAAATGTTGCAAATTAATCCACAACTTCTACGGTCATCTAAAAAATTATTTGCATCTAGTGGTATTCCAACAGATTTGTGATTCAAGAACTAAATTCTAGCACACCAGTGACGCCGTAAAATATGTCTCAATACAGTGGTCCCTCGCTCTATTGCGGTTCAGCTTTCGTGGATTTCTCTCTGCGCAATTCTGCATTCTTTTTCTTTTAACAGAACATTGTCTCCTGTGTTTTGATTGGCTGTAGAACTTGTCAATCAATTTTCTCTGTGTGTGAAGTGATATTTTTGCCACCACATTGCAAACAAAAGTCACAGTTTGAGATCAAAATTTCCTAAACTTCAAACAAATGTTCAGTAAAAAAAAAAAAAACTTTCAAAATTGCATATAAACACATAACATCAAGGGTCAAACAGCCGGTTCGGTCTCCGAGTCTCGGTAGCAGACACCATGTTAGATAAATCTAGCAATTTGACTGGATAGAACCTAGACCAATCAGCAGGCTGTTTGGTGGCAGATGTGTCGCACTAAACTGAAAGTCATGAACACAAAATCAAAGATAGGGACAAAGCCAGATGAGGGATAACGCATCTAAAACCTTTTATGTCACAAATGCAAAAATGTATTTTAAAAGTGAAGAAAAAGATTCTGAAAGCATACATGCAATATTTTTATTTGCAAATGTGAAAGTTTTGTTTTTAAAGCCAAATACTTTGTCTGCATTTTAGGAAATTTGGATCTCGAAACTGTGACTTTTGTTCGCAATGTGGTGGCAGTAATAGCACCTAATACCCATGCTGGGTCTCCTGTACAGATTTTACATACATTTTCAGTCACAAGCAGATCTTTGTTTTCATTCTATAATACTGAACTTTTTTTCTACAAGGGTTTGAACTTCAGAGGTTTAACAAGAGAGAAAAATGTGAAAATGTTCATGTCTGTCTGAGAAAAGTGTATCAAGTATGTAGTGAGGGATTTTACAGCCTTGAAACATCTGTAATACAAGGTTGCGGATCCATAACGTTAATTTTAGAACATAAACCCCGCGAAAAAATGAAGGGACACAGTAACTGTAACACCAACACCTGAACTAGCTAACAAGATAGTGGTGCTATAAGCGCAAGCCACGCCTCACGTCACAGAAATGCTGTGACGGCGACTGCGGAGCAATATATTTGCTACATAGTGTGTGAATTTATGTGGATGGAATGAAGTCCTACCTAACCCATGCAGCATTATAGACGAAATACTGAAAGTCATCCTTGGAAGCGAATATACAAACACTTCCAATGAGTAGACGATAAACGTATATCGTGGCTTTTGGGTTTGCGTACACAAGTCTCGCAGCAAACAGAACATTGCCCCCTACTGTATTAGCATGTGTAGAACCACAGACAAAGAGCAATCAACCAACTGGTAATTTTGTGCAATTAATTTGCCCTAAATTCTATTCTTTTGGTAAGGTCTGTAAAGGCTTCTATGAACTATATTTTTAGATAAAACCTTTTTTTTATTTAAAAGGCTCGATTTCTCTTCAAATTCAAAGTTTGATCATATTTTTTTCTCGTGTTCGTTAAAAGAAGGCAAACAGTCAAAGTATAAAAGTACAAGACAATTTGAAGCTACGGCACAGTTCCTTGATGCTGAGAAAGATTGTAATCATAACTGTTGCAACAGACACACACCTAAACTGTTCCACTACTTCACCAACTCAACAAGTTGAAGCCATGTTTCACGCCAACAACTGCACGTTTAATCTTAAAATTGGCCAAATTCACATTAAAAACCACACTAAATGTTCACCTTTTCTGGGGGAATCCCACATAATTACTGTACTATGTTGGCTTGACAACTGTAAGGTTTATTTAGTGGATGAGCTAAATTCCTTTATGAATTGTGAATAGGCGGCAAAGAGATCCAGGTAAATGTGAAAACTGATACGTTGCCTTAAAAGAAATACTTCTACAATTACGAGAGAACAAAGATCCCACAGTGTGAAAATAAACATTTCCAGCAACAGAAAAACTGAAGCCCAGGGGTCTGATCTACTGTACGAGGCAGGGAGGGTCCACCACCCCCACCACATACATATCCAACTGCGCAAGAAAAAAAAAAAACATCTCCTCCACCTATCGTTCCATGTCACACGCAACACGAGCCTTCAAAGTTTTAATTAGAAAACCCATCATGAAGCAAACAAATGCACAGAAACTGGAGACGCCAATACACAGAAGCAAAAATAAATCCGTGGCCGTTTTACATCAATATCCATTTCCGCGCGTCCTTCACCTCACTGTGGTTTTTGGTTAACACGCTTCAGATTAGATAGCAGATAAATAAACAGTGTGCACGGCGTTCTCAAGAAGAACAGCCTGACCGTGTTTTATCCCCAGCATGTGCAGATCAGAGAGTGAGACCAAGCAGGGGTAGCTCAAGGCAGCGAGCGGCGCGCTCAGATTTCTCAGCTCCAACCACCTCCCTGACCATCAACCGCCGCTTGGCAAGTCAAAATCCTCTCGTGGAAAATCAGGCACAACTATAGATAAATGTCAGATTGTTGGGAAGAGTCTGGCCTAAAAAACGGTTGGTTTCTATGACTGATGCCGTGATTTTAACTTGAAAAACAAGTGTTTAATGTTCCAGGTTCACTCATAACTACCTGAGGAAACTCAACAGCTTGAAAACAAACTGATCATTTCAGCATGAATAAAAGGCTTAACGGGAGAATTTCAACAGACACAACATGCAGTTTATGAACAAACGTCAGTTTCTATAAGCATTTATTCTACAAATTTGACATTGAGTCACCACCAATATGCCCATGCTCACTTCTAGGTAAAAAAAAAACAAGGCAACAAGAAGGAGCTAGCTCATTTACACAGAATCTGCCACAGATTCACACTTCTGAGAAAACACACAAGCCGTGCAGGTACAACGAAATGTGAGAAACAAAGAAGAATGAAGCCAGAATTGTGCTAGATTACCTCAGAAGCCCCCCTGCCCTTTCAGCAGGGCCTCATATGGAGAACCAGGCCTCAAGTCCCCTGGGCACTGATGTCTGCTCTCCACTCGAGTCCCCCCAGCCAGCCAGCCAGCCGGCCACGGAGGCTGTGTGAGAACGTGGCCGACTCACGACGACCTACAGCCACAAGTCATTCACACCTGGAACAGAGGAACACAACTCTGCTTATTGGGTGAAATAAACACGAGGAAATGGCAAGGAAAAGCACTCCATTTCTGGTGTTGACAAGACTGCCATGTAGTAAACACATAACCAGAGCACCGTTGAGGTCATTAGGGAACTACAGTAGCCCAGACATTCATTTATACTTCACTTATCAACCAGTGTAGACATAAGACATTACAGGACACACAACAATTCTCTATAAAAAAGGCCTTTGCAGGCTTCTCCTTCCTATTAATACACATTACAAGTGGTAAATACCTTCTTTTTTATTTAAAAAACTCCACCATGCACTCAAAAGTAGATAGGCTAGCAGAACTTTTGCAGTTAGCAGTGTTGCCTAGCAACGGAAAGACAAGATTTTCTAAAGGTCCCAATCCACTCATCGTAAAAGTGTTGCCAGTGGTCTTATAATTATGTAGTTTCTTCTACGGCTATTTTTTTTTTTTTTTTGTAGCGTTTTTGTTGGACAAAGTTTCTGAATAGCAGCAGCAGCTGTAGTAGTCCTCATTTCCCATCATCACTCTGTGTACACACGCTACCGCTAGCTTACAGCCTTTCACCGCTAACATAGCATTAGCGGTGGAACAAAAATGGCGAGCAACATTGGAGCCATCTAGCCGTACAGTTTTGATCCAGATGCCAGCTCAGGTGAGAAAAACTAAGGCGAACATGGATCCAGTCGTCTACAAGTGGATGGATCCGAACGGAGCAGAACATGGAGCTTCTACGTAACTACAAGCTTCTTCCAATGGCATTTACATACAACAATTAGAATATAAAAATAGTCAGAAACAGTTTTGATCTTAATTTTCTTTACATATGTCCTCCATATGCTAGAAGAACGTGTTAACAATACCAATTTTCATTTGGAGTGGGTCTTCAATAGGAGCTTCTGCAGTTTAGTCTCAGCAACTGGTATGTCTGCTCCCGTCTTTGGACAAGATCCTGAACTCCTGACTAAGAGCGGAGAGTCACTCTGGTTCAGCGCTTTAGGTAAAAACTGGGGGGTGGAGGACTCAGATTAGTCTCAAATGTTATTTTCCTGCAAAATTGACTCATCCTTTAACCACTGTAGAGCCTACTTGCTTGTTCAAAGCATGAAATTTAGAAAATATATAGATAATAATTATAAAAGGGAGTTTAAATCCAAAATAAGGAGTTACACTCAAGGACCTGTAGATTTCCCTCCTGAAATGTCAAGTTAAATAAGATTGCTAAATGACTCAACACATGCCTTGTCATGTTTTTCCTTTTCCTTTTACCAAGGTAACAGCACAATGGCACAAGTTGCTTGAAGACGGGGCCTAAACTCGAGGAAGTCCTCCTAAAATATGCAAACCTAAAACTCTGCAAATAATCCGGAGGCACAGACAGAACTGCAGGGACTGTGCTCTTTCCAACCCCCCCTGAAATCTCAGCGCCTCACTGGACAACCCTTGGCGGACAAAGTAATTCCATGGCGCTTGAAACTCCAGGAACTTTTTTTTTTCTTTTTTCCTAAAAGAAGTTGTTCCTGTTTCGCCAGAGAACTGGTGGTGGGGGGGGGGAAGGGAGGACTTCAGCACTCGCATTCATGGAGCCTCTCGGCCAGCGCAAACAAAGTCTTCCCCCGAAGAGGGAGGCTGTGGACGGCGGCCGTGTGGCAGCGAGAACGACGACGTCGTCCGCAAACACACGAAACCACAACCTAAACGGGGTTGGAGTCTCGCGGCTTTGTCTGCTTGTGAGACGACCCGGGCCCTGCTCGTTCATTTTCAAGTTGTGCTACTAGCTCCGGTAACAATGTAACAATCAAATCGCTCAGCAGATGATAGGGCTGGCCGATATACACTCATAAGCCGAGGCCTGTGCTCTCCGTACACGTTTACAAATCACATTAAACTCGTTTGAAATGAAGAGAATACCATACCAACGATGTGGCGCTCCCGAAGAATGCACACCATGCATGCTGCATTGTATCCTTTTTTCATTTTCACTAAGCACGGGCGGTCCTCCAGTATAATGGGGTAAAAACCAATATTTCTCCGCGGGTTTTACGCCGTGCTGAAAACATGGTGAATGATCCGCCACCGCCGCGCCGGAATAACCTGCTTTTGCCGTCCAAGTGTCTCTCAATGTCTACCAGGCCGGACGCGACGCGGGTTTCGCTAGCCCGTCTTCGGGGACAGGGGTAGAGAAGAACGGATACCGGAGTGAGATGTCCCCGGGAGGAGGACCCGCGTGTGCCCGTTGCCAGGAGGCGAGCCGTGTAGCGTCACTTTCCTGCTAGATGTGTAAAAGGGTTCACTCACCTGAATTTGTTTTCCTTAATTTCCATTTTTGTCAAAGGCGGGTTTTGAACCACACTCATATCAAATCACTACATTATCATGATAACATGATAAAATAGGAAAATGTCTCCCCCCCCTTTTCGCATGAGCTTTCCAGTGGTCCTACTCCATTCCATCCCAGTCAAAATTTCCTGCCGTCTTCCCCCTTCGCTTTTGAGCGATGGTTTCGCCCAATTCTAAGTAGCAATTCTAGGTCAGTTCTGTGTGCCAGTGAACGTTCCTGTCGGACAACAGCAACTATTCAGCCCTGCGTGACGCCGACAATGTCTGAAACAAACACAAACACGCAGAACGAGCCCGGACTATCCTGTCCGGAACCGCCTGCTTCGGTTTGCGCGCCCGTGAAAGCGAATTCAAACTTGAGATAAGTTCGACCGAGGCTTGAAAGTTCGGATGTTTTCTTTCGCGATGACGTCAGCTAACGTCCGTAATTGTATTTTAGGGAATCTTTTCAAAATAGTATGCATTTTTAAAATAACGTGGCGTTATAAAAAATAAAAGCACAAAACTTTGGCTGGTTTTAAAAAACGTCACTTTGATATTTATTAATATCCATATATATATATATATATATATATATATATATATATATATATATATATATATATATATATATATATATATATATATATATATATATATATATATATAATTAAAATGTTAAAATTAAAATGTTTAAATAAAAAGGAAATGTATTACTTTCAAATGAATAAAAGGGTTGTTTTATATTCTATTAGAATAAACTATATTAATTTTTACTCCAATAAAGGGTTCTATTTTTTTCCCAGCTTTTTGTTTTTGTATTGGAGCACATCTGTTCTTCTCCCTCAAAACTAAGAGTACTATTAGTCATTTTAAAACAAAATAGCTTTCATAAACTATTGTATTTACTTGAAGTTCATTGAAAAAAGACATATAGTTTTACAGATGCTTGTCAGCTGACCTAGATCATTCTAAAGTGAAAGTTCACAGGGTTTGACCTTAATGTAGTATGAAAGGTGAAAAGCACACAAAGACTATCAAACTCAAAAATTAATATAAACTAGCCCAAAATCTGACTGATATATATCAAGGTGAAAATATTTTCAGAAGATAATAGTTATGATAATATATATAATTTTTAAAAGACTTGTAAATAAATCGATTAATTTTCACTTAGGACTTGTCTTTTTTTGAGAGCATACAAATCTATTATATTCAGGAAAACCAAACAGTAAAAAGCACTTTTTATTGTTTCCCTTTTAATCTGCTCCTATAATCTGGCGTCGCTCTGTCTGGTGAAGATTTAATTGTGCTCCCAATGAGTCAAGTTGCTAATGACATGACACTTGATAAATAAAATCATATTCATCTAAGGGGCAGACTCACACAAATACACACATCTTACAGCGTGGCTGTCAGGAGTCTCAAAGGAAATGAGGAACATTGAGGACATGCAATGTGAAAGTGGTCCTTCTCAATATTTAATCAAGATACATTTCAAATCTAACCCAAATGTATAATCAAGACAAGCGGGGATTGAATAAATTGGTGTTTAAGTGCACATATTATTAGCTGGCCTGATTGCGTACATGTGTGTGTTGGGGGGGGGGGGGGGGGGGGTCCCGATTGTAGTCATACAAGAGCTGAAAGAGTCGCAAAAAGAAAAATATTTCAGTGAGAGCTCCCTTCTTCAGTGTAATGACCTGAACTGTCAGGATTCATAAATTAGCTCAAAGATAAATTCAATCTTGCACAGAAACAGAAATATTTTGATATTTCAAAAGTGTTTCATTAATTAATGTCCTAAAGTTTGTTTAGGGGAAGCACTTTTGGAGTGTGGGCTTGTTTTTGTGCAGGATTTAGTTAAATTATTCTGAGGTATATATCTCAGTGGAACCATTTTCAATGTTTGCTGAAAGAATAATCATCTGACTAATCATTATTCTGAGCTAAAGTCACTGTATAACGGGGCAGAACAGTATTTGTACCTTCAAACAAGGAGGAATTCTGTTATTGTAGACCTGTTACTTCTTCTGTAACCCTTGTTCTATCCTAGGCACTTTACCTTTGGGAGCTGGGTCATCCAGACCCACTAGACAGTGCTCTGAACCTTTTTTTCTTCAATGATTTGTGATCTTCACTGGTGTCCATGGATTACATGAAATCTTTCCACCTTTATCCACCTTTGTCATGGTAGGGAGAACACGTCAATGTAAGGGTGGGGTCATCTAAGACAGCACAAGGGTTGAGAAGATCTTCAATCTTTCACTTGTTACCGGTAATAATAGCACCTATTTGAACCGATTATTAGCATGAAAGACATCTGTCCACACCCTTGAACAGGCAGACTACAACCTGTCCACCATGATCAAGACCAAAGAGCTGTCAAAGGACACCAGGGACACGATCTAAAAAGAACTGGGCAGATTGGAGAGAAAAGATCAAGTGTTGTAGCAAATTATTAGATAATGGAAGAAATACAAGACAAGACCACAGACAATCTCCCTCCCCCGGAGATCCATGCAAGATTCCCCCCTGATGGGGTACAGATGATCTTGAGAGCGGTGAGGAAACGGCCCAGAACTACATTGGGGAAACTGTCCAGGCCCATCCTAAGTTCTCTAGACATCATCTGAATGATCTAGAGGAGGATTGGGAGAATGAAACCAAAACGGAACTCTTAGGGAGTATGGATGATAAGCATGGAGGTGGTAACATCATGATTTGGGGCTGCTTTTTTGTGTGGGGAACAGGACAACCATACATGGTCCCATTGACATGAATGGGACCATGTATGGTGAGCTTTGGGGGAAAAACCTCTTTCTATCAGTGGAAGCATTAATAATGAAACATGGCAGATATTCCACTATGACGATGATCCTAGATACGTTGACGAGGTAACAAAGGAGTGGCTACAAAAAAAAGACATTTCAAGGTTCTGGAGGCCATGCCAGTCTCTGGACGTCAATCCAATGGAGAACCTGTGGAGGGAGTTGAAAGTCCGAGTTGCCCAGCGACAGAACCAAACCATCACAGCGCTTGAGACAATCTGCATGGAAGAACGGACCAAAAATGCAACTATGGTGTGCAAACCTGCTGAAGACGTACAGGAAAAGTTTGGCCGTTGCCACTGACAACCAGAGTAGTATTGAGAAGAAATGTTGCTATTGAACAAATAATTATTTTCTGCACTTTATACAAATAAATTCTTTAAAAAAAAATCAAAGAATGTTCATTTTTTTTATTCTTTTCTTTTCTTCTGTTTCCACAGCTGAAGTGTTTCTATGACAAACATCACAGACATTTCTTATATTTCAAAGTGGGACAACCTGCAGAGTCTTAGACTGAAATACATGTATTTTTTCCACATTGTATGTGCTTTTCAGGTCCACCGGATTCAAGTAATGTGTGTGAAGGTGCAGACACTGTACCGATTCTTCTTACTTAAAAATGTGGCTATTGTTGGTGTGCATTCATGTTCAGTGATGTGGAAAAAGTATTTACTCCCTTCCAGTAAAACAATAAACAACGATGACTGAAAATCTACCCATCTAAAGGTATGATTTCATAAAATGGGGGGGGGGGGGACGTTAACCTGCCAAGCCCCGTGAGAAAACTAAACTGTTTTCAAGGTTTTGTGTTTAGTGTCAATGAGTCACCCCCCCCCCCACTCCCCTTTGTTTTCTTCAGAGCTGTTTTGATTCAGGAACATTGGACGATTTCCAACAGGAACACTTTTTAGAACATGTCACACAATTTCAACATAACCTAAGCCAAAATTTATTTTATTATTTATTAGGATAACAAATCTATTTCCTATTTGTTATCCTAATGTTACAAATCAAAAGTTTCCCTTTTAGTTTTTTTTTTTTCAAAATAAAACAGGATTATTGTGTAATCAGTTACAACAAAACCTTTGGTCTTAACCCTTTAAAAAACCATTCCAATCATCTTTTGATTTATTTTAAAAGCATTTCCACCATTTTTGCCAAAATAAAAAAAACAGTGTTGTTTTCTATGACATAGTTTCTGCAGAGTGCCAGTAGGTTGTTAGAAAGTCTCCTCAGAAGATTCATAACTGCCCTTTGTAACAGTAAAATCTTTAGCTCTCATCTGTTTGCTCAGTTGCTTGACAGGACAAGTTTAAAATGAAATAAAAAGTTATCTTAGTTGTAGGCGGGACTGTTGGCGCTGAGCAACTCCACCCCCCTTCCCTTCCCCGTTTCCGAGTGGAGTTGTGGCCCGCCCAGCGTGGTTTTGACATCACGAATAAGCTTTTTTTCAATTGGCAATTTTTTTTTCTGCTCCTGATTCTCAACAATTTGAATAAAGAAATAATCAGATTTTGAACTTAGTTTACCTAATAAGACCATCGTCATCAGAAAAATGCTGCAAGAACATGTTAAAAACATGAAAAACTAAATTTTCGTCAGAGTGGGCCATTAACACCAGAGCTCAACCTTCAGTGTTTACATTTTTTCACTACCACAACTCTTCAAGCGTTTATGCAATAAATGCAATTCCAGCAGATTCTGAAGTGGAGTAGCAGCTTTACACTGATATACAACACTTTACCGCAATAATATGCTCACGCCGTCCACTTAAATCCACTGGTTCTGTTGTGTAGAAAAGCTGCTGATATGCAACCCTTTACGTTAGTAATGTGTTAGGTGTACGGTACGTCAAAGAGCGTGTTATTTAGGTCTCGCCGGTGACATCCAGGGAGTTAAAGGGTCAAGGCTGCAAAGAAGCTCCAAATACTTGCCCTACCACCACCATGCTCGAATGTGGGCTCTTTTTTTTGTTATTTTTTTCTTTTCTGTCTGTTGGGTTTAGTCGAAATCAAACAGGGCACACACCTTTCAGGAAGTTCAACATTTAGATTTGTATACCACAAAGTATTTGATCAAAAGGTTTTGTAGGGCAATTTTATTATTTACAGTTTGATTGGGATTTAACAAGGAGTGGAGTGGGTGCATATTTTTTTTTAAATCCAAGTAAAAAAACAAAACAATCGACTTTAATCTTAAAACTTGCACATTTCTATTTGCTGAGATATTTGTTCATGATATATAATTAGTGAAAGATTTACCCCACCTTAAAAAAAACAAAACCAGGAGGGGAGTATATACTTTTTCTGCAGCAGTATGTGTTTGTAGGTTTGTAAGTTTTTATCTCTGCTATGATTCAAGCCCCCAAGCAAGTTTACTCCTGCATTCAAACACATTTCATCCCCTCTCTGCCGCCCAACTACTCTATAATTTCTCCTACCCTATGCCAGCTGCAAATTGGGGGCGGAACCCAACAAATAAATAGCTTTGCCTGCAAGTAGTTCCTGATCACATCTGTCAAGATGGATAATGTATTCTATGCTCAAGGTGATAAAAACTATTATAGGAAAGACGATTAAGAGGCACAGTTTTTTTTTCCAGACTGTGAGAATCTAATTTCTGTCAGCCCAGAATCGCAATTGAACGAAAGGGAAAACATAAGAAGCAAAATAGGACCAAAAAGCAAATAGAAAATTGTTGATTTTAGAGACAAACGTAAAAATCTGAAAACTGAATGGTCATTCTTACCCAAATAATAAGTCACACTGTATGGCTGCCAGCATCATTAATATTTTTATTACTCTGGTTTACAGCCAGTGGCGACAACAAGAAGCACTGCAATGTGTTTGGACCCAAGATGGACAGCCAGACCCGTGTGCCCACACATCAAACTGATTGTAATTGGTTTTCCTTGTTTTAATTACATTAACTCACTTTAGATTTGACCCCTAAAGGAAGTGTTAAAGCAAAATAACTCTGAAATATAAATGTTGTTTTCTTTGCCCGCTCCAGCCTTGAAATGAACAAATGTTTGGCCTTTTTGCACAAACTATCATTGGTTGCAATGATTTCTACCCAGATCTATGAATATTGACTCTGGAGAAACATAAACAGTACTTTGGTATAAAGGAACTTCCTGTGCAGAAAAGCAGAATATACTTAGCTGCAATTTTCTAGGTTTCTATCACATATTTTTTTGCTTTTTACACTTGTTTCTTATTTGATTTTTTCTTGGAAATTTCTTGACATTCAAGCTTGACGGCGCACCCTTCTGATCTTAAGGTCCCAATCTAATCATCTTTCGAGCTATTTTCAAAGTGTTTCCTGTGATCTTTTAATTATGATTATGACGTTTTTGAGCCAAAATGTAAAAACTTATGTCGTTTTCTAGGACCTAATTTCTGCAGAGCGGAAGTAGCTCATTAGTAATTCACCTCTGAATTGTTGGCGGGATCTCTGGCATGGAGCAAACCCCTCTCCCGATTGCTGAGAGTTCTCTGTTTACACACTCTCCCACTAGCTTACAGCTCCTCATACTTCCAACCTAACAGTATACTGGTGCAACAAAAATGGCGAGCTATTTTGTTCCTATCCAGCCATACAGTTTTGATCCAGATTACAGCTCAGACGAGGAAAACGAAGACGTACACGGATCCATTTGTCTGCATGTGGATGCATCAGAATGGAGCAGAGCAGGGAGCTTGTGGCCAGGCCTGCGTGTTTTTACGTCAGAAATACCATCTTTTTCAAACTGCATATTGTCTGCTCCTGATTCATAAGGATTTTAATAAAGAAATACTTAGAAATGCAATTTTAAGTGTAATTTTCTTTCTCCATCATCAGAAAAATACCAGAAGATGTTAAAAAACATCAAAACCACCGAATTTATCGGAGTGAGTCTTTAAAGATCTTTAGTTCATCCAAACAGTAAGCCAACAAATACTCATATTTTGATGTATCATTAATGATGTTTCATACATTTGCTTTGCTAACCTGTATCTTTTTTATGCGTTTGGGGGTAAAGACAGCACTTTGGTTTGAAGCTATTTTTCTTTGTACTGTAGAGAGCAGACAGACTGAAGCGGTTTATGACTACGAACACTCTGCAGTGACATTTCAGAGGCTAGGAAACAAAAATCTCGGGATGAAAGCTCCGTATTTGTGACTTTTGACAAGCAGGCCGTGGCAGCGTTACGACATGTTTGTGCAGGCTTGGAGAGATCAGTGACACACCACAAAGCTGTGCCTCTGTCTCTCTGTGTATCACACGTACACAGCACACACAAACACACCCTTTTTCTTTGTGTGCACGCGTACAGGCATGTGGGTGTGTGCATGTGTGCATGATAAACCCCACTGGTGGAGTAACAGTAGACTGGCAGTATTCCCAGACTGGGTTGCATTAGACATTCACACGAGCGAGGCTCCTCAGGTCGATGCTCTGGCTCTCAGGCACTGCAACTGTCTGGCGTGACTGAGCGAGCTCTGGAGGCAGGACAGCAGAATCCGGATCCTGTGCAATAAAACGACAGCGGGGAAATATTAACAGTGTGAGTTTAAGCAGCAAAACAGTCCTGGTGATCGTGTTACCGTCTGCATTATTTATTGCTTTGATAAACAGTCTGAGAGTGGGAGAAACACTGAAGACGTGGGGAGGGGACTGCAGCAGCCTCGGCTCTCCTCATCAACAGGTTTAATGGCGTTGATGAGAAGAAACGCGGCTCTGGCCGGTTTATCTAACCACTGAGACAGTGAGCTCACTCACACAGCAGTGAGTTCACTAACCAGAGAGTGGCAGCCTGACCAATCATCAGTCAGCCTATTATCATGGTATGCAGCGTTGCCATGAGTAACAGAGACGAGCGCTGCCACCCAGGCCCCCTAATGATGGCTGAGATGCTTCCACTCTGCCGGTTCTGTCCACCTCTTCTTCAGACATTCTTGCACTTCTATTTGCGCTTTTCATTCTGAAGCCATCTTTTCTCCACATGGCGGTTTTAATTATATATTCAACATCTCCCATTTCCGTCCTCCCGCCCAGCTTCCAGGGTTCCCGTCGGCCGTGTTTACAGTCCCCTGCAGCAGTGTTTTCGGATTCTTCCCCGTGGCAGGTGTGTGTGCAAACAAGCTGGAGGACTGAAGCAATGTTAATTAACCGATCATTAAAGAGTCAAGGCAGACCCCGGAGATGTAAGCAGTCGCCCACCCACCTGCGTCTCACCATTTCACTAACTGGACTGTTAATGACTAATCAGAAGCGGGAATGATTATGTCTCCTCCTAAAAAGAAAGATTTATGATTGCACGCCATTGTGTTTGTATTGGCTGGAACATCTGCAGAAAATTGCGTTTTAATGTTGAAAGAAATTTATTAAGGTAGAGTGTCAAATCGGAAATCCCGAGTTGCAGCTTGTTTGGAGGATTGCATTTTTGATGGGGAGTTCACAACCTTCAGGTCCTGACCGAATCTGATGAAAAAATTAACTACTTTGGAGTCCTAACGTCCCTTTCTCCTCTGGAATTTTATGTTTTATGCAAATTTTACCTAGCTAATAGTCAAATTGTTTTATATTGTTGCATGTTTTGACAGAAATTGATCAAACATTATATATTTTATTTAAAGAAAAAAGTAAAAATAAAGGTAAATTGATGCAAGTTCTTTTCAGATTTTTCCACATTGCAGGGGAGAGTTTTGGAGCCTCTGTAAAAACTGTAAAATCAACTTTTCTTTCCTCCTAAGACAATGAGAGAAGTCTTGTTTTTAAGTCATCTGAAATTCAATTTAGATTTTTGCCTTTTTCCCCCCAGAAAAAAACAAAAACATTTTTTAATGCTTCACCATCATACACATCTGTACATGTATGTACACACAACTTTAGAAGACTGTAACAAGCTTTCCCCAGGTGTAGGTTTTATTTTAAAAGTTCTTTTGAGCTCAAACGACATTTTTCAGCCTATTGGGACATGGCGTTGCTGCAGAAAACCAACAAAACATCCAGTGGAAAAGAAAAGCTCAGTTACCTGGTTTTAGAGGAAATGTGGTTGAAGACTCACTCAAATGAAATGAATGTTTTTGGTGTTTTTAACGTGTTTTTTTTGTCATCTTTCTGATGCTGGATGTCATATTTAAAGAAATGTAGGCCCAAAATTCCATTTAAGTATGAAATTTTGAAGAAAATCTTATTTTTGATGTAGAAAATATATGATGGCAGGCCAAAAACTCTCTGCTCCGGTCTATTAACTGTATAGGAACTGGACTGAGTGACCTTTCACCTCTGGCGTTTCAAACAGGAAGTACCTGCTGACTCCAAGAAAACAAAACCTCCAGACTTCCACAGAATAATAAACAGCCATTATTCAGTTTTTATATTTGCCAGAAAAACCCATTCTGATACCTTTTTGCTAATCCTATTGTTTTTATTACATTTTTTTTATTGCAAAGTATTCAAGTTATGAACTGGTCAATCAGATTCCTCAATAAACGTATATGTTCTCACGTCCAACATTCGACACCTTTGATTGACGGATTTTGTGAGGCCCGTTTCAAGTGGAAGTCCAACAAGCTCACTCTTCACTGGCAAGAGTGGTTGCCATGGAAATGTAGATTCAGAACGACTCGGACCAATCACTGCCTGGCGACTGAACTGACTTCATCTCTTTGGAGCCAGAAGCCATTTTTTTATGTGTGACGTCATACTCACTTGGTCCAGTTCTCTTATACAGTCCACTCTGCTCTGCAACAGGGAGGGGGGGGGGGGGGTTTCTCAGCCCCAGTGGTCCTGGCCACAACTCAGAGGCAAATGCCCTGCAGAAACTATGTCCTAGACATTTTTATATCACAGGCTAAAATCAACTGGGGACACTTTTGAAGGAGCTCAAAAGACAATCAGAGTGTGTCTTTAAGATATAGGCGAGTAACAGGCACAGTAGTTCCTTTTATGTACCAAGTATCCAGTTTCAGTATAATTAGGGACAACTACTGGCAGCACATGATGACCCTACATGTGAAAATGGGGAAAATTGTGAAAAGTTCTTTGACCGGTGTTTGCAGATGTTTCCCGACTGCATAAAATGCAGATACTCGCCCTATTTAGAGGTGCAAAGCATAGTTGTTGAAGAACATTAAATCCTTTTAGAGATTTAACAGCTTAGTTTCAAATGGGAGCACTTAATCACTCCAGACCAAAAGATGAAAAAAGCCAGTTGGGTTTCCAGGAAACAAGAAAAACTAAGATGTATTAAAGCGACTTATTACCTTGGAAATGTATGACTGCTACCTTTGGCAACGTCCCTTTTTTTGCACACAAATCAGTGTTTCTTTGCATTACTTTTCTGTAGCTGAGAAAAATACAATTAGCAGAGCTTCCTTAAATGTGGGTTTTTAGTCAAGACATCTTATGCATAAACCAACAAATACTATCGAGTTAGTCTGGAAAAAAGTTAGATACTGCTTGTATTTGGCATCCAAAATCAAAGAAGTTTGAAATGCAACTGTAAGAATAAAATGCCATAAAGTTTAAATCAGAATATTTTTAGGAGATGCAATGTTGTAGATACCCAAAAATCACGTCAAGAAAGAGTTGCTGCAATTTACAGAAGTCCCACAAATGCATCACATGCAGACAATCAGCTGTTTTTAAAGTTAATGTTCTCCAAAAGAACGAAGCTTCCTTGCAGCTTGTCTACGAAACTAGACAAGCTGCAAGGAAGCTTCGGCGAACAGCACGCATGCTCACGTATTTGTCGTTGCTAATAAACATAAAAAGCACAAAGTGAGCCAGATCAACAGAATTCCTGCTAAATGAAGCAGCTGCTGAATAATCAAACAGAATCTCGCCTTGTATTATACATGTTATGACATAACCACAGGGAACTGAGTCGTATGCAATCTTTTTATAACAGTAAATGCATTTCCCTGCAGGTCAAGAACATTTACCAAAGCTCCCTTAGTAGTTCACATGCAGAGTCTGCAAAAAACTGGAAAAAGAAACGCAAACATACTCTAAATGCAAACAACGGGACAAATCTGAAAGAGTCAAAGTTCACGACCCACGTCTTTCAAGTTTTCATCATCACTGCGGAACAGTTTATAACTAAATGTTAGAGGCATTTTTAAAAAAAAAGTAAACAGATGTACAGCTATAAAAGAAGAACGTAAATAGAAGAACCAGACTAAATCTTATAAAATATAGCTTAGCACAGCATTCACGTAGGAAAACCTAAGATTGCTGAAGTAAAAAAAAAGTGTATACTTAGTCTACAGAGCCCAGAGTGACTAAAATATTGAGCTACTTGTTAAAGTAGCGGCGCCCGTATCAGGAAGCAATGGTGAGAAATTTTAGCTCCTTTCGCGAGAGCTGGAGGTAAGAGCCCATTTTCTATGGGTGACGTCACACCTCGATTCGTCTGTTGTTTTTTTTACAGTCAATGGGTTTTGGAACGCAATTTGAGCAACGGGTGCGGTGCAAAGGTCTGGCAGCAGTGCAATTTCAGTGGCGAGGCAGGATTTGGTACCCGATTGAGCCAAATCACCCAGTGATTGGTACCCGATTGAGACAGTACCCGTTGGGCAAAGGCGGTTACACCCTGGACAGTCTGTCGCAGGGCAGATGGAGCGAACGCAATCACTATATCGGCTCCAGGGAGGCGAGCTGGCGGCCAGACACTGTCGGTAGGGGAGCCAGCCTGCTCGGGCCTCCTAAACCTCATGACATTTTTCTTATTTTCATCAAGGCAATAATAAAAAAGGTCACCTGATTTTATTCTTGTTTTTATTTCTACCCTCTCTGGTTAATGCAGGACAGCAAGCCTTCAACCTCGGTTAGAGAGAGAACACAAATGCAGAGACCACATTTGGGACTAATTTTAAATTTATGCAATGTGCCATCTTCTCTTCTCCCGCACATGAGCTTGTGCAAACTGGACGAGGCAGATCAGGGAGCTTGTGCACTGCGCATGCGCTGCTGGGCTGTTGTGACATCACAACAGGTCATTAATTCAAACCGAGCGTCTTTGCAACATTTTGATTGACAGCGATATAAAAGGAAAAATATTCAGAAATACAAAAATAAAATGATTTTTTTATTACATTTCTTCTCTTTCATAAGAAAAAAGCCACAAGTACATGTCAAGTTCTCAAAAACTTAAAAAACATGATTTTCATTGGAGGGGGAATTTAAAAACTGCAGTCATTGTTGCCCAAACCTGACCACAGATGGAGCAGCAGGAAAAGAAAAGGCACTACTTCATTTATGTAAAGAATTTTGCCCGTGAGAAGAATTCAGGCAGCAATTAGGTTTGTCAGCACAAATTTAATTATATAATTAGAGAGACAATTTAGCAATCTAAACCTAATAGTTTGGAATTGTGACAGGGTACACCACAGTCTTTATTGTGAGCGGGAACAAGGCGAAAACGGGTGGAAAATGCCTAAAGATAAATGTTTCAGTGCTGGGATTTTTTTTAATGTTAACTCTCAGTAGATTGGACACTTTGGTGGGAACTTTTTATTTTTAGCAGTCGAGAGTATCCTTGTTGTTAGAGACTGTCACTAAACTAAAAAAAGTTAAAGTTTGCTGAGTTTAAATGTCCCTCAACTTAACTGTTGGGAATTTTTTCTGTCCCGATTGAATCAACATATGTCAAAAACGACGCCATTTTTTTAAAGCTTGTTTAGAGTAAAAAAACAAGAAAAGTAAGTGAAGGTGTGCAGTTGCTGCAATGGGCTGGAGACCCGTCCTGGGTGTACCCGCCTTCGCCCAACAGTAGCTGAGATAGGCTCCAGCAACCCCATTAATTAAGCAGATTGAGTGGGTTGGGAAAATGGATGGATGGAGTATCGTAGGTTATTTGGTCATTCTAAATTGCCTCTATAGGTACGTGTGTGTGTGTGTGTGTGTGTGTGTGGTTGTGTGGCCCCAATACACTGGTGACCTGTTTAGGGTGTACACCACCTTCACCCAACAGTAGCTCAGATAGGCTCCAGCAACCCAGTGACCCTGAAAGAAATTCAGTGGGTTCTGAAAATGGATGGATGGATGGATGGATGGATGGATGGATGGATGGATGGATGGATGGATGGATGGATGGATGGTTGGATGGATGGATGGATGGATGGATGGATGGACGGACGGACGGACGGACGGACGGACGGACGGACGGACGGACGGACGGACGGACGGACGGACGGACGGACGGACGGACGGACGGATGGATGGATGGATGGATGGATGGATGGATGGATGGATGGATGGCAAGTCTATGTTCCTGGGAAATATAGACAAAACGGATTATTATCTGAAGAACACAGTAAAATTAAAAAGTATTTCATTTCAATCTGACCTGGAAACCGTTATGTTATTCGTGCTTTAATTCCTTTTCATTTTGATTTATGCAAATGTCTTTTTACCAGTTTTATGAAACAGTCCCTAAATCGATTACAGCTAGTCCGAAACTCTGAAGGCAGGATTTTAACCGGAGCCGGTAAACTGACACACATCACTCCTCTGTTGTCTGCTTTCCTTTGGGTGCCTGCTAAATTCTGAATTGATTTTAAAGTTTTACTTTTGTTTTTTAGAGCCTTGCATGGTCAAACCCCAGCGTAAATCTCTGACCTTTTAACCCTGTACTCTTCGGCCCGGTCCCCGAGGTCTTCCAGCCAACATCTATTAAGCATTCCAAAAACTGGCTTTAAGACTGGAGGAGATCTCTCCTTTTCGCTCCTCGTCTTTGGAGCTCCCTTCTATTGTCGTTGCGACAGATTGACCCTGTTGAGTATTTTTAGAATCCCAGGTCAAGACGTTCTCATCCGAAGAGTTTTTAATTGATTTTAGTCCTCGTTTGACTATGTTTTTATCTGTTATTTTGACTTTAGCAGGCCTTGTTAATATTGGATTTTACTAGCTCCATGTGTTTGGTTTGATTTTATGCTGTCTTTGTGATTCTGTGTGTGAAAAGTGCTGTAGAAATAAAGATATTCTATGGATCTATGGATGGATGGATGGATGGATGGATGGATGGATGGATGGATGGATGGATGGATGGATGGATGGATGGATGGATGGATGGATGGTGTGCAGTTCCAAACCAAAACTAAACTGTGCCTCAGGTGGCCATCTTCCCATCATGATGGATCCACTGATACTTCAAAGTTTGTGTCAAAAGTTGACTTAAAGGGCCAATATCTCTGTAAAATAAATGTACTGATGCTATTACTTCCCACAACCAGCTGCTTTTTACCTCAACTAATATATATTTGGACCAAAACATGTCACAGACTCCTCCAAAATGTGTTATTTTGATTTTGAAGAAACAGATTTGTTCTATTCTTTCAACTAATGAGGAAATAAATGTGTTTTGGCAACTAGAAGACAGCGGGGGTAGCAGGAAATGCTTGTGCGAAGAAGAATCAGCACCGACTCGTGCTGAAGCAAATCACTGTTTGGCATTGCTCAGGTCACACAAGGTAGCCTATGGCAGACGTATACGGCAGCGGCTGTGTGTGCGTGTTTCTGCTCTGAAATGCCACGGAAACAGATGAACGCCCCGACTCACCGGTCATATATCCTCTCCCACCCTGCTATCATTGTGTATGAATGCTTACCGAGAGGAAACGATAGATGCAGACATTCCACAGCCCTTATTCCCCCTCACTCTATCTTGTTGCCATGGGAACCAGAGCAGACGGGAGACAGGTTCATATCGGCCTCCCTCAGGTCTCCAGTCACAGCCTCCTTCTGTGTGTTTGGGAGTGTGTGTGCTGTCAGAGTCGACTGCTCCTGTGTGGGCCACTGATACTCGCTGATTAAAGGAAGTTATAATTTGATTTTCTCAGCAGGCGCCGTTTAATAGAGCAGTTTAACTAAAGCTGTGCCATCCCCAGGGCTTATGGAAGCAGAGGGAGAGGAAGAAAAAGAGAGATTCATATACATATAGAAAGAGGGAGAGGCAGAAGAAGGAGTGAGAGTCATGCTAATCCCAAAGCCTTCACCCTCCAACAAACTCTCCCACTCATTCTCTCCTTCTAATTCTGTTTGCCTGTTTTGCCGTCTGTCTCCTCCTCACCCCCTCGTCGCTGTTTCTTTTGCTCTTCCTCCGCCTATTAATCTGCACTCTCCCTCCTTCCTCCCTCCTTTTAGCGGAGCAAACATGGGAGGGCTGGCTTCTCTGCGCACAAGCCGGCTGTATTACTGGCCCATTGTGATAATAGTGTTTAATTATCCTCTCAGCTAAAATCAGCCCCATCACTCTGCTTCTCTTCCCCTCTTTCTCTCCCGCCACCCGCCTGTGGTGTGTCTGATACTTCCCCTCTCCCCCTGCGCCATGCCACCACCAGCAACCCCCCACCCCCACCCCACCCCTGTTCTCCAGCTATTTCAGACCCATTTAGAGGGATAAGCATCTTGAGACAGAGGGGTTTTTTACTCTCTTTCACCGAGAAGTGAGGGGAGGATATGGAGACTGGCATCTCAGTGCCCGCCTCAGAATACCAAACAGGGGCCCGGGTATCTTAATATGCAGCGCGGGACAGAGGCTCAGATCAAAGACAGCTAGAGACAGACAGAAAGATGGGTTGGGGGGGGGGTGTAAGAAAGGAAGGGAGTGGGTCCCTTGACTTCTTCTCATCTTTGCATCCCTTTCACCTCATCGTTTCTGCCTCCTACGTCACTCCGTTGACCCAACAAAACAAATCTGCCTCCCCGCCTGTGCACGGTCGTCTCATATTGCATGTGTAGGTTTATATATGGGGGGTGGCGGGGTGGATAGTGGCTCTCCCCCTGCCACCTCTATCTCCTCAGTCAATTAAGATCGTGAGTAGCTGTCCCTGAAGCGGCGTAGACAGGCTAAATGAAAAGGCAGTGGATGTGAAATATGAATCATTAGAATAGTGCAAGGACGGGCCTGGGGGTGGGGGGTGTGCGGAGGGAGGCGGGTGGGAGGGTCTGGTGAGGAGATAAGGAGGAAAAGGAATGGGAAAGAAAGGGAGTGGAAGAATGAGAGAGGAGATAATAAAAGATTAACGTCACGCCTCTTAGAGTGGTGGAATTTCAAAAACCTTCCAGATCAAATTATTTATCCCTGTCTATAAAGGCTGGGGGGGGGGGGGTCGAAGAAGGGGGGCATGGGGGGGGGGGGAGTGAGTAGGATGCAAGCAAGACCTTCGCTCTCTTTGATGGTGGCGCTGAAGGCGAAACAAATATTGTGTGTCTGTTCAGAGGAGGCAGAAGAGGGGGAACGGCGAGGAGAGAGGAAGAGCACGGGCAGATGTGTGCATTCACTCTGTGGGAGGTTCAAGGTTTGCTGAGAATGGAGAGCTGAGAGAGTGAAGGAGGGAGACAGAAAGGGAAGACAGGGAAGGGTGGGATTAAATGAAACCTGTTTGCCTTTGATTCTTTGCTAATTTGCGGCAAGATGAAGAGCTGAAAGAACACGCCGCCCACGCCGCTCAGAGCCACACACGTCCTTCTCCTGCAGGTCCTCAATGGAGTTCAGTCTCCACATTCATTGATGGATGAATGTTTCTCACCCGTGACTTTTCCCTTTGCCAACTTGGCCCCCCCCCTCCAATTTTTTATCTCCCTCTTCGGCTCAAATTCCTCCAATCTTTCCTTCTGTATTTTGAAAAAAACAAAAAAATTCCTCAAGTGAAATCTTCATCCCACTTGAGATGTTGCTCAGATGCACGGTGACTCGTGCAGAGGCTCACACGCAGGCGCAAAGTCCTTCCTCATTAGCCCTGATTCCCCCTGAGTGACATCTTTAACAAAAGGATGCAGCCTCTGCCGCCATGGCAACAGCCTCCTCCATCTCTATGCAGTGCTCCAGTCTGTTTACATGATCTCGCTCTCGTCTCTCCTCTCACTCCATCTCTTTCTGTCGATCTTACACTTAATCACTTTTCCTCGTTTTTTTGCCCCCCCCCCATCTCCCGCTCACCTTTCCCTCTTGTCCCCTGACTTGCTGCTTTTCCTCACCGCTCCTTAAAGACATTCAGCAGAGACCACCTGCTTGCCAATCAGAACATGAAATGTAGGTCTGAGGGGGGCAAAGAAGGGAAAAGGGGGCGACACAGATGAGTGTGTGCGCCATTAAGTATCTGCGAGAAGGGCTTGCAGGAGACAAGGAAATCTAGGCCATGCGAGTCCAAAGCAGCCAGTGTGTCTGGTGTCACAGCAAATCAACTGTCAGCTGTACACCACCTGCCCGCCCACACATGCTTGTCGGCGCACACACATGCCTCCAAAGTCTGAGGAGAGGAGAAACTAAGAATAGAACACCCCAAGTGTTACCACTTCTCCCACTCTTCCCTCTCTTCTCCTGCCACCATAAGAGGTGTTTGAGGCCTCCAGCTCCGTAGGAACTCTTCCCATCTTCCAGCCTCAACCCCCTCCCTCAGAGCTCGTCCCAGCCCTTCCCTCCCACGTTGAAATGAATCACCTGCACCCCTTCGGCTCCTCTCTGTTGAGGTCTCAGTTGTTTGAAACCGTAAAGCAAAGCTGGCAGACGTCAGCTGCCGCCCTCCGGTACCTTCCTGATTTTATTGACGGAGCAGGCGAGAGTAAAGGGGGGGTTGCACAGGAGAGGCGCTTCCGAAGCCGGCAAGGGTGGTTTTGGAGGCCTCAACCGCTAAACCATCTCCAGGGAGGATGCTTGAGAGGCCTGCGTCCACATGAACGCGTGGAGTTGAAGCACAATTGTCTGTAACAAGGTGCACACTGGCGATTGGGGTGTCATGGTCGGGGCTGGTTGGACCCCGCTGCCGCACGTGAGATCATGTTCAACACCAGGCATGAGCGCATGTTCACACTGGGACATGCGTGTACTCTATTTATGTTTGTGTGCTGCTCTCAGTCTGGTCCCTCTCTGCTTCTCTGCTGTCTGTGGCCTCCTCTTCCCCATGAATACTAATGTGCTTCAAACCCCAGAGATCAACCCTCCTCCTCCCTCCTCTGCCAGCCTTCCTCCCTCCCTCCCTCTCTCCCTGCCTTCCTCAGCCATCTTCATCTCTCCTCCCCCTTTTTACCTTTCAACTTTCCCTCTCTTTCATCCCTTTTTACACCCAATCTTTTTTCTCCTCCCTGAAAGCCTAATTTCCTCCCTTCTTCTTGTCATCTTCTCCTCCCTATATATTGCACAACTCCTCTCTCCCACTTGTCCCTCTTTTCCTCCTTAGGAGGACATGTAAATGAGGTCAGCACAGCCACATCACTCAGGTGTCTGCGTGGGTGTGAGCACCAGCTCTGTCCTAATAAAGATTTTTTTTTTAAACCAGTGAACCAAGCGCTCCAATTACATAAACGCCTTCACCCACAATACATTTTGACATCTTGGAAATTATTCACGGCCTAATTCGTTTAAAATTGCATTCCGATTCGCGCATATTTATTTTTTCTGAAAACAGATTAGGAGCGACGGGGTTGGAGGGATGAGGAGGGCTGGCGCTGCACGCAGAGGAGGCCTGCTCCTTCTGTTCCTCCTCCTCCTGCTGCTGCTGCTGACAAACTTCCCCGCATCTCCATGAACAAACAATAAGAGTGGAAGTAAAAATCCTCTGACTGCCAGCAGCTGAGCAGGAGGAGACCGTCGGGAGGAGGTGGGGTGAGAGAGGAGAAAGATAAGGAGGAAGCCTTGAAAAGGAGAAGGGAGGGGAGGGGAGAAAGCAAACTTCTGGGGGGGGGGGTCTTTTTTAATTTATTTGTCTTTGTTATTGTTAGAAAACGCCTGCTTGTGCGCAACAAACGTGCGTAAATTGTGCCATTTTACGCATGGTATTGATTTAATGTTTAAACGGCTGGAGGAAAAGCAACAGGAGAGAAATGCACGTTTGATGGTGCGGGGGGGGGGGGGGGCGGACAGAACACAGATTGTTGGTAAACAAATGAGATCATACACTTTAAAAGATGGGGGGAGGCTCTTTTTGAGCATGTTTGAGATTAAAAAAGGGGGGTTATTCTCTTTTGTCACTGCTGGGGAGGGAGTGCATATTCATACAAGCACAGCCCCCCCCTCCACCCCCCCTCTTTTCACACGCACGCACACAGAGATGGAACTTCAAAGAGGTGAAGGATTACTTCAGCCACACACTGCCTTTCTCCTCCTCGGTGTGGACGAGCTCCTCCCACCCCCACCTCTGGCTCCACTTGGTACGGTCCGAGCATTCCTGCCAAGCAGCGTTCACACATGGAGGGAAGCTTGTCTCAGGCAATTGCTGACAAGCTACAAACAAGACTGCCTCCTTTCCCTCCCTCTTTGCCCCCACCCTCCTCATCCACCCTCCCTTCTTCCTTTCTTCTCCCCGTCTCGCCTTTACCCCCTCACCCCCCCCCCCCCCCCGTCTCTCTGAGAATGTGGGGGCCCCTCTCGCATAAATTGTCAGCTGTTCCTGGGCGTGCTCTCTCCACGGCTCCCTAAACTCGCAGAAGGCCGCGTGTGGAGCCACCGCTCGGGTAACCCAAAGACAGCCCCCGCTTGCTGCTCCCGAGTCTGAAAAAGTACACCCATGCCCCCCCCCCCCCCCCCCCCATCTCTCCACCCCCGGATAAAGCTGCAGCGTGAAGGCACTCCACTCCCGCTCTATAATAAGCTCCAGCAGACACCGACACTGGTGGAATTACAGCCCCGCGTTTTCCAGCCCCTCTTTCGGGTAATGAATCCAAACTGCAGCGAAGCGTCTCCTCCATCACGCACAAGCACAGATAAACATGCAAACGCTGAGCTGCAACCCGACCTCTTCTGATATCCACGTTTCTAAAGACGTTTCACAAACAGCCCTGACATTATTCACATGATGCACTGAATACCAAACGACAAATGTGAGATGATGATCCACACAAATAATAAGGAGCACTGAAAGTGTCTTCAGGAGGTTAATATACTGGAACCATTTTGCATTGAAGGCTCATTGTTATTTTTCAGCAATGTGCTTTTTCTGGTGCAGGCTGCCATCTAGTGTCAACTTTGGGTAAAGGTAAGTAAACGCCTGCCTGAAAAAAGAAAAAAATTAAATGGAAATGCAGAAAGAAAGAAAAAAAAAGCGGTCATTTTGAACAAAAACGTGACAATAAACCCAAATGGAAACGATTATTGAAACGAATACAAACGTTTACAAATGCTATTAAACTAAAAAGATGATCGGGAAATGTGCAAAATCTGATGCAACAAGCCTTGTAACAGACTGTTGATCTGTGCAGGTGGCTCCATAACCCTCAAAGGGATAGATAGGGTTAATGGATGGATGGATGCAACAAATGCAAAAATAATCATGATTTGTGTTCATTTGGGTTAGGGTTAATCTGTTTAAATATTTAACAATCTGGCCATTTATCTCAAGGTTCGGAGTTTCATCACTTACATGATAGAAGGAAAAGTGACCCTTCTGTCCTTTTAGTCAGAGCTGGAGCCTTTGATAGACCAGCAGCAGATAATTATTGTGTAAGGTAAATCTGACAGCAATGTATGCAACAAGAAATGTTACATTTATCTCAAAGCCAATTTGTGTTCTGGCATCATTTGATGTCTGTTGTTTTGACAGGGCAGTAAAAAGTACACTAATGTTTTCAGGAGTCCTTTTCAGAGCCTTTAAAATGGAAAACTTTATGTGTTTCTTCTAGACTGAAGAGGTTTTTGGTTTTTTATGTAAAGTTTTTGCTCATCAGCTTGTTTTGCTGCCACAACACCTCCTTTCTGCTCTATCAAGGTGTATTCATTCAGCAGCATTTATCTGTAAGGCAGGAATAATAGGGGGTTTAGGCAGCTGCCTTGTGGAACGCCGCAACATATTTTGATGTGTCTTGAATGCGATTTCTCCAGGTTACCCTTGTGGGGTAATCAGCATTTCCAGGCGACTGATTTGGATTTTATGATCAGTAACATTAAAAGTTATCCAGAACCATAAAACGCAAAGTCATTTTTTTGTTGTTTATTGCATCATTTTTCTGAAAAAGAAAGACTTTGTCTCTTTTCTTTAAAAGTGTGAGAAAACAAAGTATATGAATGCTTACATCAAGTTTGATCGCTTCTCCCTGCTTAGTACGGGGATGAGCAACAACAGTTGGAATCACAGGATGTCTCAATGTTAATAAATCATTAAACGATTCTTAAAATATGCTTTTAAGGATGAACAACCAACAGAAATGCTTAACTATACACTGGTTGTGGGTGAAAAGCAGAGGGCAAATTTTCCAATTATGATGGCAATACAACAACAAAAAACTTTGCTTTTCAGTAGAAATAAACTTCAATGGACTAAAGCTTCAGGACTGACTTTAAGATACTTTTAGCAGTTTTTAAATGTGTTGATGGTCTTGCGCCTTCTTATTTATCTGATCTTGAAGTCAGCTATGAACCCTCGCGGAGCCCTGACAGTATTCTGATTTTTTAACCAAAAAATGTTCTTTCCAAGAAAATGTTGGGACATTTTTTTCTGTCAGCATCAAAAAAACTTTTTAGTACACTGATTTACAAGATTTCTTTTCTTTTTTGCCAAGCCTATGCTTGCTTTTTCTAGACGTTGTAAATAGTTTCCAAAACGAGTCATGAAAAGCACTAAAAACCTTGGTTAACCCTTGTGCTATCCTAGGCACTCTAACATTGGGAGTGGGGTCATCTAGACCCACTAGACAGTGCACTGAACCTTTTTTCTTCAATGATTTGTGATTTTCACTGGTGTCCATGGATTACATGAAATCTTTCCACCTTTATCCACCTTTGTCATGGTAGGGAGAACACGTCAATGTAAGGATCGGGTCATCTGGACCCCATAAGGATTAAAAAAGGTAGTCTCATCTCAAATGATAGTCAGTCCTCTGTTTATTTAAGATGTCCTGAATATAGTGAAAGTCCTCCAAAAAATCTGTTCAAACTAAAAAAATAAAGTTCTTATTACAATAATGTTTTTGTCTCAACATATTTTCTAGCTATTTAATGAAACAAAAAAAATATTCTATGCTTCTGAATCTCCAAAAAATCTGTTCAAACTAAAAAAATAAAGTTCTTATTACAATAATGTTTTTGTCTCAACATATTTTCTAGCTATTTAATGAAACAAAAAAAATATTCTATGCTTCTGAATGGCAACTATTCTAAATGAACTGTGCCTAAATGCACAAAAGGTTTCACTTAGCTACTTCTGTTTGTCATATTTCATTCATGGAAACACAACAGGAATCCTTTCATCGGTCTGTTAATGAAACTCAGTGATGCTTGGTTGCTCTTTTTCTGTTTTTCTGAAAAGCTTTTCCATTTTAACTCATCTATCAGATTTCCAACTTGAGAGCCCATTCTATATGGATGTAAACATTTGGAGCATTTTCCAGACTGTACCTCTGGAATGATTAAAGCCGCCCCGACTTCCTTTGTTTGCCTTTCCTAATGAGCGCACTCATTACCGTGAGACATCTGCTGAAAACGTCTCTCTCTTTTCCAAATGCAGAGCAGTTTGAGGATCAGGGAGCTGCTGAAAAGCTGCAGCTTCCTCCTGGACTGCAGCCTGAGAGCTGAAAGGAGAAGACAACAAATTCAACAGTATCCCAAATGATTTGGAGAATACAGAATGGAAGTGGAAAGGGAAGCCATACAAAACATTCTACTGTTTTGTCATGGGCTTCGCCTCCAGAAGGATTGTCCCTAAAAGCCCCGCCTCCATCACATCTTTGCAGAATAAAGAAATTTTTCTGTCCGAATCTTCTAAACATAGGAGGGATCCAAAGTTTTCAACAGATGCTCAACACCTGCAGATTAATCAAAATTTTACATTTTTTGCTTCTTATTCTTATTAAAATCACTGACACAAGTATAAAAAAATAAATAAACGTAGTCTGCAATCTGCAGCTCTGGAGTCACGTGTGGCTCTTTGGTTGAATAAACGATAAAAAGTTGTGAATTTTAAAAAGTGTTTGTAATGTCAAAATTAAAGTAAACTAACTCAAACTTGATTCCACTCATTCACAAACAGTTGAAGAATGAAACATGTATCACTATGCTAGACTCCTGGCTACCCATAATGCTAATTGTTAGTTAAATTGACGTTTTTTTGGCTGAGATGAATGTAAATGTTTTTTAATTACTGCTGGCATCACACTACCCATCACCTGAGTGTTTCACTATGTTTTCTACATTGACAAGTTCCTACGTGACACCTTGTCTTTTATTTTGAAAGGAAGTTGTGTAAACCTCTGTCTAAAGGTAAAACCTATTTCAGATTTTTAAGGCTATTTTCTCTTTGTGTTTATTTTTTTTTTATGAAACAAAGTTTATTTCTGTGTGGAGTTTGCGTGTTCTCCCCGTGCATGCGTGGGTTCTCTCCGGCTTCCTCCCACCGTCCCAAAACATGCTTCAGATTAATTGGCAACTCTAAACTGTCCCTAGGTGTGATTGTGACCCTGCGACAGACTGGCGAACGGTCCAGGATGTCCCCTGCCTTCGCCCACAAGGGGACAGGATAGGCTCCAGCAGCCCTGTGACCCCAAAAAGGGACAAAACAGTAGAAAAAAGAATATCAAAAAGTATCTTAACTAACTTTTAACTTCTTTTTTTTAACGGAACTTTTTGAATATCAAAAAGTATTTTTGTGTTTCTAAAGGGGGAAGTGTGACATTGTGGCTTAACAAAACCTTTTGCAAAATCTTTACCGGTAACAAATTTTTCTTTTTGATCATTTTTTAATATGCATTAAGTAAAAAACGTTATTTTTTGGGCTTTTTTGTGACATCCATCTATGAAACAAGCTTCTTAAATAAATGTTGCCTCACAGCAACTTTTAAAAACCTCTCTTATAAAAGGAAAATCAACTGTACTGACACAAACCATAGCTTTCTTTTAAAAAGTCTATGATGGATGTTGACTTTTTTTTTTTCTATCTTTGAGAAGAAACTTTTCTGTTATTTTTTTATATTTCCCTCCATGGGATAAACATAGAAACTAGCATTAAGGCTGCCCTCTCTGAATCACTTGGACCTAATATAACTTATGAATGCTTTAAAAATAATTAATTCATCCACTAATTTTCATAGTAAAAAGGTTTTTTTTAAAACAAGAATTTAGTTGCAAGACTGTTAGAATTAAACTTTATTTATATGCAGTAAACATTTCCTATAATTGGTGAACTGTAATGAAAAATACCCAAACATAAAAGGCAAAATGTATTTATTTCTTTTCAACAGATAGCAAGAGACAGCTCATTTATTTCTAAAATCAATTCATGATACATAAACATCTCTGTATGTGCACATTGCATTTACTCAGTAGAACTTTTTAAGTAGAGCAAAGGTGTTAAGGAAAACATCTGCAGTCAATAACTTTAAGAAATTCACATTAAAACCAAACGTTTCCCTTTTTAAAACAGCCAGCCTTAGAAAATCAGTGGCCTAGAAATGATCTGTAAAATGTGCATGCAGTGGTGTCGCCATCCTGCCCCCCTCCCCGTGACGTTTAAACCCCGACTCCTGGACTGGCTGAGAGTAGTAAGACCAATACAAAAGGACGAGTTGCTTAGAGGTTAACACACCGAAGGACAAAGACTGACTGAGACACTCAGAGGAAAGGCTCCAGCGCTTGCATCACTTCAAGTATTTCACCGTCCGACCCCCTCCCCAAAACCTTCAGTTTCATCACCGCCTCTTAGGTTTACACCAAGCTACAATAAGTGCACTCGACAATCGTCTATACATAGAAAAATAAAGGTAACCATGGATAGCGGGGACAGCTGTAACAATCGCTTTACACTTTATTTTGTACACAAGTGTGACGTTAAAATCTTTCTATGCTGTGGCGTCGCATTCCCCGCCCCTGAGTGTAAATGTTCAAGTTTCACCTGTTGTTATTTATTGAAAAGCAAACAGGGACAGCAATTTTGGTTCGGTATTTAACTTAGAAAATCAAATGAAACCCCAGACGTTTCATTTATCGGGACGGAGAGGAGAGCCGCCTCCCCACAGACCGCTGTGCTTCGCGTGGGAGGATTCGGAGAAGCTGCAGATCCGTCCTGGTCCTTCAGGCTTTTCTCTGGCGGCGAGACGCCAGCGGCCTTCATCCTGGGAGACAAATAGGGCCGTTAACGCAAAAAAGTCGAACCGGTCAAAGACTGGGGATGTCCCGAACCGATAACGTGGTCAGAGATTGAGGCCCGATCGTGTCGTTGCAGACTCCACCAAAATCAGATGCTGCATCCCAACCAGGCATCAAATATGTGTTTTATTCTTATTCTAAAGACTTCAAGAACTTTTTAGAAAAATGTTTAAAACTGACAGCAAGTATCTTTATTGGTTTGACTTAAAGCAGACTATAGGTCGCATTTCCCCAAATGCCACAGCGCAGTGACCTAAATGCACGTTTTTCAGTAAATTTGGCGGGTGGCCGTGTGGCGGCAGGCGCGTGTTCCACTCCACGCTGCGGAGGTTTTCAGAAAACGTTCAAACTTTACGGCGACCAGACGACTTTTTGACATCGGTCAGTGGTCGCCCGGGCACATTTGAGGTTGAGCGGTGGCAGTCCAGCGGCAGGCGGGTGGCAGGAATGCAGCAGCGTCATAATAGACTGATAGGAGGGTCTCCAAGGCCCCATTAAAACGCCCCCCTCCAGCCCCCATCAGAATGCCACCATGCTGCAATCTCACTGCCACGGTCCGATTGTTAGAAATCGTAGAGTTGCAGCACTACTCCTACATGAGGGGAGATTTATAGACTGTAAATCATAAGGCATGCTCAAAATCAGAGTTGGGAATGACCAGTGGTGCAGAATGACCCGCTTTTTTTTTTAATCCCCCCTCCAGGCTACCGGGCGGCTGGCAGCCAGTAGCGGCTGCTATCAGGAGACGTTCACACATCATCCAACGAGACCTGCTGCCGGCCGGCAATCCGGCTGCCACCACCCTGTGGCCGCCAACATTCCTAATGGTGCCATTCCAGCCCGACTGTCGGTCGCCTCCTACATTCATGACTACGTCAACGATTTGCAAAAAAAAAAAATCATGCAGTGGCATCAGAACTTGAAGATCGTGCGGACGCCTCCCCATCACACGGCGGCAGCTGTATTTGTGACCGTAGCATTAAACAGTGAGATTCAAAGACATTTAAATAAGAAAGTGTTGTCTGCACGGACCCAGAGGACGGGTTAGGGTTACGGGTCACGGTTAGGGTTAAACCACCAAATGGTTCCCGAGTGCGGCTGTTTCTGCTACTCACCGCCCCTCCAGGGGACGGATCACATGTGGAGAAGACATTTCACACACCTGGGCGCATAACAGATAATGGGACTTTAAGTTGAATTTTAAACGACATACAGCGTTAGACGCACTTAAACATGTGCAGCCGATGCAGCCGATGCAGCCATGCGTTCCTGTGGCAAACATACATTTACATCACTTTTGGTTCTGGCTGCACGTAAACACATACAAATAACAACAGCCTTTGAAAAATAAATATTGTTTTTTGTGTGTTAAAATTAAATGCAAAGATGGCTGCCAAAGGAGAAGTCTACAAAGTGAAAAAATAACTACTCATAACAATCCAACGATTTTGGGAAAAAGTCAGTTTTAGTTTTTAATGGATATGAATCACGTCAGATTAAAAATGGTCAAGAAATAAGGAAAAAAAATCACCAACTAAACTTTCTTACATGACTAATCAGCACCTAATTTTACTAGTTATTTAAAATAGTTGTTCTGTTTTTGCTTGATTGTTTATGCTGCTTCACAAAAGTGATCTGCTTAGGTGTTAAATAATGAAAGAAGCTGAATCTGTTCTGGATCTGTTTATTACATTTGTTCATCTTTTAATCGGATCTGAACTCTGTATTGGTAGATTCTAAAATTCTAATGACACTGAATCAGACGGGGGCCAAAAAAAAACCTGATCAGGACACCCCCATGATGTACGACTGAGAAACAAACAGACAAATAAAACACCAGACTAAAATCCTCCATCAAACCCCGTTAGCAGCTTCACATCACACATCCGCTCCACCAGAGAGGCTGGTGAGGCTCAGCTTTCACCTACCTCTGCATCCGTCCTCCGGCAGCCGCCTCAAGAACCGGCAGCGATGCAGCTGCGGCATTTATACAGCTTGGGTTTGTGGGTGCGGATGTGATTACGGACGTTTCTCAGTCGGAAGAACGTCTTGCTGCAGAGCTGCGGAGGAGACGAGACGGAGGATGAGCCAGACTGTCGGCGCATCGCCGTCAGAAAAAAAACCTCATTTCTGCTGCTCTCTTCTTTAGCTTAGTGCCGATTTGTGAGTCATGAGTCGCTTTGACTGAATGTTATATTTTAAATAAAAACATGGGTCATCATTGGCGGCGGCTAATGGGTTTAAAACTATTAGAAATCTACAAAAATCCAATGTCTTCCCAATGAGAAATGCCAAAAGTTAAAGCACTGAAATAGTTTGATTTGATTCTTTTATAGTCAAAGAAAAGTATTTAGAAAATACTAAAAGAAAAGTATATATAAAATGTAACGATGTCTACATACATACTAATACATTAAAAATCAAGGCGAAAGTCTTTATCAACACTGATGAAACCTGAGAATTGCAATGCAAGAGGACGGATGATTGACAGCATAATATTAATATAACATTTTAAATATTATTAATTTATCTTATTGCTTCACTTGTGTTTAAAAAAAGAAAAAAAAACATGAAATATTTTTGTAGATTTTCCTGAAGAAACAGTGAGACGAAAATTTACAGCTAGAAAAGCTCAGTTCTTTTAGATGTAAAGACATAAAATGTATTTATCATCAGCGTTTGTTTTGGGTCCCTTTAGTCTTCTGCTGTTCTAAATGTTTCTTCATGGAGGCTGAACAATAAATGGTCCAAAAGGAATTTTGGGCTTAGTTAACAAAAACCTTAGTTGCCATGGTAATCTAAACTTTTAGAGATTCTTCTAAAATGATATAGACCAGTTCGTCACCGCCAGGCGACCAAAACCTTAAATGGTTGAAATAAACCAATGCAGAAGCCACCGTGTTGGAAAAAGTCTCTTTTTCGTAAATTCGTCTCATGCGGCTCTGATCAGGGCAGCCAAGGCAGAAGGGGAGAGGGAGGGGCATTTAGCCGCCACTCAGCCACTGAGGGCGGGTCAGAAGCAGGCGGTGAAGGTGAAGGCGAGTAGCGCCTGTGGGTCATAAAAACCAGCTTGTGACTAATTTCTCTTGGTCTTGTTTTTAAACTCAAAGCAGGACTTTCTGCGAGGATGAACGAATTTACAAAGCCTAAGTTGGGACTGTAAGAGTCGCCGGCGCCATCCCTGGCCGCGCCTCAGCTGGACAGCGGTTCCACCCGCAACAGTCAAGCGCTTCCAGTTCCTACAGTCAAGCCAGGCGGCGCTTACCGGACACGGCCAGTGCTTCCCTTCGATGTGCCTGAGGCGATGCATAATTAGAGCCACACAGTCTTTGTAGTCAGCCGAGCACTGCAGACAGGCGTGGGCCGTCTTTGGAGCTTTGGGGGCTTGACTGCGAGGCCCCCGAAGCTGCTTTAGGCGAGCTCGACGAACGGAATCCAGCACGGAGCAGCTCCGGCCACCCACATCTGTGAGCCGAGACGGCTGCTGGAGAGATAATTATGGTTGAGAGAAGATATTTGATCAACAAAAACCTCAAATATTTACGTTGCAGATCACAGGGATCTAGACTACGCTCTATAATGAGCCACTGTGTACCTTTGTCATTGTCCGTGCAGCCTGTGACCTGGAACAGTGGGCCAGATTTAAGGTGGTCTTTGGAGATTTGGATGCGTGTCTTCGGGCCTGGCTTTGGGTCAGCGTCCTCTCCTCCCTCTCCCTCTTCACCACAGGCAGGACAGGCCTCCTCCTGGCTCTTAGATTCCTGTAGGGAGACTCCTCTGCCTTGAATTTCTCCCCAACTTGCGACACTGAGCGCGTTAAGCAAATGTCCACACTCTCCTCCTCTTTCTTCAGCGCCGACATGGGCCCCCCCGTTGGCCGGCAGAAGCTGAACAGAAAGCCGGAGTCCAGCAGTTTGATGGGGGGCTTGCTCTGGCGTTTGCCCAAGTCCGGGGAAGGAGGATCGGGGAACGGCCCGGCAACTGGCACCGGCTCTGCCGGCTCCTCTTTAATGGCTTTGTACATGGGGTGGCTGTAAAAGGACGGCTGAGGCAAATGCTCAGAAAACTGGAGCCCGTTCACTTCAGCGTCCTTGATTTTTGTTTCCACCCCCACGGTGCCCTTGGGGCTCTGGATTCCCGCCTTCTCCCTGGACTTGACCTTCATCTTGCCCGTGTCTTTTGCGGAGCCTCGTCTGCTTTTTGTCACCATTCGGCTGCTGTTATAACGCAGAGTTTTAACGGTTTCTCTCGCTGCCGCAGTCTTGGCCCGGGTCTTCGGCGAGGATCTGAGAGGCGTGTATCCTCCGTGGTGCTGTGGCGAGGGCCTAAGGCTTGAGACGGAGCACTCGGCTGGCTCCGTTTTGATCCTGATGGTGTTTCTCACCGGGGGCTGCTTGGCTTTTCGACGGAGAGGCTGCTGGGCCCGAGAGCGGCCACCATCGCCCTTCCTCACCGACTGTCTGAGCTCCCTCCCCCCAAAGGAGGGTCGCTGGAACAGGTCTGGCAACACCCCTTTACTCCTCATGCTCCTGTCTGAGGGAGGAACACGAGGCTGGACACTCTTCCTCCTCTTGGCAGCTATCTGCTCCACGGAGCCCACAGGCTTGGACTTGACAGACTTTTTAAGGAGTCTGGTGTTAACTGGGTTGCAGAGTGGAATTGACAAAGGTATGTCACTGTATGACAGCACTGGGGAGGACAATCGGGGCTTCCGCCTCTTGGTTAGTGAATAGTTGTTGGCCTTCAACTTCCGCAGTCGTTTCTTTTGTCTCCAGCCAATCAGGTCCTCTGGTCTGGGGAGGAGGGCGGTCCGCTGCAGCCCCAGCACGTTCATGAGTTTGTACTTCTCCTGTGCTCTTGCATAATCCTCCTCATCCTCTCCAACCTCCTCCCCTTCCTGCTTAACCCTCACAGGACTACAGGCAGTGTTGGGTCTGAGCCTGGACGTGCGTGACAGCTGAGTGATGGAGTGAGGTTTTCTCTTCTTCCGGGGGGTCTCTGGGACGGGGAAAAGTTTCTGAACCTGCTTTGAAGCTCCGGGAGAGGAGCGGAGAAGACGGGTGTTTGACGGGGATATGGGGGAGTAACTGTGTGACTGGGAGGAGGCGTGACGGGGTATAGCAGCCTTTTTGGAGGAGGGAGATTTAAAGTCCATGAGCTTCATCCTGTGCACGGGACTCTGAGGAAAGCCATTGTGGCCGTCAGTTTTTGGCATTCTACGCAGACTGCGTTTGGGACTTTCATGTAACGACTCGTCCAGCGTTAGGCGGAGGCTGTCGTTCATGTTGTCCAGTCCCAAAGCAGAGATGAAGGCTTTGCCTGGGTGGAGCTGCCGTTCCTGCTCTTTAAGGAGGGCGCAGCAGGCCTCCACTGCGGGCCACATGCCCAGGTGGCGAGCCATGGCGCACACTTCCGGCAAGTCCTCCTGACGAACGGACAGAGTGGAGGAGTAGGAGAAGTCCAGCAGGGACAGAAGACCGTCCTCGTTAAAACCTGGGGGACAAATTAGACAGGAAGATCCAACATGCAGCAGTTTAAAGAGGAGGCTTGTGTGAACAAAAACAAGCAGAAACGACATCGAGTCTTCCTTCTATTTTTGTGGTTCACCTGCTATTTTGCCGATTATTTTTTGGACAGTTTTGCATTCCTTTTTTATTTTATTTTGTGTCTTGATTGGCTGTAGTCCTGTCAATCGACCTCCTCTATGCCACGTCTCCAGTACAGAATGTGATTATCTGACCAAATTTACAGAAATCGTTGATCGCGATGAGATCTCTGTTTTCATTTTATAACACTGGATTTATTTATTTTTAAGAAGATTTGAACTTTGAGAGTTTAAAGAGGAGAAACGTTTGAAAATATCCATGTCTGTGTGAGAAAAGTGTGCAGTGAGGACTTACAGCATCTGGAATTGTAAAAAATAAAGATTACTGAGCAGATTTCATCCAACGACGGGTATTTTTAGAATGCAACTCCTGCGATAAACGAGGGAACACCGCATCATCTAATAACATTCATTTACAAAGCTATTATTTATGAAAAGAAACATCTTAATTATGGGTTAATTTGGGAACAAACAGGCGGCCCTTCCTGACAACGAATACAAAGAAAGAATCACTGAATTTTAGAAATACCTCTTTAACATGTTGTCAGGGTAAATTTAATATCTCCCCACGTGAAATGTTGCCCTCAAACTTGTTGAAATACTATTGTTTTATGCATAAAAAGAAACACTTTACAGTCAGCTATAAATAAGCTGTAAGGATCTAGGTACTAAAGTGAAAACGTGTAAATTTGTTTCTTGTTTTTTTTTGTTACTAGTACAAAATCACATTAAAGAATGTGGACAGAGACTAGATCAAAGCTGCACTCATTATATATGATAGGCTTTAAAACCTTAACTTCTCTGGACATACATTAACGTGCATTTTAAACTCTTTCTATATAAAAATGTCCAAACTTGAAACATTGACTGAAGGCTTCTCATTTTTAAAAAATGATGCGACAACAAAAACTGGCCAGAACAGGAAGTGATTGTTTGCAGATAATATACATCAGTTGTAAAAGAAGAAGGTAAACAACTCAAACTAGGAGTAAAAGCTGCAAAAACTAAAATAATAATAATAAAAATAACACCTAAATAACAATAAACTGTCAAAACAGTTCTATTATCATATAGCACACATATCTGCATTTTTTAAGACATCATTTTAACTTTATTTAATGTCAACTACATATCTAGTTATCATGTTAGAGCCCATTAAAGACCTAAAACATATTTCAGGTTTGGATACAAAAAATGACTCAAACATTATGTAACATTTAAAATACCTGGCAAAAGAAGTGATCATCACTTTTCTTTGATTTTGTTTTATTTTTTTTAAAATAAACTCGCTTGTACTTTTGTTACCTCTGCTAAAACACAATAGAGGCTGTGCGGTTATTTAACCGTTACCATGGTGATTTAAAGCTTTGCTTATTATGCTTTCCTCTTTTTGACCATGGTGAGCGCACTCAAAGCTGTTAAACTCTCCCTGTTTATGTTGGTTCATTCACATCCGCTCAAAGCAAAAAATAAAAGGATATCTTTTAAAAAAATAATTTAGAAAATCACAATAGGATTTTTCTGGGAGGGCTTACCAGTGAGATCAATGTCTGCTTTATTGCTCGAATCCATTTCTGTGAATATTTCCTGAAAGTGGTCACTGACGGCCGCCAGAACGGCCCTGTGAGCTGAGAAGGAGCGTCCGTTAGTCCGCAGGGTGATGTCACAGAAAAGCCCCGCCTCCCGCTGACTCCTCAGCTTGCTCAGCACATCAGTGCCATGGCTCGCGATCATCTTTGTCACACATCTCCTGCCCTTCAGCTGCTGAAAGGAAACCACAGAGAGCCGTCATTGCAGGGATTCACACACACAAGAAAGTCCATGTTTGAGAAAAGTGAGAAGAAATAAAAATTAGACCCAAGGGAGCGAAGAATCTGATGACGGGCTCGGAACAATGCTGGCTGCCAGTTGGGAGCGAATGTCTTACCTCTAGTTTCTTCCTGTGCTGACTCTGACACCGCGGACAGCAGAGGACAAAGTCTCTGATCTGGAAGTACATTCCTGTTGGACGAACATGACAACAAAATGAGTATAGAGCTGCATGGTAACATTACATAAAAGGTTAAACACAGAATAAACGGTCAAAGTAATCACTATCCTGTACTTAAGTGATGAGTATCTGAATACTCTGAAATTTGGAATCTGTTCCTGAAAAAAAATTTGTGATGTCCGACATCGACGATTCAATGCCGTTTACAGAAAAAAGTTCTGAGAAAACAACTTTGTGTGACGTCATAATAGTCTTTCTAGGATGGCAGAGAAGTCTTTTCGGGAGGGTTCTGAAAAAATGTCCACCAAAGGTGTGGAAGTTTTTCTGCTTTTCCACTAAGGATAAAAAGGTTTCGGTTGGAAAACTGTTGTCAGTTTATATTACAGGACTGTGTGTGTTTTCTAGTTGTTCCAATTTTATTTGGGTGTTGCTGTGTCTTCATCCATTTACTGGAACTGTAGTCAGTAAATGGATGGAACTGTAAGGACAGAAACACTTTAAAGATTTCTTGTTAAATGATAGAAAACAACAGTGACGTTTATGTGGGGGTTAAAGGCAGACAAATTCTGATTGATCAGAAATGAACACACTTGGCGGAAGCAACCGTCAGACGTAAAGCCGGCTGGGGGACCTGAACCAGCACACCAATGGGGGGCCGTTCTGTGTGTAGTTTGCATGTTCTCCACGTGCATGTGTGGGTTTTCTCCGGGGACTCCGGCGTCCTCCCCCCGTCCGAAAACACGCTTCATAGGTTTGTTGGTTAATCTAAATTGTCCTTATGTGTGAATGTGCGTGCGATTTGTTGCCCGACTGACGACCTGTCAAGGATGTCCCCCTTCCTTCGCCCACAAGTGGCCAGGATAGGCTCCAGCAGCCCCGTGACCCCGAAAAGGGAGAAAAACGGGTTTAGAAGATGAAAAAATGAATAGGAAGGCCTTGAAAAAAGATTAAAGGTTTTCTGTGGCATTTTTGTATTTGTTTAAGCTTGTTTATTGGCCTGAGGTTATCTCATGGGTCACCAAAATGGTTATTTTTGGAGTTTTATACTGCATTTCTAAAATAAGATCAGAATCATCTGGAGTCCTGGGGCGTCAAGCATCAATCAAAATGTGTCAATAATTCGATTTTGACTAGTTGGATTGATTTAAAAACCTATAGCTCTGGGCCTAAAACACATGACGACACTGTACAGCCACTTACCCTCCCACCAGTAGTTGTCTGCCACACATTTGTAGGTTTCTTCCAGGGAGAGGTGCCGCTGGCCCGGCCGCCGCTGGTGGAAGGTGGAGATGGCCTCGTGTCTGCGGTCATCACCCAGAACCTCCCGGTAGTTTATGAAGCCCTTCTCCAGCTTCTTGCGGTACAGAACCCCGTCGATCACCTCAAAGTTGGCCGACAACCGCGCGGGGGATCCAAGCCCACTCGAGCTCCCCACGGGCTCCATGACAACGCTGTCTCCATCCGGACCGGCTTTGGACAGACTAAAGACCTCTGCGGCGGGGAAGTGAGCGTTCATGTGGGTACAGTCACCGGACATTTCAACCGGTTTTAGGTCCCGTAGAAGAAATAAAATAAAATAAAATAAAATAAAAACACCCTTTTGGTCGCTCCTGAACCCCAGTCGGAGGCTCAAAGTTTAACTCACCGACTGGAAGTAAAGTCCACGTGGGTGTAGTAGTGACAGCAGCCCAAACAAAACCTCCAAAACGCCTCCCTTAAGTTAAATCTAATCAAAATAATTCAGTGCTATTTATTTAACGATATCGAAAAGCAAGTTCGGACCAAAATCAAGAAAGCCAGATAGGAATCAGCAGCCCGGTTTCTATCGTAGCAGTCATGAGAGCATCACTTCTCACTTTAAAACAAGCATGACAAACATCTCAACGTCTCTCAGTGAGCAACACCCCTGCTTGGAACAAAAATGTCGACCTTTTCCAGTTATTTTTCGCCTCCATAATAACCTTTGACAGTCCGTCCAACTAGTGTGGTTAATTAGAGCCGGAGGAACAATTGCGCCAACTATCCGGAGCCAAGTGATGTAAAGTCAAAACAACGTCCACGTAAACACCGTTCACCGCCAACCACTCGCCGACAGTCCGTCTTCCATGGAGTTCAAAGGTCGGCAGTGGCCTCCGCAGCGGGATGACGGCGGGCAGCCTCACCTCTGGCGTTCACTTGGGATTTCTTTTCGTTAACTCGAGTCGGAAGCAACATGATGACGCAGCTATCAGCTAAGCATCGCCACTTAACGACCCGAAAAGCGAGGCTGTCACCCTGAACGCACCGAAACGTCCCAAATCGCCTTGAGTTCCACTCCAGAACAAGTCAACAAGCTCCAGTTAGGCAACCCGACATAGTTAGCTCCCCTATCGTTCCCGCAAAGCCAGTTTAGTGGTCAAAAAATCCACATTTTTAAACTCGTAACCTTCTGTTTGTTGCTAACCAGCAAACTAGCCGAACCAACAGCTCCCCGCCTTCACACAAAGGCTATTAGCAGAAGCTTTAAAGATCCTCGGCTTGCGTGACTTCTGATTGGTTAGAAAAGCTGTCAATCACGTCACTTCTCGTCGTTTGACAGCAAGGTAGGGTGTCCGGTCACGATGCAAGTATACAAGTTAAACCAGTTACATTTGATTTTTTTCTTAAATCAATAAAGCTACTGTTGTAAACATTTGTCCAGCTATATTTCAAAATGTTAACAAAATACTATCTTTCTGAGGTTTGTAAACAAAAAAAATGTAACTTGACGAAATGCAAGCATTACATTTGTATATTTAAAAAAAATACTCAAATGCCTTTTAAAAAAATGAATTAAGCTAGATTTGAAACGTTTAAATTTTGTTCAATAGAATTAATTGTATAGGAAATAACATTACACAAATTTAACCAAATATATATATATTTATATATATTTTTTAATTATTATTTTTTTCCAATAAATTTGAGGGGATTGTGCCTAAAGGAAATAACAGTAGTGTACTGGGAATAAAAGTTCTAATCTTTAAGATTCTAATTTAGAAAATTGTAAAATATATTTTTACAAATTTAAAGAATTCCACTGTCTGTTTGACTCCCAAAAACTTTCAAATTTAATGTGTGTACTTTTACAAACAATAGGATTCTTTTTTTGTTTTGATAATCCACTTAGATTTAGACTGTATGCGTATGCGACTGTATGCATTCCAACCACTATATTTCAAATTTTCCTGTTATTTATCAAATTGAAATATTTCATTATACTTGACTTCTTTTAAAATATGACAGTAAACCCTTTTTCTCCATCAAAAGATTTTTGAAAGCTTACATTTCAGGCAGTGATGTGTTATTGCATCATCCAGCTCCTTTTCTTCACGTTTGTCTGCTCTTTAACCAAGTTTTCTCAACGGTATCTTTCTGTTAAAGCAAACTCCTTAAAAAAACAGCAATACATTGGCCACTTGTAGCCTTTTTTTTAAACAGAGTTTTAAGATTTTTCCCCTTTCGACTTAGAGTTGAATTAGACATAACGTTAGTTTTTGACTTGATTTCTTTGTTCTATTATTCCCTGCTGTTAGTTGTAAACTGGACTTTTCACAAAACCATCAAATTGGATTATAAATCAACTCCGTTTTGGATGGACTGATGACACAGAGAGCTGAGGAACACGTTGTTCTTGCTCAGAGCTAAATATAGAGTTTGAAAACCGTTTTGTGGAACACACTTGACAGACCTGCACTCATTATCAGTAGTTTGAAGCCAAAGGGTAAAGTTCAGGGTTTGAAATGATTAAATTAAAGTCAAATCTAATCTGTTAAGATAATTGAATTATTTCTCAGGAATCTTTTAGCCTGATGAAACAAATGGATGGGATCAGGACTAAATACGTCTGTGGAACAGCTGATGTTAGATGATTTGGAGATAAATGTAGGGAAGCAGATTGAGATGGTTTGGACACGTTCAAAGGAAGAACAGTGATTTGATGATGAAGGAGGACATGATGGTGGCTGAGGGTTAGATGGAGACAGATGAGCTGTGGTGACCCTTGAAGGGAGCAGCTAGAGGTTACAGGGGAAGAGAGGCTAAGGAAATAAAAAAATAAGAACGCATCCCAATATTGTTCAGATTATGCTTTGTAAGAGAAGGAGGGGAGCCTTTGTAACAGCTGATTTATAAGCAGAAGGAATCATTTCAAGAAAAAGTTATGGTTTAGGGATGAATGGAAGTTTCAAAAAGACAAAGTGCCCAACAGTGGATTAGTTTAATAACAGCTTGAGGTCAATAAAATTACAGTTCTGCAAAGACTGTCAAATAAATTCCCCCCAAAACAGACTAAAGATAGAATTTCTTATGATAGATTATGACGTCAAAAATATTGTAACCAGGACTTTCTGAAATTTTTTAGGCTTTATTCAGGATTTGAAATTATATTGATAAAACCCAAATTTTTACGCTAAAATACTCTCCGTCTTAACAGTTAAAAAAAAATAAGTTAAAAAAGAAAATCTGCTAAAATGGACAATTAACCCCTTAGATCGCAGTTCTAGAGTAAAATTCATTAAAATGAATGAACCCCCACAATTTCTATATATTTTCCAGGCAATAGGAATACCACAGCACAAGTTTAATTTATGGGATTTAAACATATCCAGATTCATTTGGAATGGAAAAAAAGCCTAGGATAAAGTTTTCCACCCTTAATTATTTCACACCCAAAGTTGGCATTACTAAACCTTCAAGAATATTTTTATGCAGCACAGCTGCCTGGCCGTGTCTACCATTATATGAAGCATGATGGAAAGAAATAGAGATTAAAAGCACAAACATAGCAATAAAAAACAATTTTTGGTGACATGAAGCTGACTGAGTATAACCAAAGGACTGTTGACTCAATTACGGTGCTTCCTTTACACTAAACATGAGGGGAAAAGTAGTTAAAGAACACAAACGAATAAGAACCCTGTCTTATGGAACAAGCTCCCAGTTTATGTGAGAGAGGCCGACACAGTTTCTACATTCAAAGTTAGGCTTAAAACATTCTTCTTTGGACAGGCTTATTGCCAGGCTAGCTAGTAATCAGAAAACATTTAACTTGTTGCTCCACCAACCTCACCAACTGTAATGAAGTTTGGGGGGATCATTGTAGTTTTTATTTCATTCATTGTCCACATTTTTCCACAGAGGGAAGGTTTTTTCATAAACCAGGCTGGGGCTGTCCATTCCCCCTGCTTAGTTAAATACTACATTGTGTTAATATTGATGTGCTAAAAATGTAGATTTTCTTGTATTATCATAATTATTACATAATCTCTCCCATCAACATTTGCAATCTAAATCACATCTTCGAAGGTCATCAAGAAACAGAGCCACATATAACTGGGTGTCATCAGCATAACTATGAAGGAAATTTGCCTTTTTTCGACTAAACTCGAAAGGATACATTTCAACAAAAATGGCAAAAAGGATCCCAATATGTGGAAGCTAACTTAAACTTACAGAGGATTTCTACGCTTAAAGGTTTTTATTAGCAAAAAACAAACAAACCAAAAAAAACAGCCCTGTTATTGGGTATTTTGTTTGCCCTCTTGCTTTTGTTGTTCTGTGTGTAGATAATGATGACTGGAAAACCAACAATTGAAATAAGCGTGTGTGTGTGTGGGGGGGGGGGGGGGGTGAAAAAACCAAAACAAACGTTGAAGCCAAACAAGAGCCAATAGGTAAGGCTTAAATTTATGCTTTATGCAAATATTTACCAATATTAATTCAATTTTACAAGTACAAAAAGGCATTATGATGCAAAATAAGCTAAAAAAAACAAAATGCTGCTATTTTGTGTCAGATCTGGAGCTCTGTCCAAATAGTATTAAAGCCCATCCATTCATTTTTTTAAGCGGCTGTATCCCCTTTTTGGAGACATGTGGTCGCTGGAGCCTATCCCTGCTGCTCTTGGGTGAAGGTAGCCTACATTTATGAATAGCTTATAACGTAAAATGCAATCAAATAAAATAAAAGACAGAACTGACCTGACAGAACATGTTAAAGAATAGATTTTATATTGTTTGGAGACTTCTGTCTTGGTTGGCTTAACCCAGGCTTGTCCAAAGTCCGGCCCACGGACCAAATGCGGCCTGCGTTCACATTTCCAAAGGCCCGCAGCCTCTTGTCATGAAATCATTAACATGCGGCCTCCAACACAATTTGCGTACAAATTCTTGATTGTGGTTGACTAAATAACAATTTATTATTCACCATAAAGAGACACGAACAGACAAGACGTACTAAAAATTGACAGTAATTTTGGTAAAGAAAATTATTTCCATGCATTTGCTCTATAGGAAGAAATAAAAAGTATGCCATCGCAATAAAATGTGCATTAAATTGAACTTTAAAATGCTAAAATGGTTCAAAGAATGGTTGACCCTCACACATTTCCACCTCACCAAATCTGTCCCTCTTTTGCAAAAAACCCCGGCTTAACCGTTCACACATTTGAAAGATAATTTTATGTAAAAGGTTTGAATACTGAAAAAAAAACCCAGCTTGGATCATAAAGAGCAACACGGATCAGTGGAACGTCATAATCTGAACACATCTGAATTTGGATTTTGCTTTGAGACAAACTGATAATAAGATTCAACCACTGCCTGACTGCTGCTGACGTGAGCAACTCAAGACTTTTAAGGAAAAAAAATAGGATTTTTCAAACCTGGATTAACCTGATAATAATGCAACATTTTTTTTTCTCTAAACTACTGAAAAAACAAAGTAAAGGGGATAAACAGCTGCAAAATGCTAATAATCAGATGGATTTTAATGTTAATGTTCATTTTGGAAATGATGCCAGAAAAAACAGGTCAAAAAGTTATTAAACAAAGCAGATTTTTAACCAGACTTTGAGAAATGTACCAGTTGGAACGGCAAGATGTTTGTCAAACCCCCGACATGCGTAACCCTTGTGCTATCCTAGGCACTTTAACGTTGGGAGTTGGGTCATCTAGACCCACTAGACAGTGCGCTGAACCTTTTTTCTTCAATGATTTGTGATCTTCACTGGTGTCCATGGATTACATGAAATCTTTTCACGTTTATCCACCTTTGTCATGGTAGGGAGAACACTTCAATGTAAGGGTGGGGTCATCTAAGATAGCACAAGGGTTAAAGCCTGACTGAATCTGGGTCAGAGAGCAGGAAAACCACCCCCAAGAACAGCAGCAGCAAATCTACGAGAGAAAAACAAATCAATGTGATGCAAAGAGTCAAGGTCCAAACCAGAGAAAAATAATTGCAGCATCTTCAGAGAACCTCAAACACACAGACCTCACACCACTGCAGCAGTGTCAGAAAAAGATGGAGAACATTTGACAGAAAAAGTCAGCGTGATTAATCCTGACAAGAGTGGCTCCACCAGCCTTTAAAACCCAATCCCATTAAAATCCTTGGTTTGTATTCTTGTGGCATTATTTTTGGACATTTAAATAGAAAAAAAGTTTTTCTAAGTTTGTGTCGTAGAAAATGATACACTGGGCAGGTCACGACCTCCCTGTTCAGCTCAGCGAAGGGGGCGGGGTTGCTCTGCACCAACGGTCCCGCCCGCAACTCAGAGGTGAAATTTTACAGAAGTCCTGCTGCTCTGCAGAAACTATGTCCTAAAAACCTTTACTAATGAATCTACACTAATGAATGAATACTAAAAATGCCATAATCATAAAGAACACTTTCAACATAGATCAAAAGATGATCAGAGCGAGTCTTTAAGATCGTGAGTCACACATTCATAAAAAAAAGTCTTGCTTATTTATTGATTAATACCAATCAATGTGTTTATTTTTGTTGGTATTTTAACTGAGTTATATGTAAACATATTTATTTAAATTGTGTTTGATTTATGCAACGTTAGGAGCTAATAGTATTTCCAGAATAAAGCTCCTTTAACATTTAGGGTCAAACAAATTCCACAAGAGCTATGAGAGAAACAGACTTTATTAGAAAGCTTATAAACAGTTAAACACTCGTTACCTGGAGGATTTCTCTCAAATATCAGCCTCTGATGTCAAACATTCAAGTGCTCGTCTTCTTTTGCTCTAACGTTCAGGTTCATCTTCCCTTTTTCTTGACACTTTTAGGAGCACGTCAGCTTTAATGACAGTCAAAAATAATACACAGGAGGACAAAAGACAAAAATAACAACTTGTAACACAAATGATGCTTCTGCAAGTTAATCTTTGCCGACGGCGGCGTCCTTTTCTTTTTCCGGAGCGTCGGCGGTTTTAGGCCTTTTGGATTCTGGGGGCTGGCACACCGGATCGGTGGGCGGGGAGGGCCGCTCTGTTGAGGGACAGGAAAATGTCAGAAAACAGTTTCTGTGCAGTGTTGATGTGTGACGCAGTGATGTGTGCAAAACGATCAAACACAAACACATGCAGAGACCTTAAAGTCCCACAGCAATCCTCTTTTGATCTGTCCAGAGGTCTTTCAGTTATGATTATGCCGTTTTTAGCCAAAAGCATGGATATCGTTTTGGCAGAGCGGCAACGTTTATTGGAAATTTGCATCCGAGTTGCGGGCTGAGAGCAATACCGCCCCTCTCCCCATTGGAGCTTGAAGCCCGCCTAGTGTATTTTTTTCTGAACATTTGTTCATGTGCTCCTGCTTCACAACAATTTGACTTAAAAATACAGAGAAATGCAATTTTAAGCATAATTTTCTTTATACATGTCCCCCATGATTAGAGAAAAATGCTACCAGAACACGTAAAAAACAAAAGCATTTCCATCAGAGTGGGTCCTTAAACACACCAGCATCTAAACGCTGAAATCACACGACCAGATCCATTCTGACGGTGATCATCTGACGCATTTACGTAATTCAGAGCCCAACGTGAGTCAATAAAGTTATATTTGCAGTGTAAAAATAACCAATACATTTATTACTTATGAGAATTAATACATAGTAGAGTATCTGGTCTTATTTAACAGAAACTACAATTACATGTTTGAGGATAACTTAAAAAGACACATTCCATTCCAATCAAATGTTCAGAAACGATCAGAACCAACCATGTTTAGCCTTTTCTGTGGAGGAAGGAGCCTGAAAAAGTGAAGCCACACTTGGAGATCGCGGCGCAACCGGAGTCAGAGAAACTCTCCTGTAAACAAAGAGTTCACACAGTCAAACATGAACCGCTTTGCTGCCATCATTTCTCTGGTTTTAAAGACAAAAGCATGCACAGCCATTGTGGCGCTCGGGCTGGCAGTGGGGGGTCCAACGGACCCCTCAAAGCAGACAGGCTTTGTTTGCACTAACGGAGCGGAGTACGTGACCCCCCCCCCCCAAAACACCACAACCCCCTGATATCTCATTTAAAGCTACATTAAATGGCTTTTAGATGCACAGTTTAGCATATAACTTATTCTTCTCTTAACTATTTCTATGAAAAGCATCAGATTAGCTGCTTAACTCACTGGAGGCAGGAAAAAAAACACATTTAAGGATTTCTATATGAATACAAATATTTAGCCACACTTTCAACAACAATTTTAACACACAAAATAAGTCATCAAGAGCATCTTATTTGTATCTGTGTCTTTAGTTAGTACCTGTGCATTTTACACACTGCTGTCGCAAATTAAAAGAGAAAAATGAGAACCCTTATTGGAAATAGTTTTATGTTTAAACATTCTGTATTTTTTATAGTTTTAAACTCCAAAACTTTTAAAATTATATTTTGTTTTTTTCTCATTTTAAACAGTTATTAAATTTCTATGAAATGTTAATTTTAAATTACTATTAGATAGCATTTTTCTTATACTTCAAGACGTCTTTTAATTTCATTTATTTTATTTTTCTTTCGGCTGAAAGAAAAATGTTGTAAACTGTGAACTACTATAAGATATTAAAAAAGTAATAATTTCTTAAAATAAAGCGGGAAAAGCTCTTATTTACGGGACATTTTGTCATTCTTTGATAGTCAAAATGAGTTTAAAAACTAAAGTCCAGGCTGAGGTGTTTGTTCGTCCTCTGCTCTCCTTTTGCAGAACATCTAAACCTCCACATGAGGTCAGAAGATCCTGAGGTTCTGGACTTTATGGATCTTCTGCAGTTTCTCTCTTTTGTGTTTTATTCCAAAATTGTTTTGTTTTTTTCATTGTAAAGCTTAATTTTGTTATATCTCAATTTTACAGAATAAAATGTGCTAAAAAACAAAAACCAGGGCAGGGAATGTTTTCTGCCGTTGGTTTCAGACGTGTGAATTTGCAGATGAATGCACTGTTGGTGAAAATGTAAAAAAGCAAAGAACCGTGTAGGTTTTGGAAAAAGAAGCGGCGCCTTCACCTGGGTGTCGGTCCCTTCGGGGTAACTTTCGGGGTGGTGGGTGCAGCACTGTTGGGCACCTTTGGGGTGGAGGGGTTGAGGGGCGTTATCTGTGGCTTGTTTGCGGGGGAGTTTTGGGGAGTAGAGGGAGATTTGGGCGTCTGCTGTCCCGGTGCAGCGGGAGCTTTGGGGGGGCTGCGTTTGCCCCACCCCTCCAGCGTGTTGAGGGTGATCCTGCGCGGCTGCGGCTTCAACACGCCCTTCGGCGTGGCCTTCTTCTCCTCCGAGGGAGTCGAGGAGGGGGCGTCTTTGCTCACTTTAGGGGAGGAATTTGCGGGCTGGGATGAAGGCGGGGAGTTCTTGGGTGCTGCGGGTTTCTTCCCTTTCTTCTCACTACTGTTTGGGACAAAGTCCTCTAAGGTGGGGGGCTCTTTGAGGGGAGTACCCAGCTCCCCAGGAGAGAATGACAGGAAGGAGCAGTAACCGTCTGTGGAGGACACGGCCAGGAAGGAACCATCAGCAGACCTGGAGGGGTCAGACAGGACCAAACAAAAAGTAAATAATAATAAACTTAATAAACTCTATTTGTATAGCACCTATTAAGATAAAAATCACAAAGTGCTTCTCAGTAAAACATGATAAAAACACAGACAATAAAAAATAATTGAGCATCTTTATAGGATTTATAAAAGCAGACTGCCATGAAAAAATATCAGTTTCTCACATTAATTGAATGTTTTCTGCATAAAAATAACTAAAATGGTAAAAACAAAAAAGAAGTTGTGAAGTTTTGTGTCAGGACGATTGTTTTAGTGATGCTAAATTTTAACAGATCAGTTTACGGATCAGTTTTTCACACAATGTCACACCATGGATTGAAGGAACATCATGCAGAATCAACGTTTTGAGTTTTGAAGTGTATTATAATGTTCATTCCTCACGAAAAACAACCCCAAAGTGGTATTTTGATCTGTTCACACATTTCTGAGTATTCCTCTAAAAACCAGACCCTCCCAATCCCTGAGACTGACTGGGATGCTCATACCTATTGACATGGGGGAACCGCCCCTTCCAGGAAGAGTCTGCGCAGCCAGCCCCGCCCCCAGACTAACACACACACCCATTTTCTCTGCAGAGCTAGCGATGATCAGCTTAAACTTTAAAGAGTATGCACATCCATCTTTGCAAAAGTTTATTGTTTGTGTTCGTGGGCGACTCTAGGATGACGACATGACAACAAGTGTTTCAGAACAAGAAGCTGCACTCTTCTGCATTTATAGATTTGTTTGTTTTTTTGAAGAAAACTGAATAATTTATTGGATTTATAACAGAAAACCAGAATTTTTGTTTAAAAGCCGAGTCTCCCCAAAGAAATGACAGCAGGATCTGAAACTGGAAGTGAAAAAAGTTGCATGATGGAGACAGACACACCAGGACACTGAGGGGGGGGGGGGGTTAGCATCATCCCGCTCGGATTTCTGGCTCTGAAAACGGTTAGAATGATTAAAAATGGACATAAAGAAGTTGTTTACCATGACAGGTCACTGAGTGTGTGGTAGTGGATGTTTGACACCAGGCCGAACGGAAGGCTCTGCTGCGTGTCGTACAGGAAGATGGAGTCCTCCGAGGCCACGGCAAACACCATCCGGTAGGGAAGCTTGAATAAATTAGGAAGATCCTGGATAGATCCATCTGCAGAAGAAAGGAGGCATTTAGTGAGGAATATTTTAACCAAAAATAAAAGCAAATATTTGCTCTGTTATCAATGTTTCTTCCATCTGTCCTTGCCTTCTCCCTTTTTGGTTCTGAGCTCAAAGTAAACGGGGCAGCAGCGCACGGCCAGCGTAGCTTTAGATGGACACGGCAAGTGGGCAACGGGCCTAAACAGGACAAGCAGGGAATATATATATATCCATGAGTCAGAATATATCAATTCTATGTCAAGGTTAAGATTGAAAGACAAAAAAAAAACAAAATAAAAAGACACAAGACTTCACCTTTTCAGACTTTTTCTGGAAAAGATGTAGGTGGTGTTAATGATGTTTTCTCCAACTTCCACACATCCAGCTGCAAAAAATAAAAAAATCCAGAAACAATACTTTTATGGAGTAAAAAAAATGAAACTTTTCAAGTTTAAAGACCCTCTCCAACATTTTGATCTACTGTAAAAGCGTTCCCTGTGGTCTTTTGATTATCCTCTTGTTAGCCCAAATCAGAAAACCTGTCATTTTCTAGGACATAGTTTCTGCAGAGCGGCTGGAGTTCATTACAAATTCACCTCTGAGTTGTGACGGGGAGTAAGGCTGCGCTCATTTCCCATCATCCCTTTGTTTACACTCTCCCCCTCTAGCGTACAGCCCATCACACTCCCAACCTAACATTATTGGTGCAAAAAAATGGCGAGCAAAGATGGACCTGTCCAACGCATTTTATACATGACAAACACCATTTTTCCCAGCTGCATTTTTGAGCCTGCTCCAGATTCACAAAAAATTGATTAAGAAATAGTCAGAAGTTTTATTTTCTGCTTCATTTTCTTAGCATTTGCCCTCCAATATCAGAAAAATGCCACAAGAACATGTTAAAAAACACCAAAACAGAATTTTCGTCCTCCGAGTGGGTTTACCTGGTGTAATAAGAAACGAGCCGTCTGGCGTGAAGGAAAGACGGCGAAAGAAGGACCTCATGCTGTCGTCTTGGAACATTCTGTACTGCTTTGCCTGAATAATGACAACCCAGTGACTTCACAGGCACAAAAGGGACAGAGAACACAGTCGTGTTGTTTCATTTCATTTTGTTTCTTACTTAAATTTAGTTTTGGACTCAAAATACCAAATTAAGAACATCAGAGGCTAAAATGCGACTGACCTCGCCCCCCTCTGCCGGCTGTCCTGAGCTCATTTTACTGACAGTGACGGCCTTTTTCTTAGTGTGGGTGCTGTAGACACGCAAGACCCTGAAAGAAAACAAAAAACATCTTCAGCCTGATCACATCCTACTGACAGCGGATATTTTCCTGAGGTTGAATCCAGACGTTCACCTGTCGCAGCTGAGAGTGGCGACATACTGTCCCAGAGGATCCCAGGTCACACCCTGCACATAGCTCTTGTGATCATTTAGGATACACAACTTCTGTCCTAAAGAAAAGAAAAGCAGGTACTGTAATTGAACAGAAATGTAATCATGTGTGAAACGCGCAGAAACAAACCTTTACTGACGTCCCACATGATAGCTGTGTTGTCGACAGACCCCGACACCATGAAGTTCCCATTCCTCGTCCAGCAGACGTCGTACACATCCTCTATGTGACCCCTGGGAACAAAAGAAAATTCATTTATGGGAACAAGAAATGTGGGGTTGGGATAGCATTTACAGTCTCTACTTCATTTTTTGAAGAAGACATGACGTCAGTTTGTGGCACAAAGAGGCCACAGTAGGACACGGGTTGTTGGTGCAAACGCTTAACTTCTGTCAAATTTTGTGCAAGACTTAATATAGCCAGAGAAACCAAAAATCTGAAAAGATTTTTGTGAATACATTCTATCTATTTAGTATTTGACTGTGTTCATGTGCTTTAAAAGTACTATGAAAAATAGATAAAGGGGTAATATTCAGTCAGCATTGGCGTCTGCCCATCTACTTTTCAAACATGTGTATTTTTGGTTTAGTCTAACTGAGACCTTTTTTTCCCTTAAGCATTAATGACGGTCATTGCATTGATTGTGTAACAGTTATAATGGAAGACGAAAAGTGCCTTAGAAGCAAAAACGAACGCACGCCGTGGAAGCCTGAACTTCACGTCAAACAGTTGCTTTCGTGCGGTGCGTTACTGTTGATAATGCACACTTCGAAGGCCATTATCCCGTCTATATCATGGTCATTTACAAAATAAATAAATATTCAATCAGTTTTTGGTACTTTATTCTTATTTTTTCGGTTTAGATCACTTTTTGCCCCCCACAAAATAAGTCGTTTGAGCTGGAATCTGACTCAAAACTGTACAGCTGGGTAGCGCAAATATTACTCGCCAATTTTGTTCCACCGCTCATGTTAGGCTGGGGGTGTGTGGGGCTGCAAGTTAGCGGCAAAGCGTGTAAACTGTGAGCTCTCAATTATGGGTGATGGAAAGAAGAGGTGGGTTGTTCCACACCAACAGTCCTGCCACTCTGCAGAAACTATGTCCTAGAAAATGCCGGGTGTTTGGCTAAAAACAGCATCATCATAATTAAAAGACCACTGGGATTGCTTTTAAAATAGATCAAAATATGATCCGAGGGGGACTTTAAACATTTGGTGCTAAAAACAAACAGATTCAACCAAATATAAATAAAGAGTCAAACTTCTCTGCATGTGTACCTCAGTGTTTTGACCACAGACCAGCTCTCCTTGTTGAGCAGAGCATCTTCATCCTCTTGGAACACGGGAGCTTGCTCTGGCTCCTTCGTGTCGTTCAGCTTCCATAAAAGAATTGCAGCATCTGCATAACAAACAAAACAAACAGTTCATTATCATATTTTTGTTATCAAAGTTGAATTAGTATAAGAGAGTAGGTTTAAATAACCTACAGCTTCTGCTCATCTCCCTTTCAAACATGTTTATCTTTTTTTAAGTTCTGTCAAACAGAGACTCTTTTGGATGACTGCCTATAGTTATCAGCGAGTGTATCCATTTATCTACTGTTAAACTATAACATGTTTGAAATAATAAACTACATAATATTCATACCATCTCCTCCAGAAGCGAGGAGATCTCCATTGGGGCTGAAACGAACCACATTGACAGCTTTTGTGTGTCTAGCCAGGTTTGACAGGAAGTCCACCACGGCCTTCCCGTCCGGACCCATGTCCGCCCGCCAGAGCTGCAGAAACATCAGGTTATGTCAAGGTCTGATCAAATACACGGCACTAAAGGAGCGTTTACTCTGTTCTCTGTGAGGTCTGTGGGGTTTAAAGCCGTGGAATTGTTTGCATCAGAAACATTTCAGAGGTTTGTAACAGAAAGGTGTCCCCTAAACAGACTTGTACATTAATATCCATATTTTCTTGCATCTTAATGTTACATCCAAACCATCCTGGGGCTTCTCCTCCACTCACCCTGACGGTGGTGTCCACTCCAGCTGTGGCCAGGCGGTGTATGCGTCCATCCGTGCTGTGCTGAAAGTCCAAACTGTAGACAGGCTCTTTGTTGTGCCAGGCTATTTCACACGTTACCACTTTCATTTTTTTTCTCGCACTTTCAGAGGCAAACAGACCTTTGAGGACAAAAAAGTTTTTTTTTCTTAAAAAAATCTTATTAATAACACATGAAATAGTTACAACTGCAAATAGGACAAATTAAGGGGACAGGAAAGGAATATATGTGTTTGTTTTTGTCACTTTAGCCAAAAGCTACAACGGTTAGCTTAAACTTTAGCGGTTCCTCCTGCCTTGGGTGTCTAAAGTAGACAGACGTCACGTCAAAAAAATATTATTTTATGACCTGCTGTTAGCTTTTAAGGTAAACGAAACACATGCTAAAAAGTTGTATCATTTTATTTTTGGACAATAACAAAGATTTGACCGAGTTAGTCTTTTACCTGCACGGGTGTATGAAAGAAGCTGCCTGAGAGACTTTCCCGCGTACAATTCATTCAAAACTTCCGGTCAAGGAAGTGATTGTAAGGGATGGGCGGGGCAAAAGACGGAAGTACTCAAATGGGTGGACCCGGATGTTCAAATTTTAAATTGTAATATACGTTGTACATTAAAATAAATATAAAAAGAAGTCATTAAAGCAAAGTAAACCGCCTCGGAAATATTCTGTTATATGATATACTGAGCATTTTAATGTTTATGATTGAAAGTCTTTTTCTTTCCATATCCTGTTTGTTTTGTCTTGTTTGATGTAATTTCATAAATATATATGAAAACATTTTATATTAAAACATTAGACAGTATCATCTTTTGTTTCATTATTAAAATCAAAATAGGAGAAATCTGCAAAAACATGATTCTATGTCTTGCCAAATTTAATATATGTAAATATAAATATATGCAAAACTTCCCATCAATTTTAGTATATTCAAAATATATTGAATTCAGAATATATTTAAAATCACTGAAACTGCTTAAGGGGCCAAAAAAAGGAACATTTTACCTTTATTTTGAAAGAAACGTATGATTTGTTTTCCCTTTTCTTCTCATTTGTCTTTTTTATCAAATTAATTAGTAGTTGTTTTTATTATTTTATTCATTTCTTGTTTCCTCTGATTGTAATTACTCCGAAATTCTGTTTAAATCATGTCTATTTTAGCCATGTTTTGTAATGTGCCAAAGTTCAAACAGAAAAACAAATGTTTGGCATTTAGGAATGCAGAATGATGGACTTTGCTAAGAGAACTGAAATGAGAGCAGTGGACAGATTTTTGCAGAAAAAGGAGAGCAACACAAGGACTATAATGGACACACAGAGAACTGCACGAATGTTTTAGGAATAGTCCAGGTGTCAAAGAGCTGAGCGGTAAAATTTGGGGAGAATGACTGCTCCTGTGCAGCAGGGAAAACTGTGACATTTAGCAATGGAGGGAGAAGCACTCACATTTATTAGTAAGTTTAAATAATTTAACCTTTTCAATTTTTTTGTTTCTAACTTTTTTAGTAAAGAGTGTTTGATATTAAACCCAATTTCACACTCTAGAGATAGAAATGCACCTAAATTACCACATGACTCCTCCTGAAACCAGGGAGTGTCCTTTTTATATGGAGCAGTGGAGAGTATAGCGTAGACGGCTTAGATGGTGGTGTGAGGATGACTCTAGAGGTGACGAAGATGAAGAAGACAGATAAGTGGTGGAAGTTGTAAAAGGGAAAGTGCTTATGATTTTTAAGGACGAGCTCGAAGATCAGGAGGAATTCCCAGATGACTGAACATCTACACGTAAAATGATCAAGGAGACTGGGAGGTCATCTGGAGAGAGGATCTTCTATTGTCCGGTCAGAAGTGACACCCGGTGCGGTATTCAGCTGCTGTGGCCCTTCTGACTCGAGGCTGGCCGTGTTGTGTTCAGAGATGCTCTTCTGCAGACCTCAGTTGTAACCAGTGGTTTTTTTGAGTTACTGTTGCCTTTATGCCAGCTGGAACCAGTCTGGCCGTTCTCCTCTGACGTCAACAAGGCATTTCCACCCACAAAACTGCCGCTCACTGGATAATAAGGAAGTGTGTATATATATATATATATGTATGAATGTGTGTAACAGTTCTTGTGTGTATTTTAAACACAACAAAATTAATTTTGCAAATACTGTTTTAATTATTTATATTTTCATATGCAGTTCTTTGATCAGCGCTTTTTTTTGCTTGAGTATAAAAAAAAAGGAAAACATTAAACAGAGTTTAAAAATGAGTGAAAAAAGCAGTGTTGACACTGAAAAAGAAATAAATAGCTATGTGCAGTATGGGGTTATTATTCTTCAATATGGTCAACTTGGTTTAGAGCAACTTAATTTAATATGACATTGAAAATTGTATACAAAATATAATTAATAAAACAAAAGGAACATAAAAAAGAAGAGGAACAGTGAAAACATGTTTAGAAAAAAGTCCTGTCTCACATCTTTGTGACAAAGTGCAATGCTTTCACATCCTTTGTGTCTTCCACTAATCAGGTGAACCTGGAGAACCAGAGCTTAATGCTACTGAAACTGTTCAAAAAGTTGGATTATTTAGATCAAAACTGACTATTTCTGTTACCAACGAACAATTTCAACCGAAGACAGAAAAACTCAATGTCTTAAACACTAGAATAGAATAGCTGCACTCAGATGCTGAGATGAATAAAAGCAAATTAAGCTTTTCAGCCATAAAACATAATTTACTGTGATTTCAAACAAAGGAATTAACAGCTCAGAACGCACATTTTTAAATTAACAACTTAATTTCCACAAAGCTGTTGTTTTATCTGCACAAGCGTTTTTAAGAAAGTTCTTCCCGGACACAAAAGATCGTTTTTGTGATTGAAAGGGACATTTTCATCAGTCCAGGTTTATGCAGGACCTTCATGATGAGCGTTCCACCTTTTTCATCTGTAAAATATGTCTTTATTTTGGGTGGGGGGGGAACATCAGTTGGAATCTAAGCTGGACAGGTATTGCTCCAGGATTTCATCGATGACGTTACATTCATAATTCACTTGATCCAATTCAAGAGCCGGCATGGAGGAGACAAGAAGCCGCCCGACGTTTTGACGCAGTTCAATCAAACTAAATTGGACGGGGAAAAAAATAGTTTTAGAGGTGATTGTTAGTCATTTAACTCTCAATATAGAAGAATGATTTATCAACAGACAAACCTCCTCCTGGCCTCATCAGGTTCTGCTGATCCTCCTGGTTTCTCTGCATGTGAAGCAGGAAAATGAAGGTTTCTTGTGCCGTCAGCTTGTTGCTGTATTTTGCATCTCAGCTCTTCACACTCAGCTGCCAGGCTTAATCTGTCCTCTTCTAGGGTGTCGAGCTGATGGTGAACACCGGTAGAGAAGAGTCAGAGGTTGAGGGGAGGTCAATGAAACCAAAAACCAAAATTAGCTGCATAAATCAATAATTTCATTTGATTCCCTCATTTAATGAATAAAATTTAAACCAAGTTAGCGAGATAAAGACACTGGAGTGATTCCCAGAAGAGCAATATTGAAGTTGTTTTTTAAAGGGTCACAAAATGTCAGATCTTAGGAGGCTTTCTTTAAAGGGGCGTTTATGCTGGTGTGTCCAAACTGGATTTTTGTAATTGCACACATTTATTCAGTTCTGGACTTGTGAAGCCAATAAAGTCTCAGAGTCCAGGGCTTGAGGCGCAGATGTAACTTGTAATAGCCAGACGGGCCCGCCAGCCCGCTCGCTCGCTTCTGCTCAACCAGGAAAGAGTCGCAGGGAAAAACCACCTTCCTCTGATCTAGTGTCATGGGCTCTAGTTCTAGTTTTACAATCAATTGATACTAAAACTGCAGCCTTTCAGAGTCAGTCTATGTTAGTGTTCAAGTTAGAAATGTTTTATCAGGACACGTGAACATTAGAAACTGAGTTACCCACCTGTAAACGGAGCTCGTCCAGCTCCTGGTTTCTTTTATCCAGCTCCTGCACCAAACATCCAACTTGAAGTGAAATCTCATCAATGTCTTTTTCTTCAGCACTAAGCTTAGTTTCTCTTCCAGCAGCTGCTATTAAAGCCTGTTTATCTTTCATCAAATCCTGCATTTTCTGCTTGACCCTCTCAAACAGAGACTTGTAGTCCCTTTCCTGACTTTTCTCCGCCTGGAATGACTGCTTGGAGCTCGTCTTCTGGCTCGCCTCAGACAGTTTTTTTTGCATTTCCTGCAGCTGGCAGGTGACTTTCTGCAGCTCCTCTTTGAAGCCGTCTCTCTCCTGGATGGCGTCTTGGAGAAGCTCCAACAGATCATCCTGCTGCTTCTCAGTAGTACTCTTCTCAACATGCGTCTCTCCGTTCTGCATGTTCTCCTCACCTTGACTGTTCTTCTCTTGCTTGATCTCAGTCGTCTTCAGACTTTGGGCATTCAAGCTCTGTGTGGCATTTATGCTAAATGCCCCCAGCTCTACAGCTCGATTCTCTTCTTTTAGACTTTGGCTCTCCTTCTCCAGCTTCACGTTGAACACCTCTGTCTGGGTGGTGGCACTGACTGTGGGACGTCCCGTTTCTGCAGTGGTTTTGTCAGAGGGGGGGTCCACGGCAGCGTCGTCAGTACAATCCAACAGCATGCTGACACCATTTACGCCCTCTTCTGTCTGCTCCTTTTTCACTCTGCTTACATCATAAACAGGCTTTGCTGGCTTTGGCGTGCTACAAGACTCTAAAATGGAAATGTCGTCATCGGTGTCGTCGTCTGAATCCTCCATATGAGGGGGCACAGAGGGGGAGTGTGTGTCCCTTTCTGCCAATGTTCCAGAGATCCTGTGTGGGAGATTCACTCTGGGCCTTTTTGGTGTACTCAGAGGAGAAGGCTGTGCTCTTTTTCTGTTGAAAAAACAAAAACAAACTTAAGATCCTTGTTAAAAAAGAAGCAGACAAAGTTTTTGGCCATGTTCAAAATCCCTTTCCACTCCCAAACCCTTAAAAGATTATATACTGTATTTTTGCAACAAGGGTCTGAGCAAAAAAGAAAAAATAATCTATGGATATAACTGCATAAAACTGGATTTTAAAATCCTAAAGGAGGACAAAATATTGGCACCAACAGGGCAAAAACAGTAGATGGAATGCAGAAATATTCTGCATAATCAACACCTCAGTCTAAAGAGTCACTCACAGAGCAGGGAGGTGGGCAGACAGCGAGCACACGCCAGAAATCACTGGAAGTCCGTCGTTCATGGAAGGACTCACCGCTGCACAAATAAAAGAATTTTTAATTCAAATTATTTAAAATCAAAGGATTGAACAAGGAGACTTTTCCTTACCCGCTTGTGAAATAGTAGCAGTTCTGAGGGGAGGGGTCACAGCCCTCACAGCACCTTCCAGGAGGGAGCTGCTGCCCACGTTTGAGGGGCTGGAAGGAGACTGCACAAGAGACAGAGTCCCTGTGAACTATTGATCATCTTAAACATGTTTGGTCATCAATGTAAGCAGTAAACCCAACCAAAGAGATGCATCTGAGAGCTGCCAGCCTGTATGTTACAGGTGTGTCCATTTTCATACAAAACCTAGTAAGAACTGAACTCCAACATATTCCTCTGATCCATTCTGATTTCCTTCTAGTGTTTTCTGAAACAAAACCCTGTTGGATTTGGGGATGACTCAACTCCGGATCAGAAACTGAAGCGTATGTTACAGCAATGAACCAAATCGAGGGGAAAGTGAACTATTGGATCCATACTGCATGCTAGTATCTTGACGCTGAAAGTGTCAAACATGGGTTTTGCTGAATTTAAGAAGGATTCATTTCATTTATTTATTGTTTTATTACATTACACCAGGATCATTTTCAGCCAAATAAAAAGTTTTTCTTCCTTATTAATTGCTTTTTGGCAAATAACAGGAAAAAAATTTCCTAGATTTTTTTTTTCTTCTCGTTGCTTTGTAATACACAAATCATATATCGTACCAACTGAAACAAAACGGTGACCCGAAAAGAAAAAAATCCAGGTGTGAACCAAATCGTGGGGAAAGTAAATTGTTGCAGCACAAGCTGGACCGCAGCCTGGACAGAAAATACTTTCAGGGTTTTCCTTTATTATTTTTTTCTTCACTATTATTTTTCTATATTATTTCATTTATTATTGCCATCCCTTTCAAATAACAGTTTTAAATATGATTCTTGGTTTTAAATCACAAAACCAGCTCTGAAACATTTATCTAGATTTACTTTATGCCTGCTGTGAGATTAAATTTTAAAATGAAGAACATTTCCATAGAAATGGATTGAAACTGTGTTTTAAGAGACCGTTTTTCTAATGATCTTTTCAATTTATAAAATCCTATTATTGGACCGAGACCAAGACGTCTTAAATCTGGTTTCTTCATTATAAAACTCCAACGTTTGTAATTGTTAATTGGAATAGTTAAACATGTCATGTTAACAGTATGAGGTTTCCATATAACTACTGGCAAACACTGAATCCTCTGATTCACAGGTTTATTACTGTTTCAGATTTGAAAACACAATTTTAATTTTTCACTTTAGAGGTAGGTGAAATCCTAAGCTGCAAAACAAAAATTTGGAAGAAGTATTTCAGTGATTGTAGACTAAATTTAATGAACATTTTTTGAATAAACGTGACTGCTACAGGAATTCACCTGTGCAAACTGCTCTGTCTCCCTTGCTACATACACCATTATTATAAAACTTAATGCTTTCCTTTATTTACTCTGAAACTTTTTTTTTCCTTAAATGTCTAAATTCTTATGACTTACTTTCAATAATAGAAGGATTTTATAGAAGTACGTGCACAGAAAAAAAGGTTAAGAGAAAAATGACAAGAAATAAAATATCTTTCTATAAAAAGTTCAAACCTGGAATTGACTACAACATAAATGTGGTTCTCGTCTTTGTTCTTGGCTCCCTTTAGGGGGCGCCAGAGAATCTTCCCTCTGTCTTTTTCTCACTCACACCAAACACTCTCACATCCATCACTACATCCATAATCCTCCTCCTCCTTGGTCTTCTTCTGGGTCTCTTGGTCTTTCCTGGTAGCTTCAACCTCTGCATCCTTTTACCAACATCATCGTGTTCTTTCTCTGAACGTGTCTAAACATCTCAGTCTGCTTCCCTGCATTTATCTTCAAAACATTAAACACGACCTGTTTCTCTGACGGATTCATTCCTGATCGTATCCATCCTCATCATTCCCAAAGAGAACCCCAACATCTTCAGCTCTTCAGCTTCCAGCTCAGCCTCCTGTCTCTAAAGCACCAACAGCTTGGTTGTTTTCTTTTCTTCTCATTCTTGCTGACTCTTGTCAACCAGTTTACAAATGCCTCTTCACCTCTTCCATGCTCTGTTGACCTTAAGAACTTAAAGTCCTCCACCTTCTTCATCTCTCCTCCCTGTAACCTCATTATTCCACTTAAGTTGCTTTCCTTTACCCACAGATACGCTGTCTTGCTGCAGCTGACCTTCATTCTTCTCTTTCCCAAAGCCCCACCTCTCTAGATGTTCCCCCACCTGTTCCCACTACAGATCAGTGTCATCTGCAAATATCATGGTCCTGTTTAACCTCATCTGTTAGTCTTTCCATCACCATAGCAAACAAGAAGCCACCTCTGCTAAACTCTTCCACACCTCCACCCCCCCAGCCATGACTTAGCAGCCACTGATCCTTGTTTCCCCCAGACCTAATTATCTTATATAACCGTACATTGAAGGCACATGCAGAAATCACATTTCAGCAATAACGCAGTTGTACCATTTGATGCAGCTGTCGTCTCAGCTTGTCATGTTGCTTTTTGAGAGCGTTGTTTTGTGCAGCTATTGCAGCAAAACGTTCCTTCTGCTGCCGTTCAAGAATTGGTTGAGCCGTACAACAAAAAGACATTTAAAAAATCTTAAGAGAATTGAATATTAACTTTAGCAGTAAAACATTTAAATAACAGGGTTAAATAAAACTGCTTCACAGTAGCAGATGGTGTACCTGCTGTATTTTCTCTTTTTTCATCTTGTCCTCCCTCTCCCTGTAATAAATTAAGTTGTTTAAAAATTCATGCAAGTATTTTTTTATCTCCTGAAAATGAAACCGATCTCACTGTAGCTTGTAGGTTTTGCGATATGATGGTTGTTCATCATCTGAGTCTTCTGGCTCCTCCTCTGCGTTGCAGCTCCTGTAGGAGCAAAAAGGAGAAACATTAATACTACGTACACGATGAGCATGTGTGGTGCATTCAGGAACCCACTGAACGCAGGTCTTAACACTGGTCTGTTGCTAGCTGATACTAGCCCATGTACTCACAGTTGGAAGAGGCTTTGTGTGAAATGTTGAAATTGTTTAAATCTCACAAATCTGGCTCCAGACTCTTTCTTTTACAGATGTATTTTAATATATTAAAGACTTAGTGTCATATAATTCTGGCCCGGCACAAGCTGCTTTTATTCATTTCTCCTCCATCATCAATTTTCAAACGATGGCTCTTCAGTGAATTCAAGGGGATGCCATCCATCCGTCACTACCAAATCTGAGTCCACGATTGGTCAAAGTTCAACTGGTTTAACTTTTGCCACACTTTCAATAGCTACGTCTTTTGAATGTAGAGCCCAAAATCGGTCTTAAAGAGTTTTGAATGTGGAAGCTTGAAACACGCATTCATGTGCGTTTACATAAATATTTCATTGGAAGTGGTCGCACCAAAGTGCATTGCCCGGTGAAAGTAGCACCAAACGTGTGAAAACACGACAGCAAACATGTCAACATCGTTTCACATTTCTTCAGGTTTGTACTAAGCTAGAAATCCAACACAAATCAGTAAGAGTGTTGGTTTTATCCACAACTTTGTTGGCAGGATGACTGCTAAGTCTAAACCCCTCTAGATTAGTTTCTTCTCTAGATAGATTTGCATCTAGAAGTCTCCAAGTCCCTTACTTTCACCCAGATTAAAACATCTAAAAAGAATCATGCTGTCCTTGCCACTTATGGACAAATTCAGTTTGGAGGCTAAAGATGATCTGTTCATAGCGAGTCCTAATATTAGATAAATGCAATCCAAGTCCAACTCCATCATAACTAAAAGAAAAAGATGACACAATATTATGTACAGTCTCCCTCTTATGAGCATACTGCTGAACTGCATTAGAATTGGCCTGTAAAGTATTGAACATAATCTATTAGGATCTCTAAAATCTGATGTGGGTATTTAACTCCAGACTCAATCACGTTCATTTTTTGGAAAAAGTGGCAAAAATCTTCAATTTTCTTCACTTGAGAACAATATCTCAACAAATGGTTTCATGACCTTTTCCAGACTGAAGAGCAGAACCACCAGCTGCTCTGAAATGATCACATTTCCTTCCCTCTGGCCAATTTAATAACAAACCTGAAGACTTCAGAGCACAGAACTGAAAACTGAAGAGTTTAAGCAGATGATTGAACATTTGACAGGTGATTCACCAAGGAGCGACTATAAGCACAATCTTAGAAAAGATCGTTTTTATCCTTGTATTTAGAGGAAAGTGGATGATTTTCCTTTGGTTTAGGTATACAGGTCTTAACAGAACATTATATATATATATATATATATATATATATATGTGTTCTCAGTGATTGTGAATATTATAAAGTGCACAAAACAGTTCATCTATGTATAGGTTGACAAAATAATCACTAAGCTATGGTAACGCTTCAAGAAGAACAACTAACTAATTGATCTATTTGATACAACCTTAAATGTTTTATTGTCAATATGTACTATGGTCATTTGACATGTTTTTTAGGTTAAAGTCCTATTGGTGGTCACCCACCTGGGTGTGTGACATTTATTCTCCACATTGGTTCTCCACAAAAGGGAACCATTTGGTTGGTCTGAACTAAATGGTTCCCAAGCGCAGGAACTTGACACTCAGTATTTAAGGTGTTGGATTTGGGGGTTTAACCCCTTAATAAGCCCCCCACTAAAGATGTTTTCTGCAATGATTTGAGTGACGGTTGTGTGGTGGCTGCTGTTAGGAACATGCAAGGGTGTATTCAGACCGGACACATTTGGTTCCTAATTCAATTAAGATCAAGAGAACAATAGTTAAGCCTTCAACAATTGCAAAGCATCAAACCAAAATCAAGAAGACTAACATCATTTTACCTGAACTGAGGGTCCGGGTTCATCCGGCAGAACCATTCAGTCGGCAGCTTGCTGCAATCAATCCCATCTGGGAGTCTGCGCCACTTCAGGCAGCCATCACACTGCACCCAGTTCTGGTCCGGTCGCTTCCTGAAGAGTCAATTTGGTTCAACTACTTCCCATGATTACAAGGTGCCAGTCAGAGCAGATTATACCTACATGGTGTCCTCCACCGGTATGGAGTTGGTTGGGTCTTCCTGTTTCATCCTGTACTGCGTCTCCTTCCAGTATTCTTCAAGTTTTATTCCTAAATTGTTCATGGTTTTTCTGTTTAAAGAAGTAAAGCTGGTCAAACTTACAGAAATGTTTAATAAAGAGGAACTGTAAATCAGAACACAATTCAAACGGTGAATCCACATTTTCTGTTCATACCTGTACTTGTCAGACTCAATGAAGCTCTGCTTGTTGTGTGTTGGATCCAGGAAGTTGCACTCTATGATCCCAATGACGCCAACACCCATGTTGTTGGCCTGTAAAATGCAGCACATGCTAACATTACAAACCCTGAAGGTCATGCTGAGTTAAAAGTCTTTTGTGGACGCTACTCACCTTGAGCTGGCAGCCCACACGCTCATAAGCTTTGATCAGCCTATTTTTGTGATACATCATGACACCGTACTGATCTTTTGATTTGGTGTTGAAACCAAAATGTATGGGAACACGTTTGTTCTAGAACAACATTTAAGGAAACAACATCTAAAGCAGGAAAATAAACTTACAAAAGTACAGCAGTGATACCTCCATGCAAGGATACCAGGAAGACGGGCTTGTAAAAGTCCTTTCTCATGCAGGCCAGGCTTTTAGCAATTAGCACCGTTTTCACCGTCTTACTTCGTAACACCACCTGCATCCGAGGTTTTAAGTACAGAATGCTGCAATATGCCTGCACACAATAAACACAGTAACTTTAATCAATGCAGACGAGCAATTTGTTCATTCATGCACATCGTCCAGTCAGACAAACTCGTTACAGAGACAATCATAAAGACAAACTTCTCAACTAAACAAAAGCTGGGGACGTGTTCTGCTTCTCACCCGTAGAGAGTAAACAGTCTCAGGAATATGGGATGTCATCCTGTCTGAAACTTTTGAAGGGTCACCGATTGCCTCATAGACCTCAGAGGGAATTCGGATGTCATAGCGATCCGTCTCAAAGTCAAACTCTGTAGCATCTGTAGCCGTTCTGTTAAAAAACACCAGAAAGAATAATGAGCTACCAAACATTTATGTTCTGAAAGTATTTGGGATGCCACAATTCTTGGTTGAAAACCAACTGTACGTTACACCTTTGAAACAAATTGTGGGGAAATTGAACCTTTGAATCCCTACTGCAGATGTTTGCATATGTTTAAGTGTCAAACATGTTTGATTCGCTAAATTTAAGAAGGATTCATTATTTGATGTACAGTTGTTCCGCGCTTTTTTCCAGTTCACCTTATGTAGTGTTGCTGATTTTCTTTTCAGTGCAATTCAAGAGGCTTTTTTCTTCTCCAATCCAGAAGCAAGACGACTCGATCTCTGAGGCTCCGCCTTTCACTCCTTGTGGGTGCCGCTCATTTCATAACGTCAACCTAGAGTCGCCTCAGCAGTCTGTCTGCGTTTCACCCACGAAAACAAACATCCGAACTTTTACAATGATGGATGTCCATATTGTGCAAATAAAATGAAAACGTTTTAGCAAACAACTGCTAGCTTCGTGAAGAATGTTTGTGTGTGTGTTAGCTTGGGGGGCGGTACTGGCAGCGTAGACTCTTCCTGGAAGGGGCGGGTCCTCACTTATCTATGTCAGCTCGTGAGAACCCGCTCGTTTTCGTGGGTGGGAGGGGCTGGTGCTCAGACTCCAGATTTTTAGAGGAATACTCAGAAATGCGTGAACGGATCAAAATACCGCTTTGGGGTTGCTTTTCATGAGAAATTATTATGATACACTTAAAGTTCAAAAAGTTAATTTTGCATGTTATAAGCTCTTTAAGCTCATTGTGTTCTGCATGCCGATTGGCGGATGACCAAATGTAAAACAGACAGACCTGCGCAGATTCCAAATGATGATTCGTGTTCCTGTTTGTGAGAAGGAAGAGGTGATGGCGTCCAGTTCAGCGAGCAGTTCCCCCTGTTTTTGGAAAAGAGAATAGCGCAGAATATCCTGAAGACTGGCTCTGTGCTCCTCTCTAACCGAAAGTGAAGACAGTGAAGGAAAACGGCAAAGAACATGTTGGAACAAACAGAAAAACAATGTGTGATCAATTCAAAGCTCAGACAAACAGAACAGTCAAACAGGTTACACAGAACAGGTTAACCGCCAATCGTCCAGATAGGATGAACGAATAAATGAAAGATTGTCAGTTAAAAAGGATATAGCTGCTCAAGTTCCTCTCTGTGATGCAAACAATAGGTACTTGAATTTGATTGGCACCAATCTTTTCCAGGTAGGTCTGGGAAAGCATCCCAATACACATTCCACTCTTTGACCTGGAAAAGACAATGGCGTCTTTTCCCAGACGCATCGATCCAGACTTAAAGCCGTTTCCATACATCCCAATGGGCACGTGTCCTTTTATTGCAGTCTTGTCACTGTATCCAAAACTAAAATAAGAACAAAATATATATATATGTTTTTGTTACTTTTGCAATGAAATTAAGAATCAGTTTCTGTGGTGTGCATTTCAAACAAAAGTAAAGAAGGAAAGAATATTGTTTAAGATTTCAGAAATATAAAGAGAAGTTTAAAGACAGAACTCATTTTTCATAACTTAAAAAAAAAAAAAAACTAAAACACAAATATAATATGTACCTGAGCATTTTATGCATAGTTTCATGGTCCAGTCCATTTCCATTATCCATAAAGGTGAGGCACAGTTTTTCTTTAATCATAGTTTTATCGATCCAGAACTGTTTGGCGCTGACATCTGGATCATAGGCATTGTCTGGGAAAGTGGGATTATCAACGATCACAAACATGTCAACCTTCTTTTTTCTTACTATTTAGATTTACATAATAGGTTACATGGTAATACACTATGATGATGACTCACCGATGAGCTCAGCGATGGCGCTGAAGGGCCAGGTGTGGCTGGTAGAGTTGGTGTGGAGATACTTGGGTGAAAGCTGCCACAAAACAAGTTAGTTTGACTTGATGTTAAACTTTAACTCCAAATGAGAGACAAACATAATGAGAAAATCTGTCAGATATAATATTTTGCTAGACTGATGTGTGATTTTTCTCACGTGTGTTTGTAAATGCAGGTAAACATACAGATAACACACAATTAAAGGAGTGTAGGGTTTACCAGTGAGGAATTATATTACAAAAGACACAGTGACCAACAATGACATCAAGAATAAGGCAGAGAAGCTTTGTTTGTGAAGGTTATTTTAAAAAGGAGCTTTTACAGTTACAGATCATTCTAAAGCATTTACTGGGACATTAAAGCTTTAACAGCAAACAGCAAAACCTAAATGAAATAAAACACTAGGAGTGCAGTATTTTAAACAAAAGCAGTGGGAAAAATTAGCTTTTGAGTTTTGGCTAAAAATAATGTAAACAGTTTCAGAACATCCAAGGTCATAAGTAGACTGGACATATTTTTTGGGACAAAAATATAACGTGACAGAATGCACACACACACATTTAAAAGTATTGATATTGTAGGTGAACTACAATATTTCAAAATCAAATAAACAAGATTAATTTTTCTGAATTGAAGGACGAAACCAGAGATTTGCTAAATCTGCATCAACAGATCCTGAACCTTACAGACAAGATCAAATAATTACCCAATTGTGTTTTTAACATGTTCTTGTTGCATTTATTTAGTTTTTTAATAATGGAGGAGATATTTAAAAAAATTAATATTATGGAATAAACTTCCAGCTCATGTAAAGAGGCCGACACGGTTTCTACATTCAGAGTTAGGCTAAAAACATTCTTCTTTGGACAGGCTAGTGAGCAATCAGATAATATTTAACTTATTGCTTCACCTACCTCACCTAGTGTCATGAGGTTTGGGGGAATACTTACAGTTTTCATTACAACCAATACACACATTTCTCTGAAGAGGGAACAGAGCGGCCCATTCCCCCTGCGTGGTTTACGTGGGCTTAGATTGAGATTATATTAATATTGATATTCTAAAAATGTTGATTTTTATTATTGCTATTATTATTGCCATCTTCTAAATGTGCCATAGTGCATGCAACTTACATACAGTAATTCAACATGTTTTATTTCCATTTTTAATAAACTTTAGTTGATAGAAAGCTGCTAAAAGTTAGAGGGGGAAAGTATGGTGCACCTGGGTTCTGTCTTCTATTCTCATCTACTTCTACTTTCCTTTATTCTTCATCATTTATCTATCATTTAGTTCTCCATGCTTCGGTTCGGTGCAGTGTGATTCATGCGTTGTCCCTCTTTCCCGCTCCCCTCCGGGGGAATGACAGGGAGTCCAGATTCCCGTTGGCTCATCTGTGCTCCTGCCCCTGTCCTTGGCCGTGGAGCCTGCCTCTGGCTCGTCTCCCACCCCCAGCTGCCCCCCAGTTCCATCTGGGTGAAAACCATCTGCTACACTATTAAAACATGTAGTCGTATAGATACATAAGCCAATTCTTCTTTAACAGTCCTGGTACATCGTCTGTCCGTCCTGGGAAAGGGTCCCTCCTTCATGTTGACATCCCTTAGGTTTCTTCCCCCCCGCTATATTTTTTTTTCAGGAGTTTTTCCTTACCGAGAAGGAGGAAATGCCCACTTTAGCTTAGTCTGTTTAGCTTAGTTTAGCAATCAGCTTTTGTATTATGACTGATTTTATGTTTCTGTACAATATAATAACTGGTGTGAACCCTGTTAAGACAACTGTGTTGTGATATTGGACTATATAAATAAAAAGAGAACAGGTCCGATATTTATCGACATTTTTGTTGCATCTAATGTTAGCTTGAGGTTTTAAGGGTCTGTGAGCTTCAGGAAGAGCGTGGGTGCAAAGGGATGATGGGAATGAAGTGAAGGCTTACTCCCTAGCATGCATTTTACAGCATGAAGGATTCAGAAAAATCCTTATGGAGGTTCAAAACAACAAATAAACTGCTTGGATGCTTGGATTTAAAAAACAAAAAACCAAAAGCACAAATGGGGTACGAAAGGGTAATGAAACATTTATGTTCATTTTATTTTATCAAGTGTATGATAACTAAGTTACTTTTTAGACAGTTGTCGTTTATGTCAGTAGTGACGTCATAAAATTAGAAAACTCCAGTCAAGTTGAGTAGGTGATTTTATATTCCTGGAAAGATTAGAACCATTAAAAATTAAAAGATAAAAATACAACCCTGACTTTGTAAAGACTGGGCAACACAGCATAGATTTATTTGTAAAAAACAAACGTAACCAGCCGTTGTCATGTTCAAATTAACGATCAGAACTTGAACAATGTTGTAAATCATGGGTGGCTAACAACACAACATCCTAACTAATGGGTTATTAGACGGTGATAAACACCACCAAAACGGCAGTGTTTTTGATTATTCTTAATCGCAAATGCAAACTCGACTTTTTCATTTTGAAAGTAAACGTTTTAAATAATTTTAATCAGCCATAGAAAGTGAAACTTACCGTGCTCAACGGAACCCCGCCACTAGCCTGCGCTGCCATTTTTCCAATGAAACAGATTGTGGTGGGCGGAGCCTAAGCGACTTCCTCTTGAAGCAAAAAACAATATGTTTATTTTTCATTAAAGCAAACGACTCATATTTTTGAACCTCATATTATTGAACACCCCCCCACATAATTAAAAAACAGGGTTTTAAAAAAAAAAAATCTAAATCATTGGCTAACTGTACAATTTAAACATCTTGTTAGCGGGTCTCTTCCGGTTTTCCTCTTTTCAGCATAAAAGCCTGGATTCAGTAAAAAAAAGAAAAAAGTCTGTTTTCTGAACAATAAAAACCTCAACTGCTTTTTCAAATTTGAAATAAATGAAATAAATTTTCATATTTATGATAGTATTGTTTTCTAAAATATTACTTTTAAATTACTCTTCTTTTCCTCTTTGAGTGTGTGAACTATCCAGATGTCCTAACCCCCTTTTTTGTATACTCCCTGAAATCAAGTTGAATATCAGTCAAGTGAACAAGACTCAAAACTCAGGAAATGTAGCAATATCTTACTTCCTCTTAGTGCAACAGCTAAAGCTTGCCAACAAAAAACATTATTATGTAAATATTGAAAGTGGCATGTTTTTTTTTTAATCAAAAACGAATTTGCCTAACAAGAGGTGTAGCACCATCTTGAGTTCAAACAAACACAGTAAAGTCCATATGTTAAAACACATTAAATAGTTTTTTTAAAGTTGATTACAAAACATTGTATTGGGAAACCAAGGCAACATGTTGTCATGTCACGTACTGAGGAGGAAAACCTGCTTAAGGGGGGTGTCCGAAAAAGACAAGGGTCTCGGCTCAAGATTTGCTTCCAGTGATTAGATGAGAATATCACATGTATGTCTGCATATTGATGGTCCATCCACCTTCTACATTCATCCCTGTCAGAATCCCAGCTACTGTTGAGCAAAGTCGGTGCACATTCCTGCCAGGTTGCCACCCGGTTGCTGGGCAACACGCACATACAATTCAGAATAAATCATTGACCTATGAAGTATGTTTTCGGACAGGGAGAGCCAGCTGAAGTATCATGCATACATGAGGAGAACAAGCAAACGCCAAGCAAAAAAAAGAGACAACCGCAAATCGCACCAAGACCTTCTTCCTTTTTGGTAAGAGAGCTAACCACTAAACCACCATGCAGCCCTTTATTGGCCTGGAAAAACCTAATGCTGCTTTGAAAAATTGTTTCAATTGAATTCAATTCAATTTATTTATATATCCCAATATTACAGCAATAGTCATCTCAATGGGCTTCATAACAGTAATTGTATAATGAATATGAATCATAAGAAAATATAAAGTCATAGAATTCAAAAGGCACATTCTAAAATTAAACTCAACCAAACTAAACCAATCTAAACCAAACTAAACTAAACTAAACTAAACTTAACTAAACGAAACTAAACTAAACTAAACTAAACTAAACTAAACTAAACTAAACTAAACTAAACTAAACTAAACTAAACTAAACTAAACTAAACTAAACACCCCTGCCTTTTGACCCTCCTTTGTGGTAAGGACAAATTTGAAGAAGAAAAAAAATGGATCCCAGAAAAAATAGAAGAAACCTCAGGGCTGCCCACATGAAGGAGGGATCCTCCCCCAGGACAGACAGGTGATGTACCAGAAATCCTAATGAAGGATTAGTTTATCTAACTCTTTAACTACGTGTTTAAATAGTCCAGCAGACAGGCTTCATCCAGATGAGAGAGGGGACGGCTGGTGGCGCGAGACGAGGCAGAGGCAGGATCCACGACCAAGTGTAGGTGCAGAAGCAGAGACATGGCACACGATCAGGTACAGGAGCACAGACGAGCCGCAGACTAATTCAGACCCAAGTGTGGTGGAAAATAGTTTAAAAAAAACACTCATCAGGTGTAACCCTTGTGCTATCCTAGGCACTTTAACATAGGGAGTTGGGTCATCTAGACCCACTAGACAGTGCGCTCTACCTTTTTTCTTCACTGATTTGTGATCTTCACTGGTATCCATTTATTACATGAAATCTTTCCACCTTTATCCACCTTTGTCATGGTAGGGAGAACACGTCAATGTAAGGGTGGGGTCATAGGATAGCACAAGGGTTAAAAAAAAACAAAACAATGACACGTCTGTCAAAGAAAAGGTTAATTATAAAAGAAAAATGAAACAAAAGCAAGTTAGCTAACTCTGATCTGAAGTAACTGGCAGTGAAATGTAGCGCCGTTTAAACTAAATCAAAATACAAAATTTTCTTTTTTTATCTGAATTTCTTTTGCTGTCATAAAGCAACATTTTTTTCATTTTAGCCCGAAATACCCCCAAAAGTGATGTCATTGCATTAGTATTGTATCATTATTATAATCATTATTTATTATTATTTAATATACAAAAAACTTGATTTACAACTGAGTTATATTAAAGAACAGCAATAAAAACAGCAACAACAATACATAGAATAACAATCACAATTACCTGACGTAACATTTAAAGCTCACATAAAACATAACATGTTAAATACTAAATACAATAGTATACATAAATGTTGGAAAAAAATCAAAAGAACATACTTTTTGCAAGGGGTTAAGTTTATATTTCTTGACAAAACCAATTAATTGTAAGCCATTTTTCTTTTTCATATAATGACTGAAATAGTCTTGCAGTTTGTTCACTGACTACGCCGTCTCTTGTTGATGATGTCACTGCTGCGACATGAATGTCAGAGACATTGTTGTAACATGTTGAAAATAAAAACACTTAAGTCGTTTATAAAACATGTAAACTCTTCATCAGATCCTGATTGTACTTGCGAGGAGTCTACCATCCCTGACGTTCTTGTAGCTCTATTGAGTAATATGTCCTGTGGGTGTCGCTGTTGCCATTTTTTGCTGTCTATTATGAATTGAGATTGACTATTTGACCTCAGACAGATGTGCATCAGCCAGATGGAGAAAAGGTTTTTGAACGCTGGTGCGGGAAATGAGGTAAAAGAAGTCAAATCAGTTCTCAGTAATGCAAATAAGAATCAAATTAATTGCCAAGTTGATGGGAGTGAAAGACTTTTCTTCATCGTACAGGGAAATGGAAGCAGGTCTGGCGTCACACATCTCAGTAGCTCAAAGTGCTAGAATTTGCTAAACAGTTTCTAGGCTTTTAGCTCCTACAGAGGTTGTCAGTACGCAAGCGCACTTTGTTGAATCAATGTTTTGTGACTCGCTATACAGTGCTCAGCATAAATGAGTACACCCCCTTTAAAAAGTACTAATTTAATCAGTAACTCAATGAACAAAAGAAGAATTTCCAAACTTTCCACAAGGTTGAGTTTTATTGAAAACATGTTTAACTCCATAACATGAAATCACGGTTAATGATCTAACTTAGAACACATCATCTTCAGTTTTACTTAAATTGGTTGAAACAAAAGTAAATACACCCTGCAACAAAAACTACTGCATCTAGTATTTTGTATGAGCTCCGTGATTTTGAAGGTCAGCACCGAGTCTTCTAGGCATGGAATGAACAAGTTGGTCACATCTTGCAACATCTATCATTTTCCGTTCTTCAAAAATAATCTTTTAGTGACGCTCAAATTCAGAATTCCCCACAGGTGTTCGATTGGGTTAGGATCAGGACACATACTGACCCATTCAATCACCTTCACCCCACATTCACTCCTTCACTCCTCTCTTCTTGGTCATTTATCATCTGGTTATCCATGCCTTTATTTTGGTGCAGTGCAATTCATGCATTGTCCCTCTTTTCCACTCCCCTCCGTTAGTGGGCGTTTTAAACATGTAGTTATAGAGTTAGATAAGCTAATTCTTCTCTATGAGTTCTGGTACATCGCCTGTCTGTCATGGGGGAGGATCCCTCCTTCATGTGGGCAGCCCTGAGGTTTCTTCTTTTTTTTTCTGGGATCTGTTTTTTTTAAAGGTTTGTCCTTACCGCAAAGTAGGGTAAAAGCGCAGGGATGTTTAGTTTAACACACAGTTCCCACCTGTGTGCTGGACACCTCTTTAATGAATCATTTAACTCACCTGTGGTTAAATGCCTGTTCATCAGAATGTTGTGGTCTTAAGTTTGGGTTTTTGCCTTAACTAGGACTGGGGTGTACTCATTTTTGCAACACAGGCTTGAATTAATTTGTTAGGAAAATCACTGCTTTGTTTGAAATTAATGGCCCACCTTTATAAGTGTGTTTTGTAGTACAGTATTTCACAGAAAACATTAATTCTAAAGGGACACTAAAGGTTTTCTGATAAATATAGTGGAGTGTACTCATTTATGCTGACCACTGTATGTGTGTACCAGTACTTGTGTGTATATCAATCACAACAAAATAGCTTTTGCAAATAATGTTTAATTATTGGGTTTTTCATATGCAGTTCTTCTATCTGGAGTTTTTTTGCTTGAGTATAAAAATAAAAAAATAAAAAGGGTTCAAAATGAGTAAAAAAGAAAAGATAATATATATAGACAGTCATGTATTTGGTTCTCAGATGAAACTTAATGTTCTTTTAGGAACATTAAGTAAAGATAGTATGAACACACACAAAAAAAAAGAAATTGCTTTACAAGCGTTTTTAAGAAAGTTCTTTCCATAAACAAAATATTGTTTTTGTGATTGAAAGGGACATTTTCATCAGTCCAGGTTTATGCAGGACCTTCATGATGAGCGTTCCACCTTTTTCATCTGTAAAAAAATATCTTTATTTTGAGGGAGGGGAAGCATCAGTTGGAATCTAAGCTGGACAGGTATTGCTCCAGGATTTCATCGATGACGTTACATTCATAATTCACTTGATCCAATTCAAGAGCCGGCATGGAGGAGACAAGACGCCGCCCGACGTTTTGACGCAGTTCAATCAAACTAAAGGGATGAAAAAAAAAACAGTTATACATCCTGATTTCGAGGGATTGTTACAGTCATTAAACTCTCAATATGGTAGAAAGATTCATCAACAGACAAACCTCCTCCTGTTTGACCCTCTCAAACAGAGCCTTGTAGTCTCTTTCCTCACTTTTCTCCGCCTGGAATGACTGCTTGGAGCTCGTCTTCTGGCTCGCCTCAGACAGTTTTTTTTGCATTTCCTGCAGCTGGCAGGTGACTTTCTGCAGCTCCTCTTTGAAGCCGTCTCTCTCCTGGATGGCGTCTTGGAGAAGCTCCAACAGATCATCCTGCTGCTTCTCAGTAGTACTCTTTTCCACATGTGTCTCTCCGTTCTGCATGTTCTCCTCACCCTGACTGTTCTTCTCTTGCTTGATCTCAGTCGTCTTCAGACTTTGGGCATTCAAGCTCTGTGTGGCATTTGTGCTAAATGTGCCCGGCTCTACAGTTCGATTCCCTTCTTTTAGACTTTGGCTCTCCTTCTCCAGCTTTACATTGAACACCTCTGTCTGGGTGGTGGCACTGACTGTGGGACGTCCCGTTTCTGCAGTGGTTTTTTCAGAGGGGGGGTCCACGGCAGCGTCGTCAGTACAATCCAACAGCATGCTGACACCATTTACGCCCTCTTCTGTCTGCTCTTTTTTCACTCTGCTTACATCATCAACAGGCTTTGCTGGCTTTGGCGTGCTACAAGCCTCCAAAATGGAAATGTCGTCATCTGAATCCTCCATATGAGGGGGCACAGAGGGGGAGCGTGTGTCCCTTTCTGCCAATGTTCCAGAGATCCTGTGTGGGAGATTCACTTTGGGCCTTTTTGGTGTACTCAGAGGAGAAGGCTGTGCTCTTTTTCTGTTGAAAAAACAAAAACAAACTTAAGATCCTTGTTAAAAAAGAAGCAGACAAAGTTTTTGGCCATGTTCAAAATCCCTTTCCACTCCCAAACCCTTAAAAGACTATATACTGTATTTTTTGTAGTACAAGTTTTTTTTTTTTTGCATGATTTGGCCAGGGCCAGCGAAATACTCAGGTGTGACTTGTATGTTATTTTTAAATATTAGATATATGCTAGAATATAGGGAATTTTGCCATTAACAACCGCTATAGGGCTCTACAGGTATGCGTCATAGTTGCTACTGACAGCAACACAGAATAAGAGAGAGAATCTGATCGTTCTCCTCATAAACTTTAAAGTCCCATTCTAATGAAAATGGTGGTTTTGGTGTTTGTAGGAGCCATAATGGAAGTTGCACAGGTGAAGCACAGCGTCATCAGTCAAGTGGTAGGTGTGTTGCTGTGGGCGTGTGTGGCACAAAGGTTGAAAGGTGCTCACTGACTCACTCGTGGCGTAAATCAATGGATCAGGGAGTGGGATGAACTTGTGGTCATATAATTTGTTGACTGAGTTATTTGCATGGAACTGGACGTTTGTCACTGCTGGAGTATTCCATTTATTCTTTGTTTGGATTGTATGGGTTTGAAACCTGCAGAGGAATGAAATAAATACTTCATAGCTGGCAGAAGTTTGGAGTTTTATTGGAACACCCGTCTGACAGAGAAGCCGGAGTTTAGCCCATGCCGGCCCTCAACGCTGTTTAGCTGCAACAATTAAGTCAACAAATTATGACTCTCAGAGACATCGATCAGTGCAATTATTAGCCTGGATGACTTAAAGTTTATTTGATCACTTCTGAAATTGGAAACTGCTGGACATGACAGGTGCTATTGGAGCGCAGTGGCCTACTACGTTCATTCATCAACAGATTGATATGGCGTTCACTAATAAAATCATTGGACTTGAGGTATGGAAGCACACACAACAGATGTATGCGCCTGAAGACGGACAGTAATGATAACTCATCCTGACGTTTAAACAATAAATTAGAGCCAAACGATTCTAGATCAAACTGTGGTGTTAAAAATAAAGATGAAAGTCAAAGCTCACAATTAAAGCTCTGAAAAGCAAGAGTGAAAAGCTACAGAAAGAACGTCAAAGAAAGGTTAATGAAATTAAAACTATAATAAGAAACCTCAAAGAATTTATGCAAACTCAAGAAAATGTAAAGATTGTTCAGTCTCACTCTGATAACTTAAAGACATTAATGAAAGATGTGCATCAGCTTCATGAATCTGTCATTCAACTACTTCCATTAGATGAACAAACACTGCAAAATAAGTAGTTTTCAAGCATATATAGATTTAATGCCGCATTTCTAGCTGAAGTTGGAAGTTGGCTTTGAAATGTATATGGCCAGTCATGTGACCCTAAAGCTCCCACGCCAGGAGAAACCTCTCATCCACAACAGTCTGAGTCATGTGTTGAACCTTCACTAGTCAAAAAAAGCCTCCGGATCATAAATTTCTCATGGCTCAAATAACAGCGATGATGTAATTGTAGATGATGTGAAGCCAAGTAACAAAGTTACCAACATTGGCAGCAGAAGATCAAATAAAAAGTCAGTCAAGTAGGAGTAGATCATCTCTATCCTCAGCATCTTCAGTATGCGTTGAAGCAGAAGCAGACATTGCTGCATTAATGGCAAGACAGAAAATATTAAAACAAAAGCATGTTTTAGCATGCAAGAGGAACAGCTCAGGAAAAGGAAAGAACGGAATTTCGAGACTGAGATAGCAGCATCAGTGGCTAAAGTAAAGGTTTACCAGCAGAGCTCAGTTAAGCAAAAGCTGCTTCACATAACGGATCTGATGGAACACATTTTTATTTTGAAAGAGAACAAAGGAAAACACAAACATGAAATCCTTATTCGAAATCATTTGAGCCAAGAGTTAATGGACAACAATCTCACAATAGTGTTTGAGTTCGGCAGTCTCATTCACATCCGGTCGTCAGTACTAAAGTAAAACAAGTGGATGCTTAGACTCAAAACACAGCTGCAGATCAGATGGACTCAAAGACTCAGCAAGGTAGAGTTCAAAATATGAATCAGTCTCATCGTCAACCAACACATCAAACACCTATAATCAGCTGGTGAAAGTAAACAATTACTATCAGTGTTGGAAAGACAAAATGAAATCACGTTTGTTGGTCAAGATGAGGAGCTTGGATGGTTTAGGGAAGATCATCGCTTTGTAGAGCTGGTTTCAGAATCAGTCGAGCTAAAGGACAACCACTATGTCATTGGTCTACCTCTGAGACAGATGGATGTGAAAATCAAACAATACGGCAGTAGCAGAACAGCGTGTTTTGATGTTACAAAGGAGATTTACTAAAGACCAACAGTACCAACAATTCTGATCTCTTGATATTTCGCTGGTGGACAAATAGAGACCACATGCAAGGGCTGTGCCTACTGGGGGAGGGGGTATTTTAAGAAAATCTGGCGTAAAATTGCGCTTCTGAGTATTTATTGAGATCGCGGTAAATCAGGAGCAGACAAAAAAAATGCAGCTGAAAAAAACTTGTAGTTTTTATGTACAAACACAAGCTTCCTGCTCTGCTCCATTCTGATGCATCAACTTGCAGACATATAGATCCATGTCTTTGTTTTCCTTGTCTGAGCTGGAATCTCATGATATTTTTTTATTTGCATTTAAACATTATGATTATTGTTTTTTTTCTCCTTCCTCTGACTACTGCGGGACAGCAAGTCATCAAACTGGGTTACAGAAATATGGAATTACGTTTCTGCCATTAACTGAAAGGGCGTAAAGACAACTAAGCGGGCGTATTTAGGAACTGAGTGAGTGAACCTTAAAACCGCGCAGGCGCAATTCTAACTGAGCAGCGATCTTGCGCGGTCAATTCCTTTTTGCGCGCTCATGTGGATTTACGCTCAGTGTTAAGGGGGCGTTTTTGTCACTTTTGGGGCAGGAACCTTTCTGGTTGATCTGATTGGCTGAAATTTGCATGGCCTATCGGCGAGGCAGAGGGGCGGGACCTTCATTTTTCAGTGCGGGGGGGGGGGGGGGGGGGGGAGGGGTTAACAGGCGGCTCTTAAGCTGCATGTCGCTCTCTGCCTTTTATCATATTTTCTATATTCAGTACTTTCACAACCATAAGGTGAAAGTCTTACATTTTCTCCAAAATGTACAGAGCGGCCCTAATGTGTTATTGTGTGACTTCGGTAAAGAGGATCTAGGAGAGAACAGCAGCATGATGACAGTACGGAGAGAGGAGAGGACGTGAAAGAAGACACCCCCCCCCCCCCCCCATAGTACAAAGGAGCAGATATGTGAATAATGCAGAACAACTTCGTTTTGGAAACCCTGGAAATGCAAAGAGACACGATTATGAGGCATAGTTTAAACTGCAGCTATCAGCTACGCGGAGGAACACGGGAATAGAGCAGCTGTGGTTCGGTTAAATTAGATCTTCACAGATTCGGACTTCCTGCTTCAATAACTCTTCTGATAAACGTTCAAATGTGTCAGCAAGTATCTCACTCATTTTGTATTAACACAGAGAGTGAACCACAAATGCATTTCTGAAGAAAAAAGTTCGTTTTTATTGCCTTTTAATCAGAATTGTTCGTTTTAAGCTGTGAATGCAAACAGAGCAGCGAACCGGCTGCCAAGGGACCGTCAATAAAGTGCAACCTCTGTGAAACAGCATTCTGTAAAAATCAGTGAACTTTTAAAAAGCGAATAAATGTCTATATTTATATGAACTGGTAATGAAGACTCGTCAGCATAGTCATGCTACATTATGATTTATTATACTAAATTTTGTTAGAAAGTCAACCTCTATTTTATTTCTTATAGTTCTTAAAATTTAATAGAGATATGAATCATAACATAAATGCTCAATAGCTCTGAAGATACTAAAGCTTCTGTCACCAAACCTCCTGTACTGACTAATCATGACCTCATTGTCCTACTGCAACAAAGATTATGCAAAAAAAAAATCTGGCACCTTCAGAGCTATTGAGGATTTTTGACCACATCTGATCCATTTGTAAATATGAAAAATTCCTATAAATAAACAAAGTGAACTATTGACAGTCTTTGTTTTAGTATGACAATAAGGTCGTGTCAAGTTACTGATAACTTTAGTCATGATTCATTTCTATTAAAATTTGAAAAAGTATATGCAACAAGATAAAATTAAGATGGACTTTCCTACAAAATATGTATTGTAACAATAATATGCTTTATGATAATTTTATGATTTTTTTGTAAGATTATTGATTTTTACACAGTGGTGTTTCACAGTTCATAGAGGTTGCACTTTGTTGACGGTCCCTTGGCAGCCGGCTGCTGCATGTCTGTATTCACAGCTTAAAGCAAACAATTCTGATTAAAAGGCAAAAAAACGATCTTTTTTCTTCAGAAATGCATTTGTGGTTCACTCTCTGTGTTAATACAAAAGGATTGGGATACTTGCTGACACATTTGAACGTTGATCAGAGGAGATATTGAAGCAGGAAGTCTGAATCTGTGAAGATTCAAGATCTTTCTAACTTATCGAACCTCAGCTGCCAGAGAAATCAAAATAATGAATCCATGGTTCACAAGTGGGAACGCTGGAAAACCAACTCCGACAAGACAAGAAGACGCAGCAGCAGCTGAGTTTCCGCGGAAAAGGAAAGGCCTGCGTAAGAAGATCGACTCGAGGCTGAGCGCTGCTACTTCCAGCAGATGACCGGGAAAAGCTGTCCATCCGAGTAAGCCCTGGCTGCAGCCTGCAGAATGGGTCAACATAGTGGAATGCTTTGAACGCAGAGGAATGTGAACACGCTGTGGAATGTTAACCCCGCCCACATTAAGCCCGTCTGCTGTGGAATGTTAACCCCGCCCACGCTGAGCCCGTGCATTTGATTCACCTTTGTCACAGCAGTTGTGATTGCAGGAAAGGGGAAGAATCAGTGGAGCACATTTTGTGTCATTGTGAATTGTTTGAGGAAGGAAGAGAACAGAGGGGAGGAAAATTTGAATGGTGCAATTTTTTTTATGTATCACTCAAAAAAATGATTCAAGCCCCTCTTTCATGTAACACAATAAAATTCTGTTTGTTTTATTTAAAAATATTTATTTTAAAAGATTGTATCTACATTTAATTGACCTAACACAAAATGTATTAATAGTTTCCCCTATAACTCCAGTAATCCAAAATAATTGAGTTCAAGTAAGGGGCATGCTGTTGAATGCTGTTTTCCTGTTTCTCTTTATTCTTTTTGTCGTCTCACGGCTACAATTTTTCACCTATTTTAACCATTGAACTATTAAAATGTTCAACTCCTTCGTCTAATGTAATGCCTGTATGACTATTAGTCCTTCAAATCCTTCGACTTTTCAAAAGTGAAAACTTTAGTTCGTTTTTTCCACGTAAAAAACGAAACTGTGGCATGAAATCGTTTCAACTCGGCTTCTCTCAATAAGACGATACACGAAGAGCCCCATTTATAGAATTAAGGAATCTATTTAATTATACCGGCGGCCTTGCTTCATCACCGGGTGATAGCTCAGTGGCTTAGTTAGCGGGTTAGTAACTCAGAGGTTCTGAGTTCGAATCTAGCATTAGACCGCTGATGCTTGTTTTTTTTTCCTTTGCCTTTCTTGATAAAATTTAGTTCGACTAACTCGATTATATTTCGTTACATGGAAGAATTTTCTTTGAGGTGGGGTTACTCATATTTATTGGATGTAAATCCTGACAAAACAATTAAATTGAGTTCATCCAATGAGTTATTTTTTTGAGTCTGTGAGGCCAGACAGAATTTATTAACTCCCTAATGCATGCACATGGAAACTTGTAAAAGGCATAAGAAGGCAGGAATCATGGTAGAAATTCCCTAATTCAATTAAATATTTTTATTTTATTTTAGCACATACAATGAAAAAGGGATCATGAATACAAAGAATGCATTAGGATAATACTAAACTTTAACAAAAAAGACTAAGCTAAACTGATATTCCTGCCCTTAGACCCCCCCTTCACAGTAAGGAAAAACTCCTTAAAAACCCGTAGGTGGCAATATTGCACATGGAAACTTGTAAAACCACCAAAGAAGAAGACGGCCTCAGCATGGGCGGGGCTAACATTCCACAGCGTGTTCACATTCCTCTGCAATCAAAGCATTCCACTATGATGACCCATTCTGCAGGCTGCAGCCAGGGGTAGTTCGTCCATCCTGCCCTCTTACCGGGACGCAGCAACGGGCGAGTTACGCCACACTTTGGGACTGCAGGACTTAAACTTGGCCTGAGGTGTCTGCTGTCACTGTTCTTTGGAGCCGCATAGCAAAGAGACGGACTCTGATGATGAGGAAAGGGAAGCTGGCGTGTTTGATAGAGATGTAGTCCAGCTGTTCCAGATACAGAAGATGAGGACTTTGATGGATTATAAATGCTGAATGATGACTGAAAAAATAAATCACAACCAACTCAGTTTTGCGCTCGCTGCCTTTTTTAAACACACACCAGCGTGCACGTTTCACCGGTATGTGTGTTAACGTTAAACACAGAAAAAAACACTCAAAACTGAAACGGCGCTGTTGTAATGATAGGAGGGGGTTATGGCACATAATATGGCTTTAATTGTGTGTTTGTCTGGCAGGTCAGTGTGTGTTGTGGCTCTTTGACTTTCACAGTTAGAGATGTCAGCTCTTTGTGTCAAACTTGTTTGTGCCCCCCCCCCCCCCCCCCCCTGTTAGAGGCAATCATAGAAAAAAAACGCGGATGTAACGTGGATTAAAACATTAACCAACGACCCAAAACTAAGGTAAGAAAGTGCAGCTGGTTTATTTGTGGTGTAAGTTTTTCTCATGTGAAATTCACTGCATTTGTTACCCTTTTAATGCTTTTACTCCACGTTACAGCCACCGTTCCTTTTCTATTAAAGCCCCAAAATGAAAGTCCCGCCCCGCTGCTTGACATGCAAATTTCAGCCAATCAGATCAACCAGAAATGTTCCTGCCCCTAAGTGACAAACACACCCCTGAATACCGCCCCCAAGTGACAAAAACGCCCCCTTAACACTGAGCGTAAATCCAGGTGAGGGCGCAAAAGAGAACTGACCGAGCGGGATCACTGCTCAGTTAGGATTTCAGCCGTTCAGTTGTAAAATACGGGGTCGCTTGGTTAGAATTGCGCCATCACAGTTGTAAGTTTCACTCACTCAGTTTCTAAATACGCCCGCTTAGTTGTCTTTACGCCCTTTCTATTTTTGGCATTTATGTAATTCGATACAGAAACATCGAAGTTCTGCTGAAAGTGACGTCATTCAGATGCAGCTCCTGCAGTAGATAGAGAACCTCGCTGGGGGAAAAAAAATTCCTCATGAAAGGGCCTCATGAGCTCAGACATGTGTGACAGATGTGCTTATCAATACTTTTGAAGAGTTCTTTAAAATAAATAAACCTGAACTCTCAACATCATCTGGGTCTTCTGGGTATTGGAAATAAGATATAAAGTAAATGTAGCAATGAGGCTAAAAACTTGACAGTAGCTCCTCCCACTCGCAACTGGAGCATCAGGTTTATGAACACATTTATGGAGAAGTATTGAGCAGCGAATATGAAGAGCATCGGAAAACAGGCAGCAGACACAAGTTTGTCAATTACATTTGGTGTGAACGCAGAATTACGTTGAGCTTAAGGTCACCCATTTAATGATGGGTAAATATGAACATTTTAAGACGACAAATACGCTGTATCCTGATGATTGAAAGTTAAATGATTTATAAAAAATTTTTTATTTTCAAATAGTAAATAATCCAAACGCAATGCATTGTGGTCTATATTTGCCAATCTAGTGAGCATTGATGGACAATTGTTTTTTTTCCAGAAAAAATTAGGAGCCCCATGTTTAGTGCTCTAAGTAGTGAGTGGTGAAAAAATTCGGATGCAACAAGGGTCTGAGCAAAAAAGAAAAAATAATCTATGGATATAACTGCATAAAACTGGATTTCATAATCCCAGAGGAGGACAAAATACTGGCACCAACAGGGCAAAAACAGTAGATGGAATCCAGATATGTTCTGCATGATCACATCAGAGGGAAAAGAGTCACTCACAGAGCAGGGAGGTTGGGAGACACCAAAGACACAACAGTGACCACTGGAAGTCCGTCGTTCATGGAAGGACTCACCGCTGCACAAAGAAAAAAAAATTAAAATTATTTAAAATAAAAAAGGATTGAACGAGGATCGCTTTCCTTACCCGCTTGTGAAATAGTAGCAGTTCTGAGGGGAGGGGTCACAGCCCTCACAGCACCTTCCAGGAGGGAGCTGCTGCCCACGTTTGAGGAGGTAGAAGGAGACTGCACAAGAGACAGAGTCCCTGTGAACTATTGATTATCTTAAACATGTTTGGTCATAAATGTAAGCAGTAAACCCAACCAAAGAGATGCATCTGAGAGCTGCCAGCCTGTACATCCACACCTGTGTGTCATCTCAAGCTGTACCTCAGCCTGGAGAGAAACATTTACAGGGTTTTCCTTTGTTATTTTTTTCTTTCCTATTATTTTATTGTTATTTTTCTTTACTATTTCATTTAATATTGCCATAACCTCGAATGACAACAGTTTTAAATATGATTCTTGGTTTTAAATCACAAAACCAGATCTTTAATATTTATGTAGCTTTCCATTATGCATGCTGTGAGATTACATTTTAAGATGAAGAACATTTCCATACAAATCGATAGAAACTGTTTTAAGCACATTTTTTTTATGTTCTTTTCAATTTATAAAATCCTATTATTGGACATAATCATTGATTATTAATTATTATTGGACATAAAAAATATATTTTTTACTCTAGAGCAGTGCTTCTCAAATAGTGGGGCGTGCAGGGCGCGGGAGATGCGATGCCAGGGGGGGTTGGTGAGCAGTAGTAGCGGTTTTAGGCACAGGTAATACGTGCAATTTTTACGGGGAGAGGTGGCAGTGCTTGGAAAAAAAATCTGCTCCACTATTGATTTCCTATTATCTGTTATATCACAGAGTTTGTAACAGCTGTAATAAAGTTTCAGATGAATTTACATTTAATATTATTTATTGATTGAATTATTTTTCTCAGCATCAAACGGTTCAGTTGGTCAAAATGCTTCTAGTTTAAATAAGGACTGACAGATTTTTTAATTTCAAGCACTTTAAGCTTCTTTTCTGTTTTAGACTAGAACAGGGTTTCTGTGGCAAAATAAAGATAAGATATAATATTTGTTGAAAGTGGGTTTATATTGATTATTTCTTTTGTAAATGTGAAAAGATACCATTTTTGGTATACTTACAAAATTTTCATAGATACTAACCTAATATATTGTCACCGCGTGTGTGAGTGTGTGTATGTGTGTGTGTGTGGGGGGGGGGGGGGGGGGCGCAAAAGTGTTTCTTTTTCCTAGGGGGGGCCTGGCAAAAATAATTGAGAAGCACTGCTTTAGAGGTAGGTGAAATCCTAAGCTGCAAAACAAAAGGTTAAAACAAGAATTTTAGTTATTGTAGACTAAATTTTATGAACATTTTTTTAATAAATGTGACTGCTAGAGAAATTCACCTGGGCAAATTGTTCCCTCTCCCTTGCTACGTACACCATATTTGTAAAAACCAAAGCTTTATTTTCCTTTATTTACTCTGAAACTTCTTTTTTTGCTTTAAATGTCTAAACTCTTTCATGACTTACATTCAATAATAGAAGGCTTTTATAGAAGTACGTGCACAGAAAAAAAGGTTGCGAGAAAAATGACAAGAACTAATTTCTTTCTATAAAAAGTTCAAACCTGGAATTGACTATAACATAACTGTGGTTTTCTGTGACTTCTTTGTTCTTGGCTTCCTTTAGGGGGCGCCAGAGAATCCTCCCCTCTGTCTTCTCCTCACTCACACCAACTACCCTAACGTCCATCACTACATCCATAATCCTCGTCCTTGGTCTTCTTCTGGGTCTCTTAGCATCAACCTGTGCAGTTGTCCAGTCTAGTTTTTATCACTTGAGGCTAATAAGCAAAGTTAAGCCATATCTACCTCCTCATGCTGTGGAACAAGTGATTCATGCTTTAATCCTCTCCAGACTGGACTACTGTAACTCTCTCTACAGTGGTATTGACCATTCTCTGCTCCGCCGTCTCCAGCTGGTTCAGAATTCGGCGGCCCATCTGCTAACGGGGACCAGACGGTGTGAGCATATCACTCCACTTTTATGCTCTCTTCACTGGCTGCCTGTGTCTTTTAGGATCACTTTTAAGATTTTACTTTTGGTTTTTAAATGTTTGAATGGTCTGGCACCACTGTATCTTTCTGAGCTGTTACATGTGTACCGTCCATGTTGAGTCCTAAGATCTGAAGATCAAATGCTTTTAATGGTTCCCAGGACTCGGCTTGTGACTCGGGGAGACAGAGCCTTTTCAGTTGCAGGTCCTAAACTCTGGAATGCTCTCCCCTTCCCTGTGAGGTCAGCCAGAACCGTCGGTGATTTTAAGTCACTTTTAAAAACTCATCTTTTTAGTCAGGCTTTTAACTCCAATGAGCGGATTTAGTGGGTCAGCTTGTTAATTTTATTCTTTTACTGTTTTATTGTTTTATTGCTTTTATTCATTCTTTATTGTATCATATTGTATCATATTGTCTCTGATTTTATGTGATTTTAACTTTTTAAGCAGAAGCACTTTGGTTGCTTCTGCTTAAAAAGTGCTATACAAATAATAAATTGATTGATTGATCAACCTCTGCATCCTTTTACCAACATCATCGTGCTCTTTCTCTGAACGTGTCCAAACATCTCAGTCTGCTTCCCTGCATTTATCTTCAAAACATTAAACACGACCCGTTTCTCTGATGGATTCATTCCTGATCTTATCCATCCTCGTCATTCTCAAAGAGAACCTCAACATCTTCAGCTCTGCTGCCTCCAGCTAAGCTTCCTATCTCTAAATCACCAACTACATTGCCGCTCTCACCAGTCTTCTATGCTTTTCTTCTCATTCTTGCCAAACTTAAAGTTCTCCACCATCTACCTCTCTGCTCCTCATTATTCCACTTAAGATGCGTTCCTTTACACACAGATACGCTGTCTTCTTGCAGCTGACCTTATTTCTTCTTCTTCCCAAAGCTTCACCTCTCTAGATTTCCTCCCCCTGCTCCCACAACAGATCACAGTGTCATCTGCAAACATCATTGTCCTGTTTAACCTCATTTGTTAGTCTCTCCATCACCACAGCAAACAAGAAGCCACCTCTGCTAAACTCTTCCATACCTCCACCCTCTGTTGTCTTGCTACACTCACCCCAAACTTTGCAGCCAATGGTTCTTGTTTCCACCAGATCTAATTATCCTATATAACTGTACATTGAAACCACATGCAGAAGTCGCATTTCAGCAATGAAGCAGATGTACCATTTCATGCAGCTGTCGTCTCAGCTTGTCATGTTGCTTTTTGAGAGCTTTGTTTTGTGCCGCGATCGCAGCAAAACGTTTTTTCTCCTGCTGTTCAAGAATTTGTCGAGCCTTACAGAAGAAAACATTTCAAAATATTTAAAGAATTGAATATTAATTTTAGCAGTAAAACATTTAAATGACAGAATTAAATAAAACTGCTTCACAGTAGCAGATGATGTACCTGCTGTATTTTCTCTTTTTTCATCTTGTCCTCCCTCTCCCTGTAATAAATTAAGTTGTTCATTCAAAAATCATTCAAAATTCATGCAAGTATTTTTTCATATTTCCTTCCTGAAAATGAAACCCATCTCACTGTTCTTTGTAGGTTTTGCGATATGATGGTTGTTCATCATCTGAGGCTTCTGGCTCCTCCTCTGCGTGGCAGCTCCTGTAGGAGCAAAAAGGAGAAACATTATTGCTACGTACACAACGAGCGTGTGTGGTGCATTCAGGAACGCGCTGAACGCAGGTTCTTGAATGCACTTTTAACATATAGTGTTCACACTGGACTGTTGCTAACTGATACTAGCCCATGTACTCACAGTTGGAAGAGGTTTTGTGCGAAATGGTTCAAATCTCACAAATCTGGCTCCAGACTTTTTCTTTCACAGATGTATTCTGATATATGAACATCAGTTATTACGTCCGCCAAAACCTCAACTTGGCTCTTAGACCCAATCCCCACTAGGGTTGTGCCGATGGACGATACCATCGTCCATCGTGATGGGTGACTGACATCCCGATGGAGAGACACCATCATGATGCCACGCTGCGAGTAGACACCTTAAGCCGCGGTTACATGTGCAAAATATCTTGATCGGATCAATGGTCGGATTAGAATCCAACCGTGTACATGGTCCCAGAAAAATGTTTTCAGAATATAACAAACGTTCACACTTTCGGTCGGACTAAATCATTCGCTCATGCACAGTAGGGTTTGAAAAACCGGAATGACTGAGGATATGACTTCCGCCGAGCGGCTATATACATTGACATGTCAGCTTCGTAATATACGAGACGATCTTCTAAACGTGCTTTTAATAATGTTACGATTATTATGAATCACCTGTTCGCCTGTTTTAATTTTAATCCGTGTGGCCAGCGCTTTTTCTGTTGAAGAGCGGAGCCGGAAAGAAGCCACAATTAGCAGTATGCTAACACGGGCTAACAACATTAGCTTTGGGTGGTGCTGCTATCTGCATCCTGGCTGCACGTAAACATGTGGGAATAACATCAGCCTTTATTTTGTCGGGACGCGACTCGAAACACAATCCACGTGATTGTTTGAACGTTTTCTAAGGACTGAGCGACATTTCTGCTTTGAAGCTCACACCGCCGCTGTGTGTGTGCGCTGACGATCCGAGCTGTGCTCAGACACACACTTTTAGACCCGGTTCTGAGTTTGGTAGCTTCTCTAGTTCCCCTAGAGCTGCGGGACGGATCGCAGTCCTAAATCTCCCACACATACCGCTCATGTAACAAAGCACCCCCCCCCCTTCCCCTCAAACACAAAGCTGTAAATCCGCGCTCCGCCAGTCCACTTGACTAGTTAAGTGCGGGAGCGGACCACTTCTTTTCTATTTTGTTTGTTACTTTTTTTTGTTAAAGTCACTTCCCTCAGTTTATACTGAAACATCGCGGATGAGTCATTATTTGGGAAATAAAATAAATAAGGTAATAAAGTAAAATAATGAATAGCAATTATATAAGACAGAAAAATTAAAAATAGCCCCCCCCCCACGACGATATCATCGTCCATCCCGATGGTTGACAGCAAACATCGTCAACGGCCAATTTAAGGGACATCGCCCAACCCGAATCCCCACTGTCTTTTAAAGACACTTCACCATAATAAATAAATTAATATTAACTATATATAAGTACCTCTCTAGAAACAGGTGCCACAGTCTTTTAAATATGCAGTTGTAAAACCTCTGCTGAAAAAACAAAGTTTAGATCCTGGCAATCTGCCAACCATAGACCTCTTTCAAATCACCCCTTTATTTCAAAACTCCTAGAAAGAGTTTTAGTTAAGCAGCTTTATCGCCACCTACAGGACAATAGCCATTATGAAGATTTTCATTTAGGGTTCAGACTAGGGGTGTGTATTGGCAAGAGTCTGGCGATACGATACGTATCCCGATACGCGCCCTACCGAAAAATGTTTTGTGTTTTTTTAAATATGACTTTGAAAAAACTCAACCTGAATTTTAATGTCTTCCACTGTAATAAAATGGTCAAATTCGGTTTAATGATCACAATGTTGAGCACTGCAATTGTATCTCATATATAAGTTGCGTTTACCAAAGCAAATTCATAGTGCTTTTATTTTGGTAAGTTAAATAATAGAAAGGGAACAATCAACATTGTCTGATTTAAAATATATATATATATTTTTTTTTAAGTGTAAGAAAAAACAAAGAATGAATGAGCCTTAACCAATAAGTTTCTATTGGGGAAATAAAATGCTGTTTATTTTCAGCATTAATGTAACTTCTCTAGTGCTTTTAAACAGTTCAGGAGCCTGAGTGGTGCTTTAAAAATAAAGGGTGGGGGACACACATATTGTTCACATATCTGCTCTGTTGCACCTTTGCGGCCACGCTTCTCACACGCGGAAGTAAACTGGTAGCGCTGATCCCCACAATGTCAGCCTTTTTCAGAGCATTGTACACATCCCTCTGATCCATCAGGTCCCTAAACTAGAATCCATTGCTTTGAGGTTCTGCAGAACTTTAGCCCGCTTTGCTAGCATGTTAGCTAAGCGCATTAGCTTATAAGCTGCTGCTGTGCTTCATTGTCTATCTTATTTATCTGAGCCGCTAAAAAGCACTGCAATCCACGTTTTCATATCTTACTGGCAGCAACATGGCTCAGAGTTTTTGTTTGGTATCCATTCCAAGTAAAAAACTAAATAGTTCATGTCTCTTGACAACAGAAAAAAAGCTGCCTCTTGCTGCAGTCTGCCTGTTTTCCTGTGCAGAGTAGAGAGAGAGAGAGCTGCTCAAAGAGGCTCCGTGTGCTCTGCTGCCAACTAGCGGTCGGAGGGTGAAGTGGACAACAAGAGTCAGACAGGACGCTCAGAAATAATTAAATAAATATCGATCTGGCAGCATTTTGAATCGATACAAGTATTGCCAAATGACGTATTGCGATATATTGCCAAATCGATTTTTTCTTACACCCCTATTTCAGACCTCACCACATCACTGAAACTACACTAGTCAGAGTCTCTAATGACTTATTACTGGCCTCAAAAGGGACTACTCTCTATTCTGGTCCTGTTAGACCTCAGTGCAGCCTTTGACACTATCGACCACAGTATTTTACTCCAAAGATTAGATCATGACATAGAGATCAGAGGATGTGCCCTCCAATGGTTTGAATCCTATTCATACGACAGGTACCAGTTTTGTAATGTAAATTGACGGTCCTCTCATTGCACTTGAGTTAGCTACGGAGTCCAACAGGTCTCAGTTCTAGGATTCTTTGGAAAAAACTGTCAAAAATCTTCAATTTTCTTCACTTGAGAACAATATCTCAACAAATGGTTTCGTGACCTTTTCCAGACTGAAAAGCACAAACCACCAGCTGCTCTGAAATGATCACATTTCCTTCCCTCTGGCCAATTTAATAACAAACCTGAAGACTTCATAGCACAGAACTGAAAACTCAAGGGTTTAAGCAGATGATTGAACATCTGATTGGTGATTCACCAAGGACTGACTATGAGCACAACCTAGATTTTCATAGAAAAGATCCTTTTTATCCTTGTAATTAGAGGAAAGTGGATGATTTTCCTAAGTTTTAGGTATACAGGTCTTAACAGAACATTTAGAGTGAAATATATGTTATCAGTGATTGTGAATATTGTAAAGTACAGAAAACAGTTCATCTATGTAAAGATTGTCCAAAGAATACCAGGACAACACTTTAAGAACAACAATTAACTAATTGGTCAACTTATCCATTTGACACAACCTGAAATGTTTTAATGTCAACATGTACTGTGGTCATGTGACATTTTTTTAGGTTAAAGTCCCATTAGTCGTCACCCACCTGAGTGTGTGACATTTGTTCTCCACATTGGTTCTCCACAAATGAGGAACCATTTGGTTGGTCTCAACTAAGTGGTTCCCAAACGCGGGAAATTGACTCAGTATTATGGGGTAAAATTTGAAGGTTTAACCTCTAATACCCCCCCACCCCCCAAAAAGTGTTTTATGTAATGATTTGAGTGAGGAACACTTAAAACAGGACACATTTGCTTCGCTTAAAGTGAACCAGTTTGTTTCCCCCGACAATCCAGACCAAATGTCCAGTCTGAATACACCCAAGCCAACCCTGGTCTGGGACCAGGAACCATTCTCTGACCCATCTTTTGAGATGGTACAGGTTGTTTTCACATTAGACTGAGCTCCGGTTCACTCTGAGTTTCCTCAGTCTGAATAGGCTTTGTCCCTGCAGCAAATAACTGGACCAAAATGACCACCGCAGCCGGTCATTATTTTTTTTTTTTTGTGGTTTCAAAAAATATTTATGTGTTTGCAACACAAATGTTTTCACATGCGTTGTGTGTCATCTTGCTTTTACCCCATCTTTGAATTTGCTCTCATAAGTTCTAGTTTAGCGTGACATAGCTGCCATCAAACTGCTGATTGATTTAGATTCTAACCAGTGAGGTGTCTCTGTCTCGTATTGATGGTTTCTGGTGGCAGATATGGACTTTGGACTTTGTATCAGTTCTGTTTAAATGGGTTTCATTACCATTAAGATTTGTATCTGAACTATTGTTTTGTTTTCATGAATAAATGTTGAAATATGAAGAGAAAATAGCATTTTTCATGAGTAATTTTTTTTATTTGGACACACGAGATTTTAAAATAAGATGCTGTGAAAATTAACATAAAAGTTAAAAATGCTTCTTCTGCCTAATCATACGTCATCAGTCTGACCAATCAGAAGTGGTTACCACCTCGCTTCCTTGTTCTGACTTGGCTCATAAAGTATGCAATGAAGCAATGAAGATCCGAGAAGTGAGTCTGTCTGGCATCAGCGTCAGTTTTCGCACTACTCTCCCATGATGCATTGGGTTACAGTGACAGCATCTCTGCGCTACAATGAGTCCTCCCTGTTAAACGTCTTGAAACCACAACGAACACACATCAAACAGTTTTTAAATTTTCTTGATGAAATCAGAGGTCAACAGTTTAGTTCTCCTTCAGGGTTGGTGTTTATTAACAGCCAAACATCCCAGAGTTTGGTCCAAGTCATTGTTCTAACTGAAACACTTTTCTAATAATGTCTGGATTGAAGGACAAATTCCCTTTCAGACTTCAGTCACTTTTGATAAAGGAAAAGATAAACTTTAGTAGAAGTAATAACAACATTTAAAAACAGGATTAAGGTGAAGTGGCCAACAGACGCAATTAAATTCAATTTAAACAATTTATTCACCTAAAAAGAAATAGGATATTTTTAGAAAGAAAAACTAATAACATTTCAACATGTTCACTTTTTATGTAGCTGCAATAAACAGATAGAATGTTGTTCTTTTTGTGTAGAATTTATCAAACATATTGTGATCATATAATAATTCAAAAATTATAGTTGCCTTTGCACCAACATTGAAAAAAAATGTAAAAAAAATAAATCACTATTTAGAAAGAATATATTTAGTTTTTGTGAGGTTACATAAAATTACATGTTAATAAACTGGAGGGAAAAACAACTACCAGGGTAAATTGTCACATAATTTAGTTGAAAATTATTATGAAAAATTAACTTAACTTTTATTACATCTTTTAGAAAAAACATCTGCAACTTCCAGCTTTTTCTGCCACAATTATCACAAAAATATAACATGAGATGGTGGACGGACTGTACATCAATATAGACTATAGATTTCCTCAGTTTTCAATTTTTGGATGCTGGTATGCCGTTGTTTTTTTTTTCCAAGGATAAAGTGTACCTTTGCACAAAAAAGGTTGAAAAACACTGTGCTAAATACATTAAGTCAGTGGTCCTTAAACTTTTTCTTTTGTTTCCCCCTTTGGAGGAGTTGCAGCTAGAGACAAAAGAAAAATTAAATAAAGCATCATTAACTTTGTAAGAACAATAATATTGAAACTATGTGCAAAAAAGAAACAAAAGTTGTGTAATGGCTGCAATGTGCCTGCTTTGTGCTACACATCTTTTCAAAATGAGGTTGCAGGTTTGTTACTGCAACTCTTAACTTAAGTCATGCTCATTATTGAGCCTAGCTCTGTTCTTTGTTTTCAAAGATGCTCCCCCTCCACACCCAGCAGAATTCAGGGAGTGTCTGTGCAGTAAACCTCATCCTCAGGGTGGAGTCTGACGTGATTTCACTGAACTGATCCTCCTCAGAATAGCTCAAATCAGCCGGTGCTGCTGTGTTAAATGGATCTCTCAGCCAGTTGTATTGAGCTCTCTGGTTTGGTATATATTTGAGAATCCTCCACTATTTGACCATTATTTGATTGGCTGTACGTTGGTCCGATGACATGTACGACAGTGATATGTCTGATAAATCCATAGAGGAAGAGAAGTCCTGATGTGAACAAACCAAGCTCCGACCAACACAGAGAGATGATCTTCCAAACGGGCTTTTATTGTTTGGATTATTACTAAGTGCACGTTCGCTTATAGATTTTTAAAGCGGCCAGTGCTTTTTTTGGCCGAACTGACACTGAAGAAGGGTTAGGATTAGGTTAATACATACGTGCTAACAACATTAGCCGTGCTGATAACAGATTTAGCCGGGGATCAGCTTAAACTGGAATAACCATCAGCCTTTATTTTGTCTGTTTGATTCTGGTTTTGTCCTTTTAGTAAATTTAACCTTGTAGTCTTTGTTTGCATTTTGAGTAATTCTGTGTTTTGCATTTCTGTCGTAGTTATCTTGCTATAAAGCCTGAGAGTTTAAGTTATACCATCATTTATTCCACCTTTGGTGTTTTGTTGGTTAGTTTCCTTTAGTTTTCTTGGTTTTTATGCATGTCACCGAATAAACGACTGCGTGGCCAACTTTAACCCCGCCCGGTTGTTCATTTTTTCTTTATGTTACATATTTTCTCCCTCCTCCCTGAAGAAGGACGTAACAGGTTCGAAACAGAAATGTCCAATTGAAAGGCAGTCTGAGTAAAGACCAAACGCAAAGTTCAGGACTTGTTCTGGACCAAATTAAGTGGACCTCTTAGATCCCGATATGCAAACCAGACCTTATATATAAGGAGAGCTCTCAAACATTTCAATTTACTGGGTCATCATCATGATGTCCACAGCGAACTGGAGGGATAGAGATTAGTTACCACATGTAACCAGATCTCCAGTGTTAAAGGGTTAAACTGCCTTTGAAATGTTTACAAGGTTTTGGGTGTCAGATTCCAGGCCAGGGCCAGCGTTCAACATTTTTTCCAACCAACCCAACATTGAAGCTTCCTATTGGCTAAACACACCTTATCCAGATAATCAATGGCAGTTAAGGCAGGATTTTTGGAAAACCAGCAGGAGGCTGGCCATTGAGGTCTTTGAGGTTGACAATCCTAGTTTAATGGGCTAGGAAGTAAGCTGGTTGGCTAAAACTTTTTTTTAATTAATGGCCGTTACTGTTTTTCTTAAGGTCAAGAGAAGATTTTTTATCTTCTCCATGTAGCCTGGTTGTTATGGAAGCGATTCTGTAGCATAATTAAATATGTAAGTCAAAAGCAGAAATGCTTTTTCATTTTCAAAGTGAAGCTGCATTTTTGACTCAAAATTAAAATGAAAAAGCAATCCTTCAAAATGCTTTTTCATTTTCTACTTCAACAACGCTTATTCTGTCACTTAATTAAAATGATCATAAAAATAGTATTTGACATTTCATTTTCAAAAGGTTCTCTGGTAAATGTGTAGCAAAATTTAGAGATGTCTAATTTGACAAAATAAAATGGATTAACAGAAATACTTTTTAATTTTCAAAATGTAACTGCATCATATGACTCAAAATTAAAATGAAAAATAATCCTTCAAAATGCTTTTTCATTTTATACTTAAAAACCGCTTATCCTGCGTCATAATTAAAATGAAAATGCAAAGAGGTGATTGCATTTACATTTTAACATCCACCTTGCGAACATTGTCGCAATATTCAACTCGAAAAAGCATTTCCACCGAGGAGGCGGGGCGATGACATTGTGCTTTCTCCGTGTGTCCGGCTGTGAAGGAAATTGTTTTATTATTATCATTGTTGAAAATGTAATTGGTTAAAGGTATTTGTTTAAATGTTAACTCAGATTGACCTTTTTACCTTATAAAACAGTTGTTTGTTTGTTTATATGCTTCTCATCCCAGCAAGGATGAGGGGGTTTTACGACACACTGTCCTGAGCTGATAAGGAATACTGTCTGAACTTAGAACTTAGAACTGAACTTAGGTCATTATACGACACCCCGTAATGAACTTTTTCTCTTTGTCTTGAAATTGTTACCTCCTTCTTGTGTTCTTAATAGAAGGAGCACAGGGAGAAGCAGAACCTTTGAGAAGAGCAGCGTGGTGGTTGACTTCTGTCACACTGGTTTTCTTCTCCCTTGTGCATGAGAAACTTGATTCTTGTTGTGGTCTATTGTTTCTAATTGTGTTTTTCTTTAATGTCTAAATGCATTTATCGGACACCGGCTATCGCAAGTCATTTTAACATTTAAAAGTTAAGTTTGACTATCCGGAATTAACATTGTAGATATCACCAACGTTTATCTGATTAGTCGTAATTACATTTTGAATAGTTGGAATTGTAATTCAAGACAACCGAGAGAGATATCTATAATGCAGTTTTGACTAGGCAAAACTGAATTACAGATGTCTGCAATGACGTCATTGAAAACAACATTCAACTCGTCACACATCTTAAATGACAATTGCAGATATCTGTAATTCTGTTTTGCATAGGCAGAATGAAAGTTAAAGATATCTCAAACGTCATTATCACTAGCTCCTGTCTTGCACGGGCTGCAGCATTAAAAAGACGATTAAAAATTGCTTCGCCTGCTGGCTGCTCTACAACGGAGTTTTAGGGCCACCAAGAAATCTTTTTTGCATTTTCGTTTTAATTATAACACAGAATAAGCGTTTTTTAAGTAGAAATGAAATTAATTTTGAAGTATTGATTTTTTATTTTAATTTTGAGTCATTTGATGCAGTTACATTTTGAAAATTAAAAAGCATTTTAATTGTCAAATTAGACATTTATAAATTAATTTTGCTACACATTCACCAGATATCTTTTTGATAAGGAAATCTCAACTACTTTTTTCTTTATCATTTTAATTAAGTGACAGAATATGCAGTGTTGAAGTAGAAAAGGAAAAAGCATTTTGAAGGATTGATTTTTCAATTTAATTTTGAATCAAAAAATGCAGCTTCATTTTGAAAATGAAAAAGCATTTCTGGTTTTGACTTTTATTTTTAATTATGCTACAGAATCGCTTCCATAGATTGTCACTCATCATTAGACCTTTTTCTGAAGAACGAGTTATTGAATATACACAACTAATTCAATTAGGAGCAAGTGGACAAAAGTTAGACTTTTAATGATTCAAAGCATCAAACTAAAATCAAGAAAACTAACATTTTACCTGAACTGAGGGTCCGGGTTCATCCGGCAGAACCATTCAGTTGGCAGCTTGCTGCAATCAATCCCATCTGGGAGTCTGCGCCACTTCAGGCAGCCATTACACTGAATCCAGTTCTGGTCCGGTTGCTTCCTGAAAAGTCAGTTTGGTTCAACTACTTCCCATGATTACAAGGTGCCAGTCAGAGCAGATTATACCTACATGGTGTCCTCCACCTGTATGGAGTTGGTTGGGTCTTCCTGTTTCATCCTGTACTGCGTCTCCTTCCAGTATTCTTCAAGTTTTATTCCTAAATTGTTCATGGTTTTTCTGTTTAGAGAAGAAATTCTGGTTAAACTTACAGAAATGTTTAATAAGGACGAACTGTGAATCAGAACACAATTCAAACGGTGAATCCACATTTTCTGTTCATACCTGTACTTATCAGACTCAATGAAACTCTGCTTGTTGTGTGTTGGATCCAGGAAGTTGCACTCTATGATCCCAATGACGCCAACACCCATGTTGTTGGCCTGTAAAATGCAGCACATGCTAACATTACAAACCCTGAAGGTCATGCTGAGTTAAAAGTCTTTTGTGGACGCTACTCACCTTGAGCTGGCAGCCCACACGCTCATAAGCTTTGATCAGCCTATTTTTGTGATACATCATGACACCGTACTGATCTTTTGATTTGGTGTTGAAACCAAAATGTATGGGAACACGTTTGTTCTAGAACAACATTTAAGGAAACAACATATAAAGCAGGAAAAGAAACTTTTACAAAAGTACAGCAGTGATACTTCCATGCAAGGATACCAGGAAGATGGGTTTGTAAAAGTCCTTTCTCATGCAGGCCAGGCTTTTAGCAATTAGCACCGTTTTGACCGTCTTACTTCGTAACACCACCTGCATCCGAGGTTTTAGGTATAGAATGCTGCAATATGCCTGCACACAATAAACACAGTAACTTTAATCAATACAGACAAGATATTCATTCATGCACATCGTCCAGTCAGACAAACTCAAACTACAGCGTTACCGAAACAATCATACAGACAAACATGTCAACTAAACAAAAGCTGGGGAAATGTTCTGCTTCTCACCCGTAGAGAGTAAACAGTCTCAGGAATATGGGATGTCATCCTGTCCGAAACTTTTGAAGGGTCACCGATTGCCTCATAGACCTCAGAGGGAATTCGGATGTCATAGCGATCCGTCTCAAAGTCAAACTCTGTAGCATCTGTAGCCGTTCTGTTAAAAAAACACATCAGAAAGAATAATGAGCTACCAGACATTTATGTTTCAAAAGCATTTGGGATGCCACAATTCTTGGTTGAAAACCAAACTGTACGTTACACCTTTGAACCCAATTGTGGGGAAAGTGAGTCGTTGAATCCCTACTGCAGATGTTTAAGTGTCAAACATGTTTGCTTTGCTAAATTACAGAAGGATTTACTATTTGATTTACTGTTGTTTCGGACTATATTCCAGGTTACCTTTTATGTTGTCACTGATTTTTTTCAGTGCAATTTTAGATGCACTGACCAATTTAAGACCATGCTATGCTTAAGCCTTTTTATAGAAAACAATATCCAAGTAAATAATCATATTTTACCTTTGGTACACAAAAGATCTTTTTAAAAAACAAGTCAAATTTAGTTAATTCCCTGAGCTTTTCTTCAATCCGGAAGCAAGATGACTCGATCTCTTAGGCACCACCTTTCACTTTGTCGTGGATGCCACCCATTTCATGACGTCAACCTATAGTCGGCCCCAGCAGTGTGTCTGCGTTTCTCCCACAAAAAAAAAACATCATCCAAACTTTTACAATTATAGGTGTCCATATTGTGCATATAAAATGAAAGCATTTTCGCCGATCACCACTAGCTCAGTGGGTTTACTGTGTGTGTGTGTGTGTGTGTGTGTGTGTGTGTGTGTGTGTGTGTGTGTGTGTGTGTGCGTGCGTGCGTGCGTGTGTTAGCCTGGGGGTGGGGCTGGCAGCGCAGACTCTTCCTGGAAGGGGCGGTTCCTCACTTATGACGAAATACACGAAAGCTCCATCCAAAAATTTAATTCTGCATGTTACATGCCCTCTAAGTGCCTTGTGTTCAGCATCCTGATCGGCTGTTGACCTTGTCAATTATTCTCCTATATACACTGTCTCTTGTACAGAAAGCATTCAGACCAAGTCTTTGATCACTATCAGATCTTTAGCTGGTGTATTTTCTACGAAAGTTTGATTGATTGAGAGTTTTAACAAAAAGAAAGTATGAAAATGTTCATGTCTGCCTGAGAAAAATGTATAGTATGTAGCGAGGAGTTTTACTTCTCAAAACCTCTGTGATCCTACTTTGCAGATTTTAGCTATTTTGGGTTTTGTCTAATAACTCCCAAGATAAACAAGAGAACACTGTATTACGTTACACCAGGCTTAGTATCAGTCAACTGATAGTTGACAGTTTTTCGTCGCTGTTTTTTTATACACAAATCATTTATTGAACCGAAACAAAACCATGATACAAAAATTGAGGTTTGAGCCAAATTGTGGGAAAAGTGAATCATTGCATACCTATTAGTTGATTATACCTTTTTTTTAGTACAATGGTCATCAAACTTTCACACTAAAGTTTTGAAAACCAACTAAGATTCACACCACAGAGGTCAGTCAGTAGATCTCACAGTGTGGCAACACTAAACTGTAAATTTGCTGCCTCTGGGAACAAACTCTGTGCAGTGATCATCACCGTGCCACAGCACCAGGAAGGATGCCTTTATTTGGCAACATACATGCCACCATGGGTCTAATTGTCTCTTGGAGATGCAGTTTTCCAGAATGCGTCCTCTTAGTCCATTCATCTTTATTTCCTGCTGTCATTGCAGGGTCATGCGGATCGCCAAGCCAAATCATCTCATGGCTCGAACTCAGAGCTACAGATGCTTTCACTTCAAAGAGGAAAATTTAGAGCCACTAATAAACATTTGGTTGTAAAAAGAGGCAGGAGTCATGCGGAGTAATCACTTGCAGAACATGCAAACTCCACTCAAAGAGGACCCTGCTGGGATTTGAACCAGCACCTCCTCACTGTGAGGTATTGATGCAACCGCATATCAAGACTATTAAAAACACCAAATGACATTAACAGACAGACCTGCGCAGATTCCAAATGATGATTCGTGTGCCTGTTTGTGAGAAGGAAGAGGTGATGGCGTCCAGTTCAGCGAGCAGTTCCTCCCGTGTTTTGAAAAGAGAATAGCACAGAATATCCTGAAGACTGGCTCTGTGCTCCTCTCTAACTGAAAGTGAAGACAGTGAAGGAAAAAGGCAAAGAACATGTTGGAACAAACAGAAAAACAATGTGTGATCAATTCAAAGCTCAGACAAACAGAACAGTCAAACAGGTTACACAGAACATGTTAACCGCCAATCGTCCAGATAGGATGAACGAATAAATGAAAGATTGTCAGTTAAAAAGGATATAGCTGATCAAATTCCTCTCTGTGATGCAAACAATCGGTACTTGAATTTGATTGGCACCAATCAATTCCAGGTAGGTCTGGGAAAGCATCCCAATACACATTCCACTCTCTGACTTGGAAAAGACAATGGCGTCTTTTCCCAGACGCATAGATCCAGACTTAAAGCCGTTTCCATACATCCCAATGGGCACGTGTCCCTTTATGGCAGTCTTGTCACTGTATCCAAAACTAAAATAAGAAAGTATATATGTTATTGTCACTTTTGCAATGAAATTAAGAATCAGTTTCTGTGGTGTGCATTTCAAACAAAAGTAAAGAAGGAAAGAATATTGTTTAACATTTCAGAAATGTAAAGAGAAGTTTAAAGAAAGAACCCATTTTCTATAACTTTAAAAAACTACAACACAATATAATCTGTACCTGAGCATTTTATGCATAGTTTCATGGTCCAGTCCATTTCCATTATCCATAAAGGTGAGGCACAGTTTTTCTTTAATCATAGTTTTATCGATCCAGAACTGTTTGGCGCTGACATCTGGATCATAGGCATTGTCTGGGAAAGTGGGATTAGCAACGATCACAAACATGTCAACCTTCTTCTTACTTACTATTTAAATAATCACGTAATAAGTTACATGGTAATACACTTCATGATGATGACTCACCGATGAGCCCAGCGATGGCGCTGAAGGACCAGGTGTGGCTGGTAGAGTTGGTGTGGAGATACTTTGGTGCAAGCTGCAACAAAAACCAGTTAGTTTGACTTGATGTTAAACTTTAATTCCAAATGAGAGACAAACATAATGAGAAAATTTGTTAAATATAATATTTTTCTAGACAGATGTGTGATTTTTCTCACATGTGTTTGTAACTGCTTTACAACAGATCAAAAGATTGTCATGACATGGTGGGTCTTTAAATGCAAAGCAAAGTTCCAGGAAAACACACAAGATATTTCATTCTAAAGATATTTCCAAGTGTCAACTAGCATGTATTTTACAGCATGAAGGATTTAGAAAAATAATTTTATGAGGTTCAAAACAACAAATAAAAAAACATCACAATGTTTGGATTTAAAAAGAAAAAACAGAACCAAAAATACCATTTGAAAAGACAATGAACCATTTATGTTAATTTAATTTTATACTTAATAATTTAATTAGACAGTTGTTGTTTGTGTCAGTAGTGACGTCATAAAATCAGGAAACTCCTGTCAGTTCACTCTAACGGTGAGTTTTTATATTCCTGGAAAAAAACGTTAAAAATGAAAAAATAAAAATACAACCCTGACTAAAGACTTTTGATTAACCAAATTGTAAACAGACGTTTTCATGTTAAAATACATTTTATAATCCGAATTCGAATTTACAACGTTTTAGTTTTTGGGTATACATACAACATCCTAAAACATTATGGGTTATTTCAATGGTGATAAACACCACCAACACCGCAGTGTTTGTGATTTTATTAACCACAAATGCAAACTCGATTTTTTTATATTTTAAAAGTAAACGTTTTAAATCATTGTAACCAGCCAAAGAAAGTGAAACTTACCGTGCTCAACGGAACCCCGCCACCAGCCTGCGCTGCCATGTTTCCAATGAAACAGATGCTGATGGTTCTGCAACACGGACGCGTCGACTCACCTTACTAGAGATTAGAAGAAAGTGAAACCTAGTGTCAGTGCGCGTATCTATCCAGGAAAGTTCACGTGACCGATACAGCCACAGGGTATTTTTCTCTTCTTTTCAATTTGGTAATGGTTTGTATTCTGAGCCTTATTTATTTATTTATTATTTTTATTGAAGCAATTATTTAACAAACAATCACGACATGTCTGTCAATGACATCAGTATCAATGATGAGATAAAGATAGATGTGGACAGACCTTCCCTGACATGAAAACTGTATCTTCTTGATGCAGTTGTTAAGCACACACAGACTTTTCCCAGATGCATTACTTCATCTAATAAATGTGTTTGACAGGTGAATAAATGCTGAATGCAAACGTAACATTCGATTGAATGCATGAAGAAGCCCATGTCTTATTTCTATATGTGTTTTACATCGTGTGTTTCTTGCCTTTATGTTTACTGTAAAGCACTTTGTGATTCTATATCTTGAAAGGTGCTATACAAATAAAGCTTATTATTATTATTATTATTATAAAGTAAAATCCACAACTGTTTCTTTGTTTCTGTTATTGAAAAACACATTCATGTTAAGTTTGTAATGTTCCCACAAGATACTATTGCGTTCCCTCGAAATGATTAACTCGTGCGAACGCAATAATTATTCACGTCATAAGTGATTCACAGTCACACAGATATGCTCTCCGTATGCCGGCAAAAGCCCCTTTCAGCAGTAAATTCTGTGTCTCTGTGACCCACATTCGTTCAAGAAAGTACGACGGAGTTTTAGGGCCACGGTGAGGAAAAAAAATTCTGGCCAACGTGGCGAGATTAAAGTCGTCATGTCGACTTTAATCTCGTCATGACGATAAAAAACTCGACACAAAGTTTCGAGAAAAAACTCGTCTTGTCGAGATAAAAGTCGAAATAAAGTTTCGAGATTAAAGTCGCAATGTTGCGCGCGAGAGAAAAAAACTCGTAAATTTACGAGATTATTGTGGAAGTGATAATGCAGAGCAGCAGGTGAACGCCGTGCAGAAGCAGATTAGACCGACTAAACTTAGTTGAACAGGTGAGCTGAATGTTTATTGATAACGTTCCAAATGTCTGGAAGCTCATTTGTTTGATTTACAAGTTATTAAAGTTTTATTTATTGATGGTTGGTTTGCAGGATCTCTGCCTCCATACTCTGCAGCCCGATGATGAAGCCGGCATCGGGTGTCCCTGCAGCTGTTTGCTTGAATCCTTTCTTCCTCCACCAAAGACAAGATCTCTATGTTTGTGTGATGCTTCCGTCTGAGGAGGAGAAGCACTTTTTGCCTTTTTCAACGTTGTAATGCTAATATAACAGACTATTTTCATTCATCTTTGTTTTTTAATGATCAAACGGGTCGCTTCATCTGCAGGAGGGGGCGTATGTAACACTGTTTACTTCCGCATTGGTGATCGGATGACAGATTCGTGACGTAATGTGACAGATGAACTTCAGGTTATGTGAATGAAAAGGAGAATAAAGGCTGCAGCGATCCACTACACCCAAACGTTTCTCTGAGCTCCTTATTTTACAAATACCCGGAAAGACGGCTCCACTAACAATAATCTGATTTTGAGTCGCCAAAAGGTTCAGCATCTCTTTGTTTTAAACCTATAATCCGAAAATAAAGCTTCACAAAAGGCTCTACATCTTTCATCTTCAAGCTAGGCTCCGATAAACAGACAACTTCGGGGTTTTCTCCTTGTTAATCTATGACTTTTTTTCCCGTAAATTTACGAGTTTTTATCTCCTAATAAAATTTCTTTTTTTTGGTGGCCATAAAACTCTGTCGTAAACTCTTAAATACAAAGCCACTAGCTCACTAACAGCCATAACACTGAATACTCCTGAAAGACTCAGCTTCACTGCTCGCGCGCAACATTGCGACTTTAATCTCGAAACTTTATGTGACAGACAGAGCTGTGGGTGGTGGTTTGTCCCTCATGGTGTTCCATAGTTTAGCATTCATGGCCAGCACCTGTCTGTTGAGCTGTGATTGGCTCACAAGGCTGATAAATAGCAGCAGTGGGAGTTCAATCTAGATGCTGGTTTCCTGGTTTGGCCTTGGTAGGTGAGCTTGACATGTGGACCGTTTTTACTAAAGCTTTTAATCATTTGAGTCCTTTTACTAAAGTTTTTAGCATTTGAGTTTGCAACATTTTAAATTCTATTTATATTAACAGGTGGTGGCATGAGTTCTGACCCTGGGGCATGAGAGGTAATATAAGGGTTTGTAAAGCATGTGTTTGTCCCAGGGGAGAACTAACTTATTTTTCTTTTTCCAGCAGAGTTGCCACTGCTGTTTTGCTTAGTGTTTTTAGTCATTGTTTTTAATGTTTTAATCAAGCTTGACACCCTTGCTTTTATCCATTTTTTTAAACTGTTGTGCTCATTTTTAGTATCTTGGTGTCTGGACCTGGCTGAGGGTAGCTGCCTCCTCCTTTTATCCTTATGGTAGCTGGTGGGTGCCATATATGGTATTGTGTAAGGGGGACCCCCCTGTTTTCAGCCCATAAATTAGTGGTGACCTGCTCAGGTGCACCTCTTCTGTTTTGTATTTTCTTTTAATCACTGTTTGGGTTGTGGTGTGTTTTTGTGTGTATTTGGACCCTGAGCAGGTACTCCTGGTGGGAGTTGGATCAGGTATCTCCCTTGGTGGTGTTTGTGGCTACCCGCCAGTGCAGTGGGGCTGAGGCGATCTTGGAGGCAGCCGCCCTCATGCAGTGTTGGAGTGCGGTCCAACTGTCTGAGTCCATTTTATTTTTCTCTTTTATGGAATCTGTGTCAAGTTTTTAATAAATTATATGTTTTTAACCTATCAAATCCAGTCTCCATTTGGGTTAACAAATGTAAGAGGGCGTTCGGTCACAAAGTGGCGTTGTCGGCAGGATCGGATTCCTCTACTGAATTTAAGACTTGGATCTGGATTTTTGTTTTTTTAAATGTCTTTTTAGTTTGTTTTTAAAAGCAAAACAGCAGTGGGCACACCGTGGGACTTGAATAACGAGGGTGCTACATTGCCAGCCCAGCGCTTCAGAGAGACTCCATCTCAGCGATGGCAGATGAAGTGGAGCAGTTACGAGACCAGGTTCGCCAGCTTCAGGAGGCCAATGATCGGCTGCTACAGCAGCAAGCTTCAGCCGGCCCGGCTAATCCCAGAGACTTTGTGGACCCACCAAGCCCGGCTTTGTTGGACAGATTGATGTACCTCCCCAGGGAGCGAAAGTGTCCAGTGTTCCGAGGGCGTGTGGGGGTGGGTATCGATGACTGGGTGGAGGAAGTTGAAGCTTGTGTACGTGCTAGACGCCTAGGTGCTCTTGATAAAGCGTTTTTCATCTTTGACCATTTAGAGGGTGAGGCTAAAGAGGAGATACGATATAGGCCGAGATGTGAGAGGGAAGACCCAGAAAAGATTATCAATATTCTGAAGGAGCTGTATGGGTGTTCAAGTTCTTATGTAGCCTTGCAAGAGAAATTTTTCTCCAGAACACAACAGGAGGGTGAATCCCTCCAAGAGTATTCTCATGCCCTGCTCTCAGTCATGGACAAGATTAAGCAGACCTCCCCTGAGTCTGTGCCTCAATCAGACAAACTCTTGCGCGACCAGTTTATTGAACATGTCCTGGACCCAGACCTTCGTAGGGAGTTAAAAAGGCTGGTGCGTATAACCCCGCAAATGTCTATGTGGGAGGCACGGACTACAGCAATTCAGTGGGAACGTGAAGGTAGACCAGGGGAGGATCGTCGTGGTGGCATTTATCCAGTCCCTTCTATTTGTGCTATGCAAGGTTCAAATGTGAAGCCTGGCGCCCCCCCTCCCTCAGTTGGTGTCATTGGCCCTGAACTGGTGGAGTTGCGTGCTCTAATCTTAAAGCAACAGGAGCAGATTAATAAGCTGACTGATGCTATGGCTACATTACAGAGAGCACCGCGGCAAACTCGGCCAAACCGTGCAGCCATCATTTGTAGGCGATGCCAGCAAGTGGGTCATTATGCAAAAGAATGTGATAATGAACGCGTTCGCACTCGGAGCCCTTCTACCCTATCCCCCCAACAGGGGGATAGTGGTCTTAATTCCCAGGTTGTGGGAAACTAGTTCCCTCCAGCATGCTGAGCCACACGTTGGAAGGGGACCTTACTGGCTCTAACAGTGAGAATTCAGTTGACCCTAACTTGACCTCCCTTGTTGCACAGTGCCCTAAGGTAGCTGTTAGAGTGGGAGGGGTAATTGTGAACTGTCTGTTAGACACCGGTTCAATGGTGTCTACAATGGTGGAGAGCTTTTTCTTGGAGCATTTTAAAGATGACCTTCAGCACTGTCATTGGTTGCACCTACGTGCGGCCAATGGTTTGGACATTCCCTACACAGGTTACGCAGAGTTCACGGTTGAGGTGCTGGGAAAAGTAATTCCTCAACGAGGGTGGCTAGTGGTCAAAGATCCCCCGGGCCAGCCTCGTCCTGCGGTGCCTGGTGTTTTAGGGATGAATGTAATCAATCAGTGCTATGATGTGCTATTTGGTCAGCATGGGCCTTCTTTGTTTGATCTCCCACCCCTAGTGCATGCTTCACCTCCATGGCAACAGGCACTACAGTATTGTCATCAATCCCGGCGTCATCCAGTCAGAACAGGCCTGGCCAAGGTCAGAGGCCGCAGACCTATTCTAATACCGGGAGGTACAGTTAAGTTGGTAGCGGCCACTTGCGCACCACACTTTGGCAATGTCTCGTCTGTTCTGCTGGAGCCAGCTAGTAGCCGTTACCGGATGGCCTTTTGGTTTCACCTTGTTTGGTCCGTGTAGAGAATGGCACAGCCTTCATTCCAGTTGTGAATGTAGCACTCACGCAGACAAAACTGTACCCCCGCAGCATTGTGGGTAATCTGGTCCAAGCCACAGTTCAAGGGCTCCCTTCAGGGATTTGTGAGATTCCAGAGGAGTCTGGGGTTACAGCCTCTATCAAGGTCCACGAGGGTCACGTTAGTAGTGTTGGCCAACAGTTACAGAACATTGATCTGTCTGAGCTATCGGAGACCGAACAGGAACAAGTGAGGACATTTCTGTTGAGGCATGAGTCAGTTTTCTCTGCGTCTGAAAGTGATCTTGGCTGTACTAACCTGATTTCACATGAAATCCCTCTGCTCGATGACAAGCCTGTTAGACAGCGGTATAGGCGGTTGCCCCCCTCTGATTATGAGGCGGTGAAGGCCCACTTGAGACAGCTGTTGGATAGTCAGGTTATCAGGGAAAGTAGTAGCCCCTATGCCTCTCCTATTGTCCTGGTGCGAAAGGATGGTTCCCTCCGAATGTGCGTCGATTACCGGCAGCTTAACCGCAAGACTAGGAAAGATGCCTTCCCTCTTCCCCGCATTGAGGAGTCTTTGGATGCCCTTTGTGGGGCCAAATGGTTTTCCACGCTCGACCTGGCTAGCGGCTATAACCAAGTGTCGGTGAATGAGAGAGATCGCCCGAAGACTGCTTTCTGCACACCATTTGGGCTATTTGAGTTCAACCGGATGCCCTTTGGTTTGTGCAACGCACCAGCTACTTTTCAGCGGTTGATGGAGAGGATGTTTGGGGCAGAACATTGTCAATCCCTCCTACTATATCTGGATGATATTATTGTGTTCTCTTCCAGTGTAGAGGACCACCTAAATCGTCTGGATCGGGTGCTGGGTCGACTGCACAGAGAAGGACTAAAAGTTAAGCTGGAAAAGTGTTGCTTTTTCAGGAAGGAGGTCAATTACCTTGGCCATCTGGTCTCCCGTGAAGGGGTATCTACGGACCCATCCAAGGTATCAGCTGTGGCCAATTGGCCACACCCCACAACTGTCTCTGAGCTTCGGTCCTTCCTTGGATTTGCCAGTTATTACAGGCGGTTCGTGGAGGGGTTTTCAAAGCTGGCTGCGCCATTACATCGCCTGGTTGCTGAATTGGCAGGCAGAAAAGGAAAAGAACCACCCCTGGAGAGCCACTGGAGCAATGCATGTGAGGCAGCTTTCAATGAGCTTAGGAGGAGACTGGTGAGTTCACCCACTCTGGCATTTGCCAATTTTAACCTCCCGTTTATTTTGGAAGTGGATGCAAGCCATGCAGGCCTTGGAGCAGTTTTGTCTCAAGAGCAGGATGGCAGGGTTAGACCCATCGCCTATGCCAGTCGAAGCCTCAGCCCAGCAGAGAAAAACTATAGTTCCATGAAACTAGAGTTTCTCGGAATGAAGTGGGCTATGACTGAAAAGTTTCGGGAGTATTTGTGGGGCCAACATTGCACCGTGTGGACTGATAACAATCCATTAAGTCATTTGGAGACAGCCAAGCTGGGGGCAACTGAGCATCGTTGGGTGGCCGAGCTGTCGGCATTCAACTATGATGTAAGATATCGACCAGGGCGGGCTAATACAAATGCAGATGCATTGTCCAGGCAGCCACCCACAGCAATGACAAGGATGAACACTGAGTCAATGTTGGAAGGAGTAGCCATCCCGGTTGCTATACATCAAGCTGTTCGACAGGAACCGCAGTTTACCCAGTATGCCGTCTCTGCTTTTCCCTCATATACTCTAAATGATCTCAAATTGTTACAGGAAGCAGACCCCACTATTGGTGCCTTTCTTCACTTCTGGAAGGCACAGAAAGCCCCAAGTTCCAGTGCTCGGGACAAACTGTCAGGACCGGTTCGAGTACTGTTACGGCAGTGGGACAAGGTCACAAGTAAGGATGGTTTGATCTTTCGAAAGGTACAGCGGCCAGATGGAGGGGAGGAGATCCTACAACTGCTGTTGCCTATGTGCCTCAAAGAAGAAGTCCTGCAGCAGCTGCACGATGACCATGGCCACCAGGGGATTGAACGTACCACTGAGCTAGTAAGGCAGAGATGTTATTGGCCAGGAATGAGCGATGACGTTAAACAATGGTGCAAAGACTGTACACGATGTATCCTGGCAAAGACCTCTCAGCCCAAACTCAGTGCACCCATGGGGCATTTGTTGGCTTCCCGCCCAAACCAAATATTAGCAGTGGACTTTACCCTTCTGGAGCCAGCTACTGACGGGAGAGAGCATGTCTTGATAATGACGGATGTGTTTTCTAAATTCACACAGGCGGTGCCTACCAGAGACCAGAAAGCCGCAACGGTGGCCAGCGCCCTTGTTCGGGAGTGGTTCTTCCGTTTTGGTGTTCCCGCTCGCCTCCACTCCGACCAAGGACGCAGCTTTGAAAATGCTGTTGTCGGTCAGCTGTGTAACCTGTACGGAGTGCAGAAATCCCGGACTACACCATACCACCCCCAGGGAAATGGGCAGTGTGAGCGGTTCAATCGGACAATGCATGACCTGTTGCGGTCACTGCCAGCAGAGAGGAAAAGACACTGGCCAGAATACCTGCCTCAATTGGTGTTCTGTTACAATACCACTACTCATCAGTCAACAAGTGAGTCACCGTACTACTTGATGTTTGGCCAAGAACCTCAACTGCCGGTCGATTTCCTTCTGGGCAGGATTGAAGAGCCAGAACGGGGGCAAGTGACTGACTGGGTGCGAGAACATCAGCGCCGCCTTGCAGTGGCCTTCCATGGCGCCAGGGAACGTCTACAGGCAGCTGCCCTAAAACGCAAAGACCGGCATGACCGCCAAACCCTCTGTGATCCATTGGCAGAGGGGCAGCTAGTGTACCTGAAAAACTGCACCATGCGCGGTCGCACCAGGATTCAAGATGCCTGGAGTCCTGTTTTACATAAGGTAATACAGGCCCCTAAACCAGATGGAGTTGTATACTCAGTTGCACCCGTTCAAGATCTGGGTAGGATTCGTCAAGTCCACCGAACCATGATGAAGGCAGCCAATGTGGATCGGGCCTCAGAGCTGCCTCACATGCAGGAAGTGCCTCAGGTAACCGGAATGCAGTCGGGTGGTGAGGAGGATGACCAGGGTGCATGGGTCATGCTTGACCCCAGAGGTGGCCAACCTGAACCATTCTATGCACAAACCCTCCTTCAAGGTGACCTTGTGGACAATGTTACACCTCAGGAAGAGTGCGTCCCTGCTACAGAACCTTTCCAAGCTCCTGTGTTACCCCCTGGGTCTGATGCAGAAGGTCCGAGGAGGTCTACACGCGCCACAGCAGGACGACATAGAAACCTGCATCACCTCCCAGCATCAGTGTTAAATCAGGCAGATGGGGCTACGAACTCCCAGGTAGCTGAGCTAGAGGGTTGCATTACTGCCTATTTTCGACCATGGTGTTGAGTAGGTAGATTTGTTTTTTTGTTTTTGTATCCGTGGGGCACGGATACAAAAAAAAGGGGGGGTAAAATGTGACAGACAGAGCTGTGGGTGGTGGTTTGTCCCTCATGGTGTTCCATAGTTTAGCATTCATGGCCAGCACCTGTCTGTTGAGCTGTGATTGGCTCACAAGGCTGATAAATAGCAGCAGTGGGAGTTCAATCTAGATGCTGGTTTCCTGGTTTGGCCTTGGTAGGTGAGCTTGACATGTGGACCGTTTTTACTAAAGCTTTTAATCATTTGAGTCCTTTTACTAAAGTTTTTAGCATTTGAGTTTGCAACATTTTAAATTCTATTTATATTAACAGGTGGTGGCATGAGTTCTGACCCTGGGGCATGAGAGGTAATATAAGGGTTTGTAAAGCATGTGTTTGTCCCAGGGGAGAACTAACTTATTTTTCTTTTTCCAGCAGAGTTGCCACTGCTGTTTTGCTTAGTGTTTTTAGTCATTGTTTTTAATGTTTTAATCAAGCTTGACACCCTTGCTTTTATCCATTTTTTTTTAAACTGTTGTGCTCATTTTTAGTATCTTGGTGTCTGGACCTGGCTGAGGGTAGCTGCCTCCTCCTTTTATCCTTATGGTAGCTGGTGGGTGCCATATATGGTATTGTGTAAGGGGGACCCCCCTGTTTTCAGCCCATAAATTAGTGGTGACCTGCTCAGGTGCACCTCTTCTGTTTTGTATTTTCTTTTAATCACTGTTTGGGTTGTGGTGTGTTTTTGTGTGTATTTGGACCCTGAGCAGGTACTCCTGGTGGGAGTTGGATCAGGTATCTCCCTTGGTGGTGTTTGTGGCTACCCGCCAGTGCAGTGGGGCTGAGGCGATCTTGGAGGCAGCCGCCCTCATGCAGTGTTGGAGTGCGGTCCAACTGTCTGAGTCCATTTTAACTTTCTCTTTTATGGAATCTGTGTCAAGTTTTTAATAAATTATATGTTTTTAACCTATCAAATCCAGTCTCCATTTGGGTTAACAAATGTAAGAGGGCGTTCGGTCACATTTATTTCAACTTTTATGTCGACACGACGAGTTTTTTCTCGAAACTTTGTGTCGAGTTTTTTCTCGTCATGACGAGATTAAAGTCGACATGACGACTTTAATCTCGTCATGTTGGCCAGAATTTTTTTTCCTCACCGTGGCCCTAAAACTCCGTCGTAAGAAAGGAACATGAAAAACACTGAATGTAAAAATGTTATCAGTTAATCCATGTGTCCAGAGAACCTTTACTATCACATGCTATTCCTCAAAGACCATGGCAAGTGCTAGGGACTGACCTGTTTAGGTGGAACTCAAGAGACTACATTGTCATAGTGGACTACCTAAGCAGGTATTTTGAGCTAGAAAGACTTTACAGTTGTACACTCAAAGCAGCAATGGGAAGACACGGCATTCCAGAGATTGTCATAAGTGACAATGACAACGGACCATGCTACGGATCAAAAGAGTTAAATCATTTTGTAGAAACATGGGGATTCACACACACCCTGAAGTCCACACTATATAATTAATTCAGTCTCAATAATCAGAAATGCACACAACTTGTTTTACAAATACACACGCTCTGATTCACAACTGTAATTTTACTCAAACGTGCATTATAAAATTTGGAAATCCACACGTTCTGTTTCACACATGCACAATAAGTGTTTCTCACAAATGTGCATGCTGTGTTTCACAAAATCACAATATATTTTTCAGAAATACACAATACATTTTTCAGAAATGCACAACAGATGCTTCACAAACATGATTTTTAGGTACACTTGTAATTTGAACTCACAGATTGTGCGAATTTTAGAATGTGCATTCACAAACCCGCTCCCACTCCCCACATTTGTGAGAGATTTCTCTGCAGTGAATATTGCGACTCTCTTCACACTGCAGGTCAACTAATGTTAACATTGGCTAATGAATCTGTCAATCAAACTCATCAGTAAAGCAGGCGTGCTCGCTTTCAGCCATTCGAACGGCCCCTTAGACGTATAGCGTCACGGGAAACGGTCACTCAAGTGAACTTGCGTGGTGATTTTTTCCTTCTCATCAGAAGACGCTCCTGTGGTGATGTTTAATAACAACATATTATGTTTATATTTATAAATTATATATATATATATATATATATATATACACAAATGATACTTAGATGCCACCAAAGGCATATAGAAAGCATTGTCATGTGGGCGCCGACGACCTCACCAAGATGGCGTCGCAGTCCGCCACTGTCCGCCAGGCTTTCCAAGCGGGCTTGTCTCCTCTAGCAATAAAACTCATTGTTAGCTCCCATGAATGTCTCTGTTAGATGGTTGCACTTCCATCTTTCTTAAATTTTTGGATTACTTTTGTGATAGTGTTTTGACTGACATGTAAAGCTTAGCTAAACTTCTTGTACCCCTCACCTTTTTTCTGCAAAGAAATGATTTCCCTTCTCCGATTTTGTGACATTTCTTTTCCATGGAGAGCCATTACTGACAGCATGAAATGGGAGGGGCTTTTCTTTGTTAAGAAATGCCCTTTTCTAGTCATCTGTGTGCTGGACACCTCTTAAATGAATCACTAAACTCACTTGTGGTTGAATGCCTGTTAATTAGAATGTTGTGGTCTTAAGTTCGGCTTTCCTCCTAAGACTAGGACTGGGGTGTACTCCTTTTTGCCACATGGGCTTAAATTAATTTGCTAGAAAAATCACTTGTGTGCACAAATGAACATATTTTGTTTGCAATCAATGGCGCACCTTTGTAGGTGTATTTTGTAGCCTAGTATTTCACAGAAAATCTTGATTTTGAAGGGACAGTAAAGGTTTTCTGATAAATGTAGTGGAGTGTACTCATTTATGCTGTGCACTGTATGTGTGTACCAGTACTTGTGTGTATATTAATCACAAAAAAATAGCTTTTGCAAATAATGTTTCAATTATTGGGTTTTTCATATTGTTGAATTTAGAGATAAACCAACATTTCCCAAATATATGCATGAAGAAAGGAAGGACACAGACTCACTAGATGCCTTTCTTGAGGAGAGACAGACAGAACATTTACTCATGCAAATCTCCAAATCAGCTCTGAGTTCCCAAATGTCTGCCTTCCGCATTTATTGAATTTAGGGCGGCCCATAGATTACAATTTCTTTGGCAGCTCTAAAGGATTGAAAAGAGCAGAAAATCACACAGCTGCAAAAGAGAAAAAAACGTCTACACAGCATCTTAAAAACAACAGTTTAAAGCTGGTGTCGCACTCCTGCGTGTGAAATGTCACTGTGTCTGAATTTGCTTCCGGGAAAGAAAACTCTTACAACAAAACAGTTCGAGCATCCATACTACCATAGATGGTCACACAAGAATTCATCTCATGATCTATATAGGAGTGAGAAGCAAAGCAAATATATAATAACAATAAATGTAATAAAACAGTTTAAAAACATATGCAGTTCTTTTATTTGTATTTTTTTTGCTTGAGTATAAAAAAGAAAACATTAAACAGGGTTTGAAATGAGTGAAAAATAACAGACAGTATTAACACTGAAAAGAAAGAAATGGCTTTACAAGCGTTTTTAAGAAAGTTCTTCCCAGACCCAAAGGATTGTTTTTGTGATTGAAAGGGACATTTTCATCAGTCCAGGTTTATGCAGGACCATCATGATGAGCGTTCCACCTTTTTCATCTGTAAAATATGTCTTTATTTTGGGGGGGGCATCAGTTGGAATCTATGCCGGACAGGTATTGCTCCAGGATTTCATCGATGACGTTACATTCATAATTCACTTGATCCAATTCAAGAGCCGGCATGGAGGAGACAAGAAGCCGCCCGACGTTTTGACGCAGTTCAATCAAACTAAAGGGACAAAACAAAAAACAGTTTTAGAGGTGATTGTTAGTCATTTAACTCTCAATATAGTAGAATGATTTATCAACAGACAAACCTCCTCCTGGCTTCATCAGGTTCTGCTGATCCTCCTGGTTTCTCTGCACACTCAGCAGCCAGCCTTAATCTTTCCTCTTCCAGGCTGTTGAGCTGATGGTGAACACCAATGGAGAACAGTAACAGGTTTAGAGCATGTTGATGAAACCAAAATACGAAATGAGCTGCTTAAATCAATAATATTATCGTTTACATTTCATTTGCTTTTTATTCATCACTGTGACACTTATGGTTTTAACGTTTTCCAAGCCCTGGCAGCTAGACGCCAACTGGCTCAGCTCTCTATTCACCACAACGAACTGGTGCAGTGACGGCATAACAGCAGACGCAGCTCCAATCCACCGGTCAATATCACGCTCCGATCTTCCCTCTCTCACGAACCCGAGATACTTAAACTCTTCCACCAGGGGCGGGAGTTCTCTACCCACCTGGAGAAGACAAACTACCTTCCTCTGATCAAGTTCCACGGGCTTGGACTTGATGGTTCTGACCCTCATCCCACCCTTTAGTTTTACAATCAATTGATACTAAAACAACTGCAGCCTTTCAGAGTCAGTCTATGTTAGTGTTCAAGTAAGAAATGTTTTATCAAGACATGTGAACATTAGAAACTGAGTTACCCACCTGTAAACGGAGCTCGTCCAGCTCCTGGTTTCTTTTATCCAGCTCCTGCACCAAACATCCAACTTGAAGTGAAATCTCATCAATGTCTTTTTCTTCAGCACTAAGCTTAGTTTCTCTTCTTGCAGCTGCTATTAAAGCCTGTTTATCTTTCATCAGATCCTGCACTTTCTGCTTGACCCTCTCAAACAAAGCCTTGTAGTCCCTTTCTTCACTTTTCTCCGCCTGGAATGACTGCTTGGAGCTCGTCTTCTGGCTCGCCTCAGACAGTTTTTTTTGCATTTCCTGCAGCTGGCAGGTGACTTTCTGCAGCTCCTCTTTGAAGCCGTCTCTCTCCTGGATGGCGTCTTGGAGAAGCTCCAACAGATCATCCTGCTGCTTCTGTACCTCAGTAGTACTCTTCTCAACATGTGTCTCTCTGTTTGATTCAACAGTTTGATTCCCTTCAGCTAGACTTTGGCTCTCCTCCGTCCCACTGACGGTGACTGTGGGACGTCCCGTTTCTGCAGTGTTTTTTTCCGAGGGGGACTCCACGGCAGCGTCGTCAGTGCAATCCAACAGCATGCTGACACCATTTACGCCCTCTTCTGTCTGCTCCTTTTGCACTTTGGTTACATCATCAACAGGCTTTGCTGGCATTGGAGTGCTACTAGACTCCAAAATGGAAATGTAGTTAATGGTGGTGGTGTCGTCTAAATCCTCCATATGAGGGGGCACAGATGGAGAGCGTGTGTCCCTTTCTGCCAATGTTCCAGAGATCCTGTGTGGGAGATTCACTCTGGGCCTTTTTGGTGTACTTAGAGGAGAAGGCTGTGTTCTTTTTCTGTTGAAAAGCAAAAACAACAAACTTAGGATCATCGTTAAAAAAGAAGCAGACAAAGTCAATCACTGCCCAAACCTTAAAAGACTATATACCGTATTTTTTGGAGTAAAGTGATGTTTGTTGTTTTTTTTGCATGTTTTTGCCAGGGATGCCACATACTCAGGTGTGACTTTTATGTGATATTAAAATATTAAATATATGCTAATATATTCGTTATTTTGTCCAAAACAAACATGGAGGAGAACCTGATCGTTCTCCTCATAAAATGTAAATTCCTACTCTAATGAAAATGGTGGTTTGGGTGTATTTAACATGTTCTTGTAACATTTCTTTCATGATGAGGGGAAATGTTCAGAAGATTAAGCTTCAAATTGCGTATTTCTTTATTGATATCGAGGTGTACTGAGCCCATGAAATGACATCGGTAAAACAATAAATATTTTGTTCCCACAAAAGAATATCTCGTTCCCTCTAGGGATGGGTACGGAGCCCCGGTATTGAACGAGCCCTGGGGCAACATTCTTCAAGACCGCAGTATCGTTAAGATCTGATCTCAACGGTTCTGATATCGGTACTGGAGAAGTCGCTTTTTTTTGTGTGTCCCACAAAATAACGCTATCTGCCATATTGAACTCACCAGTTCAGTCAATTTTCCGTTAATTAATGATTATATTAATTTAGCTATTTTAGCTGAAGAGGAGGGGTCTGTCTGGCTATTTGTGTGCACGGAGGGCGGGGCTGTTGTTCAGACAGTACGCGGCGTGCGCACAGACCCGACAAGGACGTGGACACAACGCTACCAAAGATATACGATGGCGGAAAGAGCTAAACGCTCCAAAATGCGGCTCTTTCCTCCTTGTGCTGCGGTTCTCTGGGGTTTTGTAAAATAACTATCATGCTCTCAGATTGTCATGGTGCCTTTAACACTGTCAGGTAGAGCGAGTAAGCAGGAGGAAGAGAGCAGCGTGAACGCACGGAGTGGGTGTGTCTACAGAGTCTGTTATGGGATGTAAAGTTCTTCTACAAAGACAGTCAGTGGCGATATCGTAGGGACACATGAGCGCCCCCCCCCCCCCCCCCCCCCCCAAATAATCCTTTTATCCCCCTGGACTAAGACCACCCATTTCTGCGTAAAATGAATTAAATTTGTGTCAGGGCGCCCCTACTATCTTGTCACCGTGCTCCTATGATGACCGTATGTTGAACACACTGGAGGGTGGGTTCCATGTGGGGGAAACAACGAACAGGTAGAGAGGCGGGGGCGGGGCTTAGACTCACCGCTTATGATTCCAGACAAACTAACAGCTGCTTACTAATAAAAAATAGTTATCATTCAAAAAATTAATATAATTTATTGGGTTTACTGGATTTAAATAAAACAAAAAATAAAAAGGACTCTGCATCAAAGTGAATTTGTTTCCATCATCTCATTCATCTTAACTCTGGGTGTTTGACAGATGGAAATGTCTGTTCAAGGTTGTGGAAAATGGACAAAAGATCAAAGGAAACATCACGCTCATAAAGAATAAAAATAATTAAAATAAATTAGGAAATAAATATCCTGACAGCATTTCGAATCAATACAAGTATGGCCAAATGAACTATCACTAGATATCGGCAAAAACCTTTTTCTAACACACCTAGTGTTGCGGCTCCCTCTCTGCTTTCATCTCAGTGGGAAACTGATCAAAATTTTTCTTTGAGAGGTCCAGTTTGCCGACCCCTGGTCTAGCACATCCACACGCCCACCAGGTTTGTATTGTTACATTATCATGTATAAAGTAAATTGTTTTGTTAAAAGAAAACAATGTTGTTGCATAACGAGGAAATAAAACACTTTGTTCTTAATTTGTTATTTATTTATTTATTTTTCATCCACAAAAAGTATCGATAAAAGTTTTGTTAGAATACCGGATCGATAAGCAGTACCAATAAGAGTAGTAGTACCGTTAAAGCCTTAACGATACCGGTCCCTAGTTCCCACCACGCAATAATTTAGTTGTGCGAACGAAATAATATCTCGTTCCCACAAAACAATATCTTGTTCCTACGCAATAATTAATTTATGTGAATGAATTAATTATTCACGTCATATGTCATTCATGGCAAACATAGATATGCTCTCCGTCCTGCCACTGATCTTTAAAATAGATCAGAAGATGTTTGGAGTGGGTCTTCATGATAATTTTTTTAATTTGCATTGAGAGATTATGATTTTTGTTTTTATTTTTTCTGTCCTTGGGGCAGCAAGTTACCAAACCGGGTTACAGAGACACAGAAGCTCTGCTGAAAGTGACGTCATTCAGATGCAGCTCTTGGAGTAGAAGGTGAAAAAAAAGACTTTAAATGACCTCATGAACTCAGACATGGAAATGTGCGTATCAATACTTTTGAAAAAGCTCTTTTTAAAATAAATAAACCTGAACTCTCAACATCATCTGTGTCTTCTGGGCATTGGAAATGAGATATACAGTCAATGCTTAAACATAATAGTAGCTCCTCCCACTTGCAACTGGAGCCTCAGGTTTATAAATAATTTTTTGGAGAAGTTGTCACAGTTTTAGTTTCCTTGCTTTTGTGTTCTGGTTCTCTTTTGTTTCTGTCATAGTTTTGAGTTCAGTTCCTGTTTAATTTTGATAGGCTTTCTGTTTTGCTGTTGTTTCGTGTTGTACTTTTAGTCCCCATCGGCTCTCATTGTTTCCACCTGTGTCTCGTCTGTTCTGTATGTATTTAAATCCTGTCTTTCCCTTCCTCCTGTGCTGATCCATAGTTTTGATGTTGTTTGATGCTCCCGAGTTCCTCTGTCCTTAAAGTGTTTTCGAGTTTCAAGTTTGCCTGCCTGCTGCAGTGATTTTGTTTAGTATTTTTGGACTCATCAGTTCTTAAAGACCTGTGTTCCTGGAACCTTCTGGCTCCTCCTCTCTGCACCTGGGTGCTTCCCAAAACCCCTGCAGTAACAGAAGTATTGAGCAGCAAATTTGAGGAGCATCGAAAAAGAGGCAGCAGACACAAATTTAATAAGTCAGTTACAGTCGGTGTGAACGTAGAATTACGCTCAGCTCATCCATTTGCAGATGTAAAAAAAATAATAAATATGAACCTTTTATGAAGACTACAAATCCACTGTATCCTGAAAGTTAAATGATTTATAAAAAATACATTTAAATACATTAATTTCAAACAGTAAATCATCCAAACGCAATGCATTTTGGTGTATTTTTAGATTTGCCAATCTAGTGACCATCAATGGAAAATAGTTTTGTTGCAGAGACTTCTGGGAAACTATCAGGGCATTAAATGTTAGAATTGTAGATTTGAACAGCCTAAAAAAATGGCGAGCACACTATATATTGCTCTAAGTAGTGAGTAGTGAGAAAATTCGAACGCAAGAAAGGTGAGCAAAAAAGAAAAGGAAAAAAATCTATTGATATAACTGCATAAAACTGGATTTTAAAATTCTAAAAGAGGACAAAATATTGGCACCAACAGGGCAAAAACAGTAGATGGAATCCAGATATATTCTGCATAATCAACACTTCAGTCTTACACTGTAATAAATCCAACTTAAATTTTTTGACTTAACAAAATCTTTTATGTTGTAATAACTATATAATCTAAGTTCTACTAATCAATTCAACAATTTAAGTCAGTTCAGCAAGTTAAGGTAGTCGTACAGTTCAACATTATTTATTGAGTTGTCTGTACTTATATATCTAAGTTGTATTTCATTACAGTGTGATAAAGTTCTGTGAACTTATCTTTTTTAATTGTGAAATGCGGGAATGCCAACTTTTGGAGTTGGCAATGTCCACTGATTGAGTGGTTTGTTAAGAAGTGTCTGCAGAAGTTTTAACTCTTATTTAATGACATAAGTATTAGCAAGTACATAAAGTACGTTGTATCCCACAATTCCTTGCGGTGCCGATCTAACAGCAGCATCAAAGTTACACCTACTTAATTGAATTAATTTGAATGAAAGTAAAATAACTGTCTGATAACTACATGTTATTTTTAAGATGACTACACAAAAAAATATATTTATCTTAACTGAAGCAAATAATTACGTTAGATCAAAGTAAAAAAGTTTATCTTTCCAACATCCATATGTGGTTTTATCACCCTCTCATGGTGGAAAAAGTATTATCTGAGCTTCTTCATCCACTAAATCATCTTCAAATGGACACACCATGCTGCTTCACCTCTCTGTAAACAAACTAACCTTCAACTAAACCTGCTCCAGACCAGGTTATGTTCAGAGCATGAGTTGCTATGGCAACTTGGCATATCCTGAAACACTGGAACTGAAAGCTTAGGTTATCAACGTCCTTAGCCACAAACTTACCGTTGTAACTATAACCTTCTTTCTGGAACACCCCCAGGGCTTCAGCCATTTTGTAAACAATGCTTTGGTGAACCGGGCCTTAGCCCCGCCCATGGCAACTAAGACTCATGGGAAGTGTTGATTCCCACACCTTGAGTTAGAGAGCTATGAAGAGAAGTGACCCTCATGTTGTTGTAGTCATAGGGTATGGACAAATTTAAATATTTGTCCCACTGCACACATGCAGGTGAGCAGTAACTACTCACCTGTGCCCGAATGATCTTGAAAAGATCTAGGTTGTATAAAGAAATATGGAAATGTGGCAGGGTAAAAACTATGTGTAATTATGAAGCTGTATTCAAAGTCAAAAACAGAGGTGCTCTCAAAACTCAAATTTAAGTTATTTCAACCTTTGGAGAAGCCATCAATAATCGGAATTTACGGTTGTTACAGCCTAAAAAATTAAGTTTGTACATTTAAGCATGAGTTGTGAAAAATTAAGATTCAGAACTAGGATGACGTGACATTTTAGGTCACTGTAACTTAAATCTGAGTTGCTCAAAATTACGATTCAAAGTTAATCCAACTTGAACTTTTGAGTTCATACAACTTACAACTGAATTAGAAGAACTTAGATAAATGAGTTTGAAAACAACCAAAACACAAAACTTAAAATATTGAGTTTCGGTCCTTAACTCAAAATTTTACCGAAGTTTGTTGCCTTACAATTTTAAGTTCTACCAACTTTTCTTTTTTTGCAGTGTAGGAGTCACTCACAGAGCAGGGGGGTTGGCAGACACCAAAGACACAACAGTAACCACTGGAAGTCCGTTGTTCATGGAAGGACTCATCGCTGCTCAAAGAAAAAAAAATATTTCAAACTATTTAAAAATCAAAGGATTGAACAAGGAGCGCTTTCCTTACCCGCTTGTGAAATAGTAGTAGTTCTGAGGGGAGGGGTCACAGCCCTCACAGTACCTTCCTGGAGGGAGCTGCTGCCCACGTTTGAGGAGGTAGAAGGAGACTGCACAAGAGACAGAGTCCCTGTGAACTATTGATCATCTTAAACACGTTTGGTCATCGATGTAAGCCGTAAATCCAACCAACATATTTCTGTGATACATTCTGAATTAATTCTAGCGTGTTCTGAAAAACAAAAACCCTGTTGGATTTGGGGATGACTCAATTCTGGATCAAAAACGGAACTGTATGTTACAGCAATGAACCGAATCAAAGGGAAAGTGAATTATTGCATCCATACTGCAATCCAGTCTCTTTACATTGAACGTATTAAACAGGCGTTTTGCTAAATTTAAGAAGGATTTATTGTTTTATTACGTCACACGTCACAAAATGTGTGTCACACGACACACATTTTATATTTTGTTTTTGCTTTGGCTGCACCCAATGGTTAACGGTCTTGCCTCACAGCAAGAAGGCCCCCCGGGACCTGAAACAGAATATCAACGGGGGACCTTTCTGTGTGGAGTTTGCATGTTCTCCCCGTGCCTGCGTGGGTTCTCTCCGGTGACTCCGGCTTCCTCCCACTGTCCAAAAACATGCTTCAAAGGTTAATTGGTTACTCTAAATTGCCCCTAGGTGTGAATGGGTGTGTGATTATGGTCCTGCGACAGACTAGCGACTTGTCCAGAGTGTACCCTGCCTTCGCCCACGAGTGGCCGGGATAGGCTCCAGGAGCCCCCTGAACCCAAAGGGAAAAAACGTTTTTTTAAGTTGAATGAATGAGTGAATGTTGTTGCTTTGCAATACACAGATCATATACCGTATCGACTGAAAAAAAACTGTGAACCGAATCATTGGGAAAGTAAATGGTTGCATCCCAAGCTGGACCGCAGCCTGGACAGAAATTATTTTCAGGGTTTTCTTTTTTTCATTTTTCTTCAATATTATTTTTCTATATTATTTCACTTATTATTGGCATCCCTTTCAAATAACAGTTTTAAATATGATTCTTGGTTATAAATCACAAAAAACAACTGTAAAACATTTACTGGTATGTAGCTTTACTCTATGCATGCTGTGAGATTGCATTTTAAGATGAAGAACATTTCCATAGAAATCGACTAAAAGCCTGAACGTTTTCAATTTATAAAATCCTATTATTCCTGTTCGTATCCATCCTTGTCAATCCCAAAGAGAACCTAAACATTAACAGCTCTGCCACCTCCAGCTCAGCCTCCTGTCTCTAAATCACCAACTACATTGCTGCTTTCACCAGTCTTCTATGCTTTTCTTCTCATTCTTGCCGACACTTGTCAATCACTTTACAAACGACTCTTCACCTCTTTTCCATAATCTGTTGAGTTTAAGAACTTAAAGTTCTCCACCTTCTGCCTCTCTGCTCCTTGTAACCTCATTATTCCACTTGAGATGCGTTCCTTTACACACAAATACGCTGTCTTGCTGGAGCTGACCTTCATTCTTCTCCTTCCCAAAGCTCCACCTCTAGATGTTCCTCCACCTGTTCCCACTAAAGATCACAGTGTCATCTGCAAACATCATGGTCCTGTTTAACCTCATTTGACAGTGTCTCCATCACCACAAAAGCCACCTCTGCTAAACTCTTCCACGCCTCTACCCTCTGCTGTCTGGCAACACTCACCCCAGTCGAACTTTGCAGCCAATGGTTCTTGTTTCCACCGGATCTAAGCATCTTTTGTGACCGTACATTCAAAGCATATGCAAAGGTCGCGTTTCAGCAATGAAGCAGATGTACCATTTGACGCAGCTGTCGTCTCAGCTTGTCATGTTGCTTTTTGAGAGCGCTGTTTTGTGCCGCGATCGCAGCAAAACGCTCCTTCTCCTGCTGTTCAAGAATTTGTCGAGCCTTACAACAGAAAACATTTCAAAATATTTAAAGAATTGAATATTAACTTTAGCAGTAAAACATTTAAATAACAGAATTAAATAAAACTGCTTCACAGTAGCAGATGGTGTACCTGTTGTATTTTCTCTTTTTTCATCTTGTCCTCCCTCTCCCTGTAGTAAATTAAGTTGTTTAAAAATTCATGCAAGTATTTTTTTTATATTTCCCTCCTGAAAATGAAACCGATCTCACTGTTCTTTGTAGGTTTTGCGATATGATGGTTGTTCATCATCTGAGTCTTCTGGCTCCTCCTCTACGTTGCAGCTCCTGAAGGAGCAAAAAGGAGAAACATTAATACTACGTCCACAATGAGCATGTGTGGTCCATTCAAGAACCCGTTGAACGCAGGTTCTTGAATGCACTTTTAACATATAGTGTTCACACTGGCCTGTTGCTAACTGATACTAGCCCATGTACTCACATTTGCAAGAGGCTTTGTGTGAAATGTTGAAATTGTTCAAATATAACAAATCTCGCTCCAGGCTTTTTCCTTCACAGATGTATTTTGATATGTCAAAGACTCCATCATCAATTTTCAAACAATGACACTTCTGTGAATTCAACTGAACGCCATCCATCCGTCACTACCAAACCTGAACCATGGCCTCAGATTTAGCGGTGCTGACCCTCATTCTAGCCGTTTCACATTCGACAGCACACCGCCCCAATGCACGCTGGAGGTCCTGGCTCAATGAACCCAACAGGACAACATCATCTGCAAAGAGCAGAGAGGAAATCCTGTGGTCCCCAAACCAGCCCCCCTCCGGCCCCTTGCTGCAAATTCTGTCCATGAAAACTATGAACAGAACTGGTGATAAAGGGCAGCCCTGCCAGAGTCCAACGTGAACTGGGAACAGGTCTGACTTACTACCGGCAATGCAAACCAAGCTCTTGCTCCAGTCATACAGAGACCGGACAGCCCTCAGTAAGGCTCCCTGGACCCCATACTCCCAGAGCACCCTCCACAGGATACGGGGACGCTGTCAAACTCCTTCTCCAAATCCACAAAACACATATGGACTGGATGAGCAAGCTCCCACAAACCCTCCAGCACCCTAGAGCTGGTCCACTGTTCCACGACCAGGATGGAAAACGCACTGTTGTTCCTGGATCTGGGGTAGTTGGAACACAACCTCCGGTACCTCTTCTTAAAGAGAGGATCCACCACCCCTGTTTGCCAATCCAGTGGTACTTTTCCCGACTGCCACGAGATGCTGTAGAGACGTGTCAGCCAAGACACTCCCACAGCATCCAGAGACTTGAGGTACTCAGGGCGGACTTCATCCATTCCCGGACACAAGGCTGACGGTCACCTGAAACAACTACAAAGTCGATCCTTGACCTCCTGCCTAGGTTGTCCTGATGCCAGGTGTATTGATGGACACCCTTGTTCTCGAACATGGTGTTCGTTATGGAGGAACTATGACAAGCACAGAAATCCAATAACAAAACACCACTTGGGTTCAGATCAGAGATCAGATCAGCAATCACGCCCCTCAAGGTGCCACTGTCATTGCCCATGTGGGCATTGAAGTCCCCCAGGAGGACAATGGAGACCCCTGTTGGGGCACTTTCCAGTACACCTTCCAGAAACGCCAAGAAGGCTGGTTACTTCAAACTGCTGTTTGGACCGTAAGCCGAAACCACCGGAGGCGGGGGACATGACCCTCTTGTCCACTGAGATGAACTCCAACACTTGGCGGCTGAGATTGGGGCTCATAAGTAAGCCCACACCAGCCTGCTGCCTTTCACCATGAGCAACTCCAGAGTGGTAGAGAGTCCAACCCCAGCACCATTGCATTAAGAACAGAAAACACTAACTAAAACCTAACCTTTCTAGCCTTCCTTGATGCAAACTCGTCATCCCATAAAATCTGCTCCCCCACTGAATGATTGATACTAACAACGGCAAGGTTAGCGAGTCACTCCTGAGACATTGGTGACCTTAGGTATGACTTGGTCAACTTGAGTTTTGAAAAGCTCCTCTCTGCTTGAGCCACAGTGACTGGCAAGGTGAGTCCAATCCTGAGAGCAGTCCAAAAGTTAGAATAGATTTCTGATAGATCCTTATCAGACATGGAAATGATGAGCTCAAGGAGACTTAGAGTCATTGATGGCAAGTTAGGCAAGTTCTTGATTTCCTGAACAAGCTCTCTGCTGTCCAAATCACAGTTATAAAGGTAAATATGCTCCAAAAAGAACGCACTTGTTGATTTGATCTGAGAACTTGTAATATAGAATGTGAGAACTTGCACACCAAAAATCTGCATCTGTGTGTAAAAATCTTCTGCTGTGAACAAACAAATTCCCATTTGCATGTGTTCATTTAGAGTTAAGACTTCAAATCTGTGATTACAACTTCTCAAATGTGCTTCTGCGTGTGCTCGAATCTGCTGGCGCAAATCACAAGTGCGCTACAACTGCGCTCTGAATTCTGACACATTCACTTGTGTCAAAACTAAAACCAGAGTGCAGGATTCAGAGGACTTTGTAAAGTTAGAATGATCTTCACAGATTCGGACTTCCTGCTTCAATAACTCTTCTGATAAACGTTCAATTGTGACAAAAGTTTTATATTAACACAGAGTGAACTACAAATGCATTTCTAAAGAAAAATGTTTCTGTTTTATTCTGCATTTTAATGAGAAACGTTCTCTTCGTGCTTTAAATGCAGACATGCAGCGAGACGGCTGCTGACGGTCTGTTGGCAGGAAAATCATCTTTGTTGTAGCAGGACAATAGGTCCAGGGCTATTGAGCACCTTTTTTATAAATCATATGCGTTAACATTTGAAAAAATATATTAGATCAACACATTCCCCGCGGCTGGAGCGGACCCAGGTGCTGGGGGACGGCTGGGTCTATGCCAGCGCTCAGCAGCCAGCCGCCGAGCTCCGCGGAGGAAGGAGAACCGAGGATCCCGCTGGGCGACGGCTGGGTCAGCATGACAGCCGTGCTTCGCCGTGGGTCAGCTGGAGCTTAATTAATGGGAGTTGCTGTTTTTCTTAAGGTCAAGAAAAGTTCTTGCATCTTCTCCATGTAGCCTGGTTGTCACTCAACATGAGACCTTTTTTTGAAGAGCGTTTTCTTAACTATACACAACTAATTCAATTAGGAGCAAGTGGCCAAAAGTAAGACTTTCAATATTTCCAAAGTATCAAACCAAAATCAAGAAGACTAACATCATTTTACCTGAACTGAGGGTCCGGGTTCATCCGGCAGAACCATTCATCCGGCAGCTTCTTGCAATCAATCCCATCTGGGACTCTGCGCCACTTCAGGCAGCCATCACACTGCACCCAGTTCTGGTCCGGTCGCTTCCTGAAGAGTCAGTTTGGTTCAACTACTTTCCATGATTACAAGGTGCCAGTCAGAGCAGATTATACCTACATGGTGTCCTCCACCGGTATGGAGTTGTTTGGGTTTTCTTTTTTCCTCCTGTGCTGCATCTCCTTCCAGTATTCATCAAGTTTTATTGCTAAATTGTTCGTGGTTCTTCTGTTTAGAGAAGTAAATCTGGTTAAACTTACAGGAATGTTTAATAAAGAGTAAATACAAAAGGTGCACCTAACGTGACTGTGCCTCAGTCAACTTTGAACTGTATGTGTGTATTTCTGTTGTATCTCTGATGTTCAGTAGTGATGGGTCCAGCAACACCGACGCGTCAGCTTGCATGTCGAGCTCCTAAAGTAGATTCACTTTAGGAGAGGTCATGTGACAGATATAGCCACTGTGTCTGTGTGTCACAGAGGAGCCAAACAAGAAGGCGCGTCTACCAGCAGTGTTGCCACATTATACTTCCACTCAAATGGGTGGGTTTGATGTAGATTTTGCGGAGAAAATTTGATTTGGTCAGTTTCCGCGTCAATTTGGTGGGTTTTAGTTAGTTTTATCATGAGTCTTTAAGCTATTTTTCTGTCACTTGTGCGCTAAATCAGTCTAGCGGTGAGTTTAACAGAGTAGAAGGAAAAAAACATTTTTGATGCCTCGGTTGCGCGCCCAGCTTCCAGCTGTTGAAAAATTCTCGAACTCGTGCGCCCCTGTTTTCCTCGCCCACCTGTGTTTGGCTTTTTTTATTTAAATTTTTTTACCGAATCTTTACATAAGGTGTTAATTTAGGGTTATGTATTGGCAGGAATCTGGCGATACGGTACATATGCAACTGTATCTCATATATAACTTGCTTTTACCCAGGCAAATTCATAGTGCTTTTATTTTGATAATCTGCTTTGCCAATAGCTTTTATTTTCATAACTTAAAATCAGAATCAGAAATATTTTATTGATCCCACACGTGGGAAATTTGTTTGTTACCGTAGCGGTAAAAGAAGTATAGCAGACATAAGAGAAAATAGAATATAAAAAACAAAAGATGTTAACATGAATGTAAACACATAAGGTTGTATAATTTAAAGAGCTATTTACAGACAGCACCAGCAAAGATGTGCAAAAATGTGCAAAAGTTATCTGCTACCCTGTAAAGTGTTGTCGTATTTGGTAGGAAGGATTTCCGGTGTCGGACAGTTTTGGAGCTGAGCTGTCTGAGCATCCTAGAGAAGCAGCTCCACTGTTTGTCCAGAACAGGGTCGGCCGGGTTGTCCATGATGGGTAAGAGCTTGTTCAGTGACCTCCTCTCCATCAATGTTTGCAGCCACTAGCTGCGTTTACATGGACAAAAGTAATCGGAAAGAATGCCTGATTGGAAGAAAAATGCGTCATGTAAACACGCCGTTTGGAATATTCTGCCCCGGTCAGACTCGTTAGGATCAAAACTTCTTTCCGATCAAGATAGGTGGGTTATGCCGATTTTTGATCCGACCGTTGTTCATGTAAACAGTTATTCCGATCGTGTGTCACTACTGCTCTGGTTTATGTCATGCATAGATGGTTTGGTGCTTCAGAGAAAGCTTTGAGCTCAAACAGGACCGACCGGCTGCTCCGCGGATGCACGGTGCGAAGCGCGGACTCCTCTGCGCTCTGCCCTCGCCCCGTGGGCTCCTCGCCTCTCCCTGAGCTCGCGAGGGGGGTGCCGGGGAGGAGTGCCTTCTGACGTCCGGACTCTGTGCGGTTCGGGCTCGGCTACCGGTGGACCAAGCGGACTGTGTCTCTGAGCAGAGCAGCCGGACTTATAGTTTTGAGTTGAGGAGAGCGGAGGATGCTTTGTTACATGTGGGACGCTTCAAACTGCAATACGTCCTGCCGCTCTGGGTTAGCGAGCTGCCGGACTCAGGAGAACCGTGTCTCCCGGTAGAACTATTTCTCCGAGCAGAGCTCAGACCGCCAGCTCACACAGCGGCTTTGGGGCGAGAAGAATAAGGAAAAAGAAAAAAAAAAGATTACAACATGTTACAAACATGATTACAGGAGCTTTGGCAACAGGCGTCCGTTCACGGCGCCATCTTGTTTATCCGATATAGTATAGAAAGGTAGGAGTCAGTCAACATTGTCTGATTTCCACAACAAAATATATTTGAGTATAAGAAAAAAAAGGAATGAATGTGCCATAACCAATAAAGATCTTAAAGTGTGATGAAGGAAATGAAGTGCTGTTTATTTTCAATATTGCTTAATGTAGCTTCTCCAATACTTTCAAAAAGAGCGTAAAACAGGTCCTTAAAAAATGAAGTGGGGGGGGGGGGGGGGGGGGGGGCTAACTCTTTGAAGAAACAATAAAGTGTGATGATGATGCAGCAGCATGACAGGATGAAGGAGACGCTTAATGTGTCAAAAATGTTTTGTTTACATCACGGCCTGCACTGCAGCTGCAGCCAGGCTTTCTCACACAAACGGAAGTAAACCAGTAATGGTCATCGCCACAATGCTGCCCTTTTTTTTGAGAGCGTTGTACACATCACTCTGATCGATCTGGTCGCTAAACTAGAATCCATTGCTTGGAGGTTCTGCAGAACTTTGGCCCACTTTGCCAATAGAATTTTAGCTGATGCTAAGTGCATTAGACTATTAGCCACCGTGAAGCTGCAGTGCTTCACTCGTTCTTATCTGAGCCGCTAAAAAGCACCTCAATCCGCATGTTCATATGTTGCTGGCAACAACGTGGCACAGAGTTTCAGTTCAGTGCTCATCCCAAGTAAAAACTAAGAAGTTTATGTCTCATAACAACAGAACAAACTGCCTCTAGCTACTGTCTTCCTGTTGTCTTGTGTGGTGTATTGCTGCTCAAAGATGCGTCGTGTGCTCTACTGCCAAATAGCGGTCAGAGGGGAAGTGGAAAACAAGAGTCAGACACTGAAGGACGCTCAGAAATAATTAAATAAATATCGTCCTAGCAGCATTGTGAATCGATACAAGTATCGCCAAATGAACTATCGCGATATATTGCCGAAACGATTTTTCTAACACCCCTATGTTGGATGTGTTGTTTAATGAGGTTCGTAGAATTATTCAATAGTTTTAATAGTGTTTTTGGCTTTTTGGCCCCCGTTCCTCTTGGTTTCCGCTTGATCCAACAGAATACAAATCCATTTCAAACGGACTCTTATTTGAAATAAATCATCTTATATTTTGGAGGTTAAATGTAGCATTTGTTCTGCAGAACTGTGAAATTTAAAATCACTTCCTCAATGCTGGGGCATTAGTGCGAGAGATGGGAACGAGGAACTATGTTGACAAATATTGTGTTTAGATTAAATGTAATAAGTATATCAGCAGAATTTCTCAAAACTGGGTTGCCTGCAGTGATATTTTTGGTCCAGCAGGAGGCAGTATTAAGTGACACAGTATCGACACAGTATCAAGACAGTTTGGGCAATGTGTCGAAACGATTCACGAGGCCTCATCTACCCATCACTATTGTTCAGGTTGTACTGGAACGACATTTCGTATATCAGTGTAAGTTTTGCATAGGACAATAAACATGATTCTGATTCAGAAAAGAAGAACACAATTCAAAACACAATTCAAACTGTGAATCCACATTTTCTGTTCATACCTGTACTTATCAGACTCAATGAAGCTCTGTTTGTTGTGTGTTGGATCCAGGAAGTTGCACTCTATGATCCCAATGACGCCAACACCCATGTTGTTGGCCTGTTAAATGCAGCACATCCTAACATTACAAACCCTGAGGGTCATACTGAGTTAAAAGTCTTTTGTGGACGCTACTCACCTTGAGCTGGCAGCCCACACGCTCATAAGCTTTGATCAGCCTATTTTTGTGATACATCATGACACCGTACTGATCTTTTGATTTGGTGTTGAAACCAAAATGTATGGGAATCCGTTTGTTCTAGAATAACATTTAAGGAAACAACATCTAAAGCAGGAAAATAAACTTACAAAAGTACAGCAGTGATACCTCCATGCAAGGATACCATGAAGACGGGCTTGTAAAAGTCCTTTCTCATGCAGGCCAGGCTTTTAGCAATTAGCACCGTTTTGACCGTCTTACTTCGTAACACCACCTGCATCCGAGGTTTTAGGTACAGAATGCTGCAATATGCCTGCACACAATAAACACAGTAACTTTAATCAATGCAGACGAGCAATTTGTTCATTCATGCACATCGTCCAGTCAGACAAACTCAAACTACAGCACTACCGAGACAACCAAGACAAACTTCTATACTAAACAAAAGCTGGGGACGTGTTCTGCTTCTCACCCGTAGAGAGTAAACAGTCTCAGGAATATGGGATGTCATCCTGTCTGAAACTTTTGAAGGGTCACCGATTGCCTCATAGACCTCAGAGGGAATTCGGATGTCATAGCGATCCGTCTCAAAGTCAAACTCTGGGACATCTGTATCCGTTCTGTTAAAAAAACACATCAGGAAGAATAACGAGCTACCAGACATTTATGTTTTGAAAGTATTTGGTATGCCACAATTCTTGGTTTAAAACCGGACTGCACTTTACACCTTTCAACCCAATTGTGGGGAAATTGAACCTTTGAATCCCTACTGCAGATGTTTGCATATGTTTACGTGTCAAACACGTTTTATTCACTAAATTTAAGGAGGCAGAGGCAGTGGCAGGTTTATGGTAATGCCGTGTTCTTTCCACTTCCGGATGATGGCCCGTGTGTGTGGGCGGCCATGGTGCAGCGGTAGGGTGGTCGACCCATGATCATAAGATTGCAGGTTCGATTCCCGCCTTCATGCCCATGTGTGGAAGTGTCCTTGGGCAAGACCTGAACTCCACCTTGCCTCTGGTGGGAGGTTGGCGCCAGTGTGTGAATGTGTGTGTGCATGGGTGAATGGGACTGTGACTGTAAAGTGCTTTGGGCCTTCGTAAGAAGGTAGAAGTAAGTATACGCCATTTACCTTTTACCCCAATGGTACTCACTGGAACTTTCAGAAGTTTAGAAATGCGCCTGTAACCAATGCCTTCAGTGTGTTTTGCAACAATAAGGTTGCGTAGGTCTTTGGACAGCTCTTTGCTTTTACCCATCATGCAATGCTTCTTGTCTAACACCTTGCTGGTGAGAAACCTTTTTTTTAAAAGGCATTAATCAGGACTATAACAGCTGATATTACTTTGCACTAATAGGGGGCAGGTTAACCTTCTGAATACTGACAAACTCCAGCTGCTTTCTTGGCTTGCCAGACCTTTTTACCCCTCCTTTTCTTCATGTGTTCAATACTTATACCCTGTGCCATTTCACTTTATTACACATAACTTTATTTATGGACATAAATGTTTGGATTTCTTTCAATGTGTGCATTACTTGGGTTGATGCCGACATATGGTGAATATTTCATATGTCAATAGCTCGATTAGAAATATGTTTTTTGAGAGAAATGTTGACGTGTTCAATACTTATTTTCCCCGCTGTATATATATATACATATATACATATATATATATTAGATATTACTAATAATACTATTAGTAAATGTTTGTTAGTTATATTTATTAGTTACATGTTTATTTGAAAATTGAACATTATTTTATGTACTGATGATTAAAAACTACACAGTGAGATTACACAGAGATACTTCTGTATTAACAGATGAGACGTTTTAAGACAGAAAGCAGTGACCATCATATGTCATGTTCTGTTGTAAACCATTCAATGCCGGGAGCATGGCATTTCAAAGCGCTGCTGGCTCCGTATGAAGCGCGTGCCACGGACAAAAACAGCTTCCTAAATGAGCACGTATTTATCGGGCGAGAACTGCAGAGCTGATTGCAGGAAGAGAAACACGGGGCGGCTTCAATAAACACTCCGGTTGTCCGGAGTGGTCTTCTGCCGGGGACTTGACGTGCCGCGGGGCAGAAGAGACTTTCTGATGGCAGACAGAATTTGCGCTCAGTGTATTTAAACATGCGTCTGCAGTGACGTATGTATCAGAGGATGTCCGATTGGCCATTCTGCATGTCAATCAAGTCCTGTACTTCTCGGTGAGGATTTTGATTGGCTGGTGGATTTTTAAGGAGTACATTTTTATTTATTTATTTATCTTTGCTGGCCTGCAATCTACCCTTATGTCCTTGAAGATCGACCGGTCGATCGCAATCGACGTAATGAGCACCCCTGGACTAGACCATGCCATTCTTTAGCCTTTTATAGCAAACAATATCCAAGTATATTATCATATTTCACCTTTGGTACACAAAATAATTTTTTTTAAATTAAATATCAGTTATTTTAATGAGTTCTTTTTCAACCTAATAAATAAAATGACTCGATCTCTGAGGCATCGGCTTTCACTCCTTGTGGGTGTCGCCAATTTCATGACGTCAACCAGAGTTGGAGTTTTGCTCACAAAAAACAACAACATCCAAACAAAAAGCGTTTTTATCAATTACTGCTGGCTTTGTGAAGAAAGTGTGTGTGTGTTAGTCTGGAGGCGGTACTGGCAGTGCAGACTCTTCCTGGAGAGGGTGGTTCCTCACTTATCTATGTCAGCACGTGAGAACCCGCTCGTTTTCGTGGGTGGGAGGGGCAGGTTTTTAGCACAGTGTTTTTCAACCTTTTTTTGAGCCATGGCACATTTTTACCTTGACAAAAATACCGCGGCACACCAGTATCCAAAACTTAAACACAAGGAGAAACTCATTGTCTGTATTGATCTACAGCCCCTCTGCAATCTCACATGCATTTTTATGATAATTGTGGCAGAAAAGCTGGAAGCTGCAGCTGTTTTTTTCTAAAAGATGCAATAAAAGTTAAGTTAGAAGATTTAAAAACTGTTTGATGTGTGTTCGTTGTGGTTTCAAGACGTTTAACAAGGATGACTTATTGTGCGCTGAGATGCTGTCACTTTAACCCAATGCATCATGGGAGATGTAGTGCGAACAGCCGCCGAACGCAGAAAGACTAGCGTCTCTGAGCTTCATAGTTTTGTACACTTTTTCCACGGTCTGATACCAGATTCTGTAGAAAGCCACACCGCTAAAGAGGAGCTTTAGCTGGTATTTTTGTTAAAACTGAGCGACTTTATGAGACCAGCCGCTTTCACTTCAAAGTGGAAAATTTAGAGCCACTAATAAACCTTTGGTTGTAAAAAGAGGCAGGAGTCCCCGGAGTAATCTCTTGCAGAACATGCAAACTCCACTCAAAGAGGACCCTGCCGGGATTTGAACCAGCACCTCCTCGCTGTGAGGTATTGATGCAACCGTATATCAAGACTATTAAAAACACCAAATGACATTAACAGACAGACCTGCGCAGATTCCAAATGATGATTCGTGTGCCTGTTTGTGAGAAGGAAGAGGTGATGGCGTCCAGTTCAGCGAGCAGTTCGTCTCGTGTTTTGAAAAGAGAATAGCACAGAATATCCTGAAGACTGGCTCTGTGCTCCTCTCTAACCGAAAGTGAAGACAGTGAAGGAAAACGGCAAAGAACATGTTGGAACAAATAGAAAAACAATGTGTGATCAATTCAAAGCTCAGACAAACAGAACAGTCAAACAGGTTACACAGAACAGGTTAACCGCCAATCGTCCAGATAGGATGAACGAATAAATGAAAGATTGTCAGTTAAAAAGGATATAGCTGCTCAAATTCCTCTCTGTGATGCAAACAATCGGTACTTGAATTTGATCGGCACCAATCAATTCCAGGTAGGTCTGGGAAAGCATCCCAATACACATTCCACTCTTTGACCTGGAAAAGACAATGGCGTCTTTTCCCAGACGCATAGATCCAGACTTAAAGCCGTTTCCATACATCCCAATGGGCACGTGTCCTTTTTTTGCAGTCTTGTCACTGTATCCAAAACTAAAATAAGAACAAAATATATATATGTTTTTGGTACTTGTGCAATGAAATTAAATATCTGTCTCTGTGGTGTGCATTTCAAACAAAAGTAAAGAAGGAAAGAATATTGTTTTACATTTCAGAAATGGAAAGAGAAGTTTAAAGACAGAACTCATTTTCTATAACTTTAAAAAAACTACAACATATTATAATCTGTACCTGAGCATTTTATGCATAGTTTCATGGTCCAGTCCATTTCCATTATCCATAAAGGTGAGGCACAGTTTTTCTTTAATCATAGTTTTATCGATCCAGAACTGTTTGGCGCTGACATCTGGATCATAGGCATTGTCTGGGAAAGTGGGATTAGCAACGATCACAAAAACATTCACCTACTTTTTTTTTCTTACTATTTAGATTTCCATAATAGATTACATGGTAATACACTTGATGATGATGACTCACCTATGAGCTCAGCGATGGCGCCGAAGGGCCAGGTGTGGCTGGTAGAGTTGGTGTGGAGATACTTGGGTGCAAGCTGCAACAACAACAAGTTAGTTTGACTTGATGTTAAACTTTAACTCCAAATGAGAGACAGTATCTTTGAAAAACATAATGATAAAATCTGTTAAATATAAAATTTTCCTAGACAGATGTGTGATTTTTCTCACGTGTGTTTGTAACTGCTTTACAAAAGATCAAAAGATTATCATGACATGGTGGGTCTTTAAATGCAAAGCAAAGTTCCAGGAAAACACACAAGATCTGTTACTCTAAAGATATTCCCAAGTGTCAACTAGCATGTATTTTACAGCATGAAGGATTCAGAAGAATAATTTTATGAGGTTCTAAACAACAAATAAAAAAACATCACAATGTTTGGATTTAAAAAGAAAATCGAAAGCAAAACTACCATTTGAAAAGATAATGAGCCATTTATGTTAATTTATTTTTTTCTTAATAATTTAATTACAGTTGTACGTAAGTGTTGTACAGAGTAAGCAGGTTCAGGCGGACACCAGTATGAGAGTTCAGAGTTAAAGTCAGGGTAGGTTAATCTTGCTTTCTGGATTACCCCCCCCCCCCCCCCCCCCCACACACACACACACTATGTAAAGACTGGCCAACACAGCCTAGATTTATTTGCATTAACCAAATTGTAACCAGCCGTTTTCATGTGCAACTGCATTATCAGAACTCGAATTTACAACATTTTAGTTTGTGGGTAGTTAACAACATCCTAAACATTAATGGGTTATTTAGATGGTGATAAACACCACCAACACCGCAGTGTTTATGATTTTTTTTATCAACCGCAAATGTAAAATCGACCTTTTTTCATTATGAAGTAAACGTTTTAATTCATATTTTAATCAGCCAAAGAAAGTGAAACTGACCGTGCTCAACGGAACCCCGCCACTAGCCTGCGCTGCCATGTTTCCAATGAAACAGATGCTGATGGTTGGTCCCGCAACACAGACGCGTCGACTCACCTGTGGAGAATAGAAAGTGAAACCCAGTGTCGGTGCGCGTATCTATCCAGGAAAAGTCACGTGACCGATACAGCCACTGTGTCTTTTTTCCATTTGGAAATGGGTTGTAATCTGAGCCTTAGTTTTTTTTAATTGAAGCAAGTATTTAACAAACAATCACAGCATGTCTGTCAATGACATCAGTGTCAATGATGAGATAAAGGTAGACAAAAACAAATATGAAAAGAAATACACAACTTAAAAAAGAGACTATTACAAAGTTTAAATAGACCAAATAAATTATGCAATCATTGTCTGGGCATTCCTGTGATTCATGTAATGTAAAGATTTAGGTAATAGTTTGAGAAGGTTAAGTAATCCATAAATGTGAGGTTTAACCTTTAAGAATTTACAATTATGTATAATATACTTTGAAATCACAATCAGTACATTAATCAGAAAGTCCAGATTTTTATCAATTAATTGTAATCGAATTTTAATGGTATTTCCAATTCACAGGGTTTATGATGATTTTTTTCCAGCCAAATATGAAAGGAAGACCAAAACTATTTTACATGCAAATATTCAAAGAAAAGATGTTCCACAGTTTCTACATAATTTCCACTAAAGACAAAAAACCACTCTACCGGTTAAAGAGAGTATGGAAAACATGATTGGAAGGGTAAAAATCATTCAATAATTTAAAGGTCACTTCTTTCACTTTGTGAGGGACAGGATTATGATCATTTTAGCTTCTGCCGTGCTGTAATTCTGCAAAATATATTTTCATATAACGAGGAAGGGTAATTTGAATTATTTAAAATCTCTCAATGGCCACTGTGTCAGAGAGGAGCCAAACAAGGAAGCGCATCTACCAGCAGTGTTACCAGATTCTGCTGTTTTCCGCCCAATTTGGTGGATTTGATTTTGATTTTGGGGAGAAAATTTGCTTTGGGCGGGGTTCGCGTCAATTTGGCGGTTTTTAGTTCCCTGTGGTTTTATTAGTCTAACCAAGCTTTTATTTTGAAAATATTTTATTTTTAAATATTATCAGATTTTCCCTTTTACATTTCTGTCACTGTGGATGCTAAATCCAACAATTTATATAACTCATTGGCTAAATCAGAATAATTGGTTAAAAGACTTTTTCATTAATCCTGACTCAGTGTGGTTTCATATTCCAAAAAACATCTTCAAACGAGTTGGTGGATTGCTTTTTCATTATATTTTTGAGTCAAAAAATGCAGCTTCATTTTCAAAATGAAAAAGCATTTCTGGTTTTGACTTTGCTTTTTATTTATGCTACATAATCGCTTCCATATTTGACCACAAGATTATTTTTGTAAGTGAAATTCTTGATTTGAATGGAGAAATTCTTCAATTACGCAGCTTCAAAAGGAAATAAGATATTGAATGTTCAACCAAGGAATTTCAGAAAACCTGCAGATCAATTCCAATTGCTTTAATACATTTAATAAAAAATACAACATTGTCTTCCAATGTTCAAATTAAACTACCAAATTGAGTAATAGGAGAAATAAAACTAATCGGGGAAAAAATGTGATAATAAGTATCTAAACAAATCCTTTAAAGGTCAATTATATCTCTACTTTAACAGAAAAGGTAAATATAAAATAACTAAGGGACCTGTTACATTGGGGGCTCAACTATGGAAATTCATAAAAGTGGTTCCTTAGATTAAAGAAATGCAGTTAAAAATTATAAACAATTATTACTCATCGGCAGAGACGTTGAGGAGTAGATTTGGCTTTGAGGCTGATCCCTGTGATTCTGTCATACAGCCCCAGAAACAACCAGACACCTTTTTTAATGTCCAGTGATCCAAAGATTCTGGCAAGATTTTCATAACTGGCTTAGTAAAAAAAAAAAAAAAAAAAAACTTCTTATGATTCACAGAAGAAGATATTTTGTTTTATAACGGTAAGTTGTCAAAAGAGACAAAAAAATTAGTGAACATCCTCCTGATTTGGGGAAAACATCAGATTCATTAAAAAGTGGGAAAAAGATTTCCAGATTGTTAATTGCCTTAAAATTTAATTTATGATGAAGATTTCTATACTTTTACATATGTACACGTTTTTGTGTGGTTGTGTCTGCGAGAGTTTGTTATGATTATAGTTAATAAAATAAAATAAAAAATCAGTCCAGCACAGAGTTTAACAGAGTAGGGAAAGAAACAATTTACAATTTTCATGCCAAAGATGCGCCCAGCTTCCAGCCGTTGAACGATTCTTGTGTCCGCGTGGCCTCGTTTTCTCCGCCCATCTGTGTTTCACGTTTATTTTACTGAATCTTTCCTAAAGGTGTTGAATGTAGTAAAAAAAAGGAGTTGAATGTGGTGTTTTAATGAGATTTGTGGAATTACTTCATAGTTTTAATAGTGTTTTTGACTTTTTGTCCCCCTGCTCCTCTCAGTTTCAGCTTCATCTCAAACTCAAAACTCAAACTTTATTTATTTATATAGCGCCTTTCATTTCAGTTAAAAACACAAAGCGCTTAACATAAAAGCAGATAAAACAGTCAAAAAAACCCCGGAAATTGTTAAAAACAGCAAACAAAGGACAATCACACAAAGATGGGACCCCTCCCTCAGCACCCCCCACGCCACCCACACCCACACCCCACCCACCCAGTTCCCCCAGTAGAACCCTGAACAAAAACAAAGAACTGCAGCTAAAAAAAGGTCTGGCCTGGTTCTGCTGTGAGGAAACAATATGATTGGGATCCATTTATTCCAAGGCCCAGCCGGACCACAGGGGTCACCACCACAGCGCCCGCCCAGCTCAGAGCAGCCCAGGGCCCACTCCATGGCTATTAGACCACAGAGCGGGACCCCAGCCCGCCCAACCAAAACAGGCACCGCAGCAATAGCACCCCCTACAGGTCAGGCTGGTGGTGCCCCAGAAAAATGGATCCCCAAGAGGAAACACTGGAGTTAAAAACATCAGAATAAAAATGATCATAAAATAACAACACTAAAAATAGAAAAAAGATAAAAAATAAAATAAGATTAAACACATTTAGTAATGCAAAAATAAAATACGTAAACTGATTAAAACATAACCTACGTATCATTGGTAAAATAACAATAAAAAGAATAGCATATTAGAAACAGAGATAATAATAGTCCTTACAAATAAATAAATGAATAAATACGTAAATAAATAAATAAATTAATAAATAGATAGATAAAAAAAAAGACATAGGAAATGATCAAAGTCATGTAAAAGCCAGACTGAAAAGGTGGGTCTTGAGCCTCTTCTTAAAAACCTCTACAGTCTCTGCAGCCCTGAGGTCCTCCGGCAAGCCGTTCGACAGGCGAGGGCCGTAATGGCAGAACGAAGCCTCACCGTCTGTTTTGGTCTACCTTAGGGACAACCAAGAGTCCAGTGCCAGAGGACCTCAGGGTCCGCGAGGGTTCGTATTTTAAAATAATATCATTTAAATAAGAAGGCCCAAGACCATAAAAACATTTGTAAACCATTAAAAGAACTTTAAAATCAATCCTGAAATGCACAGGGAGCCAATGCAGCGACTTTAAAATAGGTGTAATGTGTTCCCGCCCTCTGGTCCTCATCAGAACTCGTGCCGCAGAGTTCTGTAATAGTTGCAGATTTGAGATTGACTTTTTGGGTAAACCAGAGAGCAGGGCATTACAATAATCTAAACGACTAAAAATAAAAGCATGCATCAGCACTTCTGTGCTGGCAAGAGAGAGGAAGGGGCGGACTCTGGCAATGTTTTTAAGATGATAAAATCCTGTTTTCACAATGTTTCTGATGTGAGGAATAAAATTCAGCTCAGAGTCAAAAAGAACGCCCAGGTTTCTCACACATTGAGAAGATTTAAAATTCCTAAGTTTGGGTAAAATAATCTCTCTCTTGTCTTCAGGACCAATGATTAAAACTTCAGTTTTGTCCTGGTTGAGCTGTAAGAAGTTTTCTGCCATCCACAACTTTATATCTAAAATGCAGTTTAAAAGAGTGCTGACAGGTTCAAGGTCATCAGGAGACACGGCAATGTAAAGCTGTGTATCATCAGCATAGCTGTGAAAGTCTTGATGACATCCCCAAGAGGCATCATGTACATGTTAAAAAGTATTGGACCCAAGATTGAACCCTGGGGAACGCCACAACTTATTTCATGGACTCCTGAGGACCGAGTATCCATACTTACAAAAAAATGGCGATCTGTGAGATAGGAGTGAAACCAGTTAAGAGGGGTTCCTGAGAGGCCGACCCGACTCCTAAGTCTGTCAAGTAAAATCTGGTGATCCACCGTATCAAAGATCTAGCAGCACTAGAACAGAAAGTTTCTGCGAGTCATAAGTATTTCTGAGATCATTTAAAATTTTTAAAAGGGCCGTCTCAGTACTTTGATTTGTCCTAACAGAATACAATTCCATTCCAGACTTTTATTTTTCAGGAATCATTTTATATTTTGGGGGTTAAATGAGGCACTTGTTCTGCAGAACTGTCAAACTTAAAAGCACTTCCTCAGTGCTGGGGCATTAGAGTGAGACATGGGAAAGAGGAAGCAACATAACAAACATTGGGTTTACACTAGTTGTTTTTTAAATCAGCATGTCAGTATAACAAATCCACGTTGTGGGTTAATTTCAAATTTAAAAATAAATGAAAAACATTTTAATATTTACGATAGTATTGTTTGCAAAAATATTACTTATAAATTCCTCTCCTTTTCCTCTTTGAATGTGTGAACTATCCATATTTCCAGAACCCCCTTTTTTGTAAACTCCCTAAACTAAAGTTGAATGTCAGTCAAAACTCAGGAAATGTTGCAATATCTTCCTTCCTCTCAGTGCAACAGCTAAAACCTGCTAAAATAACCATTATTAGGTAAATGTTGAAAGTGGCATGTCTTCTTTATTAATCAACAAACGAATCTGCCTAAATGTAGCAGCATCTGGAGTTCATACAGGCACAGTAGGCCTTCACACTTTCTTAAACGCTAGACATTAGATAAGAAATGACTGTTTTGGACAACCTAGCTAAAGTCCATATGTTAATACACATTAAATAGTTTTTTAAAAGTTGATTACAAAACATTGTATTGGGAAACCAAGGCAACATGTTGTCATGTCACGCACTAAGGAGGAAAACCTTGGTTAACCCTTGTGCTATCCTAGGCACTTTACCATTGGGAGTTGGGTCATCTAGACCCACTAGACAGTGCACTGAACCTTTTTTCTTCAATGATTTGTGATCTTCACTGGTGTCCATGGATTACAGGAAATCTTTCCACCTTTATCCACCTTTGTCATGGTAGGAATAACACATCAATGGAAGGGTGGGGTCATCTAAGATAGCATAAGGGTTAAGAGGGGTTTTTGACTAAGACAAGGGTCTCGGCTCAAGCTTTGCTTCGAGTGATTGGACGAGAACATCACCTGTATGTCTGCATAGTGATGGTCCATCCACCTTCTACATTCATCCCTGTCAAGGTCAAAAGGTCGTTGGAGCCTATCCCAGCTACTGTTGGGCAAAGGCGGTGCTCATTCCTGCCAGGTTGCCACCCGGTTGCTGGGCAACATGCACATACAATTCAGAATAAAACATTAACCTATGAAGCATGTTTTCCGACAGTGAGAGTCAGCTGGAGTATCATGCATAGATGAGGAGAACAAGCACACGGCAAACAAAAAAAAAAAAAAAAAAAAAAAAAAGAGACAAACTGAAATCGAACCAGAGCCTTCTTCCTGTTTGGCAAGAGAGCTAACCACTACACCACCATGCAACCCTTTATTGGCCTGTAAAAACCTAATGCTGCTTTTAAAAAACTGTTTGTTCCCTGAAAAGCTAATTTCAGAGTCCTTGGACCAAAATGACTTCTTGTGCAAGAGAAATAAAATACTAAATATTAAAGATTTTTAAAAAGATACTCGTTTGCCTTTATCTGATGAATGGGAATGATTGGATTTGTCTTTTCAATCAAACAGGATGCAAAATCTTATTAGAGCTCACATGTTCTGGAACGTCATCTGCTGCCGTCTTCATTCATTTAAGCCAAGACTAAATGATCAATTTTCTGAATATAAACAGACGTGTCAGAGGACGTGGCCTCTGCGGTTCGATGAGTCATCGTTTGGAAGGACAGAACAACAGAACTCCTGTCATCAGCCCAGGACAGCTGGGATATGTGGATGTAAATATTGGATGAATGAAAGGAGATCCCAAAGGTGAAATAAAAATGCATAAAAGCTATAAACCTCTCAAGGTCAGAGATCAGTGGTCCCTACAACATCTAATGAAATTCAAACTTATTAAGCAAACTTGTGCAGTTTCTGAGGACATCTAAAGACAAACAAACACAACTGCATTCAACATATAACTTAATTTTTATTAACTTGCAACAAAAATTGAATAAGGTTCTTTAAACATCAAAAATAACTTAAACATTATGTAATTTGGAAAAGCGACAACAGCTACAAAGCATTGGTCATTTCCCTTTGAGATGAATAGTAGCGAGCAGAGAGAATGCAGACGCTCATCACAGGTTTGGTTGGGCTGGGGGGCTGGGGGGTAAACGGAGCACATTCAGTGATTTTTCAACATTTTAAACAAGCGTTTTTACATTCTTTGTCAAGACTACAGATGCCTTGAGAAGCAGAAACTAGAAGAAATGGCAATAATAATAATAATAATAATGATTTGGATATTTCGCAGCTAAAGAATGGTTAGCATCTTATCCAGAATCCACATGTTCTCCATTTGGAAAATCAAACCTTTTTTACTCTCCAAACAGAACAAACGGCTCAAAAATCCTCCACAAAACCCAATGTCAACGAAGCAACAAGGTTTCTTCACAGTACATCCATTTGTCAAGTTAAAATCAGTAATTTTAAGGTTTGTGCCTACAAAAAACATTAAGCATTATCCTGACGTTTGTTTATTTCACTGCTTTTTATGGCTTTTTTTTCTCTCAATCTTTTTCAACAGTGTGAAAAAAAACCCCCAATGTGTCCAAATTTGGGCAAGAAAGATTCTGTAATTTATTAACATTCATTAGACCAGAAAAAAACTCCTTGGGAATACCAAACCAAGAATCCCTTTCATTTTCCTAGTTCAGCTTTTTTTGCATTTAGGAGGAACACGTAGAGATGTAAAGATCAGACGAGTTAAAACATTAAAAAGCAAACTTCTAAACCAATTCACTTTCTACTACTTCACAATAACACAATTATCAGCAGTTTGGCCCATTGCAAATTGGTTTTCTTCCCTTTTCTGCAGCTGAGGTTTCAACTCTCCATGGTGTCCAGGAATTCCTCTTCAATGATGACTTCCAGCCTCTTTAGGACCGCATGTGGACACGCTGCGGGGTAATCTGCTACAGGAAGGTGAGGCGGAGTCTGGCTGCCAGGGGGGGGGCCCTTGAAGGAGCAGCAAAGCGTACGCAGGAAGGGAAGCAGCTGTGTGATGGAGGTCAAGGAGCGCTGCGTGAGGAGAGGAAACTCCAGGCGCTCCGTGGAGGATTCCTCGCTCAGCCCGTTGATCGTCTGAAACGGCAGCACAACAAAGTCTTCAATGGTAAAAAAAAGGATCTGTGGGGTAAAAGGAAAGAATGTAAAGACAGAAGACAAAGTGACACTGTGTGCACAACTAAAGAAATAGGAATACAACATTTGGTTTCATGTTTAACACGTCTGTTGCGAGTACAACTTTATTTTTCGTCCAATTCAAAATGTCCACAGTTAACTTCTTGTCAAAAACTCGTCATGGGGTCACAGGCTCCTATATCAAGTCATGAAAGAGTGATTCAAAAAGGTGTGCAAGCGTACGGTCTATTAACCAACAATAGATGGTATAGATTTGAATAGAACTTTATTGATTCCACAACAGCAAAATTAACTTGTTACCATAGTCCTGTTGAAGAAAAATACAAACAAACATCGATCTCCAGCGGCATTTTGTTGTTGTTGTCAAGCGAACACAGTTGATTGTGTAAACATGGCACCCACAGACTGATTCAGACCCAAGAGTGGTGGAAAATAGTACAGAAAAAGGAAAAAACACACTTGGGTATAAAAAAAAACAAAACAAAAACACGTCAGTCTAAAAAAAGGTTAATAATAAAAGGATAATGACACAAAAACAAGTAAGCTAACTCTGAGCTGAAGTAGTCCAAGGTAGCTCTGTTGAAAAGAAAAAATACTAACTACATTTTCTATTTGATCTGATTTCTTTTGCTGTCATAAAGCAACAATTGTTTCATTTTAGCTCGATCCTGATACTGGTTATTTATTATTATACAAAGAACTTTATTTACAATTGAGTTGCATTAAAGAACAGCAATAACAACAGAAACATTACACTGAATGAGAATCACAATTACCTAACATAACACATAAAGCATATATAAGACATAACATGTAAAATACTAAACATAATCGTGTACATAAACGTTGAAAAAATAATAATAATATTTTAGCTTTGGCTAAGGGTTCTCATTAAGTCAATATTTCTTAACAAACCAAGTCATTTCAAACCATTTTTATTCTTCTTGTAATCGAGTGACCAAAATTGTTTTGTATTTTTTTCATTGGCAACGCCATCTCTTGTTGATGACATCACTGCTGCAACATGAATGTCAGTGACGCTTAATTGTGACCGATCATCTACATCACAGGTGTCAAACTGAAGGCCCGCGGGCCAAATGCGGCCCTCCATGTCGCGAGAGCATCAAAGTTTTTAATTTCTTAAAATAAAAAATAAAAGTTGGTGTGTATTTATTCATATCTAGGGGGAATCTGACTTGAAATATCAGATTGGGCAACTATACATTAGGACTTAAACACTGTCTATATAACCTAAATCTGACAGAATCACATTGATAAGGATTTATGCTAGAGTAACAAGAAAACATATGTTTTCTATGCAACTGTAATTGTCACTTTAAAAACGTTATAATAAATAAATGAGTTTTTTTAACATTAAGGAGTAGATACGTTTATTTTTCATTACATTTAGTTACATGTATAAGTTATATCTGGCCCTTTGAGGACAACCACTATGCTGATATGGCCCTCAGTAAAAATGAGTTCGACACCCCTGCCTTACATTAACAAAACATTAATAAGTCATGTTCAAAAAATAAAAATACTTAAGTCTATTATAAAATGTGTAAATGGCTCATCAGATCCTGATTGTACTCCATTGGGGAGGAGTCCTCCCTCCCTGACATTCTCTCTAGTGGTATTCAGTACGGAAACGCACTTTGTTGAATCAATGTTTTGTGACTTGATGTGTGTGCCTGGAACCACGTGACGTATTTTTGACAGTAATTTAACAGCAAAAATTTATATTCAAAACAAAGAAAAATCGTTTTCAAAGCAGACATGTCAAACGTAAAACCAAATATTGTGCTCACGTTTTTCTGTTTTTATGAAAGTGTGCATAGAAGCATATTTGGACAGTTATCATACTCCATAAGGATCCATCTGTTTTTCAAGTTTGCATGCAGTAAACACCAATATTTGACTTCACATTATAAACATTTTCAAATCAGAATGATCAGAGTTTGTCCATCGCTAACGAATCTTACCCTGTAACGTTGCTCTATCCGTTCCAGAACTCGGACCACATGTGGGGAGCAGCCCTCTTCACCTTCAATAAGTGTCGTCTCCGGACCGCTGTAGCAGCTCTCGTCCACCTCGGGGACAAAGGCCCATCGATACCTATATGACGGAGAGACATTGAGAATAAACCCAGCATCCCTAGAGTGCGATTGGTTACCTGAGACAATATCAAGCAAAGCCCTCTTACATCTGGAAGAGCGGCATCCTCTCTGGGGGAAAAGCCAGAGAAGTGTCCAGAAACTTGCAGGCTGAGAGGTACATGTCCAAATCTGCCTGAGAGAAGTTCACAGGCCCGTTTCTGTCCAGGGCTCCACGCACAACTTTAGCCAATCTAATGGATAAAAAAAAAATCATTAGGTTTTCAGGGTGGAAGCTTCAATAGCATCTCAAAAGATTCGACACAAAAACGTACTTTGAGACGTCTTTTTCTGCCTGCAGAGCTTTCTCGAGGCGGGTAAAAGTGCGTATCTGGAAAAAAAAAAAAAGCTAAAGAATGAAGATCTGCAGAAATATAAAAGCATAACATCTTGTAACCAGCAACTGCTATCTTACAAGTTCTGTGACCATTATGGGCCAGAGGGACGTCAGGTGCTGTGATGAGATCCTCAACAGGAGGACACGAAACATCAGGAACATCTGGGCTGAACTGGCGGCGGTCGGGTTCATCCGCAGCGTCTCTGTGAGACGCTCTGAGCAGAAGGAGATAAAAAAGGACGTGCCCACCATGAATGCTTTGAATTTGAACATACAAACTTACACTTGTAGTTCTTCGTGACCCCACCTTGGATAAGCGGAAGGTAGAGGTGATACTGGTCAAGCTCGCCGCTGAACAAGGCGAAGGCCTGGCGCTTCAGCAGCATGGGCTTCTGCTCGGCACTGGAGAACAGCTTCAGGGAGCTGCTCTGCATGCCTGCAGCCGAATACAAATCATCTTTATTAACATCAATCTTGTGCTTTTGTCTTTTTATCAAGAGACTTTCACTCAGAGTAAATTCAAGCTGAAGGTATTTAGTGATCACCTACTCATCAGGTCTTTGAACATGGTCTTCTCATGGGTCAGAAGGTGATCAACAATCGACTTCCAGCTACAAAAAAGAAAAACAAACACACAAGAGTCAAACCGAAAACTCTGGTGATCACATTTTTTTTTTTAGATTAAAACAGAAAACTATCAGAGTAGATCCCACTTAGTGTTCTAGCTGCACAATCTTAGCAGGTCCCCACTAATCTAAGGCCCTCACTACTAACTCTTGAAGAGTTGTTTAAGACGGCTTTCTTGCATCCACCCTCTTCTATGGCTGCTGGGGGTGGATGCCACCAACAAAATGGCGTGGAGATCCAGCTCCGTTCTGAGGCGTCCTGTAGAGTCATGTGACTGTGGTGGGTGAGAGGAGCACGTCACGGAAACTGGAACCATCCTGGACAATCCTCTTCCTCATCATCCTCTGCATGAGACGTGGGGGCTTCTTTGGTCAGAGACTTAAAGACCAGTCAGCTATTAGACTCTACAATGCCTCATAGACACTGGATAATAATTATTGCTGTTTTTTAAGTGTATTTTTTGTGTTATTTATTATCCATCTGCTGTTTTTAATACAGCTATTGTAATAAGGTCATTTCCCTTTGTGGGGAGTTTTATTCTATTCTAATCATGAAAAATCAGCGACACTTCTGATCCCTAACATAGCTAATCAACATGAGAACTTGGGGAGCTGGAGCTCAAATATGGTAGAGCAACCTTTGCCCGACAGAGTCAGCTCTACGTAACAGAAGCCTGTTACCGTTAAGAGTCCGAGCTAGCCTTTGGTCACATGGTCACATTAAAAAAAAAAGTTGTTGATAAACGTAATTTCTTCTAATGGGGATGATGCTGGCCCTCAAGACAAACCGATAAGCTCATATGATTACAAAAAAGACTGAAAAGTTTCATGCTAAGCTGATATTTAGAAGTAAATAAAATATTTATTTTACAAATAAGTAGTACATACGTTTTAAATGGTTTGTCATTGAACAGCTTCCCTATTTAATATCTTAATTTTGCCATAACTGGAATTCTGACAACTACTTCCCAAACGAACCTGTATGCACAGGTGGAATTCATGGTGAAGAAGAGCGGGTCCATGAAGAGCTCAAAGACCTCCTTCTTCCAGGCTCTCTTGGTGTAGGCGTACCCACTGAGGCTGCTGAGCAGCTGAGCTCCGGCTTCAAAGCTGGGGATGTTGTAGGCACTGCGACGGGAAAGACGCCCAGTTAAGCTCCGATACACGCGAGCTGCTGGTCTGGTTCTGGATCGGTTCTTACCTGTGGTTCTTCAGGTAGGGAAAAACGTAGTACATGAGGCGTGAGATCAGAGGAACTGCCTTCTCTTTCTCATCACTTTGATAGACCATATCCAGAAGAGGAGCCAGGATCTGCACAGACAAAGGGTTTCACATAAAAAAAAATACTTTTTTTTGCAAAAATAATCATTTAATATTAGATGAATATCTCACCTCTGCTAGAAGGATGAGTGCCTGCACACTGTAAACCGAGGGAGCAGAGGAGGACACCATGGTGCTTTCAGGAGCTGCTGACTCTGACAGGAAAGATAAAGTAAAGTAAGGCGAGCTTTACTTTACTCAAAGAAACTGCAAGACATTAACGGATGCAAAAATTCAATATAAAAAAAATCTTTTTATAAATCACCAACCTAAAATCACAGCTTAAATACTGTGACAAATCCTTGACACACTTGAATTTTTGTTTTCATAATAAGTTTGTTTATGTATTTTAATCTGCTTTTATTAGGCAATCCTCCTGTTTTAGTCTTTCTAGGGCACACAGGCCTCGGGTTCTACTTTTGGCTGATGCCGTCTTTTTTTCATCAAAGTATGCGGCGTACATTTTCATTTTTAATGGACTGAATTCATAAAGCTGACGGTTTTTCCTCCAGTTTCATTTCCTATGATTTCCTTTCATGTAAACTAAGTGATATTATTAGTCATCATTAAGCCGTTTTGCCCCTGTGACATTTTCTCCATCAGATTGTTATGGTCCATTATTGAATTCTATTATTAAGAAAGTTACCTAAAAGTAATGCATTACAATTCTAAAAAAGTAATGTAAGGCATTACTTTTGAACGATAACAGGTCATTTCAAATGTATGACCGTTTGAAACGACCATTGCTAACTTGCACAGCATAGTTTGTTATACGATTATTTACCGCGATGTTCTCCGTCCACATACGACTCGTCCAGCTCCTCTGCGTCTTGGCAGACCTGTGACTGAACTTTGACCTCAAGGCTGCGGCTGAGCCAGCTCGTCTGCTCCAGAGAAGAGCCTGCAATCCCGCCAACCGCCTCCAGGATCCGCTGAGTCACCTCCTGCAGCACATGGAAGTCGTGGTCGGCGAGGCAGCTGACACTCACCTGCACGCCGACTCCAAACAGATTTGAGGCTCACCTGCAGATCCTTGGTGTCCTTCTTACTGTCCAGGTTTGGGAGCCTGTTGACGAAGTCATTAAGGATCCTACAAGACAAAAGGTTACTGGGCATGAAAAAACCCAACGAATACCCACACATAAGTGTTAAAGGCCTACTTAACATGTTCTTGTGGCATTTTTCCTTCTGAGAATTTCTTTATTCAAATCTTTTTGAATCAGGAGCAGCCGTTGGACAGAGGAGCGTATTTGTGACGTAGAAAAAATGCCGGGCGGACCACTACCTCCCGGCGCCGCTTCATTTTGATGCAGCTACTTGTTTGCGACCAGATTCGTGTCCGTCTTTGTTTTCCTTGTTTGGACATCTGGGTCGAAACTGTACGGCTGGATAGCTCCAATACTGCTAGTCATGTTTTTCAAAAATGTTAGTTTGGGGTTGTAAGGGACTGTAGCTAGCAGAACATGTAAACGGAAAGCTCTCATCAGCAAATTACAATACTGCTGCTCTGCTGAAACTATATAAAGGTTTTTTTGGCTAACGATAGCAAAATCATAAATAAAAGAAGACCAGAGTGGGTCTTTAACGCAAAGAACTTGCTATGTATCAGGGTACAATAAAAACAGGGTCAGAACTAGCAGATTTGGAAATGAGACGAGGACTAACCCCAGCAGGAGGAAGTGCCCGGGCGGAGCCAAGTTCAGCTGGACTGAATCCCGTAGCAGACTGAGGAGAGCAGCAACGTTTTCCTGCAGGGCCTGAGCTGGAATGCTTCAGACAGAGAGGCAGAAAGTGGTGCAAGTGAGCATTTCCCACAGGCTCAAACCCAACCCAACGCCGTTATGTGCGCTCACCTCTGGATATACGCATAACTGAACTGCAACATGGGGATATCCACCAGTGTTGATTTCTGAAAGTAAGAAGAGTCCATTTAACCAGAAAATTATCCAGAAAAAAGGAAAGGAATTAAAAATGAAAACCTCAGTATTAGGTATCAATCTGCGGACTTTGTCATAAATTTAATAAAAATCCTAAACATATTTTGTTCCTCCTTGCATCAATAATGTGTAGCTCTTATCTGAGAATCATTCAAATGAATGGGAAGGTGTGTCCAAACTTTTGGTCTGTACTGTAGCTAGCTACTTAAGAAAAAAAATAGGAAATGCTCGAGCAGCAGTCTCGCTTTCTATATTATTTCCAAAAAAAGACCGTGCGACCATTTCTGCTGTATCTTTTCGCTGTTGTGACATGATATGGCTTGTCTGTTCTGTGCAGACACTGACGTACCTGTTCTCCTTTGATCTGATGGGGTTTCTTTACAACTTCTTTGACCAAATGCAGGATGGTCTCTGTCTGCATGGTGTTTAACGATTTCACCAGCTCCACGATGGTCATCCGGGGCTCGCTGGCTACAGGCAAAACCTAAAAGACAAGATTGTACAGCAGCCTTCAAAGCACTGCGGCCTGTCTTTGTGTTTGATTCTACATGCTATAAGGGTATTTCTTACTTGGTTTTTATGTTTTCTTTTGCTCCTCCTGTGGCTCCAAACGACCCCCAGTGAAGCCATCAGCTGGACCCCATGTGGACGAGTGAGAGGAAGCAGAAACTCCAGTATCCTTTGTCGCAAGATCTATTGATGTACAGAAAAGTGAACAGCTTTAGATTTTGGTAAATTGAATGATTGAGTAGAACAGTTAACAGGTTTATACAGCGGCTAGGTTCCAATCAGAACCTCTCCAAAAAACAAACAACACACATTTGTAGAACAAAACAAGTCCAAATGGTCCCTTTGGATAGAAAACTCTCACTAGATTTTCACCTGTTTGATATAAACTGATGTTAATGTAAAGTGAAATAAATGAAGATCAACTGGCTTGATGTGTAGGACTACGTCAACTTCACACAACGGGGTCACAGAACCTAGAAAAGGTGCAAGACCGTCATCATCACTTCTAGTTTTAAAAATTCCTCCAGACGTAATGTAAATGGTGTCATCTATGTGGCGGGAGCTTCATGATATGGGTTCCCACTGCTGAGAAGCGGAAATAAGTATTAAATGCCACTCAAAAGTGCATTGCAGTTACTGCGGACAGTTGCAGGCAAACTCAGCCTACAGTACAGTAGTATGAACTGGACCGCACGATTCTGGATACGATTGATGCCATGGCTGATCGCTGTGAAGTATATTTCGCCTTCATACTGACGGACACGAAAAGCATTTCTGCAGAAGAGGACATATTGAACCGCAAAAATCACTTTCCAAGAGGAATTTAAGCCTTTACAGCAGCAAAGAAAAACATAACTACGTATGTTATGTATTATGTATTGTGATTTTAATGCATTTTCCTGTTTTGTGAAGCACTTTGAATTACTTTGTGAGTAATGTGCTACACAAATAAACTTGCCTTGGCCTGTAACTCCATTATTTGAGTCTCATAGCTTTAACATAACATTACAGCCATTCAGGGATTCCAATAGGCTTGCAAAATGGAGCAAAACTCCTTGCATACCTTGTTGCTTTTGAAGTACACAGAGGTAGAGGTGTGTCTGCTCATCTGGGGGGAATCGGACGGCCGCCTCTTCACCTCCTCCCTCATGACCACGCCCCATAACGATGCCATGCTGCTGAGCATGCTGGGCAGCGCCTCGATCACAGCATTGCGCGCATTACGAACATCCACTGCATCGCTGGAAACCAGGGACTGACGAGGAAGAGGGGCATTAAATGACTGTGGATGTCTTACCAGTGCAAACATCTCACACTTTTCTTACCTTTTTATTATCCAGGAGGCAGTAATGAGTAATGGCGGTCAGGCCTTCGAGTAGAGTCAGAGGGTAGTCAGGAGCAATGTTCTCCCTCTTCCCACTGAAGCTGATAAAAAAAAAAATTCAAACAGAAAGGAAAAAGTTGGTTCTGCTTCTTGTAGCTCAGACTGTTAAAATCAGTTGAAATTCTTTGGAGTATTCGGTGGGAAAAGCTTAATTTAGTCACTTCAGTGTGCTCAGGTTACCTCTGGTTCGTCTTCCCTCCATCATGTTCATGCAGCTTGACCAGGTCGTCCAGGTTCCTGCAGACCTGACTGATAAATGGCGTCACGATGATCCCCAATGAGCGCCCCAGGTAGGGGAGCGAGGAGCACAGCAGCGACACCCAGTGGGGGTGCATGGCGTAGCCGTACTGGGGCTGCAGCGCTCTGGCTGCGGCAGAGACAAACATGCCTTGGGCTGTGATGGGGTGGCTGTGGACGTACTGGGCTGCTTTGATGGACTGCTGGAACAGCACGGCGGTTTGCCACTCGCGAGCCAGAGGGGTGCTGGGCGTTGAAGCCTCACGAGGCTCCGAGGCCTGACCGGCGGAGACGACACCACCTGGCCACACGTGGTACTCCAGTACAATGAGCGCATGGAGCAGTTTGAGCAGTTCGATTTGGAGAGGGTATTGCTCCTGTCCCCTAGCATCGCCTAGATTGACCAGACTCTCCTCTGGTGGGCCTCCCAGCTCCTCAGCACTTTTGGAAGGCTCCCTGTCTGCTCCTTTCTGACTGGCATACATGGACGCAGACAGAGAAAGCAGGGCGTACTGTTGTAATTTACAGCCTGAGAGGATTTTGCGGATAGACTCCAGATTTCTGCCCTCTTTTTCCCGTGCCGTGCAGCACAGCTGGTTCACGATACGAGTCAGGACGGTCACACTTTTCACCTGAACCTCCCTGTTCCCCTGCAGGTCCAGAGGAGTCAGGCTCAAGTATGAAGGGTAGTGAGAGCGCAAAAACAGGAGGCACAGTGAGACCAGCAGTTCGATGAGCAGCGATGGAGGGGCAGACGGAGTGGATGAAGGAGAGAGCAGGCCTCCATAGAAGCTCTTGCCATCCTGAGCCTGTTGGTGGCGCTGCAGGAGGTTGGAGACCAGGTTTAAATGTGGAGCTAAGCTTGTGTCGAGCGAGGTTGAGGAGAGGGCTTCCACCAGAGGACACTCGGCGCTGCTCCTGAAAAGGCTGTCCAGCAAGGACAAACCTTGGAGGAGGTGGCGCCAGCCGCCCGCTGCGGGATACAGGAGCATGTGACGGAACAGCGAGTCGATGGCTTCCCTCTTTTCACGCTCCTGCTTTACCAAGCGAATCCTGGCCATAGCCTCCAGCTCATCATCGTCCTCATCTTCACTCGACAGCGAGTCAGATGCCTGCGTGCGCTCAGACTCCACCCTCTGCAGGCCGTTGACCATGCTCCCATCCTCGCTGCTGAGCGGAACGGAGCCTGAGCTGGAGTTCTCTGTGGACACCAGAGCACCACTGGTGTCGGCAGATTCTGTGTGTACACTGTCGACCTCCTGCTCCTTGTCCTCCTCCTCTTCGGTCTCCTCACTCTCACTCCTCGACGCCGCTAAAGAGTCTGGTTGGTTTGTTGGCTCGGAGCTGCCGTCCAGTTCTGCCCACAGAGCCTCTCGATCCACAACATTCGAGACGTTCAAGGTTAAAATATCAGCTGCGATGGCATCTGCAGAAGGCCCAGAGCTTTTGTTGGAACTCCGACATCTGCTGTTCAAGATCTTTAGGTTACCTGATGAACAGAAACACTCCGACTTAAGAGCATAAAACCCAGAATTATTAAAAGATTTCGTCAAAAGCGTGGAGGTGGCAAACTTACCGGCTGTGAGATTTTGCTTGACAATCTGAATGGAGCGCCGCTGGGTGGATGGATGGAGCAGAAACAAGAGGATGGGCTCCAGGATCCGGAGGACGTCATTGAGGGACAGAGCTCTCACCAGCCAGCACTGAGCTGCAGCACTGATGGAGCCATCAGCAGAGCTCAGGCTGTTCACCACAACACACAGGGACCTGAGAAAGACATCCACCTTAGGCCCAATCCAAAGTCATTCCCTACCCCCCTACGGCTTCTCCCCAACCCTACATTTAGCCCATTTAGCGGAAAGTTATGAATCGACAGTGTCTTCACATCTGGCTGTTATTACCACTCTATGGCGTCATGAATAGTCGCAGGTCAGATAGTACATAACGACATTGGTTTAATATCTTTAACCATCATACAAAAACAAAAAGTCTTTATTTGCATTTAAATGTAAACTTCTGTCCTTCAGAGTGCACCCACGTGGAGAAATGTGTTTCTTAAGTCGCTACAGCTACCCCTTAAAGAACAAGTTTGGACACCATGAAAGCTCCAAATATTCCTACAACTGGAGCATCAGCGAGGTGCCAGAGGGGTAAGGGATGAAGTCAGATTCATCTTTAGGGTCAATTCTCTCATGATTCAATGCGTGCACCATGTCAATACATGGTGCACGGATTGATACATCAAAGATTCAACAAGTTTGGGGTGATACGATGCAGTCCAGTTCTTTAACCTAAATGAATGCAATCTAGATATTTCTATTCATTCTGCATTTAAATCTAAATGGAAATGCCTTTCAACAGAGAAACTTTGTTTCCCCTTCCTCACACCATTTATTTTAGGAAACAAAATGTTGTGGTTCACCTCCAACCAGTTGTAATTGACCCGAACTGGTAGAAGTGAGCTTGTGATTGGACGTCTTTTTGTTTGTGTCACATGTACATAAAAAGACAAACACAATAGAGACACACCAAGAGAAACTGACTCATCAATTATTTACTTTTTGATCAATTTTAAAAGATTGTATAAACATAATCTTTGTATCTGTGGTTTTCGACCTGCTGTTAATCCCAGTACTCGATTAATTTCCCGATACACGTCTGCATTTTTCTTTATGTCCCTAGATCAATCTTAAAAGAAATCTAATGAGATTTTTTCAAAATTTTGCGAGTTTATTTCCTTTTTAGGGAAACAAAAAGACCTTGCTCTGTGGGATCTCCAGTTTCTGTTTTACACCAATAAAGAGGGCATGAAAGTTAAACAAGGGCGTCTTGAAGTATCAGTGTAAAAGGAGCAAAGGTAAACACACCACCGTTTGTGTAAAATGCTTCACTTTACTGACCGGTCAAAAGAGCGACTGACGGACATGGTTCTGTTGGTCTGGACCTCTCGGGTCAGGTGCCACAGAACTGTGAAGCGATGCAGAGCATCCAGCCGGACGGCCTGGGAGAGGAGGAGCATTTTGGATTACGGGACTTGATGCGAATATCTACTCTGAATAAACATTTCCCAAAAAAAAGTCAGCAAACACTAGGCTCGTGTCTGCAGGTTAACATACTTTGTCTTTGTGCAACAGAGCCTGGCAGATGATGTCTTCGCAGATGGACGTGGTTGGAGCCAAACAGTGCAGCCGGTAAAACAGGTCCACACAGGACACGTGGTGCTCTCTGCGCTCAGTGTCCAGCTGACTCCACAGGACATGTGCCACCCTCTGAAATGCACAAACAAACAAAAAAAGGCTCCTTCAAGACCCACTCTGATGAAAATGGTGTTTTTAAAATGTTCTTGTGGGATTTTTCTAACGATAGAAGACATATATAAAGAAAAATACGCTTCAAAAAGCTTGCTGGGCCACAAGCTCCGTGCTCTGCTCTAGATCCACGTACATTTTCCTCGTCTTAGCTGGCATCTGGCTCAAAACTGTACGGCTGGAAAGCTCCAATATAATTTCCATTTTTGTTGCACCAGTAATGTTAGGTTGGGATGTGAGGGGCTGTTAGATAGCTGGAAGGTGTAAACAGATTACAGGAAATGGGGGAAGGCTTACTCTGCGCCAACAGTCCCACCCACAACTCAGAGGTGAATTTATAATGAACTACTCCAAGAAAATGGCACTGGTATTTTTATTTTGGCTTACAACCCCATACTTATAATCAAAATAATAATTAGATTTAATAATTAAAAGAACACTGGGACCATTTTTAAAATGAAATGGGTCAACAGATGATAGAAGAGTCTTCAAGGATCACATTTAGAATAAATCATTTTTTTTTCTTTTTGGAGCTGACCTGATAGAAATCTGTGTTCTCCTCCATGGCTTGTAGCAGGGCTGGATAGATGGGGGGCATGGTGACCATCTGCAGCCGCCCGCTCAGAGGGTTGATGTCTGAGCTCTGGTAACGTCTGTGTTTGTCCTGGATGACCAGCGCCAATGATTGGGAGTGGTTGATGAGCTCCAGCAGGGAAGCCACCGCAGTGTGTTGGATGAAGCAGTCCCTGGACATGCAGCACAGAATCATCAGGGACCTCAGCCATACTGGAATGGAGGCCTCGGAAGAGCCTGAGGAAAACGAAGGCAGCGGGTTATTCGCAGAAGGAAGCCTGTCACTCACTGCTGTGTAAAAGCTGGACCTCACCCGCAGGACCAAACATGTCCGTGTGGAGAGCCAGCGTGTCCTCTTCGCTGTAGTACACTGGGAAGGTGGTGCACTCCAGCATCAGGTGGGAAGTGGCAACAAAAGCCTGTCGACAAGCTTCAGGGATCTCAGCTCTACTGCGAGGCATGTAGCCGGCCGTCCAGTCTGTGCACTCTGAATGCCCATTCTCCTTTTTCTTCTCAGTAGGGGAAGGTGGAAGCTGGGATTTGGAGTTCCGGGCTTTGAGCTTATTTGGGGAGAACAGTTCTGTGAATTTGCCTTTAATTTCATATCTGCCTAACAAAGTCTTCTGATCCGGAGAGGTCGGGCTCTGGTTCCGCTGAGGCTTTTTATCCGTCTCGACATCCTCAACCTGCACCAGCAAGTACCTGAAATGTGGCAGGAACCAGAAATGTTTAGACGCAGGAGGGTAATTAGAAAACACTGACAGACTCAGAGCTTTACCTTGTATTTATGAAGGCCAGGATCTCCTGCAGACACTGGCTCATGGTGTCCACGCTGCCTCCCTTTCTCCACGCTCCCTCTCCGTTTTTCCCCAGCAGCAGCTGCTGCTCTGACGGAGAGGCGCTGACCCCCAGTCCACTGTCTTCAGACCGTAAAGTTGAAGGAGAAGCATTCGTGGGCTCCGCCTCGCCTTCTACACCTTGACTCCCCCCCATCTCTTCCTGAAATCCGTTAACACTTTTATCTTTCTCTCTTGCATCCCCCAAGTCCTGAATAAAGCAGAATGATTGATGAGACACTGTCTGAAGCCTTTAACAAAAGAAAACTCACCTACAAAGTGATGCTCTACCTGTTCCCTTGTCTTTTCTTCTTCTGGTGACGGTAACTCCGCCTCCTCCGTTTGTGCCTCCGCCTCAGCATCCATGTAAGCAACAGGCATCTGGATCTTACTCAGGACTTTGAAGCAGGCACGCAGCCCATGCGTGACATCCTCAAGGCTGGCAGAGTCCATGTGGCGCCGCAGCGCCTGAAGCATGATGCCCAGCATGTCAGGGAAGAAATGTGACTGAATGTCAGCATGAAGCTCCTGAGGACAAATAACAAAGATGAAGCTTAAAAAAAAGACTTCTGTCAGGTGATTGTGAAGGTGAAAAAGCCAGTTTTTAACTTTCCACAGTGTGCCAGATTAAAATAAAGGTCTCTATTTTTTAATATGATTGTGCAAGTGTGTGAAGATTACCAGAGGAAGAACTTCAAGCAGGAAAATGATGAGTTCAGACATCTCTGTGGCCGACAGGGCATGAAGAGCGGTTTGCTGTTCAGGAGATGCAGGTGGATTTTTTTCACTTTGGTTAAAAAAAAACAGGAACAAAAAACAAATATAATTGATAAAACAAAGACTCTCTGAAAACACGCTGCATTGACGTTTTTACAACATCCAAACTTGGTTTTAATTAAACTGGCTAAAAAAAATTGTTAACCCAAAATAATCAACAAATCAACAAACTCCACATATTTATCTGTAGCTGCAATATATTTTTGGAAAATTGAACTGCCTCCAACCATTATGATAGAACTCCAAACACTGAAACTCACACCTTTGTAAAAGACATGAGACCCAACATACACTGGAGATTGAACACTTTCAAGCTATGCAAAGACAGACCATTTTAACGCTGTAACACTGGAGGTGTAACACCTAATTAAAACCTGCTGTTTAACCTACTGTACAGTCTACGCGATCAGCGTGAATCACCTGATTCTGACGCAGCTTTTCATATCAGCTTTGCACCGATGTACAACATTTCGTGTTCCAAAGCCACTTTTCTCTGTTTCAGAGTTGGCTGATTTACATTGACTGCGCAGGAATGGCACTACTGGGGGCGGCAGTGGCTCAGGTGTTTAAACAGGTCGTCCAATGATCAAAGGGTTGGCGGCTCGATCCCTGCCCCCCCCCCCCCCCCCCCCCCCCCAGTCAATTGTAGTTGTGTCCTTGGGCAGGATACCTCGCCCTCCCTGCCTCCAATGTGTGAATGCGTTGTCCCGGTCCTAGGCGCAAACTGGCAGCCACGCCTCCGTCCATCTGCCATGTGAAGACCGCTGCCCCAGTAGTTTACCATCACCAAGTTTAAATGAGGAGGGAATGAATAATGGACACATTGTAAGCGCTTTGAGAGTCTAGAAAATCCTAGATAAATCTAATACATTTTTATTATTATAATTACTATTACTGTAAAGTGTCACATATCATTCCAAGGCTGCTTTTCTGTGCTTCTAAATCCACTGAAATTACATTAATTGTGTAAACGGTTGAAGAGTAAAGGCAGTCGATATAATGTCAACACTGGAGCTAAAGCTTGTGTGTTAAAGGGTTAAACAAGAGATTAATGTTAATGTTCATCTATCTTCCAAATCTCCTCAATCCCTTTTTGGGGTCACTGGGTTGCTGGAGCCTATCTGAGCTGCTGGCTACTGTTGGGCGAGGGAAGGGTACACCCTGAAAAGGTCGCGAGTCTGTCCCGGGGCCACAAACTCACATTCACACCTGGAGACAATTTAGAAACACCAATAAACCTCTGAAGTTTTGAAGCTATGAGCCAGCCGGGCACTCTCTGTAAGGCAAGAGACACCGCTGGACCACTATGCAGCCCACGATGACCACTGGAACAGTTTTCATTTAAGGTAACAAAGCATACATGGACACACCAAGAAATAATACTACATTTGTATCAAGCAACACACACACGTAAAATATGGCTAAAAATAAAGTTGTATTTTTAATTGTGTAGAAATTCTCTGTTATTGTTCGTCGGCATACCTGAGTGCTATGCAGAAACGTTGGGTCATGTACTCCCACAAGAACTCGCTGTTCATGGAGCTCACCAGCATGTTGACGGTCTTTATGATCTCGGACGCATTCTTGTTTTCTTTTATTTTACTGAAGAAGAAAACCCCCCAGAGAATTGACCTCAACACGTTCAGTGAACTTAAGATCTGTTCCAGCACTCACGGCTCTCACCTGGCCAGCCGGTTTCCTGAGAGCTTCGAGTTATTTTCTTCCCCCAGGGCCTCTCGACAGTAACTATGGAAAGCTCTGACCAAGTCGAGCAAAATGCAGTTTAAGACTGCCGGACCTGAGCAGAAGAAACAAAGGGGTTAGCGTTGAAACATGGAGAAATTATGCACCAAACTGTTCACTGTCACCTACCGATCTCTGGTTTATCAAGCAGACTGATGATGATGCGGAAGGGTTTAAGGTAACAGACCACGCTTTCAGCTGCTGTATCCACATCCTTCTGCTTGAGAATGTTGATCATTGCCTGTAATCAGACACACACACACACACACACACGTTTCTCACAAGACATCCTTTGATTCTATTTTCAAAGGGATCCCAGTAGTTTTTTTTATTATGATTATGCCGTTTTTAGCCAAAATAAAAAAAACCTGAGCCTTTTTAGGACATGGATTCTGCTAAGCGGCAGTAGTTGATTCAAATTTGTGTCAGAGTTGTGGGTAATGGGACTGTTGGCGCGATGTAAGCCTTCCCTTAGTTCCCATCATGCCTTTGTTTACACTCACTCCCACTAGTTTAAAGCCCCTCACAACCCCAACCTAACATCCAATACTGGACCCATCTAGTTTTGAGCCAGTTTGGACGTGAAAAACAAAGACACACATGGTTTAAATAATCAATAAATTGCTGAATCAGAATGGTGCGGTGCATGGAGCTTGTGGCCTGTTGTTGTAGACCCTCCATCACATCAAGCTTTTTACTAACAGGCATTTTTTTAATCGATTCACAACAATTTGAATAAAGAAATAGTCAAAAATGCAATTTTCAGCTTCATTTTCTTTAAAAATGTCCTCCATCAGGATAAAAATGCTACAGGAACGGGTTAAAAAAAACAAAAACACAATTTTCGTCAGTCTTGCAGTTCCTTTAAAAAACACAGGAAGCTGGTTTCAGGGCACAATCTTAAAAAGTCAGATTTTACACCGAAAACAACCGTAGATGCAGTTTGGTTCGTGATGTATTGCCTTACAATAAAATCAGTTATTTTGATTTTATTAGAGATCAAATGTGTGCAATATTAAGAGGCTGGGTGGGCTAAATAAACTTAATTTACTTTGTCCCACCCAATCTGCCATTTTTAGCGCTTTGTTGGAGTAGGTAGTGTAAACTCAGGACATCAGCTTTCATTTTGATGCTTTTGGGTGTTGACAGAGTGAGTACTTTTACCCAGTGAGTAAAAGTTTATGGACGAGAAGATTAAAAAGAACCCATGCTTCACTTTAGGGCCTTTTGAAAGGCTCCAATAACATTAGAAAAATCTCAAATTATTTCAGTTGGTATTTAAGAGCTTGCTGAACAAAGCAGAGAGGGGGCTCTAATTTAGCAACAATACTAGACTTGGAGAACAAAAAATACTTTGGCTGTTATGTACAACCCCCAAAAAACAAATACTTATGTCCCAAAGAGCAGTGGGAAATTGCGTGCAGGTTTTTCAAGAAAAAAAGAAGGGAAGCTGTTATGTATAGTGGTAGAGGTAGAGGTGGTCGACTCATCCTCAAGAAATGTTTTAATCATCTCTGGTCCCATAAAAACGAGGAGCTACCTTCACAAGAAGATCTTTGGAGTAGGTGTTAAAGTAGAAAGACGAGTGGTCTTCTACGGTGGTGGAAAGAGAAGGGTGTGGTGCCACCATTCCTCCTTTAATGTCTGCACCTAAAAAAGAATATTTAAAAAGAGGGGTATTGAGTAGAACCAGATTTCTTAGCTTGGACATGTATGGCTGGGTATCATGAGCACCTAGCAGCCAGGCGTAGAGCCGCCTGTTGAGGGACATGTCTCTTCTGAGGATGGTGAGTAAAGCTGCAGACACAACTGTGATCAGGTCTTCATTTGCTAAAGTGGCGGCCACTTGAGCTGGATCCTAAAAAGAAAGAGAAATATGTTGCAGCTCAGTGAGAACCAACAGCACAAGGCAAGCAAAAGATGGAGCCTCGGTCAAAAAAAACTGCTGCAAATTCAATCCTAAAGCTTCTTTAGAAAGTGGAACACTCTTAATGGACAGTAAAAACAATTTTAATTATAAAGGATGTTTAAAAAAATCATCTCCATTTGGGAAAAAAAAGTGGATAGCAATTAGGGCTGAGGAAAACTCGCAATATTTATGATCAATATAGCAATTACGATAAAACTTGCGATACAAAAAAAAAGCAAAAGAACCACAAATATTATTTCCATTTCACTGAAATCAGTTTAAATAAGAGCCAACATAATTTGAATTGCACTTCAAATGACCCTCATCTACAAAGGAGGCGAATAAAAGGGATTCATCTGATTGGTCAAATGCACAAATGGATTTATTTGATTTGTTACATACTTCAAGCTGCCATAAGATTGTTTGAGCACATTTAAGGTTACCATTTATCGCAATTTTCGCCGACATTTGCGATATGTGTATCGCACAGCTTGATTCTGCAAAAACAATGAATTTGCGATTTATTGTGTAGGCCTTATGGCAATACTGTATCCATGAAAATATATATTTATATATATATTATATATTTTCAGGCTACTTTCTAAATTTTTAGGGGTGTTGAGATCGAATCTGCATACGTTTTTGTTTGTTAAAAATCTGCAAAAATATGATCCGAACAAAGCTCCACTGTAGGGAAAATTTAACTTTAAGCATTGGAGAATTGTTTAATTAAGCACACCACACAAACATTTAGCCTTATAATATAAACTACACTTTATACAAACGACTTTCTGCTTGTACAACCAAGCAATGGGTATAATATGGGTACCTACAAGGCATGTGGCAAAGGGGAAAAAGTAGAGCAGCACTTCAAGCATGTTCCTCTGGACCAAAACGTTTGAATCTTGCAGAGCAAGACAGATTGGCTTCACCTGGAAACAAACGGGTGAACTTTAGGAAATATTTTAGTCTGTGCTGGCAAACAGATGAGCGCAGGAACTCACCACTGCATGGTGGCCGTAACCTAACATGTGCGTCTGTCGGTCCAGCGGTGTCATGCGGTCATAATGAGTGACGATGAAGGTGGAGGCGGGCAGTCGGACCGTGGGGGTAACCACCATACTGCCCCATAGGGCGCAATAGAAGACCTGCTGGCCCACTAAGAAGGACAACTTGACCAGCAGAGCATCAGTCCTGGACACAAAAGCAAATGCTGACTTTAGTGCAGAAAGAGGACATAAACGCAGCAACAATTAGAAAGAAGGCCAATCCCTGTTTAATAGCTTCTTCCTATTCTTATCTTGAACACAAGGAGGGTTATGCACCTGTCATAGACCTCCAGTCCTTCCTCCAGACCTGGTAAAAGTCCGGTTATGAAGGCCTGCAGGCTGGGCATCAAAGCGCGCTGCAGTGGGAGGAAGTAACGCTCGTAGAGTGTCAGCAGAACGGGCTTTACTGCCATGGCTGACTGGCCCAACAGAGGGAACAGTCCAGAGCTAAAAGAAAAACAGGATACCATATCAAAAAAGTGTAAACATTGATGCTTAATATGTACATCTTTAGTAAAAAGATACCTGTAAATGAAGAGATCTTTTGCCAGCCATTTTGTTCCTATGATTTTGAAGATGACCTCGTACGTTTCCAGGGCCTTGAGGTGCACTCCACTCGGCAGAGCCGGGTGCAGGCACTGAGCCAGACGCTTCCCTATGATCAGCCTTTTGGGCAAGAGGGAGTAACGAAGGTTACTCTGCAGGGCCTGGAGGGGGCACGAAAAGCAAAACATGGCTCACAGTTAACCAGAGTTCATCCTTTCCAGACATTTTCCATGTTTGCTACATTTGAATGCTTCAGGTTATAAAAATAAAGGCTAATTTTAACTTGAAATTTAATAAAAGATGTTTTCTTGTAAAAAAAAATTAGCTTCTTGAACCCAGCTAGTCCTTTTAGAAAGGGAAACATTTAGATGTTGTACTCCAAAGATGAAATAAAAATGATCACAGACACTTTCCAGCTTTGGAAACTCAGAGAATCCCACATAAAACATTGTTTACAAATGGAGAAAGTCCAGAAATGTAAAGAACCTTCCTCAAAGTGAATGGGCAAAATCAAGATAACTTACAAAGTTACAAAAAAAAGACATGTAAGCCACGGCTGCACTCAACTTCTAAAGTCAGCATTGTGCTCCAAAATGAAGGAAAGGGGTTAGACTCAAACAGCATGTGGACGTTTACAGAAAAAAATAATGGAAAAAAAAAAAAGGAACAAAAGTCTTGTGTCAAACTTCTCAAAAAAATATCTCAGAGACTTTTCAACAAATGTGTAAAATAACGTGGATAGAAAAACTTAACTTTTAAAGGAAGTTCCCTGATGTGAGGAAAAACAACAATGCATGAGGTCAAAAGTCAAAAATAGTGGTGGAAGTGTAGTGGTGTGTGGCTTCTTTTAACCTGAATTTTGCACTTTGTACAGATATTTGTTCATCAATCAATGTGAGCTCAACCACATTTGGAACAAGAACACCAGCAAACCCCCCCACTACCTATAAATGAGTGGAAATATTAACTACGTAATTCAAAAAACAATTCTGCAAAAGGAGAGTTGACCGACTGTCTTCCTCATATTGTCATAGACTGCAAGTTGTTTGGCTTTTTCTTTGCAATTGTTGTAATGAATCAAATCAAGACAGCATCAAGCCTGTGCTGTGAGCTGAGTTGTCAAAACTAAAAGACAAAAGAAACAAACAAAAGGAAAAATGAACACAAACTGAAAGTCCCCCTGACCAGTTTGGACACACAAAATAGGACGAGACACTCCTGAGTCAACATGTGAGGTGCAAACAACGCCCAGTGGTAAATGAATGGCTAATAATAAATGTTGGGAAGGCTGAAGCAATAAAGTTGTGCAACACAAGGAAGAAAGGTGGAGGACTTGGATAATTAATTCATTCATTCATCTTCTAAACCCGTTTTGTCCCATTTGGGGTCACGGGGCTGCTGGAGCCTATCCCGCCCACTTGTGGGTCAAGGCTGGGGACATCCTGGACAGGTCGCCAGTCTGTCACAAACCCACGCACTCTCACATTCACACCTGTGGACAATTTAGAGTAACCAAGCTTTTTACAAGCTTTATGCTTTGTGGTTGTTTGTGGTAAAAGAATTCCACACTTTGAGGTGCTGCAAAACATTTAATAAACTGTTAAAGTTAATTAATACATTTGTTCAGCTTGTAAGCAGTTACGTAATATGGATTTTGAAGACAATTGTCTGACTTTAGATGTTAATGAATCTTATTAACACTTTCAGATATTTGCAAGACATCTATAATGCTAATAAATATCTTAATAGCATCTGACACATTAATAAAGCCTATTAGTTTGTTAAGTTAGATAATAAAACGTATTAAGCTTATAAATACTTGTGTGAGGCATCTGTAATGCTAATAAATGTCTTACTAGAACCCCAAACCATAATACGACTTCTTAATTTGTTAACAAAGGTTGTTTATAAATCCTATTAAGCTTTTTAACACTGACAAATGTGTTAGGCATCTATAATGCCAATAAATGTATCATTAGCATCTTAAAAACATCCTAATAATAATGCTTTTAAATGTGTTAACTAAGTAATTTAATAAACCTTATTAAACTTATTGTACTAATAAATGTCTTACTAACACCCTAAAAATTATATTATAATGTTTGTTAATGTGTTAACAAAGCTTGTTAAGGAATCTTAATATAAAGTGTTACCCTTTTAGTTTAATTGAGCAATCAGAGATTATATTTTATAACTGATTTTATGTTTTGTACAAAAAGTGAAGCCTGTTAAAAAAAACTTTGTTTAAAACTGAATGGAATTAATGACAAACAAGACCTTGATAGAACTTAAGAGAGCTAAAGACCACAGAAGTGACTAATATAATAAAACACTGAACTCAGGACAAACCACAACTATGATCGTTTAGAAACCTCTGTTTAGAGGAAGTCCTACCTTATTGAGCTTGCCGAGGGAGGAGATGAGATCCGCCCACTCGCTTGAAGACTCAAAGTTTCGCAGTGCTTTCTCAATGACTGCCGCGTAGCTGCGGTACCGGTAGTCATTCTGCAGTTCTAACTCCTCTGGATCCATTTTACATCAGTCTGACCGCCACATGTTCTCCACAAAACCTCTAAGGACAAGGAAGAAGACGGAAAGTAAGAGAAAGGTGCCATCAGGGTGAAACCTGCAGTAAAAGCAGTCTGGCTCTGAGGTTCGGTTATTGGAAATAAAATTAACTCCTTAGGTCGGTTCACTGACTCTGAGGAACTAGACACAAATGTCCCTATTCATGCCTAACCGGTGTGTGGCTGATTGACCTGTCCTTCTGCCTGAAGAGGAAAGTCTCCAAAAAACAAAATAACTGGTTTTGCATGCTTTTCTGGAGAAAGAACAAAAACAAGACCCACACTATCCTTTGTTAACATCTGAAGCTTCTTTATCTCCAATAAAGAGATTAAATTAGACTTTTAAAAGTTCTTTGGGACTAAAAGTTGTGAAAAGAAATGAGAATGCAGATTTCTTTTGAAACAACCCAAACAGCAATTTTGGGTTCACAGCTAAGACTGACAAAATGGGTCAAAACCCTAAAACTCACGTCTTGGAAGAGACCAAACATTTGTGTAAAAGAAAAACACAAAACTAGTTATGCCACATGACAAGAAAATGATAAGGTAACATTTATATTTAAAAAAAAAAGTCTAATAAATTACACTTTTTAAAGACTGTAAGAAACAAAAATTGTGGTCCGCGAAAGACAGGTTTAAGGGCAGGGATGGCCGGTTTAGTTTAGTCTGTTAACAATTGATATTTTAATTGATATTTTAATAAACAAAGACTTCAACAAGTCCTCCATGCCATCATCTAATGCTGCATGTGAGGACTTTGCAGACCACTTCATGGGTAAAATCAATGCCATAAGATCAAACATTTCATCCATGCAGTACACGGATCTTAACAGACCTCCAGCATTGTCTTTACCAGAAGAAACACTGGGGAGTTTTGTCCTGGTTGATGCGGAGATGCTTGGTCGAGTTGTATCCCAAGTAAACACTACAACCTGCCTTTTAGATCCCATTCCCACTTCACTTTTTAAAACATTTTATGGATTCTTTGAGTCAGAGCTTTTAAATATAGTAAATTGCTCTCTTCAGACGGGGGTCTTCCCCTCTGCCTGTAAGACGGCGGTGGTGAGGCCCCTTCTGAAGAAGAGTCAATTAGATCCAAAAAATCTGGATAACTATAGACCCGTATCCAACTTACCATTTTTAAGTAAAATAATAGAAAAAAGTGTCGCTACTCAACTGCATGAGTTTTTAAATGCCCAAAAAATTTTAGAAAAATATCAGTCTGGTTTTAGGAAAAGCCACAGTACAGAGACGGCTCTTTTAAAGATCGTTAATGATCTAAGATTAAACTACGACTCACAGAAACTTTCTGTTCTGGTGCTGCTGGATCTTAGTGCCGCTTTTGATACAGTAGATCACCAGATTTTATTAGACAGACTTAGTAGTCTAGTGGGCCTTTCTGGAAATGTTCTTAAGTGGTTTTACTCTAACCTGACAGATCGACACTTTTATGTAAGTATGGATATGTGCTCTTCAGGAATCCACGAAATAAGCTGTGGGGTTCCCCAAGGGTCAATTTTAGGGCCAATACTTTTTAATTTGTATATGTTGCCTCTTGGGGGGGTCATCAGGAGACATGGCGTTGACTTTCACAGCTATGCTGATGATACACAGCTTTACATCGCCGTGTCTCCTGATGACCTTGAACCGGTTAACACTCTTTTAAACTGCATTTTAGATATAAAGTTGTGGATGGCAGAAAATTTCTTAAAGCTCAACCAGGACAAAACTGAAGTTTTAATCATCGGTTCTGAAGACAAGAGAGAGATGATTTTACCACATCTTCATAATTTTAAACCTTCTCAATGTGTGAGAAACCTGGGCGTACTTTTTGACTCTGAGCTAAATTTTATCCCACACATTAAAAATGTCGTTAAGACAGGATTTTATCATCTCAAAAACATTGCCAGAGTCCGCCCGTTCCTCTCTCTTGCCAGCACAGAGGTACTAATGCATGCTTTTATTTTCAGTCGTTTAGATTACTGTAATGCCCTGCTCTCTGGTTTACCCAAAAAGTCTCTTTCAAACTTGGAACTTCTACAGTACTCAGCGGCACGAGTTCTGACGAGGACCAGAGGGCGGGAACACATTACACCCGTTTTAAAATCGCTGCATTGGCTCCCTGTGCGTTTCAGGATTGATTTTAAAATTCTTTTAATGGTTTATAAATGTTTTTATGGTCTTGGGCCTTCTTATTTAAATGATATTCTTTTAAAATATAAGCCCTCACGGACCTTGAGGTCTTCCGGTACTCGCCTCTTAGTTGTTCCCAAGGTGAGGACCAAAACTTATGGTGAGGCTTCGTTCTGCCATCACGGTCCTCGCCTGTGGAACGGCCTTCCGGAGAGCCTCAGGGCCGCAGAGACAGTAGAGGTTTTTAAGAAGAGGCTCAAGACCCACCTTTTTAATTTAGCTTTTAGTTGATTTTAACTGCTAATTTATTCTATTAGTTTTAGTATAGGCTATTTTATTTATGTATTTATTTTAATTTTATGCATCTTATTTTCAATTTTATGTTTTTTCTTTTTTATGTTTTTAATTTTAGCATCTTATGATTTTAGCCCCAGTGTTTCTTGAGGGGATCTTTTCCTCCAGGGCTTGCCGGCTTGGTCAGCGGTTGTTGCTGCAGTTGTTGCCCTTGCTGGGGCGGCTGGGGTCTAATTTTACAGCTTTTGGCTGTGAGGGGGACCCCGGTGTTGTCCCGGTCTGGGTGGGCACTGTGGCGATGTTCCGGTGGCCGGGCTGGCTCCTGGTATGAAAGGATTCCCAGATACTGTTTCCTCACAGCAGAGCTAAGCCATACTTGTTTATTTATTTATTTATTTTACAGTTACATAGTCATATTTCATTGTACGTGGGAGCCATGGGTCATGTGGTTTAATGGAGGGGAGTGGGAAGGGTGAAGGGTGGGTTGGGGTTTTTATTGTAATGTTGTGTGTTTACTGTTTTTAGTGTTAAAGCGCTTCGAGCTGCACAAAGTGCATGAGAAGCGCTATTTTATAAATAAAGTTTGATTTGATTTGATTTAAGTTAAAGTTCAGTATTATTGAATTCTATGCATTTATGATCCTTTTTGATTGTATGTTCACCTTACAATTACCGGTACGAAACCCATTGAGACGACTGTTGTTGTGAATTTGGGCTATACAAATAAAATTGAATTGAATTGGTCTTTATACTTAGTGTCCAGTTTTGTTCACTCATCACTCTGATCATCTTTGGATCCATTTTCAAAGTGTTCCCAGTGGTCTTTTAATTACGACTGTCCCATTTTTTAGCTAATACCAAAAGATCTATGTTATTTTCTATGACATAGCTTCTGCAGAGCATCAGTAGCTCATTAGAAATTTGCCTCCGAGTTGTGGGCGGGACTGTTGGCACAGAGAAACCCCTCCCTATTGCCGAGAGCTCCCCGTTTGCACTAGCTTACAGCCCCTCACACCCCAAACTAACATTACCGGTCTAGCATAAACGGCGAGCAATATTGGAGCTATCCAGCCGTACAGTATTGAGCCAGAGGGCAGCTCAGACGAGGAAAACAAAGACCAACGTGGATCTAGTCGTCTACAAGTGGATGCATCCGAATGGAGCGGAGCAGGAAGCTTGTGGCCCACCCAGCGTATTTTCTACATCACAAATAGGTTCTTTTTTCAGACTGCATTTTTTATCTATTATTTATCGACTTAAATAATGAAATACTAAGAAACGCAATTTTAAGCTGAATTGTTATAATATGTGTTCTCCATCATCAGAGAAAAGCCACAAGAACATGTTAAAAACACCGGAAACATAATTTTGGTTACATGTGTGGGTCTCTTTTAAAATAACATCCATGATATGAAGTCTTCTAGAACAATAATACTGGCCTGAAGGCCGAGGCCTTGGGAGATACCAAAGCCCAAATTCTACTTGATATTGGAGTTTCTGCTTCCATGTTTAATGTCTAGAGACATGTATAGCTCATTTAAAGTATGCTTTTTTACTCATCACTTTAAAGATGACAGATAATTTGAACTGAACTTCCTCATAGTCAGTCTAACAGCACTCTCTTTATGAGGCTGTGGGCTTTCACAACTGCTGTAATCATTTAAATCAATACTCTGATGTTTTTTTAGGGGAATAATTAACTTGCCAAACTGCAGAAAGCTCTGCCAGGATGTCTTTAAGAACAGCATGAAATGGAGGATAACGAAAGTCTTGCTCATCTATAGGTGACAGCTTGATAACCAAACGGTGTGAGTCAAGAGGAACAAGCTCTCACTTCCTCATCAGCTGAAACAGCAAGTGCAGGGAACTCATCCTCTTCTCTTGCAGCATACATGCAGCTGTTGGACTCGGAGGTGTGTGTGCTTTCAGGGTGGACCGGGTCACCTGACTGACACCAGCACTGCGACGGGCTCCAGGGTGTTGACACGTGAGGGGGGGCTAACTGACGGTTGTCCGCAGCAGCATCGGCCATGAATTCAATTACGTAACTCTTCTACATCACAGCCCAGACTGGATGATAATACCTATGCTACGCCAAATCATGCAGCAGAAAGGCTGACAGACTATTTTTACGGCATCTATGTAATTATAAATACGCGTAGCTAGCTTGTTTTTGCTACGAATGCAGTTGAACATTTAAATACGAATAGTTGGGACTCTAGTTTGGTCAAAAAGCAGTTGAATTTTTTTTTTTAAAGTTTTGCTCTAACTAAGATGTCGGTAGAATTGTGTTGCTGCCCAAAAACAACAAGCGAGCATTGCTGTTCGATAGCAGCGTCATAAAAAGACAATCCGCTAGCTAAGATGCAAACGTGACTCACCAACTGAAAAAAAGCACAGGCTGAAGCAAAGCAAACTTCCCTCCAACGGATCAGACACGACGATTCGGCCTCGTCCCGACAAAACATCTTTCGCTCTCGTTTGACTCGATCCAAAACCGTGAGAAGTAAATCATCTCGGAAGAACCAGGGGCTTGAGACGATAGTTACCATGGGGCGGGAACCCTCAAACTCAGCTGATCCACAACTTAGCGCTGCCGCACGGTCCATTACATGACGATGAAAGGGGTGAGTGTGTGATTTATAAACGTCTGAATAAACACTTATTCACCAGAAAAAGGAAAAGAATAGTTCAATACACGATTTAAAAGATAGTATTCTAAAAGCACTAAAAGGAATTGCTTGTGAATATCCAAACAAAAATGGACATATGAAAATATCACAAAGTCGTTTACCCCTACAGTGTTTCTGAGGTTGGTATATTCCAGGATGTGTTGTGTTTACATACCTCTCACTTGATTGTTAGATTTTAAAGCAGATATTAACCAAAAAGACATGTAACCTTTAGAACAATGCACTCATATATAAAGAAAAAAAGGTTTTAGTGCACCTTTTCAGCCCACAGGTGCAGAAAATTATGTAGTCTCTAACTTTGTTTACTTAACATTTAAAAGTATTTAATTGTTCTGAAAATATTCTGCTGCTTTTCAGAGATTAGACATTCTTTTTTTGCCTAAAATGTATTTCTAATGTAAACATATTTTAATTATTGTATCACTATAGACGTGGAAATTTAACCAATTTATCAAGTGTTGCAACTTTCCTTATCAGTAGAATTGAATTTGTGACACATTTGAGTATCCTCAGTTGCGGATATTAACAGTTGTACACACTTAATGCCACATTTTGGAGATTAATCATTTAAAAAAAATATTGATACAGACGTTTATTTTTTGCTGTCTACTTTCTTAAAGATAAAAAAGTTGATCCTTGCTCATTTTGTAGAAAACTTATTGGAATGCTATTTCTGTTCCATCTAAAGTGTCTATAATACCAAACTGTAAATTAACCAAATCTTTTAAACACATTGAATTAAGATGCTTTAGAACTAGGATTCAGAATAGAATAGAATAGAATAGAATAAAATAAACCTTATTAATTCCTACATGAAGAAATTCACCAATATCAAAATCAGTTTCAGTACAACCCAGAACAGACAAGCAACCCAAAAAGACTTATATTGTATACATTTATTTGCACTGAAGCTTTACATTCTACAATGTCATCTTTGCAACAACTGCAAATTGTCATCCCTGTAACACCGCCAGTTGACCACAAAAAATGTCCTCTGTATCAAAATATTTCTTAAAAAAATGATAAATTAAATAATTGACTAAATCTTTCTTTTTACGTGTCATGTGTGTGATACTCAACTGTATTAGATAATTCCAGTTATTCTTAATCACACTGCTTTACATGTTATATACCCATTCTTGGTTGTAACTTGTTTTGTTATTTAACCCTTGTGCTATCCTAGGCACTTTAACATTGGGAGTTGGGTCATCTTGACCCACTAGACAGTGCGCTGAACCTTTTTTCTTCAATGATTTGTGATCTTCAAGGGTGTCCATGGATTACATGAAATCTTTCCACCTTTATCCACCTTTGTCATGGTAGGGAGAATACGTCAATTTAAGGGTGGGGTCATCTAAGATAGCACAAGGGATAATAGTATATACGGTAGTCAAACTTAATTTACACATTAAAATGATGGAGTTGTAAGCTTCTGTCTGTAGGTGGCGCTGAGCAGTTACAAACATTGTGTCCTCAAAATGTATGCACCGAATGGATCAGAAACTTGGCAGTTAGTTAGATAAGAAGTTCGAGAAATGTATTTGTATAATCCTAGTTTACATAATTCCACATCCAGAATTATGGTAGGATGCATACAGAATAAGCAGGAATGACACATAATTTGTCTAATATATTCTAAACAAAACCTCTACAGCAAGTTTTCTCCTTGAAGATAAAATTGTTTTACAGAAATCATAGAAACAACATAAAGAGTGATTGGTATTTTACACATTTTTTTTTGAAAAACAACAGAAATAATAGAAATTACATCTCTTCATGCCCAAAGAGTATTCTAAAAGGACCCAGTTCCTTTCATGAAGAGTTAACCAAGATTTTTAAACTCCGTCATCAAACCCTAAACAAAAACAAAACATCTTTGCATATAAACCAATAAAAACATAGTCTGTGAAATTATCTTTCGTAAAAAATGCAGAGGGTGCTTCAACAGAGGTTTTTTTGTGGATAATATTAAGCACTTAAGTGATATCATCATCAACTAAATGTGAGCTTTAGCCCTCATCCAGGTACACAAATGCAGAATTTAACTTTTGAATGTTCCAAAAAAATGACACAGAAAAGCTTGATGTGGACAAAGAAAAGCTTAATGGGTTCTCACTATGCTCCAAAAGTGGAGCAGGGTTAAGCCTGCTACATCTAAATTAACACCCTGATTAAAGGTAAGTGATGTTTGACAAAGATGGTAGCCACCTCCAGACAAAGAAATATTATATTTCTGTCTGATTAGATGTGAAAAGGTCCAACTACCTATCTATATCTGGCATTATATTCATGCATTTTGGAGTTTTATGTGGAGACAAATTTGGGTCTTTGGGTGTGTTGATGAATTTATGCTATAAACCCCTGTGAAAAATGTCACCTCTGCTGTTTAATTTATGTCCATTTTTTGGAACAAACTCAACTTAAAGTTGAGTTTTGAAGATATATACAGTATAAAAATACTTTTTTTCACATTTATATAAATTAATAGGAAAGGTCTTCAAGAAACTTAAAAATATTTTCAATTTAGTATTTGAAAAAGAAATTACAGTGGATGACACCTAAAAGGACATACAAGGTCAGATTTCTAGTTGACAGCTCTACACATAATTCACAGGTCAAATTATCCTTGACATGATGTCTTGCTATGAAATCTGTAAAGTGACTTCTAGTGTAACTATGCCTCCATGCGCACTTGCATTCTGACACAATGGAGGAGCCATGCTTTTGTGTGTGCCCTGTTCACAGTGAAAGTGTACTCCAGTGTTTTGAATGACCCACTGAGAATAAAAAGAGTGAAGGAAACAACTGATGTCATAGATTAAAATTAAAGCATCTATGCAAACTTTAAAAAGCTAATCTCCTTCTGTTTCATAGTCCGAAAATCTGTTGACCCATCTGTCTGGTTGGTTGCATAATTTTAAAATGTAATTCTTTCATGGACTGAGCTGTGCCACCTAAGTTCTATACGATGCATTGTGAAGACTTTCTTTTGCCTCAAAAAGACATGGCCCATGTACCTTTAGTTCTTTTTTCTTGTTTTTTTTTTTATAGCATGTTCAGTCACCTTAATGTTTTCAAGGAACTTTAAATATGTATTTCGGTTGTTTTTGAGTTCCCTGAACCCACCATAATTTATTATTATCACAGCTGACTTTGTTTCAGCTTTGTTCATGATTTTAGCTTCACATTGTCAGGTCCCTTTTTAGAGTTCTCCAGTTGTGGTTCATGTTTTTCTCCATTAAGTTATGTCACGTTTGGTATAATTTAAGTTTTGATCTTCACGTACGCCGTCCTCCTGAATTTGGGTTCTCCATAACCCACAACATAGTAAAATTTCATAAAAGGTGTAGGAATGTTAGAAAAAACTCCACAACAGCGTTCAATAATCAGCCAAGAAGAACCAAAAGAAAAAATATATATAATTGCATTTATCCATTTTTTTGTGTTTTCTAAATGACTCTTTTAAGCCCCACTTTTCACTAAATAACTGCATTGTTTTGGTGTTGGTACTGATAATAATATTTGTCATAGACCTATCACAGTGGATGCAGCCCTTATTGCCACTATTGTCAAGAAATATGTCTAAGGAGAAGATATAACTTTCCAACACATGTTCTGGCATCAGCTCTGACAAAAAACAGAGTTTTTCACTGATCCAGTTCAGGATACAGTTGTAAACAAGATGCCTGTCTTTCAACTCCTCTGGTAGGTAATTTCATTTTCCTCTGACAAAATTTAAAAATATCTGTATTTATTGTGACTATGGGATGTGGAGGTTGGTGCTTGATTTAAACAAAAAAAAAAGCAGGTTTACAGATCACTGGAAAAACATGAGTAACCAGCATTTCACATGTTTACTGTCAACATCATCCATTTTCCTTCAACTCCCCTCTGGGCACCGACTTAAAATCAATGTAGCTTCTCTGCAATCAGGCTGAGGGCAAACAGAGGTAATGGTGCAATGCTGCTGGTGTCCTACATATTTTTCACATAGACAAAATCATGAATACTCCAGTGTAAGTAAGTGTCTATGCCAGTGAAATAGAACCTTTACTCAAAGGCATGTAATGTTGAGGGTCTTTGTGGCTGAAAGTCAGGAGTAAACTTGGACCTCTCAGCTACAGTGACTCTATTTCTTCCATTTATTTGTATGCAGTGATATAAAGCAAAGTGCAATTAACCTAAATTGTATTTCAACTGAAAAAAACAGCCTAAAGCCCTTATGATAAAAACTTATTACATTTTACCCAAACTAACCTGTTTTCTCAAAGTGAGTAAGATCTCCTCACTGATGCATCCCTTATTTCTTGTCAAATATGTCCAAAATAAAGTAATATTTTAAATAAAGCAGAAAGTATTTAGTTTGCATGGATCATGACCTTTATGAGGCCCTGTGGTTGTAACTGTAAATAAGCTGACAAAAGACAACATTTTTAAATTCATTAAATATTTAAGAAAAATTGTTGAAATTGTCTGGTTTTGTTCAATTAGAATCATCTTTGACTGTCTGGAAAAGCAAATGATGAAATGCAAACACCAGAAAACATGCAACAAGATCAAATTACATGAAATTTTGCCATCTGTCTACATTAAGCCAAAATTATGTATCTATATTTTAAATAATAGCTGTAAGGGGATTTCAAATGTCAAACTGAGAAACCAATTTTGTCTAAAGTTCTAAAAAGAAATTCAATTTGTTTCGTGCTAGAAACTAAACTGCATGTGATGTTATCCTGCATTGTCACAAAATTATCTCTGATGGTGACATTGCTGCCTTGATGGCAATCATTAATTGGAAAATGCATGCATTCTATTTATCTGTGCTATACTTGCAAAAATCATCATGGCTACATGAGTTCCTTTTGGTCTGAGCTGACACAGAGCAGTGTATTGGAGTGGATTTATTCCTAATCCTGATGTCTGAGGTTTCATCGAGGCTCTTTAATCCAAAATTCTTTTAAAATTTGATATTAACCTGGGATGGAACAGAAAACAAAAGATTTTAACATTTGCTGGAAAGCTTAAGGAATTCAGTCAAGTTCATAAAACAGGTAATCATGAAAGACAACAATGTTCTTTATGTTTTGTCTTGAAGTTCAGTCATGGTCTCTGGATTTAAAGTCCATGTGGTGCATTGATTAAGGCCCAAATTTACCCTCCAGGTGAGTGACCTAAATTATTGCATTTGGATGGTTTTATACAAAATAGAAAAACCAGGAAGGGGTCAATGTGTAAAGCGTCTCCTCTTGAAATCCTTCCTGGCTCCATTACAGGATTCTTGGAGGTGGTTGCACCAGAGTTTCATTTTTTGGGCATGCATGTATTCCTTCTCTGACCTCTGTCTTTCTTCTCTGTCCATAATCTGCAGATGTTGGCCTTTAAGTGAGTATCCTTTGTCTTTTAAATGTGAATAAACCACCAAAACTGGTCCTGACACATTGCTCGTCATGTGTTGACATGTGAAATGGCATTTTTGCTTCTCTAAGGCACATTTCTGAATATTCCTTAACTGCATTGGACTTCATAAACTACATTGCTTCCTTCTTCTTCAAGTGTGGGGTATTTGAGAGGGGCTTCTATACAGCAGAATGTTGTTTGAAATGGGCTGGAATTTGGTGCTTTGCAAGGATCCTCTTAAATTTTTAAGACACCAGTGACGTACGGAAGGAAAATGTTCTTTATCCAAGATGTCACCTAGATGACTGAGAACCTTAATCACTCTATTTATGTCCCGTACAACCAGTAGACTAAACTACTAAACTCAGAAAAGTCTATTATTGCCCAAAAAAAATCACATATTGAATGAACTGAAATGTTTAAATACATCTTTTTTTTTGTAAAATACATTAAAATAATTAATTTAATTTAATTAATTTAATATTTTGTCTTTTTATGAAGTCCCACATTTAATTAAAATATATAACTTTAAATGTGACATAACAAACGGTTTTAGAAAAGTTTAATTATTCTCCTCAAATAGTGTGAAAAATATATATTATTTAGAGCAATTTAAAAGTTACATATTAAATGAAAACTTGACAAATTGCTCTAACCTTGCGTTTAATTCACTGTTGAATGAAAGCAACGCAACTGAGAACCACCACACACAGCGGAAGTTCAGTGACCAAAACAAGCAAATTGTCTTTATATAAACTTACAAATACTTTAATAAAACACATATAAAGTGTTTCGATTCCACTTAAACTGACAATCACATAAAACCAACTGCGGATGGCTTCGTTCTCCCAGCCGAGCGCACATAGCGGGCATTCTTTCATAAACTGTCGCTCAGCATCAACGCAACGTCTCAGCCATGCATGCTGGGAAATGTAGTTTATGTGTAATGGAATTTCCCAAGATAACGGCGTAGAGGAGTGAGTGGAAATTTACCAAGTATCCCTCCCCCTGTAAAAAGCATTGCTGTGTTTTGCCTTTTGGGGAGAGTGTACGGAAGTTGATCTAACCTCATCTAACTGCGGGGCCTCTGGGCCTTATCTGTATTGCATAATACAATTTAAGACATTATAACAAACATTTATTTGGATTTTATTATGTATTTTGTATATTTTAATAAACGCATCCACTTGGCTCAGATTCATTTGACCAATTATTAAAAAATGGGATCAACAAATGGTTCTAATGAGGCAAATGAGGCATTTTACGGTCATTTCTAAATTTACCATTTCAAATCTAGGCAATGCAAATCCTACTTGGATCATTCCAAAAAACGTTTTTCATGACAACATAACTTTTCAGGGATGTGTTTATGACAAAAATGTTAACCATTATCTAAAAATTGTAAGTAAATTATTGATGAATGATTTGATATGCATAGGTCATTTGAAAACAAAAATAAACCTTTTCTGCAATGAGTGAAGTTTTAACTTAAACTGGGTTTTCTTACCGGCATGCAGGGGGAATAACTCATCTGGAAACAAAAAACAAACAAGCAAAACAATCAATTACTTATAAAGTCAAAGTCAGAATGAGAAGCGTTGGAAAGATCCAAATTGAAGCTGGCATTTCGTGGCAAATACTGTTTATTCCAAGTAACAATCATAATCTTGTTATGTGTTAGACTCCTGTAATCACTCAAAGCCAGAGTTTCTGGAAGTTTTTCTCAGGTGCAAGACATCAGAGGAAGGTCTATTATTACTGTGTCATTCCAGGACAAGACCGTGCTGTTGTTCTTTATTTATTTATATTTTATTAAAGCTTAAGACAAACGTAAATAAAAACTTCATCCAAAACAGTTTGTTTTCCATAAAAATGTAAATATTACATGGAAATGATTTTCATTCAATGAGAATGATGGTTTTTCTGATCTTTTCTTTATTTTTAAATGAAAAGTAAAACACTTCCGGTGTTTAAACCAGCCGATGGGGAGATGGGTTCAGCATCCCGCTGGAAGGTTAGTCATGAATGTTGCATCAATTTTAAGTTTAACCAAAAATAAAAAATTAAAGTTATATGAAAAAAAATTGCATCCGAAGGAACATGATTAGATTAAATCTCCGTTGACGTCGTAGTTTAGTTAGGTCTAGCTTCTTATTTTCCTGAAAGTATCCCGAATACAGTTCAACAACTTTGCCTGAAACACCTTTTACGATAATTTAACTAATTTGCATAGTTTGATATTACTAAATAATAATACAAAAACCTTTTTCTCAATAGCAAAAAAAACCTGTTACTTGAAAACGCTTTAAACAGACGTTAAATGTGTAAAAGGATTAATTAAAAAGAAAGAAAGAGCGATTCAGCGACTTTTCCGAGTGTCCTTGAATGCCACTCCTTCATTTAAAGGAGCGCGCGGCCACACACCGTGTCCTTGATCACCGCTATAATAGTCAGACTGGGTGAAGAAGATTCGAGTTTCCCGTTAATGGATTTTGCGGGTTTTTTCCACGTTAACGTAAGACGCCACAATAGTTCTAGTAGGTCACTGGAGCATCCATACTGGTCACGGGTGTTTTACACGTGTGGGGCGTGGCTCCAAACTGCTGCCTCGTAGGAGGAGGCGGAGGACGAGCATCACAGCATAAATTGGAGTCGTAGCCGACAATCCGGCTGTGCAGGTTTATTTTACAACCTCATCACTAAACTGCCGGAAACGAAAACACATCTTCTGTGTTTTTTTTTCTTCCTCTTTTTATTTTTCCCCGTCTGCCGGCGTGAGATGGCACTTTAAGTTTCCCGTCGTGATCGTGATGCCGGTGAGTAGTTTACATGCGCATTTATTTACTTCAAAAAATCAACACAATTAACCTAAATTCGCTTTGTTTGCTTGAATTGACTCTGGACCTTATTTGTATTTCCGCCATAAGTCTCAACCGGCAAGTTAAGCGTCTCACATTGCTGACGTCAGCCTTGAAAGAAACTGTTTATTTAGGAAGAAAACGCGTTTGTTTTTTGCATTTCAGGTTTTACAACATCCTTAAATGTTTAAAACAATAAAACATGTTAGACTTTAAGGCCCCCTTTAAGAAGCGCAGCTCTTGTAGTTGGATGAATGACTGAGTGGTTCTAGAAATTTCTCGCCTCCTGATTGGTGCATCAGGCTGCTGTCACTTCCTCTTTGTATTCATCACAGCAGTCTTAGGCTGTCTGTCACGTTTGACAGCTCATTGTTCTGTTTGCCACATCCAAGCCCCACAGTGCAGTAAACCGACTTCACCTGTTTCTTTTTTTGTCATTTACATTATTCACATCACTTAGAGGAGGGGAAAAAAAAGCAGCTCGCCTCTTTAAGAAGCGCAGTTCTTGTACTTTGGTGAATGACTGAGCGTTCTAGAAATTTCCCGCCTCCTGATAGGTGCATCAGGAGGCGCACACCTCTTCCCTCTCCCCCTCCCCTTTCCTTTTGTTGTTTTCATTCATCTCTCTGAGAGTGTCAACACACAGCTTTAGCTCTTGATATGTTTTGTTTTTGGCTTTGAAATCCTGATACAGACGTGCAACGGCAGGTTAATTGTTAGCTTTTCCTGGATACTCTTAATCGGAGATGGAGTATGGGATTAACAAACTTTTTTGTGTGTTTAAATAGAAAAAAGGAGTCAACCTGGTGTCCATATCACATCGATTCCTTTCAGTTTAACAACATTGAATTGTAAAAAAAAACAGTCAATCATTTCAGTTTGATAGAAATTGAGTATTATAAGGAAAAACATCAAAAAGTCTTTCAGTTATTTCCCGTCTACTTGTAGAGGAATGCAATGTCTTAGTTTCCATGCAGGAGATTCTAGAAAAAGTGAATTTCTAGACATCTAAATATTTAAAGGCTTAAACACTAAGCCAGGTTCTAATTGGTTCCAGAGCTTGGATCAACTCTTGTCTACCTGTTGGGTTGTAAAACATTCACGATCTCTGTATTAGCAGCCCTGTCTTTGTTGTAAAGCTTAACATTGCTGGACCACAGCCATTGCCTTAATTTTTAAATCAATAAAAGTGATACTTTTAGAAAATTAAACTTGTTTTACTGAAGTGTCATCAACAATGGAAAACCTTGAAGTCCCACTCTGACCATCTTTTGATCTGTTGCAAAAGTCTATACCAGTCTTCCCTGGCAAACGAGGATGCTGGTTAATTTTGTTTCAATCCTGAACTGCATTTCAAACAAGGAACATTTACTCTTTATTAAATGGGACAGCTCCTTGATCTTCTTCCACTTTGGTTGGCTGCTGGCTGTCAACGAATCCCAGACATGGAGCCATCTCATAGCCTCTAAGGAGGACATTGGTTTGATTGTAAAGATTTTCAGATATAAAGCAGTTCCTCAGAGGACACAGATAATTGAGAGCACCCTGCAACGTTGAAATAAGACGAAGGCGCTTTTGAAGACTGATTGGTATGGTTGTATTTCTGCGTGAGCTTTGGGGAATAGAAGGTTCTGTTTGGACCGTATTTCCTAAAGTCTTGCAGAACCAGGTCTTTGAAGCTCTTGATAAAAAACACATGGCTGTAATGATGAGTTGGCAAGAGGAAAACAAAGACTCCTTTGTTTTACCTGTTTGAATGCAAACAAGACATGAGTTTTTTTGTTCATTTATTTTATTTGAGCTATTCTCGAGAGGTTAAACATCCAAGTTTGATTTTCCTGTGAGAAACAAAAAACACATTCACCTTTACATTCTTGTTCATTTTTTAACATGGTTTCATCTTAAAAATAAGAGATAAAGTTGGCATTTTATGGATCTTTTTTTTTTCTAATCTTTGCATAATGTTGTTGGATAGTAAAACGACTATTTGCAGAAGTTTCTTTCCGCAGTCAGTTTAGACAGACTTAACGTGAGGGCTTTTGTATTTAAACAGATTAGGAGGATAGTTGTGGGTAAGCTAAATCTGTAAGGCACTGGAAAAATACTGGCAAACACATTAGGAAATGATCACATTGAATGCTTCTTTTCTGTATTTTTATCTCTCATAATGTTCTTATTTATTCTACATTTAGGACAAACCACCCAACTTGTTGCACAGTTTTTGAGAAAAACAGATTTTCATTGGGTTGACGGTTATTATTTAGTTTGTTTTATAATCTGAAGATACTAATTAGGTTTTTGTTGTTGCTGTTTTGCAGGGACTTTCCTTCTCGGCTTTTCTAGACCAAAGGACTGCAACAGTCTGACTGCAAGTGGATTACGACAAACCAAAGCTATCAGTTCATCCCTTTGTCTATTAATTCAATTTTTAATCATCACAACATTCCCTAGCCGTGAGCTTTAAAAACAGTTCAAAAATGGCTATTGGGATGGAAACGGCGGACATAGCAGTGGTAGCCCTATACTTTGTCCTGGTGATGTTCATCGGGCTTTTTGCCATGTGGAAGGCCAATCACAGCACTGTCAGTGGCTACTTCCTGGCGGGACGCTCCATGACATGGGCAGTGATAGGTGCATCCCTCTTCGTCAGTAACATAGGCAGTGAACATTTCATCGGTCTGGCTGGATCTGGAGCAGCTAGCGGCTTTGCTGTTGCAGCCTGGGAATTCAACGCACTTTTACTACTGCAGCTGCTCGGCTGGGTGTTTATCCCCGTCTACATCCACTCAGGAGTCTTCACCATGCCCGCGTACTTGTCTAAACGCTTTGGGGGCCACAGGCTGAAAGTTTATTTTGCTTGTTTGTCTGTGCTTCTTTATATTTTTACTAAGTTGTCTGTGGATTTGTATGCTGGAGCTCTATTTATCCAGGAGTCCGTGGGGTGGAACCTGTATGTGTCTATCTTTCTCCTCATTGGGATGACTGCTCTGCTCACTGTCACCGGCGGGTTGGTGGCAGTGCTGTACACAGACGCCCTTCAGGCAGTGCTGATGATAGGAGGAGCCCTAACCCTAACCACCATCAGTCTGATCAAAGTTGGCGGACTAGAAGGAGTCAGAACTAAGTACATGCAAGCAATTCCTAATGTCACTGCCATAACAGCTGCAGGAAACTACACATACTCGCCTTCCTGTCGCATTCATCCCAAACCAGACTCACTACGCATCCTTCGTGGCCCCCTGGATGAAGACATTCCATGGCCAGGCTTCCTTCTTGGTCAGACTCCTGCTTCCATTTGGTACTGGTGTGCGGATCAAGTCATTGTTCAGAGAGTGCTGGCGGCAAAGAACATTGCTCATGCAAAGGGCGCAACACTCATGGCGGGATTCCTCAAGGTCCTGCCCGTGTTTTTGATCGTCATTCCAGGAATGATCTCCCGCATCTTGTTTGCGGATGAGATTGCGTGCATCGGGCCGGAGCACTGCATGTCCGTGTGTGGGTCAGCAGCTGGCTGCTCAAACATCGCCTACCCACGCCTGGTCATGGCAGTGATGCCCGTGGGACTCAGGGGTCTTATGATGGCAGTAATGATCGCAGCTCTGATGAGCGACCTCGATTCGATCTTCAACAGCGCCAGCACCATCTTCACGCTGGACATTTATCAGACCTTTCGTAAGAAAGCGTCCCAGCGGGAGTTGGTGATCGTGGGCCGCACGTTTGTGGTGATAATGGTGATGATCAGCGTCGCCTGGGTCCCTGTTACCATTGAGATGCAGGGTGGACAGACCTATCTCTACATTCAAGAAGTTGCTGGCTACCTCACTCCACCCATTGCTGCCCTTTTTCTGTTGGGAGTGTTCTGGAAAAGATGTAATGAGACGGGTGCCTTCTGGGGAGGCATGACGGGTTTCACACTCGGCAGCATTCGACTGATTCTAGCTTTCGTCTACCGCCAGCCTCGCTGTGACCAGCCAGATGACAGACCTTTCTTTATCACCCACATTCATTACATGTATTTTGCTGCTGGGTTGTTCTGGATTTCAGGACTGGTGGCAGTCGTAGTCAGCCTCCTCACTCCTCCACTCGATGATGAGCAGACTGTCACCACCACAATCTGGGGGCTCCGCAAGATGCAGAAGGTGCCAATGAAGAATCCAAGTGAAATCTATAAATTAGCTGAGAAAAACCATTGCAACGGCATTCCAAGTCTCCATAAGGAGATGCCTGCAGATGTCAAAAATGACAGGTTTTTGGACGGAGCTGACATCAAACTCCTAGTCCCGTCTACAGACCATGACCCAGCCACCCCCAGCACAGAAACGTCACCTGCCACCACTCCCGCCGAACATCTCGCCAACCAACAGATGGGAACCATCCGAGCAGAAGAAGGCCGTTTTGGACACAAAAATCCATTGATGCGATTACTGGACGGTTTTTGTGGAAATAACAAAGAAGTTCAGAGCTTGCAGCAGCAGAAAGTGGGGCTGGAGGCCGAAAAAAACCACATCAGAGAGATGCTGTACGAGCCCCCTATGGTCAAACTCATCCTCAACGTGGGCTTGCTACTCGTCTGCTCTTTGGGCGTCTTCATGTTTGTTTATTTCTCGCTGTAGTTGAGCACTGCACTGAACTTAGGGAAGCAGCTTTGGAAGCTGTGATGAAGGTGAAAGCCGCCTGTTATGTTCTTGACTGTTACAGTTGAAAATTGGAGAAAGTCCTTCTGTAATATTTACAGTTGTAGCTCTTAAACAAGAATCAAAGTTTATTCTCTTTAGATGAGAGAAGCTAATCTACATGCTAAAATTGTATTTCTTTAATCTGCTTTCAAAGTACTTCATGTGAATTTAATTTTTACCTTATTTACCTTTGACAGTTTTTTTTTGTATTTATAAAAAAAAATCCATTGAAGTTTTTTTTTCAAATTAACGGTAATCTTTTAGCTGTTTTTGAGCACGATCCAATTATCTCTTCTTTAAAGAGCCGAAGAGAAAACGGCTAGTTTGATATTTCATTTCTGTTTTACTGAAAACAAAATAACCAGATTTCAACTAGCCTTTTGAATGTCATACATTTTTAACTTGTTAATATAATTAACGGTTCGTCTTTTGTATTGGTTTGCAGCTTACTAAAGACAAATACGCACAAAAGGAGAACTAATACTCTTTTTGAGATTAATGTATTGTTTGGAAAAAGTGCAGGTGGTATATTTGGATTGGGTGTTGACCAAATCCCAGTCATATCTGGAGCTCCAGTGCTACTTTACAAAGTTTACTACTGTGTTTTCCTATTATTGCTGTTGGTTTTTAATCATTGTTGTGGCTGTATTCTAGAGTTTTTAACCAAAATACAGCTGTTTGTGCACTACTGTATCCTAACAAAGAAAAGCTGCAATTACCAATGCTCTTGGTTTTGTGTCCATGTCAGTTTTATGTTTTTTATTTTATGTGTTTTTTCCTCTTCATTCAAAAGTCTGTCCCGTTGGCTGTATTAAGTTCATGTTTTGAACGCATTTCAGGTCGTTTCATTCAAAGTTTGTGTTTGGTGTGTCAGTGTATCGCTTGTCTTTGGTTCTTTGAAGTGCATTTTCCTCCAACCAAATGTGTCTTAGTGTGCAATGCTATTGAGAAAGAGAGACAAAAAAGAACACAAAAGTGAAGATGTTTATTGTTTCAATTCTTTTAGTCATTTAAAACATTTGTTTTAAGCCATAAATTTGTTTAGACCTTTCTGTAAAATGCGCAGTTTACTCATGTTGAAGACTGTGTCCACATTCCAACGCCTGCAGAAAACACAAGAGGATGAAAATAAAATAAAAAAGGGTTGTGATGGTATTCAACTGAATATAATTCATCCGAATGTTAGGGGTCCATTGCCATCTGTTGCGTATAAATGATGCTCAACATCAGAGATGATAGCTGTGAAGAGCTTTAAAATGTTTTTATAGATTTTATTTTTGGAGACTGAAAATAAAGTTTTGTGGAGAAAAAATGAATGTTGTCTTTTTCTTCATATGGTCGTGCTTGAAGACTAAATCATTGTTTGTGAATATCAGTGATGTTTTCCCTTTTTTTTTTACTGAGTTTAAAGATGAGAAAAATATAAAAGGGGAAAAAAATCTCTAGTTTCATTAACCAGGATTATATAATCCACAGCAAGGCCTCATTAATCTGCTTAGAGCTCCACATGGCTTGAGGAATCGCTGGCTTCACAGCGAGCATCCTCCAGTTCAGCCTCATACATCCTGTCGCCTTTCATCGATCAAACTGCACTTGTGTGGCACTTTCCACTAGGCGAGTGGCTTATGCTATAAGAAAAATAATGAGTAAAATAAAAGAAGCACACACAGAATGAAGGAAACTGAACGTGTTTGGGATCTGTTAACGCCACAGTCAACACACTGGCAACATTTTGAGTTGCATGATCACTGCGGCTGTTTTGGTGGTGACTCATAAGCACCGATGTCCTTAAATCCCCATAGCAACAAGTGGAAATGTAGCATGCGCACTTCAGTAGAAGGAGTGTGGGCAGCAAGAATAAATCAAATTGTTAACATTTTCTGGCAGTTTTTTGGTTAATAAGTAACTTTTGTTAATAAGTAACTTTTGGAGAAATGAAATTCATGATAATCCTTCTCTGACGTGTGAACCATAGCTGCCTTTTCCCAAAATGCAGAACACACCATTCGTGTTTGTATTTGCATGATGTAGAATTGATGTATCATTTACAGACTGAAAAACAGTCATGCAGACAATTACATTGTTCTGCTTAGAATAAAATACATGGCCTGTTCTCCCTGCAGAAAAAAACTGCATGCCTCATGAAGGACTGATTGCAGGGTAAATATCAGATGATGCTGCAGCATTTCTGATCTTTTGTATGACTACAAAAATAAGAGCAGCTGCTTTAGAAAATCACCACAACCAAAAATATTCCCACAGCAAAATGACTGAAAAATACAGCAAAATATCATCTGAGAGGTAAAATTTTGACCTTTTACCCCCGGCAAAAAGGTTTCCCTATTTATTAACAAAAACAATGAATATACAATAGGACATTATAGCATTTAGACAGTTTTTTTTTTAAATAACGAGAGTCTGTTATGTATAATAGGTACCCTCTTTATCATAAATAACAGTCACGTTTGAAAAAACTTTGAATCATAAATTTAAAAGGATAGTTTTATGATATTGTCAGTCTTCTGGAGAGTCGGAAGATTGGTTTTCTCGCCTGTGCTCATGAGTTTTCCTCACAAGGGAAAGTGCAGAGGTACTTTTGAACAGGCTCCCCCCTCTCTTTGAAAGTTTCCTGAATGAGTGTAATGATCCAGGAGTAATCAGGAAGTATTGTTTTGCATTTAAATATGGTGAAATGCAAAAAAAAAGGAGGTTCAGTGTGTCCGGTCAAGGACAAAACATCAGCAACCTTACTGCTAATAGATTTAAAAAACCCACAAAGTAGGTTGTAGGAAGTTGTTACTACTTCCTAATACAAGTGAAATGATCATCTGCAGCTTTGTGGACCTCTATGTTGCAGATGGTTTCTTAGTTTTTTGCTCTGGAGCATTTAAGGGTGTTTTAGTACAAGGACAATAAGAAATGACTTTATACATTAGCCTTAGGTACAGTCTTTTCAAACGCGTCTGTTAAAGTTTACCAAATGTTTTCCGAATGATGTGAATTTCAACATTCTGTAGTGAGAAAGTGGAAAGTTTTCAGTCTTTCCAAGGGTGGCTCTCCCAGGAAATGTCCTCCAAGGTCCTCCAAGGTCGCAATGCGAAGAGAGCCTTGCCAGATCATGAAAGCCTATAAATTTTAACATTAAAGTTCAGTTACAAACGTAAACTGGTAAATCTTCTTAACAGGAATGCCAGAAAAAATATTTTTTGTGTACAAATCAAAGGTATCGATGATCTGCAGGACTTCCTAAACAGTTTTGGAAAGTCCTGAAGCTCAGGGTTCTTAGGATGACATTTTGCTGTCACAAAGAGCAACTTTTACATTTTATGTAGCCCTGAAGGTTATTTCCTGCTCACCTAAACTCTGCTGTCGTCTTAACAATTGAACCTTGGTCTCTGTATAAATTAAGACTGTATATAGTTGCGAGTGAACCCTGGTGTGGTTTAGCAACAGCATTAACACTTAAAGACTATCTAAAGCAAAGGTGAACCAAAGCCAACGATTCAAAGAAAATGAAATGACAAAAAGGTTTTTAACATCGTCTTTTGGCTTTATTTCCCATAATTGAGGATGGATATTAAGAAAATGAAGATCAAACTAGCATTTCAGAGTACTATAGGGGTAGATGTGACACAGAAAATATGCTGGGCAGGCCACAAGCTCTTTGCTCTGCTCCATTCTGATGCATCTACTAGCAGACAATTAGATCCATGTGCGTCTTTGTTTTCCTCGTCTGAGCTGTAATCTGGCTCAGAACTGAATGGCTGGATTGCTCCAATGTTGCTCATCATTTGTGTTGCACCAGTAATGTCAGATTGATGGGCTCTGAGCTAGCAGGAGAGCATTTAAACAGAGAGCTCTCGGTTATGAGTGATGGGAACAGGGAGCAGGGTTGCTCTGCACTGATAGTCGCGTCCACAACTCAGAGATGAATTTCTAAAGAACCACTGCTGCTCTGCAGGAACTATGTCCTAGAAAAAGGACACACGTTTTTTGGTTTGGGCTAAAAACAACATAATTTAAAGACCACTGGAAACATGTTTACAATGCATCAAAACAGGATCTTGTCTTTAAAATCCATGCATTTTAAGCAATTAACCCTTGTGCTATCCTATGGGGTCCAGATGACCTGATCCTTACATTGACGTGTTATCCCAACCATGACAAAGGTGGATCACAAATTATTGAAGAAAAAAGGTTCAGCACACTATCTTGTGGGGTCTAGGTGACCCCACTCCCAACATTAAAGTCCCTAGGATAGTACAAGGGTTACGAAAAATCGAAAGAAGTTCTGATTTCAAAATGATTGCAAATTTACATTCTGTAGTGAGGAGATTAGCACTCTTTTTTTCCTGGTTCTTCACCGTACAGGCAGATGTTGTAACTGCACATTTTTTCTAGATTCTTTAGTCCACTCAATGGTCCAATGTGAAAAAAAAGCTATCAAAATAAAAGGTGTGAAAGTCTTTGGTGTTTGATGCCAATATAAATTTCATCTATAGGACTATCCTTGTGTGAAAGCAGACAAAAAATGACCACAGCCTTGTTTGTAAATAGGACTATAACTGGGATAACAAAGTGAACCAGATCAATAGCTGGAGCTTGGTTTGCATCGGTACAAAGACACCAACACAAGTGGAAATCACAGAAAAACTCAATTGGGTGGTGAATTTAATGATGCCACAACCCCAATTTCAGAGATTTGAACAAGCAAATATCAAAATACCCTTACAAGAGCTGAATACTGGTCAGAAGACTGCATCAAAACACCTTCAAAACAAAATGACCTTTTTTTTGGCACAGTAGTAACATGTTTATGATGTCAGTCATTTGAAAATGTCTCCTAATAGGAAAACCGTTAACAACAAGATTGTTTATGCTTTTGTGTTCTTTTATCTTCCCACATAACTGTATGACCCAAGCTCTTGAAAATATTTTACTTACTCCTCCACCAGCCTCCATTAGAGTCATGCCCAGCCTCTTTCCCAGGAGGAAACCAATGATTTTGTCCTTGTGGAAAAGTACTGGCATTCAGGCCACACTTTGTTCATTGTCTGCTCTGGACTGAAAAAAAAACCCAAGCAAGAACAATAGTCTGAGAAAAATTCTTGAAACGAATGAATGAGATGGAAGGAATCAGGCAATATTTCTGACAGTCTTTCAGTGTTTACAAAAAGGTCACAGTTTTAGTTACTCCCGCTTTAAAGCTCATTAACCTTAACTTAACCTGCTTTTATTGTGTTAACCCTTTCAGTGTTGTTATTGTAACACATGGCGGAAGATGAAAAGGTCCTGGACTGACCTCCTCACACCACCTCCTCACACCAAACCCTTCCTGTGAATCACAAGTGGTTTTGTGTCTTTGTACTTTCATTTTTTTTCCTTCCAATTCTAACCAATGTATTGGGTTTTAAATGAAATCTTGTGAACTGGTAAGGGGTTTATGATTATCACACACTAGAAAAGGACTATAACTCTTGGCCTTGGGTCCTACCTGTTTACCTTGACTTTGTTTTGGTTTTATGGGTCAGGTGTGTCCATCCCAGGCTGCAAGGGCAGAAACTAAGAAGTACTGAGTAAGCCTTTGAGGTCAGGACTAGTTTGTCCTTCCTGGGCTGTCCAGTCTGACCCAGACGTAAAAGATGTGGGCCACAACAGCCTTGATGAAAAACATGAAGGACTTCCTAGTGGTAACTTTGTACATTTTTAGGTTGGCTTTATCCACTTAAAAATAAAATCTTCAGATGATTCATTGAAAGAGTTGAGAACTTTCTTATTGCAGAAAGTCAAACTTTTTTACCTGATGATAAGAAGTACTACGAATCAATGAGTAGTACATGTCTATGTACATGTTAGTGTTTATTGAAATCACGAATGAAGGTTTTCTAAGGATAATTAAAAATCAATGAGCACTAGATTTTGTTTCTTGACAAAAAAATTCGACTTTTCTTCTGATCAGAACCGGATAATGAAAACTATTCAAAGATATAAGTAATAATTAATATAAATGAATCAAACATGACCTAAGTGTGTTTTCTTGTTTTGAACAATCGTTTTCATTATTTCTGCAACTATTTTGAGAAATCTCTGTTTTTTTGCCTGTATTGTCTAAGTAATGCTTGAAGTAAATCAAATCAAATTGGGTTTAAAATAGTGATTTGATCTTGAGGAGATGAATGTGCCAAAACAAATAAAATGAAAGGATTTCACTCCTGATACAAGTAAAAGGATTTGTAATCTATATCTAACAAGTTAAAATCGCTCACAAAATAACTCTGAAGACCATCAAGAGATCAGATGATTGCATTTGTGATCAAAAATGTTCTGTAAATTGTGAAGCTAGAAGTACTTATGTATAATATCATATTTAATTTGCCTTTCTCATGTCTGCTTAAGTTGGTAATGAAATAGCGAGATAGCCAATCACAAGTCTGGTAAAGAGCTAAAATCCTTGTGCATAAAGGAAAACAAAACCAAAGAGAAAAAATTCTGCTTTATATAGTACCGCAGTTGCAACTACTTTGCGTAAACGTACGTTAAATTAGATTTTTAATTTTTCATTTTTGGGAAAATAAATATTCAATGAACTACTTAAAGAATATTCTTCTCAAAATAACGTATAAAAACCGCTCCTGGAACTATGTTTAACGATATAATATTGTTGCCAGTTGCAGCAAAACATGTTTTTTTTGCAAGGAAAACAGTTTTTTTGCCCCAGCCTTTGTTCTCTTATCGGCGCCATCCAGACACTTTGAAGGTTAAAAAATGCGTCCATTGTTTGTTCCAATTGAAGAAGCAAGAGCGGCAGCCATGTAGGGAATGTGGTGTGACCTTTGCAATATACAGCAAACACATAGTCATTGCATTCCTGACGTTCCCCATGCAAAGACCCGACTAAACTACGGCAGCATGCCTGGGATTCTGGCAGTAATCCGTTGAGAAGGGATTCAGTGGCAAAAGGAAATATTTACCTCCTTTAGAGATAACAGCAGGAAGAATAATGTCGAGACAAAATAATGCTGATGAGACCCTTTTACTGCCTATGTAGGTCAAACTGACCAATGACAACATTTCATTGCTGCCGATGTGTAAACTGCTCCCAAAACAATAACCAATGAGCATTAGGAAAAAACAAGTCAGTTTTAAATTTCACATCATATGAGGAAAGAAATTTCTGATCCCTCTTATGAAACGATGGTTTAGCACAAGTAAATATACTAGCAGAGGTCCAAAGAGGTAAAGGAGGAACGGAAATATTTAAAACAGTCTAAAGTTTCAATCCTCCCTTTTTGCTCTTGAGTTTCCCCTGCAGGCCTGATTTTCATTCTATCAACTTCTCAATATTCAAATAACGCATAAACATTCGTCGTAGCTGGGTTTTTCTTGGATGATGAACAGAAATATAAAATGAAAGATACGAGTTGGTTTAGGGTTAGAAATGTTTATTAGTTGATCAGAAAGAGCTTATGAAAATCTCCTTTTCTTGGTTTTGATGAGCCGTTTCAATCAGCATCAGCATGTCTTTAAATTTAGATCATCTGTGTTCTTTTTTTAATCTTTTGTTGTTGTATTTTTTAATGTCACTTTTGTCTGTTGTCCTTTTTTATCCTCTGTTCAGTAAGTTTTTGTCATTTTTATGGTTTAAATTAGCAGGGAATTGCAAATTCCCTGCAATTTCCTACAATGTAGAACACTGATATTTTCTACATTGGGCTCAAACACCATTTGAAATTTCCATGAATTTGCATGGCTATCCAGAGTCCCATGGAAATACATTCACCACTGCCTGACAATACTTATAAAAGAATGATTAGAAGTTATTAGAACGTCTGAAAAGACTGTTAATTTTCAGTCTTTTGTACACAGATCTATGAAATTTAAAAAAAATCAGTCAGAAGGCTGTATGTAAGGGTTGTGGTTGCTATCTTTTGCTAAAATTCAATAATTTTTTCATTTTTTATGAAGTAAAAACTGTTTATAAATTCTTTTTTTATATTCTTGATGGTGTTCAAAACTGTGCAAAGTTTGACTTTGTTTAAAGACCCACTTTAATCATCTTCTGAGCTCGTCTAAAAAGTGTTCCCAGTGGCCTTTTAATTAATTATACTATTTTTAGCCACAAAAAAAAAACAATAGCGTAGTTTTCTGGGACATAGTTTCTGCAGTGCGGCAGGAGTTCATAAAAAAATTTGGTTCTGAGTTCTGGGCAGGACCGTTATTCTGAAGTTTCCCTTTGCTGAGAGCTCTTTGTTTACATGCTCTCCCACTAGCTTATTGGCCCTCAAAACCCCAATCCAATATTACAGACGTTGAAGCTGACCAGCCGTACAGCTTGATCCAGCTCAGACAAAGAAAACAAAGACGTAGATGGATCGATCTAGTTGTCTGCAAGTGGATGCATTGGAATGGAGCAGGGAGCCTGTGGACTGCCTGTCATGGCCTGGCAGCTACTCCCTCCTCCCCCCTCCTTTCTCTGTTGGACGCGACCAGCTGGATCCACTCACCTCATCTACACCCTCCTTCATAAGCTCCTCCTGGATCATCAGCCGGTGCCAGTTCGTTGTTCCTCCTATGGTGCATAGTCTGGTCAGCTCATGTTTTTGTCTCTAGTCTTGTAGACTCAAGCTCATGATATTTCTCGCTCTGCCACAGGACGTTAACCTTCTGGATCCTCACCTGGTCGCAGTCCTCCTACGCTGCAGTCACGCCGAACCCAAGAACCTCCAGCCAGCCGCCACGCCTCGCCTAGGTTCAAGCTTCGCCCACGCCATCTCAAGTAGCCTCCAGCCTGCGCCTCGCCACGTCTTGGTCCAAGCCTCGCTCCCGCCGCTGTGTCCCCTCAAGGAGATTCCTGTTCAAGATTCCTCCAGCCTGCTCTCGCTCACTCTTCCTGGAAGGAAGCTCTGTCAAGTTCTGGTTTAAATTAAACCATTGAAAATCTACCGTTGTGTCAGTCTCCTTCCGGGTTCCAGCATCTGGGTCATTTTTGAACTCACGTTCGAATCATGACACTGCCCAGACTATTTTCTATGTGACAAATACAATACATAATAAATAAATACAATTTTCCGTCTGCACCTGATTCACAGCAATTTCAAATAAAGACATATTCAGAAATGCAATTTTGAGCTTAATTATGTCATTCGTCATCAGAAAAATGCCACAAGAACATGTTAAAAACACCAAAAACACAATTTTCATCTTAGTGAGTCTTCAAGTTCAGGCTTTTTGGTTACCTCTATGTCTGTAAACAAGAACAAGATTACAGATTGTACTCCTTTAAAAAAATGTCTATGGCCAAAATTGTTTTAGTTGTGTTAAATTATCTCCTATTCAAGTTGTTTCAGATTTTTTTGTCTACATGGGACCAGATACTCAAATATGGAGCGATTTTGTCCAAAAAACAACATGAAATAGCAGACAGTGTTTGTAAGCATGGTGGTGGTTGGTTGATGTTGTGTTTTTTTTATATGGGTTTACAAGATTAGTTTACAAGATCAGTGCACATTAATGTGTTGTGTTATGTGTGGGTGCGAACGTGTCATTATGTGTCACCTAAAAACACAGAAGCTCAAATTTCTTTTCTGTTGAACAAACTGACTTTAAGGGGAAAATTGCTGTTATGACTGTTTCTGAAACTTTGGTGATTGTCGTTCTTCTTTTTCCTTTGGTGTAAAGCATCTAAGCTTCAGCATAAGCTTTATTTCACACAAGCAACTGCATTTGAAGTGTTGGAATTCAGGACAGATGTTTGGTTAGTCAGACGGAATTAACAGGATTTTAAAGAACAGGTACCATCTAACTGCTTCCAGAGCTTTAGCACCCAGCTGCTGATTATCATTCGCTGTGAGAAGCTCTGTGGAAGCGGATGTCACCAAGTCTGGGTGTGTGTTAACACAATTCCAGGCGGGACTGTCATCAGCAAATTCTTAGAATAGTAATTCCTGTGAAGCCTCAGGTTTTAAAACAGCTTCCATGCAACGTTTTGTTCCTGTGCCTCTAAATTTATTTCGAAAAATACATAGAGAAAACAAAAAAGGAAAATTTTATATAGATTATAAATTAAAATAAATGACATCAATTTATAGTTCCAAATGGAGTGGGAAGAAGTTAAAAGTTTTTTAATCCTACCCCTAACAATATACCTTACAGCATATCAGCACCGGCATTACATACCTTTTAATGTCATCAACATCTGCTCACATAATGATACACACACAAAGATCTACACACAAACATGTACATGTTTACAGACACACCAGATTTACCATTCGAATACTTTCCCTGTCCATAATTCTTTCCACTGGGACCTCCCAGTGAAAGAATGACCCCTGACCCCTGTCATCTTCACCAATACTAAACAACACTCACAACACAGTAACACATTCATATAAACTTGCACCTACACAAACAACAACCTGTATAACTCAATTAGAGTAATTATTCTTCTTCATAACTGTGTTTACTGAAAACTATTATCTTAAAGTACTTAAAGTAGTTTAAACTGTTGCTAAATCCTAGTACATCATTTAGACTCTTCCATAACTTAACTCCATATATTGTCATACAAAGGCTCTTTTTAGTCGTGTGTGCCTAGAGTACTCTAAAATAATTTTCTTTCCCCGAACTATAACCACCCAGTCTGTCATAAAAACATTGATTGTGAATGTTCTGGTAGTAAATTATGTCTTGCCTTGTACATCAGTTGTAGTGTTCTGTGTTCTATTTTATCCAAAAGCTTAAAATCTTCGATTTTAGAAATAACTGATTAGTGTGATGTGGATAACTTACATTATAAATAATTCTTACTGCTGTTTTTTGTAAAATGAACAACGGTTTTAAAGAGATTTTGTGTGTCCTTCCCCCAATTTCTAAACAATAGTATGGTAACACGGGAGAATTATACAGTATGTATAATGTGTTTCACTTTGGCCATGACTGAAATGCTATTTGATATTTTTGTCTGTACAGAGCTAATACGCTGTTTCCAGGAAAACTTGGAATTTGAAATGATTCACTGTTTCTAATGTCACTCCTGCTATTTTTATCTTAATTTGCTCTTTTATATTATTGTTGTCAAAAAAAAAAGTTGTTTTATTCAGATATTTTGGCTTGTTCTTCCTCAAAAAGAAACTTAATTTACTTAAGAAAACAGTTCAAGGCACTTACTACATTTATCAAGGGTCCTTTTAAAGTTTTCCTGAAGTCAAGGATCAGATTAACTGAGGAAAAACAAACTGATGATCTCCATGACGCCATGTGGGTTTCCTCAGGACAGTAGGGATAAGTGAGGCCCGTCTAGAAGACAGTAACCAAAAAAGGGATTCTTGTGTAAGCATTCAATCATGGAGGTGAAGGGGCTATGATAATTGGGATTATAGATCATGAACTTCAACACCAATTATTCTACAGTCACAGTTGATTCCATCTGTTCAACAGTTAGGTTCAGTCAAAAGTGTAAAACAAGTCATAAAACAGTGCTGTGTATAGATGAAAAAAAAAAAACTTTTCGCCTTGTATTTTGAAAATTAAAAAACCCAGATTTGGAAAAGTCAGGAAACCTTTGTCATGAACCAAAGAAGCCTTAGGGCAGGGGTGTCAAACTCATTTTTACCGAAGGCCACATCAGTATAGCAGCTGTCCTCAAAGGACCAAATGTAACTTATACATGTAACTAAATGTAACGTAAAATAAATGTAACTACTCCTTAATGTTAAATAACTCATTTATTTATTTATTATAACTTTTTAAAGTGACAATTACAGTTGCATAGAAAACATGTTTGCTTGTTACTCTAGCATAAATCCTTATAAATTTGATTCTGTCAGGTTAGGTTATATTGACTGTGTTTAAGTCCTAATGTATAGTTGCCCAATTCGAGATTTCAAGTCCAATTCCCCCTAGATATGAATAAATACACACCAATTTTAGTTTTCATTTTAAGAAATTAAAAACTTTTATGCTCTCGCGGGCCACATAAAATGACATGGAGGGCCACATTTGGCCCGCGGGCCTTGAGTTTGACACATGTGCCTAAGGGTATAGAACAGAGGCTGATCATCTGCAGTGTTTACATGACGAAATTCAAACCGTCTTATTGGTGCTGTTTAAACAGAGTAACATGGCAATTTCAGAATTCATCCAAATGTTTACAAAGTGTGAGTCCCCCTGATAAACTGATCTATCAGGAAAAGACCCTGTGTCAGAGGGGCGGGGCCACGCTGTCAACAAACAAGGCAAGACATAAAAAGATCAACTGAGATCAGTTTTTGCAAACACAAGCCTCCTGAACCAACAGAAACTAGAGGCAAGGTAAGCAGGATTAGAAAAAACTAAAACAGAACGACATGACCTCTTTAAAGACCCATTCCCATGAAAATGATGTTTTTTGTTTTTTTAACATCTTCTTGTAGCATTTTTCTGATTATGGAGGACATATATAAAGAAGATTAAGGTTAAAAACTGCATTTCTGAATATTTCTTTATTCAAATAATTGTGAGTTTGGAGCAGACGAACAAAAATGCAGTTTGAAAAAGATCGAATTTGTGATGTAGAAAATACACCAAAGCTGCCTGCTCTAGGCAATAGGGAGAGGGGAGGCAGGAGTTGCTCTACACAAACGATCTCGCCCACAACTTAGAGGCAAATCTCCATTGAACTACTGCCTGTGGAAACTGTGTCCTAGAAAGAACAGTGCTTCCCAACCCTTCACCCCAGGCCACACTGTGTTTTCCATGTTGGCCTGCTTGAGCACACTTGATTCAGCTCATCATCAACCTCTGAAGAAGCCTGATTATGGCAGCAATCAAAGGCAGGTATGTTTGAGCAGGGTAAAAATGGGAAAAAATGGAAACCAGGGTTCTCTGAGGACCTCGGTTCCATTCCGATTTTGGCTAAAAACGGCATAATTATATTTGATAGAGAACTGAGAAGGCTTTTACAATAGATCAAAAGATAATTGGAGTGGGAGATAAATTTAGTCAGGATTAAGGGACTTTTTCATTCCGGTCTTGATGTTTAAATTGTACTTTAACTCTTCCTACGGCAATTCTAAGAAATTCAGGGAAAGCAAAAACACTCACTAGAATAAATAGAATTTATTATCTAAATTTCTGTTATTTGTTTCAAATGGGACTCTAGGAAGACTTTTCTGTGGGTAAGCATGCGATAATGACATCATGGGTTAAACAGTTTCCTTAAATATCAACGTATCTGAAGTCAGGAAACTTTAACTGTTACAGGTCAATGAGATTACAGGATTGATGATCACCTCATCCACAGGAAGTGGCTGATAGCATAAGACAGCAGAGCCTGAATGGAAAATTACCTCCACATCACCTCAAGGGCGCATGGGCGATTCATGGGAGAGTAATAATAGACTCTGACTCCAAACACAGCAAGTTCCAACAGAACGTATTCTATTGACTGAGTGCGAAATGAATCATTCGCCTTGTCAGGACCTGCCACTTCTTTAGAAAGACCTCCTCTGGTGCGTCCGGCCGTTGGGTGAGGCAAAGAACTAAGATAAAAGAAATGAAAGCAACGGTTAAGCACACCAATGCGCAAACATGTAAGTCTGCCTCGTGTTTCATGTGGAAAAAAAAGAGTGAATGGAGAATCACTAAGTTTCTACGAGTGTGTGTTGGGATCTACACGTATGGGTTTATGTAACACTGGTGCTCAGCTGAGGGTTTGTGGTTCGCTGGCTCTGCCGTCGTTTCTGCTCACACGTCACGCTCGCCTCTGGGTTTTCTGAGGCTGTTCACGTTTGACCTTTGATGCTTCATCTGTCCAGGCTTGGGATGATTTCTGATCACATTAGTTCCAGCATTGCTGCCCAGGACTCGTCCATTCCCACAGAGAGTTGTGAAATATTTTCATCACGCATTCAAATGACTCATACAACGGATAAAATGTCAAATACCTTTGTCCTTTCTCATCCCTCTGTGGTATTTAGTTGTTTGTTTATGTTGAAATTTAGTGGAGCACAACCAAATTATTATAATTTTTCACAATTTCTGCAAATGCATTAAAGGCAAAAAATATTCTTTTTTGAGGAAAGCTGCAGCTGGTGACATTTTTATTTGAACACACTTTTGCAACATTACTGCAGATCAGGGTCACACACCACAAAACCCTCATTTTCTGACTAAAGATTCTAGGTGATGAGGAGTTAAAAAGCCCAACATGCTTTCCTCATGTCCAATGTAAAATTGGATTTCAAGTACCGGTACATATAAAGTAAAAAGGCGTTTTAGTTTGTTTGGTGCTTCCACTGTCAGAGTTGATGAGTCAGGGCTTCTGGTTCTAAGTTGCAGGTCTTTGCCTCTTGGATACGTTCTCTTCACTTCATAAATCTTGGAATTTTCTAGGATAACTCAATAACAAATGTGACCCTTGGATTTTTAGGGTTCCACGACCAATTTTAGTCAGAAAAAGTGCAAGTTTTTTCAATCAAAAAACATAAATATAATAGGGGTGGGATTATTCCTTTCCAGCAATTGATCAAACTCTTTTTAACAATTTTAATATTTAATGGATTTCATGGGTTATCTACTGAAGAGTTGTGAAATATTTTCATCACGCATTCAAATGACTCATATAACGGATAAAATGTCAAATACCTTTGTCCTTTCTCATCCCTCTGTGGTATTAAGTTGTTTCTTTTTGTTGAAATTTAGTGGCGCACAACCATATAATTATAGTTTAATGATTAGGCGTAGTTTTAATCACGTGTGGATGTGTATATTTGTGTGTGTATTTCTTTAACTTCTTTTACTTTTTGATTTTTTGTTTAAATTTTCCAATCAGTCCCTGACTATTTATCCTTTGTAGTTTTATATATTCACGTATAGATATATATTGTTTTGCAAAACCACATCTCTGTCAACACTCTCCAGTCCAGAAGAGGCAGAAGACCTCCGCTGGTTCAAAAATGGCCCCAGAGACTTTCCTTTAAGTAGTTCCCTCTGCAAGACTGCACTAACCGGATTAATCTGTGTAAAAGGAAAAGTACAAGCTTTTTTCATGGTGATGTGGTATCACATCATGGGAGAGAGCATCAGATGTGCTGATTCCTGCTGTTTTGTTTCAACAGAACTGGCTTTCATCACACTGAGCCGGCGGAGAGCGGGTTGGGGAGAAAGTGGAATGCTGGAAAATTTAGGGATTATAGTAGAGATTGTTGCACCGTTTGAATGTTTTATAATGCTTAATCTCATTTTATCATGAAGGCCCAAAGATTTCCACATGCATTTTGAATTTTACATGTGCAAAAGAAGAACAATGTTTTTTCTACTTTTTGTCATAGATGGAGTAAAACACATAAAAGTTTAATTAAAGCAAATACATTTTTTTCAATGTCTTTTTCTTGGTCTTTCTCCAGAACAGATCTAAATGCAACAATTATCAGCTTCACGTGTCTGTGTTTTTCTTGTCTTTTTCTCTGAGCACATTTCCTTCCATCTTCCTGCGGTTTTACTTTACGATCATCCACCCACTGACCGTCCATGCACAGAAAGGCCAAAAAATCTGAAACTGATCAAAGATTGTTTCCCAAGGACTAAAAAAAAAGGTTGCTTTAAAGGTTAGGAATCCTTTTTTAGGACGTTTAACTCATCTTTGCTGCTCACATTGATTTCTCATTTTTCACCTTTTCTATTAGAGCCCTATGAAAAACGTATACTGCACCCATTTTATTCAAATAAAACTTTATTTGTAAAAAGCGCTTCTCATGCATTGCGCAGCTCAAAGCGCTTTACAATTAAAAATCAAAAAGAGACAGAAATAACAAAGAATCCAAGCAGCCCTGTCTGCCTAGTTACTGCTGTGGGACATTGGAGATTCCATTTGGACGCTGATGGTGGGGGTACCGCTTTATGTCTGGGCTACACAGAGACACAATCAGGCTACAACACTCTAGATCCTAATTAAACTCACAAATCAACCTAATCTGCAGGATTTTGAACTGTCCAAAGACCCCATGCAGACACAAGCAGGTCACAATATGTAACCAAACCAGGAACTTTATCCTGGGGGGTATTCCAGAAAGCATGTTTAAACTACCCTGACTTTAACACTGAACTCTGGCTGAAATCCGCCTGGACCTGTGTGAGTTAGTGTAATTACACTGGACTTGGTAACCCTGGTGAAAAAAAGAGAGCGCTAAACTTCAGTAAGACGGAGTCAGAGATTTTAACGACGGCATATGAAGATTATACGTCCAACAAAAAAGTAATACGGCCGCATCATCAAAAGAAAGAGTTTCTGCTTGGAGAAAAAGAACAGACAAAGTAAATGCACGACTTTCTATCTCATTTCTATTTTCATTGTGACGCATATATATATCTAACTTATCCAACTTAAAGGAATTACTTCAATTGGTAACAAGTAATTGAGTTAAATATATTCAACCTAATTTCTTAAGTCTTTCTAATTCAATTTTTTTACAACTCAAATTTACGTATTTAACTAAATGTCATATTACTACAATTCAATTAAATGTTTTTCCGTCTTAAGTTACTGTACTTCTTGAACTTTCATATGTCTAAGTTTGAGCCCGCAGATATTTTTAAATAAAATTAATGAAACAAAACTGGATTTGCAATATGACACATCATTTGCCATTCCTTCATCTTAATCATTTTGCCATCGGATAGTAGGGGTGCTAAATAAACTGATAATCCTCTCCCTCCCTCTCACTCATTGTGCAGAAAGAATTAAACATAACAGGACAAATAACGCGGCAAAACACAGTAAAAAAGCTAAACAACTAAACACATTTGGTCAAAAACCCACACTTAAACCCAAATCCGTCCAGACAGGCAAAGGGAATGGTATCCCACAATCCCTTGCGGTGCCGATCTAACAGCAACACCAAAGTTACACCTACTTAATTGAATTAATTTGAATGAGAGTAAAATAACTGTCTGAACTACGTGTTATTTTTGAGCTGACTTAACAAAAACAAAAAAGATTTATCGTAACTGAAGCAAATAATTAAATTAGATCAATGTAAAAAAGTTTATCTTTCCAACATCCGTACGTGGTTTTATCACCCTCTCATGGTGAAAAAGTATTGTCTGAGCTTCTTCATCCACTAAATCATCTTCAAATGGACACGCCATGCTGCTTCACCTCTCTGTAAACAAAGTAACCTTCAACTAAACCTGCTCCAGACCAGGTTATGTTCAGAGCATGAGTTGCTATGGCAGCTTCACATACCCTGAAACATAGCTCAATTTTTGGAACCCAAGGCTGAGGTTATCCGCTTCATTAGCCTCAAACTTTCCGTGGTAAGTACCATAACCTGCTTTCTGGAATACCCCCCAGTTAGACAAGTGTGACGAGGGTTATTTTAATATCTATTTTTATTTTAACAGGATGTGTTTGTTGTGTCCTGCTCTTGTCTGATAGGGAAAACATCTCAGTTTCTCAAGAGCTAAACGTCGCTCCTCCATGTGCTGCATTATACTGCCATCTAGAGGAAGCAGCTGTACAGCTGCACCACATCAGTAACTGATCTGTCAATCTGTCCTTATTGTTTTGGACACTATGTTGTAAAAAATGCAGCAATAAAAAAAAGTCACAATCACTTAAGCCATTTATTGAATTTAATGTTTATTAAGTAGCTTGGCTGATTAAATGATTAAATGTGGGAATAAATTGTAAATTGAGAGAACACATCATTGTTAATGAGTTGTATCCTTAACAACTCAAATATGAGGCAAGAATGCAAAAGCCAGTCCCTGCTATTATAGAGCAAAGTTTAGGTCATTAGTCTATTACAGGGTCACATATTTAAAGCACACAAAGACTTGAGACATGACACGAATAATAACCCAGATTAATTAATCAGGATGAACTGAAAACCAGATGCCTACATACACTCAGGATGATTACTGAAATTAGGAAACCTGTGATTAATTAGCAAAGGAAGCCTAAAAACAAGAACGAGGATAATTATTGAAAAACAAAAAAACAAGGACACAAAGAAAGGAATCACTACAGAAAACCCCCAATTTTATAAAGTTTCTTGTTCCCACATTTCTGCATTTCACACAGGACTTACAGCAGTTGTAATCTAAAAAAAAAACTCATCCAGGGCCATAACTGCATTAAAAAATACTTTATTCCTTTTAAATTTTGTCTCTTTATGTTTGAGAACATAAAAATATTATATTATTTCTTTTTTCTTTTTTATTTTTTTATTCATTTTTATTTAAAAAAAACATTAGCTATTAGCTTTTCACAAGGGTCTTTGCTGTGAAATCCCACAGTGGATTTCATGTAATATATTTCAACTGTAAAGTAACATTTGTGGAAATAAATTGAATTGTGGTGATGCACAAAAACTGGCATTCAAAGATTACAAGCTTCTGTATTCACAATTCACTGATCATCCATCACTCTTGATCAATGATTCTGGATTTAAAAACTGTCTTATCACTTAGCATTCTCTCCCCCTCTGAATTGTTTCAACAAACGGTTCAAATTAGGAAAAAACTGATTATAAACTCAAAATTTGACATTGTGTAACATTACTCTAAGTTCCACTCTGATCATCTTTTTAAATGCTTTCCCAGTGGTCTTTTAATTATGATGATGCTGTTTGTGCAGAGCGGCAGCAGTTCATTAGTAATTTACCTCAGAGTGGTGGGTGGGACTGTTGGTGCAGAGCACCCCCGCCTCCTCTTCCCCTCCCCATCCTGAGACCTTTGTGCAGGGAACTTGTGGCCTATTTTCTATTTTCTACTTTCTACTTTTTTCGTTTGCTCCTGATTCACAACGATTTAAAAATAAAATAAAATACTCAGAAATCCAATTATAAATTGAATTTTCTTGACATATGTCCTCCATCATCAGAAAAATGTTAAATACACCAAAAACACAGTTTTCCTTTGAGAAAGAAAGTCTTGTTAATTTAAAAAACCTGTCTCAAGCCTTTCTCTATTAAAGACCCAGTCTTAAAAATGGACAATTAGATTTAACAGAAGTCAATTATTTCTGTCTATAACTTACAGTCTGCATTAATCTTGAAGACAGGATTACTTAGTAAGAATGTAGAAGCACATTTGTTGGAGGTGCTTGTCACACACCTGTTGGCAGTTTATCCCATGAGCTGTCACCCCACTTTGCACCCTCATTTTAGCCCCAAACACAATGCCTGCTGTTTTGAATCCTTGGATGCATGGAGATGAAAAATAATCTTTGGACGTATCTGATTCCTCCTCTTAACCCCTGACGTTATTGAATCCTTCATTGAATCATCAGAGGGAGCCAGCACTCAGATGGCTGCTCCCTCACCGTCATTCTTTGCTATTTCCCTTTCTCACTTGCCATTTTATTTTTAGCATTCAAACAACTGGTCTCCTAAAAATGGGCCTGTCTTGTATGGGCAGGGGAACCGCGCCGCGGTGCTGCTATGTATGGTATCCACCCCTCAAAGGCCTGACCGTCTCTTTAGCCTTTGTGTCCGCAGAGTCGAGACAGGAAGGAGTGATCACAGGGGGACTCTGAGGAAGTGGTTGGATTTCTCTTGGGATGCTTGGGAACTTGCACAAACGGACCAAGTTTTACTGAAAACTTCTCAAGAACCAAACCCCCAACACAGGTGCTTTTGTCCTTGCTCGAGACGATGCTCCACCTGTGGTTGTTCCTGCTCCCTTGCCTGAGCCTCGTGACCCTGTCTCCGGCTGAGAAGGGCCTGGAGTTCCCACAGTACGACGGAAAGGACCGTGTTCTCGATATCAATGGCAAGAACTACAAAAGAGCCTTGAAGAAGCACGGCATGCTCTGCCTTTTCTACCACGAACCCATCCCAGACAACAAGGAGCAGCAAAAAAAACACCAGATGACCGAGCTGGTGCTGGAGGTAAAGTATGGTTACTCAAAAAAATTAGTCTAACAATCTAGACAAACAATAAGAAGAAGGATTCTCAGTTCAATATGTGGAATGCATGACCTTTTTCCAGTGTGGGTCCATGGAGATCCTGGGCTGTCATTTGAGATTAAGTTGGCCTAATTCAGCATTTACCGCCATCCCTACAGAAATAAATGTAGCGTGTTCACCCTGGTGTAAAAAAAAAGAAAAAGCTTGCATGTCATGTTTTCTGACTCAAGGACACAACCACCTTCTCTCCTGTGTGCTAGACAAAACAAGGTCTTTTGTTTTCTGGTCCAGCAAAGCAGCTGGAAGCTAATTGATTAATTGAATCGTTCTGCTTGAATGACACACAGCAAAAAATACACTCCCTTGTGCCCCACTTCGTTTTACACACGGTTTGACCTGTTCGATGTAATGCCATCCATCCAGATATTAGCAACACAGGTGGGCAACCATGGAAGCCAGATATGTCAGCAGCTTGTCTGGCATGCAGGAGACATAAACAGGATCAAGGTGGAAGCACACTTTGATGGCAGGATGCCATTAAAGTTTTTATTTATTTACAAATAAGAGATGTTTCGGATGATGAAACATGATGTTACACAAATTAAGGGAAGTTAGATGACGGGTAAAAAGAAATTTGCTGATTCCTGGAGGAAGTCAGAAGCTTTAAGCTTCTGATCTGATCTGACTTTTTCTTAGCATTACAGTTGCCGAAAGTGGACAGAGGTTTAAAATGAGAAAGCAATGCTTGAGTCTCACTCCAATCATCTTTTGAATTATTTTAAAGGTGTTCCCAGTGTTGTTTTAGTTATGAATGTGCTGTTGTTTTTTTGTTTTCTTTTTCCCCCCAGCCAAAATCAAGAAACCTGTGTCGCTTTCAAGACAGTTTCTGCAGAGTGGCAGGCGTTCATTAGAAATTCACCTTTGAGTTGTGGATGGGCCCCCTTCCCACCATCTATCTCTTTGTGCGCTCTCCCTCTAACTTACAGCCCCTCACACCCTTAACCTAATATTACAGGTGCAACAAAAATGGTGAACAATATTGGAGCTATCCAGCTGTACAGATTTGAGCCAGATTCCAGCTCAGACGAGGAAAACAAAGACGCACACGGATCTATTTGTCTACAAGTGAATGCATCAGAATGGAGCATAGCAGAGAGCTTGAGGCTAGCTGCAGTTTCTATGTCACACCTGCAGGCTCATTCCAAAGACCTTTTTTCGTCTGCACCTGATTTACAGTGATTTGAATAGATAAATACTTAATATTTAAATATTTGTCCCTCATTATCAGAAAAATGCCAAAAGAACATGTTGAAAACACCAAAAACACAATTTTCTTTGGAGGTGATCTTTGAGCCAATTAAAAAGTGCTTCACATAAGTGTTAAATGATAAGATTCATGAACAAAATATTGTATTCAGGATTTCACCTCCTAATGAAGATATCAGTTTTATTATTTATACACTATGATGTGCATTATTATTTTCCATTAGAGAAATGTATAAATAAAAGAGCCACATGTTTCAATTGGATGTTTGGTTCTCACATGAAGGATGTGGAAAAGTTCCCATGATTGAAGGCTGAACCTGAAGGTTTGCGTTCTGTGCTGTAAAAGGAGAAATCCCACTCGTCCAGAGCTGCTCTCCTGTACAACAAATGCCAGATTAATTGTAAACAGCAAAGGGTTTTCTTTCTGTGGGTAAATTTAGAACAAGGCAGGACAGGGATTATGTAACCTCATCGCTGTGTGCTTAAGCAGGCTGGACCCTTCTGTCATGTGCTGTAATCAGGGTCAACTTCACAATCATTTCTTTTTAAAATAATGTCTCTTTTTAGGGTCCAGATCCAACAATGATAAACCCTCATCTAGTTTAGCCTCTTTTTTCACCTCATGATGGGTCTCTCTTGGCTTTAGCTTGTGGCTCAGGTGATGGAGGAAAAAGACGTTGGCTTTGGAATGGTTGACGCCCTTAAAGATGCAAAGGTGGCCAAGAAACTGGGTAAGTTGTCTTCTCCCGTTTGTCTTTGAAGAGTCGTGACACCAGGAAAGAATGACCTGATTTCTTCTCTTCGCAGGCTTGGAGGAGGAGGGAAGCGTCTATGTTTTTAAGGCTGACAGGGTGATCGAGTTTGATGGTTTGCTCTCTGCCAACACTCTGGTGGAGTTCTTGTTGGATGTGAGTAAAGTTATTTCAAGAGGGATTCTCAGCTGTTTGTCGTCACGAACACCAAGTTAGGAGCTTCGGCTTCCTTCTGCCTGTCTCTAGTTACTGGACGAGCCTGTGGAAGTCTTGGAAAATAGTCTGGAGCTCAAAGCCTTTGATAGAATGGAGGCAGACATCCGTCTCGTCGGTTACTTCAAGAGTGAAGAGTCTGAGCGTGAGTGATCTTCTGTCATCTCTATATGCTTCTTGTATCACCAGAAAATTACTCATTTATTTATCTATTTATCAGTACTTGTTTATGTATTTGTCTGTTATTCATTGACTATTTGGTGATCTGTGATTCATATTGGTCTGGAATAAGCAGAACACTTTGTTTTCTTTTTTTTTTCAGATTATGAAGCATTTAAAGAAGCTGCAGAGCATTTCCAACCCTACATTAAGTTCTTTGCTACATTTGATAGATCTGTAGGTAACAAACGCACTAACATTCCCACTGCCTCAGCAGTATTTTTGACCTTGTCTGCTGCTGCAGGTGGCCAAAGAGCTGACTCTTAAACTGAATGAAGTAGACTTCTATGAGCCCTTCATGGAGGAGCCTGTCACCATCCCTGGCAAGCCTCACTCTGAGGAGGAACTGGTCGACTTCATCAACAAACACAGAAGGTCAGCAAGATGCAAATCCAACAAGTTCTTCTACAAAAGAAGAAATATATGTTTGTTTCTGTGTGTTGCACCAGACCAACCCTGCGAAAGCTGCGTGCAGAGGACATGTTTGAGACGTGGGTCAGTAATAAACAGCAGGAACAATTTTTTCCCCAACATATGCAGAAGTATAAATGTTTTTTTCTCTTATTTTCAGGAAGATGATATAGAAGGAATCCACATTGTGGCGTTTGCAGAGGAAGAAGACCCTGGTAAGAATGTGTAATGCTGTTGAATGCAGCTTGATGATGTCTGGAGGTATTCTGCTTTATACTGATAAAAACAGCAAAGAACATGTAAAACTCCTGTATAAGAAGAATAATGAAAAACAAGAGTTTAATTTAACATGTTGGCAAAAAAGTGAGATTAGATCAGAAAAACAGAAAAAAAACTTTTTTTAAACCAGCAAAATATCTACAGACTTTCTCCGTTTGCTTAAGAATTATAAATTAACAACAATTTTAGTATAACATATATGATTATGTGTGACAACTAACAGATGCACAGAGCAGAAACCTAAAAAGGTTAAAGGTCAAAGTTTTTAGAGATTTCACAACCAATATGCTGAGCATTTCTAGTTTTAAATAACTTCTTACAGAGGTTAATTCATATTTGTTAAGGGGCTCTTACAACCCCCCCCCCCCACACCACCCCCAAAAGGTTTTCTTTATTAGAACATTTTTCTGGAGCAATTTTGACAATTTACATTTTTACATTGGTTTGTTTGCCATAAGCAATTAAACCAACAGCATTAAGAAATCAAACTACGATGCATCTTCTTTTTGACTATTAACAACTACGTCTTCAGAAGCTATGTGTGTTTTTTTCAAATACGTTATTTAATTAAGAAAAAAGTTAATTTATTTTGAAAAACGTGTTTATATAAACCAACCATATATGAATTTATTTTGAAAGTTGCCTAAAGGAGTTTGTCCAATTTTTCCGGTAAAGAAAAGTTTGGGTTAGAAAAGGAATTTAGGTTGTGGTTGTTTTCATGATTTATCTTTCAGACGGATATGAGTTTTTAGAGATCCTGAAGGAGGTGGCCAGAGAAAACACTCACATTCCTAACCTCAGCATCATCTGGATCGATCCCGATGACTTCCCTCTGGTCAGACTGACATGTCTTCATCTTTAGATGGACGAACAGAGAGGCAGGTTGACATCCTGATCCTCATGTGATCCGCTTGTCTGCTGCCGCTGTGTTTCAGCTCATTCCTCACTGGGAGAAGACCTTCAAACTGGACCTGTTCAGACCACAGATCGGAGTCATTAATGTGACGGATGTAAGTCAGTGACAGCGGACAGGGCAGTCTGTCTGACCCTGATTAACCTCTGTGTGTGTGTGTGTGTGTGTGTGTGCGTGTGTGTGTGTGTGTGTGTGTGTGTGTGTGTGTGTCTGTGCACACCCGTGCAGGCGGACAGTGTGTGGATGGAAATGGAGGATGAGGAGGACCTGCCCACACCTCAAGAGCTGGAAGACTGGATTGAAGATGTGCTTTCAGGCAAAGTCAACACTGAAGATGATGATGACGATGAAGAAGATGAGGATGAAGATGACGATGAAGAAGAAGATGATGAAGACGAGGATGAAAATGCCGAAGATGATAATGAAGAAGAGGATGAGGAGGAAGATGATGATGATGAGTAAATGTTTTTTGATATGTCATTGATAACTTAAGTTTTTTGATGTGTTCTTATTGATTGTTAAAAAAAATCTATCATTCATTATTTAAAATTTGCCTTTTTGACTGTAAATAATCTGGAACAGGTTTGGGGGGATTAAATTAGAAATGGCTTTTATGTGGAAAAGACTTGACAAATGTTAAGTTAATGAATAAATAATACATCAATAATAAATGATTGTTCATGTTTTCTTAAAATTGATTATTTTCGATTGTGGAGAGAATTTCCTAAAAGGCCCTTGTTTCTGGCTCCTCTCTCTCTGTGGGGGGTGGGTGGTGCTGGGCCTGGGGTGTCGGCGCCTCCGGGGGTGGGGCCCCTGGGCCGGGTGGCCCCGGCCCCTTTGCTGGGTGGGGGGGACTGGGGGACAGCTGTTTGACCACCGGGGGACAGTCTACCAGCTGTCCCCAACTTACCCCCTTCCTCATATAACCTCATATTAGGGTGAGGGGGTGGGGGGTCTAGCCTGCGATGCGCCTTGGGGGGGGCTACTTGGCAGTGGCCCCCCTCCTATGGTTGCCGTATGGAGTGGGCCCCCCCTCTTTCGGTTTTATTTGCACCTTAGACATGTAGGGTCCTTGGTAGGGGGGGTGCTTGGACATCACTGCCAGCAAGCAGCAGATGTCCTCCTGGCACCCTACCCGCCAATTTTAACCGCACCTTAGACATTTAGGGCCCCTTGGTGGGGAGGGTGAGGGGACATCACTGTGAGTAATCAGGAGATGTCCCCTTAGTGCCCTACTTGCCAATTTTAACTGCACCCCCCTTAGTACACACACCCCTCCCCCTTCAACATATACATTCCAACATAAACACACACACATGCACACACACACCCTTTCAAACACACATACACGCACACACATTTTGCAAGGAAGGTGGGAGCTGGGTCCATCTGTCCCCTACCCCTTCCCTGGTGGGGGGTGCGGGCCCCTTGGCGATGGCGGCCGTGTCCCTTGGGTGCTGGCTCCCTGGGCCCGGCGGTGCTCTCTCCGCACGGTGGGGGGGTTCATATTACAACTGAGCCGGGGGTGTTCGTGTCCCTGGGGGGTGGGTCCTGGTCCTTGCCCCTGAGCGCTGGGCCCCGCCAAACTTCCAACATGGCCGAGCCTGGTCGGGCCGTATTTATAACACCCCTTGTGGGCCCTCTTTTTTCCCCGGGGTTCCCCCTCCTGGGCGGGGGCGGCGGGCCCCTGCCTTGATCCTCCCTGGACCAACCGTTGGCCGGGCGGATGGCTGCCTGGAGTGCGGAGCGGGTCTCCCTTGGGGGGTCCTGGCTCGTACCTGGGGTGGGGGCGGGGGGATGCCGGAACTCCTGGGTGGTGGTGGGGTGCTCGTCTGGGGCTGTGGGCGTCCTTCTCCGGTGGGGCCCTGCGTTGGGCGCTCCCGGCGCGGCGGGGGGGCTGCTCTCCTGGTTGGGCTGGGGCGGCGCTCTCTTTCCCTCCGTGCCTCCCTGCTCTCTGGCTCTGGGGGCCTAGCGGCAGTCCTGCTGGCCCTGGCCTGGGTGGCGGGCTTGGTCGCCCGGGCGGCGGTTGTTCCCTGCCGGTTCCCGTGTGGCGTTGGGGGGATTTCGGCTGCCGCTGCTGCTGCGGTGGGGGTCTTGGGGTGGGGATGGCTGGGCACTCTCCCTCCTTCTTGTCACGTTCCACCATCCATTTTAGAAGAACATAAACACTCACCTGAGCACAGGTGTTAGCTCACCTTTGCACTAACAGTTTGCATGATTGAATGACTGAAATATTTCACACTAGTTGGTTTTAAGGCATAAGTATGCGTGTGAACACTATCTGTTTTGTGTACATGTCGACAGGTGGACATTTTTGCAGCTAGCAGGTGTGTTTATAACATTTGAGTGTGTGTGTGGATAGGCCCCGCCCTTTTTGTACTACATTTGAACCTTACCATAATGATTAACAACCAGTAAACTTGTTGCTTTATGCTGCTTCATGGTCTTACCCCCCTTCCCCTCCTATTATCACCCTCCTACCCCCCCCTCTCTCTAACGTCCCTCTCTCTTCTTCCCCTCTTTCCTTTTCCGTCCGGTCCAACACCAAAGATTTTCAAACATGATTGAAATTAATAAAGTTTGGCCTCAATTACAAAAGGGGTTTATCCAGACATACCTTTGGTTTGTCTGAAGATTAATAACCCCTCTTGTTAAAGTAAAATATGTCCAACACAAGAGGCCCTCAGCTCTCATCTGTCTGCCTAGCTGTTGGACAGGACAAGTTAAAAAAAAGAAAGAAAAAAAAAGAAATGGCTTTTATGTGGAAAAGACTTGACAAATGATAAGTTAATGAATAAATAATACATCAATAATAAATGATTGTTCATGTTTTCTTAAAATTGATTATTTTCGATTGTGGAGAGAATTTCCTAAAAGGCCCTTGTAGTCAGAAAATGTTAACCAAATCCTTTCTTAAATGGAGTGACTTTATTGTTACAGGATATAGACACTTTTTTCGATCAAAGAGGCAGTGGGAGGATCTGTTGTCATGGTGACTTCCCTTAAATCACAACCATCCCTAAAGTGATTCAGCAAGGACAAATTTCTACAACGGAGAATTAATAAATAACACGGCAAAGAGTAAAAACTACTAAAAACTTTGAAGTCATGCAAACCTAAAAAGGTTTGACAATATATGATATGAAGTACATACAAAGAAAAAATTAAAAAGAAACTTTTACTATGATTCTTTGGTTTTTGGCCAATTTATGAATAAACTGAAATATTTCTAAAAACTTTCTCAGAGAACGGTCACATCCCTTTTAAGCTACAATGACCGTTTATTTATTGGCAATAAAGCCATAGAGCCCAGACTGAGATGGTTTGGACATGTCCAGAGGAGAGACAGAGAATACAATGGTAGAAGGAGGCTGAGTCTAGAGCTGCCAGGCAAGAGGAAGAGGAGGTTTATGGACGAAGAAAACGAAGACTGGTGTGCTAACTGCTGTTAGAGGAGAGGATGCAGAAGCTGGTTTGCTGTGGCGACCCCTGAAGAGAAAAGCTGAAAGAAAAAGAGACATTTGTATTTTAATTTTAACACTTTTTCTAAAGACAACTTTTATCTGACTTGGTTCCATCTTGTATCTACCGTTGTTAATTGAAACGATTGAAACGAAAAAAAAAAAAATCAGAGGAAAAAGCATTAAGCTGAAACTGCTTTTTTCCCTTTTGATCTAAAGGCAAAATATGATTTTTATCGCATTAACATCTCAATCTTAAGTTACATTAAAAAAAGACAACTATAACTCTTTCCGTGCAATACCAGTGCTTTAGGTTGTTTTGCAATTTAATGCAAAATGTGAGTTATTGTGTATTTCTTTCCTACATGCTATTTTTTTACGGTATTTTGTTGTCTAATACAGTTTGAAAATTGCTGATTTTTATTCCGGTATAGTTAATGTGGAAAATGCTTTCTTTTTCTGACTGTATCTTGCTTTGCATTTCAAGTTGATCATGCTCAAATGGCCTCAGATTTATTTATAACATTGAAACTGCTTGTAGTAAAGCAGAGAAAAACCGTTGTAAAAGTTCATACAAATGTTTATTTTTGTGCCTTCACATGTTCCGTTGTACAAAAACGTCAGAAACAAGTTGGAAGTCGTGACTTTTGGACTCACGTCAGGGGAAAGCAGTCTGTGATTTTCTTCCTTGTTTTCACAAACACAGGCGTGAATGCTGAGCTCATAAAAGTAACAAAGCAGAGGCACATGTTTGTTCAGTAAGAAAAGGTATCAATAACACTTTGAAACAAAACCCTCCTTGAGCACGTTGACACTATAAATGTACAATAACTCTGAAAAATGCAAGAAGTAAAAAAATAAAAACCAAACAAAGGCTGGGCTGGTGTTTGAGCCAGTTCCAAACATTGTCACTAGGTGGCAGTATTGTGACAGAAAACAGTGATTATGTCAGCTGGAACAAAAAGATGAGCTTCCTGTCTTTTGAGTATTTTTGAAGTGGATCCTCGCAGTTTTTAAAAAAAATCTTTCCAACATCTCCTGATGTTTGCAAAGCTTGAGGTTCATGGCTGATGTGCTTTAAAAAACAGCAAATACTTAAAAAGATTAAAACCCGGGGCAAAACAAACATTTACTAAAGGTTTGGTGCCAAGACATAAAAAGGGTTTGAACCCAACTCCAATTCAGGTATCTCAATAAAACAAAACTTTAACAACATGAGAAAAAAAAGCATCTAAACAAACACAATTGTGGTATAAAATCTGTTTGTATGTATATTCACATATAAATACTGTACATACATCTGAAATACTTGGTGGGTATAAATAAGCATATCTATACCTTAAAAACAAAGTTTAGTTCAGTATGGTTTCATGTATATTCATGACAAAATCGCAATGATGCATCTTGCAATTGAACATTTCTTCTAAACCGCTCTTGCACAGACACACACACACACGAACACATGCAGACAGAACGATGAATGTCCGGGAGGGTCCGCTGTATTGCATAGAGGAATAACTGCATTGTGCTCAGAAAATGTCCACACAGAGAGCGCCTTTCCTCTTGCTTTGAGTCCTTGATCACTTTCAAGTTTTCTGTGACAAACACAAGAAAATCTACGAGAAAAACTACATACAAATATGTAAAAAGGAAACAGTACAAAAAGTTTTAATGTTTGTTTTTTTGTTTTTCTTTCCAAAATTCAGTCAGATACTAGGAGTTCTGTGGTGAACCTTTTTTTAGTTAAACCGAAGTTTCTGACTGGAGCAGCAGTATAAACTTGTGCGATTTGGGGTCGACGTATTCTTCGGACAAGCGGATGTAAGGGATGCCCTTGACGACAACAGCTAAGCTAAAATCCAAACACTTCAGCAGGAATTCTGCCCCGTCCTTGAGGCCGCTGGTGACAGAGGCCTCGCTGACCAGGGTCCACTGATCCGCCATCCAGCGTTCAGAGCCGTACTGCAGGGTTGGGCCAGGGGACAGATAAGCTTCCAGGAAGGCCTACGGGCAGACAAAAAATAAAATAAAATAAAGTCAAGATCTTACTCATAATGACTTGGGTTTTTGTACCCTTAGAAAAAAGTAGTACACCTGAAATGCATTTTATATTTACGTTTAAGTATAGCAAGTCTACTATAGACCATGTATGTGTAGTATAGGAAGTACATTAACTGAATACTTCTTCAGACTAAATTGGAAAATTTTAGGTCTATAATATGTCACAGTATAATAAAGTAAAATTCAAATTATACTGCCTCACTTTTAGTATAGACTGGGTAGAGGTACAATTAAATAGAGTACTTTTTACTAAAGGTATTTAAAAAAAAACGTAAAAGTTAAACTAGCAAATACTGTCTTGCCTTATATATTTTTGTAAAACACTAAGTATAAAATAATTGTAGAAAGATATTTTTAAAGAAATTAAAATCTTTAACTTCATGTGGGATTATATGCTAATGTCAGAATTTTACTAACATTGTTTTTACTAAAAATGTGACATTTGTCCTAATAATGCTTTTATTTTGCAATTTTACACATTAATTCCTAAAAATCTAGTAATGTCAGCTGCATTCTTTAAATAAAAAGCAAGGAAATGTTGTGCTGGTGAGAGTTTAAATGCAGTACTTCAATAATTAAATGATTCAATAATAGTAAATACTTTTACTGTGTCTGTGCAAATTTAAAACCCTTATTGTAAAAAACGCAAAATGCTTTTTTTTCCTGGTTTGTATTTATGTCCTCACAATACTAAAACACAATCAGTTTATTGCAAAAAATTGTAATTAATCCAAAGATGGAGCTTTAGAGTAAAGTTTTCTTATAGGACCCAACATGATAACTAAAGCACAGACCGTAGGACTTAAGATTTTATTTTTAATATTTAACTTTTTTTTATGTTGATGCCTGGAAATGAATTTGTCATCTCCATTTTTAAAATAAAAAGTGAATTCATTTTACTTACTCATTTAATTTGATAAAACTTAAAATTATGCAAAGCTGGAGCCAAACATGTGACATTTTCTTAAAGGACCCATGGAGCACAGACCTTAGGACTCATGTTATTGACCAGGCAGAAAGCCAGGTGTTTCTGGATGCTCTCCATGCTGTGGCAGTGCTGCCTCCTGGTGGTCCGGAGGTACTTCTGCAGAGACCGAGCCATAGACGGAAACACGGCCAAAGCTGCTTCACGCACATCCATGATGTCTGAAGGTGGTGCGTTCTCGTCCTCCTTTGTCATGCGACGGACATGCGTGAAGGCCTCCTCCACTGCTACAACCAGCCTGACAAACACACACACACACACACATATACAAACACACACAGATGTTTGACAAATTCCCACACTGAAGTTTCTGCATCCACTGCAGCAGATTTAGCAGAATGTTGATTCAAATAATCAGATCACACAAACATAAAGAGTTTGTAAAATGAGTTCTGCCAATAAATTATAATAACATTTACACTTAGACCCCAAATAGTTAAAAAAATCCTAAAGAAACATTCTGTAATGCACCTCTAAATGTGTTTATGTATTCAGAGGCTAAAAAAACCCCAGAATGCATGCAAATAAAAAAATGTACATTTAAGGCAGAATTTGAGTTTTTATTAACCCAGCAATTCGCCGATTGCCAGGCAGACCTCCTCACCTGGCTCTGCGTTTGCGGACTCGTCTTTCGTAGTCAGCCTCTTCATAGTACAGCTCATTGTGCGCGCTATCTTTGCGTTTGGCTGCAGCTGCGACCGTAGCCCGTGACTGATTTCCATTGCTAGTTTGCGCTGCTGCTGTGCTCCCTGGGGCTGCAGCAGGAGAATAAGGACAAAAGGTAAACTGATTACATCGGTCGGAGCTGGGGGGAAGCTGACCCTGCTGCTCCCCGGCTCTGATGAACACACTGCTTTCTGAAACAGTTAGGAAAAGAACTCAAATTTAATTTACTCCTTCAAGTAAGATTTTTCTCAGGAAGGTTTCAAAACCGGGAATGTTTTGTGTTTGTAAATGTATTTGGGGCAATAATCTGAGTCACTGAATATTTTTACCATGTGAAACCCAGAAAACATGCAAAAAACAAACAAACAAACATGCCAGCGTTTGTGCAGAAACCTTCTCCCAGGATGCAGCTCATATTAAAAATGAATTTCTGAACAGATCAAAGGCCATAGCTCTCCCCTGACATGTGGATTTACCGGTTCATAAAGAATAAGCATAGACCTAATGGAGCTTGTGCAGCAGTATGCCAGAGTTCCTGTGGTTTGAGGGGAGGGGGGCTCTCTCTGCATATTCATAAGCATAAATAAAGTTATGAGGACCTATTTAAAGCTGCAGGTCACGCACGGCTGTAAATCATTAATAATGTCATTTGCATATGATTTGTGTGTGTGTCCAGGTGAGAGGGAAGCTCTGCATGAAGCCATAAAGCATGGACAAAGATTTAACGCAAAAACAGTATGAGTAACACTGTGAACACATCATACAAACAGACAGGAAAATGTGCATGTTTTACCCCTTTTTACAATGACCTTGTGCTATAAAGACCCACTCCAATAAAAATTGTGTTTTGGGTGTTTTTGACGTGTTCTTGTGGCATTTTTTCTGAGGATGTAGGTAAATATTAAGGAAATTAAGCATAAAATTGCATTCCTACATATTTTTGGTTTAAATCATTGGCAATCAGGAGCGGAAGAAAAAAAATGCTATTTAAAGGAGAACATATTTGTTAAGTAGAAATACACTGGCCAAGCCACCTGCTCCCTGGCCGACTCCATTCTGATGCATCCACTTGCAGATAAATAGATGGGTTGGGTTCACACCGACAACTCAGTGGCAAATTTCTAATGAGGTCTTGCTGCTCTGCAGGAACAAAGTCCTACAAAACGACACAAGTTTTTGGTTTGGGCCCAAGAAAAGCGTCACCGGGGGAAGCTTTTAAAATAGCTTAAAAGATGATCAGAGTGGGACTTGAAAAAGATTTGCAGCTGCAAATGAAAAAATGGAAAACAATGTGCATTTGTTGGGGTTGACAAGGAAGGAAAAAAGAGAAACAAAATGTAGCAGCTCAGCCAGAGGAAAAAGATGTGAAAAAATAAGTAACATTCTTGTTAATTATTTACCCTTTCAAATTCTGCAGCTTCCTGCAGCCTCCCTGTGATAAATGTTGGGAGGATCATTTAACTGCACACAATCATGGTGTTGGATGACGTGTGGGTTTGTCCAGGGAGGTTGCATACTAAGAGATGCACGTGAGTGCACTTAGCAGGAGATCCGACATTCATCATGTCAAAGATGGACGCCTGAAATGGAGAGGGGTGAACCACAAAACAAGCTGTTTCCTGTGTGGAGTGACAGAGAGGGCTTTTTCTTTTTAATCTGTGCTTACTGTGCAAGATTCAAGCCCTCAGTTTGTTTTTCAAAGCAGGCCAGGAAGATGTGAGGGCGTGGATGGGGACGCCAGAGCAGGAAAACGGCTCCAACAGTGGGACAAATACAGGTAACGCAAACAAAAGAGCCCAAGCAGCGCTGTTGGAGGAAATGACTGACTCACCGTCTACATTGTAGACCTTTAACCCGGCTAGATGTTTGGCAGCTCGATGCTTGGCGGCAGAGAGAATGGATGGGTTGTGCAGTGGAAAGTCTCTGTAGTAGTACTCCAAAATGGACAAGGCAGCTCTTTGAATGCTTTGTGGAAGAAAGGGAGAAAAAAGGGGGAGAAAACTTTAAAAGACAGCTGATCTTTGCAGGGATGACAAGGATTTCAAGGCTCTTTATTGTCATTTCACCACAAGGTGATCCCAAATTTGCATCTCTGGTCAGGACAGTTCCAGAGTAATAAAAGATACCAAAAAAAGAAATGAAAAATAGAATATGCTCATAAAAAAAAACAGAAAACAGAGAGTAGATGTTATAATGTCGTGATAATCTGAGCATGAAATCTCTTCAATTTTAAATCCCAGTTTACACTCTGGCTCTTCTTCATCTGCAATGCTCCTTCACCAAAAGTGTGCATGAAATTAACCTGGTGTCCTTATTTCCTCCTACCTTCCTCAGACTAAAATGTGCAGTAGTTTCTTCTTTGCTTGGAAGTTTTAATCTTCATTTTCTTGCACCTCTTTAGCAAATACTAATTTTCAGCGAATACAGTCTGCGTCATGCTTTCTGCCACTCGAATGACTCTGGTTTTCAGAGCGTTCAGTCTCTTTCCTCCTGAAAGATTTTTAACCACTTGATGCTTATTGATGCAAAATATCCACCAAACTACTTCTGCTCCAAACCGAATCTTATTTAGCTTCTAGTGTAAGGATGACACTTTTTTCACAGCTGAAAATAAATGTAGGTGTCAAGGGGTTAAAACTTTTTGCTTGTTTCTTTTTTCTCTCTGCTGATTTAATTTTAAACAATGGTTTGAACGTATTTTGAGGTTTTTTTATGCATCAAATTTATCTTCAAGTACATTTTACCATCATTAGTGACCAACAACCATCATTTCTTTTTTTCCGAGGCATGCATTATTCTCTCTATTGAGTGAGTGTATGCTGAAATAATGACCAAAAATGACACAGTTTGTGTTTTTTTTTTTGCACTGTTCAGTCATTTTAACCCTTGTCCTATCTTTGATGACCCCACCCTTACATTGACGTGTTATTCCTACCATGACAAAGCTGAATAAAGGTGGAAATATGTAATGTAATCATGGACACCAGTGAAGATCACAAATCATTGAAGAAAAAAGGTTCAGCGCACTGTCTAGTGGGTCTGGATGACCCAACTCCCAACGTTGAAGTGCCTATGATAGCACAAGGGTTACACTGGCTTACAGAAGCCTAGATTTGTGTTTGAGCTTCGTGCTCAGGCTTGTTTAGGTATCACAACAAATACATGTCAGGTGAGGGTCCACTGAACCGTAAGCTGCCTCACCCGAAGCTGAAAGCACCGAACAGAGAGATCTCACCTGTCAAATTAGGAAGACTTTGGGAGTCAAATTTATTTGAAATCCTACATGCAGTATTGCACGATCCTGTTCCTGAAGTCACAGCACTATTTTTACATTGATATAGTTATATAATGTAGATCTGGGTTATAGATTAAGTATTGAAAAACTTGTCTTGGCGTATGGAACAACTAAAGCTCGTAATTCACATTATTTCATTAATATTGGTGGACAGACAGTGGAGTTACTAGAAATCATCATGGTAGAGAGATTTCCGTACCTTAGCTGTCCCATGTTGTAGTGACGGGTCTCCCCGTCGGTGGAGCGGATCACACACACGCTATAGCACGGCTGGAGGTGCCGCAGTTCCAGCAGAACCACGGCCAGGTAGTGAACAAACAGCTGGGAGTCCACCAGCGACACGGCGAACTGGGCGATGCCGTAAAAATCCTCGTCCTGTTGAACCAAACCAAAAGCGGGGACATTTTTACTTTAGAAATCAGAATGTATAAATGGGATTTGTGATCAAGAGCCAGAATTCTTCATTATTGTTAAAAGAAAAACAAACATTGATCCATTTGCTCAAACTCTCAGGCAATTTTTGTGCAAAACCTAAGATTTTCTTGTGGGATTTCAAATGATATCCACTGAAAATACTGAACTCTATCCTAAGTTGATATGTCTTTGTATGAATGTATAACTGCTGATTGTATTGATTTGTGCATTATTCTTGCTTTGATTGCTTGAAATAAACTATTTCAAATCAAAATGAAATGAAAACTCAGTCCACCGCCTTGTTTTCTCTTCACTCTTCAGCATTGACCTTCCTTCATGACGGCTGCTCTGCAGGATGTCCTGCTGGCCTCACGCCTTCACCTCCATTCTCCAAACTTTATTGATCTGGCTCCCGGCTCGCACGCCCCACTTACCGGTACATTAAATGAAGCCAAGATTCAAACAGGAAAAGACCTATTCCACCCCTCTACACAGCGAACCACCATTCCTCCCTTTTATTAACACTGACGGTTGACAAAACACTTTAAAACTAAAAACTGAAGCCACAGAGGTTAGTCACAGCAATTTCAAAAGCATTTTAGGGCATGTTTGTTTTTAAAGACTAAGAACTAGTTTAAATATATTATGTTATATATATTTAATAAAACAATATTCATTTAAAACCTAGCGCCTAAAAGGAAAAAAGTAATAACCCCTTAAACTTAAATCTTCCTGCAGAAGCAGTATCTCATATATGATCCTACTGAAAAACCTAAAGCATTAAACTTCTGTCAATTATCTCCAAGCTATCCAGGTTCAAAGGGGATCACGCTTCCACTACCGTGTCCTACTGTTGATATTGTTTTTAAAATAAAAACACTATTTTGGTTTGACCTAGGATGTAAAAGGATGCACGCCCTCTAAAAAGCCCCTCTTTTGCCTTATGCCCTTTTTCTGTCTTTCTCATTACTGTTGAATCATGAACTCTGACCTTAACTTGGTCAAGCGACGCCTTAGGTTCTTTAGATGTTGTTCAACCACTCACAGTTTTCTTTGTTTATGCAGATGTTGCTTTTAGCTGTTTTTTTTTAAATATTTCCTTTGCTTGGAAAATTGCTTTATTTTGGTGATTTTCTAAATGAGCTGGTCTGTCATAATTAAAACCTTTTAAACTATACAAAACTTTCAAAATAAATGCTAACCATTTACTTTTAAATTCTTATTTTTAACAGAGCCAGAAGAGCTCTTTTCCTTTAAAAAGAAGAGTTTACTTTGGTTATTTTATCATTTCAGTAGACTGTATAACAATTAGAAATTGACAAAATAAAAATGAAATCAATAAAAGATAAGGTAGAAATGAAAAAAATTAAACAGAGAAATTAATAAATTAAATGTAGAAAGGTATAAATTAATTACTTTATTTCAATTTATCTCTAAAACAGTTAAATAGTTTAAAATAAATGTTTGAAAGTAGCCTAAGCTTCGACAAAAAAAAAAAAGAAAAACAGCAGATGCAAAAGGTTTTTCATTATTTGAAATATTCTATATATTATTCTTCAAAAATTATTCAAAAAATTTAAAAAAGTGTGTATTTTTGGGAAAATGTAAGTGATGGAGAGTTTACAGTAGGATGTCTAACCTGAGCATCCAGAATCCGGACTCCATAGAAAAGCCAGTAAGACATGGTGAGGAGGAGTGTGAGGGTGGTGAGGAAGGCACGGTACACGCACACCCTGGGCAGGCAGGCCCGGCCCGGCCTCAAAAACAAGGCCCAAATAGCAACCATGAGGATGAGGAGCTTAAAGGAGATGGAGAGGAAGAGCCCCTCGCAGGCGGCTCCACAGGCCTGCAGTCTGTCGGGCCACATCACAGCTGGAAGAAGCAGAAAGACCAGAGGCGTGGCCAGCACCAGCAGGCCCACACATAAACCCACAGCCAGGGGGAGGTAGCGCCGGAAGCTCTGGGTTCGGTCCTGTATCTCCTTTCCCAGACCAACCACTTCCTCCTGGGAAACACTGAGCTCGGAGGTGCCCGTCACCGCCGTGGTGGTTTCTGCCCAGTTATCATCCTGAGAAGGAAAACAAACAACATTCTGGACTTTCCACTGTCTCAGGCTTTCATCATATGAACCAAGCTGCTGCTTCAAACCTCTTTCAGAATGATAAAACAAAAAAGATCCTGCTCGGCTTGTTTCTACACCGATCTTGACTGCATGCTGTCTGACCCAGCTAATTCGAACCAACAAGTGCAGCAGAAGACGCCTCAGGCCACGTTCCTCCCAGAAACTCAGAAACATGCATGCATAACTGAGGAGCAGCTTTGTGTTTGTCCTTCCTGTGCAGCCACTTTCCACACCCACTTGTATAAAAATCAGTCATTTACAGCAGCAGATAAGAGATTATTTGGAAATGACAGCCTGTCAGAGGAAGCATCTTCACCGAACAGAACCCACTTCTGTCAGACACCAGCTTTTGTGTTTGATCGAAAAGGCTGTAGTCAACAATCAGGAATTAATAAACAAACCCAAAACGGATTTTCATAGTAGCACAACTGGGACTGAGTTGAAAAATAAGTTTGTTTGTTTTTTATTCAAAAGGATTTTTCTTTATAAGATGCAATAAAAAATTAAAAATATTCATATTTGAAGCATCATATTTTCCATTACTTTACAAAGTAGAACTAGAATTTTTAAAAATGTGTTCTAGCTTCATTCAGAATACAACTGGAGTCAAAATCCTTTAATTTTAGAATTAATGTAGCAACTGAAATGTAAATTGACCTCATTCATCTTCTTTTTTATTAAAACACACATTGTAATATGAAGGAGAATATAAAGATTCAAACTCACTCATCCCAACATTTACATTATTGAAAGCAACAACAATGAAATAAGAAAAACTCACCTGCTTTAGCCAAAACCCGTATTGATGAACTTTCTATAACAATTATATTTAAAGACCACTGATGATGGAGGACATATTTAAAGAAAATTAAGCCTAAAAATGTATTTATGAGTATTTCTTTATACAAATTGTTGTGAAATCAGGAGCAGACGAAGAAATGCCTTTGGAAAAAGCCTGTTTTGATGATGTAGAAAATATGCTGAGCGGACCACAAGCTCACTGCTCTTCTCCATTCTGATACCTCCCCTTGTAGACGACTAGATCCCTATACGTATTCCTTTTCCTCGTCCGAGCCGGAATCTGGCTCAAAACTGTCCGGCTGAATGGCTCCAATATTCCCCTGCACTTTTGTTGCACCGGTCATGCTAGGTTGTGGGTGTCAGGTGGTCATGAGCTAAGGAGAACGTGTAAACAGATGGATGATGGGAAGTGGGGTTGGGCTTACAATCCCCCTACACAATTCAGAGGCGAATTTCTAATGAACCACTGCTGCTCTGCAGAAACTATGTTCTGTTTTCTGATCTTGGCTAAAAAAAGCAGCATAATCCTGATTAAAAGACAATGATAATTCCTTAAAAATAAAGCAAAAAATGATAACAAAACCGCATTTTTATTATTTACAAAGGCACACAGAAAAATGAAGTAAATGAAGTAGTAAAATATCATAAACCTGTGATGCAAAGTGTAACTAAGATGAGATAAATCTCTCTAATCTGATCATTCAAGTGAGAGCATTTCTTTTTCCCAAGGATTTTGATTTATTGTCAAATTTTTGTGGGTTTACACCATTGAAGGCTTCCTAGAATTTATTTTGTTTTGGTTTAGTTCAAATAAATGAAGCCCTGAAGCTCTGCTACAAAAGTGAATTTAGCAAGTTCCACCTTCAAACTGATCAACCAACATAAAAGCTGCATGCTTCCTATTCAGATGACAGTGGAGTGGCCCAATTTGGTGCTAAAAAAGCAGAGTAAAAGGTCGGTATTTCAGGTCACATCATCCCTCCCATGTGTAAAAACAAACAGGGACAGATCTGTGAGAATCTAGCTCACATTTAAAAAACGCCCTCAGATGCTGTGCCCACAGCGCATTCCACATTCCTTTTAGAGACGTCTTATTTTCCTGCGCTCCGTCTCATTATGGCGAACCTTTAAAATCCAGATGAAGTAATGCAGGATGACAGGGTCGGATTTTTAGGGAGCTTCAAGCTGGAGGAAAGATACACAAAGCAGCAAAAAAAAAGAAAAAAGAAGGAAGAAGTGCACGCAGCCTCTGAATCACTCCAACAAAAGCTGCGGTCCTCTGCGCCATCATCACAAATGACTGTCATTTTCTGAGCAGCCATGCGTCTTTATAGCACCAATGTTTGCAACAAAGAGATACTTTGTGGGAATTCTACACTAAGGAAGGCATTTTTGTCTATTGTGGCTATCAATAATTTGTGCAGCTAATTATTTACTATCCCCCAAAGGGTTGTGCCAATCAGACAAGCAGCAGCTGGAAAAATAACAGAGACGCTGTCATTTCCTCGCACACGCGCAACAAATCGAATCACCGCCAGAGCTGCAGACATCACGGCTTCAGTGTGTTTGTGTTTGTGTGTGGTGGTGGGGAGGAGTCCTGCAGCATTCTGGGTCATTTCAGGTTAGGATAAACAGATTTACTGAGCATTGTGGGTATTTGCAGATGATGAAATGTGAAATCAGTATTGCACAAAAACCGGAACGAATGCAAATTCTGGCCTTCACTGCAGTTAACAGCCAATTAACTCAGCCTTGCTGGAGGAGGAGGAGGGGGTTGGATGTGGGAGCCGGAAGATGAATGAGCGAGGAAGGAGGGAGCGAAAAAGAGAGGCAGAGAGGCCTGGAGGTGGTGTAAGGAGGAGAGAGGGAGGGACGGATGGAGACGAAGCGTTTCACTCCGACTGTGCCGACGAGACTAATGAGTGAAACCAAACCTCATCTGCTTCTATGGAGGTAACTTCTGTTTCATCTACAGTCCAACCTCATTTGCATTCAGCTCCCATCTCCGAGCTCTTCCTCCATTTCTGTCTTGAGCCCACCCCCACCTGCCAGGATCACACCCTAATAAACGGATCGACTCACCCTATTTCAGCGATGATTCAATAAAACCAGAAATAATATTAAAACAACATTTTTTGGGGTCCAAATTCCCATTTTTCTAGACATAAATACTAACTGTTATAGCTAATAAATGACATTAGGCAAATATTTTTTTAATTTTTGTATTTCTGAAGCTCTACGGTGGTTGGAGAGGCTTTTATTGTCTTGAGGCAAATCGTGTTTATATGAATCGTTCAGATTTCACCTTTCACACGGTGGCTTTGTTTCTTTTTTAACCTTGATATCAGATTTCTTGCATCATGATCTTCATCCCCTGCCTCAGACTCTCCTTTGTTCATTGTTAGATTCTTGGCTTTGCTCGTATCTGGTCATGTTTGATGGTTGACTCTACTTCCAGGGTCCTGAAAGATGATTAGATTTATGTAAATGCTGTTTACCATCAAAGAGAACATGAACGTCTGCAGTCAGGTAACCCTGTCAAAAGGGTTGAAAGAAAGAGACAAAAACAAGAACATCAGTTATGGGACCACTGATGGTATACAGGCATGGAAAAAGCATCCGGTCATGTGACTCTTAGGTTCGTATTGGGCCAATTAGAAGCCAGTATTTCAGTATTTCATTAGGCAGAGCACAAAGACATAGTGCAGTGTTTTTCAACCTTTTTTGAGCCACGGCACACTTTAACCTTGTCAAAAATCCCGCGGCACACCAGCATCCAAAAAATAGATAAATAAATAAAAAAAGAAAAAACTCATAGTCTGTATTGATCTACAGCCGCTCTGCAATCTCACATGCATTTTTGTGATAATTGTTGCAGAAAATGCTGGAAGCTGCAGCTGTTTTTTCTAAAAGATGTATTAAAAATTAAGTCAAAAGATTCAAAAACTGTTTGATGTGTGTTCGTTGTTTTAAGACGTTAAGAGGAGAGACTCATTGTGCGCTAAGACAGTCACTTTACTGCATCATGGGAGATGAAGTGCCCGCAATCCGCCGACCGCAGAAAGACCAGCGTCTTTGAGCTTCATGGTTTTGTTCACTTGTTCCAGTCTGAAACCAGATTATGTGGAAAGCTACACCGCTAAAGACGAGCTTTAGCTGGTATTTTTGTTAGAACAGAGAGACTTTTTTGCGCTAAATCGAAACAAGGAAGTGAATACTTTAACCACTTCTGATTGGTCAGACTGATGACATGTGATTAAGCCTTCAAGAATGATTGGTGGAGACAGTTAAAGGGGCGGGACTTTTCCTTACACAGTTATAGCTGCAGCTAAATCGCGGTATCCCGTTATTCTTATCAAAATGTCTTTAATAGAATCATATAAACACAAAGAAAAACTAATTTTATGATATTTCATATTCTTAACTTCTCAGTGTTTTATCAGGGCCTGTTTGGATGAACAAAGAGCTGATTTCCTGGAGATGGTAATAATTGCTTTTAGATCAGTTAATGAGGGCAATTTCTCACGGCACACTTGACCATCTCCCACGGCACACTAGTGTGCCGCGGCACACTGGTTGAAAAACACTGACATAGTGTAAAACTGACGTACACCTGAGGGTCCAATCATTTGTTATTGAAAAGACCATGCCCCAATTTCAATTATAATTTTTTTTTTTTATTTCTATTAAAAACAACAACCTAAAAATGTTTTAGATTTCGATAATAATTAAAGACCAAGCAATACTTATCTACTTTCTACTGTAAGGCCAGTTTGAATGAACTTAGGGCGATCTCTACAAAACAGACTTTTGAAAGAGGCCATCAGTGTAAACTGATTGTTGGAGCGACACAGAATAAACTCCAAAAATATTTTCTCTGAGACGAATAGAGTCTCTGCTCATCAGCACATGGCGGCAGATTGGCTGACGGACATTAAAAGAAAGACCTTCTTTGATAAGACGGAGATGAATTAAAGGGTCAAGTATGTTTGGAATGAGCAGCTCTAAGGATTTCCTCTGATCAGACTTCATTTGGGATGAACTTTGTGATCTCTCATTCTCTGCTATATTTCATAATCAAATCTGAACATTTGAATTGAAAAACACTGCATTACCAAATAAAAGGTAAAAGCGATTATTTTACAGTAGATGTGTTAGTTAGTGATGTGTTGCTTCACAGTTTGTAGACTTTACACAGTTTTGCCATGAGGGCACCTTGTGTTTTTCATCAGATAAACTGAGATATTCTTTCACGTCATAGCGTTACATTATTCCACATTAAACAGAGCGATAATAGAGTTGTCCTAAACCGTGATGCTTTTTTGTTCTCTAGTTGTCTACAATCTAACCTTTTTACCATTTAGTGATGTGGTTTTATTGTGATCTTGTGCTTGAATTTTTAACCTCTTGTTTTACTAATTTAAGCTTTCTTTTCTGTTTGCATTTTAGTGTGTCAGATAAGTGAGCAAAAATAATAAACCAAGTGGTTTAGTATTAGAATAAGGTAAAAAGGACATATTTTTATCTTCTGCTGACAAACATCTCTTCAGAGGACGATCTTGTTAACACAAGGTGTATTTTATTTTGAGAAGAACTTGTACATATATATATATATATGTATATATATATTTATATATATATATATGTGTTGTAATGTTTAAGAGCTACATGTCAGAAATAAATAGCCACAGAAGGTGATTTTTATTACTTTGTTTTTGCAGCTCTCACTTGGCTTTGGTTGGTAAGAAACTGGACCCACTGGCTAGTTTCTTACGAGCCAGTGGGTCAATAAATCAGTAAATCCTAACTAGCAAGAACAGCAATAGTTATCCAGTTTAATTCCCATTTTTTCCTTCTTTTTTACAGAAATTTAGAGTTAAATGCGGTTTGACGTCCCCTAAGGCTTTAATTTCTGACTTCAGAGGCTGTCAGACTTTCAAACTTAATCTCTAAATTCTTTGGTGTGCCAAACTTTCTCTGTCCAAGTCCCTAAATCTGACCGCCCTTTTCTGACATTTTCCCTAGTTGAGGGTAACTTTGACAAGCTTGTTCCACCGTCACAAAGCGTAACACCACACAGGGAAAATCCTGTCAGCTGCTGAGTAAAGCATGACAGTTATCCTTTTCTGGTTGGAGAACATGTAATGAAACTGGAATCTTTTTCTCTTTTTATGTTTTTTTAAAGGAAAAAAGGTCGGGAGTAGGAGTTGTGAAATGCTACAAACCAAAGTACCATCTGCTTTGGTGTTGCTTGAGTTAACACTGGGATGAAACTAAAGCTGCTCCCTCCTGGCACATCGAGTCTCACAAAGCAGCAAGGACGTCCCACTAACACAAACACACACACACACACACAAGCTGCACTCCAAGACTGTATCCTTATGTCATGCGGGTAAACAAAGAGGATTACTCATATCACTTTTCCCCAAAGTGGTGTTTGGCTGGAATACTGGGGCTAATCTCAGTCTGTGAGAGTATCTGTCCAAACTGGAGACCAGTTAGTGTTACAGCAGCTTTGCCAGCTAATGCGAGCCGCTCCAAAAAACACAGCCTGGAGTGGACTTTGCCGGTGGAGAAGGTAAGACAGAACTGGGGGGGACAAATGCAGTATAATGGTAGATTGTGTTACACTGACAACAATGGATGCGGGCTGCACACTGACACTCTCATGTCAGTGGGGAATGTGGGGAATGTTAGTTTCCCAGCAGAAGAAGATGCTCTGCAGAGATAGAAAGAGATGGGAAGTTTTTTTTGTGTGTAAAAATTGCTAAAATGATTTGACGGTTCTGCTCAATGTTTTTAAAACACATGATATACAAAGAATACGTCTTTTTCCTTTCTATGGTAGATAAAGTCCCATTCAGATCATCTTTTGATCTATTTTCAAAGCGTTCCCAGTGGTCCTTTGAATGACGTTCCTAGCTAAAATAAAAAATAAAAAACCTGTGGAATTATATTGTGCTGGGCGGGACTGTTAGGGCAGAGCAAGCCCGCCCCCACTTCCCATCTGTTTATGCGCTTTCCAGCTAGTTTACAGCCCCTCACACCCCCAATGTATCATTACTGGTTCAACAAATATGGCGAGCAATATTGGAGCTATCCAGCCATGCAGTTTTGCCCCAAATGCAAGCTCGGACTAGAAAAACAAAGACGCACATGAATCTAGTCGTCTCCAAGTGGATGCATCAGTATGGAGCAGAGCAGGAAGCTTGAGGCCCGCCGATTGTAGCACCTCTGTCACTGTTACAAACGTTTTCCAACTGCTTGTTTTCATCCATTCCTGATTCATATCGATTAGAGTAAAGATATACTTAGTAATGCAATTATAAACTTGTAATTGATGTATGTCTTCTATTATCAGAAAAATGCTAAAAGAACATGTTAAAAAACACTCAAAAAAATCCCCACTATTTTCATTGGAGTGAGTCTTTAAAAGCTTTATTTTTGCCACAAGCAGCTTTTGTCCAGGAATTAAAGACATCCTTGTCTCTAGCTAGTCAAATGCTGTCATGTTTAGATTTTATATTTCTGTTTAAGGGGAAGAGTCTTATAGTAATTCAACTTCCTGTGTTTATCCTCGTTCGAATGCACCCACTGTATTAAGGTTGATTATTGTGGAAACCATGGAGACGACTGTGTGTAATGCTCTGTTGCAAAAAGTTCTAAAAAAAAAAAAAAACATCCTTGTGATTCCAAAGATATTTCCCAGTTTTTTTTTTTTTTTGCTTTTTCTTTAAAATACAAACATATTTTTAGTTTAATTTTTTGGCAGTCTCAGAGTAATAATAAAACTGGAGGAATTCATCAGGAAAAAAAGTATCCGTACAGTATCTGATCAATTAAACGATCTCCTGAAAGGTGGAGCTGGTTGAAGCACCGACTCGGTCTTTCGGCTGCGTAAAGAGGCGGTGCTTACAGGAGGGAGGCTATAATCCACTGACCTATTTCATCTTGTGCAAGCATTGTTGTTTGATGTGAGGCAGTGGGCAGCCAGCTGTGTGGGAACGTGAGTTTATGAGGTCGGGACACAAAGTTCATTTAGGGATTACTGGGTTTATTCTGAACTAATGAGATCAGAGACAAACACAAAAACAACTCTTTAACTGAAATCTCTGCTGTGGCGGAGCTCTGCTCCAACACAAACCTGCGCCTCGTCCCCATTTTCTGCGGACGCTGGTGCGGGTTCACCGGGCAGCGGCTCTCCGTTGTGGACCGGGGAGTCCTGAGACGATGTGTCGGGGGGGTTGATGACCACCGATCTCTCGGAGCGATTGCTGTCTTTGCTGCTGCTGGCTTTGTGACGCTCACGGCTTCGATCTCTGGGATGAACACAGTTTTATTTAATAAGAATCTGGAAAAATGAAGACTAAATTTCAAATTTTTCCAGACGAATTCTACTTTTGAAAACGTGGAGGCAGCAAAAGAAAAGAATAAAAAAGTAAATATGATAAATTAAACTTTTAATGCATTTTTTAAACCTGAAGGGCTTTTTTTTTTAAATAGATCTTATGCCGGGGGAGGCTGTGATTGTCATTATTTCATGACATTTTACCAGGACAAAGATTCATATTCTGACATAAATGAATACAAAGGATGGCAGCTACATAAAAAGAGAGCAGAAGGAAAATAAAATTAACATCAAAGTTGAGGAGAGGATGAAATAAATCTGTCGTCTGCAGAATAGACGGACTCAATCAGAGAAATGGGTTAGAGGCACTGAGCTGTGACGACCCTAATCCACAATCTCTTGCTCGCCGCGTCCTCCTCTTTTCACTCATCTCATTTATTGGGCCTCAACCATGTGGTTGGAGCTAAACTAGTAAAACTAGTAGAAAAGCATATGGCTGGGGTGAGGCGGAGGCGGTGGCGGTGGCGGGGGGATACAGAGGAGACAGCGAGAGAAAACACATTGTTTTGGGAAGAAGCAGAGCGAGGAACATGGCGGACGGGAAACATACCCGTGTCGGTTTGATCTCCCGGAGCGGCTGGAGTAGCCGGAGTGGGTTGACTCTGTGTCCATCCCGGCAGAACTCAGGGTTGATCAGGCGAGAGGATGGGGAGGAAGCTTTCACGTGGCAGACAGGGCGAGTTGGCAGCAGTGGTCAGGAGGAGCAAGGCGTTGCTATGGAGACAAACCTGAGGAATCCACAGTGACTGACAACTGTCCCAAAGAGTCGCTTCAGGTGCTGCGTTAACCTGAGGGACACACGAGTAAAGACCAAAAAGTTACAGCAGAAGGTTACAGGAACAAAACTGCAATAACTGAATCTTTTCTGTCTCACAAGAAAAAATAATCTTATCAGAGAGTTTTTCAATGCGTCACAGATTTTCTTTGCTTATTCAAAGAAAATCTGTTGGTAAGAATTTTTGACTTATTTAAAATGGGTCTGTTTTTGCAGAGTAACAGAGCCGGATTATGAATAAAATCAAACCAAAACAATCAAGAAATTCAATTTCAAAGACTTGTTCGACATAATTATGAGTTTATTCTCCTGTCGGCCCATCTATATGTTCGTTTTATGGCAAAAATAAAATAATATCCTTTATCCACAGGTAACACACACTGCAAAATGTTGGTTCTTGCAAAGATTTAGACATTCTAGATATTTTACCAGGTTTTAAGTTTAAATTCTCTTTGCTCTAAAGTCTAGATTTTTTCGTCTCATTAAGAGCTAGGATCTAGAAATAAGGAAATCATCATTAAAATTAATCAAAATCTTTGCTACAAACTCTTGAAATTAAAAAACAACATGATTTTAAACTAAAAAAAACTCAAATTGCACTATAATTTTTGGTTCCATTGAAATCATTTTATTATAAAGTTTAATGAATGTTTAGATGGGATTCATTGTCTTTATTTTGGAAACAAAAAATATATGTATTTTATGAAGGTTTTAAGACGGACCAACTTATACTATCACTATATACGCTTATACTGAGATCTTATTCTTGTTTTGTTCATATTTAGTTCTAAAATGAGTCATTTCCTCTCATTACACTAGTTTGTAGTCACTGTAATCAAAATTTACTACTATTAGGTTCATTAAATCTAAAAAAATACAAACTATTTACTTAGAACTAACAAAAAAATAGTTATCGGGCCATAGAACATTCATTTTGAACTAATTCTATCAAACAGTTTGTGTTTTTGGCTCCCTTTTTTTGAATGCTTGTGTGGAACTCATTGTTTGTCGATTATGATATCTTACTTCTGCACGAAAAGATGATTTCCCCGCTTTCTAGTGATTTTCGTCTTGAGATTAGTGCTCTTTTCCTATTTTTAGGCAAACTCTTTTTGGAGTGGAGGTAACATAAGGAACAGTGTTTACAGGAAAACATAAGCTGTTTGATGCATCTGTGAGTAAAAGATTCTTTCAGAAACTGTTTTTATCTGCTGTTTTATTTACTTCAGCACTATGCACTATAAAGAAAGGCCCTGTTGTCTGAAGTAAATCAACTTCTTTGGAAGTGTTTTAACTTCTCAAAGGCTTTCTATGAGACCAAGAATGAAGCTTTGAGAAGTTAATCCTCCGATCTAAACCTCCGGAGTCGAACATGAGTTCAGTTACAGCTAAATCAGCCGCGGAGCCGTTATCTGGGCGATCATTCGCTCACGGTCAAAGTGTCTTGTAATTTGTCTGTTTCAATGCTGACTTGCTATTTTTGCAGTGAGCGAAAACAGTTTGTGTATTCAGGGTCAGTACCAAAAAATTCATCCTTGAACGCCTCATCATAGGAAGGAAGTACTTTGGGTGCAGCCGCTATAAAACCTGTGTGTAACCTCACACCCCCTTTAAGAAACCTGTGTGCTTGGCATGGAGGCCCATCTAAAACAGTAATAGGACTAAAAAATTATCTTAAACTAACATATTTACCCCAGAAATGCTGTTGAACTTTTGCATTTTCCTCTTGGGCAGACTGTCTGCTTCACTAGTCACCTCTATTCTTTTTAGACATCAATCTCCATCCTGTCTATCTTCCAGCCGTTACCCTGACAACCGGCAGCTAATATTCATCCCTTGCACCATCTCAATTACTAACCGGAGTCACACTGCACCTCATTTACAGGCCGCTTGTTTCCTCTGAAGCCAACAATGCCTGCAAACATGAAATTAGCACATGCAGCATGTTGGGCGCTTGAATGCGATCAGGGTGGTTGGAGGTTTTTGGCCCAATCGGAGCAGAACTGAGTTGGTGTTGGTGTGGAAACATGGGCGACAGAATTTCCTCGGAATACGAAATGCAAAAAAATACAATCCTAGAAAGCTTAATGTTAAGATAAAAAGATGGAAAGTTTTGGATTTTAATGTTAGAACCAAGCTTTCAAAATCGAATGAAAGATCTGTGAGAGGAAGGAAAAGCTGAGCCGTGACCAATGATGCCGCGTTACCAAATTAGCTGTATAAATCATTTAGTCAACTCCATCGCATTTATTATGGAAGTTAAAGGACCATTCAGAAGACTTTACTTTTTATTCCTCAAAGGGAGGCATTGAAATTAACATTTTGTTTTAAAAAAATATGCAACCCTTAAAAAAATGTCAAAATAAAAATGTAAACATTGTGAGTAAAAGAATCTTAAACATTTGATAAATGAACCAGAACATGACAAAAAGCGAAACAAAAAGGGTGACACAGCAGAACAGAACAATGTACTGAGATGAAAACAGCTGTGAATCACCAGAAAATGGTGTGACGGACAAAAAAGGACAATTCAAAACAGAACTTGAGCAAAAAATGACAAGCTCACAATCCCTACAGTTTTATTGCAGGAATGCATATGAAAGCGGGAGTTGCGAGTTACGTTAAACCATTTTTTCACTAGGTAAGGTAAAGATTAAGAACACAAATGTGTTTTTTTTTACCCTGGTAGCAAACAAATATATGCAGCTGGTCAGACTACTTCACAAAAGGCTTTATTTGAGTGGATATTATGTGTGTATAACCTAACTGTGAACACTGTAATTATGGAAACCCTAAATATATGCATCTAATAATATTTTTTTTTGCTTTTCCAAAAAATGTTTTTGCCATATTTTGTAAACTCCTAATGACAGATATCGGTTTTGCAAGATGGAAAACCTGAATAAAAATAAAACATTTCTTTTTGGTTTTTACATTTTTGAGTTGGTTTACCAAATGAGATCAGAACTTTCTGGTATCCCACACTGTAAACCCGAATAGTCCAATGAGCTCAAAAGTTTTATGATCACTGAACTCAAAAGTAACAAACAAGTTGAGTCAGCTTTAAACCTATAAGCCGATTCAACTTTTGCCACAGTTATATCTTTATTGGACTAAAACATTTTGAGTAAATGAAACCTTGGAGTCAAAACTTATGAGTAATGAGACGTGATGACGTCATAACGTACGCCCATGAACGTGAACTCAGCCACAGAAGTCTTCAAGATGGCGGAGGTCTGATGCGAGTGGCAGCTGGCCCAAGTTGATGACTCACATACCGCAGCAAAAAGGCTTTTAACTATGGTTCTTATCTACTCCATGGTTCATGATTTCTCTTTCATCTTTATTGTTGCTCGTATCACTGTACATGTGATCATTTTCAGTGTTTTTTTTTTCTAAATTAAGTTAAATCATAAAGATTCAATTTCATGATGCCTCAAAGAATTTCTGCCTCCTACCATCAGCTGATAACTGCCCCATTATTGTTCTCCCTTCACTAAAGTCCCCACTGGAAAAAAAGTCCTTCTTAAAAGACATAAATGAAATATACAATAAAAGATCTGCCTTGGTATGATTCCTTAAAAGAAGTCGTAAGGTCTTAAGACAAAATTTACTCTTGGAATTAGCTATAAACACTTATATTTCGATATCTTACTCTGGTAATTTGAAATATTTTGGCTTTAAATAAGCGTTTACTGTTAAGGAAACATTTCTTATCTTTAAAGTAGGTACATTTATACATGCGTATACTTCCACCAAAAATATATCCTATTTTAGACCACTTAAATTGAGGCTAAAAATACATATTTTAGGGTTAACTTGTCAAAATTAAATGTTTATTATAAGTAAAAAAACTTTTGTTTCATTAGAGATATTGCCTTAAGCAAATGTTTTTAAGATAAAATGACTCAGAAAAGAAATGTAAGATTTATTGTCTTAAAGCAAGTCATTACATGTTACAAAAAAGTTACTAGGGAGTTCGTTTTGTCTTATATCAAGTATAAAAGGATACTTGGTAATAGTTTTTTCATGTGCATACACTACAAAAGGAATATTACACTTGATATAAGGCAAAACTAACTCACTAGTAACTTTTGAAATGTAACGACTTGTTTCAAAACAATAAATCTTTAATATTTAGTCATTTGATCTTGAAAATATCTTATTTTATGCAATATCTCTATGGTAATTATTTTTCTTTTTGTCAATTTCACATATTATTTGAGGTTTTATCTAGTGAGGGATTTTGCTTCAAGAAACCTTTAATCTGAGGAAAGTTTTATTTTACTTCTTTAAATAATTTACATGTGCCCAGTAATTTTTAGGAGATAAAAGTTTGAATGTGTAATTATAGTTTGTAGTCCAAAGATTATAACAGACTGGAGATAACGGCATTTGGATTGTGTATAAAAATACCTACGTTTTTGCAGCAAAACAAGCTTATTTTCAGACAAAATAATTCCAATTACCAGATTAATATACATATTTTAGACTATTTTAGATTCAATAGTCAAGATTTAACTTAAGTTTCTATTCAATATTTATTTATGTTTCAATTTTTATTTCAAAAAACTTTTTTTCTTTCCTATAAAGATGAATTTTGTTACAACTATTCATTTAAACTGAATTTAATGCAAACCTGGATGGATGGCTAAAGGTTAAAGGAAAAACATGTTTTGACCTTACAGGAAGTGATTTCATGTGTTTTCACAACCAAGCATCTTGTCGCATGTTTGATTGAGAAAAAGGATTTTTAAAAAGCCCAGCCTTCATGTTTTGCTGGTGCTCCTCTCTGGACTCCTCAGCAGATTGTCTGCTGGTCTCAGTCTGTCAGATGCAGCGTGCTTTGGTGAAAGCCCTCTTTCTTAACTGCCTCAAATGTCGTTCATCGAATTCGACGGCATCACGCTCGTTTTTCATCTCTAACTCGCATCTGAAGAGTCCACTGTTGCCCTGGCAACGCAGGAGGCAGGAGGCCCCGTTGAGGAGCAACAATCAATCACCCTGGCTGGGAGTAAATTGGGTGGTGTGTGTGTGTGTGTGTGTGTGTGTGTGAGGGTGGGGGGACTGGAGATGTGAAAGATGTGAAATAATAGTTTTTTATGGTAAAACGAATAAACCTGATGATTTGGAAGAAAGCTGTTAGCCCCCTGAGTGCTGATCTGTGAGCATGTGGGCCAAGGGGGACCCCACTGAGAGGCCACTTCATCCACAAGACGAGCAAGTGGAGACACCGTGAACCAGGTCACGTGGAAAATCGCAGCCACGGGGTAAGAAAAGCTATCAATGACAGAGCAAGGGTAACTGCGAACGCAGCAGACGAGGGTACAAATGTGCTCCCTCTGAGCGGCGGCCCTCCTCGGTAGAAAACGCACTCTCCATTGAAGTTCAGCTGCATCGCTGCACATCCTTCTGCCTGGCTGCACCGACTCACAGGGGCAGGGAGTGACACTAATGTAAAACAAACATTCATTAATGTGTTTATTTAGTGGACGGAGGTCACCGAGCAGCGGGGGCTAACGTAATTACACAGAGAGGTGCACACACGTCACGTTTTCAAAAATAAGCCTGGCTCTTGGAGCCAGCAGAGCTGCAACGTGTCATTTGGAGAAAATTATAGGAGAGTGTGGTTTGAGTTTTGCCGAAATCTTCCTTTGCTGAGCGGATGGGAATCTGACGTGTCATTAGGGCGTCCAGAATGGTCTTATCACCCCTAAATGGTACCGATCAATCTCATATCCACAGCTCATGCTGAGGCCTGGTTGCCATGGCACCTGTGCTCTCGCATAAACCCCATTTTTCCTTCCTTCCTTCCTCCATATACACCCTTCTGTGGTGGCCTGATGCCATAATCCGCCACATGCAGCAGCTGGCTGTTTCACACTTTCACAGCAGTCAACAAACCACAAAGCACTAAACCCACGCAGACATTGAAGACATTGCAGCCTCCGTTCTGCCACTTCCAGCAGCTTTTTTCCACTTTATTTTTTTTTAAATAAGCTGAATTTAATACAGAAAAATGATGTGTTCTTGTAGCTGCTCTGTTTTATTAAAACTCCCAGACAGAAAAGGTTACTTTTAGCACACTGTTTGACACTTGCAAAGATTTAAAACCTTGCTTTGCCACATTTAAGACATTTTACCAGGTTTCCAATTTAGCTTCTCGTTGCTCTACAACTTTCCAAGCTTTTCTCAAAATCAGTTATGATTTTTTGTCTCATTAAGAGCTAGGATCTAATTATATATTTATAATATTCAAATGAGTCAAGATTCTTTTGACAATAAGACAAAACATTCAAAACATTAGTTTTGAGAAAGTCTTTATGAAGTTCAATAAAAGTTCAGACGGTCATTGTCATTATTTGGAAACAAAAATTTCGATTTTTAAGTTTGGATTTTATTTACATATTGTTTTCTAAAATGAGTTATTTCCACTTGTAGTTTTTTGTCACTTTGATTAAAATGATCTACGGTTAGGTTTATAAATACTAAGAAAAATCAGAATCAGAATATTTTATTGTAATCACTGTTATAAATATTAACCAGAGCAGCTCAGGACAAACAGATGACATCAGTTGTGCAAAAACGAGTTGTCTGTGCAAATATGCAGCAGTGCAAGAATACAGTGTATAAATACAAGAGCAAGAGGAAAATGTACAAAAATAAAAAGAGTAAAGATACAAAATACAAACTATTTGCTTATAATAGCTAAAAATGCTGCATATCATTGAATTTGAATTGATTCTATCAGACAGTTAGCTTTTAACTAATGTGTTCAGGATTTTCACATCTCATTATCAGATTTCTTACTATTTAAAAAAGGACTTGCTGCATGGACTGGTAATTTTGTTTTCTAGGGATTTTCTTCCCATTTTTAGGCTTGTAGTGCAGAAATCCAGAGTGGGTTTCATTTCATCAAGCCACTTTTAAAAATCCACTTCAATCACATCTTTCAAATACTCCAAAATAAACAGATATATTTCTTATTTTATGAAAACACAGCTTCAAAAAATTCAAATTTGTTTTAAATCCGATGCTGCTTTGATTTTTTGAAGCCACAGTCATCAAGTAAAGATGGGATACATAGTTGGGCACTTCAGACATCAAGTTCGCTCATGTGGAATGACAGAAAAGTACAGTAGGAAAAGAGAAGGAGGTTGGGGGTTGCAGAACAGGACATTCCTGGTAAAAAGAGCTTTTATGTCAATGCAAACTGTCCATTATGGAGCATGCATTACACCATCCCTGCTTCCTCGTGCTCCCCCGTAGCCCAAAGGCAATTCCACCTCCCATTACCCCTCTGACATTCTGTCCAGCCAGTCAGAAAACTAAAGAGAACAAAAGGCTTCAGTAAGAGTAAGACAGGGTCCTTTCCTTTGATCACCTTCCATCAAGGACTGATATCCATGAGTCATCTTATCCAGAGTTTCTCAGACTCCCCTGCTCCTCAGGAGGCATCCGTGCACCTCAAAGGTGAGTGGGAGTCAGGAGTTCCAGCTGTGCAGGCAGCCCTGCAGGCGGCTGCACACACCCCGGAGTCTGCAGCCTGACGCACAGCTGCAGGAGGATCAGCCTGAACGCACTTCAGCACAGTGGCCTGCACGAGATCTGCAATCACTTCAATGCTTCCCATCCCAGATTCATGTCCCTTTAAGAGGAGCGGGGTCTCTGCATATGAGACCCACGAAGCTGCACCTGCATGTAAAAAAAATAAACAAAAAAAAACGACGCCCAAACCATCCCGGCGGGAAGAATCCCGTTTGTCGCCACGATCAGTTTTTGAGATCAGCTAGCGCGTCTCCGGCTTTATTTTATCTTTTGGAGGGGGGAAAGACACGCCTCACCTGGAGGCGAACGCTGGGAAAGGTAGAGATGTAAGGTCTTACCTGTGATCCGGAGGGGGCTCATAGTCCAAACAGCTCGCCTCCTTTCCTGCTCGCCTCCTGAAAGGCGCGTCTTCCTCAGAAGAGCCCGTTCATTGTGGCTGAAAGGCGCAGAGAGGAAGGCAGAGGGGATGTGCAGCTCCTAATGACTCCCGTTCTGACATCTCACCGCAAGAGGGCGCTCCAACGGCAGATTTCACAAACGACATCTGCACAGAAATATAATTTTCCTTTTATATATATATATATATATATATATATATATATATATATATATATATATATATATATATATATATATATATATATATATATATATATATATATATAATCTGTTTGCTTAGTTGTTGGACAGGACAAGTTTAGAAGAAAAAGAAAGAAAATAAATAAGACAAACCATCATATTTCTATTTTTCCCCCTGGATATTTATTCAGTTTTTTCAACAAATAATTTCTCAACATGAAGTACATAATATTGAGATAAAACGAAATAAATCTGCATGAAAAATACAGTAGTTTAAATAACAATTATGATTAACAATATTAAAATTGAAAAAGAAATTGGCACAAAGATGTAACCTGAGTCGTAAGTAAAACAGACATTTAAAATGCATTTGACAAATTTACCTAGATAATTTCTTCTGTTTATTATTGTTTTAGTTTAAACATTTTGGTTGAAATTAGCTGCAAGACTCCAAACAAAGGATAAGAGATCAGACTCTGTCCTCAAAATAATTTTATTTAGAAACCTTCTTTAATTGATAAATATAATGAAATAAAAAAGGAATTCTATTTTCTTGGTAGCTTTTTAAGTCAGATCTATCAGATTTCAGAATCTTTTTATACTTTTTTAAACAAAATGCTTAAATTGGGTTATATTTAAACCTTCATTTTCCACAATTTAAAGTCCAAGATTTTAAACTTTCTCTGATCCTTGTGGTGTTTTTTCAGTTTTCATTTAACTTTGTGGGTTGATCAAAAATCAAATATATTTTTGCAAGTCTTGCATTATATGGGGCAAATGCACTATATTGGGTGCATACCAACATTTAAAATAAGTTTAGTTCCATGTCACCTTCTAAAATGCCAAATTTCATCAGATATTCGGGAGTATTTTTTTTAACCAAAGCCAAACTGCTATTAAAACACCAAAAAAACCTGGATCCAGAAGAATTGACCGTCAATATTAAGTATTGTCACTGTAGACATGTTTTGGGAGCTGTTAAAAAAATAAAATAAGGAAGTGATATTTGAAAATAAAACAATTGACCCATTAGGAAGTGATGACTATTTAACTGGAAAGGATAAAACCATCTACTGGTGATGCACATGGTTCATTCATTCATCTTCCAAACCCGTTGTGCCCCTTTCGGGGTCACGGGGCTGCTGGAGCCTATCCCGGCCACTCGTGGGCGAAGGCAGGGGACATCTTGGACAGGTCGCCAGTCTGTTGCAGGGCGATGCACATGGTTATGACAGAAAATAGAAGATCCTTTTAATCAAAGGGTCAAATTTGTGTTAGACATATTCATAGTCATTTTTTGAAAAATAAAATATAGTAAACAAGACTAAAAATAAAAAACATAAAACGGTAGTAGACCGTCTGCCTAATCCTTTCTGCAGCTTCCTGCTCTGTTGGTTGTCAGACTGATCCCGTCTGTCAAACTGTATTCAGTGGGCAGAGTGTGTGGATGAAAAGCTTGTTCCTGCTGCTGGAGTGGACATGAACAATACCTCAAACCCTCCAGGTCTCATTGCAGCACAGAGATGCACAGACAAAGATGAGAGCAGGAGCCTCAGCATGAGGAAAATACAGAAACTATACAAACAGAGGATTTTTTTTTTTTACAATGAAATGTTACAAGATCCTGGAATTATCACATGGAACATAATTTATTTGGATGTAAATAAAATGACAAATTCCTGAATAAACAGCCTTGCATTGATCTTGCCACTGAGCCTTTTTTATTAAATATTTTAGGAAGTTAACAGTGAATTAACTTAACTTTTTTGACAAAACAGAGCCAGAATTTACAGAAAGTTTCTTTCATAGTACAATGGTGACACTTTGATTTCCAGGATTGTTGATTTTTATTACATTTTAAAGCATCTGAATTAAAATTTAAGTTCCGAGAAGGAAAGTTAAGGACATAGCCACAGATAATCTTCTTTAGAGGGCAGAACTGTGGTTTTGTTGACAGTAAAGTAAACACACTTTCTTATAATGAGACAAATTTAGACTTGTGTTGGGCTAAAAAAAACAACTAATGAAACAAATAAATGTTGTCCAGAGCAATCTTTGCTTTTTACTCAAATGCAAAAGTTATTAAAAGGACACAGATGAAAACGAAACATCAGAAGACATGTGAGTCAGAATTCTGACAGGAGAATTACTGCAGGACAAAATGAAAAATGTTTCTCACCAAAGCGTGCAGAAGACATGGACAGATACATTAAACGCAAACTTATAAAAGTCTGTGCCCAAATTTAATGAGTATCTTTTAATTATTACAAATTTATTGTCAACATTTTCCTGAGGTGTATGCCATTGAAAACTATAACTGCTTTGAAAGGAAACATGTTTGAAGTGTTTTTTGCACAAAAATGCAACCCTTTGCAAAATGCCCAAATCAGGAAAAACAAAAAAAAGAAACAAATTTTTCCTTTAATAGAATAATAATTGTTTTATGAATTATCATATTTTGTGTCTCAATAACCTCCACACTGTGTCAGAGGCTCAGATTACAGACATCTGTTACTGATCTACATGCAAGTTTGTTAAAAGTCATATTTGATTGTTTTGGAATTGGCGTTTTTGGAAGAATGATTTACACTTTTATTTATTAATATATTCACTATAAGTTTGAAATGTCTCAACAAATTATACTGAAGAGAATTAGGAAATATTCCTAGTTGTGTCCCATAATTAACTAAAAGTTCTTTCACACGCTGAACGTTATTCAACATTGACACTTTCTTTCCTCCAAAATAAAAGATTACAATAATAAGATTGGAAATCTTGGATTGTTGCAAAAAGAATTTACAACCTTGTATATCATATATATGGTATGGTTTATATGGTATATATATGGTTAAAAACTGGGATTGCTTTGACTTATTTTTATTATTTTCACTGCAGGGTTTATGATTAGTTTCAATTGGCAACATGTGAAAGGCAAAAACCCTTAATTTCACCTTCTCAGCTGTTAACACAATTGCATTGAATAATCTCTTTAATATTTTACTAATTGAGGAAAAAGCATTGCACGATGCTATTAATAAACACATGTACGCTTTTTTTGAACTATTATTTTTGCTCCCACTTGTTTTTTGTTTCCAATGACTTTCAGTTTATTGAGCTTATTTGCTGGTAAAACCATGAAATTTAATTTTTTCATTTTTTGTTGTTGTTCCTTTAAAAAAACATGTTACAACATCATTAAGGATCCCATAATTTCTGCAAAAAGAGTAAACACTGAAAGGTTGAGATGAGAAAAAATTGGAAAAAAAGCAAATAACAAATTAAAAAAGTCACTATTAGGCATTCTCATTGAAGGAGATTTTTTAAATTTAAGATGTGAATATTGGATTCAAACTGTCTTTAAAAATTAAAATGAGCCTCCCAATACAAAACAACCAATTTCTTAAGATTTCTGCCATTAAAATAATTTTTTTAAATACGTCATCCATAATAAATATTACTAATTATTGATTAATTACTAATCTTTTTAATAAAAAAAATACTAATAATAATACATATAAAATATTTTAATGAAATAAGAACACAATGTTCCGATGAATAGGTTGACTTTTTGGAGACACACTATTATTTTGCTGTTTGTACTTTGCAGAGATTTTCAAATGAAAACGTAAAAAAAAATAATAGCAATGTAATTTTTACATTTGTTTGCAATACACTAAATAACTAAGTCAGTAATCTTAACTTAAATGATAATAAAAAAAGTAAACAAATTGTTCATTTGAAGAGGAGAAATTGGAAAACAAACAAAGCCAAGACCAGCTGAAGCACAATTTCACAACTCTAAGATTATTTAACATTTTTATCATTTATGAATGTGTGATTTGTTAGTCTGATTCTCAAATGTGGAGAAACATGAGAAAAATGCACATAGAAAATGTTAAACTGATGTTAAACGTGTAAGCGGTAATTTTCTGATGAAAATGATCTTTTAAGCATTAAAACACTTGCTTAATCCAAATGAAAATGTGTAAAAAGTGAAATCTACTAAAAACAGGACATAAGACAAAAGTAAAATGGAAAAGTGAGCAAGTGTTTGAAAAAAACACCTTTATTTTAAATAAAAATGAATGAATGTTAAGTGTTTTTTGTACATTTAGTAGAAATGTATTTTATGTTAACATTTACTGTGTGAGAAGTCAAAATAGTTAGCATAATGGACAAAATAAATTATGCAAAGATGAAAAATGATTTTAATTGTAAGATTGTAATAAAAATAAACTCAATTTGACACCAAGCTTAAAGAAAAGCCAAACTTTCTTAAAGATGGAAAACAAACATAAAGACAAAAAGCAAACAACCAAAAAGTTGAGTACTGATTGTTCAGTCTCTCTTGTAATTTTAAAGTCAAATTAAAAAGCAAAAACATGTTATTATACAAAGATAAACTGATTGTATTTTCAATCCACATTGTTAAAACAGCTGACAGTTTTGTCTGCCAAAAATCTCACAGCAAATCCCCAGTTTACTCTAACTAATCCTGATTAGAACAGCAACATTAATCCTTAAAAGGTTTTCTTTTCCAATCCTTAAACGATTATTTTAATAAATATTCAGTTTTAACTCAAATTTGAATCGATATTATTTACTCTGAACGTGATTTAACCATAAACCATGTATCAAAGCTTTTGGCTTTAAATACAGCGGTGCTTTGTCGCCCCCTACTGGTGAAAATCTAGAACTGGGGCATGGGTTTTTTATTTTATATAAAATAGAAAAACTATTTTTCTTTGAAATTTCAAAGATTGAATTTATGAATTATCTGACATGTATGCAGTGTTGTGGTTCTTCATCTTTGAAATGTAAGCACGCTTACAACACCATGTGTCTCTTTAGCCACATAATCAAATAAGCAGATCGTTACAATAAAAAAGAGAAAAACAAATCTTATTGATTATCAAGAGATAACATCATTAAAAAAAGATGCACAAAAGAAGAAAATAAAATAGGATCGGTTTTAAACCTTCTTGTTAAAAAATGATACACTCCCTCCAGAGTAAATTTATTCTAGGGGGAAAAACAGCCCAACTTTGAGATGTTTGTGTTACAAAAGGTTAACATCCCATTTGTTAATTGAAAAGCAGCCTTTGTTCAAAAGTAAATGTTTGGAGAAGTGAAGCTGATTATTGACTGATTTATTGACGGAGAACACCTGAGACAGTCTGAGGTGGAGGTTTGTATAAAACTGCAGTCTGACAGTCATGTGTTGTGGATTCATTTGTGTTCATCAGCTCTGTGGCAGAAGAAAACAGACACTGGTTGAAAGAAGCTTTCAAAATGGGTACTTTAACAGTTTTAGTTTGGGCTGCCTTTTTGAAGCATTTCTAAAATCTTTGTCTCTTGTTTGCAGCCAAGAAAGTGTTGATTGTGTTTGCCCACCAGAGCTCTGGATCCTTCAATGCTGCAGCCAAAAGTGCTGCTGTGGAGGTTCTGGCAGCTCAGGGCTGCACAGTAGAGGTTTCTGACCTGTATGCTATGAACTTTAAAGCTGCTGCCACTGCTGAGGACATCAAAGGTATGCTGGCATGTGACAGAAACCTGGACTCTACTCCAGCACTAAGTGACCATGTCTCTGTGACAGGGGACGTTAAGGATGCTGAACACTTCCGGTATCAGGAGGAGACCAGGCTGGCATGGGAGGAGGGCAGGCTGGCAGAAGACATCACTGCAGAGCAAACTAAACTCTCTGAGGCAGACCTGGTTATCTTTCAGGTGAAGTCCAGTTTGCACTGATCACCAGGAAATTGGCACATGCTCATTTTGTTTGCTGTTTTCCAGTTCCCCATGTACTGGTTCAGTGTTCCTGCCATCATGAAGGGCTGGATTGACCGTGTGCTCACATGTGGCTTTGCCTTCACTAAAGAGAAGCGTTACAGCCAGGGACTCCTGAAGGTGAGGCTTCAGTGCAGATGTTTGCATGGATATCATGTTCTGAACTTCTCCTCTTCATCCAGGAGAAGAAAGCCATGCTGTCCCTCACCACTGGCTCTCTTGAATCCATGTTCAGCTCCACTGGCATCAATGGAGACATGAACGTCACTCTGTGGCCAATCCAGGTACTGCATGCAGCAACTAATTTAAAGTGAAATCTGCAGAAGTGCTTCTAACGGACTTTCATTTATTTTTTTTCTCTCTCTCCATCCAGAACGGTATCCTGCATTACTGTGGCTTCCAGGTCCTGCCTCCTCAGGTCTTTTGGGCTCCTTCTTGTGCGTCTCCTGAAGCTCGTACAGCCATGTTGGAGGGCTGGCGTTCCCGACTGCAGGGCCTGCTGGAAGAGAAGCTGCTGTCCTTCATCTCCTTGGACTGCTTTGACCCAAAGTCTTTCCAGTTGACTCCTGATGTTCAGGAGAAACATGCCAGCCAGGAGTTTGGTCTGACAGTGGGCATCCACCTGGGCAAACCTTTGCCACCCCAGAACCAGATGAAGGCTGGATGCTGAAGATGTAGCTGTAAACCTGTAGTGAAATAAAGGCTTGTACTTAAGTGTATATTATCCTAACCTTTCTGAGTCTGTGGCTCTTTTGTATGAAATGATGCTGTTGCTCACAAATGTTCACTTCTGACCTGAGATTCTGCTACTATTCCTCTAGTTTGAGGACGAACTACCCTGGAAAAGTCAGCATTTACTTTCTCAGAATTTATACAAATGCTAATCTGCCAGGTTTAATGTCCTTTTTGGATATTGTCTGGCCACACCTTTTTATATCCTTTTCTGGATTTGCAGGTCATTTTTGAAGTTGACAATCTGTACTGTCTTGGATGCCAAACTTTTTTTTAATTTTTTTGTCTGCTAATCACCACTGGGTCATTGCTACTGACATCACACCTTCAGCTTTCAATGTCTCTCATCACCCTCTCGTACACCATTCACCTCCAGAACATGTCTGCAAGCTTTAGGATCATGCCTTGGTTCCTTTCCACACCAGAAAAAACCCACTTCGGCTCCCAGATGCACTACTTTTTGTCGGCCAACTCTTTAAGCTTTCTCTGTCAAAGTTCAACTTCAAATGTTTCTCACATTCTTTCAACAGATGTTTAATTTCCACCTGCACCCCAAAGGTCAACCATGTTCTGTGACTCACATGTTTGGTTCAATTAATCTGTTCCCTTTGGGGGTCACAAAGCTGCCAGAGCCTATCACAGCCACTTATGGGCGAAGGCAGGGGACACCCCAAACAGGTTGCCAAGTCTGTTCCAGGGTCACAATCACACACCCATTCACACCTATGAGTTGCCAATTAACCTATGAGGCATGCTTTAGGACAGTGGGAGGAAGCCGTGATCATGCAGAACATGTAAACTCCACACAATGTTCCCCGTTGTTTCCCAGCCGGGAATTGAACCGGGGGCCTTCTTGCTGTGAGGCAAGAGCGCTAACCGGAAAAATAGCGCCACCGTGCAGCTGGTTTGGTTTAATGTTGACTCCCCGTTTGACCCAACTATGACCAAAGCACTCTTGTGCACCTTTGAGGTTAAGCATCCACCAAGCTGGTTTAGTGGATACATTTGAACCTTTTACATCCACACTGTCCTGTAAATAATGAAGCTCTGGACTTGATGGTAGCAAAGCCTAAATGTGTCATGTAAGAGCTGTTTGCCTAAAGAATACATCATTCTTAGCCTTTTTTTTAAGTAAAGCTCCACCTATTATTTATAGTATTTTTTTTCCTTTAAAGCCTTTTGGTTTATCTATCCATATCCAGGCAACACATGTTGCAACTTAAGGACTGTTTAATAAACAATTTACAATCTAAACCTAAAACTGTTTAAGAACTTTTGAATTTTACAGTGGATTTATGTGGAAAAACCTGAGGCAGGACTAAACAAATACAGCAGAGTTTAGATAAACATGCTTTGTTAAACTTAAGAGATTCTTGAGATGCAGCTTTGCTTTAATGCACTTTGAAGAATTTCACAATGAAATGACATGTTTACAATAATCTAGAGAATATGTCAGTGATAACATCCTTCATATAAATTCACCAGAGTTGGAAATGTTACTTTAAAAAAGGTAATAGCAATACTGACTATATTTGATCCAAAAACTAACTGAGCTATGGCTGTAAAACTATAACTAGTTAAAGCGTTTTTATATGGAGAGTTACAGGAAAAATTTGCTTTACAGTAAAAAAAAAAAGTTTTTTTTATGTCAAAATAGATATTTTACTGATCAATTTTCACATGTCAGTTAAAGTGAATAAATCTCATTAGCATGTACTTACACAAGATTCAGTATTCATTACATCGTCTTGTTCACATTAAAGTAGAAGTTTAAGTTAAGTTAATTTAACTCTCAAATTCACAACCTCAGCTAACCAGTTTGGTTCACATCAATTTATTTTCTTTAAACGTCACCAGGTAAAAAACAGAATAAAATGTTCTTGCAGTAATTGTAGCTAATTAAATGAATGAAACAATCTGGATGTGGTTCCTAAATCTTTACCCAGAGACAGTCATCTTTCCATCAGGCTGTTCCAGATTCAGTTTCTGCCACATTTTCCACCTGTTAAGTGTTTGCTAGGAAACATACAAAGTTAACATGGACCTCTTCTTGAATTGTGCGACAGTGGATGTTTTGTATAATATTATTTATTTTCTGGTTTAAAAAACTTTAATACTTATTAATTGTGTAGCCTGTTTTTTTTATTGACAAATTTACTTTTAATTTAATTTTAATTTCCTGTTTTTAGTTACAGAATAATGCACTTTTAAATGCATTTTTATATATTATTTATATGTTTGGTCTATCTATCTATCTATCTATCTATCTATCTATCTATCTATCTATCTATCTATCTATCTATCTATCTATCTATCTATCTATCTATCTATCTATCTATCTATCTATCTATCTATCTATCTATCTATCTATCTATCTATCTATCTATCTATCTATCTGCGTGGGGGAGCAATCCCCTTGGCTGGTGTGTTAAAACCACGCTGGCTCTGATTGGCTCCCATAAAACAAGGCACTGCTGTTAGCCAATCAAAATCGTTTATTTTGTTGTCGCTCCGCCCAGTCAATTTTTCTGACTGGAACATACTTACTGGCTCAACTGGCCTGAGTGCCTTTACTGTAATTTACACCGTTTACTAAATGAAATCGCAGTAACGCACGGCGCTTAACAAATACTAACGTTAACAGGGTTATAAAACGAAAACAGCAATGAATTAGATTATTCTGTGACTAATAAAAATACAGTTATTCCAAACTTGGACGCTTGCAATATCACATTGTTCCTAGAAAAATACAGTTTGTTAAATAATAATAATTTAGAAGCAAAAAAAAAAAAATCACGTTCAACGTTTGTTACAGTTTTTCTCAGTCGCTTTAGTACAATTCTCAGATCAGAATGAAATTCCCAAAACTATTTGTTCAATCTTCACATCATGATTTCACTTGTGCACATCATATAAGGAGTTTCTCACTTCTTTGAACAAGTTGCAATTGCTTTGGTACATCCATGCAAATGATTATGTACAATTCTCTGCTCTTTGCTACATTATCAATTGTTTATGTCATGTTGATCAAAATGTATTATATAGTTCACTGTGCAATAGTCTTACTCCTCAAAACACCTAGTCATTAGTTCATCATATAAGTCATTAACTGCAAAATGGTTGACCAGGTTGTCATAATGTGACAAACATATTTCGCTGCATTGCAAGAGAGGATATTGGCTGTGATATGGGTGAGAATTTGTGGCCTAACATACAGGAACGACAAGAGGTATATGAAGACCACACCAATTCCTACTGCACTGCCTGTACTGTTGGACAGAATATTGTCCTATCTTTTTTTCCCTTTGTGTTACTGTTTGCAGTGGGTTTTTTCTATGTTGGTATGACATGGTCTGTCAACAAATTACAATATGAACAATAAAAGTGTAAATGTGAATCTTGTCCAGTCTCTTCCAATCAAACAAAAAAGGTGTAACTTACATTTTACAATAATTGTCATCAAAACTTTAGCCATAGTTTACATCAGAACCTCCCTCTAAAGTACACAGTTATGTTGAACAACATGACTAAGTAATTTGACTGTCTTGTTCGTAGACAATGACACAAGGACTTGACATTCTGATGGCACTGACTGTTCAATGACATAAACACTTAGTTTTGGGAGATGAACTAAAGATTTTGAGCAAGTTACAGGCTTTTGCAAGAAATCCATAGTGTTTTGCTGTTTGTATAAATTGTTTTGAGAAATACACACACGTATTTGCAAACTTCAATTCTGATCTGAGAATTGTACTAAAGCGACTGAGAAAAACTGTACTACTGCAAATGCACTATTTTTTAAATGAAAGTCTCATTTCAACCACTAGATGGCAGTGTAACCCACAATTTAAAGTTTTCATTCAGACTTTGAGATGTACCTCTATGAGTTTTCCCTGTGACTTTTGGAGGTTTTCATGTTCATTTAAAATATAGGAAACCCGTTTTTCCTGTTTAAAAAACGTAAAATAAAGAAAGAAATAAAACAATAAAAATAAAAATAAAACACTTAGGTAAAAAATGTTAGTGGCTTATTTTTGTCTACAGAATCCACACAAATTTCAGTTTCCTCTAACTCAATACTGACATGAGCAAACAACAATTTAATGAGATCTAAAAAGAATTTTGTTTCTCTTACAGAGGATCATACAAATTTTCAGTGTTAAATTTCACTGACATTTCAGGAAATGTATAACTGTTACCAATTTGTAATTTCCTTCAATTATAAAAAATATTCCACAAGAGCAGCTCAACTTTCACGTGGCAGTGTTGCACTCTAACAACAGGAGTAATTGCGAAACCATGTTTAGGCCTTTTATATCTGCAATATGGAGGAAAAACCCTTTGCTGGTTGAAGGTGGAGTCACCTTAAAGAGGGATTGTGTGTCAGAAGGGCTGAGGATTAGCGTGTCATCAATGAGGTAACATGATATACATCCAGCAGTGAAAAAAAATAGTTTTAATGAATCTGTTTTCAACTATGCGGTTGCTTAGCACTGAAACAACCACAGTGGGTTTGTGTGGAAACCGCTGAGGAACAAGCAAGATTACAAATTTATAAACACTTGAATTCCTGTTTCATGGAAATTTAAATGCTGGTTTGACTCTGTGTTTAACTCAAATCAGAATAAAAACCTTTGACATGAAGACGTCTTAAGGTTTATCAGGGTTGTGTTTATGTTGACATCCACCAGTTGTGCTTGCATCTCCTCTTCCTCACATTGGCTTGGGCGAGTCCTGTATTTGCCTCTTTGAAGATCACTGCTGAGCCTTTTATTGTACTCTCACAGAGTTTATGAGTGGGCTCGACCTCACGCAACTCTTCCGTGAGAGGACGTCGATGTAAAGAAAAACCAGAAGCCGAGAGTGAGAGGATTAGCCAGGATGTGCTTCTTCATGTGGTCTAAGGAAACTGGGAGTGACGCACGATTCGGAGACATCTTTGAAACATAGACAGACATGCACGTATCCAAATGTTCAAACTTGACAGTCAAAACACAAATGTAGACTCACGGGGGCTTCTGAGTAAACCAAACTTATTACCTAAGAGTTTCCACTCCCCTCTCTGAATTCACTGAAACATATTTCCTCAACTGCCTTTCTTCTTTTTGCTAAAAATGAAAAAAAAAAAAAAAATCATTGAAAGACAACTGTGAAGGCTTTTAAAATAGCTTAAAAGATGATTGGAGTGGAACTTTGTTTTTTCCTCAATCCTTTTTCAATTCACTCTCAGTCATTAAAAAAGAACACATTTTGTGAGCCACTGGAGATCTGTAAGATCCCAAAACAGCAAAAACGGTCTATTTTTAGGAATATACACAAAAGTTGCCTTTTTATTTCTTCATAAAAATGTCATTTTAAGTCAAAAGATATTCTGAAAAAGCTGGAAACATTTCCTTTTTTTTGGTTTGGAAATTCTCTTTGGGTCTTAAATGTCACAACTGCAACTATTGTTTATATCCCTGCTTTCGTCTCTGTTCTGGTAAAATAAATACAACTTTATTTAGCATCTGTTTAAACCAGCTAAAACCACCTGATCACTTTGTGCCTTTGATTTTTGATTGAAAGCACCTGAGAGTGTGTAGATAAAACAGAGAGGGCTGCTGCATGTTAGGCAGTTTTGTTTTTCTCTGTGATTTAGTTTAACATTTATTTATTTATGGAGATTATCACCGTTGTCCCCTTCTTAACAATGGGTGAAGGTTTTCTGCTTTTTGACTGGCATTTCATATATTTTAAACTTGCATCTACAACCCTGTTTTCATTTTTTCTTCTTCTGATATTTTCAATTTTTGTTTGTTTGCAGCCAAGAAAGTGTTGATTGTGTTTGCCCACCAGAGCTCTGGATCCTTCAATGCTGCAGCCAAAAGTGCTGCTGTGGAGGTTCTGGCAGCTCAGGGCTGCACAGTAGAGGTTTCTGACCTGTATGCTATGAACTTTAAAGCTGCTGCCACTGCTGAGGACATCAAAGGTATGCTGGCATGTGACAGAAACCTGGACTCTACTCCAGCACTAAGTGACCATGTCTCTGTGACAGGGGACGTTAAGGATGCTGAACACTTCCGGTATCAGGAGGAGACCAGGCTGGCATGGGAGGAGGGCAGGCTGGCAGAAGACATCACTGCAGAGCAAACTAAACTCTCTGAGGCAGACCTGGTTATCTTTCAGGTGAAGTCCAGTTTGCACTGATCACCAGGAAATTGGCACATGCTCATTTTGTTTGCTGTTTTCCAGTTCCCCATGTACTGGTTCAGTGTTCCTGCCATCATGAAGGGCTGGATTGACCGTGTGCTCACATGTGGCTTTGCCTTCACTAAAGAGAAGCGTTACAGCCAGGGACTCCTGAAGGTGAGGCTTCAGTGCAGATGTGTGCATGGATATCATGTTCTGAACTTCTCCTCTTCATCCAGGAGAAGAAAGCCATGCTGTCCTTCACCACTGGCTCTCTTGAATCCATGTTCAGCTCCACTGGCATGAATGGAGACATGAACGTCACTCTGTGGCCAATCCAGGTACTGCATGCAGCAACTAATTTAAAGTGAAATCTGCAGAAGTGCTTCTAACAGACTTTTTATTTTTATTTCTCCATGCAGAATGGTATCCTGCATTACTGTGGCTTCCAGGTCCTGCCTCCTCAGGTCTTTTGGGCTCCTTCTTGTGCGTCTCCTGAAGCTCGTACAGCCATGTTGGAGGGCTGGCGTTCCCGACTGCAGGGCCTGCTGGAAGAGAAGCCGCTGTCCTTCATCTCCTTGGACTGCTTTGACCCAAAGTCTTTCCAGTTGACTCCTGATGTTCAGGAGAAACATGCCAGCCAGGAGTTTGGTCTGACAGTGGGCATTCACCTGGGCAAACCTTTGCCACCCCAGAACCAGATGAAGGCTGGATGCTGAAGACGTAGCTGTAAACCTGTAGTGAAATAAATGGGTTTTCAATGAAATGCACTTTTCTTTTCACATTTGGTTAATCATGCTGATCACCGTAGTTACTAGGAAATGCATTTGCAACTTCTTTTTCACACTCTTGCTGTCACAAGCACACCCTGGACCTCTAACTCCTGGTTTAGAGGTTGGCCAGCAGACTGTTCTTCTTAAACCCCCTAATTTCAGATCACCTAGTTGCTATTGGAATATGCTACTGCCCCAGTCTTGGCTCACAAAATGCAGGGCTGCTTGTGGTTCCCAGAATTTCTAAAAGTATAGTGGGAGATGGCGCCTTTACGCCACCAACCCCCTGTCTTATGGAGTAAGCTCCCAGCTCATGTCAGAGTCCGCCAGTTTCTACAATCAAAGTTGGGTTTGAAACATTCCTCTATGGACAGTCTTCTTGTAGGCTTGCTAGTAATGAGAGCAGTTGTGGGGCGTCAAGGCCTTCTCTGAAGGCCTAAATATCTGCATTGTTTTGGTCATGCATACACTTAATCATTCCAAATAGTTTGGTTTATGGTTATGTTGCCTCTAGACATTTTCATATTGGAGCATTTAACCAATCGCATTTCAGCTGTCCTTTGTTGCCAGGGAGGGTCAGAGCTAAAGAGGCCTTACCAATGAGTTCTGAAGTTCTTCTAATGCAAAATCAATGGCGATCATTAATTTCCTTGAACCAATTTTGAGTTGGTGCCAGCAGGGCCTTCTAGCAGGCTTACAATTAACATGTTTGAATTGAATTAAATAACTGAGTAGGCTTCTAGAAGTTAGAAGCTGGGGAAAGTATGGTGCACTGGGCTTCTGTCCTCTTTACTTATTTACTTTTCCTCTCATCAATACTTGATCATTTATCATCTCTATGCCCCTGTTTGGTGCAGTGCAATTCATGTGTTGTCCCTCTTTCCCACTCCCACAGGGGAGTGGGAGTGATTCCAGGTTCCAGTTGCCTTGTCTGTGCTCCGGTTCCTGTACTTGGCTGTGGACCTCACCTCTGGCTCATCTCGTGCCCCCAGCCGTCCCCCAACTCCATCTGGATAAAGCCCATCTGCAGGACTATTTAAATCATTTTCCATGTTCTTATCCAAGTTTTTTTTCCGCGTGTAATCAAGTAAAACAGCAGGTTCTGGTACACACATTTGTTTTGTCATTCCACACATTGTTCAAAAAGTGTTGATTTTGAACCAAAAATATGTCACTTTTCACTGTCTCTTCATCGCTAAAGATAAACTTTTGAGAATAGAGACTGTCAGTCGGTGTTGTTTGTGTCGAGTTCTTCACTCATGGAAGACACAGTTGTCATCTTCAGAAAGAGGGGATCAAGGGAGGGGCTACTCAGCTCAGCACCAACAGCCACACCCATGTAGAGAAGATTTTGGAAACAGCGGCTTTAGATAAACATGAAATATGGCTTTATAAGACATTTAAATTGTGGGATTTTGGCAAAACACACTTCATAATCATAGTTAAAATACCAATTTTTATTTTTTTATTGTCATAGAGCACATGTGTCAAACTCAAGGCACGCGGGCAAAATGTGGCCCGCTGTGTCATTTTATGTGGCCTGCAAGAGCATAAGAGTTATTCTTTGTATTTTATTTCTTAAAATAAAAACTAAAATTGGTGTGTATCTATTCATATCTAGGGGGAATTGGATTTGAAATATCAGATTGGGCAAATATACATTAGGACTTAAACATTGTTCACATAACCTAACCCAAAAAAGTCAAATGTAAAAGGATTCATGCTAGAGTAACAAGCAAACATATGTTTTCTATGCAACTGTAATTGTCACTTTAAAAAGTTATAATAAATAAGTAAATGAGTTATTTAACTTTAAGGAGTAGTTACATTTATTTTTCATTACATTTAGTTACATGTATAAGTTAAATCTGGCCCTTTGAGGACAACCACTATGCTGATGTGGCCCTCAGTAAAAATGAGTTTGACCCCCCCTGTCATAGGGGGACTTTAAATGTTGGCAAATGAACATTATGTCTCAAAAGTTAATGTGCTTGAAGAAAAAAGATTTGACCAAAGTAGTAATTGCAAGGATTGGGTCGGGTCAGAACACCTTTGGAACGGCAGCTCTTCTGCAGTTTTCCTGATCAGTATTATCTGTTGACAGCTGTTTAAAGGAAAGCACAGACTAACAGGAACCAGTCATGGGCATCCAAGTGTCAGTGATGTGAGAAAAGACTGGCTGCTCCAAACCAACCGACAATAAACTGCGGCTCAGATCTCCAAAAACGTTTAGGCTATTCATGATTGACAGGAGTCAGAGCACACAGGGCATCACTGTTCACTGTTTGCACAGCTGCAAATCTGCTGGATGTTGACGTCTGACCACAAAGGAAAGCACCAACTGCAGACGCAGAACTGAACCCTAGGGAAAAAAAAACGATTTGGGGACGTTAAATTCTCCCAGTATACATCTGTCCACGTGAGTCTTTCTGTGACGTTTAACAGCTGCTCAATGATTCTGCTTTAGTTGCTCGTTGGCTGTTGGCAAACAGCTTTATAGTGTATTACTGCCACCACCCAGCCTGGAGTGTGGATCAGTTTTCATTCTTTTAGTTTATGGTCTCTTTTTATTTTTTTCCACAATCATTTTAAGAACCACATTCTAATAACTTTGTCTTTCTTATAAATAAAATTAAAATATAAGTAAGTTAATCACTTAAAACATTGTGGGTATTTCCTGCTCCATGATCGTGTTGTTTTGGTCTCTTTAGACCTTTGCACACAATCACCTGGGACCCCACTTCTCCCGAAGATGCATCTTTTTGCAAAGCTTGAGATCAGTCCTCCAACTTTCCAATCTAACGGAGCATCTGTGGGCTGTGCAGAACAAACAACTCTAAGCTCATCTAGACCCACACAGAATTCCAAGGATCTGCTGCTGATATTTTGGTGCCAAATACCACAACGTGGAGCTTTAGTGTTCTGGTGAGGTTGATGGAATTTGGAAATAAACAATGGCGACCAGTACAATATAAGAGAGATGATTATAATGTTAAATGTCTGACCTATAACATAGGTACATATTTCTAAAGCCTTGCATACTTTAGCTAACACCCAAACAACAAAAGCATTGTTTTTATTTTTCCTGGTTTTCACTGTCACCACGTTTTTTGAAGTGTGTTTCTGTAGCAAAAAAGATCACAGAAATAAAACATTTTACTTTGATTTCTTTTTAAAAGTAGAATCCTGAATCAGAAGGCTCAAAACACAAAACACTGAAATGATAAGAGACATCATCCTGAGCACCCAAAAATATCATCAAATGCAGGTTTTTGAAACCCTGATCACTCCTCGAAGCACCACAATTCTCAGAAAATAAACACGTGAAGAGGAAAAAAGGACGGATCCACACTTCTGAGTCATGAGGTGTGTTTGCACGAACCCTCACGCAACTGTTGATCCCACGAGTTAATGTGAAGCAGTTGAACAGGATGCTGAAGTGTGTGTGAATTCTGATGTGAGCCACTGAAGATTACAGCTGAGACATGTATTTATGGCCATCATTATCAGCGAGATCAACTGCAGTGGCGTCAATAGAAAAAATGATCAACATAGAGCTCATTAAAAACAGGTGTTAAAGTTTAGTGTTCATGCATTTTTGCTGAAATTGTTGTGTATTATATAAGTTAGAAATCCCAAATTAATAATTGTTTTTAATTTCAGTGCAAAATTAACGTTTGATATGATTTTCTGATGACCCCCTGAGTCTCTGCTGCTCCTAATTGTTCATTGAGAGCACCTGAGAAAGGTGAATAAATACAACAGGTACCTCTTCACCTGTAGTTCAGCTCCATTTCACCAGCAAAGTGTAGTGGCAGTTAGTGCTGAGCTCCTTACAATGGGTATGAAAGCGTCTTTTTGTCCTAGTCTTTATTTTAGTTTAAGGGACTATACTTGGAGTAGGGGTTTTACATGGGAATTAAAGATGATCTAATCTTTGTCTCTCGTTTGCAGCCAAGAAAGTGTTGATTGTGTTTGCCCACCAGAGCTCTGGATCCTTCAATGCTGCAGCCAAAAGTGCTGCTGTGGAGGTTCTGACAGCTCAGGGCTGCACAGTAGAGGTTTCTGACCTGTATGCTATGAACTTTAAAGCTGCTGCCACTGCTGAGGACATCAAAGGTATGCTGGCATGTGACAGAAACCTGGACTCTACTCCAGCACTAAGTGACCATGTCTGTGTGACAGGGGACGTTAAGGATGCTGAACACTTCCGGTATCAGGAGGAGACCAGGCTGGCATGGGAGGAGGGCAGGCTGGCAGAAGACATCACTGCAGAGCAAACTAAACTCTCTGAGGCAGACCTGGTTATCTTTCAGGTGAAGTCCAGTTTGCACTGATCACCAGGAAATTGGCACATGCTCATTTTGTTTGCTGTTTTCCAGTTCCCCATGTACTGGTTCAGTGTTCCTGCCATCATGAAGGGCTGGATTGACCGTGTGCTCACATGTGGCTTTGCCTTCACTAAAGAGAAGCGTTACAGCCAGGGACTCCTGAAGGTGAGGCTTCAGTGCAGATGTGGCATGGATATCATGATCAAAACTTCTCCTCTTCATCCAGGAGAAGAAAGCCATGCTGTCCTTCACCACTGGCTCTCTTGAATCCATGTTCAGCTCCACTGGCATCAATGGAGACATGAACGTCACTCTGTGGCCAATCCAGGTACTACATGCAGCAGTTAAAGTGAACTTTGCAGACTTGCTTCTAACAGACTTTCTTCTCAATGCAGAACGGTATCCTGCATTACTGTGGCTTCCAGGTCCTGCCTCCTCAGGTCTTTTGGGCTCCTTCTTGTGCGTCTCCTGAAGCTCGTACAGCCATGTTGGAGGGCTGGCGCTCCCGACTGCAGGGCCTGCTGGAAGAGAAGCCGCTGTCCTTCATCTCCTTGGACTGCTTTGACCCAAAGTCTTTCCAGTTGACTCCTGATGTTCAGGAGAAACATGCCAGCCAGGAGTTTGGTCTGACAGTGGGCATCCACCTGGGCAAACCTTTGCCACCCCAGAACCAGATGAAGGCTGGATGCTGAAGATGTTGCTGTGAATTTGTAATGAAATAAAGGCTTGTACTTAGTGTGTAAAATCCTAAGATTTGTATTGCTGCAAATAAAAAATATTTTGAACAACCAGTTGAGCATTAAACTTATTTTTTTTTTTAAGGCTTTGTACTATTTAACCACCTAGCCCATAAATTCCTGAAGTGGATTTCTGAGGAAAGTTATGAAAGTTCAAAGTCTAATGACCTTGCAGTTCTGCTTTGATCATCTCTACATACTAATATCAATTAGGCCTTCAGTTTCTAAAATGCCTTCAAAAAATTTTTTTTTTCCCCACTCCATAAATGGTGTCTAGCCACAGACCAAATGTGCTGCACATTTGTCTCGGTGTTCACACTAAGCAAAAGGTTTCTTTATACGAACATTTCTGCCACCTACCGTTGGAAGAGTCAAAGCAGAGCGACTCTTGCTCCAGGCTTTCACAGCTCTATTCCAACGTATGAAAGAATTGTTTGGGAACAAACTGCAATTTCTCCATGAAACATTTTCAAAAGGTTGGCACTTCTAAGTTATACCGGATGCCATCTATTCCTCACCAAGGTCGAGTGCCTGGTCAAAGTTCAACTGGTAACTTTCAGCATGTGTTCCATGGCTGGGTGTTTTGTACGTAGACCCCAAAGACTGTGCGTAGTTGCAATGAGTTTTAAATGGGGAAGCCGCATTCATGCATGTTTAAGACTTTTCATTGAAAGTGGTCACTTGATGTGAGTGTAGTTTCACTCTGCATTTTGGACAGTTCACCATCCCTCGTCCACCCGCGTTCTCCACCTGGGGCGATTCTTTGGCACTGTCTGGCCTCTAACCGTCATCAGCATCGAGCCTCTGGGGTTTATACATCTCATCCAAATTCATCCCAAGCATAGACATCAGCAGCCTAAAGATTATGGACTTATTACATGCACTTTTATTTTATAACACATCTTTACTGACTGAGATAATGGCTCTCCAGAGCCTGAAGTCTTCACTGGCAAAAATTCTAATCCAGTAGCAGGTGCATCTAATGTTTCAGCAATTCTTCCAACTGTGTATGATTAAAAGATTTTCTTTTTCTGAAATTGAGCTGATCTTGCTTTGCAAACCACAATGGGAAAAATATCAAGTTTTGCAGTCCATAAAAAGCCTAAATTAAGCATACTGGGTAGGCATTGTGACCATTATTTCTGTTTAAAGAATCCCAGAGGGTGAGTGCTTTTTTCCCAGAGAAGGGGCTTTTGTTTGGGTATGGAGGAAGTTGCAGGGAGGTGGGGGGTGAGGCACACTTAAGGAAATGGCCTTGCACTCTGATGTCCAGACCACAGAGTGTAACGTGTAGGGACTCGGAGTGCACACTTCACACGAGCTGAGGTTGCACAAGGTCACCCTGTGTTTGTGCCAGACTGAGTTTAGGCTCACCTGTCTAAAAGAACAACAGCTCCTGGTCTCCCAGTCAAATCATGAACTTCTGTGAACCTCCAAGCTGCAAACATTATTTACAGGTTCAGTCCCCTGATGCTCCATTAAAATGTGCCACAAATCCCTTTATGATCACCAGCACCACGTTGTGAGTAAGGCATCAAAAACAGACAGATGTGGAGTCGACACGGCTGGTGTCAGGACTATCTGAGGTTCATCTGGGTCTCTCATTGTCTATCAAAATGTTCCCACACTGGAAGGCCACTTCTGTTCGTCTCAATGGCAGGAAGTGGGTATCGTACTTCTAGCAGGCTTAAAGGGGCCCGGAAAAGCAGCTTTTTCTGTGTGATTCAGACACAAAATCCGGCAACAGAGAATTAAAACTAACCCTGAAAGAGTACAGGGTTGATAAAAGTTGCTTTAGATCACTTCTGAGTTTTTTTAAACTCTCCCACTTAAAAAAATCATAAAGATTATAACATTTACTATAAATTGGAAGAGTTTCTACTTAATTTAGAATTACATTAACACAAATTATAAACGTTTTTCAAAATAAAAGCCGAGCAAAATCAAAGTAACTCTGAAATAAAAGAACATTCATTTTGACAAAGAAGGGACACGTTCTTTGCAGACTCCTGGGTGTTTTGATTGGCCCAGAAATTGGTCCCTGGGTTTTTTCCAGATGTCAGCAATGTAACAGCAGGCCAACTTTTAAACACTTTGACCCCCCGTAGGCAGAGAATAGGGCAGTAAGTAAAGGGAAAATACAGGATTTATGCCCTTGCCATTACGTATTTATATATATATGCAACACTGTTTCGTGCATTCGTAACATGAGAACAAAATAGATGTGAAAGAATAAATTATCATATGGAATAAAAGACAGCAGCGATTGCAAACTAGGAAATATGTTTTGCGAGGCTACATTGAATTTTTGCATGAGCAGTTAAAAAAAAGTTCTACTTATCGAAGCTATCGTTCTTCTTTTCTATTTTGGTGCATAAATATCAGTTCATACCCCGAAATGGTTTTGATTAAAAAGAGCTCAGCCACAGTGTAGGAGAGGATTAATGCCTGAGGATCAGGAGGCCCACCAAAGGCAGATGAATTAAGACTGGCAGCAGGAAAGGTTTGTAATGAGCAACTACCGGTGAAAACTTTTAAGCCTCAACTTTCCAAGAGCCCCCCCCCCCCCGTACCTTTGTACCACAGAGTGGGCATTGTGTGTGTACCCCATCATTACGGAACTGAGGAATTCGCTGTGACATCTGAGCGTGGTCGTCCCTGAAGCTGCAGCCTTTTAAATCAAGTTTTTTCCTTGCGGCTTTGCAGTTGGTTTTTATTTATTTTTTATTTTCTTGTGGAAATCTGCTTCACTACCAAATAATTTTGATATTTTATTTCAGTCAAGTACAAAAATATAGTAGAATATAACAAAAAAAATCCATCACAGCTGTATAAACAAGCACAAGTGTGTCCGTATGAGAGGAAATATATTCTAAATTCATAATCAAAACCTTCACAGCTAGTAGGAAGAATTACAAAGAATTGTTAGTGCGACAGCTGTGGAGGAACACGACGTCAAGCGGAGCCAAGGAGGAGAGAAAAGACGAGTGAAAAACAAATAAAAACAAACACCAGCTCCTTCCTCCTTTCATGCACTTTTGCAGGATATGTCTTTCACTGCTGGTTGGACTTCTCATGTCCGTCCTTCTTTTGTGTTGCTGGTCTCCTCTCATCCACGTGGAAATGCACAGAAAACTTTTAACACAACTGCTTTTTTTTCCACACATCTTTTGGGATTTTATTGCTTTCCCATGGGATCCTGTTTCTCGGGGGAGCTGACCTGTAGTTTAGCACGCTTATATGTATTTACTTTCACAAATTTCCCCTGACAGATGCTTCTCTCTGCAGCTCTGCTCCTGCGAGTCTGCGCTTTGTAACTTTGCAGCTCTAACACGAAAGGCCTGCCACCCTCGCTCTGATGAATGCACGAACATCACGCTATTGGATTCCACTCGAGCTCTGATGTATGGAGCGCCTGGTACCAGGGAGGCTGACGTGAGGCAGCAAAGCTGGTTCCTATTTATAAGCCAAGGTTGAGTGTATCTGGAAGGTTTGGAGAAAGCTTTTGGTGGTTTGGGGTGTCAAAGTGACAAGGTTAAGACTGCAGTCAGCTTACGACTCCTCTTTAAGTCCTTATACTGTAATGGAAAGCAGATCTGAGCTATTTTCACCCAAAGAAATTCAGAGTAATTGGAAGAACAGGCATGCACATAAACAGAGGAGATCCTATCTGACACCTGTCAACTTGTTCTGCTTTCTGTTCATTATTTCACCTCTTTCATACCTTTTTGGTTCTCTCATGTGACCATAAACAAAAAAACATACCCCCATAGGTTCTGTCAATGTTCAACAAATAATATCAAGGATAACTCTTAGTCTGGAGCCTTTTTGAGTGTTTTTTTAATGGTACTGTCATGTGATTAATTATTTTAAGCAATTCACTGTAATTGATTTATCTAATAAATCTATTTTAATGTAACCAATAGTTGCTATGAAAACCCTTATACTGAGGTATTTTTATTTAAATTTATGACATTGTGGCATAGTAAAAGATCAAAACGCAACAAGAAAAAGGGGCTTTTTATAGTTTTTTATTATAAGGGACTTCCAACCTGTACTTTTACACCAGAAAGGGGGAACTTTTTTTTAATCTTGAACAATTAAAAACAAAAACATCAGGTCCAGAGTGCTTTAATTTAGCGGTGGGAACACTATTCAGTTCAATCCAAAAAATATTGACCATGAACTTCTTATTAATAATATAATAACTATTTTGACAAACTTTGTTCCACAGTTTACCACAACAACAAGACAGTAAAAAAGAAAAGTGCTTTTATAGTTTTCATCATCCTGTTGGGTTAATTGAATAATGTGGATGACTGGGATGCAGCAGAAGAGAAAGGGTGAAGAGAATATGAGAAGGAGATGAGACATGTGGAGGTGACACTGGTGGAATAAGTCCATAATGAACCTGAAACAGTAAAAAAAAAGTACATTCAGAAATAGTTAATTTTGTCTTTTTTTTACCTGCAAAAATCACGAAGATCAAACTGTTTTTTTTAACAGATCAAACATGTATAATGTTAAAACACATAGAGACAAAATAAAAATAATCAAAATCAAAGCAAAGACAAAGTCAAAATTATGTAGAAATGTGTAAAAAAAAACAGGCGAAGCTCTACTAAACAATGTTTCAAGGACTTATTCCAGGAGGCCTCACAATTATATGTCATAACTCTTGTTATGTTTATTCAAAACAGAAATTTTGAACCTTTTTGGAAACTTCATGTGAAATCTTCATTTAATGGGGCGGTGTCATTCCTATGTCAGTGCTGATGTGATTGGCAAACCTAATCGTGAGTTTGGAGACTAATAAAAGGGAAGTTCACACAGAACCTGCTTGTCTGAGTAAGGAACCACCTGGAACAGATGCAAACAGCTCAAGGAGACTTTTCCGTTGCCCTTTTCTCATGCTTTAATCATTCAGTGCTGCAGCAGCCTTCTTATTTATTTTTGAGAGGAAATGACAATTACAATGTATCAGCATTCAGATCTTTTCCCATTAAACTAAGTCAAACTTCCTTCGTCTGGGATGTTTATTCATCATATGTTTGTCTGTTGTGTAGTTTACGCCCCATAACAATATTCCCGTTTGTTTACTCTCAGTAAGGAGAGCAGTGTTTAGCTTTCTGTAGAGGCCCTTGTAAAGCTTGAGAGCTCATGCGTTTCCATGGAGCCACAGGATGGGAAGATACCTGCTGGTTCTGGTGTCTGCCGCAGCTTTTACTGCTGTCTTCTCCCAAACATCTCTGCATTCCAGCAGCAGCCATGGCCCATTTGTCATGCTGTGTGACGGGGCATTAGAGGTAAAAAACATTGCTCAATATATACGTGAACTCTGTGTCCTGCTTTCAGTAGAAAGAGCTGCAAGCACACATCAAGATTGACAGGATAGAATTACAACATTAGAGGTGCAAAGCTGAGGATGGACACCTTTTCTCAGCCTGCTGATGGATCCTGTTGTTCGTTTCTCCTAACTCACCGTCCCCTGCAGCAAGGCTTTCTCTCAACTATCACCCGTCTTCTGCATGACGTGTAAGTTGCTTGGCGTTTGCATGGGAAAAGTTAGAGGGAATGGACTGACTTTTGAACGGCACATCTTTATGTTTAAAACAGGACTGCCTCCAGAGATGCAGAGCAACGTTAATGGACTGCGTGAGCTGCAGCCGGTCATGGCCAGCAGCTAAACCTTGACAGATTCATCGATGGAAGAGAGAGAAACAGGGAACACTGAGCTTTCATAAACAGCATGAGTCACTTCTTTTCAACACTCACTTCTTTATAATGTAAGTTTTTCCAAACATCTTGGCCTTTAGCCTACAGCCAAACAAAGGACTTTTTTGAATTTCTCTTCTAAACTGATCTATAGGAAGAATTTCTTGTCTTCTTTTCTTCATACTTGAAGACCCACTTCAATAAAAATCCTATTTTTGGTGTTTTAACGTGTTCTTGTGGCCCTTTTTCTGATGATGGAGGACATAAATCAAGGAAGTTAGGCTCAAAACTGCATTTCACAGTGTTTCTTTGTTAATCTTAAGTAGTATTTGAAAAACATGCAAACATCTTTTTGTGACATAGACAAACTCCCTGCTCCGGACAGGGGAAGGGGTGACGGGGTTGCCCTTTTTAATGAACTACAGCTGCTCTGCAGAAACTATGATCTAGAAATTGACACAGGTTTTTTGAAAACAGCTCAATCATAACTAAAAAACGCTGGGAATGCTTTTAAAACTCAAAAGATTATTAGAGTGGGTTTTCAAAAAATATGTGTATTTTAGAAACATAAGTAGACCCTCGAAAAGGTTAGAGCATGTATTAAACACCCCATTTCGTCTGTCAGCCTTGAATTTACTGCAGAGGAAAAACCTTTAGAGGAATATAACTTCATACCAAACTTTCAAAATGAAAGTTAATGTCTAGTAAGTTGTCAATCTATTAAACAAATGGTAGCTCTTTGGGGTGCTGTTAGTGTCTGGGATTCATGGCCCAATGATTGGGGTCATGCAATCTCTATGCAAACAGAGCTGGAGCTAGGTTTGCATAACCAGAAGGAGGTCAGGTTTTTTTCACAGTGGAGTTAAAATTCACTCAGAACAGAAAAGTTTTGGATACCTTGATAACTGGAAATTATGGTCCTTTTTGCCTCATCACACCCTGACCTACGACACTCGGAGAAGTCTGTTGCTGAGTTTGAAGTGACTGTCTTTATATAACTTGACTGATTTTTATCAAATCTGGAGATAAACAACAAGGACATGCTGTTCCCAACCCTATGAGAGAGTTTTCAAGCAAATAAAAGAATGCTCTCCGCGTCAGGGAGAGAACCTTCTTTACTCTTTCATGTTAAGTGCGTAACATCAAGGTTTACATTCATAAATCCAAAAGCATGCAAACTTGATTCTATTTTTTGAAAGTGCAACAGGCATGTTTGGTGATATATTTTGGAACAGATATTTCCTCCATCTGCCTGAATTGGTTCTCCACTATACATTACCCAGTAGTGACAGGAATTTCATTTGCTGTCAGCCTTACATTCGTGACACTTACGTCCTCTGACCATACATTCATATCACTGTTCAACATCTGCTCTGTTGCTACAGTAGGTTTTTTTTTCTTATCAAAACTTACAGCACTTTTATTTTGTAAACTCCCTTGGTCTGGTCCATGTATGTGCTTAACTCCAAGGTTTTAAGAAAACCAAACTTAAGATGAGGCAGACTATCTGTATTGGACTACTATTGTGGTGTTGGCCTGATGTCTTGGACTGGTTGATGCTTTTCTGTGTGGCAAAAAAATCTCCGGCTTCCTCCCACCGTCCAAAAACATCCTTCAGGTAATTGGCCACTCTAAATTGTTTAATGTGAGTGTGCATGGGTGTGTGAAATGTGTGACCCTGCGACAGACTGGCGACCTGTCCAGGGTGTCCCCTGCCTTTGCCCATAAGTGGCCAGGATAGGCTCCAGCAGCCCCGTGACCCCGAAAGGGATCAAACGGAAGAAGATGAAGGAATTTATCTGCCACTGGCAAAGAAATCAGTTTAAGATTCACTTTATGAATCTGCATAGGGAAACTAAGTTGTAGTTGCAGCATATTTCAAGCAGAATAAAATAAATACAAAATTTGCAGGGAAGAAACTCTTACATACATATACCCAGATGGTAACAGACAAATGCAGATTAATACCCAGTTAATGTAACAGAATTCTTATTTCAGTTACATTACCAAGAAACAAGAATTCCTATTTCTAGAAAAAAATTGTAGTCACCAAGTTTTCATAGATTATTTTGCTATTGAACATTTTTTTCTTTTTCTTTTAATTAATAGAAACAAGGGTCTTTTTACTTTCTTGGGCTTCACATTTTTCAGTGTACATGTAACATTGTTTTCTAGTAAACAATACATTTGATTTCCAAAATGTAATCTATTACAATTGAAAGAGAATATTGTGTTACTTAGGCAATCTCCATTTAAATCTTTGATATAATTTCATATTTTATTTCAAACACAAAATGAAAATGAATAGGAGTTAAGCATAAACAGATAACACAAAATTATTTGCTCGAAAAGGATTTAGAGGAAGAGAAATCTTGAATGGTCCCACCCTTTTTTACAACACTTTATGTTGTGCGTATTTCTATTTAGAGTTTTCTTTTTCTTTTTAAAACATTCACATTCCTTTCTATGCAGAAGAGACATTTGCTTATTTGTTTTTATTGATCATTTCTAGCTTTGTAAAGATTCATCAGTGACATTCGTAATTATTTTATAGACATGTAAACTCTTGTTTTTTTTTCATCCAACCCGTTTCATAAACCCACACCACAAATTGATAAGCCCATTTTGTGGTGTGCTTATCGAGTTGGCCTCAGGTTTTCACTGCAAAAGATGAATCTTAAGAAAGTAAAAAAGATCCTTGTTTCAAGAAAAATTGTCTTATTTTCTGTCTTGCAAGAAAAACAATCATATCACGAAGGTTTTTCAATAACTAAATAATCTTACTTTGAGAAAAACCTGTCTTAGTGACTAAAATCTTTCTCTTAAAATTGGAGCTCTCAGTAAGACCATTTTCTTAACTCATATTTTTGCCTATTTAAAAAAAATCTGCCAGAAATGTTGACGTATTTCTAAGGGGCCTGTTTTTGCAAGGTTGCTCATGGATGTGTATCATTTCTCAGTGGGGGCACGATGTCTGTGAAACATGCACCTGCATGAACAAATCTCCAAAAAGCCTTAAATAAATCCACAGCAACAACAGCTTCCAAAACCCAAAGAGAGCTCGGGTTAAGCGAACGACTCCCAGGCTTTTGTTCCTTCAGCTCTTTTAGAGGTCTGACGCTCTCCTCAGGGCTTACAAACTCCATCTACTCTGTTTACATAGTTTCAGCGTCGCTCACACGTGCTTTTTCTGTCTGAAACACAACAAATGAATAATAATTAAGTAAAAAATGAGCGAGGTTAGACAGGGGATGAGGATGAATGTGAGGGAGTGAAACCAGAGCAGAGACAGAGGTCGACTGGTGACAAATGAGTTCAGAAAGAGTTTGGGTGGGACCCTCTGAATGGACATTTGCACTAAAATAGAGCGAGCCGGTCAGACCCACCACCTCGTTTCAGGCCTGGACCACAAAAGGAGCAATGGCCATTTGAACACCATTTTCCATCCTTGTTTTGTATCCAGACCCTTTTATGTTTTCATGTTGCTGCCAACCCTTTTCAGCCTCCTTATCTCCAAATCATTTTGTAAGTCCATTGTGTTATAAAGTTTCTGAAAAAGCTCCAAGATAAGTTTTTATACAATAACCCCTTCAAAAGGAGATTGAAATGTAAAGAAAAAGGTGGTGAACCATCAATACGGACAACCCTGCATGTTTTGCTGTTTAGCAAAAGGAGCAAACTCCCCATTTGTAACTTTGATGAAGTCATGTCTTGGCCCCAGATGAAGTTTATGCTTGTCAGAACACACATTTTTTCACTTAGTTAAGGGAAAGAAGGTAGAAACACTTTTGAATAATGGTAACTGGGGAGTCCTGGCAGTTGAGGATTTTTAAGGATTAGTCCTTGTTCTCCAAACCTGCCTAATCATTTTCAGGGTCAGGGGGGTCTACTGGAGCCCATCCCAGCCTTCATTTCAGGCATGGGCTACATCCAGTCCATCCCAGGGAGAAAAAACAAAAAACAACCACACACATCCTCTCCTATAACTAATCAAACATGCATGCATCTGTACTGTGAAAGGAAACCAGAAAAGCCACACACGCATGAGTAAACGTGCAAAGTCCACACCGAGAGACTTCAGATGAGATTCAAACCAGGATTTCCTCGCTGTGCCTCAGCAGTTATGTATAACCGTCACACCACCGTGCAACCCTTCAGGAGGATTACTGTATCGAATTTGGAGTAAGCATTTACACTGGAGTACGGAAACAATTACTCAGAACTTGAGTCCCAGAAGAAACAAAACTCAAGACATTCGAGAGATTGTCTTAATCTATACTTTTGACCCTCAATCTTTTTTGTTTGTTAGTCACATTTTAGAAGTATTTGCTCCACATTTATGGTTTTATATTGAATGGGAATAAATTATCAGTTTAAGATTTTTTGGGTTATTAATGCTGAGAGGTTAACTGCCCAGAACATCTGAAAGTACACTTTTCTGTTGAAAACTAGTCAAAACTATTTTAACCCTAGAGCGCTATCGCCGGGTGATTTTTCTCCCGAGCAAAACTACTTACATGGACTTCAATATGTCAAGGAGTCTGTTCCTTCACCAGGGAAGTTTCACATGTCCCAGGAATGGGTGGACCAAAGACCAAGTTTCTAGTATCATTTTATTATTCAAAAAAACAATTTTTTTTCTGAAATTCCTAATTTTTCAGTAATTTTTGACCATGCTTTTAGGAACTTCCTATGTTTTCTTTTTCATTTTGTTGCACATAGCACAGTTGAAAATAAAAGGAAACCACTGTAATTTATCATGTGTTGTCATGTTTTGATCAATTTTTTATGACAAGTACGTTTTGTTGGGTAAATTATTTAGAGTAAAAATTAAAAATGATGCCGTGGCTTCTTATAGTTCTCTAGGGAAACAAAAGCAGGAATATTGAAAAGTACGATTTTGGAGACACAAATATAAATGCATCTAAACCTTATTAAAAAAAACTACTCCTAATGTTATTAATCAACCATCCATCTATCCATTTTCAGAACCCAAGAAACCATTTTGGGGTCACTTTTCTCTTGGAGCCAACCAAGCGAAGGTTAGGTACACCCTGAACAGGCCGCCATTCCATTGCAGGGCCACAAACGCTAACATTAACACCTAGGGACAATTTAGAGGTGCCATATAACCTATGAAGCATGTTTTTGGACTGTGGGACGAAGGCAGAGTGCCTGGAGAAACCAGTGCATGCACGATGAAAACAGGCACACTCCACACACAAAATTCCCTGCGGGATTCAAACCAGGGCATACTTGCTGCGAGGGGAAGGCGCTGACCACTACGCCACTCTGCAGCCCCTGATTGCCTCAAAATATTATGTATATTATGGATTTTCTTTTTAAATTACAATAATTTTGCGTATTTTTTTAAGAATTCTCAGCAGCTGTGTTCTATTGTCTTAGGAACTTGTTAGTTTCCTGTCTCTTATATCCTTCAGCTTTAAAACCCCATTAGATTTTAAATGAGCTTTATTTTCCTACCAGACAGTATGGTCACACACACCCACCCACCCTCTGTGTGAATGAGGACTGCAGAACATTGGTTGGCAGCAGTCTGCAGGGCTACGGATGCTTATCAGAAAGGCTTACTCCCCCCTCCGATGCTCCTGATATGGAAGACAATAGGTATGCGTGCATAGTGAAGGCTTTCTTTAAAGCTGTGCTGATCCTGATTTCACTTCTTTGCTCTTTAATGAGGTCAGTTCAGCCTGCTGGCTGTATTCCATCACTAAATGGAGACGGTCATAATAAACCCTAAAGTGAGATGACCTGTGAAAGCCATGTCTTTGTCATGAAGGAACACGCTGCACAAGGCGGACCCAGTTAAGTAAATGTTTTGTCCCATGGCCGTGGTTTTAAGAGCTTTGCTCAAAGCACAGTGTCCAGATTTGACTAAAACACTTGTCTCCCAGCATTCCAAACCCAAATTCCGCCGGTTCTGTTTCCTTTTGTGATCCTGTCTTTGTACTGAACTTGGGGTTAATTGCTCGGGTGGAAGCAGCTGTGAGGCCACCAGAGCTGCAGGTGAGCAGCTGCTCTCAGCAAACACGCCAGCCTCCCACACTGCTTTGTGCTGCTTCCAAAGACTGTTTCCAAATTGTGAATGAATCAAGACCCAACAACAATGAAACAACAAGGCTCCTGAGAGTAGCTGCTGCCGTAGTCGCGAGGAAAGAAAAGACTGTATTGCAGGTCATAAAATTCAAAACTCACTCCTTTTCTCTTTTATTCCTCTGCTTTAGGTCTTTTAAATGATTTGGAGTGATGGGTGAATGGCATCCCATGACAAAGCAAACAGTCGTTTGTTTACTGTTACATGTGAAAGTACAAATGCCGGGTTTAACCCATTTGATGGTTTTGGGTGGGAAAAGACGTTGATGCGGTTTCCTGAAAATGAAGTTTCATAATGATGTCTGCTGGGGCGGAGCAGTTCAGGGACCACACCATCGTTCACCACATAAATGTTTCAGTTTGGATGTCTTTGCTGAATTAAGACTTGTTTCGCATTTTAATTGCAGCATATAGTTAATTATGGTCAATTTTATAGACAGAATCATTCAGAAATTATGCAGATGATACCATCATTTATTGCTCCTCAACTTCTGATGCTAAAACAATGAAATTATGCCATTTTGGTTTAGCTTATGTTCTCTTAATACAGACAAATCCAGGTTTCTGCTGGTTTTTATTGTTAAAGCAACAGCTACTATTTTTGAGCTAACTTTAAGCAAACATAAAGGGTAGACCTGGACAGGTGTTGCACGTTTTTGTGTTGCCCGGGCCTGTGAAGGGTCGTAGAGAGCAACGCCACACCTCAAGGGGAGCACAGGTGTGTCTTGCAGTTCCCTTGAGGGATGTCAAGGAAATAGAATGTACCATTGTCATGTGTGAGGTGAGTGTGTTGTGAAGCATTTGTAGAATGGAAGTTACACGCACTTGTAAAACAAGGGTGATGCAGTTGTATGGGGTGCTCACGTCATTTACCAACGTCCTTACTAGTTATTAGTAATGCACCTGATATATAAGCGCCTGTAGGACACCCATAGGATGCCCACACAATCAATGCTCTGGTTGTCTAATTTGCTCATTTTTTAACAGGCGGTGTACAACGGCCCCGCTCTCATTGCTTGAACAGCACTAATCGGCTCCTTGCGCAGGGTTTTGGGGGGGGATGAAAAATACACACCACGTGCCTTCGTCTCACCTACTTCCCCTTTACTTAGCCTTAGTTGTTGTATACGTGTTCACTTCAACTTGTCCATAGAAAAAGAAGGCCACGAAGATTTTCACTCTAAAGGCTCATTGACTGGTCTATGACTTTGATATTTCCTGCAAGCCCCCATACAGGTTTGCCTATTTATAGTCCGTATCTACCTGTAAGGGCAGTTGTGATTAAGGCCAAAGCAAACAGTGCTAAGGCAGGCTTGCAGATGTATAAACCAGGGCTGTTTTCAGTAGATTCTTGCCTGGTACAGGTCTAGTGTGATCTCTAAATATGAAAGGCGTTATTCTCCAAATCTTTGACTCAGTTGGATTTGTGATGGAATGTATGGGAATCCACAGGATGCAAATGTTGTTCATTTATATATTGGCCTTTGATTTCTCCCTCTTGGTTTGTGCCTATGGATGTCGTGCTATAGCAGAGCTTGGTTGGATTAATACAGGGGAAGGTTGGACAGTGCAGAACGACGGAGTTTTAGGGCCACCCAAAAAAAAAAAAAAGAATTTCGAAATTTAAACTTGTAAATTTACGAGAAAAAAACTTGTAAATTTACTAAATTAAAGTGAAAGTGAGCGTACAGTCCAGCAAGTGAACGCCGCGCAGCAGCATAGCAGAGCGACTAAACTTAATTGAACAGGTGAGCTGAATGTTTATTGATAACGTTACAAATGTTTGGAAGCTTGTTTGATGATTTACAATTTATAAATGTTTTATTTATTGATAGGTGGCTTGCAGGATCCCTGCAGCCCGTTGATAAAGACTTCGGTATCCCTGGAGCTGTCCACTTCAATCCTTTCCTCTGTGAAACCAAGATCTCTAAGTCTGTGTGACGATTCCGTCTGAGAAAATTTACGAGAAAAAAACTAGTAAATTTGAGATTTTTTTCTTATAAATTTACGACTTAAGATTTTGTAGTTATGACTTTTTTCTCGTGAATTTACGACTTAAAAGTCGTAATTAAAAAAAGAAAGTGTTTGTAAACTGGCCCTAAAACTCCGTTGTAGTACTGGACTCCATATTATTATTTGTTTTATTTGTACCAATGTCTAATTGTTTTCTTTTTGTGGGAAAAAGACACATTGCAAAATTATGTAAGCATCTAAGTCTGTTTTTTGGCACTTTAACACTTTAATACCGGAGAGCTCGCCCGCGACACTTAAACAACATATTGTATGCTGTAAAGTCTTGCATATCAGCACAAAGCTGCTTTTGCGTAAACGGTTGAAAGGTTACGGTAGTTCAAAGAATGTCAACACTAGGGCTAAAGCTCCGGTGTTAAACAGTTAATGAATTTTAAGTTGGCTAACCTTCAAAAGTTAAAGAGGCTTATGCATTTTGTGCAGTGTAGACAAGAGTCTGACCTTATGAATCGGTTAGTTCAAAAGGGGCCCAAATCCACAATTTTTCAAAATAGAGATATCATATGTTCTATGGTCTTCAAGGGAAAAGCTATCTGATTATGTGCAAAATAGTCCCAAATCCGTTGTAATGTGTTGACTATGCTTGACATTTAAAATGCATTAAGTACAAAATTCCTGGACATGGGCCTCTCTTGCATGGGTTTTGCTTTATCCCATAGATGGCAGCACTAGTTATCCAAAATGGCAGCGGCCCTGTTTAATTCAAGAAGGGCCCAAGTCCAGAGAATTTAGTTTGCTCGTCCTCTGAAATTATAAAAGTGATGTGCTTCATATTATAGCATTTGTAAGCTATGAACTGATGCTAAATCTGTGTAAAGTATTAATCATTTGGTGTAGCCTCCCTTTAAGCTATGCAATTAAAATCATTTCCTGGAAAAACAAACCTGTTGGACTTGGGCCCCTTTTGAACTAACTGATTCATATGTTGTGCAAAGAATAAAGTTTGGACCAAAAGAGTAGTTGTCAGCCAGTTGCCCTGTTATTTAAATGAACCCAACACAGAGAATCGTCTGAACTAACCTGCACCAAGCCCGAGCAGGTTAAAAGACAACGAATGCAGTTGCTTGAAACACTCAACATAAAACCACAACAAAGACCAAACTGGAAACTCTTTTAACTGTAGAACTTCGGCTTTCTCTTCATTAATTTGTCGATGGTGAACCAATCAAAAATGAGTGTTTGCTGCCATTTACTGGTTTATGTAACAAAGGCATCAGTGTTCAAACCCAGATCATTTTAAGCAGTGCTGACCTTGCAGGAAATGTGAGAATTCATGCTCTGGCAAGATTGGATGAGTAGCCAAAGACTAAATCTTTCCTTGCTTCATTGAAGAAGACAGCCGACCTCAGTAATGTTTTCACTTTTTACTCATCGGTTGTCATCTCCTCCTTATGAATGCACCAGACTCCCGCTTTACTGTGAAAAGAGCCTGAGGGAAGGAACGCACCACTGTACTCTGGTTGGTTAGCCCAGTCATGTTTTTTGAGCATTAACACAGTCTTGTTTATTTTAATGTATAGGTTCATTCTTTGGCTGTTAGTGCTAAAAGTTTACCCTTTATTGCATGAGAACAAACAGAACCATCTGTGCTCTCCTAATTTTCTACAGATGTTTTTCCTAAAGGTCAGAACTGAATTGGGAAAGTAAACATTTGAAGACTCAACACCTTCTTCATTCTATAGTTTACAGTAGAAAATGAGAGAACTCGTCACAATGAGAGATTTCAGGTTTTTTCTAAAATTCTCCTAAGAGAGAACTTCTTTAGTGTAGCTCTTTTAGAACTTTTTAGCAATATGTTTTGTCTTTTTTGTTTTTGTTTTCTGTTATCAACTATTGGCTCTTGTTCTACTGTTGATATTGCATTAATATGGCTGCAAAGCCACTCTAAAAATACAATCTTAGTAAAGATATTTATAAAAACAAAAACACATTTATTATTTATATTCTCCTTTTATTAATAGGGTCCTTGTACCGATTGTAGTCTTTGTTCATAAACACATTTAAAATGTACCTGGTAAAAAGAAAAAAAGAAAAAACAAATTATCTTTTAATAAAATTGCTGACTTTTTAAATCTGTTTAACTGGGCACAATGAGCTTCATCCAGTGTGGGTCCTCGGGCAAGACCTTTTGTGCTACTGCCTAACTATGTAGCCACAAGGTGACCCAAATCTGGACCTCCCTGTACCTGTCCCCAGTCTGGATAAAATACAGGGTTGTGTCAGGAAGGGCGTCCGGTGAATCTCTGCCAAACCACCTGTGTGAATTAGTGAAAGGTGATTTGCTGTGTTGACCTTTGACAGGATATGCAGAAAATTCAACTATAACTTCACCTCTGCAGAGCTTAAAGTTCAACTCCAGACATCTTTTGATTTTATTTAAAAGAGTTCACAGTGATCCTTTGACTTTATCTGGTTTTAAACAAAATCAAAGAGTTCTGTGTCATTCTATAGGACAGTTTCTGCAGAGCGGCAGTAGATCATTAGAAATATGCCTCTGAGTAGTGGGAGGACTGTTGACGTGAAGTAAGCCTACTCTCATTTCCCATCATCCCTTTGTTTACACTCTCTCCCACTAGCGTGCAGACCCTCACAACCAAAATCTAACATTACCAAAAATGGCGAGCAGCTTGAGCCACATAACAAATCGGACGAGGAAACAAAGACATACTTTGTTCTAATTATCTGAAGGTGCATGTATGCATCAGAAAGGTGCGGAGCAGGAAGCTTGTGGCCTGCTGACTATAGTACTTACTATACCGCTTCAAGATTTTTCCAACTGCATTTTCTGTCTGCTACTAATTCGCAACGATTTGAATGAAGATATTCAATTTTTAAGCTTAATTTTCTTACATGTCCTCTTTCAGGAGAAAAATGCCACAAGAACTTAAAAACACCTCAAAAACGGTTTTCATTGGAGTTTGTGTTTAAAACGTGCAGCAGCCTGTCTAAAAACATTTGTTTACATCATAATCTTCTCAAAGTTACACATCCAGCTTCGGTGCGTCCCGAGCAGGAACCTCCTCGTTCTTTTTTTTTCTGTTACACTTGGCTGAAACTGTGTGTTTTGCTTGAGGTGATGTCAACGCGCGCTTTAGGCTGGGAGGACCAGTCTTGGAGGCGTAGCTTCTTAACACCAGCAAGTGCGGCTCGCCGCACGGGACTCCGTCCGATTCATTTGCAGAGGCGGGGTGAGCCACACTGACGCTCGAGCGGAGCAAGAGTGACGCTTCAGCCTTTAAACTGCCACCTAACATTTCAGTCCTTCAGACGACAGAAGAAGATCAAAGAGAAGAGAAGGAAACAGAGGTAAGATGTTTGAAAATCCGTCTACGGGGAAGGAAAGTGAATATGTTGACGCGTTGGATGACAGAGATGCTGCCTGGACGCGCTTTTTCTGCTGCTTACATTGGATTTATTCAAGTGTATGCAAACTTAATTTATATTTATTGTATTTTCAAACGAATGATTGAGCTTTAGACGGTAATCTTTCACATAAAACGCAAAATGTCCCCAAAACAACCGTTTTCTTTATCATCGCTTCTGTTTGCTTCTGTGTGTTTGTCTCCAGATTGAAACTCTCAGCCAACCCAGTCAGGCAGTTAGCTCAGGACTGATAACAGAAGTTTGCATCTTACCTGATATAAATCAACAATAGCATGTGTGACTTTATGTGTGTTTTCTGCCGGCAGCGGGCTGGGATCTCTGCTCCTGCTCCATGCGTAATGACGCAGAGAGCGACAGTCTATTGTTTATCAATGCGGAAACATCTTGTTCTATCCAAAGATTTTATCCTGGAGCATGATGGAGCCGGTAGATCGAGACCAACTGGAGGAAACTTTGTCAAACACGTTGCACCTGCACTCCTCCTCTTGTGGGTTGCATTTGCACATGAAAAAAATGACCCTCGTTTGCGTCGTTCTGTTGTGAGCAACAAAAGAGCTTTCGCCGTTTTTGTGAGAGAAATGCAGGTCAGACAGGGAGCAGAGAGGAAACGCAGAAGATTGACCAGGAGAATGGAAGAGATGTGCTCGATTTGCTATCTTGTGCGTTATCTGATTTTGTGGGTGTTAAAATGGTAATTGGCTTGAAACCTACCTGGCACCTTAAACCATTTTCCATATAATATAAGATACATTTAAGGGTGAAACCTTTGTGAGTGACTAACGTCGCTCTAAAAATCTCTCAATTTAAATGATTAGGATCCCTGATAGATCAAAAAGAAGTAAAAAGATCAGAAGAGTCCCCCCCCCCCCCCCCCCCCCCAAGACGTTTGGTCACTTTTGTTAGTTCTTTACTAAACATGCCAAGAGTAGTATAAAAAATGTTCACAATACCACTGATTTTGGTTATGTTTTATGCTAGAATAATTTTTATTGAAGATTACAGATCTTTCTTCTTTCTTTCTTCTTTCTTAGGGTCCTAAGAAATTATTTAAAAACGATTCAGATCTTTTATAATCATTAAAAATAAATAAATAAAAAATCTAGTCACTAATAGCCTACCTGTTTATTTAAACTAACATTTTTTGCTATTGAAAAACGGTGATAAGATTATTTTTCTTTTTCAAGAATAATCAGTAAGACAATTTCTCTTGTCTCTTTACTTTCTTGTGGTGCTCTTATTGTTTCTGATGTTGGTGAATAAATTAACTGGAACAAATGGATGAAGAAAAATCATAGAAAAAATGTTTGTCTACTTTGAAAAGTCTTTTTCATTTTTAAAATATAGAAAGTTTTGTTAGGGCTATAAAAGTAGCAAAAAACCAAACTCAGAGTTTATTTTTAACATTTCTGCTGCCGTCAGTTCAAATGCTACACCTAAAAGTTTCATACAGAATTGAATTAGTGCTATGGATAAGTAATGGTATAGATAGCGACTCTTCTTGGAACAGCTGCGCAGACTAATATTTTCCAGGTGCCCTCATGCATATTTATTTTCAACTTCTTTTTTTTCCTTTCCTCCTCCTCTGTGACTTTGTGCCAATTATCCCACATAGAGAACAAGTCTCCCACACAGACAGATGTCCGACACGGTCACATTTCACTGCTCTACGGCGTGCTGTGCCACCCAGTGGACGCTGACCTCCTTTTTAACCCCAGTCGCACCATTTTGCAGGCGTCAAGCCTCCTGCTGATCTCTGCGCACTATTCACTCTGTGGGTGTACGAGTGGGTCGGGGGCAGCAGCGGGGTTAAGCCGCTCGTGTTCTGGTTTTGATGCATCACCTCTCACCTCTGAACTCTCGCGCTGTTGCAGGCTGACAGTTAGTTGAGAGAGACATTGCAGCAGAAAGCTGTGAAAGCAGGCCATGTAGGGGTGAACATTTCAGAGGTCCATTAGGCTCAGAGAAATCACAGCGGGTTATTGGCATTCCAAAGCAGTCTAGACTATTTCAATACTCTTTCACGCTGTTTTAGTCACCTTTCTCTCTGCCTATGTGCACAATGCATTTGTGTGCACATTATGAGACTTGTATGCTTTAAAATAAGGCATTCAAAGTTTCCTTTGATCATCTGGGTGGTGACAGCTGATCTTTCACCCTTTCTTTTCCAACCTTATGAGCAAAGACGAGACACGGGATTCCTTGTGTTTTATAATAACAAGCATTTTAAGGAAAGCACTCTTTAAAGAAGCATCAGGTTTCCCATCCTGACCGGTGCTTTATCTTGGAATGCCCAGAACGTGCCGGAAAAACACCCTGTTTTGGTTTCTCAGTCCCACTTCCTTGTGTCCAGTCAGCCCAGAGTGCCAGAGGGGCTAATGTAAACATTTATTGTGCTGGCCCTGGAGTACACATCAATCATAGAAAACCCCACAGTGGGTGACACAATAACAAGGAGTTGTTATTAACTTATACAAGTGATGTTTTAACGAGATAACCACATTCGGATCCTTTAGGAACTCATTAAAACACAAGTTTACTTATGTTTTATGTTGATGTGTAAAATATGAAATACTTGTCAAAAAGTTGCTTTTAAGACCCACTCCAATGAATATAGTGTTTTTAACATGTTCTTGTAACATTTTTTGGATGATGGAAGACAAATATAAAGAATCAGGAGTAGACAGAAAAGTGCCATGGGCAAAAGCTTGGAGACGGGCCATAAGCTCCCTGCTCCGCTCCATTTGGATGCATCCACTTGCAGACAAATAAATCCTTTGTTTTCCTCGTCTAAATTGGAGTCAGACTCAAAACTGAACAGCTGGATAGCTCAGATACTGCTCGCCATTTTTATTGGACTAGTAATTTTAGGTTGGGTGTATGAGGGGCTGTAAGCTAGCTGGAGAGTGTGTAATCAGATGGATGCTGGAAAATTGGGGAGGGCTTCCTCTAAGTCAACAGTTCTAATTTCTAATGAACTCCAGTTGCTCTGTAGAAACTGTCTCAGAAAACTACTTTTTGATTTTGCCTAAAAACGACATAATCATAATTAAAAGATTACTGGGAAAACGTTGAAAATAGCTCAAAATATGTTTAAATTGTGGGACTTTAAGCTGTCATTGTAAGTGTTAATACTGAGTTATTCACTTTTACATCCGTCAAACTCACAATCTACTTATTTTCTGCTTTCACAGGGTCTGTTCCAGTCAGGTTGTGCACCCCCTCCAGTGGTCTTTGTGCCTCTACCATCGGTGAAAAATGAGTCTAAGTGAGTTTGAAGACCTGTGGGAGAATTTCGGGGAGTTGAACTTCTCTGAAACCTTCAGCAACATCACAAGTGTGGAGGCCATGGTTTGTGCCACAGCATTCAATCGCAGTGCCCTACTGTACTCCATGTGCGTCCTTTACACGTTCATCTTCGTCATTGGCCTGGCTGCCAACGCCCTCGTCCTCTGGGTGAACATCCGCGCTCAAAGCGACTCCACCCCTCGCCATGAGACGCACACGTACATCGCTCACCTGGCGGTTGCAGATTTGTGTGTGTGTGCGACACTTCCCATCTGGGTGAGCTCGCTGGCCCAGCACGGCCACTGGCCCTTTGGGGAAGTTGCGTGCAAACTCACGCACCTGCTGTTCTCTGTCAACCTCTTTGGCAGCATCTTCTTCTTGGCGTGCATGAGCGTGGACCGTTACTTTAGTCTGTTGCAGCCCAGAGAGGAAGGAGCCCAACGCAGGAAGTTGATCCGCCGAGGTGTATGTTTGGGGGTTTGGCTTCTGGCTCTGGTAGCCTCCTTGCCAGACACCCACTTCCTGCACACTGTGAAGTCAACACATAGCGACACCATGCTGTGCAGGCCTGTGTACCCAGAGGAGAACCACACAGAATGGATGGTAGGAGTGCAGCTGAGTTTTATCCTGCTGGGCTTTCTTCTCCCCTTTCCGGTCATTGCAGTCTTTTATGCCCTGCTGGCCAGAGCTTTCGCCCACTCCTCCTCTTCATCATCCTCATCTCCAGTGGAGCAAGAGCGCCGCGTCAGCCGCAGAGTTATTCTGGCCTACATTGTTGTTTTTCTGGCGTGTTGGGGGCCTTACCACTCCGTGCTCTTGGCTGACTCCCTGTCACAGCTGGGCTTGGTGCCCCTGACTTGTGGCCTGGAGAACGTGCTCTACGTGGCTTTGCACCTCACCCAGTGCCTGTCCTTGCTCCACTGCTGCTTCAACCCCATTCTCTACAACTTCATCAACAGAAACTACCGTTATGACCTCATGAAGGCGTTCATTTTCAAATATTCAACTCGAACGGGCCTGGCACGTCTCATCGAGGCTCCTAACATGTCTGAGACTGAATACTCTGCTGTAGCTGTAGAAAACCCGCCACTCATATCAAAGACAACATCTGAATGACTTTGAGGAAGCATAAACGTGTGTTACAGCCGATTATTTTCATCTGCTGTCCAAAACCAGCATGTTTTTTTACAGAGACTGTTTAGTTTTAGAAAAACTTGAAGTCTCCAACTTTTCATCTCTTGACCAATTTTTAAAAGAAGCACTTAAAACAGTTCATGAAAACAGTCAATTTAAAAAAAAATCAGCATAAACATAGTTATTATAGTTGAAAAGCCAAAAGACTGTAACTTGTGCAAAAATGTTATCTATATTGTGTGTTTGAATGTATTTTGTTTGCATTTTTTCTATGAGGTCTGATGTCGTACCAGGAGTGTAATATCTTTGTATTTAGTTGTATTTATATTCATTTGTGTGGATTTGTCTCTCTCTCATTGAAATGCTAAGTCATCACACACTGATTCCTGCGCCACACCGCACAACACTGCCTCATTGTTGTTTAAAGTTGATCCACTGACTGGCTCTGCGCTTCAGTCCTGCTGTCTCAACATGAATCACATCCTCATGTATCAGACAAAACCCTCAGATAATTAATCTCTTAAAGGCAATAACCTTTTCTTCCAAGGAATGTTTTTTTACATGGATTGATTTACATAAAGATGTGAGACTTGTATGCATAAATTTTAATGTTTAATCTTGTTTCTGACCCTCATTTTTTAAATATTTTTATTCAAATAATTGTGCATTTTGTGGTACAACACCAAATTTTGCATGTATGTAGGTTAGGATTCCCTCTTTCAGAAAAGCGTGTCAGCCACGAGAAAATACAGGATTTTTAAATATAAATAATACACACATAATAGTATTTTGTAGGGAACCCCTCAAATTTAAGGACTGTGTATTGTACATGAACAGCCCATATTGGGTCCAAATTGATCAGACAGAAATGAGCAACCTTCATGATGTCACTAAACGTCATCACGTCTAGCTTCCAAGTATTGCACAATGCACAGACTGAGTTTTTGCTGTGTCATAGATGCTGTTTGTGTTGTTTTTCCCATATGGCACCTATAAACACTTACCGGTATTTGTAAATCATCAAAAGTGATTTAGTTTGACTCTGGTTATCTGTTAATTATGTTTTAACCAAACAGTGTTGTGGATTAAGTCATTAAGCTACAAAGTATGAAAGAATGTGAGATCAAAGACGTTAATATTTTAAGTGAAGTTTTAATTTTTAAATCCTAAGGAATAACACTTCTATGAGTCTCTCTTTGCCATAGATTGTGTTGCTAAATTTTATAATATTCATTTTAAATACTTTCAACTTTAAATAAATAAATACACTCCAAACCTTCGCATTAACTTTAAACTGAAGTGGCAGCACTATTGTGTACAAGTTTAGAAACATGTTACACTGCTTTGCGTCTGGAACTAATATCAGCTCTAGCAGTGGATCAGACACACATGCTCATTTGGCGTCGATTCAGCTACAGCAGCACACAAGCACAGATTGCTCAAACTCAATCAAGGAAGCAAATGAATCTGTCAATGCAGGCAGAGATGTGTCCAAATGCAGACTGAGACAGACGTTCCAATATGTCAATGCATTCCTCACAGTGTGTGCGTGAATAACCAAAGCTCGACACCAAAATTTGCACGTCAGAATCATTAAATCGCACATTTTTCTCACTGTATTGTTCTGATGCACGGATGCTGCACAGCATTATGTCACCCAATTTGTTTTGCGTGTTTTCATGCTGAAACGGTTTTCAAAAGTGGTTAGTACAAAGTGAGAGAAAACAAACATGTTTCTACAAGAACAGAGAAGTTCTTTTGTTATTGTAATGTATTACCTGTTTAATTACATAATAAACACAGAAAAATGGTTTGCGTCTTTGTTTTTAGCTTAAATAGTCCCATAGCTTCAGATCCAGCAGATTTTGAGATCACTGAATTGCATTTTTTTTAAGCCATTAGGACATGATGCAGCATGTGATTGAACCTCCTCACACGTTCAGAGGATATCTCTCATCTTAATGGAATGTGCCTCTGAAAAGGTGCTGGTCTTTAGTTTGAGGCACGGAAGTCATGTAAAACAGAAACATCAAGGTTGAGCTAAGACCAAGAAAACAAGTCAATATATCTCAGCTGAAATGTGACACAAGTGCTCTGAACTTTCTCCTTCTGCAGTAGCTGGAAACATTTTTATTTATACCGGAGGTGCAACTGTCCCCCTCTGAATCTTCTGCTTATGAGCACCACCTGTCCTTCCCTTTTATTAGATCCATTAAGTGTCATAAACCAAGGGAAATTGTTTCATAGTAAAAAGAGAGTCAATAGCAGAGGGAGTCGTGCATCTGTTGCTGTTAGTAGGTTTAAAGATGATCTTAAACTTATTGCTGCACGTGCATCTCATAAAAATCGCGCAAAATTGCGTAAGATTGTACGTCATAATTGCGTATAAACAATGTAAAATACACATAAACTGCGTAATTCCCAAACTGACCAAAAATTTTGAACCACTCAGAATCGAATTCACATAAAGACCCGTTGGCCAAAACGCTCGACGGACGTAATGTTTGGTTGGAAGTGCGAGGGGCTGTAAGCTAGTTGGAAAGTGTGTAAACAAAGGACTATGTCAGCAATCCTGCCCAGAACTCAGAGGGGAATTTCTAGCGGACTGCTGGCGCCCTGCAGAAACTCTTAGAATTAGTCTTTAATATTATCAGATCCTTTCAATGGCTAAAAATACATGGATAAGTTTAGACTGAAGCTCCTATGCCTGCATGCTTTTGAAGTTATTACCTTCAGTCTGAACATCCACCGTCATGACTGTTCATTAGGTTCTCTGGTTTGCATTTGGAAATGAAGTGTAGCTCAACATTACTCTTGTTGTGCATGTGGCACAGACACAGACAAGGAGGGTGTGGGGGAAATTTTGAAGGTCAAACTAAGTGAGTGACCTGCTAATGACACCCGCGCTGCTTCCTCCCTCTCTCACTTGGAGCCTTGATCACGCAGCACTCCTGGTGCACACTGGCTTTCTTCTCCTTTCTCATGTGAATGATTTGCCGGACTCAGAACCTTTTCAACTGACCTCATCAGACCACGCCGGCGACTCTTTACAGGTCAGCGAGCCTCCACTGACTCATGCGAATGCATTCACTTTGCAGATACAGGAATGCAGGTTCATTTGCTTTTCAAAGAGTGATTGCCCTGCAAGCAGGTCCTAAGAAAAAGTCGAGGGGCCTAATTAGAGCCATGTGCTCCAAAACACTGGAGGGCTGATAAGATACAAACATGTTTTGAATTATCAAGAGCAATCTAAATGCTTTTGAAATTTCAGGAGAGACAGAAGGACAGGGATAAAAGAACAGTACTTTTTAATTATGGCTTCAATAAATCCTCTGAGTAGCAGGAAAAGGTCTTTTGGTCTTTTCATCTGACTGCAGGCATTCTGCGAATTAACTCTTTAATCTTAAAGACTCTGATCATTTTTTGATTTATTTTGAAAGTGTTCTCAGTTGTCTTTTAAATATATTTATGTCGTTTTTATCCAAAATTTAAAAACTTGTGTCGTCTTCTAGGACATAGTTTTTTTGCAGAGTGTCAGTAGTTCATTAGAAATTCACCTCTGACTTATGGATATGACCATTGGCCCAGAGCAACCCCGCCCCCCTTCCCGTCCTCAGTGCTGAAAGCTCCCTACAAGCAATCCCACTAGTTCACAGCCCCTCACACCCCAAACTTAACGCTTAACGGTGCAACAAAATGGAGAGCAATATTGAAGCCACCCAGCTGTACAGTTTTCAGCCAGATGCCAGCTCAGACTAGGAAACAAAGATGCTGTCTAATCATCTACAAGGGGATCCATCAGAATGGAGAGGACCAGGAAGCTTGTGGCCCATGCAGCATATGTTCATTTCACATATAAGATCTTTGTCCAAACTGCATTTTTCGTCTGCTCCTGATTAACAATAATTTGAAATATTCTGACACAGTTTTAAGCTTAATTCTCTATACACACGTTAAAATGCCACAAGAACATGTCAAAAACACAATTTTCATCGGAGTGGGTCTTTAACGCCACACATGCACAGACACTGTACATGTTCATTATGAAGAGAGACAAAGTATAAACATGTCCAGGACATGGTCAATGATGTGACTCAGAACATTTCATTCTGGCTTCCAGCTGACACCGTAATGGCTGTCTGGAAAGTGTTAACCTTCATTGTTTTTTGAATCAATGTTTTACTGCCTTTACTGTAAAGGAGGAATAGTGGTGGGATTTACATCTACACTCTTCTCTGTGATTTAAAAACATGTCAGTGAACATCTGAAAGGATCAGCATCCTTACATTTGTGAGTGCTTAACTTGATATGACATCATTGCATTAATTTAACACGTTATCTGGTAGAAAAACATCTTCTTTGATGCTTTGCATTCGTTTTTTTCAGGGGTGAACAATGTAATTTATGACTGCAATCAATTTATTCTCTTTAACTTTTGTGTTTTCCGTCACAGTTTGCAGGATTTAATTTGATTTTACTCCCTTCATAAATTGCCCATGTAGGACGTGTCAAACATTCAGCAAAAACCAAACATAGTGTGAGGAGAACCATTCTCACAGGAGCTGGCTCTGAAAGACTCCTTTGAACTGCTGGTTTCTGTCTTCACCCCGAGGCCCGTATGTGTTTCTGTTTTAAACTTTAAGATTCAAATCAGGGATCAGATTTAAGGTCAAATTCATGAGACTGGTATCATCTAATGTCCCGATCAGTCTTCATTCCAATGGAGCCACTTATTGTGAGTTACTGCACAGCAGAGCTTTCTTAATGGAGACCATCTATTTTCCTTTAACTCAATAAGCACAAGTAATCAGCCAGAAAGTCTCTTAAGGATTAATTTTTTTTTTCTCAGGACTACAAAGCCTTTATCTCATGCAAAGGAAAAGTAGCATTAATTAATATTAAAAGGTGCAGAGGTAGACTGTCATTCATAGCTATGTTGTCTCCAGCAGGAGTTGGCTTTAAAGATTTACAGCCATTCATCATGTTAGATTCAGTCAAACTCCACAGGCCTGTGTGCTAAATGAAACTGTGATATTGTTTTTGGCTCGTTTCCATGCATCTAGAATAGATTTACTTTCCGATGAAGCCTGAGCTGTCTTTGTTCAGTGTGGCAGGGATTTAACGTGAGGACTTATAGCAAATAAAGTCTTGAATTATTAATGAAGAGTAAGGGGAGGGCTGCAGCTGGTTTTCTTCAGACTGAGATTTTGGTGTAACTTGAAAAAAAAAAACCTAGGAGGTTTTGGTTTTCTGGTCCACAAGCATCAGGCTGAGGAAACAAGTACAGCACCCCAGATGCTGGACAGATGTTCTGCCAAAAGGGAAGGAAAGCTTGAAGACAACTGAACCTGATATTGTCCTGATGGTGTTCATCTAACAGCAGATTCTTTGAAAGAGCTGGAATACATCTGGAGAAAATGAGGGCATGAGATACCTTCAGAGGAGGCAAAGTTTATTCACAAAGCTCTGTTAAAACAATCTCAGTTAACCAATGTTTTTAGGACCTTTTCAAAAAAAGAACAACATCCAATCAACGTAACTTAGGTTTTTAATAAATAACACAAGTAGTACCAAAGTTTTGGCAATCAAATGTGTGCGTCATGGATTTGTTTAATGTTGGTCTCTACTCCTTGTCCTCTTCTGCATCCCTTTCACACGGCGTCCCACGAGGTTCAGTTCCATCTTGTTTTCTCCTACAAGTACCAAAAACGTAGACCACATCAGTCCAGTTCTGAGGTCTTTACAGTGGCCTATCTGCAAGAGGATAGACTTTCAAGTTCTATTGCTTGTTTATAAAGCTTTGAAAGGTTTAGCACCAAAATATACGATTGACCTTCTAATCCAGTATCCAGACCTCTCCAGTCCTCTGGATCCGGATTTTGTCCTTTCCTAGAGTCAAAACCAAACATGAAGAAGTTGCTATAGCTTCTATGCTCCACATATCTGAAATGGACTTCTACAAGCGTTACATCAGCTGAAACAGTTTATTTAAATCCAGGTTAAATACATGCCTGTTCTCAGCTGCATTTGATTACCAGTTTTTATTCAGAGGTTCATCCACGGACTGTGCCTCTAAGCCAGTGTTTTTCAACCAGTGCGCCGCGGCACACTAGTGTGCCGTGGGAGATGGTCAAGTGTGCCGTGAGAAATTGCCCTCATTTACTGATCTAAAAACATTTTCCATCTCCAGGAAATCGGCTCTTTGTTCATCCAAACAGCCCCTGATAAAACACTGAGTAGTTAGGAATATGAAAGATCATAAAATTATTTTTTCTTTGTGTTTATTTGATTCTATTAAAGACATTTTGATAAGAATGACGGTACCGCGATTTGGCTGCAGCTAAAGCCGTTTGCGGCAAAGTCCCGCCCCTTTAACTGTCTCCGCCAATCATTCTTGAAGGCTTAATCACATGTCATCAGTCTGACCAATCAGAAGTGGTTAAAGTCTCCACTTCCTTGTTCCTTTTAGCTCATAAAGTCTCTCCGTTCCAACAAAAATACCAGCCAAAGCTCGTCTTTAGCGGTGTAGCTTTCCACAGAATCCAGTATCAGACCGTGGAATAAGTGAACAAAACATTGAAGCTCAGAGACACTAGTCTTTCTGCCCTTTTGCGGCAGTTTTCACACTACATCTCCCATGATGCATTGGGTTAAAGGGACAGCGTCTTAGCGTAAAATGAGTCGTCCTTAAACGTCTTGAAACCACAACAAACACTCATAAAACTGTTTTTGAATTTTCTAACTTAACTTTTATTTCATCTTTTAGAAAAAACAGCTGCAACTTCCTGCTTTTTCTGCTACAATTACCACAAAAATGCATGTGAGATTGCGGGGGGGGGGGCTGTCGATAAATACAGACTGAGGGTTTTTTTTTGGGATGCTGGTGTGCCGCGGGGTCTTTGTCAAGGTTAAAGTGTGCCGTGGCTCAAAAAAGGTTGAAAAACACTGCTCTAAGCTGGTTTTAAAATCGCTTCTTTTTAACTTTCTTTGTTAAGTTTCTATTTTAGTAATCACTCCTTTGATGTTTTATGTAAAGCACTTTGAATTGTCTTTGTACAAAATGTTCTATACAAATGAACTTGCCTTGCCTCTATAGTGGCAAACATCAAATGGAGGAAACGCAAAACTGGACAATTGTAATCCAATTCAGTCTAAATCCCTTTTAAAAGGTCAGATTGTCTTTTAGTTTATTTCATCAATGCCCTACTAATGTAACCAGCAGATCAGTCTTTGGAGTTTTCAATGTAGTTACTAGGAAGCTCATCTGTGGCTGGTGAGGGAAAATAAATCTCTCTAAATGAAAGAATAAGAAGTACAATTATTTGGAGGTCATGCCAGAGAAACTTTTACAGGTCTATGCTATTTTTTTCCAAAATGTTAAACTGATTAGCAAAAACCTTTGGTCAAAAATGATCAATAACTTTTAACTCAAGAGTTTGATCAAGGTAGAGAGTACTAAAAACTCATGTTTTTAAATCGGAGAGATAAAGTCAAATATAAAAATAAATAAATAAATTATTAAATTAAAAAAAAACAAGGCAACAGACAGGTGACCAGTTCATGGTCTCCGCCTCTGCCCAACAGTAGTTTGGTTGGCTCCAGCAACCTTGTGACCCCGACTGGATTCAATGAGTTCAGAAGATTGATGAATGGATAAACAATTAAAAGTTTAATGACTCAGAAATAAAGACGAAGACTGAATTGTATGCATCTATAACCAGTCCCAGAGATTCCCTCTTTCAGGCTTGGAGACACGGCCTCTTATAGAATCCTCTAAAGCGGTTTGGTGGTCGCTTTAAGCCCATATAGGCAGACCGCTTAGCTAAAACTTCCATCAAATTTATGTTCCAAACAGAGATTAGACACAGAGCTCCTTAAAACAAAACAAGCTTCACATGAACACTGAGTTATGGGAGGTGATGTTTTGTACCACTGCCCACTATTTCATGCCTGTTTTTCGACCCCTCATAAAGCATTGTCAGTGTGAACGCTCTAATCTCTTCCAGATCCGCAAATGTAACTGTATAGGCCGGACACACATGGCAGTGAAGGCTTGATATTGATGGTGCTGATTTATGACACACTCCGTGGCCAAGCTATGGATCCGGTGTTTAGACGTCACCTAATTCATCCACCATCTTGTCAGCTTCAAAAGCACAGCCTGATGTGGAGCTTTAGGTTCAGTCTCCACTCAATCACCAAAACGTCACGGTTGCGTCAAAGCTGGTAAAAAAAACTTCTGAGAGTCTTTTTGGGGTCGACACAAACCGTTTGACTATTATGTTGTTTTTGAATGTTCATCCATCATGTATTAATGGCATTTTATATATCAGTCTGTATTCGTAAAATGATCTGAGTTCAATGATTTTCATCCCTGCGCTCTTTCCTGACATAGCTCTTTTTTAATGGATGGGTAATGGATGACTTGCTAACAGGTCTTTGAGACCCGCGGCAGATAAGATTATTTTGATTCCACAGACTGCACAAAGGTGTTGGCATATCTTTTATCTCAGCTGTCAAAAGGAATCAACGGGGACATCTGTGCTCAAAAGCAGGATTTCTAAGCCTCTCTGAAGTGACAGAGAACAGCAAACCTTGGCTGCATGAGATGTTTTGTCTGTGATGAGGTTTGAGCTGCCAAATGTCATCCTTTGGATCCTGTCTGGGGTCAGACTGTGGCATTCCGCTGGCTAAACATGCCAGGGTTTCTAGACAAAAGTGGGCTTCCCAGTCACGTCAAAACAACATCACCGCACCAAAAGCCTGGTTTAATAAGCCTCCTCGCTCTGAGGTGGGACTGCTCTTTGTGTCTGTTTGGTCACTCAGCAAAAACGTATTAAAATTATTTTTGTATTGTTCTGCTTAGAAATGTAAGGTTAATTTTAGTCTTCCTCAAAAACAATATGGGAAAAAGAGCAAGAGCTTAAAAGGATATTAAAAATCCCAATTTCCTTGTTTTACAGTGAAGAGCCACTTCACTGAAAGTTGTGTTTTTTGGTGTTTTAAGGCATTTTTCTGATGATGGAGGACATTTATACAACAAAAATTAAGCTTAAAAATGCATTTCTGTGTCTTTCTTTAATTCAGATCCAGGTAAATCAGGATCGACGAAAAATTGCCAGGGAAAAAGCTTGTATTTGTGATGAAGAAGCATCAATTGGCAAGCCACAAACTCCTTGCTCCGCTCCATTCCAATGCATCCTCTTGCCGACAAATAGATTTATTTAAGTCTTTGTTTTTCTCATGCTAGCTGGCATCTGGATCAAAACTGTACAGCCGGGTGGCTCCAATACTGTCCATTGTTGTTTCACTGATAATGTGAGGTTGGTGTTCTAAGGGGCTGTAAGCTAGTGGGACATCATTTAAACAGATAGATAATGGGAAACAGCGGCAGGCTTACTTCACACCACTTCTGCCACTTTGCAGAAAATATTTCCTAGAAAATGAGACAGCTTTTCTGACTTTGTTGGCATAATGATAATTAAAAGACTACTATGAATGCTAAAAAAAAATTCAGAAATGATTGGAGTGGGACTTTAAACTTTTATTTTAGTAAATCTTACAATTGGTTAGTACTTTTCAGGCATATTCATGTGTTCCCTTTTAATTATGACTGACCAGTTTTTATAAAAAAAAAACCACACACAACAGCAACTTATTTTCCAGAACATAGTTTCTGCAGAGTGGCAGTAGTTGGCCACTATCGGCCCCCCTTCCTATCACCCATAACTGGGAGCTCTTTGTTAACTTGCTCTCACGCTAACTTACAGCCCCTCACACCCCTAATCTAAAATTACAGGTGCAATAAAAATGGCGAGGAATGTTTGAGCTATCTAGTCGTACAGTTTAGATCCAAATGCTAGGTCACACGAGTAAAACAAAGACATACATGGATCTATTCGTCTACAAGTGAATGCATCAGAATGAAGCGGAGCAGGGAGCTTGTGCCCCACATAGCATAACAAGTAAGCTGTTTTTCAAACAAAGTTTCTCTTTTGTCTTCCATTATCTGGAAAATGCCATAAGAACATGTCAAAAACACCAAAAAAATCCATTTTCATTTGAGTGGATCTTTAATGTTTTTGCAATTCTCCTTCAGTGCAATTACAAAGAAAACTTTCAAATAAGTCATTTACTATTAAAATGCTAGTACCCGTATTTTCCGGACTATAAGTCGCACCGGAGTATAAGTCGCACCAGCCCAAAAATGCATTATAAAGTAGAAAAAAACACAGATAAGTCGCACTGGACTATAACTCGCATTTTAACTTTCACAACCTTATATGACACAATCATAGCAGACTGTTTATCTAATAATTTCACAGTAATTTTTTCTCAAACTTATTTATTTATTCTTTTCATGAAGCATCATTGGCTAACTAATACTCTGTTTTCATCCTGTATTTGTAGAAACAGTTTTCACTTTTATTGCATTTCTGAATCTATGAAATCATTGGAAAATAGAATATTATGTTGTTAGCCTTCAAGATCTTACTGTAAAAAAGGTTTGCTGATTCTCTGAGTCACTTAACATCCTCTTAACACTTAACATACCTCATACATCAAATTGACCCAGGAACATCATCTCTGTTCCTCAAAAATGAACATAACAGGAGGGTTAACAATGTATTTATTTCAATTTATTTCTAATATAAGTCGCTGCGGAGTATAAGTCGCACCCCTTGCCAAACTATGAAAAAAAGTGCGACTTATAGTCCGGAAAATACGGTAAAATGCAAAAACAGCTAGTTTATGTGTCGATTCTGATGTTATTTTCGCACTGCAAACACACCAAACATTTTTTGTTTGTTTTTAAACTCTGAGTTCCACAAATCTGTTATGTTTGCGACTAAATCAAAATTATTAGATGCGCTGCTTTTTTACACATGTCACATGTAAGCTAATATCCCCAACCGGACCTTCTCCCTGCGAAGTTGGGCCTGATGACAAGAATTAATGATTGAACTGTTTTTTCCCCATTTCTATTTCAAGGTCATGGGGTGAGCGTGCTCTCTGATTTGTGAGAGTATTCCACAAAGCCTCAGTTAAGAAAAGAGAAAGAAATCCAAACTCTAAATGTTTTTTGTTCCATTTGACTTATTTATGTTTTAAAAGGTCACCTTGCTTGATGGTTTTGACAATTCAACTCGTATTTTTCTATCTCCCCAGCTATTCTATTCAAAGTGTGTCAGTTCAACAGCGACAATCTGTAATGATCTGTTTAAGTCTGCCTGGCTCTGAATAGAACCCAAAAAAACATCTTTGTGTTTAATCTCTATCTCCTACTCTTTCTTTTTGTCCTATAGACGCTGCTCAGTATCTATTTACAGGGAGTTTCTCCACCATCCCTGACACACACACACAGAATTTACAGCCCGAGGTGAAAAAGAACGTCTCCATGTCATTCAACAACCACCTTGAAGCATCTCGACTCCAAGCCGCTCGTCGGTGTTTCTGCCCCCTCCAGGAGGGAAACTTTCACCGCCTCCTTGGAAACCAGTCATCTCTTCCTCTTTAATGTTATTTTGTGTGACAGTCTGGGTTGACCTCCTTGTGATTTATGTTATACACCCTGCTGTGAGACCCAGCTTTTACAACAACCATTTATAAATACTCTGACACAATCAAACAGTTCAGACTGTTTTAAAGTTCTGAAAGTCAAACTTTTAATCTTTTTGGTGGAGCTCTGCAGTTTGAAAACAAGAACTCAAATACTTATTGTTTACTCTGTATAGTTCCCCTTATAAAATAAGAGAAAGTTATCTCTTCCCCGCGTTCCCTATTTCTACTAAACATTCTTTTTCTTAACAAATAAGCTCGTGAAAGAGCGACAGAGAAATAAAACAAAATGGCAGTGAGATGAATGGCGAAGGAAGTCGCAGTTTCCGGGTTGGGAGAGTGAGTATAGTCTAGGGTGGGGAGGCTGAGAGCTGACACGCCGGTGTGACACCAAATCTCAGCATTTCCCCGCACAATTGACCAAAATGAAAACACGCCGCGGATTGTATTCCTAGCTTTGGCCTTGTGTTTTGAATGAAAGAATCTTGTTTGTGCTCCTCTGCCCTCATCTCACCCCTGCAGAAGCTTTCGGTCACCCCCATGTATCACTTACTGGCCTTATTTGCTTCAAGACATCACTGCTGTCACAGCTGCAGCTTTTTGCATTGTTCAGAAAACAAAGATTTTGAACAAAGAAGCTGCAGGAGAAACATTAGAAGTGCTAATGGAGAAATCTGCACTGCCTAACAAAAAATCTGGCAACTTACACTGTAAATTATTTGTTACTTACAAAGATTTAGACCTTTTTTTTGACATTTCAAGATTTTTTTACCAAGTTTTAAGTGGTTTTAACTATGCTTTGTTCTACACCTTCCCAAGCTTATCTCAAAGCAGAGTTTAGAGTTTTGTGTCCCTTAAAGAGAGAAATAAGGAAATTATTGTTAGAATGAGTGAAACTCATTGTGCTCTACACTCTTGACAATAAAAACAAAGAAAAAAAACTTACTGTAATTAGTTTTTTTCATTGTTAAGAATGCCATTTTAAAGTTCAATAAATGTTTAGACAGGCATTGTCATTATTTTGGAAAGAAACATTTAGATTCATGTTTTTACAACAAGCGCTAGTTCGCACTAAAACCGTATTCTCATTTTGCACACAATTTGTTCCAGAAGGCGTTCTAGAAGGCGTGACGTCACAAGTCTGTCTCCCCCTCTGGTCGCCGGCCTGAACCATCTCTAGAGTTCTACCACACTACATCTCCCATCAACCCCAGCGCACACTTCCTGGAGGCCGCACACCTGACTCTAGCTCCCTCAGTCAAACACAAGCATACTTAAGCCCTGCACTGTATGGAAGCGATACTCAGTGTGAAGTATAGTTTTTGCCACTCTACCTGCTTTACCAAGTGTTGTATCCAGGCCTGATGCTTCTGCTTTCCTAACCCTGGTCTGCATTTGACTCAGTTTGCCTGCTGGCTGCCCTGAATCTCTATAGTGGTTGTTGACCCCTGCCTGCCTGACCCTGATTTAGCTTTGTGGACTTTTAGCTGAGCTAATAAACCTGATGCATTTGGAACCAGCTCTAATTCTATAGATAAGTAAGCTCTTTTTTTTAAAGCATTTTTTTCCCCCTTTTTTGAATGTCAAACTCCATTTGATCTTGAATATAATATTTCTTGTTAAAAAAATGACTTGTTTCATGGACAGATCATTTTAGGGATTTATATTTTTAAGATTCTCTTCTAATTTCTTAGACTACCTCTTTTTGCAGTGTGCTTCTGAATTGCTGCAAAAGTCATGCTAAAAAAATCCTAAAATGATTTAGTTTTTTTAAGAAACAGCAATCTAAGTTTTTGAATCCAAAGATGGATGAAAAATGTCCTTTAATTCTTAAAGCAATCTGTCAGCTAGACTTTAGCTTGACTCAAAAAAAAAGGCTTGGTTTGGTCCTGCAGTGTCACAAGTAACATGAGGCATAAATGGTGCATATTTTGGGCTTGGAGTCAATATCTCACATAAGAATGAAAATAAGTGGGAACATTATTTTTTCTCTTTAGTGGAAATCCCATAGTGAAAATAGAAACTCCTTATAGTTAAAACACTAATAAAAACAATTTTAGTAATTACAGTAAAAAAAAAAGCTGGATTTTGAGGATTTATTTTAGTAAGAGGCTTTTTTTTCCCCAGTATTATTGGTGCGACTTGAAAATATATGAAATGAAAATGTCCAACAAAACATTCTGGTCAGATCGGTCATGTTTTTCCTGTCAGTGTCACACTGCAGATTGATGGATTGTTATTTTCATTGAGGTCAAAAACCAGAACCAGAGACCTGCAACCCATATTGGCCTTTCCATCCTGGTCTTACGCTGGGAGATGGTTTGTAATTCTATATGAGAAGCGATGGGGAGGGGAATTGAACAAACACTGGTTTGAGAAAGAAGGCTGGGGAGGTTTTCTTTTTCAACGCTTTCTGCTACAGTATTAAGTAGCGTCCCTTCACACGCCTGTCACCTTGTAATCAATAATGTTAGAATAACACCTGAAGCAGAGGAGCTGTCTGTATGGCCTGTCACTCTTTCACACCCAAAACATATCTGCACACAAATCATCCGTCTTCCGCTTACTGTCTGGTAGCTCTTGGATGAACAGCTTCCAGGCATCATCCATCAAAGAGGGGTCCTGCTGATGGGACCCAACAAGAAAATCCACACAAGGATTCAAGAGTTTCTGGTGAGGGGGGGGCTAACACAAAGATGCACAAAAGCCAGGTCACTTGCAAGAGTGTACAGGTGCCAAAGCTCTGAAAATAGCTCCTGGCCTTTCTTTCCTTATACTGTGTAATTATTCCCAGCCTTTAATCCACATTCTTAATTAAGCCCTTGCACATTTTTCCACTCAGTCTCCCTACTTCTTATAACTCTCCTGCTATGCAGATTACGCCTGCAATATGGTGTATAAATAATGCTGGGTAGGTGGCCTTATATTGAAAACATACAGAAATCAAAGGAGTGGCTTTGCTCAGATCGACGTCATTCAGGACTTGTGTGTTGCCCAGATGTGTGTGAGCACCGTATGGGGGTGCTGGATGTGCCGTGTGGTGACCTATGCGTGCCTGTCTGGAAATGTGTTTGTACATGTCATGCAGCAGGTGAGAACATATGGCAGCTCGGTTTATGTTTTCCGCCTGAAAGATGTTTACACAAGCCGCTCCGTCAACGGCGGGCTTTGTTGCCTGCAGCAAAAGTCCTAAATATAGCTGAGAGAAATCAAAATGTGGCTCACAGTGGAGGTGAAGGTGACCATAGTATGCTTCTAAACAACTTTGTCAGCCCTGCTTTTCCATCAGCTCTGTGAATCATAAGTGTGCTTCAGTGAATATTTGACCTTTTCTTTCTCCTGATACCGTTCCCACGACCTGCTCCCTCTCAAATAGCACAGTGTTCTGTCTTATCTTATAATGTGGGATTGGCCTGATGTACATACTTCACTTATATTTTTGCTTTCAAGTAGATGCTATGTGGCAGTCATTTTGAAGCTGAAGGGGTTTGATGCATATTTGCATAAATGTCGAGGGGTTAAAGTCCCATTCCAATCATCTCTTGAGCTAAAAGCTTTCCCAGTGATCATTTAATTATGATTATGCCATTTTTAGGCAAAATTTAAAAAAAATGTGTCTCGTTTTCTTGGACATAGTTTTTCCAGAGCTGCAGTAGTTGATTTAAAATTTGCCTCTGAGTTGTGGGAGGGACTGTTGGCGTGGAACAACTCAGCCCCCCTTCTTCTCCATGTTGCTGAGAGCTCCCTGTTTACACTCCACTGCTAGGTTACAGCTCCTCACACCCCCAACCTAACATTACCGGTGCAACAATAATGGCGAGCAATATTGGAGCTATCCAGCCATACAGTTTTGAGCCAGATGCAAGCTCATTCAAGACGCACATGGATCTGGTTGTCTGCAAGTCGATGCATCAGAATGGAGCAGACCAGGGAGCTTGTGGCCCATCTGGCGTATTTTTGTAACGCATTCCATGTTTTTCAAACATTTATTTCGTCTGCTCCTGATCCACAAGTATTTGAATAAATAAATACTCAGGAATGCAAGTTTAAACGTAACGTTCTTCATATATGTCATCCATCATTAGAAAATGTCATAAGAACATGTTTGAAACACCAAACACATACTTTTCATCAGTGTGTCTTTAAAGCAGGACCCTGGATTCAAACCAAGAGAATGACAACTGTGGCCAAAAATGCAGCAAGTGTTGCTGGTTGTGTCAGAGAGCTGTGGCTCTGCTGGGACCCACAGCTGACTCGTAAATTAGAAGCAGAAGCGTGCAAATGATCCAAATCACCGCGCAGAGCTGGATAAAGACACAACTGCACAAAAGTCATAACATGTCTTTCACACAAAGTGAAACCCCTCGACTCCAGAGATCTTCACGTGGTATTTTTGTGCCACAGGAGGGCAGCCATAGATTCAGTGTGTTGATAGTGCAAGCAAACAGTGACCTACACACAATTAGTTGTGTTTTGTGTCTTCATCAGATTGTGGATTTTGTCATTTAAGTTATATCACGAAGTAGGCATGCAAGGGGAGAAACTCAAAAACAGAACAAACGTTTTTTAAGGTGAAGGATCAAGGCCTGGTTTTTTCTGAAGCCAGACCATAAAGAGGAGGTGAAAGAGAGACTTTACCTCCAGAGAAAAGTATGGATTTGTTCCAAATATAGGAATTTACATCCAGTGAGTGTTTGTGTTTGGATGTCAACATGGCCCAAAAAAATGTGATGTTGCAACAGAAGTTTTCCAGGAAGTGTATCCCTGTCCCCATGCCATGGTTTCACAAAGAGCTGAACAAAGACTATTTGTTCTTTGCTTAATGTTTTTTTTTTTTTTTGAGTTGCAATGACTAGATTACAAAAGTTATTAAGTAAAGATGCCCAAAAGATTTTGAGGAATTGAGTTCACAAAATATCTGACTTTGGACTAAAAACCATTATCTACTTTTGTCAATATTAATGAACTGTAAAAAAGTCGTCATGTATGAGCAATACTTTGTATCAGATTGTTATTTAAAATCATTATCATCAGGATATGCTTTCACCTCGGGCTCTCCAATGCTCAAACATATATTTAATCTTAATGGGAGCCTTGCCTTTTTATGTCTTCCCTTTTTAATTTTAACTCAGTATTTATGCCTTAAGACATGCAGAGCTATAATTTTCACATCACGTTATCTTTGCGTTCTTTCCTGTCTCTACTGGTACAATTACTGTGTTTAGAAGTCATAGAAAAGAAAAAAAACTCAAATGTATAAGCAGAAAATCAACACCATTTTCCACAAATGTTTTTATTTTAATGTGCGGTTTATGTAAGACAGAACACTTAGTCAAGCTTTCTTTTTTTTTTTATGAATGTGTGTTTGAGGGAACTCCATTGTATTTGTGAAGTTCAGTGGGGCATGTCCATGTCAATCAAGTTGAAATCCTTGTGCAAGCAGCACTCTGTTTGGGCTGGAAACTATCATGAGGATCAGGGAAACTTAGTCCACTTAGTTTTACATTAATACATTCTCGTGATTTGTGGATCTTTGGACTTTCCCTTTAACCCTTGTGCTATCTTAGATGACCCCACCCTTACATTGACGTGTTCTCCCTACCATGACAAAGGTGGATAAAGGTGGAAAGATTTCATATAACCCATGGACACCAGTGAAGGTCACAAATCATTGAAGAAAAAAGGTTCAGCGCACTGTCTAGTGGGTCTACATGACCCAACTCCCAACGTTAAAGTGCCTAGGATAGCACAAGGGTTACGAACATAGAGTGCTCGAGTATTGTCCTTTTGCTTCACATCTGCTAAAACATTCCTCATTATTTTGTGTGTTTTTGAGCTTCATAAGGCTTCACTCATAAACTAACAGACACTTTTACTTTCAGGTGGACCGGTGTTCACTCAACTAATCTGGATCAGAGTTCAGGTGAGCCTTCATTCATACTTGCTAGAATAAAGCTAATTAGGACAACAAGCCATTGTGAAAGCTTTCTTGAGCTCTCTTAGAAGTAGAGTCTAAACTGCACCACCTGCTTTGTGTTACAGCAGCTATCAGTGGATTTTAAGGATCTGTCAATTTCCCACATTTTAATCAAATACATTGAAACCAATTTAACATTCTGACATTGCTCACATCGCTGAAATTTACATCTTAGTACAAATGATTAGCAGTTGGCAAAAGTTTTGCTGGGCTGAACTGTCAGTCCATTTGGTGTTAAACCAATTTAACCTCTGTTTGGGCTCTCTACAATTGAACAATTGACTTAATGAGACCTGGTTTGACCGACCCCCTCGCATTCCAAACAGGAAGTCTCCACTGGCTCTAAGAAGCCATAATCCCATAAATTGCCATTGAGAAATAGTAGTACAGTCATTAATTTTTTTGAACAACCAGTCTTGCTATAACAGCCTTTTTACATGTTCTTGCTAATCCTATTTTTCTTTCATAGAATTTTTTTCTGTAGTGCAAGTTTTGAAGCTACACACTGACCAATCAGATGCCTCAATGAAAGTATGTGGTCTCGGGTTGAATGCTCAAAGCATTTGACAGATTCCAAGTGGTAGGGGTGTGGACTTCCAACAAGCTCACTCCTGATTTGCGAGAGTAGTTGCCATAGAAACATTGACTAGGACCAACTCAGACCAATCAGTCCTTACTAACGCCATCTTGTTCCAAAATGTCCATGTTGCAAAAAATAACAACTGAATTGACTTCATTTCGTTGGAACCAGTAGTCAGCCATTTCTTTGGTCACACTCACTTTTCAGAGTCAATGAGCTGATCAAATATAACTAATAGTAGTTTAGAGTCTAAAAATTTTAAATCTGTCAAGATAACACTAAAATCTAACCAGTTGCTAACTTTACATCATAGTGTAAACGTTTTGTAAAAGTGTTGGACCTTCCACTTTCTAAAGCTGAAGTTCATTTGGGGGACAAATCTTTTGGGAGATCGTCTATAAAATAATTTTCCCACAGGCACTCTAAAGTACTTAAAAGATGAGGTTTTTGTGTTGATGCTCATTTTGCTCTAAGATTCTCATTTATGCAGCTCCCCGGAGCACTGCAGATGGGAGAGGAGAAAAGCAGGGAAAACATTGCAGATTAAAACATGTGGAAGTGATGACAATTATAAAACCTTTATTTATCACTTTTTTGGAATGGTCCAGAAGGACCTTCAGTGGTCCCGCTGCAACAGCTCTTGTCTTCATTCCACACATCTTCGCCATCAGTAAAAATGCCAAACGCCTAATGACAATTTCACACCTCCTGATGGAGGTAAAAAAGCTCTGATTACAGGTCACATTTGGTCACAGAGGAGAAAGGCGGTTCAGACAGCGTTGAGAACCTGGAACAACTAAATACAAAACATGGAAACGTTGCCACGGCAACGGGCAGATAACTTCTTGTTTTTCTGGTTTAAGGTACATTATTAAGTGTGTCTTTCCCCGCGTAAAAGTATTTGCCCTCGTGTTCTTTTGTGAAGTAAACATATCCTGTTTTTTTTACCCTGTTTTTTTTCCGATTAGAATAGTTTAAACCATTACTGCTCTTATAAAACGTTCATCGCAAAGAAAATGGATCTGACATTTTCTACTTTCTTGAAAAATATCTAAGCCTATTTTGTTTGTTTGCTTTTTTGTTTTGTTTTGATTTAAAAATCTTGCAAAAGTTTCAACAGAACACCATGGGAGCAGCATATGAAGATTCTGGTTCAGATTCCAGATTTTGTGTGGTTGAACTTTGCTTCACCTCCAGGGGCAGGGCAGGAACACCAGTAAATACAAAAACAGCGCAGAGGGAAATTCCTACCAGGGTTCCACCAGAGTCTTAATGCTGCAGGAATGCAAAAGCTGAAATTTATTTGACTGCCATGACAGTTATACATACAGAGACTGATGAATGTAACTTTTTCCTGCCACTTTTCCTTGCTCATAGTGCATTTTCTTAAGAAAAATGAATACAAGCATGTAGACTAATGGAATCAAATGTACATGTTCATGTGAGGACCACTAATTTACCACATCAAATTTTTGCATTAATCTTAATTTAATCTATTTTTTTTATGTTTTGACCCATGGAGCAGCTGAGCAAAAAAAAAGAAAAAGAAAATGAAGGCCCTGAAAGACTCTTGTTTTGGACACATTTATTTATTTTTTTAAATTGGGGTCCTGTTGTGTTTGCATGGGTACCTTTTGATTCACTTCAAAGGTACAGATAAGGCCACCATACCAAATGTTGGGTCGGATTACAAGTTTCTAAAGCTCTGTAAACATTATTGTTGACACTAATAATGTCTATATGTGAAAGTTCCGAATTTTTACATATAAAAAGAGCAGCAAACCTCTGTTTGGAGGGTCGCATGTTTGGTTCTCGCTCTGCATGCCCATGTGTTGAACTGTCCTTGGACAGAACACTGAACCCCACACTGCTCCAGGTGGCATAGTTAGCACAATAAAGCTATGAAGTTAGAGAAGGGCTATAAAAGTATAGTCTATGCCATTCAGGATTTACCAAATCCACGCAAACAAAATACTTTGTTCTTATCGCCTGAAAAAGATAGCATTTCTAAGAATAGAAACTATTTCTGCCCGCATGTTTTTGCAACCTACATTAAAATTCCTCTTAAAAAACAGGAAAGAGATTTATCCAAGATGTCCCAATTCCCAGGGGTCATTGCTCCAAAAGACAATCTCACTCACCGTTAAACCTGTTTCTTTTTTGACAGTCTGATGACTTCCTTTTATGATCTGCAATAAACGCCAACTGTTCCTTTCATTCTTGCTTTTTTATGGTGAAATTTGGGGTTCAGTGCAAGCTCCTGCCCCCAGTCTCTTTTTTATCAACCTAAAGTGAGAGTCGGCACGTCCTTACTCTTTGCTGTATGGTAGGAAACAGAATGAGTTCTGCCCATTTGAACTTCCGTGAACTCTCATTAATACGTCATTACCGTAGCTACCTGATTGTAATGATACTTTCCCGCCGGGCTTGGCATTACCTGTTCGAGCGACCACTTCCAATGAATAAAGTTTATGTAAACACATGTTTTGGGCATCCACGTTCAAAACTCTCATATTCACATGTTGCTACACATGTTTTTAAGTCCGTTTTCTGGCTCTACACACAAAATGTGCTGCTATTGAACACATGTTGAAAGTTAAACCAGGTCGAACTTTGACCAATCAGGGACTCAAATTTGCTAGTGACGTATGCACTACCAAATAACTGCCAGTGTGAACATCATATGCTAAAAAAGGAATACATGACTAGTATGTACTCAGCATATAAGTGACAGTGAATCCCTTGGATACTGTATAATTCAATTCAATTTTATTGACATAGCCCAATATTACAACAATAGTCTTCTCAATGGGCTTCATACCAGTAATTGTATGATAAACATGAAATCATAAAGAACATGAAGTCATAGAATTCAACCCGGTAATACTAATACTAAACTAAAATAAAAATAGAAATAATAATAATAATACAAATAATACTAATGTAATACTAATAGGTAATGCTAAACTAAACAGACTATACTCAACTGGGCATCCCTGCCCTTAGACCCTCCTTCTTGGTAAGGAAAAACTCCTAAAAAAAACGTTTTCCGGAAAAAAAGAAGAAACCTCAAGGATGTCCACATGAAGGAGGGATCCTCTCCCAGGACGGACAGGTGATGTACCAAAAAATCTTAGCAAACAATTAGCTTATCGAACGCTACAACTACATATTTAAAAAAGTCCAGCAGATGGGCTTCATCCAGATGGAGTTGGGGGAGTGCTGGGGGCGCGAGACGAGCTGGGGCACAAGGAAAGGAAACTGAACACTGGTCCACAAGGACTGTGATTGGACACATTTAAATTGGAAAGACTGCAGCCTGTCCTCTTGTCCAGCATCAGTGTCTCACCTAACAAATGTACTTCTGGGAGAATAGTCTAACATTCCCCACAAAACAACACAATGCTAAGCTTTTTAGGGGAAACTTCCCTGAAGAAATTAAACTGTTGTCACTTTAAAGTGTGATTCAACACATGAAGGTTTTTTGTTTTTTTCCAACTTGAACAATGAGTGCACTCTGCGCAGATTTCAGTAACTGTGTCAAAGATGAGTGCAGGCTTAAAAACAGCTGTGAAAAAAATCAAACACTGATTGGCTGCAACTCCATTGTTACAGAAAGAACATTAAAACACGATGTCTTAAAAGTCATGGAAGCACAAAATGAAGGACGTAATACTAGAAAAATTGATTTTTGGAGACTTATAAGATGAAATGTTTTTGTCATTGTTTATGCATGTTTGTGATGAACTGTAGGCAGCTTTGCTTGGCATGCTGTCCAATCTCCCTCTCTCCACCCGGTGTGCCAAATCACTGTCATTCACCTCACCTGTGCGCCACAGTAATTAGGACTGAGCGTTCCTCAAACTCTTTGCCAGTTTGTTGTGCCATAGCACACGTTCCAGCGGTTCACAGTTCTAAAGGTTTTTGCTCGTTTTGGCTCATTTTCTCTCCCTGCTTAAGATTTAGTATGTTCCTTTAGTGTAGTGTTCTGCCTCCCAGTTTTGGTCTTTGGATTACATATGTTAGATTTGTTTGCCTCCCCTGATTGGATTCCTCTGTGTTCCATGACATCTACAGTGGGATCCATCCTTGTCACTGAGAAGTTTCATTGTAAGAAGAAATGGGATTATTTTTTGTTTGGAGCTGGACACATCTTAACTCTGTTTTCAGGCTCCCCTGTGCAACTCGTACTGTGTTTAGCTCTTGGAGAGTGAACTAACGTATTCCTGTGTGCCTCTAGTCTGGGTTGTCCCACTCGAAACATTACACTTTTTACGTTTCGCTGTAACAAAGTTCAGATAATTCTCTCATTGTCACTTGTGTTGCAAGAATGAACATAATAATTTCAAACACATTATCAGCTTTTTCTAAGGCAAAACTTTGTGTAAAGCATCTGTTGCACACAATGTGTTTTAGAAAGATGCAAAACCAGCATACAAGGATTCATTAAAAATAAGTTTGGAAATCGTAAGTGTATTCATTTTTAAAAGGATTATACAAATATATTACTGCCAGACCCACTTTTAAATTACGATAACTTTTCTTACACTGCACACATTGCTTTTTTATTTTCACATTTGTAGTTACTAATTAGGTTTGCAATCAGGCATCTTTTGCATTACATTTCACAAATTGCACTCATCTGTTCGGTTTACTTATAATTGACAATTTTACAGTACGTTTTTTTCTATTAGATAGGAACACATATGTTACCACTTGTGTTCAATTTATTTCCATATCTTACGTGTTTAAGACATTTTGTCAAAAGTCAACAGTGCTGGGTGAGCTGCAGATTGCTGTGAGTTTGTTAGGTTCTGCTACTGCATCCTTACAGGAAGTGAAGCCTTTATATACTCTACACCATATAGACATATTTAAATTATGTGCATATTTGGTTAGGTTCTTATGCATTTGTTACTAACATTTCAATATTCTTTTTCTTTACACTGAAAGACGGCGTCATTGTGTTAATTTGTGTGTGTAGTTTTGTCAAATCTTCAGAATTTCCCTCTTTGTAAAACGGTTTGATCTCCCACTAAATCCGTCTCCTCTATCTTCTGGTTAAGTCTGTTTATTTCTGCCAGCAGGTTTGTTCAGTTATGTTATGTTGGAGTTTGGTCGTTCTGTTTGGACTCATTCTGTTTCTTTTATGTGTTCAGTTTGTACATTTTCTATTTTTATTCAATGAAATCGTATTTTTATACTACATTTTGCGTCGTCCTCCTTTAGTCGTTCCGCATCTGTTGGAAAAGTCATAGTAAGAGGAACTTTGGGTACTCGTGGGAAATCCAGCATGACACCCCAAATGAGCCGCTTTTATTCTCTGTAAATTGAGCTTGAGTAACGCTGGGGCCAGTGAGGAAGGAACCTTTCACACAAAACAAAACGTTCTTTTTTTTTTTTTTACTTTACAGACCTTCCTTGCTGGGTGACTATCCTATAAAACTGCAATTTTGTTAGCCTCCCTTAAAGAAATACAACATTTGTCAAGACTTGCAAAGAGTACAGAGCTGCCTTCTTTGTATGTATGTGTTTTTCTGGCAAAGAACCCACTCACCCTCAACTGTGATCCATATTTCTCTCATTCTTGCATTGCTTAATGCCATGCTGTTTAATTCTTTAAAAAAAGATGTTTATTTCCTCTGCTGGAAACCAAATGTTAATTTAAAAGTGTTTGTCCAATGAAGAACTAAGACACAGTTACACTGCCGTGTGCATTTATGCCACTCGATAAAAGAAGACCGCTGTTTGATTCTCCACTTCTTTTCACCATTTCTTCTCTTTCAGATGAGAAGAACAGCAGAACCAAATCCATTAGTAGCTGCATACATGCTGGCCTTCTTCCAGGCCTGTCTGTTAAGCCACTCAAAGAGGCCAACATCAGCGAAAGCCTCGAGGGTTCCCATGCCAAACAAAAACACGTCAGTAAGGTCAATATTTGCCTTTCATACTGCTAACCAGCAGCAGGGAAATCGGAATAAAAGGAAGGAAAAATACCTGAGAGCATATCTGAAGGCTGAATCAAAACACTCACTGTTGAAATGTTGCTGAAGTGCTCTCACACGTTTGCGTGTCCCGGGGGGGGCGTAACCCCGCACACTCCCGTGCTCATTTCTGTCCGCTCTTTGTGTGAGGTTAATTAGACAGTTGGACCACAAGTTATTTGCATTAGCAGCTGGTTTTCTTTTCTTTTACAGTAATTTACATGGCTTTAAAGAGCCAGATTTTTGGTGTCTTTAACATGTTCTTCTGGCGTTTTTCTCATGAGGGAGGACATAAATAAAATAAAATTAAGCTTAAAATTGCATTTCTAAGTATTTCATTAATCAAATCATTGTGAATCAGGAGTGGACAAAAATGCAGTTTGAAAAAGACTGTGATTGTGAAGTAGAAAATATGCTGGGTGGAATAAAAAGCTCACTGCTTGGTTCCATTCTGATGCATCTACTGCAGACGACTAGATCCATGTGCATCTTGATTTTCTTCATCTGAGTGGGCATCTGGCTCATAACTGTACGGCTGGATAGCTCACCGTTCACCGTTCATCGTTTTTGTTGCACTGGAAATATTAGATTGGGGTTGTGAGGGACTGTAAACTAGTGGGACAGCATGTAAATGGAGAGCTTTCAGCAGCGTTGAGGGGGAGTGAAGGTGGGGTTGCTCCAACAGTCCCGCACACAACTCAGAGGGGAATTTCTAATGAAGTGCTGCTGTTTTGCAGGAACTATGTCCTAGAAAACGATAACGATTTTTAGATTTTGGCTAAAAACAGCATAATCATAATTAAAAGACCACTAGGAACACTCAGTAAAATAGCTGAAAAGATCAATCAATCAATCTTTATTTATAAAGCACTTTTCATATAAAAGTATAACACAAAGTGCTTTACACTAAAACAAAACAAAATAAATAACATATAAAACAAGCATTAAAAGAAAAAGAAAAAATGTAAAAATAGGGCCCCCCTCCCCGTACCTACACACAACCCCCCACTTATTTCACACCTCCCACCCCCCTGACTGTTGGGGAAAAATAATGAGAAATAGGCTGAGCACGAACACAAGACGTTGGAAACGCTAATTGGAACCTCCCTCTCTGTGAACAGCCGCATAAATGCAGCATCACAGGCGGGGACCGCTCCACCACAGCTAAGCAGTGATGCAGTTTCCGAACCAGAGCCACAGTGGCTGAACAGCAGCCGACCCAGAGGGAGAGGTCCCAACTGAGGAAGCACCGGAAATAAAAATGAGAATGAAAAAGAAAACATATTGCTAGAAGCAATAAACAATAAGACATTGAAATAAGGTAAATTAAAATTAGAATAACATTACCAATCTATTGTAAGTTCATAAAACAAGATAAAATGGATAAAATACGTGAATAAAGAAAGATAAATAAAGATAAATAAATAAAGGTAGTATAAGATTAGCTGAAAGCCAGGTTAAAAAGATGGCTCTTTAGCCTTTTCTTAAAAACTTCAATGCTCTCTGCGGCTCTGAGGTCCTCTGGCAGACTGTTCCATAAACGGGGCTCATAGTGTTGAAAAGATGCTTCTCCGTAGGTTTTGGTTTTTGCAGTCGGAATGGTCAACAGACCAGTGCCAGAGGATGCCAGGGTCCAAGAGGGTTCATACCTTACTAAAAGATTGGATAAATAAGAAGGCGCAGGACCGTTAAGACATTTAAAAACTGTTAAAATTATCTTAAAATCAATTGATTTCAGAGAAGGTCTTTAAATGAAATAAGTGATTTCCCTTCATTAAGTTTCTGCTGAATTTTACATGCACAACAGCCTTTTAGAAACCAAATACTCTTAAAAGTGGAGAGACTTTAAAAAAGCAGGGAAAGATTCCTTTTTTTTAACTCTCCTCATAGTTACTGGACTTTCCCCTCTGCACGCTGACTGTTACAAAGTGCCATTCTCTCTTTATGAGCAGCATGTCTTAGTCTGCAGTGGCTTATGCTTCAGTTGCACCATGAAATCCAAAGACTTTGGGATTTGAGACGGCATCTGCCTACTCTTTGCTCCAAGTCTACTTCATCACACTAAGATTACACAATTTAATGATGGCTATTTACAAACTAATGGTTTGTTATTGTTCCAGTTTTTCTGGTAAATCTAGCTCACACATTTCTGTCACTGACAGTGGGGATAGAACTTTGTCTTCTGCTTCTCTGAGGACTTGTTTTCTCTTGTCATTGCAGCTGCAGTAAATCAATATGGAAGCAATTCTGTAGCATTAATAAAAAGCAAAGTCAAAACCAGAAATGCTTTTTCATTTTCAAAATGAAGCTGCATTTTTTGACTCAAAAATAAAATGAAAAAGCAATCCACCAAAATGCTTTTTCTTTTCCTTCCTCAACACAGCTTATTCTGTCACTTAATTAAAATGATAAAGAAAATGGTATTTGACATTTCATTTTAAAAAAGGTCCATGGTAAATGTGTAGCAAAATTCATTTAGAAATGTCTAATTTGACAATTAAAATGGATTAACAGAAATGCTTTTTAATTTTCAAAATGAAGCTGCATTTTTTGACTCAAAATTAAAAAGAAAAAGCAATACTTCAAAATGCTTTATCATTTCCTTCCTCAACACTGCTTATTCTGTCACTTAATTAAAATGATAAAGAAAATGGTATTTGACATTTCATTTTAAAAAAGGTCCATGGTAAATGTGTAGCAAAATTCATTTAGAAATGTCTAATTTGACAATTAAAATGGATTAACAGAAATACTTTTTAATTTTCAAAATGAAGCTGCATCAAATGCCTCAAAATTCACATGGAAAAGCAATATTTCAAAATGCTTTTTCATTTTATACTTAAAACCGCTTATTCTGTGTCATAATTAAAACGAAAATGCAAAGAGGGGATTGCATTTGCATTTTAACATCCACCCTGCAAAACTTGGAGCAATATTCATTTAGAAAAAGCATTAGCAGAGGGGAGGCGGGGCGATGACGTCACTGCTTTCTCCGTGTGTCCGGCAGCTGTCGCTGAGAGACCTGGTATGTCTGTGTTCGCATTAAGATCACCTAAAACCGGGTCCTGTTCACAAACCGCTGGACCTGGACTGCTCAAACCTGGATTTCTGGATCTTAATGCGAAAAATGCAGCAGAATGTTCCTTTAGCTCCCTCGTGAATCAGAAGCTGTGAATCGCAACCAAACTTCGGATTTAAAAACATATGATCGAGTAGAGCAGGCCCTTAATAATAATATTGACAGTAATAAAAGCACATTATGAAGATAGTCTCCTGCAGCTTCGCGCTGAGTGAGTGTTTTTGGTCCAACCAGCAACGTTTAGTACGGTAAAATCTGCTATCTGTTGATGGGGCTCCAGATGTCATCAAACAGCAAATTCAGCGCGAAGCTGCAAATAAATGTGTAAATATGTGGAAATTACATGAGTCTTTATTTTGTTCTGGACACTACTGGAAACACAAATTCATTTGATGGTTTCTCAGATCGCAGCAGCATTTCCGCCTTCAGCGATCATCGGGAGCTTCGCGCTCCGCTCTGCGAAGGCAGCTGGCGGTCCGCAGAAAAAATCTTGTCCGCGGTGCGTCAGGAGGAGGACCGCAGAAGGCGGACATGCTGCTATGTAGTCCTGAGAAGCTGTGTAAACTCATCAAAAGTTCACAACCAACTCAAAGCCGTCTTCTCTGCCGCTAACACAGTCTGCTCCTGGTGCGTGTGTGTGCGTCAGTCAGCAGCCGGACACACGGAGAAAGCAGTGACGTCATCGCCCCGCCTCCCCTCTGCTAATGCTTTTTCGAAATGAATATTGCTCCAAGTTTTGCAGGGTGGATTTGAAATTGCAAATGCAATCCCCTCTTTGCATTTTCGTTTTAATTATGACACAGAATAAGCGGTTTTAAGTATAAAATGAAAAAGCATTTTGAAATATTGCTTTTTCATTTGAATTTTGAGGCATTTGATGCAGCTACATTTTGAAAATTAAAAAGCATTTCTGTTAATCCATTTTAATTGTCAAATAAGACATTTCTAAATGAATTTTGCTACACATTTACCAGGGACCTTTCTTAAAATGAAATGTCAAATACCATTTTCTTTATCATTTTAATTAAGTGACAGAAAAAGCTGTGTTGAGGAAGGAAATGATAAAGCATTTTGAAGTATTGCTTTTTCTTTTTAATTTTGAGTCAAAAAATGCAGCTTCATTTTGAAAATTAAAAAGCATTTCTATTAATCCATTTTAAATGTCAAATTAAACATTTCTAAATGAATTATGCTACACATTTACCATGGAACGTCTTGAAAATGAAATGTCAAATACCATTTTAATTTTAATTTTAATTAAGTGACAGAATAAGCTGTGTTGAGGAAGGAAATGGAAAAGCATTTTGGTGGATTGCTTTTTCATTTTCTTTTTTAGTCAAAAAATGCAGCTTCATTTTGAAAATGAAAAAGCATTTCTGGTTTTGACTTTGCTTTTTATTAATGCTACAAAATCGCTTCCATAAATCAATGCTCATTCAGTCTGCTACCGCCTTTTAGGGTAGTAGACTAAGGTAAACTAAGGTAAACCTTTTTTTTACCCAATTAATTACATTTCAGAAAATAAGGGTTACAGGTCACAGCGGATAAGGAGTATTAACGCTGGTTCTTACTTCACAAAAGCAGAGCTCTTTGTCTCGCACGCTCGGTTGGAAGACAATGCTTATTTCTATCCCAGATCTTTCATACCCTTTACCCTGTGAAGTCCTCATAGACCACCCCTCAACAACTCAATGGCCATGACAGAAAAGGCTGTTTTAAGTTGATAAATGAGATGAAGAGACATTCAGTCTCTCCCCAACATTCACCTCCATCTGCTTTCACACTCAATTCAACTGTTTGACCATTTGACCATTAGCTGTTTAGGGGAACTTGGAGAACGTCAGCTGTGATGATGTGATAAAAACGAGCTGCTAAATCCATGTTTGGGGCTGATGAACACGTCATTTCTGTCTCAAAGCCATATGTGCAAAAATATATTTATATCATAGCCATGTCTGAATTCCCTCGCCAGACCCTTAAAGGACGATATAGTGCGGGACCATCAAGTGTCCTGGATTTTAATGTAGCTTTGACACTTGCTCGTGACTTTTTTTAAAAGCCGACGTCACCCATTTTGCCAGAAAAAAACCAGCAAAATAATAATATTTTACAAAGACTATTTCTGAATCCTCTGTGTTCTGATGATGAAAACGTCGAGGATTTATAAAGAAATTAATTAAAACAATTAAAAAAAAAAGATAAATCAAGCGCAATGCATTGTGGTCCACATTCACTAACCTAGTAAGCATCATTGACTGTATAGAAGAACTGGACTGAATGAGTGTGACATCACTCATTGAAAATGTCTCACTTCCAGGTCCGTTAAAGTTGAAGACTGAATTATAGCTGTTTATTTCTCATGGGATTTTGGTTTTCTGGAACCAACAGGTACTTCCTGTTTGGAACGAGTTGGGGCAGGGCTCACTCAGTCCAGCTGAGTGAGCTGGTGAGCATCGATGCACACTGTTTTTTTTGGAGAGACTTCTGGGAAATTTCAAGAGTACTGGATTTTAGAATTGTAGATTTTGACACCCCTGGGCAAACTCCCCACTGAGGGAATGAGGACAAAACCCATATCAACCTCTTATTGGCATTACTGCTGCGCTGTTTGTCCACCATTACACCAAGAAGCCAATCCGTGAAAGGATGGGGTAAAATGAAACAGCTTGAAGGCTGTTTCTAAATAAAACCAACTGAAGCCTTTACTAAGTAACCACTTGGTTACTTGGTTACTAATAACTCATCGGATTTCAAGTGTTGCCAAAAAAGTCTGGTTAAATGGCAAAGCTTTCTATTGAAAATTTGTGAACACTACAGGAACTACTCTGAGATTCCCACATCGGATGTAGCAGCTGTTAGAAACACCAGACAGGTCAGGATCTATTATCCCACTTAGACAAAGGGATAGCAATGGTTTCCTCCACTTTTCAAAAAACATTTATCTTCTTGTTAGGGAGATAAACTTGGTGCACCAAAGAGCTTCCCAAAGGTGCACTTTTTTCTGCACTAACAAAGGCTCAGCAGCTTATTTTCCTGTAACATTCTTTGAACTACAAGCACTGGATACTCCCCGAAAGGAAATAAATCCCCATGATTTACAGTCCCGACTGGATGTGGATACAGAGTGTACACTAGAGTGAAAAAGACTTCACTATCAGAGAGAACTGATCAAATAGAAGAAAAGATTTCACTTAAAACTCAAACATCAACACACCAAACCCTTTTATCAGAAAAAAGAGGTAACACAAAATCTTAATATCTGATCTCAGGGAGCTATTCGATCAAAGCCTTCTAAATCTGTTTGAGAACACAGTCTGCAGCTTCATGCTGTGAGAAAATATTGCACTTGGCAGTTTTGTTTTTCCCCTCAATACTTTCATCTAAACACTTCAAATATTGGATATTAAATCAAGGGATTCAGCTCTTTTTACGAAGTTTAGATGTAATATTTCCCCACATGAACAACACAATGAGCTACCAGTTTTAAACCACATAAACTATATCCAATACGTCATTGTACCTTTCAGCATCTTATATATGCTGTTAAGGCATATATAGCCCTTCATTATTTTTGCACATTATTGTTGTTCTACTTTTTTTGATCTGCTGTAACAATTGAACTTCCCCAACGCGGGATCAATAAATAATATCTTATCTTCTCTCACGAATGTCCTCAAAGAGCTACTATTTATGAATGACAAAGTGGTCAAAGTGTGATGAAGTTTCATGAGGCAGAAGTCAGTCAATGCACAGATGCCATCTTAGGTCCTGCGGCAAGATTTCAGCTTTGGGCACGAGTGCCACGGTGCAACATCCAGAGTTAAAAATATCTAAACTTTGAAGTACAAGATGCCCGTGTCAACAAATCAGGAAATCAGCTTTGGCACGTGACTCGATCAGTGGATGGAGTCCAAAATCAACATGGAGGAGAATCTGATTGTTCTCTTCCTGAACTTGATGATCCATCGATGCATTTTCTCAACCCACGTTTTCCCTTTTGGGGTCACAGGGCCTCCAGAACCTTAACTGGCTACTGTTGGAAGGGGTACACCCTGGACAGATTGCCAGTTCCACACAATTACTCAACCTGTGAAGCATGTTTTTTGGTATGTGGGAGGAAGCCAGAGTTCCCGGAGAAAACCCACGCATGCACGGGAAGAACATACAACTCCACATAGACAGGTCCCAGCTGAGATTTGAACTAGGACCTTCTCACTGTGAGGTAAAATGCTAACCACTGCACCACTGTGCAGAACTTTATGATAATTTTATCATTTGCATCAATACAATAGTTAAAAAAGTATTGTATTTTGTTCTTATTTTCATCTTTTCCCTCCTCTGACTAATGCGGGACAGCAAGTCATCAAACTGGATCACAGAGAGACAGAAGTACCGCTGAAAGCGGCCGTCATTCAGATGCAGCTCCTGCAGTAGATGATGAACCTCACCGTTTTGGGGGAATCTCTGAATGATCTCATGAAACCAGACATGGAGACGTGCCTTTGAGCTCTTCAAACAAATAAACCTAATCTTTTCTACATCGTCTGTGTCTTCCATGCATTGTAAACGAGATATACAGACACTGCTTCATGCAGCGATCAGGCTAAAAACATTGGCGGTTGCTCCTCCCACATCCGTCTGTGGCGTCAAGTTTATGAACACATTTTTGGACAAGCGTTGAGCTGCAAACTCTTTGTGTATCCAAATAGAGGCGACTGATGCGAATTTGACACGCAAATCGCATTCGATGTGACTGCAACATAAGACGTGTTTGTTTAAACTGCGATTTGTTTGCTAATAAAAAACTTTCTTGATAAGATTATTTTTCTTGGTGGTTGAAGTCTACTTTTGCTAAGCAGAAGAAAAGATCTTTTGATCTGAAAGTTTAAGTGGCTTCTTTTAGTGATTGTACAGCAGTTTTATGGGATAAAATCTGTTTGTGAGTTTCTAAGTGTACAATTATTTTTTTTCTGGGTGGTGACTCAAAAACTCAGGAGTTACGAGAAAAGTGTTTACAGCGTTGCTCAAGGGGCAAATAAAATCCCCTTGAAAAGTTTTCAGCAAAGTCTAAAGGAGCTGAGGCGCCCTCCACCAACATCTGCAGAAAAACTCTCTAGCCATGACCACCCAACATGTTTGTCATGAGACATCTGAAGAAATCAGATATCTTGTTGAGAAATATTTGTTAAAATGATTTATAGAATGACTAAGAAGTCTTTATGTTTTGCTTTAACTGACTGCAAAAATAGGAGATGTAATCTAATTTAAAAATGATTCAAATGTGGACTTTTATTCCAAACATGAAGTAATAATTAATGGATGACCAATACTGAACAACATATCTTTAACTAAAAGAAGATAAGGAGAAGTTTTTACCTTAAAGTCACAAAGATTTTTATCCAGGAGAGACGAATGGACTTCATTCACAAGTAAAGGTTTGACCTGTGTGTGTGTGTTTGTGAGCATCCTCCACGGCACTGTCTGTTATAGTCATTAGAATTCACCTTGCTGTGATTTTTTTGGGCTTCAAAATTCATGCAAAGTAAACCTTCACTTCTCTGATTTTAAGCCACACATGCATCAGGAGAACCTGCAAACTCCACACAGAAAGGTTCCCAGCTGGGATTTCAACCGGAGCCTTCCTGCTGTCAGGCGAGATCAATAACCACTGCACCACCGTGCTGCCCCTAAATAATAGTTTTGAAGTAACCCTACTTTAATTGAAATAGTGGTTTTGAGCACTCTGTTGAAGAGATTTATTTGGGTTCAGGTGTGGAATTTTACCTGCCTATTTGAAAATCAGAATTTTTTTGATTCAACGCTTCTCATAAGGAGTTCCCATTGAAGATGAGTGAAACCTTGAAGATATAGTTACCGTTTTTTTAAAATAATTCTTCAACGGGCATCACAGTTGAACTCTATTTGATCTGTATATAAAACACTGATTAAAAACTTGTCCATCTTATTTTTTCTCAGCCTTCGTTTGTTCTTAGAAAAGACTTTCTCCTGAAAAACTTTACAAAGCAGTTATAGTTGTTTCTGTTATCGAACTGTTGTGGATTTCAACACAACTTTGTGTGAAACCTGTGAGGATCAGAGCACTAGCTTATGGAAGTTTTTTTTTTCTTCTTCTAAATTTTCTGAGCATTGCACAGTTTGTGCCTGAGGTGAATCCCCTCCTGAGAAGATTGAAAACTGCCCTGAATTCTTTGAACGTGCCAAAAGTCTTCTGATCTTTTTTTCACTATCGGTTTTGTGTACATGTTGACATGTGGACATTTTTTTCAGCCAGCAGGTGTGTTGATAACATTTGAGTGTGTGTGTGGACAGGCCCCGCCCTTTTTGTACTACATTTGAACCTTACCGTAATGATAAACAACCAGTAAACTTGTTGCTTTATGCTGCTTCATAGTCTTATCCCCCCCCCTCCTATTATCACCCTCTTACCCCCCCCCTCTCTCTCTAACATCCCTCTCTCTTCTTCCCTTCTTTCCTTTTCCGTCCGGTCCAACACAAAAGATTTTCAAACATGATTGAAATTAATAAAGTTTGGCCTCAATTACAAAAGGGGTTTATTCAGTCATACCTTTGGTTTGTCTGAAGATTACTAACCCCTCTTGTTAAAGTAAAGTATGTCCAACACAAGAGGCCCTCAGCTCTCATCTGCCTGCCCAGCTGTTGGACAGGACACGTAAAAAAAAAAGAAAAAGAAGAAAAAAAAGTCTTCTGATCTTTTCAGAGCTCAAACTGTTTTTAAATTGTTTTATAACGTTCTCCAGATTGATTCTCTGCAGTATTTTGCTTATTTGGGAACATTTCTCGTGTATCTTTCTGCTGGCATCTTTGTTTTTCTGAGCAGCAAATTGACAGACAGATTACATGGAGATTGCACGCATGCTGAAGATCAGTTCACCAAAAATGGCAGATTATCATCTTGAATTCTTCGACGTCGCAAGTGCACAGCTCACCTGCTTTTCCACGCACGTGTTCTTAGTTTTGGAGAAACAGAAAATGTGGAAAAAAAGGCTAAGTGTAGCTGTTTTTCTTAGACATTTCCTGAACTTTGACTTAGATTATTTTTAAATGTTTGAATCAAACAAAAGTTGATATTTCATTAGGGAAAAATAAAATCTCAGAGGTTGGAAAAAAATAAACTTGAAACCACAGAGATTCCCTGTCTAAGCATAGTAATCCTTAGCCTCAGTTGTTTCACATTCACCCCGCCAGTCATGTCTGAATAGGACTAAACTTTTAATCCATAAATCAGGCTGAAATGAAATGTGTTTTTGTTGTTCCTTGATGTGAGAACACTGATACTGGTTAATTGGATCCCATTTCTCATTAGATCATGTTTTCTCTGCTCTACCTATAAAATGTGGAGTATATTATATAAGCCCCCAGCCTGGCCCCCTTCCTGTCCACATGATCTTATTGTTCCACATCTCCCCACAAGAGCTGTTTTCTCTGAGTGGAGCTTGTTTGTTGTTCCCAGAGTCTCCAGATCCACAACTGATGAACTTTCTTAGATTTTTAGGGTTTTGATTGATTTAATTTTAAATACATTTTTATATCTATTTTGGATCTATATTTATTAGAAATCTTTTTCCACTGTGATGGACTAAATGTTGTATATGTTTTCACTATGGAATTCAACTTTAAAGTATTGAAGACACTGAGGAAAATCTGTGTTTTTTTATACTTAGTCTCGAACCAAAAAGAGCTTTTGAGAAATCTCTGTGTCCCTGACACAATCAGACTTTTTTCCTCCCAGTACCCCCTCCACACGGCAGAAAAAAAACAACAAAAACTGATCATTAGCATTAACAGTAGCTCTAACCGCCGCACCCTTCCGTTTCCCCTCTCAGATCCTGACCTTCCAGACGTTAAGTTCAAGGCAGAGAGAGGCTTCAGAGACGCTCTCCGTCTGAGCATCACTACAGACGCGCCTGAGCCGATTGTTTGTTCAGGAGTTCAGAATCAGCAGCTGCTGCGAGGACAGAGGAAGGTTCGAATCAAGATAATGGAGAAAAGTTTCCGATTAATAATCAGTGTCAGGAAAAAAGCCCAAACATAACAGCACCTATACGGCTTGAGTTCCTGCAGAGGTTAATGGAAATGTGCGACTTATTTATGGAAGAAATTCTGCTTTATGAATCAGTGCTCTATTACTCCTGCAAATGACCAATAATAAGAACAAATTATTTATCCAAAGTCACTTTGTGTCCTCATGTTGTGTTTTCTTTAGTGGGGATGAGCTTGATGATTATTTTATTTCATTATTTTAAAACTAACTAACCCTTGTGCTATCTTAGATGACCCCACCCTTACATTGACGTGTTCTCCCTACCATGACAAAGGTGGATAAATGTGGAAAGATTTCATGTAATCCATGGACGCCAGTGAAGATCACAAATCATTGAAGAAAAAAGGTTCAGCGCACTGTCTAGTGGGTCTAGATGACCCAACTCCCAACGTTAAAGTGCCTAGGATAGCACAAGGGTTAATAATGGCCTTCAGAAAATCCTACAAAGCATACACAATATCAACAAATGAATTTAGCTGTTTATGAAAACAAAAGTATAATTTTCTTTTTATTTAAAGTTTGGATGCAGCAAAGCTCTATTCTAAAGAAAAGAAAACGAAGGAACCCCGTCTGGACTGTTCTAACTGGGAAATTTCGCAGAACTCTAATGGTGCACCTGTGTTGAAAGAGATCCATTTTGTGCCTGAGACACAGAGCTGCTGCTGACAGAGCTCTGCAACTGAGGCTGAATTAACAGATTATGCTACAATTCTTTCAGACAACCTCCTATTTCAGTATTAAAAATTCCCTTGGGGTGTTTCAGGCAAATACAGGAAGCCTTATGTTAGCGAGGCAGCGAGAGGCCGATTTACACATGGTAGTTATTTACCTGTTTTCATTTACTCGCCTGATTATTTGTAACCTAATGAAAGAAAAATGACTTACCTTTTCCCAACTAACATGATTGCAGCACTGTTTAACTTGGATCAGGTTCAAGTCCTCACAGTTTTTATTTGATCTTTTACCAAATATCTCAGGGTTGTGATCACTTCCACTCTGAGTTTTTTTTTTTTTTGTTGTTTTTGTTGTTCTTTTTTGTCCTGGGGGAGACATGATCACATTCTTCACAAGTTTATCCATGGACAACTTTTATTATCTAATCAATATGATTTTCCTTTAGCAATTTTAAATTCTGCTCATGAATTTCCCAAAGTTTATCCTTTTAAAAATTCTCATTTTAAAAATATAACACATTAATTGCCCTTAGAATTATGTTGAAGGAGAAATTCTATAAAAAGTCCTCTTTTTTTCCCCGAGTCTTAATTTTAGGATTTTTTTTTTAAATATAATTTTTCACTGATAACTTTTTGGTTAAGGAGTCTTTGGGAAATTGCTTTGTGACAAACAATAAAACAGCAGCTCAGCCAGAGATGTCTTGACTTTAACATAATCCAAGACTGGAAAAAAAACAGAAAAATAAAAACTGGTGGCTTGAAATAATAAAAAATAATCAATTAAAACATGTCATCTTATTGTTATGTCTTCTCCTGCTCCAATCTTCTTTTGATCTATTGAAAAAGCATTCCCAGTGATCTTTTAATTTTGAATAGGCCGTTTTTAGCCAAAAAAAAAAACTAGTTGTTTTCTCGGACATGGTTTCTGCAGAGTAGGAGTTTATCAGAGATCCACCTCTGAACTGTGGGCGGGACTGTCGGCACGGTGGAAGCCAGTCCACATCATCCATCTGTTCATATTCTCTCCCGCTAGCTTACAGCCCCTCACAACCTAACTTTACTGGTGCAACAAAATGGCGAGCAATATTGGAGCTTTTCAGCCGGGCAGTTTTTTACCAGGCAAACGAAGACGTACATGACTCTAGTCATCTGCAAGCGGATGCATTGGAATGAAACGGAGCAGGCTGTTGATTGTAGCACCTATGTCCCTTTGTAAACTTCTACTTCATTTGAATTAAGAAAGACCCAGAAATGCAATTTTTATCTTAATTTTCTTTATGTTTGTCCTCGATCATCAGAAAAATGCCACAAGAACATACTAATCACACAGAAAATATGATTTTTCTTGCAATGGGTCTTTAAATAAACAGGATCCAAAAAATACAAAGCATGGTGTACTTGACCATTGGGTCATTTGATCTCTTGTTCCATCTGCAACAAATGACTCGGCCTGTTGCTGATCAGAAAATCAGCGTGAAGTATGTACGTTTCAGTCACTAAGGAAACCCACAGAGAAGTTAATGAAGATGAAAAACCCAATCGTCCTTTTTTTCCTCCCCGCGTTTTTCCTTCTCACAGTATAAATGACAGTGTTTAAGATTTCTTTGACACTTTTGATTACCGTGGTCACCCATAAAAGAAACCCAACTCTGGCTCTGAGGCCGCCTGAAGGACGTCCTCATATCTCCTGGAAACCAACAGCAATAAACACGTTTGCAGGAACTAACTGATTGTGTAGGCCTGTTGCCATCTTCAGCCATGGGAGCTCAAACACACTTGTTATATTTTATAATAAACCATTCTTAAAAGGTAAAATACTGCAGGTTTTATGTTGAAATGAACCTTCATTTTTTTTGTTGTTGTTCATCTTTTAAAAAGTGACAATTTGAACTGTTAAGATGATTGGAGCTTTCATTTAAAACCTTACAAAATCATGATATTTGATTTTTTTTGTAAGAATTCATTCATGCCTTCCTTTTCTACTTTTAGCAGACTGGCATAGCGTGCGTGTCATCAGAAAAACAAACAAACAGAAAAAGGCATTACGCAACCTGAATCAAAACTACGGGGGTGTTTTCAGATTGAAACTATGTCAACAAACCTCCACAGAAAACAGGAACAAAATTCCAAAAAGCGAGTATGAGTTACATTCCTGAGCTTTTCCTGCTCCGCTAAACCAAAACAAGATGCTTTCAATGGTGGCCTTCAGTAAATAGAAGCCTCCAGTCAGCTTGTGTTTTTGGCAGAAGGTAAGGAATGCTTTTTAACTGCAGTTAGAAGAAGGACCCCTTTAATTAAGCAGGTAGGCGGGGTGCGTGGGGGTGCATTAACCTTGATCATAAACCAGACAGTTCAATCACCTCTTGCTCATCTCGTTCAGACTCTTTATGCGACATGCAATGAATCATCATCTTCCCTCAGCAGGTTAAGAGACTCGTTCTGCAGATGAAGGACTTTTTTTTCTTTTTCTTTTTAAACCTACTAATAAAACTTCTACGACTGTCAGAACCGAAGCTTGTTTTACTGCCTTGCTCAGAGTCTCCTGAGGCCCCGGCTCCCTGAAACTCAAGTATGCTTTAACCTTTCTGCAAAACTCCATGCATCATGCCTGCCTGTCTGCTAAGGGGCTTCATGCTAAAAGTGTTTCGATCACTGCAGCAGCAACACAAGACGTGGCCAAAACTTGTAAATGTCAGATTCGGTTCAGTCCATCAGACTGTGAGATGCTCTTCATGGTTTCAGCTCCTCTATGAAAAGCGGAGCACTTTAATTCCCCTCCACACCCATCTGAGAAGCATTCAAACTATTTCAGTGGATCTAATCCAAGGCCATCATAAATGAAAGTTGCATTACTTTAAATCATGACATTATAATTAGCAGCTGTCTGTCCAACATTTCCTCCCCCCAAAAAACAAACAAACTGACAACTGATAAACAGAAAATGTGATTAAAAAGTTGTTGTTTTTTTAATTGCCAGGATAAATATAAAAAAAGCAAGTTTCATCACCTTCTGCAAAGTTTTCACATTTATTTGGAATCATTCAGTCTATAAATTTGTTTTATTTTTGTTTGTTTAGACAGTGTCAGAAGAGCTTCACCTAATACCTTCCTGGACTTTTGGTCCGTTCCTCCCTGCAGAGTCTGTGGCGCTGAATCACGAGCCGTCGTTTTAACTCACGCTTTTAGCATCACCCACACGTTTCCTGAGTTTAAGGGCTTTGCAATGGCATCACAACTTGACAAGTTGCAACATTTTGATGCAACTACACAACTAATGTGGAGCTGTAATGTGAGTTATGGTTCATTTGGCAATCCCATCTGGGTCCAACATTTACCTTTTTGGATGATGCTGGCTTATTTTAAGCCCAAACACAACAACAATCACTGACAAGAACAATTCGCTGGTGTTTTTTGTTTTTTTTTTTACAGTTTCAGCTTTTTAGCACTATCTTTACAGGGTTTTGTAGAGATTTCTTTTTCAAGTTTGAAACACATCATTTTTTTCAGGAACTCGGAAAATATCGTAAGTGTGATGTTTTTGGAGCATAAGCAGCATAAGATGCAACAGATATGTGAAAACAGTTTTTCTTCCAGATGTCTTGGTTTATTGTTTTTTCTATAGTTACATACAAGGAGGCCCTTTGGTTTGAAGGTGTGCTTTGAATTGCATCCACAGCTCTACTTGTGGTAACTCAGTTAACTAATACATTTCTTTTTTCACATTTCTTTTTACATTTAGTGATGTATTTGACATTAAATATATATATATATATATATATATATATATATATATATATAGCTGTAATTATATATATAACTGTAGTAGCAGCAGGAAAGTAGAAGATTATTTTGTTGTACAAACAGCCTGAAAAAGAGCTCAGATTTTTGACATTTTTTTCTTATTTGTTACGACTTTATTTAAAAAAAACACTTCTTCTATTCGTCAATTAATTTTCTTTATTAACCAGACTTCCATATTGACATGCTCAAAAAAAAAAAGAATAAAAGTAAATACAAAAAGTTAAACTATGTTTATAAGTGGAATTCATCAAAAGCGTCTGTCGCCATCTAGCGATAAAAGATAAGTATTGTCTGATTTGCAAAGCGGAAGTGTGAGCTCCGAACATGACTTGTACACATACAAAAAAAGTAAAACTTTGACCCATTCTCAGAATTAAATATCTAATGTTTTAAAATCAGTTAAAAAATAACAGCTGAGAATTTGGTGTAACTTGAAACGTGAATGTATTTAAACCCTCCGTTTTTGTGTAACTCCAAAAATACAGATATGGTTTTAAGCCATTGCGTTTTATTTTGAAGGCCCTTAGCGGAAGTTGAGCAACATGTATCTCACAATTTGTCGTTTCGTCAGTGCCGCTGCCAGGCTGTATGCACACACCAAGCACAGCATGGCATACAGTGCAAAGATAGGTCCATCCATCCTGAGCAGCGACTTGTCCTGCTTGGGCAGCGAGTGTGTGCGGATGATGGAGTGTGGGGCGGACTATTTGCACCTGGACGTCATGGACGGGTCAGTTCACAAGTACTGTTAGCTAGAATGCTAACCGCTAAAAACTAGCAAAGTACAGAATTAGTTTAAACCAGAAGAAAGTTAAATTTATTAGTTCAAAGTAAACTTGGGTGAGGTTAAAATAATGTGTCTTTAAAGAAATATCGTTCCTTTTAGTTTTACTATTTATTGACAATTTATCGTTATTGGAAAAGGCACTTTTTCACACGTTAGCAGCTAAGGATTTCCCAATTCGATTGATCTTTTCCTCTTCCCCCACGAAGGCATTTTGTCCCCAACATCACATTTGGTCACCCCATGGTGGAGTGCCTTAGGAAATGCGTGGGCCAAGACCCCTTTTTTGGTGAGAAATCAGCCGCACACTCACTGGACCACAAAGCTGATTTAAAACTGTCCTGCTGTTTGAGGTGCAGAAACAGTGTAGTGTTGTCACAGATATGCACATGATGGTGTCCCGACCGGAGCAGTGGGTGAAGCCCATGGCTGCAGCAGGAGCCAGCCAGTACACCTTCCACTTGGAGGCCACAACCAACCCTGGAAACCTCATCAAGGAGATTCGAGAAAGCAGAATGAAGGTGAGGAAAGAAGACTTTCTGGCTTTATAGTCAAGGGTTTTAGGTAGAACTTCTGATGTTTTAGTCTTTGGGGTGGACTAGAGAGGAGCAGTACCTGAAGTGGAAGTTCTCTAATGAATGCATCAATGTTTGAGTCACGGAAGACGTGAAGTCTTGGTAAGAAGGGGTTTATTATGCAACAGAGAATGCAGCAACACGGATGTTCTGCATTTAGAGAAAAGGAGTTTAAACACAAGCAATGGTGGAGAAACTGCAAACTGCAGCATTGCTATGAGGCACTATGGTATTTAGATACAGTCACGGCTCAAAACCTTTGGGGAAACGTTTGCAAAGTGCTGTTAGCAGGTTGATTCCTTTTAACACCCACTCTAATGAAAATGAAGCTTAGAAATTTTCATTTCTTTATTCAATATGTTGTCAATCAGCTGCAGCCGAAAAAAATGCTGCGTAAAAAAGCTTGTAGCTCTACAATAGTCAGACCACAAGCTCCCTGCTCCGCTCCATTCTGATGCCTCCACTTGCAAACAAATAGATCCGTGTACGTCTTGGTTTTCCTCGTCTGAGCTGGAATCTGGATCAACACTGTACAGCTGGATGGCTCCAACATTACTCACCGTTTTTTTTGCATGCACGTGTAATGTCAGGTTGACAGTGTGAGGGGCTGTAAGCTAGTGGGAGAGGGTGTAAACAGAAGGATGACGGGAAGCAGGGGCAGGCTCACTCTGCACCAACAACAACTCAGAGGTGAATTTAGAAACTATGTCCTAGAAAACGACACAAAAATGGCATAATCATAATTAAAATACTACTGGGTATGCTTTTAAAAGAGATCAAAAGAGGATTGGAGTGGGTCTTGAAGTATTGATTTGTTTATAGCACGGTGCAAATCACTCGATGCAAAAACATTTTAAAGATCAATTTAAAAGCAAAACAAATAATACAAACAAAATTACATTTTAGAAAACAATACAAAAATTAAGAATTCTAAAAAACTAAAACCCAGTTACAAAAAAGAAACAAAATAAAAAGGAATCGTTTCAGAAAAACAATGTAATTTCCAGAAATCGAAGATTTGGGACGTCACTGATGAAAGGAAGACGTTTGGTCACCTTTTCTACAGGAAGTTATTTAGCATGGAAATATGGTCAAAAGATATTTCATTAAGCTTCTGCAAATGTGGGTGATTGCTCAATCAAGTCTTTATCACAGTTTTTCAAAACTCTTCAACAATCAGTGATGTTCTGGTTTCTTATTTAGTTTCATGTTTAACATTTCAAAATTTTGATTTCTGAAAACAAGGTTTTTGAATTTTTACTTTAATTGATAAAATGTAAATGTATTTATCATTTGGTTTGCATTCAGAATAGTGATATTTAAAATGGTTTTGCATTGGGTGATATGTTGATGGGATTTGCACTTCCGGGCCACCGTACATTCCAGTTCCAAAATCCATTGCGTATATTAGCGGATGAAGCAGGAACCTGTATTTCAGATTAAAATCTCTCAACTGACCAGCCTGTGACCCTGAGGGGTCAGCATGGTGGTTCCTGTGTGGGCTGAAGGCTTGCATGAGCTGTCAGAACTGCGTGTTGTTGGCATCTATGCGTTCTGACAGAGTGTTTGTGCTTCTTGTTGTAGACTTGTTGTACTTGAGGCATCCACATGCAGCCCAGACTGTCAGCAACTGATGTGCTCTGTAAACACACCTTTGAACACAAAGTCCTCAGATTTGTGTTTGCTTGAGCTGCGGCGTGTGACGGGCGGAGCTCCTCTGCAGCTCAATCTCATCCTCTGACATGCAGATCTGTGGAACAGCAGAAACATTGACAGAAGCCTTTTTTATTGAAGACGCAGCGCCTGTCAGGCAGAAAAATAAAAAAGGGGAATAAATAGAGCAAAAATATTTTTTCCTTCTTTTTAAAACTTGTCTTTTAATCCCCAAAATCCATTTAGTAAAACACTTTTTAAAGTTCTAATGTAAGATTTCCTGACATGTTTCAGAACACCACATTTTTGATCCCGTTTATATAAACATTTTATTATGCAGCTGTAGGAATTATTTAAAAAAAAATAATTCAAGATTTATGCTGCAAGTTATTGGAATTTCTTGGAAAAGACATTTAAATGAAGGTTATTATTATCATTTGTAACTATCCAAAAGTTTGTGAAAAATGTCTCAGATTGTTTGCCTTGTTTCTAAAAATCCTAATGACCACATGTTGCACACACTGTTCATCAAATGTGTTTGAAAAAGTTATAATAAGGATCATGAAAAACATGTTTCCAACCACATGCTGGACCCTTAACCATCATTGTTTGATTAAATCTTTTATTTATGCATTTTGATCTTTAAAATATGTTAAATCTGATCGAAAAAAACCGGAAAATCACAGTATTAAAAAATTGTTTTGTGTAATTTCTTACACTGTTGTATTTTAAGTAAAAATAAATGCAGTAATGCTTGAAATAGAGCTATAAATGTATTATTAATGGTTGTCAAAACTACAGAGGGATTAATTCGATGGATACAGCAGACGGATAGTCAGGAAACTGTTAGGAAAATATACTTTGAGGTACTTTTTCACATTTTCCTTGTTTTCTGGGGGGGTTTTTGTATTGAATATTTTCCTGGATTATCACTTTTTTCTGGATCAAGATGATCGGACGAGCCGTTGACTTTTGCAGTGTCTCATTTAGGACGGGTTCAACCATGAGGCGTGCTGAAACAGTTCTGGTTTGCTGCAGGTGGGGTTGGCCATCAAACCCGGGACTACGGTGGAAGAATTGGCTCCCTGGGCCAACCAGATCGACATGGCTCTGGTCATGACTGTGGAGCCCGGTTTTGGAGGACAGAAGTTCATGGATGACATGATGCCGAAGGTAAGAACAGAGATATGAGCCAGGTTTGCAGCTTGTTCTGTGGATCTTCAATGTTGGTCCCTCTATCCTATTTATTTGATGCATAAAATCAAGCAAAAGTGCAAAATTAACCCTAGTGCTGTCTTGTGGGGTCCAGATGACCCCACTCCTAATGTTAACGTGCCTCCGAGGCATCTGGACCCCACAAGACAGCACAAGGGTTAACATATTTAACACATATGAGTAATTGCGCCCCATAAAAGGAAAAAAATGGTTGAATCAGAGTTTGAGTGAAGCTGCTTCGTCATCACTCAGCAGTGGATCCGTTTCCCACTCGGCTTCCTCGTTTCCAGCCTCAGATGTGGCTCTGCCTCCTCAAAGCTCTGACTCCCCCCCCCCCCTCAGAAGGAGCCTGCTGCATGCCAATGTCTGCTGCGTCTCTCCAAACCTCCCTTTCTGCTCCCAGATGAGCCGCCGCCGCTGCTGCTGCTGCTGCAGCTTCAACAAACGTCCCGCTTCCTAGTCTGAGTTTCTCTCTTTTGCGTCCCGCTGCACGCTCATTAAACTTCTGCTCTTCTGATTTTTTATTTATTTATTTTTTATCTTGAAACTGAGACATGAAATACCGTCAAAAGTCCCAGTTAGAGGAGTGGCGGATGCGGCGACTTGGATCTGCAGAGATGGCAGACTGTAATGGGAGGTGTCAGGAGTGTGAATGCTGCGTCAGGAGTGTGAATGCTGCGTCAGGAGTGTGAATGCTGCGTCAGGAGTGTGAATGCTGCGTCAGGAGTGTGAATGCCGCAGCAGTTCTGTCCGCCATTTGCTTTCTTAAAGTTTTACAGACTTTTTTTTTTTTCAAATCAAAATTGAATCCAGTGAAGGCTCCTCCCACTCAAACCTACAAGAAAATATTATAAACTCCTATGAAAATGGTGGTTTTAGTGTTTTTCACGATTTTTGTAGCATTTTTCTGATGATGGAGGACATTTATAAGGAAAATGAAGCTTAAAGTTGCATTCCTCACTATTTCTTGATTCAAGTTGTTGTGAATCAGGAGCAGACGAAAACAATGCTGTGTGAAAAACTGTATTTGTACACAGAAAAGACGCTGGATGGGCCTCAAGAATCTAAAAAGCAAAATACACAGATGTTAGCATCTGGCTCAAAGTTGTACGCTCGGATAGCTCCAATATTGCTCGCTGTTTTTGCTGCAGCGCTAATGTTGGGTTGGGGGTGTGAGGGGCTGTAAGCTAGCCGGAAAGTGCGTAGATAGATGGATGATGGGAAATGCGGGTGGGGTTACTCCGCACCATCGGCCCCATACAGAACTCTGAGGCGAATTTTTAATGATCTACTGTCGCTCTGCAGAAACTCTGTCCTAGGAAAGAAACACAAATGGTTTTAATTTGATCTAAAATGGAATGGGGCTTTCAAAGGAAATAAGTTATATGAGTGAGTGTTTCTTTGCAATAAAGTTTAATCTACGGATGACAAACTGTGTAGTGATTTAGCCGAAAGTGAAGTTTAATGGTTTAGATGAACAATTTCTGACTGACATAATCTAAATGGTCACTTTGTTTATTAAAATAATTAAAAAAAATACTAGTTTATCTTCTACCAAAGAAATAATTAGAGAAAATGAACCTGCGACGTTAACAGTTGGTGACAAAAACATTATTTTCATTCCTTATTTGATATTTTGTTTTTATCTATTGAGTGAAAGCTGCATAGGTCAGCTTCCAAATCCACAAACATCTTACATTATAAATATCATTTGTTTGTGGATCTAGGTGTGTTTTATGTTCAATCTTGTAAAGAGAACGTCTGAGGTGGAGATTATACACACACAGATTAGAGTGTAGGAATGTGAGTTGGCTGTAGGGACAGTTGCCAAACACTGGATGTTGTCAGGGACCGCCGCCACAGAGCAGGACAACACGTAACAAATGCAAGATGGGGGATGAAGCATTTCTGCTGCCGCAGTGGAGCCTCTGGTCGCTAAAGAAAAGTTGGGACTAAAACCAGGTAGATTCTTTAAAGACCCACTCTGATGCAAATCATGTTTTTGGCGTTTTTAACATGTTCGTGTGGCTTCTTTCTGATGCTGGAGGACACATATAAAAAAATTTCAGCTCAAAATGCATTTCTGAGTATTGCTTTATTCATATCGTGGCGAATCAGAAGCAGACAAAAAAAGCTGGTTGAAACAGAGCTTGTAGAAAATACACAGGAAAGACACAAGGGCCCTGCTCCCAACTCAGCAGCGGTAAGGGGAATGGGGGGTGGGGTTACTCGACGTCAATAGTCCCTCCCACAACTCAGAGGCAATTGTTTTATGAACTACTGCCGCTCTGCAGAAATGATGTTCTAGAAAACAATAGGTCTTTTTTTTTATCGTTTGGCTAAAAAAGTGAATAATCATAGTTCAAACCTCACCAGAAATGCTTTGAAATGAATGGAGTGGGTTTTTAAAGTTTGAATCGTCCCAATATCTCCAGAGAAATGGTCAAAAAAGCTGATGTTTGAAATGATTTTTTTCCATTTGGGATAGAATAATCATAGAATGATCAGTTTTGAAGTGGGACAGAGTACAAATTGATCAAAGTTGGCAGAAAGATATGAAGTATTTTTCCAAACTTCAGTAATAACTTTTTTTACATTTTTTATTTAAAGCGGACTTTTAGCAGAAAGTGGTTAAAATATTATGTCTGTTTTATTGACATCTTTTCTTTCTATGTAACTAAAGAGCGTCTGCCTTCTGTGCATGCAAACAGGTGAGCTGGCTGCGCAGTCAGTTCCCTTCGTTGGACATCGAGGTGGACGGGGGGGTCGGTCCCGACACCATTCACAAGTGCGCCGAGGTAAAAGATCAGCATTCTGTACGCCCGGATCGTTTTTAGTGTTACGCACGCCTCACCTTTCGCGCCTGTCTTGTCCAGGCGGGGGCCAACATGATCGTGTCGGGCAGCGCTGTGATTGGAAGCGACGACCCGCGCTCCGTCATCGCACTCCTGCGCACGGCGGTGGCCGAGGCAATCCAGAAGCGCTCGCTGGACCGCTGACATCCTGTGGACCGGCCTCGGCGTGGACTTGTTGGGGTGGCGGGGGCCGGAGAGGCTGAGTTGTGCCGGTTTGGATTCCGTCAGATATAAGATGAGGCTCTAACCTCCGAGTCTCATCTCAGCGCAGGATGGCGGATCATGGAATTCAAGATTGGAGCAAAAAAAAAAAAACTGCAGAAACATTCCGGAAAAGATCGTCTGTCGTTTCAATCATTCATGGAGATTAACTGAGTTAATTGTAAAAGTTTGACTATTTTTTCTTCCATTAAATCTTGTTTAAAAGATAAAAAAGGTTGAACAGTTTTGCTAAAATTCTAAGTGGTCTTATTCTTTGATTTATTCCCCAAATTATAGTTTTGGGAAACATTTTCAAGTTTAGTTCATACTATAATAACCCTGTAGTCATGGAAACGATGTTAGATCTGCAAAAAAAAAAAAAAAACTAATGTGAATTTCTCCAATTTGCAAAGCAGTTTTAGTTGTTGGTTTGACAGCAGCTTGAAAATGTTTCTCTGCTAATGAGAAACACGCATCTGTTTTAAAAGAGGATTAAAAGATTCCTAAATGCTTAAAAGTTCAAGCTTGAACCTCTCAATGTCAAAACCGAACTTCTTCTGCCACGACTGAACTCCCAAATCAATGAGCACACAGAGAGGATAAAGTTGCTCCTTTCGTAACATCATGATGGAAATGTTGCCGGTCAGGCAGCAAAAGAGAACCTGAACCAAAGGATGTTTGGAGGCAAATGTTGTCGGAAGCTGCTTTGCTTAACAAATCAGTTTACATGTCAAGAGTCTTTTGGCACATTTTCTGCTCTGACATAGATTGACCTTTATTCTCTCAGTTCTGGTTAAAAATAAAACATCCTCAAACCTCAAGAAAAGAGATGCCATGAGATGAAATTGACCTTTGCTGCAGTGTCATGTTTTTCACACTAGGTGGCGACTATGGACACAAAAATTGATTAAACCTTTTTTTTTTTCCTCGGGGAAAGCTTTGACACAACTGCATAAGAGAAGATTCTGTAATCAGTTCTGTATTCAGCTTTTAAAAATGGTAACGGATAAGAATTTTTCAAAATAAAGTTCTGAAAACAACCAAAATCAGGCACATTTGCTGATGTGTGTGAACATCATCACGCTTTGAAAGAAGTTGTGATCAGCATGAGTTTTTTTTTTTTTTTTAGATCAGTGTGCTCCGTCTGACTTGACTGTAGAATCTGCCTAATGAGGACATCCGGAAGGAGCGGACGCTAATGCATCTTCATCTCTTCATCTTGCTGAAAGATGCTCTTCTGTCGATGGAAATTGCTCATTACAAGCTTCAGTCTGCAAACAGCTCACTCTCAATAATGCAGCACATGTCCTGGAGGCAATTACAAACCTGCTCAAATATTGATGCTTGAAATCAGTGTTTTCGTTCTAAATGATATAGTGTCATCTTTGCCCAGTGGGTCGGGGTGTGTTTGACTGTCGGAGCCGTGCGCGTGCCACTGAAGTGAGCAACATGATACATGTATTTGTAAATGATTAAGGAATCTCCTGTGACAAATTTCAGCTGTAATAGATTGTGACAGGCGTTTTGTATGCCAGTGTGACTGCCGCCTCACACAGACAGCGCTGACTGGAGCGAGGGAGCTGTCGGCACCTACACATGCTCCACACTTCTTCAGCCATGTTGGAGCCTCATTATCTGCTAACTGACAGTTGTTGTCTCTCTCCAGATTGCCTTGCAGTCTTCACACACCATTTGTTGATTGTTTTGAAATTAAAAAAGCTGGAGAGAAAAAAGCTTGCTCAGTCACAGATGAATAAAAGAAAGTGCAGGCTTTTACTCTGAGAAAAGGCGTTGGAGCGTCATTTATACCATGGTCCGGGTGAATGCTCGATTCTGATTGGCTGCTGGGTGTGGATACATTTCTGAGAATTCACACTTTGTCGGCCATCAGTTTCATATGCAAAGTCTACGCAGAAATGTCTCAGCAGGGATTTGAACCAAGGCTTCCTTGCTGGGGGGGTGTGAGTGCTAACTACTGCACCACTGTACAGCCAGTGAAATTTAACCCTTGTGTGCTATCTTAGGCACTTTAACGTTGGGAGTTGGGTCATCTAGACCCACTAGACAGTGCGCTGAACCTTTTTCTTCAATGATTTGTGAACCTCACTGGTGTGCATTGATTACATGAAATCTTTCCACCGTCATCTAAAATAGCACAAGGCTTAATTTAAAGCAGTCTGGAGAGGAGAAAAGCAGTGGAACAGCAATTGATCAGTAATTGGCTTTCATGGCTGGCCACAAAAATTCTGGTGTCTTTTGCTGAGAATCCTGCTGAGGACCCGTAAAAAAATGGAACATTTGAAAGGCTACTGAAAATGTGCATTGAAAACCAAGAGAAGTTTCGAAAATATGAGTCAGGCTCACTATATTTGAATATCTGTTACAGTTTTCTTCAGTTAATGAAACCTGAAGTTGAACTTGGCTACTAAATGAGGCAATCTGTAACACTAAATATGATTAAGATCCATATTTGTGTCTCTTGTCAAATGAACAAATTCAAATTTGTTCTGTTTAATTCAAATCATTCAGATGTGAAATTTTTCCTGAAGACAAGATAATCCCAGAGCGTTCTCAGAATAGTGTTTTTTTTTTAGTCCATAATCTGTCATGGATTACACATTTCATTAAAAAACTGAGGCATTTCTGAACCTTGGTTTTTCAGGAAGTAGACAGAGGTGGAGCACTGATCTTCTGGGGATCTAGAATGATCCTCCTAAAACGTTATCATGACAATTTAATGTCAGTCACCAAAAAACAAGATAGATGGACCATTTTTAGCCAAGATAACATCCACAAAAAAAGCCACTTCCACCCCCGGAACCACCATGGAGACCCTGAGAAGCTCCGTAAGCAAGAGGTAGGCATGTATCAGTATTTGCTGCAGACAGCAATGCAGAAGAAGAGTCGCCATCCAAAACATGCGTGGAATCTGGTTTGCTCGCTGAACATTATGATGTTTTTCTAATTTGCATCAAGATATTATCATGGCCTGCAGCAGCAGTCACTGACTCCAAGGACCAAAATGTTCTCACAACAACAGAAAAGTTTTCAAAAAGGTACAAAACGCCCAAGAAAAGTCTAAAAGAAAAAAGCCCAAACAGACATGACTAGTGTGTAGCACAACAAAAAATACACAAACACCGGACAGCCCTAACTGCAAAAATGTATAAATTTTTTTCGTAATGATGTCAAAAAAACTCAAAGAGGTGAAAAAAGCCCTCAAAAGAAATGAAAAAGACCAAAATGACATAACTAGTGAGTATAAAACTACAAAATACAAAGAAAGACAAAGTCAGTCCTAACCGCAAAAAAATTCTATATTGTTTTTGCTTTGTTTCAGTAACCCTTGTGCTATCCTAGGCACTTTAACATTAGGAGTTGGGTCATCTAGACCCACTAGACAGTGCGCTGAATCTTTTTTCTTCAATGATTTGTGATCTTCACTGGTGTCCATGGATTACATGAAATCTTTCCACCTTTAACCACCTTTGTCATGATAGGGAGAATACATCAAAGTAAGGGTGGGGTCATCTAAGATAGCATAAGGGTACTATTATTATTATTATTATTTCTTTCTTCCACTTTGAGTGAAAATGTAACCCCCGCCACATACTCGAAAAGTCACCAAAATTTGCGCACCTAGTTAACTTTTTTCTCTCCTTGGACTAGTGCGGGATGGCAAGTCATCAATCTGCAAATCCAAATGAGAATTTTGACTGTAATAAAACATATTAATGCACAGGTTCACAGTTACACTAGTTGAATTGAAAACAGGGAACCCCCCCCCCCCCCCCCCCCGGTTCAAGACTTTTTTCATTTTGAAACTTTAGTGTTATGGGTTTATAAATCCTTTCATCTTTCCTCTTTTACTGTTTTTTCTCAAGGTTGTTTTGTTCCTGTTCCTGTTCAGATAGACCAAACTTTCCCAAACCTTTTCTTTTATCTCTGGGTTACAATAAATTTAAAGACACTGTTTGAAGCTGCTGCTGCCTGTCACAGCACAACACGCTTTTCTTTTTTTCTTTTTCTTTTTTTGATGCCACTTACTTTGTTGACTGTTGACTGCTTTTCTTTGCCTCTCTGTGTTCCTGCAATTGTGATGAAGTGAACTTGTCCTCCTCTTCCTCAGCACTAAAGGCACATTGGAGAACCCCCTTCGCCTGCTTCTGCTTGTTCTTAATTACTAGGCGTCCCACAGGAGAACAAGAAGCACATCTTTGATTAGCTCCCTGTTGTTACCAGCTTTACTTCTGCAGAAAAGCCTCATCTGATGGTGAGCATTGTCTTAATAATCATTGAAAACATCTTGCTGGGGTGATATTGCAAAAAGGTCTCTTTGCTTTGCCCTGCAGCACGGTGGGCTTCTGCACAGTGCATGCATAATGATGGCTAACCAAGCAGCTAATTCACTGGAGGGAAAGTGGGAGGGAACCTGTTCAGCCCTGCTGCCTCTCAGTTCCATTTTTAAACTGATATGAGAGATGCCCAAAGGCGGACTCATAATGTGAACTCACTGTGATGTTTCTGCAGGATCTGTTGATGGAGGACTCCTCTGATAAAGCAACAAGATACTGAGTCCAGAACTGAATCCTTTTAGGAAGAAACAATAAATTCAATCTTTTAGCTCTGCAATGCATATAAAACATGTATGTACTTTAGTGTCATTCATGTGAAGAGGGTATTATTGACCAGCACTTTAGGCATCGGAAATCCATACTTGCCTTTATTTTAGTGAAATGCTTCCTGGGTAGAAAGCTTCTACAGGTTGTAAATAAACCGCTGCTACACAGTCCTCTACCAGTCTGCACACCACGCCACAAACTCTCCTTTTTTTGCAGAAAACTGTCAATAGTGTTACAAAACAGGAAAGAAAATGCTCCAATCATGGAAATGTGGTCATGTGACTCACTGCTTTAAAAGGGTGAATTCAAATCATGTATTTCTCTCTTTACTGGATGTAATGTGGGCAAATTAATAATGCTTCCTTTTATAGTACAGTACTTACAGGGTATTTAAAGGTACTTTCGTTGTACTTACAGGGTACATGCTGTGTATTTATGTGGTACTATATTAAGAGTAAAGGAGAGTCACAAATCATGTATATATATATATATATATATATATATATATATATATATATATACATGGGAGTGGGGATGTATATATGTATATATACTATATATACTTTTATGGTATCTACTTGGTATTTGTGATGTACACACTAGGTTTTTTACATAGTAGGCATGTATGTGTTGCGTTATTCAATTTTTTTATATAAATACCACAAAAGCCACATTAGCACTTTTAGGTTATTTGTTCAACTAATTCCTGAGTTATCCATGTTCTCCTGTTATCCTGATGCTGACACGTGGTTATATTTCTATTATTTTGTGTTATTGTAAATGTCATTGTCAGACTGACTAAAACTATGAAACGTATGCTTGCCAGTCAATCAAATCTTTAATCACAGAACCCCTTTCCTACTATAGCTAAAGTCCTGTCATCCCTAAATATCCATTAGTTGTACCTAAAGGTTACACAAGTAGAACCCTCAAGGAAAGGCTGGGAGTTGGACAACGATGAGGATTTTCAAAGAAACCTGGAACAGTTGTATTTGTTCTACATGTGCTTCTCTGTTCTTTCACTGGGCCTCAGAGAGTCAAAAGTCTAAACGCTGGAATTTCAAGGGGGAATGGTGCAGAAACCTTTGCATCAGTTTACGTCATCTTCAGCAGTCAGTGGACTTCACCAATGATCAATTATGGATGCGCTGCAACTGTTGCAGTGCGCATGTTTGTAAATGTGTGAATGTTTCTAGGCTGCAATGAATAATGTGTGGCAGTCCTAGGTTGCGTTTGAACTTAAATTAGCCGTTAATTGTTGGTAAAATAATCAGCAAACTCCTCACAGTTGGTTCTCAAGCCCAGCTTTTTAAAAAACCAGCAGCCTATAACACCAATCGATTGCTGTTTCTTGCACAATTTTCTCAGAGATTACAGATGACTACTAAAACATCGAGAGCAGATCTTTTTTGTCTTGTTCAGCAGCACATCTCTTCTCCTTTTTTCATTCTCCCTCATGTTCGATCAGCTGAAATATGAATGTGAAGTTCATTTATTCCCATCACTGCTGTGCATTTTCTCTGACTCACCCTCACATCACTTGTGAGTCACAGAAAACAAAGCAGCGTGGTGTCCAACTGTGGTGAGTGCAGCAAGCTGCTCTCATGCCTCATCTACGAGTCACAGTCCATTTGCTGTTAATTCTGTAGCTCGGCCTCCTGTATGGTTCATCTCTAAGTACAAAGCAGGCCATCTGTCTCATGCACATACAGTGCGAGGGAGTCGACACGCCTTTGTGCAGAAGATCTCCCCTGCAGAAAGTCATGCTTGATCTACACATGCATTCTCATTCCTGTCCCTGTCAGCGCCTCACTTCACCTTTGCAGGGAGTGAACAGATTAATGCAAGTCGTGCTTTTGCATCGCTCTAAATGCACACCCCTACTCCAGTCTCAGAATGGAAACCCTTTCACCTGACTGCTGCCCTTTGCTAAATACTATGTGCTTATCTCTGTAGAACTGTTTAAACAGAACAAATAAAGCTGCCTTGCTTTGCCTCAAGAGTGTAGTCTGAAGCCTGCATCCTCAGCAAGAGCTTTGGATTTGTGACTCTCCTTTACTTTTAAGCACACAACTTTCCTCACAGGAGTTCTGCATTAAAAACAAAAACAGAAGAAAAAATTGGGGTGCAAAAAAAAAAAAAAAAAATTTAGGGATTAAGTTTCTTTTTCTCAGAGGCACAGACAGCATGGATGATGGAATCTGAATAAACCCAATGATGGCACAGGTATCATATTCAATCATGACACTTCTAAAATCCATTGCCTCTATATATATATTAATACATTTGCGTAAAAAACGTGAAGAAAAATAAAAATGGTCTTCTTTCTCCTGGTGTTCTTGTTACTTTCCAAATTTCAAGCAATGCAGCAAATGTGGCACAATATATATGAACAAAAATAGCAATTTTCATGAAAACATAGATTTATTTAATAATAATGAAGTAATTTTAGATTTTTTTTGCAATAAACAACAATTCTCTTTATATCCTGAGTCAACAAATAAATAAAAAAGACAGAATATAGAAAGCGACACTTGAGCATCATTTTTCTGCTTGATTTATTTAATTTTTAGCTTCATCAGACACGTTTGCATTAATTTCTATAGAAAATCAGCAAATGTGGCTGCATCCTTAAAACTGCGTGCATCATTCATTCCTTGGTGGGCTCGATCCTTTTTGTTCTCCAAACTCAAAGAAGCGCACTGAGCTTGCAGAGTAAATAACCCACAGGTTTTGTTTTAGATACAGAGCTTTTAGAAAGCAAACAAGTAGCTGTGGCTGGAAAAGCTCCAACCTTTGTTTTGCCATAAAAGCAGAGCTGGTTTGTTGAATTTTTTTTTTTTTTAGCTAATAAATAAATCATGCATGTTGTGAGAAATTTCATCTACATCAAGAAAAAACTAAAAATTGTATCTGCAAGGAAGCAAAAACAAGAAGATGGACTTTAATGGTTTTGTTTCATTTAACTCAATAACTACCGGTAAGTTATTTTGACTTGTTTTGTCACATTTGTCACATTTAAATATTTTATGAAGTGAAAACAAACTGAGGTGGTATGAAATAGGGAAGTGAAAATGAAGCATCACTGGCTCAACACAAGATATTCTACGCTGAAACCTGCAGAGCCCTCAAATATAATGGAGATGCATCATTGTCAGGGTGATTGGAAGGATCTGGGGAGGATGCTGAGGAGGATACGGTTACCACAGAAACAGAGTTTGTCTGTGCAGAGACAGTGCTGGTGGTAGAGCTGTGACATTACACTGCAACCACATTCCCTCCTCCTCCTCCTACAAATCAAGGGAGATGGAATCAATTTTGCATGAATTGGGTCGGGGCATGTGCGATTTGCATTTGCAGCTGTTCTGTGGCACCATTTACCCAACCTGGGACTGTTTAAGATTTATGAACCGTAATCATTCAACCAGCAAATACGCTTGTGCGCGTGTTTGAGTGTATGTATTTACATCCGTATATAATTTCTTCAAAAAGAACAAAACTACAGTTTCATGTTCTTTTTGTGTGACACCTTGAATTGAATTTTGAGTTAAGAAATCAGAAGTAGAAAGATCTATCAATCAGGTTCAATTACATCAATTTTAATTGTACTGTAATTCAAAAATAATTTTCAATTATCAAAGAAATGAAATAGCACAGATCTGTGATGCTGAATAAATATTGATTTTGTTTTCATTACATTTTAAGTTAAAACCTGAACTGTTTGCTGGCAGTTGCACTGAAAATGATGGTGACAGAAAAAGTTTGAAGGTTATTTCTGATTTGATGCAATTTTAAGCAACCTGGAGTCATCAGTGACTGGCAATGTGCGCCTTTTTTTTTAGACATATGCAAAACAGCATTCTCTAAAGTTCATTTTTAAAATAATGCTAAACACTCTGACCACCCCTTTCTTAATTTAGGCACACTGTACGCGTGTTTAAGTTTTCTTTATATAGATGTTGTTTAATTGCACCATTTTGCTTAACGTGCAGCACTTTAAGACAATCTCATTGACCTGCTGTTTGATAAATTAGCATTATTTATTGAATTAAATTAATTCATTGTGTTAAATCCTACTATGAAATTTTTCCGTGTCTGCACTTAAATTAATTTTTACCAGTGTATAAATGCATTTGCAGACTCTTTCTGAATTTAGGAAGTTTGAAAACTCTGTTGTCAGCCTATCTTCCTGTTCATCATCAAGCAGATATGATCTGTCTGCTGCAGCCTGATTTGCATGATTAAAGTGTGTGCACTTCGTTTTTTTTGGTTTAGTTTTACTGTCGACTGATTTCATGAGAAAGATTTAATGTGGCAAAGCCTTTAATGACATCGGTGTTAACCAAAATGTTCCATTTTTGAAGAGTAAGTTTGTCATATGACGTGTTTTACCAGTACAAAGGAGAGTTTATATTGCTGTTGTGTATTATTTCTACTTAATTTGCTTGAAATAAACCATTTCAAATCAAATCAAATCAAATCAAAAGCTGGTGGTTTGTGTGACTGGGTTTGAAATAATTTTCTCATTAACTCTGCCTCCACCCTAAATACTAGTTTGAACATTACACTCACTCTTCCTCATGCTGCTTTTACCTCCGTCTAAAACAGTTTTGACCTTCTTTTAGGAGTAAAAACTTTCAGTCTGCAATCATTGAGTTTAACTTCAAGGGAAATATCTCAAAAATGTCACTGGAATAACAATTTTGAGCATTCTATCTGTGAAATATCTTCAGGCTTGTGAAGAAAGCTGCAGGTGATAGCAGGACTGGATGTTACTGCCAAAGTACGGAATCAGTTAGATTTATTAGACATCCGACTTGAAACAGTTGACATGCACTAGGAGGGGGAGGTTCACCTCAATACTGTGTACTTTAACCCTAATTGGACATGACAGAGGTCAAACACTTCCCAGAGGTCTTCACCAGGTTTCCACACTGTAGCTGCTCTTTTGGTCCATTCCTCCATGCAGATCTTCTCAAAAGTAGTGCCGTTTTGGTTCGGTTGCTGGAAAACACAGACGTTCATCCCCCCTCCCAGATCCTCTATTGAATTGATGTTCAGAGACAGACACTCCAGAACCCTTAAATAGTTTTATGAAGCCACTCCTTTGTTTCCCGGGTGATGTGTTTGAGATAATCATCATATTGGAAAATCCAGACACATTTCAACCTCAATTCTAACATTAATGGAAATAGATTTTTGACCAAAATCTCACCATCCATGACCCATTCATCCTTTTCTTAATATAGATCACTTTTTCTGCCTCCCTTACAGAATAGCAGCCCCAAAATTTAATGTTTCCACCCCCATGCTTCACAGTGTGTATGATGTTCTTGAGATGTATCTCACTGTTCTTCCATCTCCAAACACAGCAAGTGGTCTTAATACCAGATGGTTTCATTTTGGTCTCATTAGAACACATGACTTTCTCCCAGTCCTCCTCTGGATCTGGATTTTAATCAATGAGGACATTGTCTATTATATAATAACCTTTGTAATTGAGGTCCCAGCTCTCTTGGGGGCATTGACCAGTTTCCCGGTGTAGCTCTGGGCTGTATGCCTTACCATTCTCAAGATCAGTTGATCTCCACCAGGTGAGATCTTGCAAGGAGCTCCAGGTGGAGGGAGATTGTCTGTGATCTTCCATTTTCTAATAATTCCTCCGATAGATTTCTTCTCACTAAGCTGCTCGTTATTGAAGATTGGTTTATTTCAGGTTGGTTCCCCCCAGTTTGAAGTTTGAAGCCAAAGCCCCTCCACCTGTTCATATCCTCTGCAGCTGAGAGTTGTTTTCCCCCGCGCTCCTCCAGTGTGTCCTACACAGAGAGCGCAATACGGTCATCATAGCAGCAGGTTGACACGATAGTCGCAGCACAAGGATGAAAGAGCTGCACGCAGGTTATAACGGGGATAGAGCAGGTTAAGAAAAGGAATGGAAGACGGCCGGTCCACTGAAGAAATATTAAATACTGTACTCCTTTTATTAGATCAGGAGAAACAAGAATACACAGCTTTCGTTGATTTTTTCCCCGCCTACTAGACTGATATGGCACCCGATCCGATGATTTTTCAAAATAAAAGATAGTTCAGACTAATAACAGGAGTACAGTATTGAATATTTCTTCAGCGGACCGGCCTTCTTCCATTCATTTTCTTAACCTGCTCTATCCCCACTATAACCTGCATGCGGCTCTTTCATCTTTGTGCTGCGCTGGAGCGCCCCGACTATCATATCAACCTGCTGCTATGATGACCGTATTTTGCGCTCTCTGTGTAGACTACATCGAGGAGCGCGGGGGGAAGACAACTTTCAGCTGCAGATGATATGAACAGGTGAACAGGTAGAGAGGCGGGGGAGGGGCTTTGGCTTCAAACTCTGTCAGAGAGATGGCAATACGGATGTCAGATTAAGACGCAGCTTTCACAGCAGGAGTTGAAGCAGAGACTTTCTCTGGGATGATTTTATGAACTCAAACATGGAAACATGATTACCATGCAGAACTCTTCAAAATAATAAACCCGATCTCGCCACATTCTCCGTGTCTACCATACATTGATTTAACCCTTGTGCTATCTTAGATGACCCCTTCCTTGCATTGATGTGTTCTCCCTACCATGACAAAGGTGGAAAGATTTCATGTAATCCATGGACACCAGTGAGGTTCACAAATCATTGAAGAAAAAAGGTTCAGCGCACTGTCTACTGGGTCTAGATGACCCAACTCCCAACGTTAAAGTACCTGGGATAGCACAATGGATACACAGACACCACTCCATGTAGCGATCAGTTGATTATTTTATCTGGTAGTTCCTCCCACACGTGGCAGCGGTATCAAGCTTTAAAGAACACAATTTCTAAGAGGAGGGGCGGGGCACACCCCCAACAACAGGTTAGATGACAGGGCCCGGTCCATTAAGCGTCTCTACGTGGTGCGTTCACGGAGCTTCAGTACATAGAACTCCAACAGCCACACGGCCTAATGTAGTTCGCTATTATACATTCTTAAAATCATACAAACAGTATACTGTGCTACCAATCTAAGAACAGCAGAGACACTGAACACCTCATACCTGTTAATGTATTTAAAGTTCACTGGGTCGGTTTTAAGGTCAAGGACATGACATGCTCTAAAAAAGGTGACCACATTTCAGAGAATTTAGATCCAGTACCATTAAGAGATTGTCTGATTTTTTCCAGCTTAATAAAAGAAAGTGAGTCTTTTATCCACTTTGAGTGAGTGGGTGGGCGCAGATCTTTCCAGTGCATTACGATAGTCCGACGGGCAAGTAGTGTCAGAAAGGCAATAAGGTCCTCTAACCAAGGAGGTAGAGAATGATTGTCCGGAAGTATACCAAAAAGGGCTGTCATTGGGGATCGGTGTACTTTGACGTTATAGACAGAGGATAAAGAGTGAAATACAGAGTCCCAGAAGTCAGGAAGAGACGGTCATGTCAAATACATAGAGTAAGATTTGCAGGGCCTAGATTACATTTTAAACAGTTAGGATCAGTACTAGGAAAAGCTCTGGCAAGTCTGCTTCTAGACCAATGAGCTCTATGAACCACTTTACATTGAATGATACAGTGCCGGGCACATATTGATGAGGAGTGAATTTGTCCAAGCACAGATCTCCACTGATCATCATTTATGTCCACATGGAGCTCTTGTGACCAAGCCACACTTTACCCGCAAATTTAGAACCACAACCGCCCAATCTGGCAACACTGCTGCTAGCTTGTCTTGTAGAAAAAACGTGCTCCCTCCACAGCTCACTGTGACGTTACTTTCTGTTAGGTAGTTAGTCGCTCAGCACAGTGGAAATTTCAGAATAAAAGCACTTCAATTGCAGCTTTACTTCCGTTGTGAGTTATTGTGTTGTGAGTTAATGGGTTGTGATTTATTGTGTTTTGTGAGTTAATGTGTTGTGTTGTGAGTTAATGTTAAGGGTGTTGGCCGGTTGGCTGCCTCGGTCCCGTCGAGGCCTGACCAGAGCTCTTCTAGGGCCGGCGTTTGGGGGTGGGGGCCTGGGCTTGCTCCGGGGGGGGCCGGCGCTTTCTGGCTCCCCTCTCTCTGTGTGGGGGTGGTGGTGCTGGGCCTGGGGTGTCTGCGCCTCCGGGGGTGGGGCCCCGGGGCTGGGTGGGCCTGGCCCCCTTGCTGGGGGGGGGGCGGGGGGGGGCTGTTTGACCACCGGGGGACAGTCTATCATCTGTCCCCAACTTACCCCCTTCCTCATATAACCTCATAATAGGGTGAGGGGGTGGGGGGCTTAGCCTGCGATGAGCCTTGGGGGGGGGGTTTACTAGGCAGTGGCCCCCCTCCTGTGGTTGCCGTATGGAGTGGGCCCCCCCTCTTTCGGTTTTATTTGCACCTTAGACATGTAAGGTCCTTGGTAGGGGGGGTGCTTGGACATCACTGCCAGCAAGCAGCGGATGTCCTCCTAGCACCCTACCCACCAATTTTAACCGCACCTTAGACATTTAGGTCCCCTTGGTGGGGAGGGTGAGGGGACGTCACTGTGAGTAATCAGGAGATGTCCCCTTAGTGCCCTACCCACCAATTTTAACCGCACCCCCCTTAGTACACACACCCCTCCCCCCTCAATATATACATCCCAACATAAATACACACACATGCACACACACACTCTCTCAAACACACATACACGCACACACATTTTGCAAGGAAGGTGGGACCTAGGACCATCTGTCCCCTGCCTCTTCCCTGGTGGGGGGTACGGGCCCCTTTGCAACGGCGGCTGTGTCCCCGGGGTGCCGGCTTCCTGGGCCCGGCGGTGCTCTCTCCGCGCGGTGGGGGGTTCACATTACATCTGAGCCGGGGGTGTTCGTGTCCCTGGGGGGTGGGTTCTGGTCCTTGCTCCTGAGTGCTGGGCCCCGCCAAATTTCCAACTGTGGCCGAGCCTGGTCGGGCCATATTTACAACACCCCTTGTGGGCCCTCTTTTTTCCCCGGGGTTCCCCCCTCCTGGGCGGGGGCGGCGGGCCCCTGCCTCGCTCCTCCCTGGACCAACCGTGGGCCGGGCGGATGGCTGCCTGGAGTGCGGAGTGGGTCTCCCTTGGGGGGTCCTGGCTCGTACCTGGGGTTGGGGCGGGGGGATGCCCGGAACTCCTGGGTGGTGGTGGGGTGCTCGTCTGGGGCTGTGGGCGTCCTTCTCCGGTGGGGCCCTGCGTTGGGTTCTCCCGGCGCGGCGGGGGGGCTGCTCTCCTGGTTGGGCTGAGGCGGCGCCCTCTTTCCCTCCGTGCCTCCCTGCTCTCTGGCTCTGGGGGCCTTGCGGCGGCCCTGCTGGCCCTGGCCTGGGTGGCGGGCTTGGTCGCCCGGGCGGCGGTTGTTCCCTGCCGGTTCCCGTGTGGCGTTGGGGGGATTCCGGCTGCCGCTGCTGGTGCGGTGGGGGTCTTGGGGTGGGGTTGGCTGGGCACTCTCCCTCCTTCTTTTCACGTTCCACCATCCATTTTAGAAGAACATAAACACTCACCTGAGCACAGGTGTTAGCTCAACAGACTGAATGACTGAAATATTTCACACTAGTTGGTTTTAAGGCATAAGTATGCGTGTGAACACTATCTGTTTTGTGTACATGTCGACAGGTGGACATTTTTGCAACTAACAGGTGTGTTTATAACATTTGAGTGTGTGTGTGGACAGGCTCCGCCCTTTTTATTTATTTTTTTTTTTTTTTGCATTTAAACCTTACCATAATGATTAACAACCAGTAAACTTGTTGCTTTATGCTGCTTCATGGTCTTATCCCCCTTCCCCTCCTATTATCACCCCCTACCCCCGCTCTCTCTAACGTCCCTCTCTCTTCTTCCCTTCTTTCCTTTTCCGTCCGGTCCAACACCAAAGATTTTCAGACATGATTGAAATTAATAAAGTTTGGCCTCAATTACGAAAGGGGTTTATTCAGACATACCTTTTGTTTGTCTGAAGATTAATAACCCCTCTTGTTAAAGTAAAATATGTCCAACACAAGAGGCTCTCAGCTCTCATCTGTCTGCCCAGCTGTTGGACAGGACAAGTTAAAAAAAAAAAATAAATAAATAAATAAAAAAAATGTTAAGGGTGTTGTGACCCTTCTGGGTCACCGTATTAAAGGGCCAGAATTCTTGCCTTTGTGTTGAAAATAAACTCAGATTTTCTGCATCATTAACCAAAAAAACTCTTTGAAAATCAACTAATTTGATTTCCTGGATTCTTTTCTTTTTTTTTTTTTACATTCTATCTCTTTTAGTTGAAGGGTTTCTAGGATGAAATTTACAAACCTCTATTATCTTCTTAAGTGGGACAACGTGCAGAATCAGTGACCGACAAAAAATTTTTTGTTGGGTTATGTAAATTATTTTTGCACAAAACTAAACAAAGCTGGAGTTTTCTTTAATAAAAAATTTAGCTTCCTACATAAAAAGCATTTTTTTTTCCCGAAGAGAAGACAAAAATTTGCCCCAATTCCTAAAAATGTGTTGAAATTTTATGTGAAGATGGATTTAGTTTGGCCTTTTTTTCTAAACCTAATAAAATTACCGTAATAGTTTGGACTTCTCCAATGACTCCTACCTGTTGTATATTTACTACACATTTATTAAATTCACCGTTGTCTAACATAGAAGTGATATATTAACGCAGTTCAACACCTTCATCAACAAATCAAAACTCTTCAAACTCAGTGTCTTAAACTTGTACCATCAAAATACCATTTTTTTAATGAATCTGTTTAATGATGTGATGCATAAAAGCAAAGCATTAAAAAGATGAGTATGAGCAATAATTTCAAACACAATCTCCACAACTCACATTCTCAAACTGAACTACTTGAAATGTTTTGATGGGCATCTCGTTGGTGGATTGAAGGTTGGGCTTCGTGCCGACTCTCGCTCAGGGAGATGCTGCGTGGAGTACGGGGGGTGGGGTGGGGGTTGCACTTTGGGCTTTCTCACAGAAACACAAAGTTAAACTGTTGGAAGTTTACAAAAACATTAAAATCCCTCCAGCGATATTGTCATGCAATATACATGTTGACACAACTGAGACGACAATGTCAATTTTTGGGGGGGGGGGGGGGATTTTTCCTGTCCATGTTCAGGTCTGGCAGTGTACGGGTTCAGCTTCTGCTGGCTGAAGATTGGACTTTTTTTTATTTATTTAACCCTTTTGCATCATTTGTGTCTTGGCAGCTTCAGCCGGAATCTGCCATTAAAGTCCCAACTAGGTCTTTGTCCAACAACATCCTACTTTGATGTTTACATCACATTTCACTAAAGAAACAAGCAAAACATAAGAAATAAAAAAAAAAGCATTCAGTGAATTAATTAATGTGACTTACTTGTTAAACTATTGTACATTTAAAGCCACAGTCAACTTTAATATATATATAAATATACAGTGTTGTGACATTGACCAAACCTCACAGCCTGGTGTGAAATGCTACAGACTGCAGTTCGCAGGACAGATCTGCATTTCTACTTCTACCACACCGTCAACACACACAGGCTATTGACATAATGTGCTTGGTGCAGTTGCCTAGCAACGCAAGCGAGACAGTTTGCAGAGTATTTCAAATGAAAGGAAAAAAATACATTAAAAAGCTATGCAAAATAGTATAAAATAATAAATAGAAAACTTTTTAAAATAAACATAAATCAAACATTTGCCCTTGTTAGATTTTCTCACAATGGGCAGTTAATTTGTCTTTATTTGGCCCCTAAAATGTCTTTCTTCATAATAACCAAATATTTCCAAAAAGACGGGACGGAACGGCCATACTGGGCGACCTAGAAAAATGTGCTAGTATTATTTCTACTGTAATTCACCAACTGGCTCAACATTTAACTGTCAACAAGGCTCATAAATCCACAGCAAGTGGTAAAAGCAGACATATTCACAATCTGTCCCTTAAATTCATCGCTCTCCGACAAAGTTCAGAAACCGGCAGCGTGGAAGGACTTGGCACTGCAAAAAGAAAACTCACTCACGATAAAGTACCCAGCAGGACAGAGCTGCTCGTTTTCCTCTTCATAATGTCCAGAACCTTCGTTTCGTCCCCCCAGAATTCTCTTTTAGGAAAGAAAGAGGGCAGAGAAGAACGGGACAGTCTTTCACTCAGGCCAGAGTGTCTGGCAGTGTTTTTGTGGCTAACCAGGACTTGTTTCAGTCTGCCAAGGCAGGTGGGCAACACACAACCTCACTCGGGACACAGACGAGTGTGTCCCCGCTTTTGTCTCCATGCAGCCTGGCAACCAAGTCAGTGGGCACACCGCATCGCTATGGCAACCAACATAGTGGACAAGGCTTTGGCTGCTCCTCTGTGAGACTTTTTCGGCGTCCACCTAATGCCACAGTTGATTGTAGACGTCCGTAGCTCAAATCTTAAATCGAATAGAAATCTCTTCAGCCAGCCGCGATTTTGTTTTGTTCCCCCTTTTAAAAAATAGACAACTATCTGGAGTAAGAAAAAAATCAAAGCACAGCTCTGAGGTTAGGCTTCTCAGAGAACTTAACCGGGAGTCGTCCTGCAGTTTTTGCTGAAATGGCACATTCTCATTCTCTTTCACACAAATGTATATCCGTAAACAAAGAAAGCAAAGAGCCGCCAGGGCAGAAACTTGAAAACGAATAATTCATCACGGCATCAGACAACACTTAGGTCCAACGGTGGAGTCCAGATCTGCTTCCTGGCCGGGTGTTGACCAAGTCCATGATGTGTGTGAGGCAGAGGAGGGGGTGGCGTCCAGCTTAATCGACTGTGCCTGGGTGCAAGCTGAGGACGGGAGGGTCCAGACAGGTGGGGGAGTAACTGAGGTGAGGTTCTTTTATCCATAGGAGGGGAGCGCCATTCTTGCCCTCCTGGCTTTTGTTGTTGTTTCGGTTCTTGAAGCGCACCAGCAGCAAGGCAATGAGGAGGATGGCGAAGATGGGAAATGGGTAGAAGAAAACAAAGTAGAAGAGGGAGTCATGGGCGCACACCACGGAATGGATGGTAGAGTCTGCAAAAACAAAAAAATATATATATATTTATAAGTTATTCTTGTTCCTGTCCTGACTGACCCAAAAAAAACAAATTTGGATGATGAATGGTAAAGAAAAGAATGACTAAGATCCTGCTTTCAAACGACTTTTCTGACAACAGCTGATCTAATATGTGTAACTGCTAACATGAGTGAAGTACCTAGGATAGAAGATAAAAAAAGATTAAAAAATGTAGAGACAAAAATTAAATGTTCTAAAAAAAATGAATTGTTCTGAAAATCTGCAGCCTTTCATTTTGTTTTTGCCCTAAAATTGTGATTTTTTTTTTTTTTTAGCATGTTCTTCTGGCCCTTTTCTGATAGTGGAGGACATTATTAAGTAAATTAAGTTGAAATTGTATTTCTTTTACAAATTGTTGTGAATCAGGAGCAGGCGGGGGGAAAATGAAGTTTGAAAAAGAGCATATTTGTGACAAAGCCTTTTGGATAAGAGGTTGAAACGTCTTCTAACTTTAAAAACTAATTCCAGATGACAGCCCCTAAACCTACTACTATGATGGAATCAACCAGGATGAATGAGAGTCTTCATAGACTAGCAGAAAAGCATGTAAACAGGGAGCTCTCAGCAACTGGGAAGGGAACAGAGATGGTTGCTTTGTGCCAATGGTCCAGCTCGCAACTCAAAGGTAAATTTCTTATCAACTGCAGCCGCTCTACGACATAATCCTAATTAAAAGACTATTGGGAACACTTTTACAATTGAAATCAATCAAAAGATGATCAGAGTGGGACTTATTGTGCTATTTAGCTTCATTCTGACAAAGTGGCACATTTAGAAGCTACAGAGCTACAGCAAAATTGCAAACTGAGCACCAACAGCCACCAGATCTGCTGAAGTCCTTTATTTTTATTTAGATTATGCATCATTTACTAATAAAAGGCGTCCATGACCATGACGCTTAAAAAGGAATGAGATATACAACAAAGATTTTAATGAAAGAGGGTATTTTTTTTTTATCAGGTTGTGGGTTCATGTGTTTTTAAAAACCAAAAAACTAAAACTCTAACATCCAAAGTGAACTAACTAGAGATTTAACTGACAAAATAAATGGTAGTTAATAACCAAATGAGTCATTACTTGCAGCCCTAAAACACAAATAAAATGCTATGATTAGCTAACAGTGGAATAATTGTACAATCTTATTGTATGATGTAATATAATATTATATGATATAATTTTGCAGGAAAATTCTGTACTGTAGGAAACGCGGCTGGTTCTTTGTTAATCTACCAGCATGCCTGCAAATAAATTCTTTTTTTCAGACACAATATCAATTTGTTTATCAGTTTTTGTTAAATCCAATAAAAAGTGTGATCAAACTATATATTTTTTTGTTTTTAGTTTACAAAAATAAAGCTAAGAAAGCTACTGTCTAAACACTGAATGACGCTGAGAATTCCTAAACTAGGTCTCTGCTGCAATAAAAGACTGGAACTTACTTCAAAACCAAATGCTTTCATCTCTTTTCCTGCTTTCACACATGTAAATATTTAACCACAGTTTGACAGCTTCTACATTTATGAAGATGATATTCATCTGTGTTTTGCTTTTTTAAGTGTCTCCTTGAATTTTTGGTTTTCTCCCCCTTTCCCAACCTCATAGCTGTTTTTCTGCCTCTTGCCAAGCCAGCATTATTATTTATAATTTGTGCTTTATGTTCTCCCTGGAGAAATAAAGGATGAATCAACAACCACATCAATAATAGAGGTGATAAAATGTTTGACAAAATAAGGAAAAAGAGGTCTTAAAAATGAAATGCCAGCTGTGAGAAAATGCTCGGAAGCTCTTTATGTTTTCTGGCTACCTAGACTTTAATACTAAAAATAATTCAGAGCCGGGAAATATTTGCTGTGGGTTAACATTTCAGTGTATGTAATTGATGCATCGGTTTAAATAATTCATAATTTTTTCATGGAACGCACAGATAAAATCAGTTTCCTCATTAATCCAAGTGAAACTCACAGTTTATAAGGGTTACCTTGTTGCAAAATGTTGACTGTGGTGAACCCTGAGTTGTTGGTGGCCAGTCGGTACCATATGTAGCGTGGGTTGAACAGCCACTCCTCCACGCGGCAGTAGTACCTGCCGGCGTCTGCTGGTCGGGCTCCGTGAATAGTCAGGCTGTACTGGTCAGGGGTCATTTTCTCAAACTGCAAGCGGGAATTCGGCCCCGCCTCTTCTTGGGGGCTGCAGTTTTCCTTTTTAAAAACAAAGTCGTGGGCGATGGAAAACACGCACTCGCGGTCACTCTCGTCCTCTCCTGGCAGGGCAGCGAAGTTCTCGTCCTCAGAGCGATCCACGTACCAGGACACGGAGAAGCTGGAGTCTGGAGACGACTGGGAGGAAATGATGCAGCCCAGTCGGATGGAACCGGACTCTTCCACCGTTATGTTCGACTCCATTTCTTCCACCTGTAGTCGAACCTCTGTGGAAAGCAAACAAAGAAAACAATTCAGGTAAACATTTTGATTGTGAATTTCGCAGAGGACTTAAAGCAGACATAAACGGTTTCAGAAAAATTTGACCTTATCTTTTTTTTTTTTTTGCTTTTAAAAGTCTGGTCACAGAGTTTTTCTCAAAAGCTTTTTCTAGTTTAAAAGATTTTTTTTAATTTTAAATCTACAACAGAATACAGTGGACCACCATGAAAAATATATATGAGACAAAAGTTATAAAATTATGAAAAAAGTCATACAATTATGAGGAAAATTTGAAAACAATAAAATCTGAATAATAATGTAAAAAAAATAGGTGTAATCTTACAATGACAAAGTCGTTTGTTTGTTCATTTTGGGTATCACCCATTAACAGCAGCCAAATGATAAAAAAAAAAAAAACATAAAAATAAAAAGTGAAAAAAAATGCACTAAAAAATAAATAAAATAAATAAAAAATTGTGGCAAAATTTTCCCCTTCCAGGGTTAAATGTGCTTCACGTGTTTTTTCTGGGAATTTTTACATAAATCTTAAAGTTTTTTTTTTATTTTTCACTTGAGTCACAGAATGAACTTTATTTTTTCAATTTTGATATTTTTCTGCACTAAAAACAGCTCTTATTTTTCCACATTATATTTTATAGCCCCCACTCCTCCACTCTAGTTTTAAAATTATTATTTTTTTTGGGGATCAATTTCTCATTTGGGAAATTTCCTTTATTACACGGTTATTCAAAAACGTGTCCTCGGTGACCGAGAAACTAATGAGAAACATCTGATAACCAGAAAACATTCAAGAGGTGATCTAAAGTATTTTCAGCTAATTAATGACAGGAAACAGTCGATTCTGCAAATACAACACCAGATTTATCAACAACAAAGAAAAATGAAGAAATGTTACTGTGCTGCCCATGGCCATCATCAGTCTTTCAACTTCCCAGCAGGGCGCTTCCTAAAGGCAAGCATGCCTGTCTGCATGGGTGTGCTAAAACATTTGGGGGGCGGCCATGTGACCCACTTTCAGAGCAGTCCGCAACAGATATGGGCCAACATGATCTCATCTTTTTGTTAAAGCCAAATGTGAAGCAGGATATGTGACGGAAGAAGAAGTGAGGGGACTTTTCTGAACCTCTTATGAGAACATTTTCAACGTTTCTGCAAAGTCTGTGTCTGTTTGTTTAATCAGTGTTTAAACAGGGATTCTTGATTCTTTTATTTCTTGTGGTTGAATCTTGCGTTTCCTAAAGACAACATGACGTTTAACTCTTGTGCTATCTTAGATGACCCCACCCTTACATTGACGTGTTCTCCCTACCATGACAAAGGTGGATAAAGGTGGAAAGATTTCATGTAATCCAGTGAAGATTGCAAATCATTGAAGAAAAAAGGTTCAGAGCACTGTCTAGTGGGTCTAGATGACCCAACTCCCAATGTTCAAGTGCCTAGGACAGCACAAGGGTTAAATATGAAATGTGGGTCTAAAAAGAATAATCACAGAAGAATAGAGTAAATGCATTCTCCTGTGCAGGTGTGCACGCCTACGCATCTCTTCAGCTTCCCATCCTTTCGCTTTAACAGTATTCCTGCAGAGCAGCTGCTTTAAATCCTGCTGGACAGATGCCATTGTCACTGACATCACTCAGAATTGTAAATAAGTAACCTGGCAAGAAGCTGAGTTTTGGAGAAAAATACCTCTGAATAGAAGACCATACTAAAAGCGAGTAAAAAATGAAAAATTATGCACCAACTCGGGTGCCCTCACTTCTGCATTTATATATATAGTCATAGTTATATGACATGGTGTGCGCCAACAGAAACGTTTCGTGTGCATTATTTTCGAGTTCTTTTTTTTGGAGTGATGTCAATCAAGTGATGTACTCCATGGCGAGAATGATGATTGGCTGACAGAAGGTATATGTTCATTATTTATTTTCTTTAATGACCCTCGATCTAATCAAACTTCCATCACGATCAATCAGTCCATTGTGATTGACGTATTCACCCCCCTGCCGACAAAATCTATCTGGAGTTGAATTAAATACAAAACTGTATCGCCTGTTCCAGGAGTGGTTAGCACTCTCGCCCCACAGTAAGAAGGCCCTGGTTCAAATCCCTGCTGGGTTGTTCCAGTGAGGAGTTTGCATGTTCTCCTTGTGCATCTCCTGGCCTTCACCCAACTTTAGCTGGGATAGGCTCCAGCAGCCCAGTTACCCTGAAAGGGATTCAGTGGGAGCTGAAGGGGAATTTTTTTTTCCAATAGAAAAATGTTATTTTTGTGATAGAAATATTGATAAATTGCTTAATTACAGCTAAAAACATACATTTCCATAATTAATAAAACCCTCCATCCTTTTATTGCTAAAGCTTTGTTTTACCAATTCATTTTTTGAAATGGGCTAAGCTTAAGCTAAATTGTGACTAAATTGCTGTCACTAATTGGCCTGAGGCTCTTGTTATTCTGGGATGACACGTTGCATTTGGTTGTATTCTGTTGTACAGGCTTTTCCAGTCATTCTCCCCTAAAACTTAATCTTGTTTTTTTTACTCTGAGTGTGACAAAAAGCCAGAAACCAAACAGCTGCTTCATCTTCTCTATTCTTTTTGCACTTAGTGTCGCTACAATGATAATTTAAAAACAACAACACTTTTATTGGATTCATGGCCTGAATTCATTGACTGTCAGTTTCTTGACCTGCCTTTTTTATATATTTTTGTGTAGTTTCTGTGTTTTATCAGTCAAATGCTCTATATCAGAGGCTGAAACAGAACTTTTTTAAAATTTTAAGTAAAAATTTGACATAACAATGGTTAGTTTTTTTTCTGCACAAACCTCACAGCAATTTGTCTTAAATTGAAAATAGTGTTTTTGGTGTTTTTAACATGTTCATGTGGAATTTGTTTCATGATATCTGACATATGTAATATGTCAAAATTAAGCTTAAATTTGAGTTTCTGAGTTTTTCTTTTTATAACCAAATTGTGCAGATGAAAAAAACACCATTAGAAAAAGAGTGTATTTATGACATAGGTGCTACAGGCGACAGGCCCCAAGCTCCCCGCTCCGCTTTATTCCAATGCATCCACTTGAAGACAAATACATCCATGTACGTCTTTGTTTTCCCCGTCTGAGCTGGAATCTGGATCAAAATTATGTCCAGCTGGATAGCTACGGTATTGCTCTTCATTTCTGTTGTACTGTTTCTGTTATGTTGATGGTGTGAGGGGCCGTAAGCTAGAGAGAGGGAGGTTTCAGTGTTTTTAAGAAGCTTAAAGTCTCACTCTAATAACATTCTGATCTATTTTTAAAGTGTTCCATGTGGTCTTTCAATTATCAGCCCGAACCTGTGTCATTTTCTCAGTTTCTGCAGATCTGCCATAGTTTTTTAGGATTTTGTCTCCGAGTTGTGGGCAGAACCATTGCTGCAGGGCATCAAATCAAATCAAATTACCGGTAAATCAAATCAATCATTATTTATTTAGCACTTTTCCAACACGTCACTCAAAGTGCTTTGCATAGAATATAATCAAAATGTAAAAATCATCACCCCCCCTTCTCCGTCCCATTGCTGAGAGCTCATTCATTCATCTTCTTAACCGTTTATTCCCTGTCGGGGTCACGGGGTTGCCGGAGCTTATCCCGGCCACTTGGGCGAAGGCAAGGGATGCCCTGGACTGGTCGCCAGTCTGTTGCAGGGTGGAATATCCTCAATCACACATCCATTCACTCTCACACCTATGGACAATTTAGAGTTGCCAATCAACCTATGTAGCATGTTTTTGGACGGTGGGAGGAAGCCGGAGATCCCGGAGAAAACCCACGCATACACGGGGAGAACATGCAAACTCCACACAGAAAGGTCCCCCATTGATGTTGTGTTTTTCATGTCCCCCAGGGGCCTTCTTGCTGTGAGGCAAGAGCGCTAACCACTGCGCCGCCGTGCAGCCCTTGCTGAGAGCTCTGTGAGATAGCGAGGAGGGCTGTGAGATAGCGAGCAATAGAGATAGAGAGCTCTTGCTGAGAGCTCTCTATCTCTATTGCTCGCTATCTCACAGCCCCTTACAACCCCCCCACCCTAAAATTATCGGTGCAAGAAAAATGGTGAGCAATATTAGAGCTGTTCGATTTGAGCCAAATGCCAGCTGGGACGAGGAAAAAGAAGACGTACAAGGATCTAGTCGAGCATAAGTGGATGCATCAGAATGGAGCAGAGCAGGGATTTCTGACATAACAAATACAATCTTTTTCAAACTGTGTTGTTTTGTCTGCTCCTGATTCACAATGATTTGATTAAAGAAATACCAATAATACTACTATCTTAATTTTCTTTATATGTGATCAGAAAAATGCAGCAAAGACACATTAAAAACACCAAGAACACAATTCTCAGTGGAGCGGGTCTCTAAGGTTTCAAAATCTCTTGCCATTTACTAGAAACATTCGAAGCATTTCTAATGCCAGTGTGTTAATATCTGTTTTAAGAGGGGCTGGAGTTTGTCCCAGCGGCAAACAGGACACAGGTAAACAGATATAACCAGAATAATCAACCAAGCATAAATGTTTTTCAGGCCCAAATTGAAGCCCCATGGCTTTGAAACACAGCTGCCTAATCAATACCAATATGTATTTATTTTCGCTAAAACCTTAGGGCTGAATCCATCCAAATTACAGCAGAAGGTTGCGTTTTGGAAAAAATGAAGACCAGCATCAAATGAAACGTGATTGAAGCAGAGAGTTGAGAACTAAAAATTTTGTGCTGAGGTGGGATGTCAGCATGTGGGGGGTAGTGGGGTCATCATTGCTTGGAGCCCAGGTTTCTGACTCCCGGTTTGTCAGTCAGCTGAGTCATGCGAATCCTTTATACCTGCCAGACACGTGTAGAGTCAGACAGAGATGCCCTCCAGCAGCTGAATAACATGCAGTGGTGAGATAGAAGGTTAGTTGATGACAGCTTTTGATGAAGTTACAGCTGCTGCTGCTGCCATGGAGAAAAACTTAGAGTTTTGTTAGAGACAGGTATGTTCTGTAGCGTCCTCACCTGGCTGTTTGACCAGAACCTGGGTGTATCCCGAGGAATCCTGCGACAGCTGATCCCAGTTTCCCTCTGGATCTCTCAGCCACTCCTTCACCAGGCAGTAGTACATACCGGAGTCGCTGCTCTCCGCCCTGTTCAGCGTCAGCACATACAGGCGAGGCGAAAGCTTCTCTGCCTGCACGCGCAGTCTCAGTCTCTCCTCGTCTGCGTAGTCGCCATATTTGAGGGCCCCCGAGCGTTCGATTTCCAGCAGGAGCTCATCCACCTCTGACCCAGCTGCACGTCTCACGTACCACAGAACGCTATGCTGGGTGTCCAGGTCGCTCCGGAAGGTGATGGAGCAGTTAATCCTGACGCGGCTGTCCTCCAGGTAGACCTGAGACTGGTTGGTTTTCTGCACCTTTAGTCGACTTTCTACAAAGAGGAGAGAGGTATCAAGCAGACATGAAGACAGTCAAGATGTCAGGACGGATGACATATTTCTGTTTTCATGAGACACGACCTAAAGTTAGGTTTGGCAGGAAGGATCGAGATGAATGGGGAGGCAGACGGATAAAGGACAGACAAGGAGGAGGGAAAAGCTAAACAAGTTGGCGAGCCTGAAAATGGAGATCCAAGATAAGATGCAGAGCAGGTGAAGAAACACACTGTTCAGAGTATTATTAGATCAGATATAAGACAAAAGAGGAGCATGTAGCTTTGTCAGCCTGCCAGAGCAAAAACAAAGAGGGAGTGTATTTATAAAGTCAAGCCAGGAAAGGAGGAGAGGAGATGAAAGGGTGTGACCAAGACATGGAGAGGGAGAAGAAGATCCCCTGAGTGCTGTGACAGGATTGGTTACAGCAACATGGTTTGGGGGATAGGATTAGCTGCAGGTACATCAGCTGTGACCCTCACCAGAGAACCCACTGTCAAACCACCGTAAGGGGGGATGGATTAGTATGAAACCTGGAGAACGCACGGATAAAAACACACACGCTGACAATAAATGAAAGAAATAAAAAAGACAATACATAAAAGGAGGAATGAGAAAAAAAAGAACATCTCAATACTGCCAAGTACAAAGCTTGTGTTTGCACACATGAGAGTAATCTTGTTTTCTTTAACAGAAACCAAGGATTGTTTATTCTATATGTGCTTTTTTTCTGCTAAAAAGAAAAGTAATTGAAGAAGAAAAATTAAATAAAAAAGTTGGATGTGTTGCACAAAAAAATATGGTTGTGTTGCCCTGACAACAACATTCATGACATCAAACGCAGCATCGACTCTTTTAGATGATCCTGGTTCAGTGTTCCCTCCTTTTTTCTGACTGCTGTCTGCACTTTCAACCTGAAAGCCAGACACAGTTAGGTGAAGGTTCTCCTCGTCCTAAACAGTCCTTTAAGTTTGGCCGTTATATGAGGGAGAGAAACCTCTGTGATTCACTATGATCGCGTAAAAAAAAGATTTCTCTATCCTGCTTTTAGCCCCGTGGCATCTCTTATTTTTTTCAAAACATCTGAATTTGAGTCTATTTTAGGTGTGAGTCAGGTTTTGGAAATCTTAATGCTCCTCTGTGCAAAAAGCTTTCTTAGCGGGAAAACGGGCCAAAAACTCCATGAATATTAAGATCAATCTCTTATCCGTGTCATATTTAAAAATCCCATCATTAGACAGAAACCCTATTTCAACAAAATGAAGACAGTCTAAGGACAAAAAGCTGTTGGGTTGACGCTCAGACTGACACAAAGGTCAGCACTTTTTTTTTAATGAAACTTTAAAATGATGTGAGAAGTTTTGCTGCTTCTCTCTTTTCTAGGTGACAATTATCAACATTATATGTAAAAATGTAAAAAAAAAAATCAATACACTGCAAAACCAGGTCTTCTAGAAATGAGTAATATATCTTATAATTTGAATACTTTTCTTTAAACAAGCAAAAAAAAAAACATCTGCCAATAGGGTTGGAATATTGATCTTAGCAAGAATTATTTTTTTAAGAAAAAATTGTAGTCAGTATATTTTCTTAACATAGGATTATTTTTTCTATTGAAAAACGTTTTAATAAAATTATTTTTCTTCCAAGGTGAAATATTTCAGACATTGTTTTTGGACATTCAAGATATTCTTGCAGGTTTTAAGTTGTTTTAACTTCTCTCTGCTCTACACCTTTCTAAGCTCATGAGGATTTATTAATATGGGCCAAATAGTTCTAAGATGGTATTATTCTCTTTTCGTTCACATTTTATTCTAAAATCAGTCATTTTCACTTATTACACTAGATTTTTGTCATTGCAATTAAGCAACAATTAGATACATAAACACAAAAAAGATAATAGTCACTTCTTTACAAGCAAAAAATGCTCATTATTGGGCTGTATAACATTTTATTTTAACCAATTTTATTCAACTTTTAGATATTAAGCTTTTTTTTCTGTTTTTAATGCTTTTGTGAAACTATTTTTCTAGATTTTACTCTCTACTGATTTTTTTTAAGATTAGTGTCCCCCCCCCCCCATTTTTCAGGCTCTTATTGCATTGTCGTAGTAGCGCATGTTTTGATAATTTAATATCTTTTTAAGAGGTAAAGACACAGGCTATTGAAATCTAAATCCAAGCAGATCAAAAAAAGAAAAATAGGCATTAGCCATAAAAAAGAGATTTAGAATTCTAATTTTACTCTTCCTTTTACAAAGTTGTGTATGTTTCTACTAAAACTAATTTAATTTGGTAAAAGCTTTGAAATAATTCAAAATCATTTTGCATCTAAGTTGATTTAAATCATTTTTCAGGCTTTTTGATGTGACAAGGCATTGTGGGAAAATGCGACTGTTGCCCATCTAATTATAGACACAGGAATGTAAAATGGAGACTGTAGAAAATTTTCCCTTCTTACATAAATGAAGACAAATAAGCTCCTCTTGCCGTTAGCCTCCTACTGTAGCACGTGATGGGCTTCACTGTGGCTGACTGATGAGTGGCTGCCTCCGGTCACAGCCATCTGCCTACAAAGCCTCAACGCTCGGTGAGCATGCTCAGATGACGGATCTTTGTAGTTCTCCATATTTACATTATAATATATTTAGCATGTGTGCCTTTAAGTGCGTTAAAAAGATTGCACAGCTATGAGGCAAAGCCAGACCATCTCGTTTCACAACACAATCTTCAGCTCACACATTAGTCACCTTCATGGCGTCTCTCCTCGTTAGACTGAAGCCTAACAACGTCTCCATCTGGAATTACAGCAGAGCTCTGTGGACTCCTGGCAACACCCTCTCTTTTCTTTGCTGGAGAATCACCTCAGAAACTTCTAAAGTGCAACTATGAAGGATTAGGTTGGCACAGGACAAAGCAGTTCTCCATTTGAAGTCTGAACTTGGCAGCCCAGAGAAGAAATAGGAGCGGAACAGCGTTTGCCATATGGAACCATTAGCAGAAATGCCTTTTTAATCAAAAAGTTTTATTTCTTGATTTGTAGTACGGTGGCCCAGAAGGGTCACAACACATTAACTTACCACACAACACTTTAAATCACAACACAATAACTCACAACACAGCACATCAACTCACAACACAACACATCAACTCACAACACAACACAATAACTTTTCTCACAACACAACACATTAACTTACCACACAACACATTAACTCACAACACAACACATCAACTCACAACACAACACAATAACTTACCTCACAACACAACACATTAACTTACCACACAACACATTAACTCACAACACAATAACTTACCTCACAACACAATAACTCACAACACAGCACATCAACTCACAACACAACACATCAACTCACAACACAACACAATAACTCACAACACAACACAATAACTCACAACACAACACATTAACTCACAACAGAAGTAAAGCTGCAATTGAAGGGCTTTTATTCTGAAATTCCCACTCGGCTAAGCGGCTAACTACCTAACAGAAAGTAACGTCACAGTGAGCTGTGGAGGGAGCACGTTTTTTCTACAAGAGAAGCTAGCAGCAGTGTTGCCAGATTGGGCAGTTTTGGATCTAAATTCGCGGGTAAAAATGGCTTTGGGCGGGTATGCATTATTTGGGGTTTTTTAGGGTCAGTTCAGCAAGTTTTTTTCCTTTTTTCCTTTGTGCTCCCTCCACAGCTCACTGTGACGTTACTTTCTGTTAGGTAGTCAGCCGCTCAGCCCAGTGGAAATTTCAGATTAAAAGCCCTTCAATTGTAGCTTAACTTCCGTTGAGTTATTGTGTTGTGATTTATAGTGCTGTGTTGTGAGTTAATGTGTTGTGAGTTATTGTGTTGTGAGTTAATGTGTTGTGTGGTAAGTTAATGTGTTGTGTTGTGAGTTAATGTGTTGTGAGGTAGGTTTTTGCTGTAAGGTAAGTTAATGTGTTGTGTTGTGAGTTATTGTGTTGTGAGTTATAGTGTTGTGTTGTGAGTTAATGTGTTGTGAGCTATTGTGTTGTGAGTTAATGTGTTGTGTGGTAAGTTAATGTGTTGTGTTGTGAGTTAATGTGTTGTGTTGTGAGTTAATGTGTTGTGTTGTGAGTTAATGTGTTGTGAGGTAAGTTTTTGTTGTGTGGTAAGTTAATGTGTTGTGTTGTGAGTTAGTGTGTTGTGAGGTAAGTTTTGTTGTGAGGTAAGTTAATGTGTTGTGTTGTGAGTTAATGTGTTGTGAGGTAAGTTTTTGTTGTGAGGTAAGTTATTGTGTTGTGTGGTGAGTTAATGTGTTGTCTGGTAAGTTAATGTGTTGTGTTGTGAGTTATTGTGTTGTGAGTTAATGTGTTGTGTTGTGAGTTATTGTGTTGTGAGTTAATGTGTTGTGTGGCAAGTTAATGTGTAGTGTGTTGTGAGTTAATGTGTTGTGTGGCAAGTTAATGTGTAGTGTGTTAAGTTAATGTGTTGTGTTGTGAGATAAGTTTTGTGTTGTGTTGTGAGTTATTGTGTTGTGTTGTGAGTTAATGTGTTGTGTGGCAAGTTAATGTGTTGTGTGGCAAGTTAATGTGTTGTGTGGTAAGTTAATGTGTTGTGTTGTGAGTTAATGTGTTGTGTGGCAAGTTAATGTGTTGTGTTGTGAGATAAGTTTTGTGTTGTGTTGAGAGTTAATGTGTTGTGTTATGACCCTTCTGGGCCACCATAGTATTTGTTATGCGGAATGAGGAGGAACCAAGGGAGCAAATAAAAGGCAGGAATTATGGCCCAAGTAAAAAAAGGAGATTTTGTGTGTGTGTGTGTGTGTGTCCCAAAATAACTTCAGTCTGGATTCCTCGCTTCAATTCTTGCTGCAAAAGCAACTTCACAGACAGACCAGCCTGCCATCCTCCAACCCGGGTCCACCCCCACAGAAAGTGAGGTTGCTTCCGTCAATCTCCCAGTAACATCAACACATCTGCTGACAAGCAGCAAACAGGCCAAACATTCGACACACTGGGATGGCACCAACAGGGGAGTCTTTGTGTTGTTGCAGGATCCAGTTTAATCATCCGCGGTTAACAAGGCCACTCATCATGAGTGTGCAGTCCCTGAACAGCTGAGTATCGATACCTTTTCTCATGTTATCACCTATTCTGTTTCTTTAATTAGCCTCGAGGGTTTATCCACAAACTATGACAAATCCGTAATTAGAGACACTTGCTTTTACCGCTCGGTAGTGGCTTAAGTGCCAGTCAATTGTGAGTGGAAATGAAAGTCATTTCACATAAGCCAGCTGTTTAATCAACTCTGCAAAACTTACAGAAAAACAGCATTTTTCTCCCATTTTTATACTTCAATGGTCGGAGTCTCTTATTGTGTTCACCTGCCTCTGCTGTTTCCAAGGCAACGCTGGGGAAGTTTGAGGAGTTTATCCTGCTAGGCAGACTCAAGGCTCAATAAAACAGTTTTTACGTCAGTCGCATAAAAAAATAAAATCCTATTTATCCGACCGCTCTGATTCATGTCGGAAAATTAACAGAAGCATCCTTGGAATAGATGACAGAAGATCTTTTCCAGCAATTATGTTGACTCTACTTCTGTTTTTTTTTTCTTTTTTCTTGCTCTAATGCCTGTGAGACATTTAAAACCTGATAATTTATTGAAATTCTGTAGAGATGGAAAAAAAGAAAGGATCTGAGAAGCAGAGAATTCTTGCTCTTTGAAGGTGATGCTTCCTCCAGAACAAAGGAACTCAACTGAAACACAAGAGGGTCCCCTTAGAAGAAAAGGTCCAGAAGGATAACATTTCTAGTAGTGAAATGTCAATATCACCAATATTTGGGTGTAGTTGTGACACTACAATTCTGACATTTCCGTGTGATCAGTAACTTGACGTATATGACTGATGATGTCTTGATTATTTAAACCTGGGTTGGGATGGATGGACAAGTTTTCATTGATGATCCATGTTTTAAAAATAAAACCAATGTAGAAAAAGTTGCCTCTTTTGAAGAATCCATCATAGTGAAGATAGATGTTCAGAGCTGATGAAGGTGTCTCATTTGTCAAATGACGAGGCAGGCAGGAAAACAACTGTGCTTTTTGTGATAATGATATAAAACAGTTGATCATTTGTTTTTATGAATGCATGTTGGGAGGATTTTTACAGCAAAATTGCCTTTTAATACACAATTAGAAAAACACCAAATCCTTTTGGAGTAAACTCAAGACATATTTGATTTAGTTATTAATGTTTAATTAATACTTGGAAAATTTCATATTGAAAAGACTAAGCTTTTGAAAATCAAACTCCCCTTTAATAATATTTCACAGATGATTTGCTTAGATTTTACCTCGCTTAAACTCATGAAAAGTAAGAATACAAAAACGATTTCCACTTTTGTTCATAATAGGCTGATCAGTTATGCTAGAATTCATAGTGTTTGATTATTTGTGGGTTTTTCCCTGTCCCTCTATTTCACTTATATATTTATTATTATTAGTTGCAAATAAACTTTAATAGGATAATGAATTATGGCTAATTATGGCCAACTGGTTAACATTTTGGGCTGGCAGAGATTAAATGATGGATCTAGAAAAAAATAAAAGCAAAAAGGTAAAATGTGGTTAGTTATTCCAAAAATACTAAAACAAAAATAGGAAATGGGAATAAAAAGAACAGAATCAAATAAACTATATAAATAACAAAAGTAAAGAATGAGAAAAGGGACAGAAAAGGAGAGAAAAGACAAAGAGAAAGACAGAAATATACATTTGTTCATATATATATATATATATATATATATATATATATATATATATATATATATATATATATATATATATATATATATATATATATATATATATTTTTTTATATTTATAATTTTTTTTTTTTACTGATGCCACTAGAGTAAAACCTGACAAATGAAAGAAACGACGGAAGATTGTCATTGGTTCCTACTAAGAAGTGAGGGGTTAACATGATTTTCTTTTCAAGGTAAAAATAATGTATATAATATAAAATGCATGTCTTTAACATTTAAAGGTGATTTCAGCTTTAAAATATTTATCAAAACATTTGGATTCTTGACATTGATGCCGTGGACCAGTAAGAAATAATTAATGCAACACCTGCACAGAGCCCCATGCTATTGTTTCCCTTGGGCTCCAGAATTGAAGTCTAACCAGAAATAAAATTGTTCAATCCAAAATAAACATTCTGTTTGCACTGTTTGTTTTTGGAGAACACCATTTGTGACTTTTGTTTCTGTCCCTCTGTGCATTTTTCTTGACTTTCTCCCGTCGTTTCGTCTGTCTTACTCCCTTAAATTTCCTCTGTGCAGCCGTCCTTATCTTTGTTTTTCTTCTGACTGGTTGCCTAAACTTTTTTCAAAGGCTGACACAGTTTTCTGATTTTCTACCTTTGTTTTAAGTGACTCAGCCCCATGTTCTTGATCTTCTGTGTGCTCCACTTTTACAACTTGTAAAGCACAAGTTTGCTTGGCTGAGCAGTGTAACTGGCTCAACGGGCATGTCTGCAGTTAAAATAGAAGGGGTCCATTAAGTGTTTATTTATCAAATTGTATTTATGATGTTCGTTGGGATCAAAGTCTGGGTCTGGACCTCTCTTTGTCCGTTAGTGACTACTGCTTTAGGAGTTCCCTTGAAGATTCAATTTTTCTAGTCAGAAGAGATCCACAAACAGGTTTGGATTTGAAAAGATATCAAACTACCCCATAAATCAGTTTTGTGGACCACAGCAGAAGAAAAGTAGAAGACAGGGAATAGGCGTGAACCTTCGGAGCACATCCGGCTCTGACTAGCACACACTTCTGTGGAAATAAACTTCAATAAATCTACAAATCCATCTAGCAGTGTTCGCAGAGCCTTATGTGGTAAATCACAGAATGTCTTTTTTATTTATTTTTTGCCAGGGAAATAATTTCAATTTCAATTTTTTTTCCTGTGCTGCTGTTTTGAGAGAAGTCTTTAATGCGGGCTGGACTCTGGGGCTCACTTAACAACCACTCCTTTTGTCACAGTCTTCATTTTGAAGAATCATTGCCTCATGAATATTCCTCAATATTGGTGAATAATGAAGCGTGAACATCTGAAGTGCAGGTGAGGTCTCTCCCCAACATTTTCTTGGGGTCTTTTTAGCAGCCTAATGTGTATCGAAGGCCCGCTGCCGAACAATTTATCCACAGGGCTACATTTCTGCTGCAATGCTTTCGTTTTATGAGCAGGAAATGTGGACAAGTGACAGAGAAAAAAAGGACATGAGAGGAATGAACAAAAGCAAGAAGGCAGACAGACGTGAGGTTTTTAAGAAGTGAAGATGATTAAAAAAAAACCTGAGAAGTTAAGGGATAAATCATCAAAGTGAATGGATTTTCACAAGAGCCAAGAAGAAATGTATAAAAGGAAAGTCTAGGAAAGAGAGACGTCAGCGACAGAAAGTGAGAACATGTTACAGAGGGGATTCCACAAAGTAGCAAGCAGTCTCACCACCTGCACACTAGAAGAATTACAGTTTTCCTGATGGAGCCTGCTCCACCTTTAGCATTTGCATAGCATTTGGGCTAATCCACAACCTGCACGACAAGTCAGACCATCTCCACCAAGAACGACTCTTTAATTTACTGATACTTTTCATAGGTCTTAGTTACAACTGCACTTACAGGTGGATGCAGGCTGTCTGCAGACGAAAAATGGGCAAATCTGTGGAGGTGTCCCGCAGAATATATCAACTCGGTGAGCTCGTAGAGCAACAATGTTCATGTGCATTTTTTCCTACAGGTGTGCTGCAGGTGACAGACAGGTCATAGTGAACAATTATATAACACATGAGGGTTAAGTAGGGAAGACGCAGGCGTGCCTAACGGATTTTTCGATTTTTCAAACCTCCTTGAACCCTCTGACCTGCGCTCATTAGTGCTGTTCAGGTGATAAGTGGGATTCTTTGTGCGCAGCCTGGTTGTTAGAATTTAGGAAATTAGACAGAGTGTAATTTGAATGAGAATTCTACAGGAACTTAGGCATTAACTGCACATCCTGTGTGTGCAGCATTTGCACGTGTTCGATAAGGGGTCATTACTCGCACCTTACTAACCACTGGAGTGTGGCACTGTACGACAGCAACACCCGTACGTCATAAGTACGTTCAATGTGCATTATCCTTACAAATACTTGAAAATACACGCACAACAATGGTACGTTCCATTTTGGTGACGTCCCACACACATGCGCTCCCCTTAAGGTAGGGCTGCTCCTCTCTACAAGCAGGACAATCCAAAAACCTCCAGCACCCGTACGGGTCAATACCCCATACATGTGAATCTAACCAAGGCTTTTCTTGCTGTTCAGTAGAAAAAATGAATTAATCAATAAACCGCATGTCATCCAGACTGGACCTTTGCTCCTGTGGACAGAGATCAGTGAAACTATGATGGACGAGGTCCCCTCATCTAAAAATGTCTCCTACAGAAATAAGAAAAAAATAATAAGAGTTTCCATCCGAAAAGCAGTGACGAATCCATGGTCCCATTGTGTCAGATGGATATTAGCGCTTTTCATCTTTATTCCAGTTCATCAAAAATATCATTATGACCAGAATAGAAATCGGAATTAATTTAATGATAGTTGCAAAGAGAATCATATAGTTTAATTTTCTTCTATTGTAGCTAAAATAATCTCGGTGACCTAAATATGGGTCTGGTCTTCTTGCCTGGCTGTCAAATGTGGATGACAGTAGGTAAACAGGGAAAAATAGTTAAAAATGATAAAGTCTTAATCAGAATTAATAAATAAATTAAAAAAACAAACCACAGTGACGCGTTGAAAACAGAAGTTCTGTTCCTTTGCTGCTTAAGTTGAAGGTGGGTGCAACTATTTGTCAACCTTTGATAAAGAATGCAGGCCTTTATGTAAACAGTGTTGCTCTGTTGGAAACACATTTAGTCAGTTTCGCTTATCTTCAGGGATCAGAGATCAAGTGTACAAAAGACTAATTATATGTGCATTAATATTCAATTTGAATTATATTTATTCAATAAGAAGCTACCACGTAAACTTAATTTAACTTTCATCTTTGGGATAAGTCTAATCTTTGAACTTTTCTAGTACCCAAACACATTTTTCGCTAAATTAAATTTGGATGAGACTTGAGAATGATTCAATGAATTCAGTGATTCCTGTCAGAACAGTTTGGTTTAGACCAAAACCTGCTTCCTGGGACGGTCTGTTTATGTTGTGCAGATATGAAAGCTCATCTGGACTCTGGTGCAGAGCAAACAAGCAAATTCCAATTTCCTCATCCTAGTTCCCTCTCTACTTAGTGCAATATATAAGACATTCACCTTTTTTGGAGTGTCCGAATCTACAATTCCAAAATCCAGTGTCCTGGAAATTTCCCAGAGGACTCTGCATAAAACTAGTTTGCATCAATGCTCATTGGATTGGTGAATATAGACCATAATGCATTGCATTTGAATGATTTGTTATTTGAAAAATACATATTTTTTTCTATCATCTTCAGAACACATTGGATTCATACTGTGACGATCTGGGGGTTTGCCCCGCCTTCAGCCCCAAAGGCTCATGGGAAGTGTAGAGCTTTTTGGTGAAACCTTGAGTCAGAGGGTTGTGAACTTAAGTGACGTTCCATGCTGTTTGGCTGTTTGTGGGTGTGAAAATAAATGGGCTTTGATGCCGGAAAGGAGATTACGTAATCTGCCCCTCTCTCTTTGCTTCTCTTTCTGAGACTGTTGGGAGTCGTGCGGTGTATGGAGCACGGACAGCTCTCCAATTTAGCCAGTTAATTAGTAGCGTTTAGCTCTTGCTTCCCCACTACAGAGACGTACCAGTCGTGTCGTACAATACATTTTCTTTATAAAATAATCATATTTATCAGCTTTTTTACTTTGGCAGATAAATAAATTAAAATTGTAAGAATGTGTCATTATAATAAAATCCAGGGTATTAGATGGTCCTGCACCATACAGTCTAGGAGATCCTGGGGTCGCATGCAAGTAAATCATTTTCTTGTAATCTTTGTTGAATTAAAAGTGTGATTATAGAAGGACGGTTCACAATTAGGAAATAAACCAAGAGCAGGAAGAAAATTACTTTAACAAAAAAAAGTACACTGGGTAAAAAGCTCTAAAGTTTACAACCCCATGAAGAAGAAAAAATGTTTAGTTTTTTTCATTGCTTCTTGCCTTGGATGTATATTACACAGAAAAAAAATGAATTAAACAAATATTATCAAAGTGTCTTTTGTGCTTTTCTTCTTCATTTTTTACATTCAGTTTTTATTTCCTTACTGTAATGCTTTATACATGAAACTGGTTGTTTCAGTTAACAACAATTCATTACCATCTATCTGTGCTTTGTGTGTTTAAAGATAAGGCCAAAAATATAAATATTTATAAAAATCATGCAAAAAAATTTCATGAATTTATTTTCATTTTTATTGATTTTTTATATTTGATTTTATTGGTTAATTTCTAGCTTTGATTTTAAACAATACAACAACATTTCACACATATATCAAACTCATTACAAAAATACTGAACAGCATTGATGTACGTTATGTACAAAGAAAATAAAAGTGTATTTATCTATAATCATAACTCATGATGCATAAAATACACACTTGGGTCACATTAGGGTCACTAAATATGATTATTAAATAATGGCAGTAGAATTTGATGTATTGCTGGAAAACAAGTGGGAAAAATCAAATTTATATAATCCCACTCCTATTATGGAGTAGATCAAGACTAAAATAACTGGCCTTTTCCTTTTTTATATAAAAACAATATAAAAGGAAAAAGCCTCTATTTGTATATTTATTATTTTTTGAGCTACGCTTGCGTTTCAGAAAGACCTGGATGTCCAGAGGGCCGATGCGTTGGGCCAAAACCAGGTGAGCTCCAGTGTATTTAGAAGGAAGCAGTTCTTTCTGCTGCCATTAGCCGGTGATTTACATGAGGAGCAGCACTGTACCTGGCTCTGAGTTACGACTTCAATTACAGCAGCAGCAGGACGCAGGAGGGCCGCCATGTGCGCACGCACACACGTGTGCTTAAGAAAGATGGAGCGACGCAGCACAGAGAATCTCATTGTGTCTGCAGATTGGGCCGAACATGGAAATGAAGCCAAAATTGGATTATCTTTGACAGAATATCATATGTGTGTGTGTGTGTGTGTGAGAGCGAACAGCGGACAGTGTGAGGGTTTTTTTTTTCCTCCAGGGGAGGAATCTGACCTTGAACGCCTGGAAAAAAGACGTGATTAATCAAAAGCCTTTTATCAAAGTATTTTCTGTCCGAGTGACCCTTCCAAGTCTATTTATCACACCTTATGACCTTTTGGGGTTATGTGCAACAGACAGCATTTACGCAAACTCTGATTATTTGAATATATGAAGCTGCATCCCCACACATCCTTGGCTTCAGGTGAGCTTGCGTCCGTCGTAAATCAACAGCAGCCAAAAATGCGAAGATCTTTCACGCAAACAGTCGCTGTGATCTAGCGGCTAATCTGTGCAAACACGTGCCCCATCTTTATTATTCATTATATAAAGACGGTGCCGGGGAAGCTATTTAGAGGCAAATGTAAATATGAAGGGGAGCATTGTGAGGGGGAAGAAAAGGGAATTATGAAATATTGAAAAATCACGAGTGGAAATGATGTTGGGGCGGGCAGGCGGGGGGGGTGCAGTTAAGTGAAAGTGACGGAAAAAGAAGACAATAGGGGGGAGATGGAGGGAAAACAATACAGTTGGGAGGTGAAGAACCAGGCTATAATGAAGATAGACACCTCCTGCTCCTGACCTGATAAGCTGGAATCTCCAATTATTGGGGGGGGGGGTGCAAACGTCATCTACAGAGGCTGAGCGGATACTACATCAATGACATGAAATGAGAGGATATCGTGCAATCTGCCACGGCACAGACACGGCGTAAAGCACGGTGAGATAGCCCAAAGCATGAAGGGAGAAAAGCCTATTTCTGCATGGAGGTGCTTTATAAGCTAGAGGAAAGTTTGAGGGGGGAAAGATGACGAGAAACCTGAAGTGGGACACCTCCCTCTATTATAACCATCATTATTCTAACTCAGCCAATAACCAGACAGACTTAATATCCTGCTCCTCGCTCCAAACACACAACGCAGCTCTGTGCGCATTCAGTTGATGAGAAAAATGTGTATCGATCTCCCCAAATCATCATTAATCTAAACGGGGGAAAACTCTGCATAATTAGCTCTGTGTGTGCTGGCATGTGTGTTTTTTCTATTATGAGTGAATAATATTAGATTGTGTGGCAGAGACCCGAGCTTCTCCGAAGATCAGCTGAGATGAACAAGTGTTTGCCATTATTGCATTCCAGAAAGAGACAGAGGGAAAACTCATTCACGTGAAATCTAATATTTTTGCCGCTGCTCAGGAGGCTGCATGTTGTTTGGGTTGCAGTGCTCTGTATGTGCATGGATGTCCTGTGGTGTGAGGGCTAATATTGAATCTTGTTCCACATAAAAGTAATTATCATTTCGCTGTGTGTGTACAAGTTGGAAATGTATGCAGGGAGATTTTAAGTTTTTTCCTTTCGCCGAACCTATGCTTGAATCTTTTAAAGGCCCACTCTGGTAAAAGTGGTGTTTTCAACATTCTCTTATGGCCTTTTTCTCATGATGGAGAGCATAAAAATAAATAAAAATTAAGCTTTACTTGCATTTCTTTTTTTTGGGGTTTTGGCTTAAACAGAATAAACATAAATAAAATTAGTGGTGTCAAATTATGGCGTTAATAGTACCTACGGTAATTAGTTATAGGACAATTAGCACATTATAATTTAGGTAATTACTAACAGGAATGTTTCCTTTAAACTCAGCTGAAACACGTCATGCATTACAAGTGTAATGTATGACGTATTATAATTATATTATAATGAATGTATTATTAAGTGTAATACCTTTACACTTTTGCAGCTGTATTTAATATTTAATATTTATTTCTTTATTTAATAAGAATCTCATTTTTGATAATTTTTCATAATAATTTTAGTAATATTTTTAATTAATATAAATGTCATTTGTGATGTCCTTTATTGATGTTATATTATATAGATAATTTCTGAATGTCGTGTTGCTGCCAGAGATAAATGAAATTTCCCCATTGTGGGATTAATAAAGTCATCTATCTATCAATCAATCTATCTATCTATTGGTCTCAGTCAGTGTCCCCATACGCTCTTTACTGCTGTGATGTCAACAATGTGTTATTTTATAGTTCTTCACAAAACTAACCCAAAAACAAAAATGCTATAATGTAAGACAGCCAGACAAGGTGTCCCTAATCATAAATGAATGCGTCACATCTCCTACTTCCATTCTCTTCTGTTTTCTGATGCTTTCCAGTCATCAAAATGATCACATTCAAAAACTGGTTAAAGGAAAATGCAAATTATTCAAGTCTTTTCTTGTCGTCTTGCTGTTCTGATAAACTTTGGAATAAACAAATGCCAACGTATGTGTTATGGTATTAATAGGAGGTTTGTCGTCAATACTTTCTGGATTGCTCAGAAAAGTGTTCCTGTGGTTTTTTGTTCATTTTGGAGCACTCTGGCCCTAATGTTTGTTTTTGTTTTTTCTCAATGGTTCGAGATTAAAAAACTGTCTAGCCCTTGGTGGTGTAAAAGAAAAGGTTAGAAGTCTGTTATAATAAAATAAAAACTTCATAAAGGTTCTATTTTAGTTTTGTTATGATCTTTTACTGAGCCACAATGAATAATTAGCATAATTAATGACAGGTCATGATTTATAAATCGCTCAAAATATTATTTGCATAACAGCACTAATTAAAAGACCACTAAGATCGCTTTTACAATAGACCAAAAAGATGATCGGAGTGTTTTTTTAAAGGTTAGCGCAGAGATGAACTCTGGTTTAGTAGCCTGTAATACTACATGGGACAGGTGGTGGGTCTGCGACAGGCACAATCTGACAAAACATAGTGCTGACCAGCCTCGCTGGCTTTGCTGCAGCTTTTATCCGCATCCAGCTTTGCCCTTGGGCTAATTCCAGATCTACGGATATTGGATCAGGGGTGCAATTTCTGTTCATTGTTTTTTCTCTTTGAAGTTCCCAAATCATAGAAAAAGAAGAGTCATTTGAAAATAGTCTTATGTGAACGTTGCAACTTTCCCCTCAAGATGAGACAAAAGGCTGAGGGGGGCAGTTCGGTCATTGTGTTTCTCTGAGTCAGGGGTAAGATAGTCCCCCCTGTGCACTGTAAGCATGTGAAAGGTCTTTGAAAGACGTCACATGATGCAAGGGCACTCATGCTATAAATCTAACACGCACGTATGTATAAAAGAACCAGTGCCGGCATGATTTCCAGTTTCAATTGTGCATCTGGTCAGATGTTGTGTTTTTTGTCTCACTTGATTACACTTACGGCTGCTTAATCCACCTTTAAAGAAAAAAACAGATGCTCGTTTAGCCAGAAGTGGTTAACATTTAGGGACATGAGGAAAGAGGTAAAAAAAGGTCATGAAGAGGAAAGGAGAAAAAGAGAAGTCTAGATGCAAAACCAGAAAATAAACAAAAAGAGGAAATACTAGTCCGAGGGCAGTTTCTCCTGGAGAATCACTCTCTTGTGCAACAGCACCTTTACACACTAGATGATCGCACCGCTATAGTTACTGATTGGATTTCAGTCAGCGACTGATCACATCGTCACGGATACCAATGGTATCACCAAGGTAACTGATAACTCTGTTGTGGAGAGAAAGAGAGTGAAGGAGGAAGTGAAGAAAAAAACCTGTCGGTGTGAGCGCGTGTGTCCAAGATTTCTGTAGTTGAGGTAAACCAAAGTCACTCTTACACTTGGGAGAGCGTAACTGAGCATTCAGGATGATAGGTTGATTTTTAAATAAGTCCCGATGGGGCTGGGGAAGCCGTCGGCTCTGCCTGAATGATTAGGGTCAGAGTGCAGTCGGTCACCAGCCGGGGGAGAACCTCTGCTCGCAGAGCTGTTTGTGAGTTTACATCTGCAGCGTGCCACATCTGTTTGCATCTGCTTGAATCAATAGCAGCATGGAACGAGAGACCGGCTCTGCAGAGCGAGTGTCCGTGTGCCTCTGGCTGACGCTGGACGCAACACTTTAAATTTGACAACAGTAAGCCCCACTACAGCTGGACTGCTTTCAAGACTGGCTCTGATTATCTTTTGATCTATTTTCAAACTGTTCCAAGTGTTTTTTTAATTATGCTAATGATGTTTTTAGCCATAATCAAAAAACCTGTGGCGTTTTCTAGAACATAGTTTCTGCAGAGCGGCAGGAATTTATTAGAAATTTGCCTTGTTGTTGTGGACGGGACAGTTGATGCGGAGCAACCCTGTGTAGATCTATCCATCTGAGAATGTGGAGCAGAGCAAGGAGCTTGTGGTCTGCCCAGATTTTTCAAACTGCATTTTTTTGTCTGCTCCTGATTCACAACAATTTGAATAAAAATATAGTCATAAATGCAATTTTAAGCTTAATTTTTCTTTGTATATGTCCTTCTTGATCAGAAAGGTCCACAAGAAGATGTTAAAAACACCAAAAACTCAATTTTCACGGAAAAAGGTCTTTAACAGCCTAAAAAATTAAATGTTTATACTTTTATAAGCTCAATTACTATTTTCTTGCCATGTTGTTTTGAATAAACAAAGCATCATCCAGTTTGTCCACAACAAGCTGGTGAAAACATGAGTTGTGTGCACTTTTTGTTTGTGGTCCTCCCCTAATTGGGTTGTGTCTTAATGGGTGCGGAGCACAAAGGGCCGGGAAGACGGTGCAGACAGTTTAATGCCTCCACAGAGGAAATCGGTTCAAGGAGAGACCGACCGCTCTCTATGCTCCTCCATCCTTTTTCTCGCTCCTTGCCTTTTGTCTGCTACTTTTACTTCGTTCTCTCTTCCTGTGGGATATTTAGCAATTTAACATCACACTCCATTAGGAGACTCTACCCAGTCCTCCAACCAAACACACACACACACACACACACACACACATAAATCCATCCACAGACACTCCAATTAGTGACTAAACCAAAGACTAAGCGCAATTAGAAAGAGCAGCAATCCTGTAAGCTCTGGTGGATTCTTCCTGTGTGTGCGTCTAAACTTGTGCTGATCTCTGTTTGTGTGTTTGTCTGTTTTAATTAGGTGCACTCTCCTCCTTCCCAAAAGTAGGGGGGTTGTCATGCAGCCTTACCTGGGCTTATGACATTAATGCCAAGCAGGTTGGAGGTGCGGTTGGCCACTTCAGTCCAGCTGTTGTCGTAGTTCTTCCTCCACAGGACGGCCGTGCACTGGTACTTTCCCGCCTCGCGAGGCCCCGCACGCTTTACAGACAGCCGGAAGTTCGTGTTGGAGTGGGAACGGTCCACAGTGGTGCGGGTGCCCAGACCAATCAGCTGCTCTCCCCACTGCAGCGTGCCTTCACGGGTGAATGTCACTAGGTCCTTGAACGTTCCCTGATCCTCGCCTTCATCTTGTGCGCTGTAGGGCATGAAGCGCCAGGTGACTGATGTGGGGACACGCGGGTTGTGGCGTGGTTTGACCAGACACAGGATGTCAAAGGATTCTCCATAGCTTATGGAGGGCGTCCGAGATGAGGCAGACAGCATGAAAGAAGACTCTATGGGATGGTAAAAGAAAGGAAAAAGAAAGTTGAGAACATCAGGTGAGTAACGTTTCATCGACGTATCAATGTATTGTTTTATAGTCCTACCATCCAACTAGACTGATCTATCTGAGGTAAGTTTGGTAATGAAACGACCTATACCATTATAAAATCATTTTTAAATGAAATAAATCAATTTTATACCATGGTCCGGGTGAATACTGGATTGGATTCAGATTGGATCTGATTGGATGCTGGGTGTGTGTTAAAACCTGATAACCGCACGGTGAAAAAAGAAGTTCCGGTCACCTAGCTTAAATGTTTTGTATCACTGCGCCGGCTTCTTTAAAACAAAATTTTACTTCATCAAAAACAAGCGGTAAGAGGTGAACTTTCTCTCTGAACTGATGCTTGATTCAACCCATCGGAAAGATCAGCATATATATATCCCCAAATCTTGACTGCAGCGGTGGTGCTGCGCGGACTAATTGTTACGATGCGCTGCCGCATCACGTAACAAACAGTCCACTTTTTGTGAGAAAAGCGATCCAAATCGGAAAAAAAACAAGAATTAAGGACTAAAAAACTGGTTACTATGTATTGGTTTTGTAAGTGACCATGGTATAAGCGGGTTAATGGCCTTCGAAGTGTGCGTTATTACTTTTTAACGCACTTCGTGGAATTATGCTTTGCGTCGGACGGTTCAGGCTTCCACGGCGTGCGTTAGAAAGTAATAACGCACACTTCGTCGGCCATTAACCCTTACGTACTGATATTGGGAAGATAACATTTGGATTGGGGCAGGGTATGTTTATTTGCAATAAGATGAAGATTGTAAATTTTCATCTTTTTGACATGCGTGATGTCACGACCAAGCCCCGGCACAGTGGACAACACACATGTTATGGTAGAGAAATAAAAAACGCGGAACAAAAAACGATTACCGTATTTTCCGGACTATAAGTCGCACTTTTTTTCATAGTTTGGCAAGGGGTGCGACTTATACTCCGCAGCGACTTATATTAGAAATAAATTGAAATAAATACATTGTTAACCCTCCTGTTATGTTCATTTGTGAGGAACAGAGATGATGTTTCTGGGTCAATTTGATGTTTGAGGTATGTTAAGTGTTAACAGGATGTTAAGTGACTCAGAGAATCAGCAAACTTTTTTTTACAGTAAGATCTTGAAGGCTAACAACATAATATTCTATTTTCCAATGATTTCATAAATTCAGAAATGCAATAAAAGTGAAAACTGTTTCTACAATTACAGGCTGAAAACAGAGTATTAGTTGGCCAATGATGCTTCATGAAAAGAATAAATAAATAAGTTTGAGAAAAAATTACTGTGAAATTATTAGATAAACAGTCTGCTATGATTGTGTCATATAAGGTTGTGAAAGTTAAAATGCGACTTATAGTCCAGTGCGACTTATCTGTGTTTTTTTCTACTTTATAATGCATTTTTGGGCTGGTGCGACTTATACTCCGGTGCGACTTATAGTCCGGAAAATACGGTAAGCCATCATTACGGTGCAATGTGTGGAAATACTGTCCAGGTACTTCTTTAGAGGCAGCCACGGTACAGTAGTAGAGCGGTCGACCACTATGTGGAAGCATGTTTAGTTCCCACCCTGCCTGCCCATGTGTAAAAGTGTCTTAGTGCAAGACACTGAACCTTACATTGCTCCTGAGAGGTTATGGGTCGGCGCCAGTTTAAGGCAGCGGAGACGCCATCAGCGTGTGAATTTGTGTGTGAACAGCTGAATGCGACTGTAAAGCGCTTTGAGCTTCTAAAAAGGTAGCAAAGAGCTAGGTAAGTATAGGTAATTTACCATTCTCGCACTTGCCCCGCTGAAGCAGCAGGCAGTAATGTCAGCCCTGCGGAAGTCTCACACTGTTTACAATTTTTGGCTAAAGATATACTGGAATCGATTTAGGGGTCACTATATTGGAACGAATCGGATTGTTCAAAATTAAGCAAAATTGCCTATAGAATGTAACAGCAACCTCAGATATAACATATTTTAGTTAATATCCTGCTAACAACCAGTAGAGGGCACTGCAGGTTTGTGTATCAGTATTTGCTCCTGACAGCAACCAGGAGAAGAAGCATGAATTAAAAACATGGAAGAGAATCTGAGCGTTCTCGTATCGTTTTGCAGTAGAAAGTAACGGTAGCCGTAAAGGAGAAAAAAAAAGACAATGATTTCATGAACCCAGAAACGGAGATGTGTTTACCGATGCCTCTGTAGAACTTTTCAAAAATAAATAAACCCAATTTCTCAACACCATTCGTGTCTTCTGTGGATTGTAATTGAGATATACTGTCAGTGCTTCCATGTAGCGATGAGGTTAAAAAGTTGTCGGCGGCTTCTCCCAAATGAACACAACTTTAGGACAAACATTGAGCATCGAATTCGACAGCGAACACAAATTTATGGTGCGTCAAAAAAAGATGCAGCGAGCGGGAATTTGATGCCTGAACGGCAGTCAGTTTGAACACGGCTTTATACCGGGCTCGGCGGATTAGTTCAGAGACAATGCTTTTATTTTGAAGAGTAGATTAGCCCGAACCTGTGATGAAGTCTGCTCTCTCGTGATGCAGGTGGAGCAGAACCATCTACAGATGACTTTCTTTCAGGTTGTTTGATGGTGAACTAGCTCTTCAGAAGTAGCTGTATAATGATGGCACCAACGTAAAGACATTTGTTTCGTATGAGTAGCTCTTGTGAGAGTGCATTTTAAAATGAATGATGATCCAACAAAGAAAGCCCGGGGGAAATATTTTCTCTAAGAGCCGCTGTTCAGTCTACGCCAAGCTCCTTGCCAAGTCTTAACTGTCCCCACTGAGTTAAAGACATTCACCCAACAGTGCTTGATATTGGCAAGACACACCTGCACAGGGAACAAAGATGAGAGTGAGATGAGAAAACTCCCTTTTTCTCTAAAGAACTTCACTATTACATCCCATGCTTCCTTTTTTTTTCAGTGATTGTAAATTATACAATTGAATCTGAGGATGCTGGTTGGACACGGGAAAGAAAGCAAAAAGCAGCACGGAGATGTGCAGATTTTAGTTCCATCATTGATTTGGCCGATTTCTCTTATATTTTGTTTGTCAACAGCTCAGCTTATTCGCGTCCTCTGACTGCCATCGCTGCTGGTGTCCTTCACAGTAATCGATGTCTTTCCGTCCAGACTTAGCTACAGCCTGTGGCCATAATTCTCCTTACGGACAATAACTCTCTTCTTGCTCCATCTCTCATCTCCCAGCACCCTTCTTCCCTTCCATTCATCCATCCATCTATGGTTCTCACACTTTACATGCCTCTACGACAGAAAAGAGGATTTCACAATTTCCATATAACTCTATCCTCGTTTTGGTTTCGTGCTGTCCTTCGGAGTACCCTGCCAGTCAGTTTACACCGTATGCTTGCTTGCAGGCTTTTTACGAAGGCTTTTCATTTATGCACATGTCCCAGACTTCCCTGGGGGCCTCTTAAGCCAATCAGATGGAAAGATGACTCTCAGCAGAGCACCTTTTGTCTTCACTGTGGCAACCAGTACATCCAGCTTCCAGAGGGCATTCCTGTTCCATTCCCATCGGATTGTGAAGGAAATGGCAACAGACTGAATAAGATCCAGGGGCTCTGATAATATGGTTGCAGCCTGAACTTGAGAGTGGAAATTGGGGGTGAAAAATGTTTTTTTAAAGAAAAAATAAAGAAATGAAAGGGGGATTTAAAAAAGAAAAAAGAGCTTTATGTGTACATCCAGCTTGGCTCCAATAAATCTATGGCTGGAGGCTAATGTGAGAAAAATGATGGAAACACAATGACCGTCACCCCACACTGCACATACCGAAATCGTTTGATCAACAAGCATGGAGGAGAAGCAGAGTTAATGCTGATGATTCTGACGGCAATGAGACCAGAAGCTTTTGGACTCCTTCCCTCACACGTCTACTGTGTCTCCTGCTTCTCAAACTAATGTTTCTCTTGTTGGCCCTACTTGACAAATGGCCACTTAAAACTTGACATCTCCTCTCTGCATGCTGCTGCAGGGAGCTAAGCCGTTAGTGGAGTGTGTGCGCGCTCCGGCATCACACCCGTTGCTTTTGGCCTGCCAGCTCCTGCCAGCTCCGCTCCAGTGGTTTCCTCAGCCTGAGCTGTAGATGTTCAGCTTAACTCAGCAGTGAAAGAGGAGAGCCCCAGACTGTGAAACACTGTGGCGCTGCATTTCCATTCTAATAATTCCGACTAATCCATATGAGTGTGTGAGGCTCCATCGTGGTTGTCATGGAAGCGCTGTTCTTGACATGAGGCAGGTGGTGTCATAGAGTGTGTGTCTGTCATAATAGCTCTTTCCCCTAAGCGGTGCATGAATAAACCATGGCTTATTCAACTAAGTGGACTTTGTGGCGCTGCTGAGGCAAGCAGAATTATCAGTTATTCTGAGCTCAAGTGTGTGAAAGAACTGGACCGACCAGAAAGTTTACATGCCTTGTTGACCACAGACTGGGTTTTTTTTTTCTGAACTAGGTTCAAACACTTACCAACAGTTTTCACGCTGATCGTCTCGGCAGCTGTTTTCTCTCCAATCTTCTCCCAGTTTAGATCTGGCTCAGTGCCGATTTGAATCCACTCAGTGGCTGTGCAGCGGTACTGTCCCTCATCCGCAGGCAGGGCGTTGTATAAGGACAAAGTCAAGGTGTCCCCTCGCATCTTCTCCACACGAATCTCGCCGTAACTGGCGCGGTCCCTGTACATGGCACCGTGCCGAATCGTGCCTTCCCGATCCACAGAGGCCACTTCTTGGATCGGTCCGCTTGCTTGCTTCTCTATCCACTGCCAGACAAAAGACAGAGTGCCTATGGTGGAGTGGACCGAGCAGGTCAGCTGGATCGTGTCGCCCTCCAGGACCTCCGAGGAGTTACTGGACAGGGACATCGAGATGTTGCTCTCTGTGTTTGGGAAAAAAATCCAGAGTCAGTCTTTACAAACAAATAACAAAAATAACAAATATATACATAAATATCTTCTTCCTCTTTCGGCTTTTCCCATCAGGGGTCGCCACAGCGAACAAGTCGCATGGTAAACTTGGCAATGTTTTACGCCGGATGCCCTTCCTGACGCAACCTTCTCAAAGCAACCGGGCTCAGGACTGGCACAGAGTTAGAGAAGGCAACAGGGAGCAGCCCGGATTCGAACCCTGGTTTCACGGACGGAAGGCGCCGCAAACCAGCACGAGCTAAACCGGCTCCCAAATATATATATAAATATATAAAACATAGATATAAATAAGCAAAACTAATTAGTCAGCACTCTGTCTCCCCCTCTGGTCACCGGCGGGAGCCGTCCCCAGAGTTCTATCCATACTACAACTCCCAGCAACCCCCAGCACACACTTCCTGGATGGTACACACCTGACTCTCATTCACTCAACCACAGCATACTTAGGTTCTGCACTAACCACAGCTCAGTATGATGTATTGTTTGTGTCACTCTGCCTTCCTTTCTGAGCGTTGTATTTGACCTGATCTTATCTCTTCTGACCCTAACTCTGTTTGCCTGCCGCGGCTCTCGCCTGGACTTTGACTACCCTGTCTCTCCTCTGATGCTCTCATGCCTGTCATTTGTAGACTTTCAGCTGAGCTAATAAACCTGCTGCACTTGATTAAGCCATCTGCCTGTTTTTGTGGCATAAATCAAACTGTTTTTGAGGATTAAAGCAGTTATCTCAAATGATAATCTTGTTGCAGCTTGAATTTCATTTGAATCACAAGCATGTTAGCTATTGGTTGAAATATTTGTGATTAAACCGAAGCTTGTTTTTTTTCTTTAAGGCAACTGGACGTCTTTCTTTTCTTGAAGAAGTTTCACTACTCATCCAAAAAGCTTCATCAGAACTGATGATCGGTGGGCCACAAGCTCCCTGCTCTGCTCCATTCTGATGCAATCACTTGCAGACAAATAGATCTGTGTCCGTCTTTGTGTTCCTTGTCTGAGCTGGCTCAAAACTGTACGGCTGAATAGCTCCAATATTAATATTATGTCTTTATATTATTGTTGCACCTGTAATGTTAGGTTGGGGTTGTAAGGGGCTAAAAGTTAGCGGGAGAGAGCGTAAACAAAGGGATGATGGTAAATAAATCGGGCTAACTCCCTGCTAACAGTCCCGCTCAGGCAGAATCAGTCCTAGAAAACATTGTTCTTTTGATTTTGGCTAAAAACAGCATCGTCCTAATTAAAAGACCACTTGAAACGCTTTCACAGTAGATCAAAAGATGACTGGAGTGGGACTTCAAAATTAAAATACTTTTTGGTGTGCATTTTCTCTCTAGTAACAAAACAGGAAAAAAAAAAAATCAACTCATAGCTTACATATTAATTCATTCAAAGTCATGTGACTTGGCTGCACCCCTCCATATGGATGCCCTGTTAGGATGAAACCTCGCCATCCTTTAAAGTGTTTATTTGCAGTGTGGGAGCAACATGTCTGTGTGCTTGGGAGTGTGTAAGAGGCTGAGAGAGAGAGCAAGATGTGTGGCCATAGTAGGCAGCTCTGAAAATAGAAAATCTATTTGTTGGAAAGCCTTTGTTGTGCTGGACTGCTACAAATAATTGAATCCAAGTGAAACGCAGTGAAAAACTGAACATATGTGGGGCCTCAACTGAAGTCCTCTGCAGTTTGTCTCTCATCCAAACATCATTTCATGCAAAAGAAATGGTCAAAAAGAAAAAGATTCATTTAATGCTAATTGGCGCTCAAGATTCCAGGATCCAACTCCAGTCTGATTCTCACAGCAGCCATTTTGGCATGTGCGGCAGGAAAAACAAGTCCCTGTCTCTTTTCCCAGGAGAACATCCCAATCCTTTCAAAGTGAGGCTCATGTGCATGCATGTATAGTGGCATGCGTTTGTGAGTGCGGGGCCCCGGGCTCTACACAGTGATGGCTACACAGGAGATATAAATTAGTACGAGTGGGTTGAGATTCTCTTCGTGAACCCTGTTAGTTTGTTCACCAACCTCGCAACCAGGCAGGAAAAGAAGGCTCAGATCACAGGACTCTGTGGCACATCAGACCAGAGGGATAAAAGTCTTCTCTTCACTCCTGTTTTGTGCTTTATCTCAATTCTTGTCACTTCCACATCCATCAAACATCGTGAAGCTCTCGTTGACCCAATAGATCTATTCCCCCCGTAGAGCCAATTCTCCAGCCTCCTGAGCATGTGGCTCCCGTCTTTTTCCTTTTTTCACTTTCTTCCCTTCCCTGCAGCCAAGCTCTGCTGCTCGCTCTCAGCTCACCGACCCTCCTAATAAGCATAAGCCCTCTGTGAAAATAGAATAAACTTGCTTCTTATTTCTATCACTCAAAAGAACAAAGGAGAAGCCTTTCATCCCTTTCTTTCCCTTTGTCTTTAATTGTGAGAGTTTCATAGGTTTTTCCACAGCTAAGAACGTCCTATATTCAATCATGTTCCACACAAACCTGCAGGGAGGATGGAGGGACACACACACAGCCATGAGTAGGAAATAAAGTACGACCAAATGATGTCAAAAAGTAAGTCAAAAAGCAGAAATGGTGATTTGTTAATGAGTAAACCTCTTGTTTCACCATCTTACACATCTGTCATTAGCAGCAGTAGAATCTTAAAAAATCTAAAGAGCAAAAACTCCTCCTCTCTAGGAAAACAATCCAATAAAGCATCTAGAACATATCCCTCTGGGCAGATGAGACCAAAGAGGAGATGGTTGGTTATTAAACTCTGCAACCAGTGGACAGCCCTTTAGCGTCGGCACTTGAAGCTAATTTGAAAATGGAAATCAGTAAAAAGCCTGGTGCAGTTGGCTAAATACTGCCAAGGGTTTGCTGCACAACCAAGTCGATTCCCAGTTTCTCCAGAGCTCAGCTTTCCAATTTTGCAACACAAATAAACACACACACAGTTTGGTTCCGTATCAGTTCCAATCCTGCTTCTGTTTCTGAATGTGATGCCAACCAGGAAGTAGCAAGAATTGCAGTTCATCAAAAGACCACTGGAGGCCGGTGTCACAAGAGACCAACTTCCCATCAAAAAATATATATTATATTTGTAAAATAAATATGCAAGTAAAAACAGTAAAGTTTTATTTATTACCAAAAATAAACACATGTACAGGTTAGTGTAAAAAAAATACATTTATTATGTTTGTTACAAATGCCTTGTTTTTTTTAGGGATTATTTGTTTTTTATGCTCAATCAAGAGTTTTAATTTTAGTGGCTCTAAGATTTGATTAAGGGGTGTGGCACACCAATCATCTTTTGATCTTTTGTAAAGTATTCCCAGTGGCCTTTAAATTGCAAATTATGCCCTTTTTGGCCAAAATAAAAAACAGTTGTTCAATAGAAATTAGGGTTGTGCGATGGGTGAGTGACATCCCGATGGAGAGACACCATCGTGATGCCACGCCCCCGCCACGCTGCGAGTCGACACCATAAGGTTACATGTGCAAAACATCTTGATGGGATCAATGGTCGGATTAGAATCCAACCGTGTACATGGGCCCAGAAAAATGTTTTCAGAATATAACAAACGCTCACTAAGGTCACACTTTCGGTCAGAATAAATCATTCGCACATGCGCGATAGGGTTTGAAAAACCGGAAGAGGATGTGAGTTCCGCCGAGCGGCTATTTTTTTTTCCAAACTTTATTGAATGTAACAATTCAATACAGAACAATGTTAAACAGCGCAGAGCGGCTATATACATAGACATGTCAGCTCGGTAATATACGAGAGGATCTTCTAAACGTGCTTTTAATAATGTTACGGTTATTATGAAGCACCTGTTCGCTCATCATTTGAATTTTAATCCGTGTGGTCAGTGCTTTTTCTGAACGGAGCCGAAAAGAAGCCAGGATTAGCAGTATGCTAACACGGGCTAACAACGTTAGCTTTGGGTGGCGCTGCAATCTGCATCCTGGCTGCACGTAAACATGTGGGAATAACATCAGCCTTTATTTAGTCGGAAAACGACTGGAAACACAAATCCACGTGATTGTTTGAATAGTTTCTAAGGACTGAGCGACATTTCTGCTTTAAGCTAACAACGCCCCAAAGCGCTGTGTGTGTGCTGACGATCCGAGCTCTGCTCAGACACACACTTTTAGACCCGGTTCTGAGTTCGGTAGCTCGTACCCTTAGAGCTGCGGGACGGATCGCAGTCTTAATCTCCCACACATAACGCTCCTGTAACAATTAGCGCTCTTGTAACAATGTAGCAATTATATAAGAACAAAAATTTTAACCCCCCCCCGAAGATATCATCGTCCATCCCAATGGTTGACAGCAAACATCGTCAACGGCCAATTTAGGGGACATCGCCCAACCCTAATAGAAATTTGACTAAGAGTTGTGAGCAGGACTGCTGGCGTGGAGAAAACCTGCCCTGCTTCCCGACATCCGTTTACACTCTCTCTCCCTATATCTTACAGCCCCTCATAACCCCAAACTAACAACAAAAATGGTGAGTAATATTGGAGCTGTACAGTTTGGAGTTAGATACCAGCTCAGACGAGGAAAAGGAAGACGTCCATGGATCCATTTGTCTACAAGTGTATGCAACAGAATGGAAAGGAGCAGGGAGCTTGTGGCCCGCCAATTGTAGCGCCTTTGGGACACCTTCAAGTTTTTCCCAAACGCATCTGTTTTGTTTACTCCTAATTCACACCATTTGATTAAAGAAATATTTCGGAATTCCAATTTTGAATTTTTTGTTTAATATATATGCTCCATGATTATAAAAATGCAACAAAAACATGTTAAAAACACCAAAAGACAAGATTTTTATTGTGGTGGATCTTTAATATCAGGCGGGTGGATAAATGGGTGAAACCAAAATAACTTTCCAGTTGATTTTGTACCCAACTAATTTTGATGTAACCTTGATCAGTTGGTCAACAGTTGGTACGTCCCACTTGAAATTTCACCATGCAAAATGCATTGGGTGACTTATGAGATTATCCGTCCAGGGAAAATATGTCTATGTTTAATCATTTTTAAAAAAAATTGCTCCAAGATGGGCTGCTCTGAAAGCTGAAACACCCAGAAACAGCCCTACTATCTATTTTTTTTTAGGTTTGGCTGTCCCATGACCAGGTCTTTATCTTTTCAGCCATCATTGTTATTTAAACCAACCTCATCAAACAAACATTGTGTGAAGGGTTGAGGGAAAACTAAGGGCTGGGTTTCTTGCAGTTATTGAATTACTCATGAACGTCTAGACACGACCAGAATATTTGAGTCTTTGGTTGCAGTTGTGATGGCAGAAGTAAAATATGGAGCACATTTTTGGGGGGAACTATAGTTTTCTACAAAGTTTTTTCTTAAATACATCTTCAAATATCCTTTTTCTGTTGTTATTTCCTAAGCCTCTACTCTTTACAATGGTGCAATTTCTATCAGCAAGAAACAGATTCAGTTTGTCAGCTGAGTCCTCCGTGGTTCATCGTGCCAAAGGTAAACTTATCCATCAGCATTCGTTTGTCAGAGGTGTTTACCACCATTTGTCTTTGCTGTCCCTTTTGCTAATTTACCAACTCAAGCTCTGATCACTTCTCATTACTCGTCTGACTCTAACTTTAACACTCAAAGCCACGACACACATCTAGAGTTGTGTGTGCAAATGGGAACAAGATGCCACAAAAGCCAGCTGCACTGAAGAACTAATTTTTCCTGGACTATCCTTTTACAGCAACAATGGCTGGTAGGTTATTTGAATGCAGTGAATATCTTTACAAGTCAATAAAGGCTTTTGTTATTAAAAACAATCTCTCTTAAATATACAACCTGCAGAGACTCCTGCAGGCTCTGCCATGTTTATTTGACTAACTGAACTGATGACGTGTTGGAATCAAGGCAAACTGCTGTTTCAAAAGACTTGCTATGTAGTTGTTATTACACCTTAAGGCAGTGGTCCTCAATCCCCAGACCACAGACCGGTTGATACCAGGCCCCAGAGAAATAGAAACCTCAGCTATGCTTCTGTGTTTTATTTATAATCTGATTCCAAAAGTAGTTTTATTTTGGAAAACTACTTGATTCTCCCCACCACATCCGACTCATTCTCAATGCATGCTTTGACTGTGCATGGGAACTGGACTGAGTGATCCTCCAACACCTCGGGTTCTAAAAAGGGAGTACTCGCTGGTCCCAAAAAAGGCATAATCCCACAGACTTCTAATGAGAAATAAGCTTTCAAGTAGTAGAAGTGTGGTCTTCCAACGGGCTCACTCCTGATTGGCAAGAGAGGTTGCCATAGAAACACTGACTCAGACCGACTCGAACCAATCCCTGCTTACTGACGATTTGTTGTTCTAAAATGACGATTTCTGTATTGCGAAAAAATGGTGACTGAATTGACTTCATTTCGTTGTAGCTGGAAGTAAACCATTTTCTATAGGTGAAATTACAGTTACTCTGTCCACTTCTCATTTACAGTCAATGGGCACACGTCAAGTAGCTGGCTCATAAGTTGAAAATACATCCACTACTTTCTTAAAGAGGCTGCACAGAACGCTAAATTGAAACCCCAAGTTAAGAAAGTTAACAAAAATCAAACTTATTTGGAAAGTTTCTAATTGATGAAAATAGCCAGTCAGGAAACAGCAGAAAAGCCTTTATGATTCACTTGAGTGAGAAAGAAAGAGGGGTAGGTGTTTTAGAGCTTGTTGTCTAGAAGGTAGATCGCCATCCGAAAAAGTGTGAGCGCCCCTGCTCTAAAGTGTCTCTAGGTGTGAATGTGTGGGAATAATCGTGTGCCCTGCGACAGACTGGCGACTTGTCCAGGGTGTTCCCCACCTTTGCCCACCAGTAGCCGGGACAGGCTCCAGCAACACCGTGACCCCAAAAGGGATATAGTGGGTCACGATGGTGGATGACGGGAAAATCTAAATCACATTTCATGGTTCCTACACAAAATGTAGAGTACAACCAGATGCCCACTTCAGCCTCATACAGCAGATTGGTCCATGCAAATATTATGGGATTCAACTGGTTTGTGACCTGAGAAGGGTTGGGGGCCACTGCCTTTAAGGAACTGATAAACATACTCTTCCAAGATATAAAGAGACAGGAATGCAGCAGATTAATATTCAAAAATCTAGCATAGTGGTTTTATAGGTTTGTACATTTGTATCTACCACATACGAGCTTGATCCACTGATCCACCCCCAAAGGCCAGCTGCATTTTGGCAGTTGCAGAGGTCCGCCCCAGCAGAACATATTAATTTAACCCAGAGAACCACTTAAAGGGCCCTCGAGACGCCTTTCGTTGCCTCTTTTCTTTCTCCACACTTTCATTTCATGGCTGGTAGCTCAGCCTCCTTGAGTCTGGACTCTGTGGCTCTCCATTATCCTCCTATATTGTTACCCCTTCCCATTAAAGTCAATGCCAATACAACAAAGCTGCATTACCAATCCTTGGCAAACCACTCAAACAGAAAACGCATCAGGAATAAGAGCAGCATCATCCTTCCTGCTCTTTCACAAAGCTAACAATAGAGACAGCACATGTACATAATGTAGGCCTTTCATGAGGCAGCATATAGGGGCGGGGTCAGTATAGGCAGTGAACTCATTACTTACTGATTTGTTGGACTGTGATCTGGACGTTGCGGGACCTCTTGCTGCGGTCAATGAAGTCCCCTGTGGGCGTTTTCTCTCGCTCTGTAACGCGACAGATGTACTTCCCGGCGTCGTCGGGGCTCAGGCGTTGCATCTTCAGCAGGTACACGTTGGGACTCTCTTTTCGCACAGTCATGAGACCAGCGGCCTCTCGGGCAACGTAATCGGGGCCCAGGACCGGCACGGCACTGGGGCCCACCACGGCCACCGGTGAGCTGCTGAAGACCCACGACACCGAGAAGAAACGCTCTGGAACGTTCTGCGCCTCAATGGTGCAGCGAAGCTCCAGCGGCTCACCGGCCGTGAAGGACCGTCGCTCCGTGCTCACCTGGATGCTGAAGTCCCGATCTGAAAGAAATAAAAAGCAGAGCGCCATACTTAACAAAAACTCGCACGTTCAAGTCATTGATTTCCAGTGAAGCAGATAAAGATGGCTGTTGTGCAAAACGACCCATTTATGATGCCTGAGAAGTGAATGAAATAAAATCCATGCGCATTTTCATATTCTGAAATGGAAGAAATTTTTTTAAAGAGAAAACTCGAAAACATACAGTTTCAGTTAAGTTCAATATCTTTCCTCCATCCTTGTCTTAGTGTCGCTGCTCTAATAGAGAAATGAAAGAAACAGCCAATTAAAATTTGCTTCAGTTGTCTAAGAAAGAGTCTGACTCTTCCTCTCCAGCTCTACCGTCTTAGAAAACAGAAAAAAGCAAACACTGCATTTTATTCTGTGTGCTTAATTATTATTATTCTTTGCCTGTGCATGCTCTGCAGTGTGTCTGTGTCCAGTTTTATGTGCTACATTAGCTTCCAGATGACAGGCACAGTGAGTGTCAGAAACAACTGCTTTGCATCTCTATGGGTTTGTAGCCCTGAGCTGTAATTACAAAGACTGTAAACATGATTCCTGAAAGTGCATCCATGTGGAAAAGTTCAAAGCTCGCCCTTGTTGCAGACCTAGTTATGCTGGGAACTGTTTCGGCAGGAGGTAGGTGTAATTGTTCACACGTTTCTAAATGTGAAAAGCTAAGCTGGAGTCCGTACAGACTGACGGGAAGCTGCTGACATTCAGAGCTGTGGCCTGTTATGGACGACTGATTAAAAAAAAACCGCATGCCTTTGGGCAAAAGCAAACAAACATAAAATTCGACACAGTAATTTATTTTTTTGGTTCAACTGTTTGTTGGACTTTATAATCTAATAAGTGATAGTTAAATAAAATTATGCTAATTGTTTTCTGCTTCTGTGCTTAGCAATGTCACCTTTTACAGCGAGTCACTAATATATGCATGACCACAGCACAAAGAGGTTGCAGTGTTACACACATTATTCAGTTGATTTCCACTTGAGCGAAGAAAAGGCTACAAATATTTATATGAAATGAAAATGCTTTGCTGTGTCTGTGAGGATGCAAAAGCATTTTATTGTGAAATTTGATTTCCGTAACCCTTGTGCTATCCTAGGCACTTTAACATTGGGAGTTGGGTCATGTAGACCCACTAGACAGTGCTCTGAACCTTTTTTCTTCAATGATTTGTGATCTTCACTGGTGTCCATTCAATTCAATTCAATTCAATTTTATTTGTATAGCCCAAAATCACAACAACAGTCGTCTCGATGGGCTTCGAAGTAAAACATGAACTCAAAAGGATCACGAATACAAAGAGTTCAATAGGAAAATACTAAAATGAACTAACAAACTGACTAAGCTATACTGGCATCCCTGCCCTTAGACCCCCCTTCGCGGTAAGGATTACATGAAATCTTTCCACCTTTATCCACCTTTGTCATGGTAGGGATAACATGTCAATGTAAGGGTGGGGTCATCTAAGATAGCACAAGGGTTTTAAAGAAAACTCAGTGGTAAAAGTGCTTAGATCTCCTGCAGGAGGCGCCATAATGAAACTGGTGTGGAGGCAATAAAAAGGCAAACGTGACAGTGTTCTGAAACTGACACAGATTTTTGTTCTGAAAGATCTAAGCAAGATCTTTTAGCTATGGTAATGTGGTGAGCTCTTTCGACACCTGGACATCCGGTAAATATTGAATTTTTTAAACTGTATCCAGATGTGCGTCTTTAGGTAAAGAAAGAAGCTGTTGACCATCTGTGATGGTGGTAAATTGGATGTTGGGACAAAAAGGAGAATGCCAGATTAAAGTTGCACCCTATTTAAAAGCTGTGATGGCTGCACATAGTAGAGGATCCACTGAACCGCACATTCAGTGACTGTTGATGAATGATCTTTAGTACAAATGCAAAGACTTTAAATGGAACAATTCTTTCAGCTAAAGTGTGCAGCCCAACATCAACTTGCAACAGGATGCATCAGAGTGGAGTGGAGCAAGGAGCTGTGGCCCGCCAAATCTAATTTCTACAAGCTTTTCAAACTGTATTTTTTGTCTGCTCACAAATCACCACAATTTGAATATCAGAAATGCAATTTTTATCTAAATTTTCTTTATATGTACCCATTATCAACAGAAGCATGCCACAAGAACACGTTAGAAACACCCCCCCAAAAAAAAAAACACTTTCATTTGAGTGTGTCTTTGTGATTGAGGTAAATTTTATTAAAAGAAAGATTAAGCCAAAAATAAACTCAGCAATGAGAAAAGGTGGGTGTTGATGTTGAATAAAGGAACAGAGTAGATGAGAGGTGAGAAGAACAGAGAAGGTGATAAAAAGAAAGGAAAAGGTGCACAAAAATTTGGTCTGTTTCTTTTCATTCTACGACACCGGCTGAAGGTGATTAGCTTGTGTTAGAACTGCCTCTTCCATCTTTTATAGGAGGATAGAGAAGCTTTTTTCCTCCCCCCTCTGCATTAAACACAAACGTTCTGCTTAAAAAGGACCAAAAAAAAGCTTCAAATAATAAATACAAACACAGAATTTGAACACCAACATCTGTCCACCGTGGTGCAACGGCTTTATGCTCTTTGTCATGCAACAACGGTTCCATCAATTATAAATTACAGGCAAGACAGAGGAGTGACAAAGGGTGTTGAGGGGGGAGCTCTTCTTTCTGTAGTCTTCTCCCTGAAGTAGCTGGAATTCTTCTGAAAAACCTGCAGGATATCGGAGTTGCAGCTCCAGTCGACACAAGCGGATCTGGGGCAACATCTAGTACCCATCAGTCCACGGCGGCTGATGGAGGAAGCCAAAATGATTCCATTTGATGTTAACTGCTGTTACGCCACTTTAGTAATAAAGTGGAAGCAGCTCATGGTCCACATCTTGGTTGAAAACAAAGCGGATCTCTGTTGATGTGTTACACACTACAGTGGAAATGACGTGATCACAGCTGCAGAACAGCTTCAACGGCATGCGAGGAGTTAAATGGCAGCTTTTGTTACTTATTCGAGTCTGGGCTGAGATTGACAGCTCACTAGATCATTATCTTAAAAAGGCACTCTGTTTCTGCCATACGTCTTTCATACAGCGATCTGTTATTTTCTTATCCCGGTGCCACCCCATTCCCCTTCTTGTCTTTCCTTCCTTTTATGCCATCTCTTCCGTTAATTTTGACGGCAAACACAATTTCTCCGATATGCACTCTAGAACTTACAAGCCTGGAGTTCCTGTTGGCAGTAATAAAAGGGCAAAAAAACGTTTGTTGCATTTTTGGATCTGGAAGCGGATTGTAGAAGACATCGTTCTCTTGGGTCAAACGCATGCTCCGTTTGGATGTCGGCCATCGCACAGACACAAACACGAAAGTCTGCAGAGGTTTGGTTAAGCCCTGTTTAGTAAGCTAATGAGCTTAGTGTAAGATACTGATCAGTAATCAGAGGAACCGGGCCCACATGCTGTCAAAAGGACAGAGGGGATGTGGACCCGTGTAATTACCTCCCATTCCTTCTTATTTCCTACATAATGGCTTCAAGCATCTCCATGGTTGTGGATAAGAAAGTAAAGAGCACAGGTTTGCACTCTGACACAGGGGTGGGGTGGATGGTTTGATGCCTGGTTACTCATGACTTACGGTGTTAAGCCCGTTGAGAGAAATGTGTTGTGACATTGAGCTAATTAAATAAAAGTGAATTGAAATTGAAATTAGCAACACGGGAAATTGTCTTGTCCGATCTTGGAGTTCCCTTGCAGGATGTATTCATTCTCACTCACTCAATTCTCAATTCCTGCTGAACTGTATCATCCATTAACCAAATAACGACTTACTCTGGTGAAAATGGTCTTTTTGGTGTTTTAACATGTTCTTGTAGCATTTGTTTTTTTTTTTTTTTTTTTTTTTTTTTTTAACTTGTCCTGTCCAACAGCTAGGCAAACAGATGAGAGCTGAGGGCCTCTTGTGTTGGACATATTTTATTTTAACAAGAGGGGTTATTCATCTTCAGACAAACCAAAGGTATGTCTGAATAAACCCCTTTTGTAATTGAGGCCAAACTTTATTAATTTCAATCATGTTTGAAAATCTTTGGTGTTGGACCGGACGGAAAAGGAAAGAGGGGAAGAAGAGAGAGGGACGTTAGAGAGAGGGGGGGGGGTAGGAGGGTGATAATAGGAGGGGAAGGGGGGTAAGACCATGAAGCAGCATAGAGCAGACAGGTTTACTGGTTGTTTATCGTTACGGTACGGTTCAAATGTAGTACAAAAAGGGCGGGGCCTGTTCACACACACTCAAATATTATCAACACACCTGCTAGCCGCAAAAATGTCCACATGTCAACATGCACACAAAACAGATAGTGTTCACGAACGCATACCTATGCCTTTAAACCAACTAGTGTGAAATCTTTCATTCATTCAATCATGCAAACTATTAGTGCAAAGGTGAGCTAACACCTGTGCTCAGGTGAGTGTTTATGTTCTTCTAAAATGGATGGTGGAATGTGAAAAGAAGGAGGAGGAGCGCCCAGCCACCCCCACACCCATACCCCCGCCGCAGCAGCAGCGGCAGCCGGAATTCCCCCAACGCCACACGGGAACAGGCAGGGAACAACCGCCCCCCGGGCGACCAAGACCGCCACCCAGGCCAGGGCCAGCAGGACCGCCGCGAGGCCCCCAGAGCCAGAGAGCAGGGAGGCGCAGAGGGAAAGAGAGCGCCGCCCCAGCCCAGCCAGGAAAGCAGCCCCCCGCCGCGCCGGAAGAGCCCAACGCAGGGCCCCACCGGAGAGGGACGCCCACAGCCCCAGACGAGCACCCCACCACCACCCATGAGTTCCGGGCATCCCCCCGCCCCGACCCCAGGTACGAGCCAGGACCCCCCAAGGGAGACCAGCTCCGCACTCCAGGCAGCCACCCACCCGGCCCACGGTTGGTCCAGGTAGGAGCAAGGCAGGGGCCCGCCCCCCCCGCCCAGGAGGGGGGAACCCCGGGGAAAAAAGGGCGGCCCACAAGGGATGTTATAAATATGGCCCGACCAGGCTCGGCCATGTTGGAAGTTTGGCGGGGCCCAGCGCCCAGGGGCAAGGACCAGGACCCACCCCCCAGGGACACGAACACCCCCGGCTCAGGTGTAATATGAACCCCCCCACCGCGCGGAGAGAGCACCGCCGGGCCCAGGGAGCCGGCACCCAAGGGACACGGCCGCCATCGCCAAGGGGCCCGCACCCCCCACCAGGGAAGGGGTAGGGGACAGATGGACCCAGGTCCCACCTTCCTTGTAAAATGTGTGTGCGTGTATGGGTGTTTGAGAGGGTGTTTGTGTGCATGTGTGTGTGTTTATGTTTGAATGTATATATTGAAGGGGGAGGGGTGTGTGTACTAAGGGGGGTGCAGTTAAAATTGGCGAGTAGGGCACTAAGGGGACATCTCCTGATTACTCACAGTGATGTCCCCTCACCCTCCACACCAAGGGGCCCTAAATGTCTAAGGTGCGGTTAAAATTGGCGGGTAGGGTGCCAGGAGGACATCTGCTGCTTGCTTGCAGTGATGTCCAAGCACCCCCCCTACCAAGGACCCTACATGTCTAAGGTGCAAATAAAACCGAAAGAGGGGGGGCCCACTCCATACGGCAACCATAGGAGGGGGGCCACTCCCAAGTAGCCCCCCCCAAGGCGCATCGCAGGCTAGACCCCCCACCCCCTCACCCTAATATGAGGTTATATAAGGAAGAGGGTAAGTTGGGGACAGCTGGTAGACTGTCCCCCGGTGGTCAAACAGCCGTCCCCCAGCCCACCCCCAGCAAAGGGGCCAGGGCCACCCAGCCCAGGGGCCCACCCCCGGAGGCGCCGACACCCCAGGCCCGGCACCACCCACCCCACACAGAGAGAGAGGAGCCAGAAAGCGTCGCCCCCCCCCGGAGCAAGCCCAGGCCCCCACCCCCAGACGCCGGCCCTAGAAGAGCTCTGGTCAGGCCTCGACGGGACCGAGGAGGCCAACCGGCCGAGGCAACCACTGATTGCCTCAGCGGAGACCCCGACCCGCTAGCCCCCCCGACCCGTACTAATAATGGGCCCCCCCTCCCCCCCAGAACGCCCCCCCACAGGACAGGGCCGACAAGCCCCCCACCCCACCCCACCCCAGACCCCGCAGCCGAAGCGGGTGACACCCAGAGCGACCGGGGGCCCCGAGAGGGTTGTCCCGTCCCGTCCCAGAGCCAGGGAAGGGCCGATCCCAGCCCCAGGTGCAGATGGGCAGCCCATCCGGCGCCGCTGGGCCCCCCCCACCCGAGCAGGGCCCCCCGCCAACCCCCCCCAGCACAGGCAAAGGGACCACCCCCCCAAGCCAAGCCAGACCACCACCCCACCCCCCCACCACGCACCCCCACACCCAAGCCCAGAGGACCACGCAGCGCCCCAGCCCGCCCCACCCAGGCACCGGACCCGACCCCCCGACCAACGGAGCCCCCCACCGCCCCCGCCAGGCACCGGAAGCCTTGTAGCATTTTTCTGATGGTCGAGCACATGTGTTAGGATAAATAAGCTTAAAAATCGAATTTCTGAGGATTTCTTTATTCAAACTGTTGTGAATCAGCAGCAGACAAAAAAAGTTTATTTGTGATGTAGAAATTACGCAGGGCTCCTTGAACCAAGCGGTCATCAATGGGGAGGGGAAGGGCGGGCGGGGTTGCTCGGAGCCAACACTCCAGCCCATAACCCAGAGATAAAAATTTCTAATGAAACACTGCCGGTCTGCAGAAACTATGGCCCAGAAAACCATCCAGGTTTTTTTGATTATGGCTAAAAACAGCATAATCAGAATCAAAGGACCATAATAAAGCCTCAATTTCAGTTGAATTTTCAGTTGACTTTAAATTTTCTGTTCAAAAATCTCCAAAAATGTAAAAATGCCATTCAAACCTGAGAAAATCAAAGTCCACATCATGCATCGTCTGCCAACAAAAATAGGTTTATGACAAACACCATACTAGATAGATAGATGTTAGAAGTTGAGGATGTAGAAATATTAGAAAACAACATGAAATAATTTATTATAAGACAAATGACCATTTATTGACAGAAAATGTGAACTTAAAATATCTCATTTCCTTTGTGCTCCTTTATTGTTTGTTTATCTAACTGCCTTGCTTTTTCTTTGAGAGAGGTTGTTGTTTTCAAATCTAACTGATTTCTGTCATTAAGCTGACAAATCACAGCTCCTCTTTGTGGGACACTGCATTTGTTCTTATTCTTGATTATAAATACATGTTGTATGTCATTACTATAATTTCCTTTTTTACACAATTAAAAGCACTGTTTTGTCCTGTCCCACTTTTGTGATGATGATTGTGTTGTGAAATACAGACTCATTTCTTTCCTAAAATTTTCTAGCTCGTCTGAAGTGTTTCTGATTAAAGCCGTGCAATCACTCACCAGTGGGCTGGATGCGCAGCTGGGTCTTTTCGCTCTGTTTGCGGGTCATGGCGAACCAGCTTCCGTCCGGGTCTTGAATCCACTCGGCTGCCTGACAGTAGAGCAGTCCCTGGTCTATGGGCTGCAGCTTGTGGATGGTCAGCCTGTAGGCTGTGGCGCTGGTTTTATCCAGCCTGAGGTCCCCCGCCGCCATCCTCTGCCGATAGGGTCCTCCAGAGCGAAGAACAAAGTCCCTAGACAGGGTGACCAGCTCCTGGGGCGGAGCTGCCGCGTCCTCTGGAGACCTCAGATACCAACCCACCGACAAGTGAGTGTGCTGCTCGGTGGTCCGGGAAACCTCGCAGGTGAGCTGTAATGTGTCCCCCTCGATTTTGGAAAGAGTCTGGGCTGGAGCGGTTACTGTCAGAGAGTCAGCGATGACTGAAAAAGAGAAGACAAAAAGCAGGAAAAGAAAATGAGCAAGCCAACTAAGGTGGGCATTCACCAACTGGAATCCAATTTATTAAAATCTTAAAACGTTGTGCTTCAGATACATTCATCAAAACGAACCGCCATGATGTGTGCAGGTGATCAGTGCAAATCCATTTGGGTTTTACTACAATGGTGAGTTGGAAGTTATCAGTGTTAATGCGGTGAGAGGCTGCTAATCTCATTTTCTCCCAGGAAAAGGTGCGAGTGCAGCCAGATTCTGTTCCAGGGTGACTGCCCTCCATTTCCTCTTCCATATTTGAATTTCACATGTCACGTTTTAAATCTAACACGGCAGAGAAGGAGGCTCTGATCCCTCATGGCTTGGCTTAAGAAATAATAAAACACAGATCCATCCAATGTCTCGAATTAATTCCTTTTAATATCTCACGCCGAATCACAACAGATTCGGAGCAGTTCTATTTAAAGTTCTCCAGAGAAGGAAGGAGAGAATTCACACCAGATGGTTGAGAGCCGACTAAATGAGAGGGAGGGGAGGGACAGTCAGGTGCAGGGAAGGAGAAGAGACATCAAGATGTGATCATTTCAGACGACAGCAAGAAGAACGCAGCAAAGAGACTGAAATAAACAGGTTTTTTTTAAATGAACGTGTCATCTGAAGAAGTATTTTTGGACATGTACTTTGTCACTGTGCAATATGCTTATGCCTCCACTGGGTTTAAGATTAAGAAGCTACTTAAGGTTAGGATGTCAGAGGGAACTGCATTAAGAAGTAAAAAAAAAAAACACTGACTAAGGATGTGAATGTTTATTTTATTTATCAGATACCCTGCAAAATCTCTCCACGTATTTGTGTCTAGCTGTTGGTTTGAATAAAACTTGATTTAGAACAAAACTAACTAAAAAGCAACTTTTCAGTGAGATCTAAATGCATCCTAAATATCAAAAGCCATTTGATCTTTAACATCCTATTTTAAACAAAAGTGCTACTGAAACTAGTTTTTATTTACTATACATCATTTTTGGTGCAGAAGTTGTGAAAAGTCAAAGGTCTTATTTCTAGAAACAGACAAGCTCAATTTAACCCTTGTGCTATCTTAGATGACCCCACCCTTACATTGACGTGTTCTCCCTACCATGACAAAGGTGGATAAAGGTGGAAAGATTTCATGTAATCCATGGACACCAGTGAAGATCACAAATCATTGAAGAAAAAAAGTTCAGAGCACTGTCTAGTGGGTCTAGATGACCCAACTCCCAACGTTAAAATGCCTAGGATAGCACAAGGAAGGGTTAAGGAAACTGGAATGTTTTATTCGACTAAAAACAGGGAAGGTGCGCTTAACCACAGCAAGATAGAAGTTTGAAAATAAACATACATTTACGTATAAAATGTGTAATTCTGGTCTCACTTTAAGAGGATCATTGTCTAAACATAAATAATGTTGGATTGTTTTATTGCTTAAATTTGGCGGAAACATTAACATACCGGCTATGAAGATAATTTATTCTATTTATTTATTTTTTTAGCAAAAAACACTTGTTTTAAGAAATACTTTTTCCAGTTTCTATAGCAAAAAAGCCCAAATATGAGTGTTTATCACTAATTTCAAGATTTTAAGTTGATTTAAATGGCAAAAAATCCCAACTTATTTCAATAGATCTTACCAAGACAAACTCTGTTAGGTCTAGTGGCGGATTTTTTCAATATCAAAGATTTTTTTTAAATATTATATATTCTATATTCATGAACTTGTTTTGAAAAGTACCGGTACATTTTTACAGAACTGTTTTGTGAAGATGTTGAGCTCCTAAGAAACCCAGGAGGTGTGATCTGCCCTTTTTTTCAAAAGTTATCAAGAAAGTTTTTAGGCACAAATAATCCTAGTTTGAGAAAACGACTAGATTGTTTTCTTAAAATACAAATTCTTGGTAAGATCATTTTTCTTTCCTTTCTGGCTGATTTATTTTTGCTTATTTGAAGAAAATCTACCAATGGGGTAAGAATTTTTGACTCTTTTCTAAAGGGGGCTGTTTTTGCAGTGTGTGAATATCCTGCGAGAGCTGATGATTTGATGGAATTCAGCTGATTCTATCCAACACGAAACAGCAACGACTGTCATCATGCAAGTAAAGGAAAGATAGATGAGATACATCTATTTTTCACGGTCACTGCTAGAACAACATTTTTTTAAAAGTCAGTCCATCATTCATAACTTAAAACACAAATTTCCTATAAAACCAAATAATAAATGAAAGAAATAAAAAGTGCACCACGGAAAACAAGAAATTATAAACAAAGGGCTTTTTTTAATGCTAATGGCATCATTAAACTTTTAAAAAAATCCCATAACTGAAATGCACAGATGCTCTTATACAGTCATTTGTCAGAGTTAAGTCATCTAGTCTTCATCTAAACCCAACAAAGTCTTAAATCTCACACACTAAACCACTGCAGGCCGCAAAGAAGAGCGTCCCGACTCCTTGGTGTCCACTTCTCAACATCATTTAAAATTCCCCTTCAACCCCTCTGGCTTTGCGGTCTTACGTTGTCTTATCTTGGGCTTAGGAGGTCTCAATCAGCTGCTGTGATGCGTAAACAACTATCCAGTTGTCACGGTTACTATGAAGTGCCAGAACCAGCAATGAAAATCCTTTAAGCAGCAAAGGGTTTGGGGGGAAAAAAAGACTCTTTTTCTAAAAAAGAAAGGTCTTTTTTTTTCATTTTAAGATTCAAAACAACATCCAAATAATCAGAAATACTAGTATCGCATTTGTAACAAAATAAAGATAAAATTCAGGCAAAGGAAAATGACGGTGAAGTTAATATGCAGTTGCTGATGTTTAATCTACTAGGACTCGAGGCAACACATGTAAATTACAGTTTCTTTGTCTAAATGGCGCCTCAGGTTTAATGGTTTAACATCGCAGGGAGAAACAACATTAAGACGAGTGGCACTAAATGAAAAAGTAATTGAGTCCAACTTAAATGCTCCTCAGATAAAGACTTTCAGAAGCAAATCTCCTTTGCATAAGCCTTGTTTTTTTAGTTTTTTTTTTTAGTTTTTTTTGCATTTTCAGCAGATTAACATTGATTTATTGATGCACTGATGTGTGATAACAGCTCAGAATGTTTCTATGCAGTCTAAACACATAAATAAAGAGAACATTTTCTTTTCTAAAGGTCTTTTTGGGTTGTTTAAGGCAACCAGTGTGATGTGTGTTTTTAAATAGAGGGCTGTGTGGGACACTTCCTTAAGGACAGCATGTGAGCTGCAAAAAAAAAAAGGATTCTTCTCTGTTACTTCGACAAAAAAAAAAATAAAGTGCTAAAGCTGCACTTGAAGGCTTGTCAAATACAATACATGGTTGTTAACCATTTTGGAAAAAGTGATGACAGACTGTAACAATACATTTCTCCATTTAATAACTGCTCTTAACTAAAGATGAAAGAACGACAAAACGAGGCTTTGGGCAGCAAGAAAAAGAAACAATTTCACAAAATATAGCAGAGTTTAGAAATACATACAACAGAATCGAGCCAAAGACAGTACCATCTGCTAACCGTGCATGTTGGTGGTAAATAATACTCATCTAACATCTGGTGTACGGAATACTTTCAATATATACCTGTAAATAGAGACTACATTTTAGAATCAAGTGTTAAAACGTGTCATTTGTTGGTGTTTCTGCTGCTTTCCTTGGGTTGGGTGCCAAAACGACAAACCTGTCAGAGACTGGCAGTTTCATTTCAGCATCGACCGACAGCTCCTCTGAAACAATAGCAAACAGGTTTATTTGGCAGAAAAGCCAAAATATGGGCAGTGTTGTGCCAATAGGGCCGAAAGGGAATTGGTTGATAAGGAGCAAATAGGTCACTTCAAGCAACCAAGTGTCATTGTGGCGACTCATGATTTAAGCCTGGTCTGAGTAGATTAGGGATTCAGAGAAAAGACGCGCACACATTATATAAAAGGTTGACCATTTAGAAATATTAATAACAAAGGGGATGGATGTGTGGTGCAGAGAAGGCCTCTCATCACAAACCATCAGAACACTGTATGACAGAACGCTTGTTGCAATAAAAAGAAACCGATTATGCTAAAATGTATTATCTTTTAGATCAAATTAAACAATGGTTGCATTCTATAAACGAATAAAAAAAAAAAATCTGTCGTTTGTGCAGTGTGTAAGTGAATCTACAATATATCCCAAATACATTTAGCCTGTTTCATCTCCTTTATAGTCATTTCTTATTTTTTTTAATTGATTTTAAAAGTAGTTCACACCCAACAACCTTTGCTTTTACAGCACTGCCTTAACAAAACGATGTCATCCAACAACCTCTGCAGCCTCTGTGCTCCGTTTCAGTCCAGCTTGTTCTCCTCCTGAGCTGCTATTCAACTGCACCGTCTTCCTTCTACAACAAGTGAGTGACGCCAACAGACAAAAGTTACTTTTACCACAAGAGCACACCAACGCTACAACCTTCTGTTGCCATAGCAACCCTCCCACGTGATGCCAAGGGGTCCTTTGAGAACAGTCAGGAGTTACTATAACAACCGCACCCACCAACACCAACCCAGTTCTAAAAGTGAGTCATGTTCCGGCTCTGCAAATGCACCTATGGAGGGAAAAAAACCAACGAATTCCCGCCTCGTCACCTGAGGCCCACTTCGTCTCACAGGCTACTGGGAATTCATCCCAGTCAGATCCCCACATGCAGACCAGAATAAGCAGACAGACATCAGCCAATCTGCATCTGTAGATCCTCTAGAAAACCAGCTGACCTCAATCTGTAAGGGATTAGCTAAGAAAAGAATGAGATGACATTCTCCTGTTCCATCTCTGCATTTGGCACTTCTGGGTGATGCAGTAACTAATTTTACCTAAGTTTGTTAAAAAATGATCATAATTACTTCAGTACAAAAGGGGTTGGAATTCAAAGCTCTAAAATAGCTAATAGAGTAGCTCATGGTTAAACAGGACGACATCATATAAAATAAAATAAAAACAGAGCAAAAATGCACCAGGTCAGTTTTAAGGAAAACAGAAAAGCACCTGCTACGTTTCATGCTTGTTCCTGCAGTTTAGACAGAAATTTATTCATTTAAATTTACATTGATGATGCCTTTCAAGAGACAATCAGCTTGTAGATCTGAATACATTTTACCGCAAAAGTACACTGAAAAGAATAAAATAAAATAAAATGCCTGGCACTCTGACAGTTTTGGTCCTTTCATGGGGTTTATTTAACCTGACTTGCCAGATGGCTCATTACCTAAAACCATTTGAGAGACTGAAGGTGGAAACTGGAAGCGAAGTCTTGTTATTTTTACTTTTGTCACAGAAACTTCAAGGGAATTTGGAGTAAAGAAGGAAAAAAAACAGAAAAACTAAAATCCTATTTTAGTACTAGCATTATCTTATGTTCTTTTCTTTTTTTAAATAGATTTGAAAAGTAATAACATGAAGGCCTTTTTAATATCCCTTTTAAATTTGGAGAGCTGAATAAAAGAAAAACTCATAAACACTCAAGATAAAAATAAGTTTATGAAACAGATGACATTTGAAAGGTTTTTTTGGTTTATGATGACATTTTCAAACCCTGAAAGTAACTCAGAACTGAGAGGCTGCGTTGTTCACCTGTGAGTCATGCAATGTCTCACATTTTTAGATAAATATATTCACCATCATGTGTGCTTGTATCACCAACACAGATGCCGTCAGTCCTTTGCAAGTTTTGTAAAAACCCTTTTTTTTCTTTTTACCGAATCCTCAACTTTTTCTTTCATCTCAATCTTTTCCTGCTTTTCACCTTTTCAGCCTTTTGAAAGAAGTGACGGCTGTCATCCCTCAAGTTGGCTTTTTAAGTCGAGTCACACATTATGGAAGAGTGAGAGACATGAGGGCACGGCAGCGAAGGAGAAATTTGACATGAGCCAAAAAAGACGAGTGATTTGATTACATAACTCATAAAGCATGCAGTTTTTTTCAGTATCCTTCTTTCCATTCTAAAGAAAAACAAATATGAATTTCTTAAATTTTTGGATTTGTTTTTTGTCAAATGTTGGTGTGAGCTGGTGTTTTCTCAATATCAGAAAAGAGCAGATGCATCTATGCTGATGGAGGAGATCCCAGATAGCTTTTGGATGTTGCCATGGTTACAAATGCTCAGCATTTAGGATGATAGAGATGACTAACTGGCACCATTACAAACAATATCTAGGTAGAACCAGGTAAATCAAAGCAGCATTTCTGTCTTTAAAGACACACTCCAAGGAAATGGTGTTTTTGAGTTTTTTTTAAACATGTTATTGTAGCATTTTTTTCTGATGATGGGGGAAATAAAGAAAATTAAAATAGCATTTGAAATTGCTGTGAATCAGAAGCAGACCAGCGGCTTTCGTAAGATAGTAGTAAAGAACAATGGAAGTATACGAAATCTACTTTTCCTTGTCTGAGCTGGCATCTGGCTGAAAACTGTACAGCTGGAAAGCATCAATAATTTTGTTGCACCAGTAATGTAAGGTGTGTTGGACTATAAGCTGGCAGGACAGCAGTTCTCAGTTATGGTTGATGGGAAGGGGGGGGCGTGGCTGCTCCAGGACATGGGCCCCGCCTGCAACTTAGAGGAGATTTTCTAAAAAAAACCTGCAGAAACTAAAAAGACTTTTTTTTAAATTTAATTTTGGCTAAAAACAGCATAATCCTAATTAAAAGACCACTGGGAACGCTTTAACAATAGACCAAAACATGACTGGAGTGGGTCTTTAAAATGTGTATTCTTATTCAAAAGGGATACAATTAAAGCAGCTTCTAAAGCACACACAGAAATGTCCACAAACTTTTGGCCCTGTATGATGTCCCCCTCTGTGCCGCAGACAAAAACTGAAGAGGCTGAGCCACAACTCAAGTGGTACTCGCTTTCCAGTAGGGAATGGTCTTGAGTGTCTGTTTGCATCCGTGTGTTGCTCCAAAGCAAATGGGCACTTGGCAAAGCCAGCAGGGTAATTGCTGTTAATTCCTCAGTGAAACTTAGAGGACTGCTGAGAGACAAACCGAGTGAGCGATCCGCTGCCCTGCTCCATCGCTGAGCAAATGTCACTGACCCAGGATGCAGCACACGCAGGCGTCCTGACTCACTGTTTGTTACCCGTACACGGATAGAAAACATGCCTACACCCGTGTTCCGCAATCCCATTTTCTAACACGGCCATTCACATTCTCACTCTCCACTTCTTTGTTCTTGTGGTCGAGTGCTGCTGTTGAGTAAGAGTGAGAAGAGAAGTGGATCAGTGGGGAGGTTTCCAGACACACTGAGAGGAAAATTCAAAGATGCTGGTAAAGATCGGGGGAATGGCAAAGGACAATTTTTACATAAATATATATATATAAATATATATCTTTATATTTATATCTGCTTAGCGTTTTCTTTAAAACCAGCTCCTATCATCTTTTGATCTATTGTAAAAGTGTTTCCAGTGCTCCTCTAATCATAAATATGCAATTTTTAGTCAACATTTAAAAAAATCTTCGTTTTCTAGTTTTCAGTCATTCTTTGGAAATTTGCCTTGAATTTGTGGGCGACCTTCCCTTACCCGTTGCTGAGAGCTCTCTGTTTACATGTTGTCCCACTAGCTTACAACCCCTCGAACTCCCAAGCCAATATTAGCGGTGCAACAAAAATGGAGAGCAGTATCAGATCTATTTAGCCATTTCGTTTTAAACTAGATTCCAGCTCAGACGAGGAAAACAAAGACGTAAATGGCTCTGTTTGTCTGCAAGTGGATGCATCAGAATGCAGCAGGGAGCTTGTGGGCCGCCCACTGTAGCACTTAGGGAGCTTGTGGCCCACTCTGTGTATTTTCTACATATCAAATATGTTCTTTTTGCAAACAACATTTTTTCTTCTGCATTTGATGCACAACTTAAATATAGAAATACTCAGAAACACAATTTTAAGCTCAATTTTCTTGATAATTGTCCTCCATCATCTGAAAAATGCCTCAAAAAACACACCCATAAAAACAACACGGTTTTCATCAGCGTGGGTCTTCAATTGCCTAAATCCACTCAAACACAAAGTTCTTAAGCATCACAGATGAGGACTTTCTCAGGAGGGAAGGAATTCAAGCAAACAGCTGAGGTTTGGAGACCAATTCCATGAAGGGGACACGAGTGAAACAACAATCAGGTTTTTCCGGCCACACAAAAACGTACCCCAGCATTTTCTGATTGAAGTTTTTCTAAATGACTAAATGATTAGACTGTGACAGATGAAATGTTTTATCAGCTGTGATTTTTTGGTAGCAGTAAGCAGTATCTTTAGAAATACTTTAAAAAGGTAAACTTAGTTCTAACTCTAAATTTCTAAGGGGTCTACTTTCAGTGAGGCACCCATCCATCTGTTTAACGTCTACAGCCGCTGTCTCCTGTTCAGGGTCAGTGGTTGGAAGCTGTCGAATCCCATCTCAGCAGTTATCAGGCAAAAGACAAAATACTGCCTTTGGAAGGTCACCAGTTTTTCTGAGGGCTACACAGAGACAAAGTACACAACTTTGGCAAACTTTTGCTGAATTTAGACTCTGTTGTTTGTGCTCATTTTGAAAATAACTACTTTAGATTCAGATTTAAAGGTTATTGAGAGACGCTGCTGTCTGCCATGTGACAGCTATGATTGACCGGCTCGTCTGCTGCTCTTTGAGCACCTGAACCCACACATTGCTGCCTTTCAGACTGTATCAAAGTCCACTGAGAGGAAACGCAACAAGCATTAGACATACATTTGGAGCAACAACCTGGAGCAAAAAAATGTTTTTTGTTGCTCCGTCGTAGAAACTACACCAAAACGGGCCTCTTTCTGTTTGTACAAACAGAACTATTTTGGCTTGATTCTGTCTGGGAGCCACAAAACGGTCATGACTCCCCCTTTAGGCAACCCAGAACACTAACAATAGAGGATTTGATGTTATTACCAACCTGCTGCTTGATCTGCTCATGCTGAGAGAAAAGAATCAAGGAAGGCTGCAGGCAGTGAGACCAGGCCACCGAAAAGAGTCTGAGGTGAAGGTTTGAGCCACAACACTCCTAATACATGTCAGTTTAAGACTGGTAAAGACCTGCTCCATTGAAAGTTGTGTTTTTGGTGTTTTTACCATGTTCTTGTGGCCTTTTTCTCATAACATTTAAGCTTAGAATTGTGTTTGTGTATTTCTTTTTTCCTACTGTTGGCCCAGGTCTCCATGACTTTCAGGTTAAATAAAGGTTAAACAAAAAAATGTCATGAATCAGGAGCAGACAAAAAGATACGATTGGAAAAAGCTTGTAGCAGTCGGCGGGCCACAAGCTTCCTGCTCCGCTCAATTCTGATGCATCCACTTGCAGACAAACAGATCCATGTATGTCTTTGTTTTCCTCATCTGAGCTGACATCTGGATCAAACCTGTACGGCTGGACAGCTCCGACATTTACTCGCCATTTTTATTGCACTGCTAATGTTGGCTTGGGGGGTGTGAGGGGTTGTAAACTAAAGCGAGAGATTGTTAACTACGGGATGATCAGGGCAGCCTTATTCCATGCCAATGATTCCGCCCACAAATAAGAGGCAAAATTCCGATGAACTACTGCCACTCTGCAGAAACTACGTCCTAGAGTGTTTTTTTTTTTGGGCCAAAACAGCATAATTGTACATAAAAGACCACTGGGAATGCTTTGAAAATATCTCAAAAGATGATAAGCCGGCTCTGCACAAACACAACAAATTAACTGACAGGTAGCAGTTTAAACATGAAAATGGAAAAACACAAAATAAAGGCAAGGACGAGTGGAAAAGAAGGCAACAATCACCATAGTTATCTGCTGCATTTCTCTGATCTATTTGGGAGCGTCAGAACAGCACTTCCACACTGAAGAACAAGCAGCTACGCTCTCTCATTGCAAATAGAAAACAGTTTTTATTTACCTCCGACTCTTCGCAGAGCAGACTTCCTATTCTGTCTGTATTTACACATTCATCTCCTCACACAAAATTCTGTGTCACTTATGACAAACATTTGGAGACGCACAAGTCGGAGCCAAAGCCTGTTTCCTCCGAGACTTCTCCCCAATGGATCTGCATCAACCCAGTAAGTAGAAAAGTTGTGGTGTAAACTGCCCAATCTGACAACAGCAAATGAGAAGGTTAGTGTGGTTTTATCACAAAAGTCTCCAGGCATTATGGTGAGACATAAGAGCAGAAGCAGACGTTATTTAAGGCTCTTTACTGCAAATAAATACCATAAAATAAGCTCTGGTTGCTGGCAGCTTCCTGTAGTTTATAGTGTTTAATGTCACCTTCAGGAAACACCCACTGGTCAGCAGGCAGACACACACAGTCTTCCAAAAAAAGCTCATCCAGCTCCAAACTCTTAAACTGTGAAAACACAGATGTTGCCAACTCCCTAATGTTCTCTTCTTTTGTCCAGAAGTGTGAAAGTGATAATTACGCTGATTTCACAATGACTCTGTGAAGGATTAAATGACCCTTTAATAACATTCAAGATGTAATGTGAAAACAAACGAATCACGAGTGCACAGATGATTATGCCTCTCATATTTATAGAAAGATGGATTTTTTTTCCCCCCGTAGAAATCATGGTTTGAATTATGAGTTTGCATAATCTTAGCCAATCAAATCTCTTTTCCAGTTGTCTCATTAGGCTGCCTCAACTCCAGTGTTCAATAAATGTGAGGATAGATTAAATTTAAAGCGGTGGAGGGGGTGTGAGAGCGTTCACAGATGCCGTTATGACATTTTTGCTGTGAAGCTGTGAGCTGTCTGCTGCCAGCAGAACATCAGTCTCAGCAGGTGCGATGGCGTGGGTGTGTGTCCTCTGCTCAGACACAAAGGTCACGGTGACTGAAAAGAGAAGGCCCTTTTTCATTTAATAAAAGGATCTTTCATGCATTCTTTGGCGTCTTCTTACACGGTCATTCCTGTTCAGACACCGTCCCGTTCTTCCACCAACATCTATACCCCTCTACAGCTCATATATGGCCCCTCTCTGTCTGACACACAATGTGGTGAGCTTCCTAGTCTCCAGAGAGCTCGCTTGTCACTTCCTAATTATCACTTCCCGTTTTTAATCATCTTTCTTTCGGCAAGTTTCATCATAATAGCTTAAGCACAAAGGAGATGAAGTTTTTAGAGGACAGACTGCATATGTTCTTTGTATCTCTATGTTTGTTCCAGTTGCTTAACAACTCAAAACACTCCAATTGTTGTTGAAATAGGCTTTAAAAAATTACCATAATTTAATTAATTATATAAAAAGGCCTACATTTAGATTTAAATCACATTTCAGATGGTCAGTTATAGGTAGAGCAAGATCATTCTGCTCTAAAGTTAGACAAAAACCTAAAATATTAAAGAGTTGCAGTTCCTTGAGTGACCACTGGAAGCTGGTTTCAAGTGGTTCCCTCGGCTCCTAAGCTCAAGAATAAGATTTTGCATCACAAATAAACTTATTTAGTCTGGTTTAAAAGATCTGTTTGATAATTATTGCTTTGTTTTCTATTTATGACAACTTGGGAGTTTTAAAGTGCTGTTTTGATTTGAACAGAAAAGCCAAAAAAACTGTTTGAAAAGTCAAAACAAAAACATAGAAGGTCATGTTTAAAGTTAAATAATCTATTTTTTTAATCCACTTCATAAATAGGGAAGCAGCTATAAAAACAGCTTTACGATGGCGCTGTGGTTAGCGCTCTTGTCTAACAGAAACAAGGCCCCCTAACACCAAAGGGGGACCTTTCTGTGTGGAGTTTGCATGTTCTTCCAGTGCATGCATGGGTTTTCTCATGGGACTCCGGCTTCCTCCCATCGTCCAAAAACAAGCTTCACAAGTTAGATAATTATTCTAAATTGTCCCTGTGAATGCGAGTGTGTGATCCTGCAACAGACTGGCGACCTGTCTAGGATGTCCCCTGCCTTCGCCTACCAATGGCCGGGAAAGGCTCCGGCAGCCCTGTGACCCCGAAAGGGACAAAAGCGGGTTTAGGAGATGAATGAAAAAAGATATAAAAACATAAAAATCTTTGCACTGCATTATGGTATGTTTTTCGTTGAGAAGCACAGGTGAGGTCACGACAGTTCACGTTTGAGGGCTTCAATTGCACCAGCCAGTATGCCAGAGTGTCGCAAAAGGTTTGCCAGCAGGACAGGTCTCTTTGCTATGCTGTCTCTCCTATTCTGTAGATGGAGCACTCTAATATTAAAGGATGTAAAGTCAGACTTTTTATTCTGAGCATAAATAATCTCCAGTATTCCTGCTGTGAAGTGACCTCTCTCCTTTTATCTACAGGAGTTTATGAATCGTCAGTAAAATATGCATCAGACTCATATCCTAAACGGCTGCATACTGGATATTGTTGCAGAACGTGCAGCGTTGGATCATAGATGAGCTTCCTGCACAGATTCTGTCACAACTTCTGCTTTCAAGCTGCATCTGGAAGGCATAAACTAGCTTGACAAATCTACTATCCTGCATCCTGAATGCTATATGGAGATTGTTAGTAAATGAAGAACAGAAAAGTGAGAGAATTAAACACAAAAGTTGTGTAAGAATACAAATGTACCAATAGTATTGATTACTACAACATGCATTGAGTGGGACACAGTTTAGACACAGATTAGAGTACATCTATGATCTCCATTTGATGCAGAAGTCTAATAACACAAAGACTCTTTTTGTAATATTTTTGCAGATATCTAAGTTTAAACCAAATTAAAAGTTTTATTCAGTTTATGGGGATGTTATGCGTCTTATCCATGGACACAATGACCATCAAAGTTAGGGATTTAAACTCCAGGCTGAGGTTTCAGAACAAAATAGTGACAGGAGTTTTCTATTTCTGCACCCCAAGTCTGCTGCCATCAACCCAATTCTCCTGTGACCCTGGCATTGCTACAAGTCAGCTGGACAGAGGAAAGCCCAAATTGGTTTAACCCTAGCTTTCAGGCTTCAGTTTGTCAATCCACTGCTCAGCCTTTGGTCCGGCTGCTGCGGTTGGCTTATCGAAGGCCCTGTAAGCAGAGACGGTCTAGCATTCTGCTGGACGCGGTCCAGTTCTTGAACTTTTCCAGCGCTGCAGGGTGCATCAGCCCACTTAAATGATGAGTAACGAGTGCTTTATTAAAAAATCAAACTAAATTGAGGCACAAAGTAAAGTCTATTGTGAGAAGAAAGACACTAACAAGCTGATGCAATCAGATACGGCAGCTCTGCCAGCAGGCAAGCTTATTAAAAATGAAGAAGAGGCCCGAAACATCAGAGCCCCTCTGAATTCATAATGCACCTTAGAATGACTCCACCGTTTACTGTGACCTTAATAAAAAGGAATTTTGTAAAATTATACTTTTTTTTAACAGCTTAATACTTTCAGTGAATTTTTATACCAATTTAGACTACCTTCAATTGTACAGTTGTGCCTATAGCAGGTGAGTATCAAGAAAATAATGTGCAAAATGTATTAGTGCCGTTTTCCAGAATTTCAAAATAAAACTCATGTTTTAATTCGACAAAGATGTTAAATTTTAGCTACATTTTATGCCACGTTTGAAACAATTTCCTGACTAATTCAATCAACAAAATTAAACTTCATTTCATGTTTAAATAACTTAGATTACTTTCCCTATTTTAGAGATAACACAGCATCAGACTGATGTACACACACGCTGTATGCAGTGCATATGGAACTCACTTTCACAAAGGGGTTTTTATGTTGTTTTTCAATGCAGGCAGCAATGTTTTGTTAATGTAAATGGATACAGAAGAAGCTTCTAACAAAAAAAAAGGAAGGTGGGAGAGAAGAAAAGACAAAGACATTCAGAGAAGGAGTGGGCTTTGCTATTATGGCAGGAGAATATTATGCTGACCCAAAAGGCTGAATGTCCCAATAAGAGAGGGAGCGGTGGTGAGGAGCAGTTCATACAAAGACAGAAGGGGAGGATTTAACTCTTTGAAGCACGATAAACATTTTCCAGGACAGAACCCAAAGCCCACTGAGGCCCGGCAAGCAAAGGCGTCTGAGTAAGTGTGTGTGGAAGATGGAAAGTATGCGGCAGATTAGAGAGGCAACGCGTGAGAGGAGGGGCAGTCGGGAGCAAGGTGGGAGTATGAAAGGCAAATCTCCCTAAGAACATGAGAAGTACTGTATGCGACGCTATCACTAACAAAAATCCTTTAAAGGATCAGAGATTCACTCATCATGCCAAGATATGGGAAACATTCCTTCTACTTCCATCTTAGCGCCATCCCCTTCCTTTGTCTCTGTCCAAACGTTTCTTCATCAGCAGGGCTCCAGACTAACTTTTTTCACTAGGAGCACAGTGGCCCCTAACTGAAAATTTTAGGGGCGCAACCAGAAAATTTAGGGGCGCATACCGTAAATCAACATTCTAACCAAATCTACTAATTTCCACTGTATTACTAATAAATACTTTAATAATAGATGCAGAAATTACAATGTGCTGTTTCAAATTCAGTGTCACATTTTATTCTGCACTTTTGAAGATGCAACAAAACAAAAGCATCACTGTCATGACAGTACAAATTTATCTTTGTGACACCAAATAGGTGCAGCCAAGATGCACAATAAGCGTGTTTGAGATCACCCAGGTGAACTCAACGCTGCACAGATCACCTGGTGTGTGACATATATTTTTGTTTTTGCTCCAACATCAACTGTCAATCGAGAAAGGGGTGGGGCAAGGGGCAAACCTACCCGGACACAGCTGGAAACTGAACTGACTGAAAGCTGCCCTACAGACTACAAAACAATGCATTATGGGACATGTCTCCTGATGGTTTTTGTAGTGGAGTGATTAATTAAAATAATTTAAAATACCAATTCATTAAAAAAAGGCTACATCCATCACAAAACATTAAAATAATCATAAAATATATAATAACACAGATCATACTAAGGGGGAGAAGAATATTAAAACTAAATTGAATGTTAAGGACAATTCCCTGTCCTCCTTCAGTCTTGCTGCAGATTCGCCCCCCCCCCCCCCCCCCCCCGGTCTCCCCAACGATCTAGGCGAGCCGCTGGTTCATCTCAAACGCGTCGATCGTTGCATTTTCCCCACGTATTTTCAGTGTGTCTAAAACTAATGTTGTTTTTGCTCGCACGTATTTAAAGTTCAAGCCCCGTTAGCTGTCACGCATGTAGGTGAGGGACATTTATTCTCCTCAGCTGACCCGACTCCCGCGGGAGCGGTGTGCTGCCGTAACGGCATAAACGCTTTGATGCGCCGCCGTAACCGTAACCAAAACCCAAACCTTCCTCCGGGTCTGTGCGGCCCAGAGAAAAGTTCAGCACGGACTGCATGTATTTAGAAAATTACGAGCGAATAAATACATTCTAAAGGAAAGTAAGGAACTCCTTAAATGTGGTCCGGGGAGGGAGCTGTCAGGTTTCCTGCTTTCAAGCCCTGTCATTGTCCCGCCCCCAAGAGTCATTTACCCCACTGTGATTGGTTGGTCAGCTCCGTGCACGACGATGAAAAAGTGTCATTCATACAAACTGGCGGGCTGCAGTTACATTAAACCTTCATATTAAGGCGGGGACCGCAAAATATCATCTTGGGGGCCGCAAATAGCCTGCGGGCCGCGAGTTTGAGACCCCTGCTGTACACTCTGGCACTGGTACACTAGCCGCAGGTCGGAAGAACGAATCAATAGTTCGCTTACCCATAGCTCAGACGCACATATCAGGTTGTGATATTTGTCTCAGTTTCCTTCCCACAGATGTTTACGCGCACTCGATTATCTCTAGGCCCCTCCCCCTACACGCATTTTAGCCACTCACAGAGTGGCTTTCCCTATTCTTCTCACACGCAGTGGCCGCCTCGCACACAGGCATCACGCGAGAGTGTACGTGCTCGCGTTTCATGAGTATGTGCGCGAGTGTGTGTGTCTGCCTGCGTCCGTGTGCGCTTGCGTCTCATTAATTATTTCATTGATCATTGACGTTCCCCTTCCACGTTTAATGTATAAAAAATACGAAGGGTGGGGGAAGCAAATTTACTGGTCGCGCATGTGCGACTGGATGTAAAATTCAGTCGCACACTCTCAAATTTTGGTCGCAAAATGCGACCAATTGCTCGCAGTCTGGAGCCCTGATCAGTCAGATCCACTCTGGTAAAGATGGTGTTTTAGGAGGTTTTTTTGTGGCATTTTATGGATGATGGAGGACAAATATAAAGAAAATTAATCTTAAAAATGGAATTTCGGAGTAATTCTCCACTCAAACCATGAATTAGAAGCAGACGAAACAATTCGGTTTTAAAACAAAAACAATTTGTTACGCAGAAAGTACACTGGGCGGGCTACAAGCCACCTGCTCCGCTCCATTCTGATGCATCCACTTGCAGAGAAATGAAACCATTAATTTCTTGCGTTTCCTCGTTCGAAATGGCATCTGCATTGATTGAGGTCGTTAGGAGCTGTCAACTCGTGTGAGAGCAAGTAAAGAGAGAGCTCTCAGCAATGGGGAGGGGAAAAGGGTCTGCAGAAGCAAATTTAGAATGAACTACTGCCGCTCTGCAGAAACTATGTCATAGAAAGCGATGCACGTTTTTTTAAATCTTGGCTGAAAATGGCATAATCGTAATTTTTGGAGCACTTTTAAAATAGATCTAAAGGTGAACAGAGTGGGAGTTTAAAACAACTTTATCCACCTTTCTTTCCATTTCCCCACATGGAGAGAACTAGCAGGACACAACCTGTGTGTAGGTGTGTTTGTTTTCTCTGTTGAGTGTCATGGAGGTTGTTAACACATGTACTGGGTTTAGCTCTGGCTGCCAGCATCAGTGCACAAAGGACACATCCCAGATCCACTAACACACTGATGCTGCTGCCCAAAAATCTCGCCTACCTGCAGGCGAACGCACGCTCAGACACATCATGTGCAATCAGTTGTGCACCCTCCCATTTGAGCTTTATAAACAGCATTTATCAAGTATGTAGTGATTGCAATAATTGTGGAGGGGTACATATTAATACTAATTAGCTCTGTCCTCGAATCGCACATCTATCCTTTTCTCCTCTTTTTCCCCCTCCTCTGTACAGGAGCTCCCACCGTTTCCCTTCATCTCTCCTCCATCAACACTGTAGCCCCAGATGGTAAAGCACTGCGACCAATTAAGTCTTCCCTGAGGATAAGACCAGTTATAGCCCCAGCCATCTGACCATTTCTGTGTGTTTGTGCGGGTGTAGGTGTGTGCAAGCCTTTTAAAGCATATCCCTGCATTTTCATCAGACTACAAAGCCCTGCTTTTTTGGAAACTTCCACATACTTCACAGCCTGAAAAAGGGCATTTCCATGCTTACCCAGAGTACAAACACACAGCAAGGAAATCTAGGGGTATCAGAACAAGGGGCAAGGCTAAGGTTGAATGTCACAGGTGCTGAGCCCAGGCGGCTGGGCATTTGTTATTTCAATAATAGAGAAGCACAATGAAAATAGAGCGTGGGGTACAGAAAGGGGAGGAGAGCGCCGCTCAATCAGCAGGCATCCATCCAACAGGGCAGCTGATGAGGGAGCAACTGTCTGTCTGAGCTGCCAGCACTGAGGGGAATTATAATTATGCCAATCCAGCCCCACCCTGCTCACACACGAGATTCTCTTTGTTCACACCCCGGAGTTGCCACCCCGGCAGCAGGGCACAGGTGGCACCATATGTCTGTCATCTGCCCCGCAGTCAGCTGGGAGGGAGGAGCTGCCCCACCTCTGTGTGAGTGGTATGTGCATGCAGGATTATTCCTCTGTAAATCTTTTAAATTAGTTCAAGCACGTGGGCAATATTAGAAATCATAAAAACTGATTTTAGAGGGTCACGTCCCTGAGATGCGACGCAAGAGTCATCAGCTTACTGCATTTTCTAAATGAGCTTCACCTCTCGGGCTTCTGTACTCTCATTTCACTTCGTCACCACCACTCTAAACCAGCCTTTGGCTGGCTTTACAGCCCACACTCGAATTCATTACATTAGACGTTTTAACCAAATCTCAGCTTCTCATATCAAATAATGAGGCTAATGAGGTGGGTGTGATGATGCTGATGCCGCGTTGGGGAAGCGCTCTCCGACATGTGACTTTGGACTCACGAGAATCTGAGGACTTCTCACATTTCTGCCATAAAGCCCTTCGTTATATGGATTTTTTTGGTCAGTTTTAACCAGTGCAGCCAGTTGTTGATGCCCCTCTTTCCTCTCCTGTTGGTATGCATTCAGTGGAAATAGGACATATTAACTCATTAAGGTCCAGAATCCCCGATGGAACAGACTAGATCTAGTTAGGACAACCAAACAATTTAAAAACTGGGAGTTGATGACCCGTGAGGCAACTCAAGGCTCATAGGAGTAAAAAATCAAAAACATTGTCCTTGGTGACTGGCGCAGATTGTAAAGAGTATTTAAAGTGGAGTTGAGGATGACCCCCGATCACGTTGTTGGTACAGCTTGGTACAAATGGATTGCAGGGTTTAAAAAGCCTCTAAGCTTTAGGTCCAGTATTGACAAAATGGACCTTGCTGCAGGCAAGATGGCGTCTGACATCATTGGTCCGAAGCAGAAATTATACTTTCATTAAAGCTTAAAATGGGAGAGAAAAAAACTACAACTGTTAGGGTTGCCAGTTAAAATAAAACACTTTTTTGAGTGATATGGGGGGACTTCAAGTCTTGACCGTTAATGTCTGCAGCCACGTCTTCTTTGTGTTGACATTCTTTCGACTCTCGTAACTACATTTGTTTTACGCAATTAACGTAATTCCAGCGGATTATGATGCACAGAAAAGCAGCCTTGCACTGATTTGCAACACTACACAGTAGTAAATTGCTTACTTAATCAATGTAAATCAGCTGAATCTGTGATGGAAAAGCGGCTTTTGCGCCGTGATGCAAAACTTTACGTTAGCCATTTGTTGATTATTGGTGCAAAACCGATGTAGAAAAGTCTTACGGTATGTCAAAAAGCAGGCGCTATTAAAGTGTTAGCGGGGACGCAACCTTTCGTTTTTGAGTTTAACCCCACGTGGAAACACCAAATATTCCAGTTCTACAAATGTTTAAAAAAATGAAGCCAATTCTCATCGATTCCTATATTACAAAGATCAACTTTACAGCAAAAGTTACTTTTTGGTCAACCTTCCTATTCATGACAATAAGTCGGTAAAGAGAGGTGGTAAATCAATTGTTTAGAAAATATTATAGCTTAAATTTTTGCATTATTGACAATGCATTTTTGATTGACGGATAGACTCGTATGGATTTAACAAAAAATCTCTTTTTTTTCTTGCCTAATCACTGATTTTTAAAAGACCCACTCCAATGAAAATTGTGCTTTTGGTGTTTTTAACATGTTCTTGTGGCGTTTTTCCTATGAACGGCATGTATAAAGAAAATTAAGATTGAAATGGTATTTCTGAGTAATTCCTTAGTCAAATCACTATGAATCAGGGGCCGAAGGAAAAATGTAATTGAAAAAAGGTTGAAGACGTGATATAGAACCTTCAACGGTAACCCATATGCTCACTCCATTCTAGTGCTTGTAGTCTTTGTTTTCCTCTCCTTAGCTGGTATCTGGATCCAAACTGTACAGCTGGATAGCTCCAATTTTACTCACATTGCACCAGTAATGTTAGCTTGGGGTTGTAAGGGGCTGTAAGATAGTGGGAGGGCATGCAAACAAATGTATGATGGGAAGTGGGGGCAGGCCTGCTCCACACCAACTTTCCCACCCTCAACTTAGAGGGGAATTTGTAATGAACTACTGTCACTCCACAGAAATTATGTCCAGAAATTATGAAAACGACACAGGTTTTTTTGATTTCGGCTAAAAATGGCATAATCAGTTCAGTTTGATAGTCCCGAACTTTTTGGTTCATCACAAGTGCCTGAAGGCAACCAAATCTCATCTAGCAGAATCTTGATGCTGAGTAGCACAATGTGACAACATCAAAGTGAAGTAATGGACGTCTAGCATTTCAATAATTTAGACCACTTTTGCTCCAAACATCATAGTGGAGTGAAACCATCATTGGAAAACAATTCAGATGTTCCCAGATCACTGACTCACACTAAAGCAAAAACAGAAAGAAAAAAAACAGGTCAACTGGACTCTAAACTTATCTCTTGTTTATCTTTTCTTTTGACCATTCCTCCTAACTTGCATTTCACTATCAGTAAGATAGTGGTTAGAGAAAACTTCCTGGACTCACATTCATCCTATCCTGCTTCCTGATTCAATGGGATCTGCTCAGACTTTTCCCATCCAAACACAGCTTCCAGTGAGTCCAAAACCTTTTGCACTTGGTGACATTTACACGATGCAGTCTTTTGAATTTGGGAAGTGTTCAGTCAAATCCCTAAGAATGGACGAAGGTCTGTACTGCACTTCACTTTGAAATAAACAGTAAGTGGGAAAGCACCAGCCATCACAGCTGGGCCAGGCAATGCGAGTTATGAAAGCCTTCAAGCAGTGAAGTTTTCCTCTTTTTTGATGACTTAAATAATGAGTGAAGCACACATTGTTATTTTTTGACAGCGTTCTTAATTGTTAAGTACTTATAATGATAAAAAACGTTCTGTTAATGTGTCTGAAGGGGCTTAAATAACGGTAAAAAGTAAAGGGGAAAAGGACAAAGGTCTGTGTGCTTTGAGCACCTAATATAAATGTTCAAAGGGAGTGTGATGGCAAGGCGAGTGTGTGTCAGAAGGAATTAGCAGATGTTTGTTTGAACAAGGAAAAGCCTTCTGCCCCTTTTATGCCGAGATGAGGCTAAGCAGCAGTGAACATCAAACAATGCAGCAGCTGTGTGACTGCTCAAGACTGGATGACTACTCCAGCCTATTACCCTGCAATTTCCACTCCCCAACTCATGTAATAACACAAACACTTGTTAGCACACGCATCTCCATCCATATTCATGATGAATTCACACTGCGGCTGGGCTCCACGAGTCTCACAAGAATACATAACAGGTCCCTTAAAGTAAGCAAGGGCTAATCGAGTCAACTGGATGGGTGCCGTTTAAAGGACGCACTACGGTGAAATTCTGCTCCAATCTGACGCACCCACTTGTAACCAAATAGATCCAAGCACGTCTTTGTTTTCCTTGTCTGAGCTGGTATCTGGCTCATAACCATATGGCTGGATGGCTCCAGTATTGCTCGCCATTTTTGTTGCACCAGCAATGTGAGGTTGAGGGTGAGATGGGCATGTAACAACTTTTTTCATAACCCAAACCGCATGGAAACTGGACATACGGTTAAATGCCATAAAGCATTCGACCCATCGTTTCCCTGTTTCTCTTTATTTATTTCTTATAGTATCTTCTGCCATTTTTGCCGCTTAATTCCTTCTACAATTTTTAACCTATTTTAACCATTCAACTATTAAAATGTTCACCCCTTTCTGCTTTCCAGCTATGACTTTTGGTCCTTCAAATCCTTGAACTTTTCAAGATATTTCAGGATTTGCAGGATTTTTCCCTCCATTGAAAAACATGGGGAATCCTTGGTGCAGAAGCTCGCTGGTTCGATACCCGGCGCTGGCATTTTTCACAAAAATATCTTTTTTGTTATTGTGCTGTTTACACTTTATTTAGTCAACTTTAATCATTTCTTTCTTTCTTTATTTATTTTTTTGCCAATTATTACCCTTGAGGTTTCATTTTCATTCAGCAATATAGCATTCGACCCTGCACTTTCTTCTGGAAATGTTGCTCCTTCTAATTTTCATTTGTGCTTTATACCTTGCTTCATACACCTAAGCATCAATTGTCTAACCAAGAATAAGCGCTTTATTCCTTTCCAGAGGTCAGAAAGGTCCATGGGGTTCAATAATCTGAGCCTAATCATATTTAAAATAATTCAATAGAGATGTTCAAACAAACCCATGCAACTATAATAATCAGAGAACAAAACACTTTTAGACATAAACTTCCAATATGCTGCTTGTTCATTTTTAGTGTTAATATTTTTCTTCTCTTGGATGGAAAAAAAAGCAGATTTAATTGCACTGCTTTCAGATGCTGCCATACAATTCCATCTAGATGTCAGGTTCTAGTGGGTTATCTGCAGATCTGAATCTGAGTGAGTACTACCAGTGCTTCTGAAGTTTAAACGTTTGGTCCTCTTTCTCCTCGGGAGAGAAATCAGATCGTTTCTCCAATATCTTAACTGTCGTCTGTTGTTCCTCTTTGTCCTTACAGTAAATGAGGGGCTTAACACATAAAAGCTGATTTAAATAGATTTGAAGCTAGATCTGATCAGCAGTGCTTTAGATCAAAGTAACTTTGGAATTAACTGGAAGTGCTGAGTTGATGATTGTAGTTCTAGTCCTACCCCTTAACTCCTCCTTTCAAGGGCAGGTGGGGGTGCTAAGGGAAGGAAAGTAGTAGTCATTTGATTTGGATTCAGCTACTGTAAATGGTTGGACAATAATTATTTGAGAAGCTTTACAAATTAATACTAGACCTGGCATCATTGCGACTTCAGCATGTGCGATTACCCTATCGCATAAGACGGCAAAAACTGTGATAAAGGGTTACCTTGAAACCCAATGCTTCCCTGACGGAGGCACAAGACACTGGGCAGTTTTTTCAAGACAGCCCCACTCACTATCTCCTCTGCTATGCATCTGTCACAAACTGTAGAGACTGAGCTCTGTAGCTACTTACTGTCCACACTAAGACGGTGAGGAAGACCCCTTGGCACGGTGAAAACTCCACCAATTCACATTCCGGCATGTAAACAAGCTCTGTATGAAGTATCTCTGCATACCTGCTAGTAGTTCACCTTCAGAGACACTTTTCAATAAAACAGGTGACATATCAGTGCACGTGTCAAATGTTGGTTTTCCTTACCGTGAAATAGTAAAACATTCTCTAACGATGGATGCATGGACAGAAAAACCCTTCAAATTTCTCAAGAACACACTGCCTATATTGTTCTTAATTGCTGTCCATATTACTTTTAGCCAGTACTAGCTAAAAGGTAGATACTTGCTCTTTGGTGTGTTTGTCAGGTTTTATGATGTGCTTTTTCCCAACCCCCATTAAGATAACATGCAGTATAATTGTTGAAGTTATGTTGACTTTTATTTAAACTGTTGCAGTGAAATGACCACTGCCAAGAAAGTGAATTTTTATTGCCTTATAGGGTTATACAACTTTAAGCACCAGAGAAGTTGGGAATATTGTACAAAATGTTCATATTTCAGTTCAAAAGTGCCCCTTTAAAAGTGAAATTTTCTTTGATTGACAGGTAAATTAATCTGTAGAGCGAGTCCATAGTCTAAAGTGGTTGTCCAAAAAGCGGCTTTTATTAATTTTGGGAAAGGCAAGCATATATTAGGTTTCCCTATCAACAACCAGAAAATCATTTTAAATGGGTTTTATAAAAGCCAAGAAGTTTTTCCACTTTAACAACTTTTTTGTTAGGAGTTTCCTGAACCAACAAATCTCTTTGACAGTCAGGATTGTCCTGTTAATATCAAAATATTTAATAAGACTTACCGCAACCCCTTTTAAATGTTTTTAGGACCACTTTGAATAATTTGCTTTTTTTAAGTTGGATCCAAGTCTTTTGACTCCGACAGAAACGTCCTTTATGACTTTATTTTAAAAACGAGATCTGCTGCAGCTCCAGGACAGAACCAGAGTTTGTGAAATTTATTTGTTACTTAAAACAAAGACGTATGGCAAAAAAGAATCTGTAATCATACTAGAGTTGGTTCATAACATTGACAGAGTGGCGACATTGAAAATCAACACAAATGTGTTTGGCAGTATACACACCACCTCTGAACTCAATAGATAGCCCTCTTTATTTTTTGCTGTGCACGTTGATTATATTCTATTGATACCCACGTTTCCCACGCGTCCATGTACGTTAGACGAGAGTAGCTGTAGCATTCCTGGCAGAAATCCGTGTCCACTAAAGTAGATGAGATTTGCGAGGAAATGGCGAGCTCGACACACTGATAACATCTCTTTCCATTTGGAGCCCTGCCTGGTCTGCAGCTTTGAGCCAGTCTGAGAGAGCGCAATCGCACAGAAATGTCAGGAAGAAAAAAAAAATGGAATTATAAAATAAACAAGAGGTGATGCCGAGGCCAGTGGGAAAGGGAGGGCAACATTTTTAAGTTTCGGTGAAAATGGAGACAAAACACTCCACTGACTTTTACTTCCAATCAATACGAAGGGAGTAAGATATACAACCCTTTTTCGCCCAAACATTTTAACCCCATCTTGGAACGTCTTACATCTTTTTCAATGTAAGACTTTATTCTTCCATTTTCTAAAAGATGGCCCTTTTATTTCCCCCTTTTTTCCCCCCATTCTACACTTATTTAATCACCACATCCTTCCCTGCTGTACTTTGAAGCCTCTCTCCTGGGATGTGGGCTCAGGCATCGACCGTATTGACAAAGACATATACCTGCATGACCAACACCGGTTGAGGGCGCCAATGTGGGGTCCAGAAATCGAATCTAGAAGCTCAGGATTGATGAAGCGAGCAGCATTTAGATGTGGATGAGAGCGGGAAAAATCAGGGGTGGGCTCCCCGTGTCACTCAGCGTAACACACAGAATGTGAGATGACATGTCTCCCGATTGGGCTGTATCATTAAGTAAAGTAGAGGAGTGCACCATGGCCACATCAATTCTCTTGAGAAAAAGAAAAACCCGAAGACACACAAATCAGACACGCACACACTCACACTGCTGATCTCAGCACGAGCATGATTCAGCCACTGACAGAATGATGTTTAACTGTGGAAAATCTCCACAGCGCTGAAAACCCTTCGGCCACTCCCGCCTTTGCCGACCAACAAAAACTTGCACAAAAGGCTGCAAGTTGACAAAAACATTTCCATGCAGGATTATGATGTTTTGATACCATAAACAGAAGCAATTTCTAGCTTCGTCTGAGACAAGGAGGCTTTACTTCTTTCAAGATGGAAAAAAAACTAAAAATACAAGCCAAAATGACATTAGAAAAAACCTTTTTTGTTCTTTTCTCGAAAAGTAAGCATGACTCACTGCTAAGTGGAATTTTTTTCAGTGCTTAATTCTAAAAAAAAGGGCTGTTTTTACCAGTAATTGAAACACTTCCGTTTTTGATAAAGCATTTTCTTCTTCCCATCTCTCTTTGTCTCATCATTTTTTGCTGGAAAATTGTTTTTTATTGACTTGGATGATAGTTGGTGACTACATTAACCTTAAGGGCCACATCAGACACTATTCGCTATGAACTTAATTCAAGTGGCTCTGCGGTCATAATCCCCAGGAGGTGAAACCAACTAAATTGGAGGGCTTGAAGTTTATTGGCACTTTCACCAAATGCCGTCCATCCTTGCTCTAGTTTTCTTTTTCTCAAGGCTTTCTCTCATTTGAAACATCTACCCCACATATATCTCAAGATGAATTTCTTTAAGACCCACTCCTATCATCTTCCCAGTGGTCTTTTGATTATGATTATGCAGTTCTTAGACAAAAATAAAAAACCTGTGTCGTTTTCTAGGACATAGGTTCTGTAGAGCGGGAGTAATACATAAAAAAATTCACCTCCAAGTTGCGGGCGGGACTGCTGGTGCGGAGTAAGCCTGCTTGTTTTGAATAAAGAAATCCTCTGAAATGCAATTTTGATCGTAATTTCCTGACATATGTCCTCCATCATTACAAAAATGCTACAAGAATATGCAAAAAACACCAAAAACAAGATATTTATTAGAGTGGGATCTAAAGGCCCGTACACACCGGGACGAATATTCGCCAGGCGTTATTCGCCAGCGTTTTTCGCCACGTCTTTTGTGTTCACACCCAGGCGATTTTCGCTGACGATGAGCCGAGCGAACATGCAATTTCCTTCCCTGACATTAGATGGCGCTTAATGTAAACAGAAATACTCCTGTACACAAGGTGGCGCTGCGCAACTTTACGATTCTTAAAGTCGCTTTTCACTCAGAAGAAGAGAGCAAGTATTTACGCGCTTGTCAGAATCATACAAAGAAAACATGAATATTTCAAGCACCAGTAGCTCCAACTGGTACCTGGTAAGGGGATATTTAAGAATGTCCGTCATTATTTCTTCGCGGCAGTGTAGACGCTACTTGGCGTCTATCTTCTTCGCTGGTATGTGTGCTCAGCAAGGCAGTTTTGTGTTTGAGCGCCCCCAAGTTGTGTTTTACTGTAACTTCAGAAGCTCCAGACACGTGTGCAAAAGCGCCATTCTCATTGGTCGAATAGATTTCGACGCGACGCGTCGAAAAAAAAAACGAACCCGAGGCGTTTTTTTTTTTTTTTGACGCTTTGGCGCTTGCCGTTTTTTCGCCTCGGTGTGCACACTCTCATTGGTGCCCTTTGTTTAGTCACGATGCGTTAACCGTCGGCGAAAATCGCCGGCGAAATTCGTCCCGGTGTGAACAGGCCTTTAAAGTTCCTTTTTTCTCCAATTGTCACATCTTAGAATGCCTTTTCAGGTTTCAAAATAAAGGTCTTCATCACAAGCAACAGAGCTAAAGTTTGTAACGTCTGTACTTAAAGGTCTGTTTACTGATGCCTTTATAGTAACCCAACACCATTTTCCTGTACGTTTAGAGACCCACTCCAATGAAAATCATGATCTAGGCGTTTTCAACATGTTTTTTGTAGTATTTTTCTCATATTGGAGGATACTTGTAAAAAAAATTAAGGTAAAAAATTGCATTTCTGTTGGAAAAAGCATGCAGCTAGGCCTGCACTATAAATCACAAATGTATTGTTATCGTGATATCAAGATGTGCAATACACATATTACAAAAGACGACGAAAATTGCAATAAATGGTTACCTTAAATGTGCTGAAACAATCTTATGGCAGCTTGAAGTAGTTAACGAATCAAATAAATCCATTTATGCATTTGACCAATCAGATGGAGCCATTTTATGCTAAATGCTCGCCTCATATGTAGATTAGGGTTACTCTTATTTAAATTAAACTGTTGCAGTGAAATAAAAATGATGTCATTGGTAGTTTTGCTATTTATTCATGTATCGCAAATTACATTGTCATTGCAATATTGATTAATAATATCTCTTTTTTTTCTCATATCGTGCAGCAGCGATGTAGGCCCTACAAACCACAAGCTTCCTGCTTCACTCCATTCTAATGCATCCACTTGCAGACAAAATCATCCATGCATGCCTTTGTCCTTCTCATCCAAGCAGGCGTCTGGATAGCTCCAATATTGGTCGCCATTTTTGTTGTTACACCTGTAATGTTAAATTGGGGTGTGCGGAGCTTAAAGCTAGTGTTGTAAACAAAGGGATGACGGGAAATTAAGGCAGGCTCACGCAGTTCTAATGATCTACTACTAAAACTATGTCCTAGAAAATGGCAGTATTTTAATTTTGCCTAAGAACAGCATACTGGTAATCATAAATAAAAGACCACTGGGAACGCTTTTACAATAGATCAAAATCTGATTAGAGTGGAACTTAAATGCATCCCTTTTGTATGGGTTGCTTTGGACAAAAGTGTCTTATCAATTACTAATTTTGATCCTCACTCTGAGTAACTGAAGGTCAAATGTGGAGGATCTATGTATCCGCCAGTATGATGACTCCTGCAGTGCAGCGAGGCCGCTCTGAGCATCCCACAGCAGATCCAGGGCTCGCTGTTCTACTAGCAGTTGGACATGCTTACATACAGGCTGGTGCGTAGGATAAGGACAGCCATGGTGGCCATGTCAGGCTGTTGTACTTGTCTTCTGCAATCTGATGTGTAGGAGGAAGTCAAACACAGACACAAGCAAGCGCACAGAAACAAGCACTCAGCGGAAAACAAACAGAGCTTTTTGGGATTCCAGCTTAAGACAATGGATTTGTGCACAGAGGAACTGTGAGCAGCGTATGGTTCAAAAGGCTCCAAAGCAAACAGGTCAGATACTCTGAGAAAATAATATCATAATCAAAAATATAAGAAAATTCATTAGTAAATATTAAAGGTCAAACACTTACACCCAAATTCTAACTAAATAAGGGTTTTGCAACATCCGCTGTGATGGTTTAATGCAAGCACAAAAAAAGCTGCACAAGAGACCAAAACAACAGTACTTCCACTTAAAAAGAAATTATAATTTACATTAACATTTGAAAAAAAAAAACCTAAACTAATTTAAATAACAAAAAATAACAAAACTGTTGTAAAGATTATAAAAAATTAAATAGCACTCTAGCAGAAACAGGATTGTTGTTGAACATCTTACAGCACACACTCAACTGTGACTGAAGCTTTAGTTTCACATTAGATACTAAGCTGCACAAGAAAATTTACTTTAACCAAATTCTGGAAGAAGCAATTATTTATTCCTAAAATGTATGGCTAGCTACTTTAAACATTTTTTAATGGAGTGATTGCATAACACTGCATTAACATGGACAGATCCGCTTAGAGATGTAATAACAAACAAAATTCTGAACAGTCAAACTATCTTAAATAAAACACTTTTTATCTAACATTTGTTAAAAGACATTTGTTAAAAGAGGAGCTGTGGTTTTATATGATATATATAACGTTGGAAATGTGCAAGAAATAGCTGAGACCTGTAAAAGGTTGGACGGCCCCCCATGAGGTCAGAAATGGCAACGGACACAGATGTTTGCAGATGACACTGTGGTTAGAGCACGGAGCAGATGGAGGAAATCTAGAGGAGGAGGTTTGCCCTGAAAGGGCGGCTAAAGAGTTGGTCAAATCCCAAAATCTAACACTAAATGAGAGGAATCAAAGGAAGGTAACACGCTTACAGAGGGTGGATGTAAAGAAGAAGGAATTTACGATTGGTAAAACTAGAAATGTTGTTGGTTTAGAGACAATGGCTCTGAGTAAAGAGACAGAAGGCAGAGTTGGAGGTAGCAGAGATGAAGATGTTGAGGTTCTCTTTGGGCGTGACGAAGTTGGACAAGAATAAGTACATCAGAAGAAGTGTCATGTATTTTAAAAATACAGACAGGTAAATCAGATTGAGATGATTTGAACATGTTAACAGCAAAAATTGTGAAAAATACAGAGATTTGAATTAGCAGGCCAAAAACCCAGAGAGTGACCAAAGAAAGAAGTATGAAAGATGACCTTAGCTTGGAGTGCATTAAGCTTTACTCACATGCACCCATCTGGGTAAAAATAGTAGAACATACCCTGTTCTATTATTTTCTATGCATATAGAAGGTACCATTACCATTTGTAGGGTTAGTCTATCGTGAAGTATTTGTATAGATTATGTTTTTGACATATGGGTAATGGTGTCGTGTGGCCCTTTACGCTGCACTGTAGTCGTCAGTAAGCTGCATGCACAGGGTGGGCGGGTAATACATAAGTGGCCGCAGGACACCTGTGGGATGTCCACACGAACTACACGGTTTCTAATTTTCTCATTTCTAACAGTCAGGCTGCATGCAAGGAGCGAGTTAATCATGAGAACAGCAGTAGCAGGCACCTTGCAGAGTGTGCAGGGAGACTTAAAAAAAATTGGATGTCTGCGTCTCGCCTATTTCCCCCTTACTTTCAACCTGTAGAAAAAATGTACATGAACACTTTCGCTCTACGGGTTCACCAAGCAGTCTATGACCTTGATATTTCCTGCAGGACACCTGCATGCCTCATGCAGGTTTGGCCATTTTTCGCCCTTAAACAGCCCATATCCACTCATAAGGCCCTAATAGATAGAGTTAAATGGATGCAGAGGATTTACTGCAGCGACCCCTGAAGGGAGAAACTACAATTGAGATCAGAACTAGTGTCCTTACTGTCTAATCAAGGTGATGGACATCACCTTCATCACAAAAACAGATATCAACAAAGATTTTTCTTCCCCTCAAGATGCCACGTGTTAAGAAAGGCGTCGCTGGATAAAACGGATGATGTGCCAAAGCCTTAACTGACTGACCATTAAAGGTAGAGGCTGCTCCACCTTCCACCATTACCCAACCAGCAGCAGATGCGCAGGCATTTCAGGTGGGTCTCGCCTGCTTACCCCCCTCAATTTCCTTCCTAGTACCTTCTGCAAATGGCTGTCTTTAAACATCACCTTTGAAGCACATATCCTCAAAGGGAATGTCAGCAAAAAGGTTTTAATCCTGCACAGTGAGAGGAAATTAAAGAGAGTGGCACCACTGATGAATGTAGGTAAACCCACAACAGCAAGGAGAAGGTAAAGGAGAAAATGGGAGGCAGGAAGGAGCAAAGACCAGCCACCGTTTAATGAAAAGGGTCTGTAGTGATGAGCAGCTGCCTGGAGATCATACAAGCACTAGTGTCACAGTGGAGGGACAAAGCTAAATAAATGGGAGGGACCCCACTGTGCACCTCTGACCTTTGAAACTGGGTTAACAGGTTAGAGACACAGGGAGAAACTCAGATTGCGCCCCTCAACACCTCTGCTCAAGCACCGTCTAGCTCTCACTCGCACACACTGATCTATAAATACAACGTGCTTTGAGCAGCCCTGCAACCTGCAGCCGAGCCCTGCTCCACATTCAGAGCTGACAGCGGACACCGAAAAGCATCCAAGTCACAGAAGAAGACTCATTCAAGACAGGTCAACAGATATTCAGCAGGAATGTTGACCGTTTCTCTGGATCACAGTTAACTGTAACGTGACTGCACTAAAGTATCAAAACTAAAGTGACTCACTGTCAGACCGGGAAGTGGATTTATATATGTACACTCAGTATGCTAAAGGACAGTTAATTGAAGTCACAGCTGTGCAACTTCACAATGACTTATATTTCATGTAAAATCTGAAATATTTTAGTTCAGATCAACTGAATAATGTGAAGCAAGGAGTTTGAACTATGCAGCTTGTTTTATAAAAGCTGCAAACTATATTTTATAAGACAGACACTCAGTCCCTTGTGTTTTCTCTGCTTCTGGGTCAGAGCCTGTTCCTGGATATGTGGAGCGTGCGCTCACGCAGGTTTGAGCCCACTTGACGTTATGCATGCAGGAGAGGGCATATCAGCACAGAAACTGCAATAGTCTTTTTTTGTTTTTTTTTACAAATATTTATATTTTGAGTAATTACAAAATGTAAGCTTCATATATACTTTTTAAATTGAGAAATCAAAAGCAGCTAAAAACGTATGGACAAAGCTACAGAAACATCCCCTCATTGTCCTCAGACATATCTAAAGACATTTAAAAAAATATGTTAAAACTTTATTTTGAAAAGCAGCTCTAGTCAATTTTGTACCTTTAGGGTGTCAACCTGCAGGCCTTGAGGGCCAGTGTCCTACATGTTTTCCAACCAACATGCCGTTGAAGCTCCTTATTGACTAAAAACACCTGATCCAGGTAATCAGCAGTACATGACGCAGAATTTCTGGAAAACCAGCATGAGGTCGGCCCTCAAGACTTTGAGTCAGACACTCTTGTAGGTCCTTACAGACGTTAAAATTCTTTGAAGACCAGGTGGGAAGAGATTCCATGTTAGCCCAAACCAGCAGTCACTGAAGCACCATAAAAATGTTATAATACAACAATGCATAATATTCTTCTGCTGTTATGCAGCCTTTTGTTTTATTTGTTTTAATGTTGTTGCCTGTTCTGGTGTATAAGCAACACTTTGGATTGTTTCAATCTTTGGTAAACTTCAAAATTGCTCAGTGGTGTAGTGGTTAGCACTCTCGCCACACAGAAAGAAGGCCCTGGTTCGAATCCTGGCTGAGAAAAACGTGAATCACAGTTAAATAGATCACTCTAGGTGTGAATGTGTGTGTAACTGATTGTGTGGTGCTCCGACAAAATGACGATCTGTCCAGGGTGTACCCTACCTTTGCCCAACAGTGCCCAGGACAGGCTCCAGCAACCCCGTGACTCCAAAAGGGATGAAACGGGTTGAGAAGATGAATGGACCAAAAGCACACAACCATTTTCTCCTGAAAGTCTTTGTCCTTTAAGCTTTACTCACAATTAACCAATCAGTAAATCGGATCTTCAGTTTTCAAACTGGAACTCAAAAGCACGTTATTCAAAGGTTTAAACGCCAGAATACTTTAAATTCCCAACAGCATCAGTGGGCAGAGTTAGCATGACAACAAAAAGCTCAACTGAAACAGTTTAACCCACTTGAATTTATTATTCGAAAATGTTTCCTAGTCCAACTCAGATGACTTTTCAACTTATGTCACATTAATTTATTGACAGGGACACAAATAACTGCCACTCGAGTTGCCTGGCCTCAAAAGGAAGGTCAGCTGTGTGAGGGATTAAAGTCTGAAGTTATGCAGAGAATGAAATCCCAAACTATGACAGCTGTGGCTCCGGCGCCGCCTTTTGCAGAGTCCAAACGAGTCTGAAAATGGAGTGAAACAAGGAAGAACTTCCAAACAGTCACTCATCCTGCCAACAAACTGGGGATGTTTGAGGCAGCCTGAGGGAAAAAATGGAATCAATGGAAAGGCAATACGTGTCTGTAAGAAACGATGAGCTTAGTTTTTCCCAAAGAAGATGGGATCGTGTGAAACTAGACTGACGTTAACAGTTACTTAGAGCCGTTTCTACATGTCATTTCCTCTCTTGCAGTGGAAATTGACATGAGGGATTATAAAGTTTGTCCTACGCAAAAGCAGCCTCCTTGTATTTCTCGAATCAAGACCAAGAGGAGAGACGTGACTAATGGAAGAGTCCATTAAAGTGCAGATCAAGAATACAAAGACTAAATGAAAAACAGCATACAGAAAAAACCTTTGGGTGCACACAGGAATGGAAAATGTCAAAGGATGGAAGCAGACATAGGCAAACAACCGGCAGAAACCGAATAAATCTGTCTGACCCTAAAAACCAATGAATGCCAATGAGAAATAGAATTTTAATTTTCAAAGCTCGAACACTTTCATCGTATTATGTCTATATAAACTTGTCTTATCCATAAAACCTCCTGATTTCTACTCCACTAAACTGTTTGAATTGTACTTTTATTAAATAAGCCCTTCTTTCCACCTCTGCTGTTCATTGTGGGTTGGTCACAGATGAAATGAGTGCAGTGCGAGCGAGCCAGAAGAAAAGTCTCAGCAGCTGTGGGTCTGCTGAGTGCAATTTTGTGGTAACAACTCTTTTTGTTCCGCCTGAATTAAAAAAAAAGGAACCCTGCAGAATAATACATTTTTTGTAAATTAACAAAACCGTTGCACGAATAAAGCAAATGATGCAGCTGTTCCTTTTTGTGCCCTGAATGACTGAATCAAACTGTTCCTATCCGTCAAGGAACTCGTTTACAAACGAATATCACATTATCCAATTTTTCCTTTTAATTATTTGAGTTTTCAAGTGATCACGTCAACAAGATAATCCAATGTTTTTTTTATCCAATATTGGCAGGAAATGGAGGAAGTCGCACATTGGAAATGTGGGATCCAGGGTAGTGTTGTGTTTCCAAGGAAACCATTGTTTCCTCCTTGCGCAGCAAAAATAGAGCACAACAGCAATGTGCTGTCCATTATCCAGACATATTAGTTCTCAAATTAGCAAAGCTGATGTTATAGCTGTAGCTGAGTGTTTACAAAGAACATTTTTTAAAGTACTGGATTTAGGATGTTTGAAACTTGAGTCATAATATACGTTTTCCTAAATAAATCTGCTAAAAGGACAAAGAATTGCAAACCAGGATTTTCTGAACATCGCATTTCCAAAGGCAGTTTGCAATTGTCTGATTACTCTTAGATATCCAGTTTTTCTGGATATGTAAACAGGCTCACTGTTTCATTACAAGCCAATGACGCAATGTACACTTCAGGCATGTGATGGCTGTTTAAGAACGCGCTCAACGGGCTTTCTTAAACACAAACTGTGTTCACAATGGACTGTTACCCACTACTAGTGCGTGGACTTACAGTTGGAAGAGGCTTGGTGTTGAATCTCCTGAATCTTGCACCAGACTTTTTCCTTTTATTGCTCTATGACAATTTCTGAAGACTACTGGCCAGGCAAAAACCCTAATCATTAATTTAACCTTCATGATCACTTTTCAATTGGCTGGTACTTTCTTATTTTGAAAAAAGGTGCCACCTATACATCCAAGTCCCTACTTGGTTAAAGCTCAACTGGTTTAACTTTTAGGTAGAGCCCAAAACGATCCTAAAAACGTACTTCGTAAAACTTGAACGCGAGAATTTTAAACGCAGAAGCCTAAAACGCACATATACGCGTGTTTACATAAGTTTTGTTCAAATTCCTTCACTAATTGCTAACTTAGCGTACTAAATAGTGTGTTCACCATTTTGCAGGGGTGCTCGAATCTACAATTCCAAAATCGAGTGCCCTAGAAATTTCCCAGAAGTCTCTGCTAAAAACCAGTGTGCATATGCACACTAGATTGGCAAATATGGACCACAATGGATTGCATTTGAACAATGTTTATGAAAATATCCATTTAAATTATTTTTTTATTATCCATCAAAGTTTTCTTCATCAGATTAAGGTGTATTCATCAAAGTCTTTGTTAAATACTCGTATATATTAGGTTTTTACTTTGTGAAATCTGTGATTTGATGCTTGCAGTTTAAAAAAAAAAAAAGTATTGAGCGTGGTGTCCAGGACACAAGATAGTCGTGCACTATATAGTTTTTTAGTAGTATTTCCTAGTATGTGAAGCCATAGACTTTTCATTGGAATCTTGAACACGATTTTCAAGCCGGGTGTAAACGTAGCATCAGGGATGACTCTCCATCACCATTACCTATTTCTCAAATTACTTTCACTTAAAGTAAAAATTGCAGAATTTTCTAGATTTTTATTCTTCTCCCAAAGCTGGTGGAAGAATCTTCTGACTTGTGCACAACACACAAAACCTGAAAAACAGCCACAGCAACACAGACCTTTACCCAGAGCCAGTCATAACAAAGTCGAGATAAAGGGAGTGGGGTTGACAAAATGTCTTGATCAGAGCAGTTTTTCTCACATCTGGTGTGGGGAGTAGGTGTGGGAATCACAAGATTTCTCACAATGTCACCCCATAAATTCATAGTTTAGGGATTGTGAGAAAATCCCTACCTTCCAAGACAAATCTTTCCTCGATATTATCAAAAGCAAAAGTCCTTTTAAGCTAAACACTGAAGTATTTTGCATTTAAAAGCTTCATTATCTCACTTTGTCTACTATGTCTTATTTAGCTTCACTTCATGTTTAATTTACTTGATTTGTGTTCAGAGCAGTGAAGCCATTTACTGACATATGGTACAATAATTAGAGGACTATTTATGGCCTCAAATATCAAAATTGGGACCCGTGTGTTGATGTTCAAACCACGAGGGAAGACATTATTATGTCTGAAGCGACGACATAGATAAGGATTCTTTTAGGTCAGAAATGACAAACATTTCCTGGCATCTTTTCATAAAGATTGCACATTTGTTGAATTTAAAGCTACATTAAAACAGAGAGTCGTAGTCTTTACCTGCTTTAGATGATGGTCAGCGGTGTCTAATTTATTGTTTAACCTTCTGAATTCTCTGAACACAATGGTGAGTTTGCCAGTCACATTTAGTTTCCATAGAGAAATTTAGAGAGAACGTTTGCAAAATGTTCTTTTTTGGTTTAAAACAAACATAAGTCCTTGGAGCTTTGCCTGTTCTTTTTTAGACATATTTCACATTGTTTTGACCTTGGCAGAATCCAAATTGCCTCCCTACCCCTACAGCTTTTCCCCACTCGTAAATGTATCCCTCCAAGCAGAGAGATATGGGGGGGGGGGGTCGTGTCTTCACATTCTGACACTCTGAAGTTTCTACCATTTGATGTCGTCAATTTTAACCAGTCATCTACATCACCAAAATACATAACTTTTGTAACTAAAAAGGGTCGTATAAAAACAAAAAATAATTTAAGTGTCACATTGATTAATAAAATACATTTAAATGTAAACTTCTGTGGTTCGGAACCCACCCACGAGAAGAAATACGTTACTCCTTTACCCACAAGCGGATCACCCTACCAGCGGAGGGATAGCAAGGCCTAAGTTGCTACGGCTCCTTTTTAAAATCCTTTCGGATGCCACCACAGCTTCTTATGCCCCAACAAGTGACCAATAGGGAGGAGCCAGAGGGGTACAGAAGCTATTTGGATTCAGTCCTCATCTTTGCTTTGTTTGTGAATTTATACATTTTTGCTTTGCTTCTAAATGTTTGATCTTTTTTTTATAAAATGCAACTGTTTGATCTCAATTCGTGTGCATTTTGTAGTGAAAAATGACCAAATTTACCCCTTTGAATTGAGGTTTTTTTTTTTTTGGGACAGTTTCAGGTTCTTTGTGGAATTATTGCGTAACTTAATGAAAGATTCATGTCAAGAAAAAAGAAGCTGGGGTTGTACTAAAAAGACTGATATCAAGCAGAAAAAAGGAGCTCACAAAGGCCCTGGACTACTAAGGGTTAATGTCTTGATTATTCATTTAGCAGTAATGGCGTATGGAGACTCACCGGTGAGGTTGGTGCGTGCACTGTAGAACCCAAGGAACCTCCCATCAGTGTTGGGGGTGTAACACTCAAACACACCCTGGTCCTTGGCCTGCACTTTGGTGATGTGGAGCATTGCCGAGTCACGACTCAGCCTCTCCACGTAGATCTCTTTGCTGTTCACCCTGGCGGCGTACACAGCGTAGGCATAGTTGGACTGAGCCGTGCTAACAATGCGGATCTCCCGGTCCGGCGCCGATGGGAGGTATATGGACCACTCAAAATCTTGCTCCAGACCTTCTTTATAGCCTGTGACGTTGCACCAGATGGTCACATGGGAGCCCTCTGTCCTTACCAGCGGTCCACTCTGCACCGTCACCACTCTCTGAGCCTCAGCAACACCGGCTGCACACAAGGGAAGGTGGAAAAAGAAGAGAAAAGGGGGAGAAAGAGGGAAGGAAAGATGAAAGATGGAGACGGGAAAAAGGAGAACACAGGTTACAAAACTGTAGTTTAAATATTTATCAGTGGCAGAGTTTATGCACCCTGTACTCGCACACAGCTTTTAACCACACAACATCCCGGCAACTCTTTAAGAGTCATCATTTGTTCCTGCTCACTGCCATTACAAGCACTTACACTTCAGCCCTTCACCTTATGGACAACAATGTGCTTGTACAACACAGAGGTGAAAGGAAGCCATCTGGGAGTCAGGTGAGAGCTCAGCTGGGGCTGGAAAAGAGCTGCTTCCAGGGGTTATAGTGTCTTCAGGCCCTTTGAAGCGGACAACAAACACTGTTCTGTGTGACGCAATTCGAGGCTGATATTTACTTTGGTCATGAGCCCATCACTAAAGCCTGGTTTGGTACAAAAACAAAATAATAATGGAAAGATAATGTCATACATAATGCCGATATTTACGATAAAAGTGCAGAAGTAATAACCTGAAACAGGAATCTGTGCCTCTAAGCCATTTTACAGCATAGAGAAAAGTTGGAAATGTCAAGATTGTTGTGGTTTGAAAAGGTGAAGCTCAGGGATGGATTTGCACAAAATCTTTAGCCAGAAGGAGTCAAACAAAACCTGCTGCTCCCAATTTTTTTTATGGCCATTTTACTTTTTTTGTTGTTGTTCATTTGGCTTCATGTCGGCTGACAAGGTTTGTGTGGCTGGGATGTCAGCATTGTCCTTGAGTAAAGGGGAAGCAGCAAATCCAAATAGTTAGGAGGCTGTGACACAGCAGAGCCAATGGTTTCAAATGAATTATTTCTTCCTGGCATATTTAATTATGAATACATTAAAACATTAAAACAGTTCCTGGGTAGAAGCACTAGCTGTATAAGAGAACTACACCGAGAGAGCGTAATAATGTCACCTCTCAAAAACGGCTTCCAACTTCCAGCTCCAAATGAAGTCAATTTAGTGACCGTTTCTTCGCGATACGGACAGCGCCATGTTGGAGCCATAAACCGTCAGTGATTGGTCTGAATAGACGTTTTTAAAATAACCACTTTTGCCAATCAGGAGTGAGCTTCTTGGAAGGCCACACCTCTACCACTTAAAGCGGGCCTGAGAGAATCTGTCAATCAAATGTTTTGAATACTTTTTTTTGAATACTACATATTTGTATTGATGGCTCTGATTGGCCAGTTTATAACTTGAAAAACTTTCACTACAGAAAAAATATGGAGAAAAAAACCACAATTTTATTATAATATTTAACAATTTTATTCAATTTTATTTATATAGCCCAATATTACAGCAATAGTCCTCTCAATTTCTCTATAGAAGTTTATGGGATTTTGGCTTCCTGGAGCCAGTGAGTACTTCCTTTTTGGAATACCAGGGGGGAAGGGGCGGTCACTCTCATAGACAGTCAATGGGTAGAACACAAAGATACAAACTTGTAAAAGAAAAACGAGTGTAAGTTTTTATTTGAATTCTATTAATTTGATTGGTTTAAAGGAAAGCACCAAGATTCCAGAGAAAATCTGTGGTTTAATTAAAAATACAAATATTGTGGGTCATCCACTAAACTGCAAAGATTTCCGTTTATGTCTTCAAACGGTCTTTCCATCTCAGAGAAACTTTATTAAAACATTTTATTCATTTATTCTTATATTCCAGATTTTTTCTAAACTTTCTTGATATTTGCCAAAAAGAATGAAGAAAAAAGATCTTAAGCAGTTATAAATTTGATTATTAGTTTTTTTTTTTATCTCGCGCAATATTTATATTTTAGCTCCTTTTGCTGAAGTCTTCCATTTTCTGATTACAGACACTAATGAGGCCTGTAATTTGAATACTGCTGGTTCTAGCAGACCTGTCCAGAGCAGGTCTAGACCGTCTGGTTAACCTCAGACTTCCACTAAATTGTTTTAATTATGGAATTGTGGTATTATCCATGATATTTTTTTAGCAACACTCCTAAAAAGAAATGAATTCTCCACATTTGACAATAGCAAGATCAAGAGGAAGTTTGATCTGGGGGTTAGCAGCATTTCTGAGATTAGAGGCCTTGCTCAAGAGCAGATTGGCCAATTTGAATGGTAGAGCAAAACCCATTATTACTGTGATCGGCTTGCTTCTCCTGCCTGTTGATTCCTGTTTGCAAGTAACCAAAACTTTAAGACTTGTGTGTTTAGGACAAAGAAAGCAGTTGCAATAATGAGATTTTGCAGAGTTTTTGCTCTAATTGATGCTTCTTTTGATGAATTTAAAAAGGTCTGGTGGTTTACTGATCAGGACATTTTCATCTGCATTGTTTAGAAGTTGTATGACTGTACAGATTCATGATCAGTAAACAGACAAAAGTTTTAATTATAACATCACAGAAACCAACAAATAGAAAACCATGAAAGATGCAAATATTTGAATAAACCTTTAAATATTGTTAATCTCTGAGAAGAATGGAGTGGGTTCTGACATAAAGCACAGAGGACTGTGTCTGTTCAGTGCATTGAGACAACATGACTGATCATCAAAATCCCCCATGATTTTTATATTATTTAACTTATTTGTAAACTACTGTATATTCAGACTCGCAGCATATCTGAAGCTTGCCTAAACCTCCCTCACGCCAGCTAACGCGCCACGCAGGGAACAACTGCAAACATCCGTCTCACAGGAGCCGCAGACAACAGAGCACTTACACATACCCCAAATCCAAGACAAAGTGACAAGGCCGCTGTTTCCTGTTTTCATGAGCAACTGGGGATTGCAGCTGTGTCTGTGCGCGTGCACGTGCGTCTGGGAGAAACGAAGCCTGTTAAGAGGCTGTGTTTGCAAGCACAATGCTCGCCATTAATAATTCACCACAAAAGCTTATTAACTGCAACATCCTCTCCCATTTTGTTGAAACTTTCTGTCACACTTTTTTTTAAACCTTACACTCCAACTCACATTTCTCCACCTGCTTTGTTTTATTCATTCCATTCATTTACACCCATGTACGGAAAGAACTTTACTTAGATACTGAAAAGCGTATTCATCTCACCCCCAAAGACTATAAAGAAGAGGAAGCTACACATTCATGTCCTATGCATTCATCTCGGCGGGTCACATATGGGACAGAGGGAAATATGTGGCCCCTGGGTGATGCAAATGTGACACATTTATTTTGAAAAGTGAGGGATAAAAAGAGATACGTGATGGAAATAAGACAAAACTAATATAAATAAATCAAATTAATGTTTTTTTGTCTTTATGTTAGCAGAAATTATTCTTATTTCTTCAGTTTAAATGATTTTGAATATAAAATGTAATTTCAGAGGGATTGTACTTAAGTTTCTACAGAGAAACTTCAAAAACAAAAAGTGCACTCCTACGCAAACATTAAATAAAATAAAGCTTTTTCTTTTTATTGTTTTTTGAATTTTTACGGAGAAGTTATCACAAACAAGGCTGGAGATAGGTGTGTACAAAAGGGGGGGGGGGGGGGCAATAAATACCATGACTGATCCAAAATTATCAAAAAGAAAAAAAAAAAGGTTATCACGTTTACAAACACAGTAAACATATTTACTATGCATTTTAGGGGCTCAAAGGGATATGACACCCCAAGCTCTTATCACACCCTGACTTGCCACCCCCTGATATTCTAGCTGCACCCTATAGTGGGAGTGGCTGAGTCCAAGCCTGAATACAAAACTTTTTAAGTATTTTGATATATGAAAACTGAATGTAAAACGTTTTTGATTTGAGGCTTTGAGCCGTTTTAAACCAAATCAGCAAGGAAAAAACTAGAAATCACACATTAATAAAAAAATCTTTATTTCCAAAATCTTTTCGTATAAAGTTTTCTATGCTATAAACTCATCACAAAATAGACTTTTAGCTTTAAAAGAAGCACTAAAGCACCTTTAAGGACTTTGTATTCAGTTAAACATTTTGTTTTCTCTGACTTCAACGCTTTAAGTTCAATGTCAGAAACTCTCACATAAGAATCCTCCATGTTTATTACAACATTGCATTTTCACATAATGCTTGAGTTATTTTAGAGTTTGTGACCCTTCATTATATCTAAGATTTGCCTCCCTGAAAACAAAAAATAAAAGACAGGAAGAAAGGGGTACATTCTACTGCGATAGATAGGTCACCCATTTCATGTCCAACCTGCAGTTCTGGGCTTTCAGGGACACATTTATATGTATCATGAACAATCAAAAAAAAAGACGTGGTTCCTAGAAAAGATGATTTCTTTTTGAATCTTTCCTTTGAACGTATCTCATACTCCGTCATGCTGATATTTCAAAGTGAAAACTGATTAGAGTAATCACTCCTTTTGGCATCACTTTTCCTGCGGAGACCCAGCAGGACTCGTTAAAGCATGAATCATGCACTCCTGAATGCAGCAACTTAACATTTTCTAAGGTTGTCATGGATGAAAATAAAACTGTGAATCCCTAAAACTGTCAGCTGATACTCGTACAAAATATAAAGGTCGCATCAAAGCCCTAGAATGCACATTTTAGAGGTCAATTTGCAGGAATATGGTTGAAATTTGACATTTCAGCAGTTTGCTGCCGTTTGCTCACATGCATATTGCAATTTATTTTTTTTACAAACTGCTAAGCCTTTTCAGCTGCTTCCTTTGATGCTTCATATGGAAATGGAGCGGAATAAATAAACCACTTAAGAAAACAAAACATATAAACTCATATTTCCTCACGAGTCCCCCAGGGTCTTGTGGCAGAGAGAAATATTAAACTGCGGCTCCGTGGGAGTAGATTAATACACTGTGCAGATGCACGTTAGCTAAACCGATTAGCAATTCAGTGCGTTTTCTTTTTTTTTGTACTTTGAAACATTCTAAATGATATATATGTAATTTATTCAGATGTTATGTAATCTGTGTCCTTATTGGTCGGTATGTTTGATCGCTTTTTGCTTTTTTTCTTCCAGACGGAGCAAAGGAATCTAAAGATTTGACTCAGAAATGTCGTCAATACCTGGCAGAGTGTGTAATGGCTTGAAGGAGACGGAACCACTGGTACCAAGTCAGACCATGGATGCCTGTTTTCCTTCTCCGGCACGTCAGTGGGATAATCTGGCAGTCTACTCACTTCCAACTCCGATCAGCTCAGAACTGTACCGCTGCATCTCTGCTTCTCATGTTTCAAAAAAAAAAGTATATTACTCATACTGTGTTGGTGCACTAAGAGCTTTCCTCTGCTCGCCTGTTTCCTGTCATCCCCCCTGAAACAAGCCTCCTTGCGTCTAACTGCTCGCACTCCCTCTCTCCATGTTTCAGCCATCGCCAATCCTTCTCCAGTCTCTTTTCTCTCCACACGCTCCTGTCTTTTCTGTTTGCCTCGCGGTTCTCTGCATCCTTTCAGGTCGGATTTAAGCAGCTATGTGAAACTTCAAAGTGCTCATCGATTTGCAGGCTGTTTAGAAAGGACGACAATGACATACCAAACACTGCAGACCTTAAACTGATCACTGTATTCCGCTGCCTTTCCCTCAATAATCTGCCACCCCCAGGCCTCCCCCCACTGCTTCACCTCTGGCTGCGCAGCCTTGATCTAAAAGTGCAGGTGTTTGCTCAACAACGGCTCAGATTTTCCATTATTAAAGCTCATCTCCTTCTGTGCAGACCGCTGATGTCCTGCTTCCCCACCTTCAGTACCCCCCCCCCCTCCATGTCTCATCACTGATTAGCCGTCAGCAGAAACCCACACAGCATCTCAGGATGCAGCAAAGCGTTGTCGCGTGATGGTGACTGACCACACAAAGAAATCGTCCTTTTTGTTCGCCGCCTGTACACACAAATGAGAGTGAAATCATTTCCATCGCAACACATACACAGACACACACACGCACAAAGCTGCAAACAGGATTAAACCAACTGGAAGGTGGGGGTTAAGCACTAATCCAATCATTCATGGCCAGTGTCTTATTCTCAGCGGAAACGGCAGCGAGGCCACTCGCATTTATGCCTGCGCCTCACACCCCTCCTCCATGACCAGTGATAATTATACACCTGAAAAGGTGTATAATAAAACCGCTGCAGGGTGCGAGCAATAAGGAGGAAACTCTCAGCAGTGTTGGCATCTTCTAAAGTGAAGATTTGAGCAATCCATCACCACCACCACTGGTGGTGTCTGTGAACTTGTACATAGACTCTTTTGATCTGCTGCTTTTCATGGGGGGGATTCTGATTTAAATGCAGTTTTAAAAGTAGAAATTTAAACCTTTTTAATCAAACATCCTCTTTTGTTTTAACATTTTAGCTTCGTCATAGGTCGAGCACCAAGAATGAATCATTGGCATCTGATATTTTGATCCATTGAACGCAGAAATTAAAACATGTACCACCTTCATAGACTGATATTTCACAACATCCATCAGCTAATACTGAAATACTTAATAAAAATCAGTTCTATTTTTTTTTCCAAACGGTGTGATTACCCTCATCTATATTCAGAGAGTTGTTAATTACATCATAATTAGATCTCGTCTTCCAGCACAGCTAATATCAACAGCAGATTTTTTTGTTACAACAAGGTAATAATGGAACCTGCTTCATTTGTGCTCATTTAGCTTTGAAGAGTAAACAAATGCCACTGAAAGCAGCGTTCAGCGCAGGGTCGGCCAGTTAAACACCGAGCCCCGTGATTTAACAGCTACCACGCCGACTGCTACAAATATATCGCTAAAGTCCCTCAATAAAAGGGCTTTTCTTTTGTGTGGGTGTGAATTTTATGTCCCTTTTTAGGAACATTTTAATATAATATCTGATAGTATGAAATATAGAGGAAAAGCTCATTTTCTAAGCTATTGGTTTGAGGCTAAGAGGAAATGGAAGTTGGGTTGGTTTTGTGGTGGTTTAGGTTTGGAAACAATAATAAAAAAAAGATGTTGCCATTTTTCTGCATTCTTTTGGTGTTTTTATTACATGTTAAGTTTGAATTTATTCAGTTAAATTTAGATAAATTTGTTTAGTTTGTGCTGTAGATACATAAAAGCTATTATGTTTTCTATATTTTCTTATATTTTCTTTATTTAATTTGTATTTAATCAGATTACCCCAAAACGTTCAATTAAAAATTGATATATAGAAAGAAAATGACCACATTTGATGATCACTTGGTGCTTTCCTAACTTATCAACAAATAAAAAGCTGCATTACCTGCCCTTTATTGCCTCTGTGTCATCTGTTTCTTCTTTCTCTTTCGGCTTTTCCCATCAGGGGTCGCCACAGCGAATCATCCTTTTCCACCTCACCCTATCATGAACATCTTCTACCCTAACGTTAGCCAACTTCATGTCCTCTGTTAAGACATCCATGTATCTCCTCTTTGGCCGTCCTCTTGCCCTCCTGCCAGGCAGCTCCATCTCCAACATCCTTCTACCAATATATCCACTATCCCTCCTCTGAACATGTCCAAACCATCTCAGTCTGGCTTCTCTGACTTTGTCGCTAACACAGGCAACGTGAGCCGTCCCTCTGATGTACTCGTTCCTTATCCTGTCTAACCTGGTCACTCCTAAGGAGAACCTCAACATCTTCATCTCCGCTACCTCCATCTCAGCCTCTTGTCTCTGTCTCACTGCTACCGTCTCTAACCCATAGAGCAGAGCTGGTCTCACCACTGTCTTGTACACCTTTCCTTTGAGTCTTGCTGGCACTCTTCTGTCACACAACACTCCTGACACTTTCCTCCAACCGCTCCAACCTGCCTGCACTCGCCTCTTCACCTCTTTTCCACACTCCCCATCACACTGAACTGTTGACCCCAAGTACTTAAACTCCTGCACCTTCTTCACATCAGCCCCCTGTAACCTAACGCTTCTACCTTGATCCCTCTCGTTCAGACACATGTATTCTGTCTTACTACGACTGACCTTCATGCCTCTTCTTTCCAGAGCAAACCTCCACCTCTCTAGCTGTTCCTCCACCTGCTCTCTACTCTCACTGCAAATTACAATGTCATCCGCAAACATCATTGCCCAGGGAGATTCCTGTCTTACCTCGTCTGTCAGCCTGTCCATCAGCATAGCAAACAAAAAAGGACTCAAAGCTGATCCTTGGTGTAGTCCCACCTCCACCTTGAACTCCTCTGTCTGACCTACAGCACATCTCACCACCGTCATACTTCTCTCATACATGTCCTGAACTACTCTGACATACTTCTCTGCCACTCCAGACAATCTCATACAGTACCACAGCTCCTCCCTCGGCACCCTGTCATACGCCTTCTCTAAATCTACGAACACACAATGCAGCTCCTTCTGACCTTCTCTGTACTTTTCCATCAACATTCTCAAAGCAAAAATGGCATCAGTGGTGCTCTTACGGGGCATGAAACCATACTGCTGCTCACAAATCTCCACATTCTTCCTAAGCCTGGCTTCCACTACTCTTTCCCACAGCTTCACTGTGTGGCTCATCAACTTTATTCCTCTATAGTTGCTGCAGTTCTGCGTGTCACCCTTGTTCTTAAAGATCGGGACCAGAACGCTTCTCCTCCATTCCTCAGGCATCTTCTCACTCTCTAAAATCCTATTGAACAACCTTGTTAGAAATTCCACTGCTGTCTCTCCTAGGCACTTCCATACCTCCGCAGGTACGTCATCAGGACCAACGGCCTTTCCGCTCTTCATCCTTTTCAGAGCCTTCCTGACCTCATCCTTTCCAATCTCTGCTACTTCCTGCTCCACAACAACCACATCTTCCTCCCTTCTTTCCCTGTCATTTTCCTCGTTCATCAGCTCCTCAAAATACTCCTTCCATCTTTTCTGTACACTCTCTTGGGTTGTTAGCACCTTTCCATCTCTGTCCTTAATCGCCCTTATCTGTTGCACGTCCTTCCCATCTCTGTCTCTCTGTCTGGCTAGCCTGAACAAGTCCTTCTCTCCTTCCTTTGTGTCTAACCTGTCATATAGCTCATCGTAAGCTTTCTGTTTGGCCTTTGCCACCTCTCTCTTCACTCTACGCTGCGCTTCTTTGTACTCCTGTCTACCTTCCTCAGTCCTTTCTACATCCCACTTCCTTTTAGCCAACCTCTTCCTCTGGACGCATTCCTGTACTTCCTCATTCCACCACCAAGTCTCTTTACCGTCTTTCCTCTTTCCAGATGACACACCTAGCACCTTCCTACCTGTTTCCCTGATAATCTCTGCTGTAGTTTCCCAGTCATCTGGAAGCTCATCCTGACCACCCAGGACCTGTCTCAACTTCTGCCTAAATTCCTCACAAGTTTCTTCATTCTGTAGCTTCCACCACTTGGTCTTCTTTTCTGTTTTCCCTCTCTTCTTCTTCCTGACCTCCAGAGTCATCTTACACACCACCATGCGGTGCTGTCTGGCTACACTCTCTCCTACCACCACTTTGCAGTCATTAACCTCTCTCAAATGACCTCGTCTACATAGGATGTAGTCCACCTGAGTACTCCTACCTCCACTTCTGTATGTCACTCTATGTTCCTCTCTCTTCTGGAAGTAAGTGTTGACTACAGCCATTTCCATCCTCTTTGCAAAGTCCACCACCATCTGTCCCTCCAGATTCCTTTCCTTCACACCAAACCTGCCCATCACCTCCTCATCACCTCTGTTGCCCTCACCAACATGCCCATTAAAGTCTGCTCCAATAACAACTCTCTCTCCTCTGGGAAAACTCTCTATGACCTCATCCAACTCACTCCAGAATCTCTCCTTCACTTCTAATTCACAGCCAACCTGTGGCGCATACCCACTGACTACATTCACCATCACCCCTTCAATTTCTAACTTTAGGCTCATCATCCTGTCTGAGACTCTTTTCACCTCTAGAACACTGTTTACAAACTCCCCCTTCAGAATCACTCCTACCCCGTTTCTCTTCCTATCAACACCATGATAGAACAGTTTGTATCCTCCTCCAATACTACGTGCCTTGCTGCCCTTCCACCTTGTCTCCTGCACACACAGTACATCTACCTTCCTTCTCTCCATCATGTCTGCCAGCTCCCTGCCTTTCCCTGTCATTGTGCCAACGTTAAGAGTCCCTATTCTCAAACCTATGTTCCTGCCTTTTCCCTTCTCTCTCTGGCCACGGACCCTTCTGCCTCCCCTCTTTCTTCCACCAACAGTAGTCAAATTTCCACCGACACCCTGTAGGTTAACAGCATCGGTGGCGGTCGTTGTTAACCCGGGCCTCGACCGATCCGGTATGTCTAAATCTTTCTCGTGGATGATTCGCATGGTTATTTTGGCAATTTTTACGCCGGATGCCCTTCCTGACGCAACCCTCTCTATTTATCCGGGCTTGGGACCGGCACAGAAGTTACTGGCTTGCAACCCCTGTGGCTAGATTCTGTGTCATCTGTTTGCTCTTCTGAAATGCCTTTGTTTGAAATACTGCACCCCGACTGTTTCCTTTATTTGCTAGTTTCCTTTTATTTGTTGTATTTTTCTGTATGCTGCCAAAGCTTTTACATCTCTCTAAATCACTTTTCATTACCACCATGTATTTAAAGTGCAATAAAAATAAAAATGGCCTTTTCTAATGCTAGTAGAACTTAACCCCAATTCTGTTTTTAAAGTTAGGGTCAGTTTAAAAAGTTTAAAAAGAATAAAAAAATTACTCAGCTTGGGATTTAAAAGGTTATAATACCAGTTGCCATTTCATTTTTATGTGACATCTAGTAAAAATAAAATAAAATTAATCTAAGTATGTTGTTTATGTGGTTAGCCAAGCAAAAGTAAAATACCAACTATATTTTTCATTTTACTATTATTTGTTAGTTTCTCAGGGACAAAGTACATTAGTAAACATCAGCATGAATGTAAATAATAAAAATAATCAATTTTATTTAAAAGCGCCTTTCAAGAAACTCAAGGACAATGTACAAAGCAAAAGTCACAAATAAACATTAAAAACACAATAAATAAAAATTGACAGAAAATCAAAAGTGAATCAAGATGAGAAGGCAGATTTAAACAGATGAGTTTTGAGGTTTTATATGAACGTTTGTAAAGAGTCTATGTTACAGAGGTCAGGAGGGAGGGAATTCCAGTCAACATGTCAGGTTATGGTTAATATTTCTGCGGCATATTCTAATTTTCTGTTATAAACCTAGCATTAATATTCCACTTCAATCATATTTTGATCTGTTTTAAAAGTGTCTTAATTACAATGATATCATTTTTAGCCAAAATAATTTTTAAAAAGTGATTGACTGCAGCGCGGCAGCAGTTGATCAGAAATTCATTTTGGGGGAGAACATTGGCATGGAGTAAGCCTGCCCCTATTTCCCATTATTTCTCTGTCTACACTCTCTTGCTAGCTTACAGCCTCTCACAAGCCCAAACCAGCATTACAAGCTCCACAAAAATTGGTGAGCAATATAGGAGCTATCCAGCCATACAGTTGTGATCCAGATTCCAGCTCAGACGAGAAAATCATAGACGTACCCATGGATCTATTTGTCTATAAGTGGATGCAATCAGAATGGAGCGGAGCTGGGCCTCGCCAAATCTCCAACTGCGGGCGAGCCTGGTCGGGCCATGTTTACAACACGTCTTGTGGACCCCCTCTTCCCCTTTGGGGACCTCCTCCTGGGCGGGTATGGCTGGCCCCTGCTCTCCTGGACCAATCCTGGGCCAGGTGGGTGGCTGCCTGGAGCGCGGGGCGGGTCTCCCTTGGGGGGTCCTGGCTCGTACCTGGGGTTGGCGTGGGGGGATGCCCAGAACTCCTGGGTGGTGGTGGGGTGCTCGTCTGGGGCTGTGGGCGTTCTTCTGGAGCAGGGCCGCGCGTTGGGCCCTCCCGGCGTGGCGGGGGCCGTTTTCCTAGTTGGGCTGGAGCTTACACTCTCTGTCCCCCCATGCCTCCCTGCTCTCTGGCTTTGGGGGCCCCCGTGGCGGTCCTGCTGGCCCTGGCCTGAGTGGCGAATGTGATCACCTGGGGGGGTGGTTGTTCTCTATCTGCTACTGCACAGGCGTTGGGGGGGTTATAGCTGCCGCTGCTGCTGCAGCGGGAGTCTTGGTGTGGGGATGACTGGGCACTTTCCCTCCTTCTTTTTGCATTCCATCATCCATTTTAGAAGAACATAAACACTCACTCGAGCACAGGTGTTAGCTCACAAATATTTCGCGTGATAGAATGAAATATTTCACGCTAGTTAGCTTGAATGCATAGGTATGCGTGTGTGAACATTATTTGTATTGTGTACATGTTAACAGGTGAACTTTTTTGGAGCCAACAGGTATGTTTATAACATTTGAGTATGTGTGTGCACAGGTCCCGCCCTCAGTGACGTTTTCAAATATGATTTAAAATGAATAAAGTTTGGCCTCGATTACAAAAGGGGTTTATTCAAACATGCCTCTGCTTTGTCAGAAGATTCATAGCCGCTGTTGTTCAATTAAAATATGTTCAACACAAGAGGCCTTCAGCTCTCATCTCTTTGCCCATCTGTTGAACAGGACAAGTTAAAAATAAAAATAAAAGAATGGAGTGGAGCAAGGAGCTTGTGGCCCACCGTTGTAGGGCATACGTTGTATTTACAAGCCTTGTCCAACAGCATTTTTTTTGCTCCTAATTCACAACAATTGGAATAAAGAAAATACTCAGAAATGCCATAAGAAAAATGCTACAAAACACATTAAAAACCCCACTTTCATCAGAGTAAGTCTTAAATGAGCAGCTTACAACTCCCATAAGTTACAGGAATGTTTGTTCACATTATTTAGTATGAAGGAAAGTGGGCAAGACCCCCGAATAAAAAGCATTAATTTGAAGAGAATCTGAAAATAAGTTCTAAGCTGGGAGTCAAAAGCATGAAAACACACAAGACACACGGCAAGTTTTGAACTTGTTTCTTCTCTGTCTTATGAGACATTCAAACCTCTGCATCTGATCTGAAATCAGGCCTCTCCAGGCATCAGCCACACAGCAGGAGGGGAACTTTTATGAAAGTCAGAGCCAGATTTACCCCCAGGGAATCAAAAGCTGCTAAAAAGTGTGAACATGGAGAATATATTAATGTCCTGCCAATATGAGTTACAGCTAGAACATGTTAGTGTCTCTTCCTGAATACCTGTACGCAGCAGCTTACAGCCCCCCACCACCCCAAAGAAGCACTTTGTCTTTTTTGCTTGCAGGCCCTCAAAAGCGTTTGAACTTTTTCACATCCTTCCCAGGGAGAACAACACTTCCAGACATTAGAGGAAAACTGGAGGAAGAGGGAAAGCAAGATTTCCAGAAGACTTCAGTGAAATCTTTTTTGGAAAAAAAAACTCCTTCCATATCTTACAATAGCCTCATAAAGAATGCACGAGTTTGTTTTCCAAAAAAAGAATTGCCTCACGTGATGCTTTATGAGCTTTATCCATCTTGACATAAGGGTTTTTTGATCCCACACTGGACTGACAGAGGAAGGAGCTTTTAGAAACTTCTTCCATTGTCTTTGAGGAAGACAAATAAACCCGCCATTCTACTGTAAAGCAGAAAAGGGTTGATGAGAGCCCCTCACTTCTTCCTCTCCTTAACGTCATCGCTGCATTTGTGCGCTGTGACGGGCGCGAGACAGAATCAAGCTTCACCATTGAAGCTGCACTCTCCTGCTCCTTTCTCCTGTCCTCGGCCTTCCCGCAGCGATAATCACCATCTGCGTCAGAATGCAGAAATCAGTGCAGCAGGGCTGTTATTAACAAACTCAGACCCTTTTTCCAACTCGAGGATCTTCAACAAATCCCATCCTGCCTGCCTAATTTATTAATCTTTAAAGCTAAATTTGGCACTTCCTCTGAACTGCTGAGGAAAGCTTGGCTCTGGAAGTTCTGATGTCTGCAGGCTCCGGGGTCAAGGAACAGGCGCAACAATGGGACGTGCAGCAGATGCATAAAGGCTGCGTGTTTTCCATTAGCAGCCAGTAAGACAGGCGGGCCGGCCACTCCGGCAGCTGACAAACACAGCAACTGCCCATTACACCCACGTCGCTCTAATCACAGCAAGAACAACAGAGATGCGGACGCATGGAGAATAACAGTATCCCTCCATATCATCTCTGCATATCTTTAAGGAATGTACTGTAAATGAAGTCGGTCAGATATTAAGTGATTTGCAGATAAGGGCAGATATGCATGGAGTTCCCTGTGGAAGGGCGCCGGCGTTGGGGGTGGGGCATCAGAAGTGCATTTTTAATGCACTCTCTCTCTCTCTCTCTCTCTCTCTCTCCATCTCAAGCCCAAGTTCACTTCAAACACATAGATGTTTAATGTCACTTTACACTTTTGCTGCTCCTTTTCAGCCAAGCAGTTGGGGTAAAAAGAGCTAACTCATATCTTGAAAGAGTTTTTTGCTAAAAAAAAAATTAAAAAAAAGAAAGAAAGATCAAAATATACATGCATTATTTACATTCTCATATAAATGTGACGTAAGTAAACAGTCTGCAGAAGACGAGTTAACCCCCAAACACAGATAAAGCCTATAACATCCTTGAAACAGTACAATGGACTTTGAGGTGCTTGAAGACACACCGCCCCCAGCAACGCATGTTCAAACCACCACGTCCAGTGAAAAGTCATTGTAAATATATGTACATTTGCTTTTCGGGATTCAGCATTTTTGGACCGTTTTCAGGCTCTACGTAGAAAACGTGTAAACACTGACCACGGGTTAAAAGTTAAACCAGTTGAACTTTGACCAATCAGGGACTCAGATTTGGCAGTGGTGTATAGAGGCGGTCCCTTTAATTCATGGAAATACCAACCATTTGAAAATTGATCATGGAGGAGAAATTAAGAATTGTGGTTTGTACCGGCTGAGATGATATGACACCAAGTCTTTCAAATATCGGAATACAGCTGTGAAAGAAAATTCACTAGATTTGCACCGCTTTGACATTTCAGACAAAGCCTCTTCTAACCGTATCCTAAAAGCGCATTCAAGAACATGCCTCACAAGCCTGATGTGAGTGTAGCTTTACAGTAGTGCATTCACTGCATTCAGTGTGTTTGTTGTTATGTGCCGTAGAATAAAATGTGATCGGTTCAAGCTTTAGATGTGCCATAATGAGGAGAGCAGACCTCAAGGGACAGCCAGCATCTGAGAACTTTGTTTTGATCAGCAAAAAAACAATGTCCTTTTTCAACATTTTTCATATTTGCTGTCAATCAAAAATTATTTGAAGATTGCTGCATATCAGTAATATAAGTCAGATAAAGGAAATAGACTAAGGTCACACTGTTTAATATCAGTTTATTCACAAGAACTTTAAAAAAAAAACAAAAAAAAAAAACAATGACAGCAATCTGAATCAGGCTGTCATAAAAAAACAGAAGAAGACCGAAGAATTTTGGATTTTGTCACTTCTGATGTGACAATTCGAAACTAGATCTACAAAAACATTTAGCGTGGTAGGGACTGAAGATCGAATGCAAATTTCTGTTTGGTCCAAAAAAGGAGTCACAGTTTCCATAACAGATGTCAAAGACAAGTGTACTCAGAACCATTCCCATGTTTCATCAAAGGCAATGGCCACGGGAACAAAATGCAGAATATGATTTTCAAAATCTGTTAAAAAACTAAGCAGCAGCAGCAACACAAAAAAATAAAGGGTCATGCTAGTTTATTTGCCAATTCCAGGCCTCCAATATATCTCTGACCTGGAGCTCCAGCTGGGAATCACACCTGGGTCATGCTCTCACTGTGCTAACCAGTCCTAATTTACTGCCCCCCTGGGTCACAACAGTCACAACCCCACCCGCACTGTTGCTCATAACAGCTGGTTAGACCAGGATGGAAACCCCCCACTGTTTCCAGGGCCTATTCACACTTCTGCATTCAACTCTTACTCATTACTGTAAGCCAGAATCTCCAATAGTCATCAAAGGAGGCACTTAGGAGAATGTTCTTGTTTTAATCTTTTTGTATAGTATTTCTTGTCTCCATCCTGCTAGATACATTTTTCGATTGTGTCAACAGCACAGAGCAGATCATAATCTATCCGTCTGTGGAGAACAGCTGCCTCTTCATCCTCCCTCCTACACCCTCAGCTGCTTCGCCTTCCTGTTTGACCACTTTGATAAAGGAGCTTTAGCTACAGTTTTGATCTGTGCACAGCGATTCCTCTGATTCTTGTACACCACATGATCCGGCACACATTTTGGATCAGCAATCTCTTTGGGGAGAGCAGGAAAGCGCTCATCTCGCAGAGGCGCCATTTATCGAACGTTACAAGTTGTTTAATCGCCCTGTCCTTCAACGTTAAGAGGAGGTCGCGTAAACAAGCTCGGTTTGGAATCCCGTCCTGCGTGACTCTGCTGTTGGCTTTACAGCACTGCAGCAGAAGTCAACAGGGAGAGTCAAAGCAGAGCTGAGGTTGTGCCACCCTGTCCTCAAATGCAGCACATCTCAGGAAGAATTGCCACATATGCATTTAATTAAAACCTAAAAAGAGTGTGTCAAGACAGCTTCCTCCCAACCAGACTGGGAATGAATAATTCAGAAGGATAGAAACCATGAGGAAAAAGAAGAGCTGCTGCCCCTGTAGCTGCAGTATGTGTCAGAAATCACAGTATGTGCATTATACCTTCTAAAAGCTCAAACTTTCCTTTTTCATAAACCTTATAGTAAACATTGACCCTGAGCCATGAGGTTTTGATTAACCTGCTACAAACCTGGATGCTGTTCTAAGATGCAATGAGTTATGTCTCACTGTGTTTTATATCTTTCTTCTCTCTACCCATAAATGTGCTAATGAAGGATGAACTGATTTGTTTCCCTTTTGTCCTGTGACAGATGTTCCAGGGTTTTTGTCTTTGTCCTGTGCTAGCTGACCCCAGTCACTCACAACATTTGGTTGTAGAGTCTGGTTTCTTCCATTGACTGTATATGAGATCTGGACCTGGCGACCCACAGATACTGACTAACTTCTGGCTCCAACAAAGTCTACTCAATTCAGTCGCCATTTTTTCGCAATATGGACTCCGCCACGATGGAGCCAAACAGCGTCAGTGAGCAGCGGTTAGTCCGAATCAATATTTCTATGGTATCCACTCTCGCCACTCGAATGAGTTTGGGAGAAACGTTTCGAACAGTTGACGCCGTGGCTAGCAGGCACCACATAGGCCTACTTTTATTAAGAAATCTGATTGGTCATTTTAAAACTGAATAAACTGCACTACAGAAAAAATATCATGAGAAAAATAAGGAACAGAAAGAATGTGTTAAAAAAAGGTAGTAGGGCAGGAATGGTTATGCCAACTACCATAATGACTGAGTAATAGCCATTTATTTCCCCTCCCTTAAAGTCCATTAACCCGTGAGGACACCTGCTCCCCCACTAACCTCCTCGTCCCAACCCCCTCCAGCCGCCGCCACCACCCATACCCCCCCACCATGTCCCCCATCCCCCACACCATCTGAATCACAAAGCCCTCCAGCCTCCAACCTGCTCTAGACTAAACTTTCCAGACCACACAAAAGGCAAAGGGGGGGGGGGGGGGGGAGATCTGAACACATTTTATCCTCTTGAATGCTTGAATCACTTTTGTCTCTCAGAGAAAGTCACACACAGCTATCTTCACTCATTATCCATCTTTAGCCCGTGTACAATTATGCTTAACAGCTGCATCTACTTACCGTACAGTTGTTAAGTTTTGTCTGATTGGCAACTTGCTATCAGTCCTTAAGTTTGTGCGTTAAGCCACAGATTGCAAAGGGAACTAATTAAGTATTAATTAGTCTTCTTCAAACAGACTTTTTTTTATTCCCAGGCATTGTCAGTCATTTTGCCTCTCAGGCTGTCAAAGACATGCACCGGGAAAATTTATGCATTTATGCATAGGCAATTAGACACACAGACACGCTAGCAAGCCCATCTTTTCTGTAAGGCATATGCACATCAACTAAACACAGGAGCAAAGGGAGCAGAGAGATCGCATTTGTTAGGTGGAGGATTTTAAAGGGAAGATGACATTGAACATTGATACAGACAACGAGTAAGGTGTGCTCATGCAGATTGGAACGTGAACACCAAGCTGAGCCTGTGTCGCATCCGCAGAGTGCGTGCGGGGAGCGGTCGCCATAGCTACAGCGCCTGGTGTGCATCCCACTAGTGTGGGATCTGCTCGGGTGGAGGATCAAGCAGGGAGCAGGGGAGTGTGGTGGCATGGAAGGAGAGCACTGTGGGTGTTTGTGTCTGAGCTGAGGAGTGGAGTGGAGTCCGCTCCTCAACACAGGAGGCAAAAGGAGGAGGAGGAGCAAGCAGATTCCCAAAGGAAAGAGAGCGTTGCTGTCATCCTTTACCTTTGTAAGGAAGGGACATTTTTATGAGAGGCTCTGTCTTTTATGGAGGATGGATCCCATTTTGGATCAGTTTTTAATTAGTTTTCCTTAAGGACAAAGGTGAGCGAAACACTGCATTGTTTTATTTATTTATTTTTTTAAGTGGGAGGGAAATCAGGGCCACAATAGAGGAGGAGGAGGAGAAGGAAGGAGGAGGCAGTTGGAGTGCTTTTAAGTGGGCAAGTCAGGCGGATACCCATGTGGCTCTGCCCAAAGCAACAGACCGGTTTGGGGTTGGTGGTGCAAAACAAGAGATTAAATCTAAGGTGCAGAGAAGTGCAGTTACCAGACTGACAGCGGACATAAGTGATACAGGAGGTTGCAGGGAGATAAAAAGCAGAATCTGCCTCCGCTCTGTCTCCAAAAGTTTCCTAAGTCACTGTTGGAAGCAGGAAGTCTCCTTGTTTTCGCCTGGTCCATAGCATTAGAAAAAACTACAGCGTACACTGGAATGCTAAAAAAGACACCTTTAAAAAGCCAACAAACAAGAAGTTTTGATTATTTGATTATTTAAAATGTATGTATTGCTTTTCTTAGAAGACAATGGGGCTGAACGGTTTTATCTAAAATTAAAATGTTATACAAAATGTAATGAATAGAGTGGTTTTGGTGTTTTTAACGTGTTCTTGTGGCATTTTTCTCATGAAATATTGTTGTGAATCAACGGCAGACAAAAAAATGTTATTGGAAATATCTTGTAGTTCGTTGATGTAGACACTACAATCAGTGGGCCACAAGCCCCCTGCTCCGCTCCCTTCTGATGCATCCACTTGTAGACAAATAGATTCATGAACGTCTTGGTTTTCCTCGTCTGAGCTGGAATCTGGATCAACTCTGTCCGCTGAATAGCTCTGATATTCCTCATCATTTTTGGGGCTTCAGTAATGTTAATTTGGGTGTGTGAGGACCTGTAAGCTAATGGGAGAGTGTGTAAAGGTGGGGGATGGGAAGTGGGGCGGGCTTACTCCACGTCAATTTTAAAAACATTTCCTTTGGAAGTTGACCTGAACTCAAAGTGCAACTGAATACAAGCTGTAAAAATGCTTGTAAAACAAGGTGATGGATTTTGTGAGCTGCCGCTAGTTTGACCATCTCACGGAGAGCAGCACTTCTCCCATCCAACAGTTTCTGTTTCAGGTGTTGAAACAAATTCCTTTAAACTCCCACATGGTTGCAACAGCCATCAAGCAGATTTTGCAGCATGTGGGTTTGTTGCTCCAACACCAAACCAGTTCTATAGAACACAAGAAACTGTTCCTTCTTTGGGACAAATCTACTTTTTGGTAGTTGCCATTTTTTTGTGGAGGGTGCAGGGCAAACAAAACGACAACAACAAAAATACAGATTTTCCCATAAATAAATCGCCCTAAAAGGCTAATTAAAATTAATCGATAAAAACTATTCATTTCCCAGCTCTAGAAGAACATTCCAATTAATTTCAATCAGGAAAGTGTGGCTGAACCATTGTAGCTCCGCTCACCACTGATAATTGTTGAGCTTTTCTGAGCGGAAAGCGGTAGATGGAGGGAGGCTACATCCTGAAAAGGTTACCCGTCATCACAAAGCAAGAAAATCCCCGTTCACAGAACAACATCCCAATCACTCCTGCCTCACACCTCATCCGTTTCCACTGATCTATACTTGAGTGGCAAGAAAAGTATATCTGTTGTCAAACCAGACAATCCATTTGTAACACTGACTGGAACATGTTTCCATTATGCACTTTTCAATAAATAACGATCGGAAACTTGGGAGTCCCGCTGACAGTCTTTTCTTTTTATTTGACTGCTTTTTCCACCATTTTAATTGTTGTCAGTTAAGCCAGCAGTGTCATGCTGTGAAATAAAAAAATAAAAAAACACAAAAGAGATGGTGTCGTTGGCAACACAAAGACAAAGGTCTGCTAGCAGTTTGGATGATGCAAACAAGCGCAGAAGAGACAGCAAGCAGGCACACAATCTAACAAGGTGAGCAAACAGTGCAACAATCAGCTGCATAAACCAGTGCAGGCTGACGGAGAGCGTCTGATTCTGCTGTCAACAATATACATCTGTATATTATGAGAGAAAATCCAATGTTAAAGATGTAAAAAATACAGTAGGAAAACATTGTCTAGGCCACACTTTTCAATGTCAGAACCCATTCCCAGTGCTGCTCTAGCAAGGTCCTCACCAAGAGGGCCCCCTGGCCACACAAGCTACAATCTGTCCTGTTTTTGGGTGGGGTCATTCAGCTGCCATTCTTATTTAGGACAGTGGAGAAGCTTGGGGCATCAGGGAGCAGCACTGCAAACTCTGAATACTGAAAAGGGTTGCAATGCCCGAGTGAAACTCTGCTGCAAAAACATTTTTTTTATCTAATTATGTCCCCCCAAAGTTAACCCCCTCTCAACCTTCTGATAATTGGAATGCTCTTCGTAAAAGGAGTCCTAAAGCACCACCAGATGAGACGACTCTGTTTGAGGTTTTTTTTTCATGTTTCACTGTAGATTTTAGTCCCTTTAATAAATTCACACATTAAGTTTTTTATTGAAAAAAAAACAGAATTACTTAAATTTTAAGCACTTCCAGGGGTTTGGGGAGAATAATTAATGCAATTCCTGATTGGATTGAAGAACATTCTTCTTGCACTGAAAAAAAGACCAAAAATGGGTTTTTAACTACTTTCATGTTCCTTAATTGACTCAGTTATGGAGGGCGGACTCTATTCTCTGCAGATAATCCCAAATGTTACAATCACACAGTATTTTTCTGTTTTTGTTAAATAAATTAGAGTTAGAATATTAAGACAATCAGTGAAAGTTTAAGGAACCAGTAATAAGGAACCAGAAGAAGGTTGGTTTTCTTAGAGCTACTTTTTGTGATAATTGATCAAAAATGTTGTGAAACGGTGAAAAGTCTCGTATGAAATAACATCTGGATCAGTCGGCATCTGCATGATGAACTTCAACTTCTGTAAATCATTTAAATATAATGTTTAAGAACTAGGCTGTCCAAAGGTAAGAAAAAACATCAGGACGTTTTTTTTGTGTATGGTTATTATTAAGGCTGCCAGATGCTTTAAAGATTGCAAAATGCGTGATTACATATGGCATGTGTTTGATTGATCTTAACAATTTTTGAGCTCCAAAACCAACAACATTTCACCTCTGTAACGATTAATTTTCTGCCTACCATGTAGAGACAGAACAAGTGGATAATCAGGCCGTAATAAACCAAAGGCGGAAGTGGAAATCCAACCCTGCTAAGTATCAGAGCGGCTGCAGTCCGCATCGATTGGGCAAGTCATTCTGGAGAGGCGCTTGTCATCCTTATGTGTAAGTACCTCCAACGCTGCAGACTATGTGGAACCTCTGATCGTTTCAAACACATCGACAAATCCAGGTTAGACCAGGAAACATACCAGCAGAGCTAAGTATCCATCGCATCAGCCTGGAAATGATTCAGACTTTTGAGGATCATTTGTCTTCATTTTTTGTATCACTACAAAACTTTTCAACTCTAAAAAATACAGAAAATGTCACTTTTTGGTTTGAATGTCCCATTGTGAAACTGCACTCTGAAGCTGACGTCTATAGCACTCGATGACTTATTGTAATATATAGTATAGTAGCAACAAGATAATGAGCATTGGACCTATACAAAATCTGAATATGTAAATGTCATCAAGAGTCTCAGCAAAAAATTGAACCTAAAACTCAATGAGATTTTTTTTTTCCCAAATTAGTCCCGATATCTCACATTTTTTGACTCAAAGAAACTAGTTTGTTTTCCAGGACTGGGCAGAAAACGTTGAATGATATTACCAATTTGATTTGTTTCAATGTTATCTTAAACTCATGGACAGCACTGTGTGGTTACAACAGTTGGTTGGTTGGGAGGTCAAAACCAGAAAGGACCAGGAAGAAACAAACACCAGCATAGAGGATATGAAGCACATAGATCTCCAACTCCTCACGCTAAGCACTGAGGGATTTTCCGATGACTAAAACTCAAATCATGTTTGAAACAGGGTAAAGTTATCTGCTTGTGTGGCTAAAATATAATCACACCGGTCTTTGTTTATTTCTGCCTCGTTTCTGCTTTCCTCCACAACAGCTTTTCTTCTGAATCGCGCCAGAAGAGGGACCAACATAAAACAGAACAGCATAGGTCTATCTTCAATAAAGGTAGATTCATTCCACATTTTATAGAATCTATTCTCATGGGAGCAAAAAAAGCAGCAATAATTAAACACGCCTCCGTACATATGAAAATATCCCAAATAAAATAATTCAAAAAATGTGAATCTTTGGGCACCCTAGTGTTAAAAATTAATGCTAAATGAATGCTGATGAGCCTTAAAATAAGATGTTTGAGACATCAGCAATGGCTCAATATTCTAAGAAAAACATTTCAAAATACGCTTTTTCTTAAATACATAAATCTAATTTTCATTTAAAGACCTGTTCAGAACTTTCTTGGCAGACTAAATGGGTTAAAATAAAAATAATAAGACTGAATATTTTGCCATTGCAGAAAAATACACGGTGAGTCTGCAAATTTTCGTTCTGTTTTCAGGCAACAATAATTTTTAATCTCTTCTTATGTAATAATTTATAACCTTTATTAAGGTAAAAATAATAATAAATAAACACAGTTTTGTGGAAACTGATTTTTGACATTGATTTTAGAAATAAATCTACAAAAATGAATCAATATGTATCTGAGTGGAGACCTTGTGAATCTAAACCACAATGATTCAGGAATGTGGCATTGATAGCCAGCTCTGCTCCTAAAAAAATGCTATTTATTATTTGTTGCTTGCAGCTAAGGGAAACGGGGGGCCTGTGGAAACATTCATTGCGTTTGTACAATTTTGTTTTAGTGATTAAAAAAAGAATCACTAAAACATGCAATTCTCCTCTTTATTTTCATTAGAGGGGCTAATGAAAATAAAGAGGAGAATTGCATGTTTTAGTGATTCTTTTTTTAAATTTTATTTCACATAGGAATGCTTCTTTTTCTGCTACAGATGGATAAACAAACGCAGGTGGTGGAATGGACCTTATCTCGGAGGTTTCGCTCTGCAGTCTGAACCTGCTCTCAAACCAGCTGATAAACGGGACCGACCGCCGCTCCGCAGAAGCTCGGCAGGAGATCCTGTCAAACCAAGTGAACGGGAAGCACAGAGACATGTAGGACCTAAAGCAGCCAGCTTTTGCACATACTCAGCTTTCAATTTAGACTTATAAACTATAATTTCATGTTTGCTCCCTGTTGCAAACACATCACTGTACCAATAAATAAAAAAATAAAAAAGACACTCCACATAGCATGACATCCCTTTCATTGCAAGGAGGTGAAGGAAGTTATCCTGTTTGTAACGGTTGTAAAGTATTCGTCCCCTAACGCAACTCCTTTTTTTTGCAGGTTTCATATCAGTGCTGGTGCCACAAACAAAAAAAAAAAAAAAAAAAACAAGCACATGAACTCAACACCTGACTGCAAACTCAGCAGCATAAATAATGCCAATATCCGATTTGTCTGCCAAGAAGAAGAAAAAAAAATTCTCAAGAGGCACTTGCAGGTTGAACAATGACTGATACTGTCTCCACCTAACACAGCTGTCACAGAGCTTTATTTTTTCCATCTGTAAACAAAGTCAGGTGTAGACATGAGCGCTGCCGGGCACATGGCACATAAATCATGGAGCTGATTGCAGAGGCTCACCAGAGTACACCTTTGTTGAGTGAACAACAAATTACACTCACTGGCCACTTCTTTTACCAACACATCAACATTGGAGTAACTTTTGCCTTCAGATCTGCTTTAGTGTCACCATAGTATTAATCAAACAAGGTCTAATTATAGTCCCGCATTTCCCGCACTATTTATTTAAAAAAAATGACAGTGCACCTTATGATTCGAAGCACCAGATTAATTCTGAATGTGCTTACTGACGTCAAAGCAATTTTGAGAGGGGTTCTGTCAAAATGTCAGTCTGGTTTACAAGTTGTAAATAAAGTTGGGCAAGATTGTAAATAATGCAGCTGACGTGTAGCAATTTCAAACAGTGATTTTTTTTTCCGTGTTGCTAACAAAGTTGAGAGTTGCAGTTCTTGTAAATACTCTTGTATGGCCAACGCTTCTAACTTTTAACCTGTCACAAAAAAGTTCTAGAATTACCGTGAAAGCAGTTAATGAAGTCTGACTGATGGACTTGTCTCTGACTCTTGTCTCACTTCATGGGCCTAAAGCTCCATTCACACCAACCTCGGCAATGTGAGTTCAAGCGGTCACTTTCAACGAAAAGGTCTATGTAAGCGTTTCAGACTTGCGCGTTCAAAACTCTAGCATTCAGGTCTGCATTTGTTTAATTTTAAGTCCATTTTGGGGCTCTGCGTACAAAACTCCACTGAAAGTGTATTGAAAGTTAAACCAATTGAACTTTGACCGATCAGGGAATTGGATTTGGTAGTGATGTATGGTAAGGGTCCATATCAATTCTTGGAAGTGCCAACCATTTGAAAAGTGATCATGATGGAAAAATTAATAATTGCGGTTTGTGCCCAGCTGGAATTCTATGACACCAAGCCTTTCATATATCGGAATAAAGCTGTGAAAGAAAAAGCCTGGAGCCAGATTTGCACCGCTTCAAGATATTTCACACAAAGCTTCTTCCAACTACTTCCAACTAATTACTTTCACTAATATTGGGTAGCGACAGCTCATTGTGAACACTGTATGCTATGCTAGAAGCACGAATGCCTGTTTAGCATGTCCTTGAATCTGCATCATATGCCTTGTGTGTATAGCTGTATAATTTGGTAGGCTTTAGAAATGACATAATTTTGAAAATAGACCATTCATTTATAGTGCGCTTTATAATCTGGTGTGTCCTATAGTGCGGAAAATATGGTAATTAATGTTTTATTCTAGAGTCATGCACTTTCTACAATTACGATGACCCATAATGGTGATCCATGTGTTGCTCTTTTGAGGATTGACTAATGGACTCTCTTCAAACGGGTAACAAATGCAGACAAATTTCACTTCTTCCATCCCTTTACTTTGGTTTCACATGGAGCAAAGCAAAACACTGGAGACATTACTAGCAACGCCTGGATTGTTGAAGACATTTTCAAACTTTTCTTGATTTGCTGTTGTCCAGATTCAAATTTTTCGGCTCCCTCTCCTCCTAAAACCACTCTGCTTCATCACCTGCTATATTTAATCCACTAGATTTAGTCCAAATTAAACCTGCCAGCGTGAATGGGCCCATCTTTTCTTTTTCTTTTTCCTCTGTACTATCCAATAATTCCTAACAACAGATTTAACGTGGAAGTTTACAGAGACCCTCTTTGTCAGGTAAAAACCAGGTGTTTGGTCTGCTTTTGGAACTCAAATGAGCTTTCATTTGTGTCAAAGAAAACAGACAATCCAAGGTCTTAAACTGATGTGTGGACCAAAACAACCCAAGATCTGATCTAAAAACAATTCGTTGGAGAAGCCTTGGAGTTTGCTAAATGGTGGATTTTTCCACTCAAAGTAGCCAAGTACACTGAATAAAAAGACATGGTAAGAACACTACAAAAATCTGTGTTTCAATTAAATTCAGCTGGTTCTTAGATTACCAAAAGACTGCAAAGTGTAATAAAAAAGAGAGCATCCTTTTCTTGGCATACCCCTAATCCCACCACAACCAGCTTGAAATGTTGATACGAGTTAGTACGGATCAATGCTTTAATGTTGTCTATCCTCTGACCCCCCCCATCTGCAAGTTACAAGAACTCAAGACTCGTCCACTGCAGCTTTTATCAAGTTTTCCGTTGAAGTTTTGCCGAGACTGTGAAAGTTACAGGAAGTTACTGTTTCTCCTGGGGTTCTCGTGTGGTTCTCTTAGCTGTAGATCTAGAGGTTTCTAACATCTTCGAACAGTCTGCCCCATTCTTCTCTTGACATCCACAGGACATTTTAATTAACACAACAGCTGATTACTGGAAACCATCCTCCTTTTTTTTCCACAAAAAAAACTCTACATCAGGGTGACCTTCACCAAAAAAGTGCAGTTCTTGGTGTCTGGCTCCATGCTTTTTTCTACTCATCTTTGCTGCTTCTCATTGGTGGAATATACCTGATTTAGGTCATCGGTATTACGTGTTAAATTAATATCAGAAAAATAAGAAAGGTTGCACTTAAGGAGTGGTTTTAGACACCCAGGATTAAGTGACTGGGCATAAAAATGCAAGTACATTAGCCGTTTTTAGTATTCTTAAAGTGACTTAAATTCCCAGCCTGATGCACAGTTTGAACTTCAGCAAGGCATCTCCATTATGCTTTTATCTATTAATGCACAGAATTATTGCAACAGTATTGCTCAACAAACCACTTTCTGTCAATATTCAACTAAATTAGCCATTGGGTGTAATGGCAACATACTGCAATGCATTCTGTGTAATGGCAATACACAAGCTGGATGCATTTTTTTTTTCAATTCAGGAAAACCCTTTTCAGAGAACTGGTATTGTTTTTTATATAAACAATGACTTCATTTCTAAAGTAAATGTCAGTTTGATCTTCAATTTACAACTAAGCTGTATGGAGAAGAGACAGGTAAAGAAACATAAAAACAATTTACGCGGAAAAAAAAAATTAATGTTGTTGACACCAGCAGCGATTCCACTAAACCAATTCCACTTGTCAAATTGTTTGTTTGTAGCTCCCTCTGTAGCATAATGAGTTATGGACAGCTTGCTGAGATTTGGAATAAAACTGGTTCATGCAACTTAACCAAATAGTGCAAAACAACTCGAAAAGACGCTTAAGTGGTAATTGATCACCATAGTTGGTAATTGGGAAGATTTAATCATTGAGGAAAACACTACAGGAGGCAGAATTTGATTAACACAGACACTTTGGTAAAACTAAACACCAATATCATAAAGGGGGTGTTTTAATAATGCCATTTTTAGTCAAAACCCAAAAACTTGTGTCGTTTTCCAGGACATAGTTTCTGCAGAGCAGCAGTAGTTCTTTAGAAACATGCCTCCGAGTTATGGGCGAGACCGTTAATGCAGAGCAACTCCGCCCCTCTTCCCCTTCCTGTTGCTGAGAGCTCTCGGTCTACACACTCTCCAGCTAGCTTACAGCTCCTCACAACCCCAAAATGACATTAACGCTGTAACAAAAATTGGGGAGCATTATTGGGGTTAAAGTTACAGTTTTGAGTCAAATGCCAACTCAGACGGAGAAAACAAAAGACGTACATGGATCTAGTCGTCTACGAGTGTATGCATCGGAATGAAGCAGAGCAGGGAGCTTGTGGCCCGCCCAGCATATTTTCTACGTCACAAATAAGATTTGAGTGAATTAATACTCTGAAATGCAATTTTAAGCTTAATTACATGTCCTTCATTAAGAGAAAAATGATGTTTCTTTTTACGTGTTCTGTTTCAGAACACGTAAAAACAGTTTTCGTCTGTGTTGATCCTTAAAGGGGCCATTATCTTTTAGACTTCAGAACTATAAGAATTTCTCATATTGCTATATTGAAGTTTTTCAATTATCATTTTAATATTTTACTATCAAAAGGTAATGATGTTGTATAACAGGATATAGAAGACAAAACTTTCTTCTGCCAGAAACCTTTTTAACGCCTTGGATCGACTCCCTTGTCCTAATGCGTGTGCAAAAGGAAAGCTTTTGTTATCTCCTTCACTTCTAGAAGTGTTAGATCTCCACTTCACTTGCATTTGCTTTGCTTTCACAGCCTCTCAGCCCAGAGAAAGTGACTGTGCTGAAATCAGGAGAAGCAAGAGTGCAAGCAAGTAAATCCTCTTGGCCATATATAGGGCCTCCAATGAACATGCGTCTTATCTACTCCCACTTCCTCGCATCCTCTGTGCCCCCCAGCAGCGCTGAAAAGCCCCACGTCCCATCCAGGGACAGAGAAACCATCTGGTGTTTGGGACAGCTCACATGAATGTGTGTCAGGAGGAGGCGTGCCAGTGTGAATGCTGGGGGGGGAATTTCAACGAAATCTAGAGAAAGTGCGAAAACCAAAGGTGACTTCACCTGAAGAGAGGTCTGTGCAGCTCACCTGATGAGTGACTTCACGGTCATCAGTGTTGTTGGTGATTAAAGACCTAAACAACAGCAGGTCGTCTGTTTGGTGAGCCTTAGGGGTTAAATCTGTGACTGGAGTCCAGATCACATTAACCTACTTCAAACACACAGCTGGGGCTTCTTTAGGGCAGTGATGCTTCCACCACACTCACAATGACTCCTCCACCCTTCACATCCCTCACGCAGGTGACAGCAGCAGCTGTTCGTCCACGGCATTCATCCTGCGTAAAAGAGACGTTTTCGATGACTTACCGAGCAGCGCGCAGGCGAGGAGGAGCGCACCGGTTGCCATTGTGTGCGCCGTTTCTTGCAGCTCCACTTGCTATGTCCTCCTCTACTACAGTCGAGGAGCTGATGTCCGCAAGGGTCAGGCAAGTGTGGTCAAGCGCTGGAGGAAGAGGAAGACGAGGAACGATCACCAGGCGGAGAAACAGCTGTTTTCTCCAGTCAAATCCAGAGTTGGGGAGTCCGGTGGTGTGTTGGCGCGCGCCGCCCGTCTCCTGTCGCTTCTTCTTCAATCTACCTTTCTGCTTTTTTTATATGGCTGACGACGTGTGCCAGTCGCCACGGCGACCCAACCCTGCTTACTACGCATCCAAGACTGCGGAGGCGCCCCGCACACCGCCACCTCCTCAAAGAAAATAACGCAGACAACCTGATGTGGACTTGCTATCTAATCTGAACGTCGGAGAGTCCAGATAGGTTTGGAGTCCGAAGGCAAAGCGGAGCAAGCCCTGGTCGGTGTCCTCCAGTGATGGGAGAGCGCAGCAGCCGCCGCCTCCTGACTCTCCACCGTAAATCTCAGCGTCTAAATCAATCTCCAGCACCGCTGAGCCCGGTGGGCGGGCGCTTCGGATGAGGCAGACCGGCCCGGTGCTCGAACACAATAGGTCTGTTCGATTTACCTGAGCTACTCCTCTCTAATTGAAGCGCGTAAACGTGAGGCTGTGGAGCTGACGGAGAAATCCACCCGCGCGCTCACGACCTCACACGGACACGGCAGAGCTGTCTTTCTATTTTCCAAGGTTATTTCCTTCCGTTCAGGGAAAGCACATTGTTACTTTGAAACTTAACGGCGTCCCGAGTGGTCCCACCCACCCCCCGGAAGACCACGCCCCGACCGCGTGGGGCCGACTGTGGGAGGGGTGGAATTAGCATTTCTGGGTTAATAAAAAAAAGGACAGAGATGCATTGTTTGGGTCAACAGAATAAAATCAAGGTTGAGTTTACTTCCACATAAGATCCAATATATATCTAAATAAATATCTAAATAAGAGCATCTTTTGATTCTATTCTAATAGCGTTCCCAAATGGTCTTTAATAATGAGTTTGCCATTTTTAGAGAAAATAAAGAAAATGGATGTTGTTTTCTAGGACATACGTACTTCCTGGGGAGCGTTGGTGGTTCATCAGAAAATTTGCCTCTGAGTTGTGGGCAGGACTGTTAGTGGGAGTGAGCCTTCCCTCATTTCCCATAATCCCTTTGTTTACACTCTCTTACAGCCCCTCACAACCCCAACCTAACTTTAGCGATGCAACACAAATGGCTAGCAGTATCAGAGCTATCCAGCCATAAAGTTTTGAACAAAATAGCAGCTCAGACAAGGAAAATGGAGACGTATGCTGATCCAGTCATCTTCAATTGGATGCATCAGAATGGAGCAGAGCGGGGAGCTTGAAGCTCACCAACTAAAGCACCTACATCTCTGCTACAAACTTCTTCAAATGACATATTGTTGTCTGCTCCTTATTCACAACAATCTACATAAAGAAATATTCAGTAATTCAGTTTTAATCCTAATGTTTTTTATAAATGTCCTCCATCATAAAAAAAACAAACACAATTTTCATTGGAGAGGGTCTTTACTTGTGCCCCCCCCCCCCCAATAAGTGACCTTCTTCTGTTTAATTAGATGAATTTTTTGCGCACCCCCCTTTCCTTCGCCACAAACAAAGCTCATGTGAACATTATGAGATGCCACTCTGTTAAGGAAAATGCTGCAGGAAACGTTCCATCAATAACCAAACCTGTTTTTGATCCTCAGCAGACAAACCAGCAGCTTCTGGTGTGTTTTGCTCCTGACTCTAGTGAACTGTTCTTATTTCACAACAAAAAATAATAATAAAGATGTGAGTTTGTAGATGAAGGAGTCTGATGGAAATTTTTTGGCCTGTGCTGCAGGAATGGTAAAGATATAAATCATTCTCACTTCGTCCTGATGATAGGTTTGAACATAAATAAGTTCATAAAAACAGAGAGGTTGGCGTGGGCCTCCAGGCTCTGAGGGGAAGATAATACAGAGCACTCATAAAGGATGATCAGAGGGGGAATTGTTGGGAATAAAACACATTCATCACTAACATAACCTTGTGTGACATTTAACAAGAGAACTTGACTAAAAGAAGAAAAAGTCCTTTTTTCCTGTAGGTGTGACAGACGCTGCTACAGCTTCGCTCCATTCTGATACTTGTGCTTTTAAAATGGCTCAAAAGATTTTTAATTACGTTGATATTTTAAAAAATGTCCAAATTATGTTGATTTTTATGACATTTTCAGTGGTAAGATTAAAAGTCTATTCATGTGACTCAAAGGCAGATGGTTCATGTTTGCATTTATTGGCATTTTCAGCTGCTTTTCTTCTATTGTTTTTAAATTAGCAACATTATTTTGATGTATTATGATCGTAAGGTCACCTCTGTGGTCTTTTTTTGTTTTGTGTTCCACACTGCTGAGTTGAAGTGAAAAATGCTGAGCGGTTGGGCTGAAGCTGTGCTGTTGCCCTCTTTGGACCATAGCGTTGCAAAACAGATCTTTGACCCTGAGTGTGTCACTCCTGGTTAAATGTAAACAAAATGCAGTTCAGAGTGGGATTAAACTGATGCCGGTGGGTTTTTGTGTTTTCAATTCCCCCAAAAAGTCTCTCTTTTGTTGCTGCAACAATACAAGTAGGGCTTGTTAGGTAGGCCAGTGCGTTACACCTGGTCTACATATTCCTGCACCTAAAATTAGCTCAGTTCTCCACAGACTCCTCACTGCTCGGCCAAATGATGGCACAGCTTGCACAGGCAGGTTCCCTCAAAGGCAGATGCATCATTGTTTGAGCTCATAGTCAGAAGAAGAGATCACAATGAGTCCTCCCAGAAACAGAAGGCTGTATTATGTTCTTTTTACAATGGGATCTGTCATCAAATAAAGCTTTAATGTGGGCATTAGTCACTGTTTTATAGTATTTCGGTCATATTTGTGGCCTTGTTGCTGTATTTGCTGAGCTTCTTGCATCGCATTGATGAAAGCTGCAAATTTTGGGGGGAAACTGTCTTTTGTGGAGTGATTTCACTGAATATGTACTTTTATTCTGCATCCTGACAACATATGAATGATTCATTAAGTGCCTTTGAGCTTTTTGGGGGGGGGAGTTTGCCTGCAGACACAAAGGCGAGTCATGCCCAAACTCTCACACTTTTGGGTTTTATGTGAGGACTATATGGAAAAAAAATGAAAAGTAAACGCCACCTCAGATTAGAGATGAAAATATGGCTAACTCAGAAATGTGAAATGGCTTTTAAATACAGAACTTGCTTTTAAGTCTCCCACTGAAATCTAAAGTTACTCAAGAATTTGAGTTTTTTTCTTTTTTGACTTAAATGATATCTGAAACAACTAAGAGAGTCATAAATAAGTGAGCAGAAGTTCTTTGGCTCTAGTAGAGGTATCAGAAATAAAAATAAAAAAGTGGATCTGTGAGCTTATTTTAAAAGGATTTCTTACTAAGAGTTAGAGAAAGATAGGTGCTAAGGCATTGAGGAAAGTGACAAATAACTCCATTCGATAGAGAAACAGACAAGAAATAGTTTTCAGATTAAAGATCTGGTTTAAACTTATACTTTTTGGAAGAAAAACTGTCTTTCTTGGGGAGGAATGGAGTGTGCCAGACTCTTTGAAGATGCGATGTGAGCTGGGTTGCTGATGATAAAAGTGTAGCACGTTGTACGGCTGAGTTCATATCAGCTCAGGAGATTATACGCTGCTTTGTCAGAATACCAATCATTAAATACAGCAGACTGCCGCGGTTTAACGTGTCATGTTGCTTAGTGTCAAGCATGAGCATGTTTCTTTTTTTTTTTTTATAAGATGCAAAGCAGGCTCAGATTTCCAAACTTCCAGTGCACTTTAAACTCACATATACAGATTCACTAGCCTTTTTTTTTGCATTACATTAGACTACAAGGAGCACAAATCATCACATTTTTTTGCAGATTATTCATCACAAGGGTTCCTAATGTAGAGTATTAATATGAGATGACTGTCAGGCTTCTCCCATCTATCTGGTCTGAATCTTCTTCCCACCTCTCGTCTCTGACGGTCTTTTTTTCTCCTCCAAACTTTGTTCTAATTTTAGCACTTTATATCCTCTGTTTTTTTTTGACTCTCTTAAGCTATGATTGCCCAGTAAGTACGTGCGGTGGTGTTTATGTGTGTGAGGGTGGGTGGGTGGGTGTACACGGACGACAGCTTCCAGCAGCACACATCTTGCTACGATAGATTTCCAAGTAGATGTAGTGACATCAGACCTTGTTGTTGATAATGTCCCCTTGTTGTAAAAATCACTACAACACTAACACTATATAATTTCAGAGCCATTAAATGGTACATAGTTGCAAGAAATGCTCTACATTTATATAATTTTAGATTATTACACTGGTGAGCTTGGCAGTTAAAAGCTTTAGAATCAGAGCAGCCGGAGATCCTTTCACACAGCCTGACTGAGCTCAAAGCAGGTACAGTGTTATTAAACTCTTTTACACCTCGAGCAAAGTACACAAAGCTCTCAGTTATTCAGTCACTTTGAATTATTAAAAAAAAGGGCTGAACAGTGGCTGTTACCTTCAAATTTGACATATTTGGCACCCCCCAAAGTAATTGTTTGCCAACAAAAACAGTTGGAACCACAACAGAGATGAAAACTAAAGGTGGGGGGGGGAGAAAAAGTACAGAAACCTCAAAAACAGGAGTGAGAAAGACAAAAATAAAATTCTAAATGAAATGCAAACATACATCCAACAGGCAAAGATAGAGTAGCTTGGTTAGCTCCAGCAGCCCAGTGAACCCAGAAGGCATTCAGACGGATGGATGAGTGGAGGTAAAGTAACATACACTCACTGGCCACTTTGTCAGGCACACCTGTCTAACTGCTCGTTAATGCAAATTTCTAATCAGCCAATCACATGGCAGCAACTAAATGCATTTACACATGTAGACATGGTCAAGACGGTCTGCTGCAGTTCAAACCGAGCAAACGAATGAGGAAAAAAGGGGATTTCAGTGACTTTAAACATGGCATGGTTGTTGGTGGGATTTTCACCCTCAACCATCTCTAGGGTTTACAGAGACTGGTCAGAAAAAGAGATAATATCCTGTGAGCGGCAATGCCTTGTTGATGCCAGAGGTCAGAGGAGAATGGCCAGACTGGTTTCAGCTGACATAAAGACAACAGGAACTCAAAGAACCACTGGTTAAAACCGAGGTCTGCAGAAGAGAATCTCAGAACCACAACACATCCAACATGGAGGCAGATGGGCCTCAGCAGCAGAAGACCACACCGTGTACCGCTTCTGTCTGCTAAGAACAGGAAACTGAGGCTCCAATTCACACAGACTCACCAAAACTGGACAATAGAAGATTGGAAAAACGTTGTCTGGTCTGATGAGTCTCCATTTCTAGATGGTAGGGTCAGAATTTGGCATCAGCAACATGAAAGCATGCATCCATCCTCCCTTGACTAAACCAGACATTCACATTTAAATGGACCATGACTTGTTTTGGAAGCCTTCAGCCACACAAGTCAGCAATCATTTTGCACCAAATATTAATCAATCTACAAACATGTGTTCTCTTAAATGTTGCATTAACAAAAGGTCTTCCACACCTGCTGACTTTGTGAATGCATTTTAGGCATAGTTACACTAATATCAATGTTTTTAAAAATAAAAAAAAAGGGACATAATGTAAAAACTCTGTTTTTTCCCATTTTACAGTAAATTCTGTCTCGGTCTCATATTTCCCTTTAATATTCCATTCTAAGCTGCTCCAGCAACTTGTCAGTATGATCTAAGGGACATGTGAGTGTGCATATTCTCAGTGCATTTAAAAATCTGTTTTTTGTGGAAAAAGGCTTTGTTGGGCTCTGATGTTCACACTGTGATCAGCGGAACAAGCCACACACATTTATGACAGGTAATGGCGAAGCTATCCTGCAGAGCAACAGTGGACTTCCATGTTCACTTTCCTCAGTGTAGGAGGCAGAACCCACTTTTCTGACATGTTCATTAAGAATATTTGCACTAAGTTTCATGCATTTGTGCCACAATGAATCGTTCTTTGTGCGTTTCCGTCTTTCTTTAGTAGCTTGATTATGAAGCTGTTGACCGACGTGCAAACACAGCTGAACCTCATTCATTATTTATCTGCTGTTCATTGATCATGTACACACAAACACACACTCACAAGGACACAATATTCCCAGGGAATATCAGATGACTCAGCTTGAACAGACCGAAGATTGCTCACCTGAACTTTTAGCAAAAAACAGCCAGGTTATACAAGAGACGCACATTTTCTAATCGTTCTGCACAAGTGTAGCCTTACCGGTGTTTGCTGCTGGGAAACAGCAGAAAGGTAGGTGCTATCTATTAACTCAAGGTTACAAGATGTGTGTGTGTGTTTTCTTTTTTTGGTCAATGGCTACACTGTGAAAAAGAATGCAACTCCCCCACACCACACATCCGTTTGAACTGACATGAGTCACGGCTGGAAGAGGAGGTATGTGGGCAACATCGCTTTCTAAGAGCCCAGCTAACAAAGTACCACATAGCTGAATCCCATCATTTTTTCCTGGTTACAACGAAAGGACACGCAGCATTTTATTACTTCATAAGTGAGGCAGTGTGTTGGTACATTATATCTAATCACATTTCTGTGACTCAGACCGTCTCACCACATCAGATTTTAGCTAAGGTGGATCACAGCCTCTTAAACACACTGAAGGCCTTTGATTTAGAGGATGATTATTTGTTTTTACGAACCGATTCATTTAATCGTGAGGGCTGTGGTCTTTAACTTTTCTAACACCTATAATTTCCTCTAGATTGTTCTTAGCTTTTTTTTTTTATTGAGTTCCCTCTTTTATTGCTCTTTTGTAAAAGCAAAAGGAAGTGGATGTTTGACCCGGGCCACTAACTGATAGCCAGGGTTTAAAAGGGTGGGTTTAATTTGACAGCAGTAATTATTTCTTAAAGAGTGGACATTTATGTCACAGTCACACTCAGCTTTAAGTTCCCTGGATATTACTTAACACTCAGGGTATTTTCAGATTGAAAACATTGCCAATAATGAAGCCTCAAATGGGGACAAAGCAGAAAAAAAGTCTCTAACAGGATGAAAAATGCCTTTAATTTTGAGATAACTTAAACATTTGAGTGCAGCTGTTCTCTAGACTGTAGTAAAAAACATCCATCTTTACCATTCGCAATTTATTAGCAGGTCAAATTTATTTTATTTTGAAAATAGGAAGTTGTTGGTGTTAAGGGGAATACATTTTTCTTTTAAATAATCTCACTGACTTGGTAAAAGTGCTATTTTGGGGAAGCTAGAGTTCAGTTTATTTTCAAAAAATAATTTTGTGACCATAAAAGTCAGTCCTAAGATAGTGGTAGAATTTTAATGCGATATTTAAGCGATAGCACAAGCTTATCTTTTACCGAGATAAAATCAGGAAAGATAAAATAAATAAATACATTTTAAAAAATCACCTAAATTCCAAAAATGTCCCTTTAGGGAAGGAGTTTATTCCAAACAGAGGCAGAGGAGAATGGTTTGTTTCCGACTGGTAAACAGTACCACCCGCTGGCTGGTACACATGGTTTAGACATGAGTGTTGTCTCTTGTTACCAAACCCAGCTGGCGCAGGTGTGGTTTGTGGAAAACAGGTAAAAAAAATAGTTGAAGGAAATCCAGAAACCACATAAGAGCTCCTTTGGAAAAACAATCGCTCTTGGATAAGGAAAAAAGCAAAACAAGGAAGCAAACAAAGCAGGATGTGCAACAGGAAGTATGACAAGACCCATCCAACTGAGGAAACAAATCAGAACAGTATAAAGGGAAGTAATTAATAAACAAGTAACAGCTGTTGCCATTACACACTTAAACCAGATGTGACAAAGCAAAGAGTGAAACAACAAAGAGCCGAACAGAATGAAAGAAATTCATCTTCTACAAAAACCAGAAAACACAAAAAATAGCTCATTTGAAGAACCAACAATAAAGAAGCAGTCCATAACTCCTGTTTATTGAGACAGGATTGAAAAAAAGAGGACATTGTGCTGTTTGGTTTTTGTCATTTATTTCACTTAAACTCCAAAAACCAAAGCTTGAACCCAAGGAATTAAATCTTTGACCTCACTTATGTTTGGCAGTTTATCCAATCAAATCAGAGCGAGTGGGGTGAAGCGGTCAAGCACAACCCTTCTTGCAGGGTGAGATTAGGGGTAAAGACTGTAATTAAGAGAAAAATTAGGAAAAAATGTCTGCATCTCTAAAAGTGTCCACTCAGCTTTTCCAGAGCAAACTGAGCAGAACGTTCTTTCATATTGGCAACAAACGAGATAAACTGTTCATTAGCAAATATTGGTGTGCTGGCTGTTCATTACTGTTTTTTTTATTTCCATTGCAAGCAAACTACCATCTGCTTCCCCAGTAGAGCTGTAACGATTCATTTTAGCAATGAATCGATTCATGTCACAATTTGTGGATAACAATGCGATTCATTGTCAATGACTATGAGCCGGTCTCGAAAAAGCTGTCATCTGATCTTTCCAGAGCGGAAAAAAGGACATCCTTCCTACTGGTCAGACCCCCTTCACCCTAAGGTAACAGTGTTTGTCCCAGAGCTGTTTCCTACAACAGTCATGCCCATCAAGCTGATCCCAGTTGACACTAGGAAAGAGGTGGGCTGTCAATCAAGGGGCTGATACATGATTGGAGTGATCCCATTTCAACCTTTGGCGATGTTGACTCAGCAATCTACCACCCATCACCAAGCAGGTTCAAATCCACAACCTGAACGCTCCATGACCATCATCCTTGTGTCATTCCTGTTTACAGCCTCACCTCGCTTTCATTATCTCAGTGTTTTTCAACCAGTGTGCCGCGGCACACTAGTGTGCCGTGGGAGTTGGTCAAGTGTGCCGTGGAAAATTGCCCTCATTAACTGATCTAAAAGCATTTCCCATCTCCAGGAAATCAGCTCTTTGTTCATCCAAACAGGTCCTGATAAAACACTGAGTAGTTAGGAATATAAACGATCATAAAATACTTTTTTCTTTGTGTTTATTTGATTCTATTAAAGACATTTTGATAAGAATGACGGTAACGCGAAATAGCTGCAGCTATAACTGTGTAAGGAAAAGTCCCGCAGCTTTTACTGTCTCCACGACTCCACCAATCATTCTTGAAGGCTTAATCACATGTCATCAGTCTGACCAATCAGAAGTGGTTAAAGTCTCCACTTCCTTGTTCCAAATTAGCTCATAACTCAGTCAGTTCCGACAAAAACACCAGCTAAAGCTCGTCTTTAGCGGTGTAGCTTTCCACAGAATCCGGTATCAGACCGTGGAACAAGTGAACAAAACCATGAAGCTCAGAGACGCGAGTCTTTCTGCCGTTTTCTCGCAGTTTTCACACTACATCTCCCATGATGCATTGGCTTAAAGGGACAGCGTCTTGAAAACACAACGAACATACAGCTTGTATGTAACTTAACTTTTATTACATCTTTTAGAAAAACATCTGCAACTTCCTGCTTTTTCTGCCACAATTATCACAAAAATGCAAGTCAGATTGCCGGGGGGGGGGGGGGGGGCGCTGTAGATCAAAACAGACTATGAGTTTCTGCTTTTTTTTTTTTTTTTGGGATGCTGGTGTGCCGCGGGATTTTTGTCAAGGTAAAGTGTGCCGTGGCTCAAAAAAGGTTGAAAAACACTGCATTATCTAACCTAAATGTTCCACCATTATCTGTGCATATCCATCCAGTTCTTTTCCAGGTGAATCTCAGTGACGAACAGCAGCTTGGAGTTTGCAGATAAGGATATTTCTGAGCAGATTTTTGTTAAGCAGAGGTGAAGCCCTGGGCTTTTGGTCACTTCCATCTTATCTGAGCTGCCTGCCAAGCAGGAGAAACATGAGCCTACCTCAGGCTGACTCACGCTCCTCACAGTCTTCTACTCCCATCTTCATTTATGTGGACACTTAAAAAGACACTAACACACCTCGGGTCAGGAGCATGAACATTGGTTCTGATGCAAACGCTGCATGAGGACCAGTGTTTTTTATCAGAATTCCCGTCACAAAACAAATTCCTGTCTGTGAGGTAATGGTGAGCTGTGTCTCATGAAGCTCTTGATTTGGAACTACATACCTGTTTGACTGGCTGGTAATCAGACCCATGCAGAAAACCTCTCCTGACGTGCCTTTGATCCTCCCCTTTTCTTCCATGTCTCTCAGTCACCAGAAGCAGGTACAGAGAGTTACACCTTTGTTGTGATGAATGGCTGTCCTGCTGTGTAAATGGTCTCCTGCAGAAGCAGAGACAGAGAGAAATTAAACTTGCAACTATCATACAATTGTAACTGTCATCCACATGCAGAAGGAAATCCTCAATGGGATCTAAGACGGATCCAGTCCAAACAAAATCCCACAACGTTGAGTAATCAAATGAATTATTTTGTTTACGGTAATTAGTTGCTTTGCAATTTTTGATCTACAACAAAACATTCAGCATTACCTCAAGGACTGCAGAAAGAAAAGACGGAAAAAATACTTGAGATATTTAGTAGAATCAAATTCTAAGCAACAAAATAAAATTTCCCTCCTAAAAAAAGTGAATGTCTTGAAAATGTTTAATATTTTTTGCCAATAAATTTAAAGAGTAAAAAGCATATTTGCATTTGAAATGAACTCCGACTTCATGTCTTGTAGTGTGGTGTCAGGTGACATAAATAGATATAAATAGGTAGGAACCTTTTTGTGTCGGAGAATATGATCGGCAAAAATGCTTTCCTTTTACATTCACAAAATGCACATCCATATTTGAAAAACTTTGGATGTTGTTTGTTTTCATGGGTGAAACACAGACATGCTGTCGAGGTCGGCTCTATACGTTGATGTCATGAAATGGGGAGCACCCACAAGGAACGTAAGGCGTTGTCTTACTTCCGGGTAAGAAAAGAGCTCAGAAAAAATCTAATAATTGTTAAAAAAAAAAATCATTCTTTTGTAAACAAAGGTATTATATTGTCATATACATGGATATTATTTACCATAAAAGGCTTAACAAATAGCATGGTTTTGGCCTTTCAAAGGTAACTGAAACTTAAAATTCAGTATCTTAGAAAATTAGAATATTGTGTAAAGATTATTGACTGTAGATGAAAACTGGACTGAGTGACCCCGCCCCCTTTTGTTCCAAACAGGAAGTACGCAGAGACTCCAAGAAGCCTAAATTCCATTTACTTTTATAGAACCAAAACAGCTTGTTTCATTCTATTTGCTATTTGCTATCCTTTTTTAACATTTGAGGTAATTCTAATTGTTTTCATTATATACACTGACCAAAAATATAAACGTAAACTGTCGTTTACACCAATCCAGAGAATCCCAAACATGCTCAATGGGTGACATGTCCGGTGAGTATGCTGGCCATGCAAGAACTGGGATGTTTTCAGCTTCCAAGAATTGTGTACAGATCCTTGCAACATGGGGCCGTGCATTATCATGCTGCAACATGAGGTGATGTTGTTGGATGTACGGCACAAGAATGGGCCCCAGGATCTCGTCACGGTATCTCTGTGCATTCAAAGTGCCATCAATGTTATGCACCTGTGCTCTTCGCCCATGACATATGCCTGCCCATACAATAACCCCACCAACACCATGGGCTGCTCGATCCACAACATCAGAAAACCGCTCACCCACACGACGCCACACACGCTGTCTGCCATCTGCCCTAAACAGTGTAAACTGGGATTCATCCGTGAAGAGAACACCTCTCCAACGTGCCAGACGCCATCGCATGTGAGCATTTGCCCACTCAAGTCGGTTACGACGACAAACTGGAGTGAGGTCGAGACCTCGATGAGGACGACGAGCATGCAGATGAGCTTCCCTGAGATGGTTTCTGACAGTTTGTGCAAAAATTCTGTGGTTATGCAAACCGATTGTTTCAGCAGCCCTCCGAGTGGCTGGTCTCAGACGATCTTGGAGGTCGACATGCTGGATGTGGAGGTCTTGGGCTGGTGTCGTTACACGTGGTCTGCAGTTGAAACTTGGATGGTTGGATGTGCTGCTAAATTCTCGGAAACGCCTTTGGAGACGGCTTATGGTGGAGAAATGGACATTCAATTCCCTAGCAACAGCTCTGGTGGACATTCCTGCTATCAGCATGCCAATTGCACGCTCCCTCAAAACTTGTGACATTTGTGGCATTGTGCTGTGTGATACAGCTGAAGATTTCAAAGTGGCATTTTCTTGTGGCCAGTCTAAGGCACACCTGTGCAATAATCATGCTGTCTAATCAGCATCTAGATATGGCACACCTGGGAGGTGGGATTGATTGTATTGGCAAAGGAGAAGTGCTCACTATCACAGATTTAGACAGATTTGTGAACAATATTTCAGAAAACTGGTTATTTTGTGTATGTGGAAAATGTTTCACATCTTTGAGTTCATACCATAAAAAATTGGACCAATAACAAAAGTGTTGCGTTTATATTTTTGGTCAGTGTATATAAATAAATATATGTATTTTTATAGTAGTGGTCATTTAAGTGATAAACCGGCCAATCAGAGGCCTCAATAAAAGTTTGTGGTCTTGTGTTGAATGTACAAAATGTTTGAGTGACAGATCTGAGCCCACTTTCAAGTGGTAGAAGGGTGGACTTCCAACAAGCTCACCACTGATTGGCAAGAGTGGTTGCCATAGAAACATTGACTCAAATCGATCCGGGCCAGTCATCAATCTGGTTCCAACATAGTAGAGTCCATATCTCAAAAAATGGCGACTGATTTGACTTCATTTTGTTGGCACTGGAAGTAAACCACTTTTCATGAGTGATGTCACATTCGCTCGGTCCAGTTCTCTTTTACAGTTCATGGTAAAGTTTGAATGTTGGAAATGCATGGTGTCACACCCGCTAATCAAATTAAAATACCTGCAAAGGTTTCCTGAGTATTTAACTGGTCTCTCAGTCTGGCTCTTTGAGCTATGCAATCAAGGGGACTTGCCTGATATTCAGGAAACAGTCAGCAACACCCTATGCAAGGAGGATTGTTGCTCAACAAGCTGCATGTTCTCGGAGTCCAAACACGTAAACTGAAAAATGAGTGAAATAAATAAGTGCACCAGAAACCCTTTCCTAACATCTGATAACTGCAGCCTTCACATGATTGTTAGGCAAAATTCTTTCAAGTATTTGGGGGAGTGTCAAAAGGAGAGGACTGTGGGTTGAGCCTCTACACACAGACAAATACCAGACATGGGCTACAAGTGTCGCATTCCTCTGGTCCAGCTGCTTCTGAACCAGAGACACCATCAGAAGAGCCTTACCCAAGTAGAAAATGAACCTCAAAAGTCCAAATTTATCTTGGTAGATAAAAGCAAAGTTGAAAATCAAGGTTCCAGAGTGTGGAGGAGGAGTAGAGAGGCTTAGAATCCATATTGGTGGACGTCCAAGGTAAAGTTTTCAGTCAGTGTTGCTTTGGAGCTTGTCATCTGCTAGTGTTGGTCCACTGGGTTTGCTGAAGTCCACAGTCATGAACCAAAAAATTCTAGAGAACTCCATACTGCCCTCTGCTGACAGACTGTATGGAAAACTGGTTTTATATTCCAGTAGGTCTTGGCACCTGCCCACACTGCCAAAGGTACCAAAAGCTCTCTCAATATCTAGGATGTTCCTGTGCCTGACTGGCCAGCAGACTCACCTGATCTAAACCTGATAGAAAAATCTATGAGCTGCTGTAAAGAGGAAGATGAGAAACACCAGATCCAACAACACTGATGACCTGAGGGGAGCTTTCAAAGCTTCAAAGGGGTTTCCATTACACTTACACAGTTCTACAGTCACAGTTCTACAGTCACAGATGCATGATGCATTGATGCAGTAATCCATGCAAAATGAGGACCAACCAAGAAGTAGGTGCAAAGAAATGTGCATAATGTTCAGAAGGCTGATATTTGTGCTCAAAAATCTTTTTTTTGCCGTTTGATTATCTAATTTTCTTACATACTCTGTAGTTGGTTTTATTCCTCTTTATCATCAAAATGCAATAAAGCAAAGACTTGAAAATTTTAATTCTATGTAATGATTGTACTTTCACAGCATTACTTTATGATATTATACTATATTCATACTTTCAACAATAATCTTACCTGTACGTCTCCCTCTTGAATAGAATAGAATATAATAGACTTTATTGTAACAGCAGTTAAATTGTGGGTGGTTCAAACAGCAGCAGTGCACAGGACAAAAGTGAGAAAGAACAAACAGTTTAAGGCATAAGGCTATGTCATTGTTTATTACAGTGAGTCTTAATTGTTGATCATAACCACAACAAAGTGAAAACCATTATATTTTCTTTACAAAAACTTCAATCAAACCATTTAGAAATTTACTTTTCATCAGTGTTGGTTCTTTAAACATCTGATTTAATTATCCTTGTACAGCAGCTGATGCCGCAACAACAGTGTTGTATTTGTGGTGTTAGATGTTTTTGTACAAGCTTTTTTAATTCTGTATTTGGTTCAGATGAACAAATGATTTTTAACATTTTTATTTAATGTTTTTATGTGTCTTTAAAGTCCCACTCTAATGGAAATTGTGTTTTTGGTGTTTTTAAAATGTTAAATGGCATTTTTCTCATAATGTAGGACGTAAATGAAGAAAAATGAAGATTAAAACTGGGATTCTATGTTTTTCTATGTTCAAATCACTGTGAAACAGGAGCAGACGACAAAACGCCTTTAGAAGAAGCCAGCTGCATTGACGTAGGTGCAACGATAGGCAGTCCAACGTCTTGCTCTACTCCATTCCGGTATATCCACTTGCAGACAAATAGATCCATGAGCATTTTTGTTTTCCTCGTCTGAGCTGGAATCTGGTCTGAAAACTGAACGGCTGGATAGCTCCACTATTGCTCACTATTTTTGTTGCACCGTTAAATGTTACGTTGGGATTTTAAGGGGCTGTAAGCTGAAGGGAGAGAGAGTAGACAAAGGGATCATGGGAACAGTCCAGCGCCCAGCAATCCCGTCCAAAACTCGGAGGCAAATTTCGAATGAACTTCTGCTGCCCTGCAGAAACTATGTCCTAGAAAACGACACAGGCTTTTAGATTTTGGCTAAAAACATGGAGGCCACACTGAAAAAAAAAGACCTGTTGGATTGACATAAAAAAATCATGGACATCGGTTGCGCGCAAAAAAATCATGTTGAACCAATATAATTATTGCACATAATAAAATCATGTTCTACCGTAATGAATGCTTCTTTGTTTCTGCACCTAATAATTTTACATAAACAAACAAGATTTTATTATGTCATTTACCATAATTTTTTCAAACATTTAAAACACTATTATTTGTTTGAAATTACCTACATAGTTCATTTAATTTATAAATTATTTTAATAAAATTTAAATTGAAAAATAAAATTGCAATTGCAGATTATTATTTAAAGCAAATACTTTCTTGTGCATTATGAAAATCCAATGAACATATGACACTGAACACAAATTTCAGATTTAACTTTTTTATTATCTAAACTTGAAAAATATGTTTACAGTGTAGCATAAAATGACAAATCACAATAAATTGGGCTTGCTATTTTTATTAAACAGAAGATAACAGAGCCAAAGCAAACAGCTGGAATCCCTTCTTAGGAAAAAGTTAAACTATTTAAAGGTCATTTTATTCAAAGAGTCAGATCTTTAAGCCTGAAACCTTAGACACCACTTTGCCTTACAACTCTAATACAGTTTTTTTTTGGATTACCTCAAAGGTGTGTGACGGAATGTCCAAGGGAGAACCCAAGAGCAGGAAGAACGACCCAAATCCAATAGTTCACTCGAAGGGGCTTTAATGCCAGAGAACCATAACACCAGAGCGTAGAACGAAGACGCTCCGACACAGAAACAAGATCAGACACTGCATAAATAGACAAACCAATCAACATAATACAGAACACCTGTGACCAGCGGGAGAGCTCAAGAAGGGAAGGGCCTCCAGGAGATCATAGCAGGAGCAAAGTCACGGGCCCCATGACAAGGTGTTTCTGAGATGAGGATGGTAATCAGATTTGTGCTGTAAATAATGCCAAAAAAGCCTTGGCATCTGCCACTCAGACACTTGGTGGGTCGACCACCACAGCCTGGGAGATGTGGACCACGAGAATGTCCTCTTCCTCACCACTGCCAGTTTCCATTAGGAGGGAAATTCCCACCGTGGTGTCCTCGATTGCCTCCTGGATTGCTGCATGGTCTTCATTCTAAAGAACACAGAAGATATTTGTGTGCACAGTTCACATTTGAAGTTTAGTTAAAGCGTCTAGATTACACAACTCACCTGTACTTTGAATAAACCCCTGAACTTGCTTATATTGGCGAGAAGTTCAGCAGTCTGAAATACAAAGAGTCAAAAAAATTTAAATTCACATGAAAACTTTGGAAAAATACAATTCTTACCCTTGGCTCATCAATGAATGTTATAGTTACTGTGTTAACAAAATCATTTTATCCTTAGTGTCATGTTAACAGAGGTAGTGGGATAACTGATCAACCATCAATTTCATTATTTATTATGTATGTATCTCTCTGCATAAAAGGTGCGTGTAAAGAGTAGGGCTGGCAATCTTGATTACCTCCCGATTCGATGACAATCCAGGAGACAATAATTCCAATAATATATAGTAAATGCATGGTGACCCACCTGACTCAGTGAAGACTGGAGCATGGACCCCAGCATGATCAGGGAGGAGCAGTTGGAAGTGTTGTGTGATGAGCTCTGTAATCAGGACAGAGGTTTATTAGTTAAATTTCAAATATATATAGAGAGTGACACTTCCACAGCTTTGTTGTATCATTTTAATAACTAAACATGCATTGGTTTGAAATAAATAGCTGCAAAAATATTCTGAAGAAATTAGACCAGAAAGAACATTAGACACCTCCTCCCCCCACAGGATTCAAACCACGCTTATGAGAACCCGCGAATTTTGAAATGGAAACTGCAAAACTAAACTAGCAGATCGGGAGTAGATAATCCCCCCCACCCATAAAGGATTCCCATATTAATTTATCACAAATGGGAGGAATATGTGAAGTAGGATTACAGACATTATTATAAGGCAGTCAACTTTTTACTACACATTATACACTTGTTCAAAAAGGACATGAATATTTTCACTCCATTAAACTCTCAAAGCTAAAATAAAAAATATGTTCAGCATCATAGAATGAAAACAAAGCTCTGATTGAAACCAAAGATCTATGTAAACTGGACACACCAAACGCATTCTGTGCACGAGACGCGCACGGAGAATGATTGACAGCTGACTGAGACAGAAGTGCGGTGCTGTTTGCTGGTCAAATAATGCTGTCCTTAAACTAGCTCATGGTGGAACGGTATGGAAAAACTAAATGACAATAGTAATGATAGCTTCTCCCATTTTCCTTCAATTTCGGTCTCCACAACGCAGAATTTAGCAAAAAGAAATCCACTTAGTGACGATGAAAATTCCCCTGGCAGAGTTTCTGCCTGTGGAAAAATAAAACGCCGTGCCCACAGCCCTCTTTCAAAAGCGAATTCCTACGGCATAACTACTCACCACTCTTCCCCGTACATCATTTGAAATCACCGCGTTTACAGCTGAATCTGCCTGCGACGTGAAAGTACAATTTACCGCGCACACACACCTCCCCCTACCTGCCGTCCGAGGACTGCGGCCGGAAGGGACAAAAGTGGCGCGCAGAGCCTTAACTTTGATAACTACGACAAAAGTGGATTACAAAGCTCTTCCCCGTGGAAAAAAATAACACTAATGATACATTTACGCCTTCCACTTTCTTAAATTAATTTGTTACAGTAAATTAACTTACCTTTTTAAAGTTCCTCCAGCCAGAGCAGGTGCTTGTAGCTTCTCTAAAATGGCTGACTGCAAAGTTTCCCCTCCTGGAATTCTTCTTCACCGATGGGGTTTACTTATCCAAAATTAAGGGGCAAAAGATCAAGCATAAATATTTCATATTTTGTCAACATGATTTAAATATATAAAAGTAACACAGCAAGAAATTATGTGTGATTTTCAAGATTATATTATGTTTCGAAGGTAAACATAATTTGTTCATATTAAACAAACATGTTTACTATTTGTAAATTGAACAACCCCACTTTTCCCGTTTTTTCAGTGCATGTTTGAAATTTTACAAACTTTCAACAAATAAAATCAGATTTTTGTTTCAGATCTTATATCTCCAACCTGGATTTGACCTTTACTGGTTCCCAAATTAGGGCAAAATTTCTTATTTTGACATATTTTAGTTCAACTTTTCAACTTTTCAACTTTCAGTATTAGTGTGGTTTGGTGTTTCATTCTTGAACTGAAATGACTTTGCTTTTTTTTACCACTGTGGATGCTGCGCTAACTGAAGGAAAGATATTTTAGTTTGAAGGAGCTCTATCTGCATCCTGGGCTGTCTCTAACTCCCTCAGGACTCCATATCTCCTCTCTTCTGGGTCCACATTCTTCAAATGACTGAGTGTGGGTCTCTCCGAGAGAATTAGTTCCCCTGCTTTTGAACCAGGCAGGAAAGTTAGCAAAAGGGTTTTAATTGATTTTCAAGTCGTAGCTGTTGGGAATGCCTCTCACCGTTAAAAACATGCTTCAGACACAGAAACCAAAACAGCCCATTACCACATCAAAGGGGGGAGCTGCACTTTATGCATTTTTGTAAACTGAGCAGTAAATTTCACATTTACACAAAATGATGCAGATTTGTAAAGTTGCTTTGCTGCTGACTTAGGGTCACCCAGTTGTCTCTGTATTTTACTGTTGGAACAACAATAGAAATCAAAGGAGCAAACCAAAATAAATCCTTTTCAACAAAAATGCAAGACGTTTCCAAACATATTCGGGACACATCTTTATTTTTTGTTTCTGTTATTCCGGGTGGCGTTTATTTGAGCGAGATGATTTTCAGGGTGAAGGCTCCGTCTTTGCAGCTCTCACATCAGTTTCCAACTCAGCATGAGCCTCATCTCTGGCAGGAAGCGGCTTTCCAGCAGAAATCCCAATTACTGCACACTGCATCATGACGCCTAATGGGCCTGCTGTGGCAGAGAGATGCACAAGATGAAAGGCTTGCTGGTTCGCTGATGGTAAAATCTGAACCGCAGTGTTCAGCCTGTTTAAATAGCAGAGCAGTTTTACAGCGTCTAGCGTTGACATTAAGGAGGTTTCCTGTATTGTTGGACATTTTGTTGAAGACAAATAGGGACTGACTTAAAGAGAAAATCCGCTGTAATGGATCATAAGCACACATTGTTGTTCTCGTAGGTTTGATAAAGTGTGGGTTGCTTCCACTGCTTGTTTATTTTTTGCAGGGGAGCATTGAATACCTCTGTTATAAACCGAATATCTAAAGAAAAATGTTCGTTTTTTTTTCTTTAATCTGTACCTGAACTCTCTGGTTAAGAAAAATTGTACGTTTTTCTGAAAAAAATGTTTTGCAGAATCAATGTTAAAGAAGGATTTTTATTGACTACCATGAGGGATTTTCTTCAGCACGGTTCTCTTTGGAGCTTTTAATGAGTCCCTCTTTGTTAAATGTGGGATACAAACTGATGTATTGAAGAATAAAACTAAGTATAAGGAAATTCTTCAGCTGTCTGTTCTTATGCACATTACCTGCTAGCCTTTTCTCTTTGTTTTGCTCCTTTTAAATCTGAATTTCAATATTAAAGGATTTGAAGGTTTTATTCCTGTTGATATAAACAATAAATAAATAAAACAAAGCTTTTTTGATGGCTGCTTCAATATGTCACCTCAGTTTAGGCAGGATTTCCAACTTGAACCTTTTCATGGTAAGCTGCTTCTGCCAAATACTGTGTAATTAACACAAAAAAAAAAAAAAAAACGATGTTGATGTGAGTAAATAGATAAATTTTCCAGGTAAATGCCCATGGCCTTTTGTGGGGTCAAAATGAGTTTTGCATGACCTGAAGGTAACACCTTTAGGAGCTAGTGGGAGCTGAGATCCACATAAAGCAACCTTTGAGGGATGGGATGCGAACTTACTGCTGTGACAAAGAACCTGAGTCCAGGTTGTGCTCAGAAATGCTTACCATTATTGTTTGACACTTTTTCAATGTTTAATGAAGCCTGGAGACAAACATCCATGTTTCTGCTGATGCAGCAAAACCGTGTGGCTGCTGAGAAGTGTCCACAATCCTAAGCCAGTTGTGAGGGAAGCCATCAGGCTGAGGAGGGGGATGTAAAAAAAAAACACCTGAGACAGTTGACAGGCTAAGCAGGAAGCCTGGCAGGACATGAGGCAGCAGAAGCAGAAACGGGGATGTGTGCGGTGAAGCTGTGAAACAGGACTGCTGTCAGCGTCTCTCTGAGCTCTTTAGGGCAGCAGCTCTCAACACTTTTTCAACCTCTGCTAAATTGCTTTTCTGCCCCGATACCCCTGATCCATGCAAGGCAGCTTTCATTCATGGAGGACGTTTACAAAGTTTTAGGCGGAGAGACAAGATGTGGGCAAAAAAAGTAAGTTCAAAATAAGGATTGGGACAAATAAAACAATAAAACAAAAAAAAGGAGAAAGAACAAAAGAATAACATCATATACAGTACAGACCAAAAGTTTGGACACAGCTTCTCATTCAAATGAATGGGAAGGTGTCTCCAAACTTTTGGTCTGTACTGTAAATACTAACCTATACACAATATATTCTTGCTTTTTAAGCAATTTAGAAATAAATATATTCCAAAATTAGAGACTTTTAACAAATAATTTTAAGACTATGTGAATCAAAAGTGCAGATAAAAACAATCTTCCTGAAATCAAATCTCATTTGTTTGGGATCTCAAGATAATTTATTAACTTATTTAGGTTAAATAATGTGGATCTTAAACAAAACTTTTTCATTTTATTATTTTTTTTTACCACGGTTTATGTTATCCTTTTAAAGTTTCCTCTGGTGTCCCATCAAGCTCTTTCAGGTGTTAATGTCCCCACATTTCAAATATTCTTATGCTTTTCTGACAATTCTGCACCATTTTGACACTTTTACAAATGCAAATTGGGATTCTGAGCTCAAAAATAGTATTAAAAACCCCAAAAACACTTATGTATGAAGTGACTGAGAAAACCACTGTTTTACATAAACCTGGTTTAAAAAAACCCAGTATGCTTACAATTAGTAGATCTGATTTATCTTCTCTAGACTTTAGTTCTTGATGCTTCTAATAAAGATATCTAACTAATTGATATTAATGCATCAGTGGACATTAAAGTAGATTTTTGTAAGGACTTTGTGAATAATCACACTTTAAAATCATCACGAATTGCAGCAGCCAGAGACAGCCGTTAAGCTAAATGCAAGATGACAAATTATATGTGAAACCAAAGGTGCTTTTAGTGAATCTGTCTGCTTTAAATGCAATTATAGCGACAAGCTTGAGAAGACTCAGACTCATTCTGGAAGCATTTGCCAGTTTCATTATAACTTTGAAGCTGACTCTGTTTCAAACAGGAGAAAATGACTCATTTACAAAACCGGACCATGAATCCGGTCCCCCTGAATGGTCCTGTGGTTGTGTGAGGGATCTGCCTGAAGAAGAAGAGAAGCTGTTTGAAGGAGAACGGAAGAGACAGAACCACCGACATCTCCACTTTCGCTTGGATGATTTTGACTAAGGTGGAATGGATCAACATCATGAAACTGATAGAAAAGATGCTCTCCCTTTTTTTTCTTCTTGTGAGAAGAAGTTGGTTGCCATGGTAGCCATATGGTCAATTAAAAGGGAGCAGTTCTGGTCCAGTTCTCCAGCTCAGCAGCTGACGTGCAGAAAGTATCGATACCGATTAGATTAGACATAAAAGCAAGTACTTTTTAAACAATAGCAAGAACCAAGGAACATGTGTTCGCTCTCACATGGGAGTTCCTATTTTCCGTATTTGTCAGCAGTTGTTCAAGTGTACAAATATTAGAGTTGCAGAATTGCCAACCCCCTTAGTGGAAGTGTGGTGTTTGTCAGCTAATTAGCAGCATGAGTTAGTGCTGCAGCAGTTGGGATGGCGCCTCACTCGCCGAGTGTGGCTGATGGGCGCAGCAGAGCATCCTTCCTGGTAACTTGGGAGGAGAGGGGGGGGGGGGGGGTGCAGCATTTTAACCACCGCTAATGAACACATCAGATGTCTTAGTCACAGGCGTGGCGTCTGTCATAACTGGCATTATGACAAGAATAAATTACTCAGACGTGAGCCACGGAATCGACAGATGCACACACACACCAGTGAGGAGGACGCCGCCGTCGCCGCCGCCTGTGAGCGCACGTTTATCCCTCCCACAGTTGGGATGGAGGAGTCTTGATGGTTTTGAACAGCTAGTCAAATGTACTGAACTGAACTTGGCAAAGCAGCAAATAGACCTGAACGACTGTGTTTGTTTGAAAGATCAGTCTGACTTCTGCTTCAAACTCATTTTGACTCAAAGAAAGAGCGGCAAGTTTAGAAATGCGTGAAAGAAACATTTAGAATCTCAATAAGTAGAATTCAACTTCAGCATTTGTTTGTTTTACCAAAAAGATTTCTGTTTTTTTGGTTCAGTTTTATCAGGATTTCCCTTAAAAAAGGGGGGAAATGTGAATGTATGAATATTTATGCTTGACAGGAAATAATCTAAAAAAGGACAAAAAGAATTTCAAACTCAGAATTTGGATGCATAAATGGACGGATGGATGGATGGGTGACAGATAAAGTGTAGTTTCTGTACATCAGGAAATCCATTTTAACCCTTATGCTATCTCAGATGACCCCACCCTTACATTGACGTGTTCTCCCTACCATGACAGAGGTGGATAAAGGTGGAAAGATTTCATGTAATCCATGGACACCAGTGAAGATCGCAAATCATTGAAGAAAAAAGGTTCAGAGCACTGTCTAGTGGGTCTAGATGACCCAACTCTCAATGTTAAAGTGCCTAGGATAGCACAAGGGTTACACAGTTAAATTGCTATAAATATTTTTTTTTTGGTTGTTGTATCCCTTTAATAGTATTTCAATAGGAAGAACTCTCAGAGGAATGAAGAAAAATTTAGATATTGGAACGTGGATCAGGTTCATGATTTTTGGATGAATAGACCCCAGAGTACAGACACCGACACGACACGAGTAACACAAAGGTGTAGTTAAAGCTTAAAGGACAGCGTCTTTTTGCCCCGGTTAACTTTAAGCCAAACAAAATGGTTTGGGCTTTGAGCAGAGCCGGTTCAGCCCATCAGCTGCCGGTTCGGTCCCTGCTAATAAAACCCAGTGTTCGCTGCATTTGCTGTGCTGATCTGAGATACCAGCAGATGGATGTTTTGGAGGCAGCTGACATTTCTGCTCTCAGAGGCCTCTTGTCAGCCACAGCTCTGGCAGTATTAAAACCGGATAAAAATCAAACCGAACACAAACAGCATTGAAGCGGCTTAACCGTGGTTTTCCTATTATCCCATCCAGGAGAGTTTTCATTCGTATCTTCAAAACGTTTTGCTGTAGCTGACATTTCTTTGGGTTACTTCTGTCTTTTTCAACGACACTTGATTCTGATCACAAAATAACTCCGAGTGTCAGCAATCACTCTTTCTTAGCAGCTGTCAGTGCTCCATCTTTGTACCGAGTGTGTGATAATGTCAGCGTGATTTTAGTGTGAATTTCCAACAAAGACACATTTGAAAGCTTGCCTCACAGAAAGGCTGAAAATTCCCGATAGAATCCTCTGTGGATTCACAGAGTAACATAGCAAGGTAATCATTTTATTAGCTGTGGAGGGTGGAATGCGTGAATCCCAAAAAGATAAATTAATTTCTCGTTTGTTGGCGGGATGGAAATGTTCTTGATGTCTTGCTAAGTGAAAAAAATCTCTGGAGGAAAAGAAAAAAAACACAAGGAAAAGTTATGCCTATTAAAAAACTTGAAAGCCCCAAAAATAATAAAAGTTTCGAGCAGCGCTGAATGGCCCGCAGGCACTACCCGCCCCTGCCCTCGACGCCCCATTGGCTGAGCGGTAATGGGGCGTCTCCCACTCTGGTCAGAGCTGCATGTGACAAATTTATTAAAAAAAAAAAAAAATCCCTTTCAAAATGCTGGCTTTTCTGTTGCTTTTATCTCTTTAGCAACCATTTTATAGATTGGTCGCCCGATGGTGACGAACAAGTCTATGTAATTTTTAGAATAATCAGCAAAAGCAAATTTTTGGATTTCCTTGGCAACAGAGATTTTTCAGTAGCCACGCCCACATTGCTAATATGTTCACATCATGTGTCATTTTGTTTTGTACAGCTTGAGCAAAAGGATTAGTGTATTACATTTTCGCATTTTGTTGAGTTCTTGAGTATGTGGCGGTGGTTACATTTTCACACAGGAAGAGAGAGTAAAAAAGAAGAATTCTGAAAACAATCTGGTCCTCGCAGTCCAGGCCTGCTGTGGGACAGAACAAAAGACTGAAATTAAGCTAAATAAAAAAGACAAAAATGACTCTGTTCTATTTTGGGGGATAAATCAGTACATTTGTGAAATGTTCCTGTTTTTCCCACTTGTCATTCACATGTTTTGATATTTTCTGTCATGGCAAAAAGCAAACAGGATCCCAGGTTTAAGTGGCAGGACATGTAAACAGGCACAAGAATGTGCTATTATAGCAGAAGATGTACACAGACAGAAGAAAACTTTGGGGTATTCATTCATTCATGCGTTTGTGGAGTACAACTGCAAAACGTGTGTGTGCGTCTGTTAACAGCTCTCTGGGCTTGCTGCATATTGCACCATTTATCTGTTTGTTTTTGGACTTGTTTCTACAAGGCAGAGCCGTCTCTGGGGGTCAGAGTCGGCCCTCAACACAAAAAAAGTCAAACAGCTTTGAACGGTTTGGTGAGTAGTTTGAGTCCATGAATCTGAGTGTTGTGCTGTAGTTGGATAAAGGAAGTAATACGTTCATGTTTGCATGAGCACACCTGTCACTCATGCTCAGTTTGCCCTCTCAGCTGCAGCTGATTTGTATCATATTTAGCAGAACCTAAAGGCAGTGAGGTATCAGGCTTTTTGTTGATAAGTGATGAGTGACTTATCTGCCTTTAAAACAACAGAAAATGTCAGTACAGAAACTAGTCATGTGGAAATATCATTAATACCTTTTTCACAAAACAACGTTAATGTCTTTTCTATGCACCAAATAATAAGCCTCTTTATTTAAAGAAATGATACTTAAAACTACAGTTTTTTGTGGTTTTACATATGATTGCAGACAAAAAATGTAAGATACATTTTTTATAGTGACAAAAAATGTAAGATACATTTTTTGTCACTATTATTTTAATTTGAAAAGATGATTTAAAAACATATTTGGGGAATGCTAAGTATGCTCTTGCAGCTTTTGTTGAGTTTGAAAATAAATAGTAGAAAAGTGCTGAAAAATATCAACTACATACTTAGTTTTAGTTATTAATAATCAGCAGTTAAGCAGATATTTAATAAAAGCAGGTATTTGTCAACATGATTTGAAATAAGACACATGTATAGTGCTTTTAAAGACGGAGTCTGGAAAAGGTTTTATAAATGAGTTGGGGGGGAAAAACTGTCAAAAGCAGAGCTTTTTCAAAATTGTTACTAGTCATCCCAGAAATGGACAACAAAATTGCCAAAACACTGAAAAATTGGAAAACAGAATATAACGGAATCACTGCTGAGGTTGAAAAAGTTACAGCAAAAGCTGCCTTGACAAGTGAAACCAAAATTGGAGTTTTTCCCCCCCTAAATGCTGTGTTTGATGAAAACAAACACACAAACACAGCTCAAACGCCTTGTCCCCACTGTCAAACATGACAGGGGAGGGGTCATGATTTGGGCTTGTCTTGCAGCTACGGCACCTTAGCATCTAAAAATCCCCCATTTGTCTATTAAATTCTCTTTTCACCATTTCTCTGGGAGAAAGTCCAACAATTGACATCATATCTACTCATTTTTTTTGGATGTGAACAACCTCAACTCCTGGGTTACAAAAATTTTTTCCACTTCCTGTTTTTGTAGGTTTTTACATGATCTAAGACACACCACAAAGCTTTTGATTAAAGCAAAACATCCCATGAATGTGGGAGAAAGACTCTTCACCTGAGAAGTTCAGCAGCGGACCTCCTTCAAGAAGCACCAGCTCCCTCTTGTGTTGGCTGAGGAAAAGTCTGAGATAGAAGAAAAGGGCGTCTAACTTTTTTATGCAGTTGTAGAAGGCAGTAATGTCAAAATATGCTTTCTCCTTTTCAGAATCTTAAGTATGAAATGAAGCCACAAGGGAAGAGAAGGAGGTTGAGAGTCCAAGCAAAAACATTCTGTCAGCTGATGTGAAAAGGGGAAGTTGACTGGTTACATTATTGCTTTTGTCAGACGACACTATCCTCTCTGTCAGGGCCGTCTTTCATCACATAAATGAGTGTTCCTGTCCCACTCAGATCATCTTTTGATCTATTTTTAAAGTGTTCCCAGCGGTCTTTTAATTATGATAGTGTGGTTTTTAGCCAAAACGACATAGTTTCTGCAGAACAGCAGAGGTTTTAGGTGGGACTGTAAACATAGAGAAAGTCTGCCCCCATTTCACATCATCGCTTTCTTTACACTCTCTCCCGCTAGCTTACAGCCCATCACAACCCCAAACTAACATTAGCGGTGCAACAAAAACAGCGAGCAACATTGGATCTCTCCAGCTGTACATTCTTTTAGCCAAATTCCAGCTCGGATGAGGAAAAGGAAGAGGTCAGTGTTTTTTCGGTTGCTATTGATTTTTTCTTTTGGATTTTATGGATCCATCACGATTTAAAAGAAGAAACACTCAGAAAGCATGTTTTAATCTTAAACTATTTTATACATGTCCTCCATCATCAAAAAAACTTGTGCAAGAATATTTTAAAAACAGCAAAACACAATTTTCATTGGAGTGGGTATCAAGGATAATGTGTAAGGCAAGTCAACGCATCAAAACTATTCACTTGCTGAAATACCATTTTTGTATGAAGGCTGCATTGTGGCACAGTGGTTAGTGTTTATGCTTCATAGTGAGCAGGCCCTGGTTCAAATCCTTTGTGGAGTTTGCATGTTCTCCCTATGCATGTGTGGGTTTTCTCTGGCTTCCTCCCACATTCCAAAAACATGCTTCTGAATCGTCTCTAGCGGTGCATGTGAGTGTGTAGCCCTGCAACAGGCTGGTGACCTGTTCAGGGTGGATCCCGCCTTTGCCCATCATTGGTTGCCTTGGCAACCCTCAGATCCCAAAAGGGATTCAGCGGGTTCTGGAGATATGTAATTCCTTTATTTTATTTTTATTTTTTCGCAGTTACCACAAGGTGGTGCCAAAAGAGAAACCAGAGAAAAAAGCACACATTGTATTGGTTAACTGTGTGAAGTTAACCAACCAGACACTCTTAGAACCCTAAATGTCAGGTATGAGTGAGAAACATATTAGTTTAATTTTACTCTAAAAAAAACTTGTTCTTGGAGTAAAATTTGGTTCAGACCTCAAATATAAACAGCCTGTGTAGTTCATCTTTGACGCTTGTGTGAATTTGCTGTTTTTACTGAGCCAACCGTAATAAAACCTGTTGCAACTTGTTTAAACCCATGAGAATTGAGTAACACCACACCAGTTTACTCTCACTGTTCTGGCCATCAAAATAAGCTTATTTTATTTTACTTTTCAGCTAAGTAAAAATTGTAGTGCTTTTACCTTTTTGATAAACTTTATGACAATTGATTCCACTGTTTTTCTTAACTGTACTTTTTGTGCTTTTGACTGATATTAAAAGTGTTTTTTTTATTGCTGTTTTAAGATTGGAACATATAAATAAAAATGTTAAAAATATAAATCACTGAGCACATGCAACACCTGCTATGTGGATCTGGTTTTGCGAGTAGGAGTTTCAGGTTGTCCTCTTTACCAAAACTACAGCTGGACTGCTTTGACATTTCCAGTTCTGTCCGTCATGTCAGATTTGCTGCTGGTAAGCTGGTAAGAGATCAGATTTGGAGAGAAACTGCTGCAACGGAGATAAACGGATCAGATTCCAGCGACAAACACACCGATGGGTTTTACAAAAAAAAAAAATATGGATTATAAATGTGGCCTATTAAATCTCACTTTTTTCTATGGACTCCACAAGAAACAGCTTTATGACATTTCAATAAATCAAAAGACAAAAAAAAAATAAAAAAGTATTATGAGAGTTTGGCTCAGTTTGACCTACAGTACTTTTTATAATTCTGCTCCTTTGACAAGTGTCCCAAAATTGAATTTTTCTTCATAAACTCTATAAATGTCACCACATGGAAGCAGAATCAGAGAAATGTTTAGAGGGATCCAGTCCAGACGAGAAGCTATAATTAAGGAAATACAGCATTGCAGTGTCATGTGTTGAAGGCTGATTTGAGATTCCTTTCGTCTGTCAGAGAAAGGCTGTTGTGCATTAACACACAGGCAGCGGATAAAAGCCTTTCTTAATGGTGGAATAATCTCATCTACATTGATAGGGCCGACTCTCAGAGACACAAAGACAGGAAGTGACTTTATTTCATTTTTTCTTCAGTAGTTTCCAACAGCATGCCAAAGATGAATAATCACATATTTAAAAATAAAACGTCCAGTCAGCCGATTGACAGATCTGCTCTAAAATCAGAGCATCAGCTGTCTAGTTTGGTAAAATTATCCATTATGCGTGTCTTCTTTGCTGCTCAACCATAAATAAAACAGAACACAAACAGGAAACACATTGAGAATTTCACAAATCCTTTTTGACCAAAACAGTGTCAAACCAAAGCATTGACAAACACTCAAGACAAAACCACATAAATTAATCAGATTTAGGAACAAAAGTAGAAATCATGCTGAGACTGGAACATTCTGACAACTGCTGCTCAACTTTAGCCTTTTTTTTACAAAGTAGTTTGTCTCACACAAGCTAACAACAGCAGCTTTGCCAACCACCAAAGACAAAACCCACAGAGCACTTCCTTTTCAATTCACTCAGCATTACATAGAAAACTGTAGACGTCTCACCGCAGCTTTTGCAATGAAGAAGCATGAAGACACATCAGCTCCCTCATTGCATGAAGCAAGAACAGTTGCATTATTCTGCTGCAAAGCTTCTCTCTGCATGCTGTTAGTTTGAACATTAGATCCGTTTATGTCATTTCAAAGCTTAGAAATTTTTTTGCATTTCTTAAAACTTAAACTGCAACACAAATCTGTTAAAAAAAAATTCACATTTTAACACATAAAAATAAAAATAAAAACTTTCAACAGGGGCTCAAAACACACAGGCTGCCTATTTTACATGATGAAACACTTTTGTGTACATTTCAGAGCATAACAGAGTGCAAACATTTCTTCTCTCTTTACTTTTTCTGCAGTTTAGTCAGCGTCTAATTTTATATGCTGACCCTGTTCAGCCCAGAGAGTGTGGTTTTGCTTTTTGCTGCCTGAACCCTTAGTCTTGCAAATCGTTATGACCAAAGCCACTATAATCAACAACAAGATAACAACAGTCACGCTGAAGGGCACTTTGGGATCCATAACTGTGTGCTCCTTCTCTCCTACAGGAAAAGCAGACAGAAATTTAGTTTTAGTGAAATAACTGTAAAGATTCTAAAAAAAAAAAAAAGAAAATCATCAGAGAGTCTTTACCTTCACCAGTAACGGTGACATTAAGTTTTTCTGATGTTGCTGTGGTAACCCTTCGCCACTCTTGGGGGAGAGATGGGAGCCACTCCTCCACTTCACAGAAATACAGGCCGCTGTGTTGAGGACTGGGCTTTAGCACCGTTAGGCTGAAAATGCTCTCTCCAGGATGACTAAACCTAAGATCTACCTCCTCAAAGCTGCTTTGTAGGGTTGAATTTCGATAAACTGTGAATATGGCTTTGCGCATGTCGCTTTCTGTGTCTTCTTGCCAAAACCAAGTGACCTGGAACTGGGATTCATTGCTGGCTTGTTTCATGAGGTGGCAGGGGATGGTAAAATCCTTGTCTTTGCTTATGTTCAGCTCCTTCAACTGTCTGGTTTCAATTGACAGATGTGTTTCTGCAAGAAAGCACACAGAAATGTTTTTTTTTTTTTTTACTGACTCAGTTCCAGGTGATGCAAAGAGAAAGCAGGAGATATATAGACTATGAAGGAAAAACAAGTTAAACACAAGTCATTATATGACTAATGCATTCATTCAGAAAAATAGGACTGTTTTAACAATTTTACTAAAAAAGGAACTAATGTTAACAGCATACAGGGAAATAAGCAGATATTACAAGTGAAAAGGGAAGTGATCATTTGTTATTGAAAGTGGTTGTGCAGCATGATTTCATCTAAGACACATAAATGACCTTTAAGCTTCAAATTAAAAACTCAAACAAAGTACAATCTAATTGTGCAATTTCCTGATTTCTAACAGTCAGACTGCTTGCATGGAGCACACAGTTTTCGTGTGAACAACACTAACAAACACCTTGTGCAGTGCGCAGGATTTAAGGGGATTAATACAATGCAGAATCCATACAATCCACCCGCATCTCACCTACTTCACCTTTACTTAACTTTGCGTGTTGTATAAGTGTTCACTATGACCTGTTCTAAGCACGTTGTAGAAAAAAAAAATGTGCATAAATGTTTTTATGATGTCTAAAGATTTGATCATTTTTTACCTGTATCCACCCATAAGGGCAGTTGTGACTATGACTTAAAGTTCAAAATTGGTAAACCTGTATACGTCTGAAAAAGTGAAAGGTAATGGAGGCCTTAATATCATTTGGCCGACACTCAGAAGGTTTAAGCTAAAAATCTGCAGTGGGAGATTTTTGGGTGTTTACTTTTTCAGTCACGAAGAAAAAAATAGGTACAAGACTGACTTTTGATCCAAATGTAACCCAGCTTGCCACTTTTAAAAAGGGGATTGTAAAAAACAAAACAAAAAAAAAAGTTGTGTATGTGATAGATAATTTAAAGTATTTTCTTACTTGGCTCAGAAATCTTGACCTTTGTGGTCATGGACAACGTCGAGAGCGAAATCCAAGATCCTCGGGGATCTTTTAGCCACTCAGTCACGTTGCAAACGTATGAACCAGAGTCTGAAAGTTTGGCTTGTCGAATGACAAGCTCAAAAGCACCTTCAGTGCGCCTTATGCTGACACGCTGTCTGTGGTTGAGCTCTGGCACATTTCCATATGTCACAAGAGCATTCTTGTCTATACTGACGATGTTTCTATATCCTGTTTCCCGTTGCAGCAACCAAGTGACAGAGTAGGCATATTGTAGAATAGATCCCTCGAACAAACACTTCATGTGTAGGTCAGTGTTAATCATTTGCTCAATGTTGGGATTCAGATCTACTTTGAATTTTGTCCCTGAAAGACAAAATTGAGATAAAATTATCAGACAAAACTTTAAAGAAGGCAAGCTTCAGGCAAACGTGCTAAACAGATATTCTGAGTGTAGCAAATTGTAGAAGCGTGCGTCATACCTGGATTCTGCACCGCTACATCTAGGCCATTAGATGTAGCTAACTTCTTGTGTGCGCCTTCCACAAAAGTGGACACGCTGCACTGGTAGGTCCCTTTCTCCATTTGGCTGGCACTGGTGAGTTTCAGGTCATAAATGACCGAATCTATTTGATTCCGTACGCTCACCTGATAGCTTTCCTGGTTTCCAGCCCAGCTTATGTCACCATTGTAGTTCAGCTTCACAATCTCATCTATATCAATGTTTTTTTTTTTTATCCAGGACACAGTTATTGGAATGCGCGGACCCTTCACCTTACACATCAACACAGCCTCAGCTCCTATAGTCGGGCTGATGCTACGACTTCTCAGGGACACTTCCATCAATGATGCTGGGACACACAAACACAAACAGAATTACACTTCAAACATTAGATGTTGACAATGCAAAGCAGCCTTTAAACAGAAAATGACTTTTTCACATGGTCTACAACTTTATATCCTTAGCATCTTTCAATTAACACCTAAAATGCAAAACTTAAAACACTAAAACTATACATTAGGATATCTTTCACCCCAGAGGTATAAAAGTGGAGCTACGGTGATTACCAAAAATAATTAGCGTGTTATAGCAAAGATTAGAATTTATATGGCTACATGGGATTATCAGTTTGGAAAGAATTGTTTAGTGTTTACAGTGGAGTGAAGCAGTGTTTGCCAGTCATTGTTCGACATTTAATGTTGAGAGAGGCAAAAACTTTTATTAGTGAAAGCACCGAGAATGAGACTTGGCTGGCTCTTCTAGTATGACAAGAATCCCAAACACAGGCATCAAAGGAGTGGCTACATAAAAGGCATTTTAGGATTCTGGAGTGGTCTAGCTAATCTATGGACCTTAATCTTACAGGGAATCTATGCAGGGAGTTGAAAGTACATGTTGTCACATCACAGCTATTGAGAAGATCTGCATGGAACCTGTCAAAGAATTATTAATTTATTCTTCACGATCAATTTTCAAGTGGTTGGCACTTCTGTGTATTGAAAAGGATGCTATACATATGTCACTTTCAAAGCCTAGTCCCTGATTGGTCAGAGTTCAACTGGTTTAACTTTCAGCACGCGTTCAATTGCAGCATGTTTTGTACGTGGAGCCTGGAAACGGACTTAAAACTTGCACAGCAACACGTACGTTTAAAACACGGAAGCAGGACTTTTACATAGACTTTTCTTTGGAAGCTGTCGCTCGATTGCGCATTTCTGAGCACCGTGGGAACGTAGTTTTACAGTTGAAACGTTTCTATGATGAACCTTATGGACAATACTCATTTGTTTGGTGGGACAACCTGCAGAGAAAGTGACTGACAGATACTCTTTTGCCCCACTGTATCCAATGCCCACTTTGCAGTTTCCTTCCTCTTAATCTGTTTATTAGGCGTGTAACGGATAACAGATACGTATTGAAAATAATACTGAGAGCAACAGCAGGATCAGTTGAAAACCGCAGATACAATCAAGATCATGTTGGTAAAAATGGTATTAAAAATTATTGATTTCTGCCAAACTTTGTCAGCTTCTCTTCCTGTTGTGTCTCTACTGTCTCTACCCTTGTATGTACCGGTACATATGATGCAAACAAAAAACATTCAATCACAAGCTTCCTTCTAACAAGTCGATTCAACTTCAATTCAATTGAAGTTGAACCACAGAGAGGTGAGTGTGCTGTTTGCACTAAACATATGAACCCTTTTTTCACAGTAGCGCAAACAATGCTTAAGTAAAAATAATAAAAATGATATGACTCACTTTTTTAAAACCACAATGAACAAAACAGTCTAAAAGACCCAAAATGCCAGGTTTGAAAGTTTGAAGCTAATTTTGTTTTTCTTGCTTCAAATAAAAAAGTACCAGTAAGGAAAAAAAAAAAAACATCTTCATTCATAGTTTTAAATGCCAAAAGAATAAATATCTAGATTGCATCGTTTTAGGTAAAAGAACTGGACTGTATCAAAGCACCACAAAGTTTGTTGAATCTTTTATGTGTGGATTCGTGGACCATGTACTGAGATGTGTATCAAATCATGTGAGAGGGTAAGATACACACCTCTTTGGCTTCATTGTCAGACATTCTAAAATTCTATGTAAACAAAGGGGTGTATAGCTCTCCCTCTTCAAAAGCACAATCAAACTTGTGATGATAATTTTTTGTGAAACACAAATCATCTCTTACCAAGGGGAATGACGGTGACAGCACACTCTGAGGCATTAGTGTGAAGGTCTTGGTTTGGTACTTTTTCAACCACATGGCACTTGTATTGGCCGGAATCCGCCAGCGTGACTTTATCCAGCTCAAACACGAAGCTGTCACTTGCTGGGCGCGTTGCTCGCACTTGGCGGTCTTTAAACGTCGCGTCTTTTTTCATCACGCCGTCTGACTCCAGACTGATGATGCTGGTGAAAGTTGAACTTGAGACTGATTTAAATTCCCAGTTGACTGAGAGATAATCTTTAGCCCCTCCCACTTTACAGACCAACATGAGCTTGTCCAGTTGGTTTACATTCAGTGTGGTGTTCTGCATTTTCACTGAAAGTCCACTTTCTGAGAGGAGACAGAGCATCATTATAAACACCTTGCTCATGGAAGATGACTTTGAAAAGAACATTTACATTTTTGTCAAAGTGGAGCTGATCTGACAAACCTGGAACTGAGATGGTGATCTGCAGGCTGTTGGAGTTCTGGGGTGTTCCCTTTGAAAAGACCCCATCGGAACCACGTTCCTCAGGCCACGCCACACAATTGTAACTTCCCTGATCATCCTTGCTGACAGGCTTCAAGCCGAAACGATAATCTCCATCTCCAATCCGAATGGCCCTCAGGCCGCCCTCTTCTACTCTCTGATCGTCCAAAGAAACTGTCAGAATTCCCGTAGGGCCAATGCGTATCAGTTCAATGTCCTCGCGAAACCATGCAACTGAGAAGAACCTTTCCTTCAGGTTCTGTGTGTCTACGCTGCAGGATACCAGCAGTTCTTGCCCTTCCAGCAGTAAAGTCTTCTCTGAGGAGATTTTCACTACAAGAGACAACACGTCTGGTCCAACTTCTACAAACAAAGACAGAAAGAAGTTAAACAAAAAAAAAGATTCAATTCCACAGCTGAAATTAAGAGTAAAGTTGATCGCTGCTCCTTACCTCTAGCTTTGACTGTAAGATCTATTTTCTCTGTATCTTTCTGATTGATGGAGTACCAGGAACGATCAGGATCTTGGATCCACTCCTGAGCCTGGCAGTAGATCTGGCCTTGGTCTGACAGCTGCAGCTCGGTAATCTTTAACCTGTATGTAGTCTCTCCTATTTTATCCAAGTTAATGGCTCCTTCTTTGTAGCGCTGCTTGAAGTCCCCGCCTGGAATCAGCGTGAAGTCTCTACTCAGAGAAATTATGGGCTGAGGGTCTTGTGCCCCTTTCTTTTGGAGAAACCAGACTACAGAGAGATGGGTGTGCTGGAGAGTGTCGCTAGAGGCTTGGCATGTCAAAGACAGGGCTTCCCCTTCTTTAAGACTCATTGAGGTCGAAGAGTCGCGTAGTAAGACGCTAAGAGAATCATCGATCACTGCAACAAAACATCACAGATGAAGATTGGAAAAGTTCAGACATTTGACCATCACAACCATGTGGAAACATCAGAAAATACAACAATGGTTCACCTTTAACGATTGTCTTGGCGCTGAAGGTCCCATCAAGTACAGTTTCTTTACTTACAGAGATGCACTCGTATTCTCCTTCATCCTCTTTGAGTAGCTTCTCTATCACAAAGAGGACATCACTCTGACCCTGGTGCATCAGAACGATGTCTTTAGTCGCCACACGTTTTCCGTGACTGGCATAACTGAAATCTGGCTCCTCTGAGCTGATGATGTTGACACTAAAATCTGGCCTTGACGGCCGACTCATACGAAACTGAAACTCTGTTCTTTTGTCGCTGGGGTAGCCACTCGCATTGCAGAAAATTGAGAGTCGAGTGTCAACCACACGATACAAAGGGCCCACTTGGATCTCAGTGTTCACTCTGGCTTCTGCAGAACCCAACACACAAACACAAAATGTACAAGTCAGTCAAAATCTGCTGTGAGAGGTGCTACTTTTGTTTCGACTCTAATTTAAGAAGGTATGATTGTAAACAGAATTTTACACACAAACATTTACTTTATTTCTCCCCTTCTGAGGTAATATTTAGAAAAACGTGGATAACATGACATACAAAAATGTGTTAAATGCCAGGTAATTTTCTTTACCACAAAATGTAAAAAGTTATTATGTCAAAATTTAGAACAGTTGTCTTGTTGCTTGATATCAAAGGTCAGAACCATTGACTATATATAGCCTTGTTTCCACTGAGAGGGATGGTCCGGTTTAGAATGGTTCAGGCAATTCAGGCTAGCGTTTCTACTCCAAGTTGGACCGTCACTGCGCAGGTGGGATGTAGACCAATTGCATAGCCTTTCGTCATAGTAGTGCCTCCAACAAGATGAAGTCAATTTAGTTGCCATTTTTTTTTGCGATACGGACGCCGCCATGTTGGAGCCAGACGACATGAGTAAACCAGGATTGGTCTGAATCAATCGGAGTCATTGTTTCTATGGAAACCACTCTTACCAATCAGGAGTGAACTTGTTGGAAGTCCAGACCCCTACCACTTTAAAGTTGGCTACACAAAATCCCTCAAACTTTTTCAACGTTGGATGTGAGACCGCATACTTTTATTGAGGCAGCTGAATGGCATGTTTCTAACTTGAATTACTTGCAATAAAGAAAACATATCATTAAAAAAATAGCAAGAACATATTAAAAAGTGGTAGCAGAGCAAAAGGGGTTATTCTGACAAATATGACTGAGAAACAGCTGTTTATTTCTCAATAGAAATCTTTGGGATTTTGGCTACTTGGAGTCAGCGAGTACTTCCTGTGTGAAGCGCAAGGGGAGGGGTCACTTAGTCCCGTTCTCATATGATCAGGGCACTTCAGGAAAAGCAATTCCACACAACTCACAGTCTCTGCCTGGAAGGTGTTAATTTTTAGCCAGAAAATGCAACACTCCAATCAGAAAAGGATTCCAGTTACAGATGTTTTTGTATGCACAGGAACACAAACACAAATGGAAAATCAAACCTGGCAAAAATGCACACAAAACTCAAAAATGGACAGGTCAAAATTATTGTGACCCTGAACTTGGTATTTGGTAGTGCGCCCTTTGAAAAGAAAACCTGAACTGGCTTCCTGTAACCATGAATGAATTTCTTAAACATCTCTCACAAAACTTTGAACAACTACCGTCTTACAACTGCTGTTTTGAGATCTCCATGTTCTATGAGATTCAGTTCTGAAATATTCCAGGATTTTGTTTGAAACCATTTCTGAAAACATTTGTTCTGTTTTGAAGTGAAGCCACCGGAGATGCAGCTTTCTGACACATTAAATGACGTTGTGCCTGAAAACTCTTTGTTAATCATCAGATTTCATGATACCGTTCACACAGTCAAGGCTTCAGAGGCCAGAAGCAGCAAAGCCACCTTAAAACGTCTTTGAACCTCCACCATGTTTTACTGTAGAGACAGTGTTTTCCTTTCTTTGAAGGCATCATTTTTTCTTCTGGAAACAGTGCCATGTTGCCATTTACCAAAAAGCTCACAAGTCCTCAATACGTTCTCCCAGGAGGATTGGGATTTTGCAGTCTGACTTTTTCATGTCCTTGTGTCAGGAAATATGACCTCTGGGATCTTGGAACGTAAAATCCCTTTTCATTCAGATGACGATGGATAGTGTGAGCTGACACTGTGGAACCGTGTGTCTATAGGTCAGTCAGTTGGGGTTCTATTTCCGCCATTCAATCTTTCACTATGATTTGTCATTCATGTTGCTTTTCTATCCCTGCCAGAGAGCTTCAGAACCATAGGCTGTAAACGCAAACATTCAGATCACTGCAGATTGACTTGTAGCCTTGAGATTGCTCCCGTTTTTCCGCTTTTTTTTTTCCTTAAATCCCCAGATACCTCTTTACACTTATTACTTTTCCTCGCTCAGTGTGACACACAACACAAAGGTTTGGTTCTCCATTTCTCCATTTTAACCCTTGTGCTATCCTATGACCACCCTTACATTGACTTGTTCACCCTACCATGACAAAGGTGGATAAAGGTGGAAAGATTTCATGTAATCATGGACACCAGTGAAGATCACAAATCATTGAAGAAAAAAGGTTCAGCGCACTGTCTAGTGGGGTCTAGATGACCCAACTCCCAATGTTAAAGTGCCCAAGGGTTATCTGGTTGTATGTATTGCTCACATCTTTTCCATTTTTCACAGATGTGACTAAATCATTGACTGTATTTGAGAACATTCCTAAAAGGAAGTACCTGCTGACCCCAACAAGCCAAAATCGCAGAGACTTCTATAGAGAAAGAAACAGCTTTATATTTGTAAGAAAACCTATTCTTGCACTGCTACCTTTTTAAAACATGTTCTTGCTGATCCTGATTTTTTTTAAATATTTTATCTGTAGTGCAAGTTATTCTCATAATAAACTGGCCAATCAGATGCCACAATAAAAGCATGTGGTCTCGTGTTTGAAACGTGTGTTTGATAGGTTTTGTGAGACCCACTTTTAAGTGGTAGGGGTGTGGCCTTCCAACAAGCTCACTCCTGATTATTAAAAAGGGTTATCATAGAAACGATGACGCAGACTGACTCGGACCGATCATTGCTTACTGATGACATTTAGCTTAAACATGGCGGCGTGTTTATTGTGAAAAAAAGGGCAACTGAATTCACTTTGTTGGAGCTGGAAGTAAGCCATTTTCTACAGGTGACATCACATCCCCAAAGTCCAGGTCCTTTATACAGTTAATGCTAACCTCTCGTTTAGATTTCTCCGACTCTCTTCTCTCACAAATGTCTCCATAAGAGGAATTCATTTACCACTCCTCTTTTCAAGCAGCTCCACTGGCTCTAAGTTCAATTTTCATATCAAATTCCAAATCTTTCTGTTTACTTTCAGAGCCATTAAAAACCTCACTCCACCATATCTCTTGGATCTTCTCCACTCCCGCTCTCTTCGATCATCTTACTCTATTCACTGCTCTGTTCCACGCGCTCGCCTCACCACCGACTCTAGAACTCACTATCCTCTGACCTCAGAAATTTGACTTCTCTCTTCACATCCTCACTTTTCGCAACCTACCTTCAATCCACAAACATGCCCACTCCAACTTATTGGTGTTTTTAACATGTTCTTGTTGCATTTTTCTCAAGATGGAGGACGTATATAAAGGAAATTAAGCTTAGAATTGCATTTCTGAGTATTTCTTTATTCAAATCATTGTGAATCAGGAGCAGAGGAAAAATGCAGTTGGAAAAAAACCTTGAGAAGTGACATAGAAGCTGCAGTCTGATAGCCACAATCTCCCTGCTCCACTCCATTCCGATGCATCCACTTTCAGACAAATAGATCTATGTATCTATCCAAAATTGCTAGCTATTTCTGTTGCACCATTAGTGTTAAATTGGGGTTGTGAGGGGCTGTAAGCTAGTGGGAGAATGTATAAACAAAGGGATGATGGGAAGAGGAGCAGGCTTACTCTGAAACAGCAATCCCGCCATTAAACCAGAGGTAATTTTCCTGTGAGATACTGCTGTTCTGCAGAAATTATGTCCAGGAAAACAACACAGGCTTTTTTTTATTTTATACTGTATTGCTTTTGGCTAAACAACGGCGTAATTCAAAGACCTCCGTCATGTTTGTCCCTTCTTTAATTTTATGGTGTTTTTTTATGTTATCCATTAAAAAAAGTGTCCAAAAAATTGCAAATGAGCTGAAACTTTTTGCCAAGATATTCTGTGTTTTTTTAATAATAACATACACATGTAAATACAACCAGGCATCAATCACGCTGCTGAAGGAAAGAGATGAAACCAAAGTCAGAGCAACAAAATAATCACCGAAAAACATTTTAGTATCAAAATGAGCAGAAAATTAAATTTAAAATGCCTTTTATCTTAAATGTTTGATCATTTTTACTTTGATTTGGTGGGAAAATTCAACTCTTTTGACTTTCTTAAAGTTGTTTTATTTTCTAACAAACTACTTATTAAATCTCCAATGATCCCAGTCAAAAAAAATTTACAGAGAAGTCCTGAGCTTCATATTTAAAATTGTCACCAAAATTGTAAAAAACACAATAGAGAGACAGTATCTGTGTCTGCAGCACCACAAATGAAACAGCAAGAGAACTAGTGACGTCAGGGAGGTTAAAAAAAAAAAGAGAAATGAGTCAAACGGGTCTCAAGTCGAGTTTCATGTTCTTCCGTGGGAAATTAAGTACACTCAAGCTAGTTTATGTTCCCATTTCTGAGCGGTTACAAAAGGGTTAAGCATAAAAAAACAAAAAAACTCAAAAACCGCAGATTTTTAAAGCCAAAGGAAATCTGCCTGAAGTGTAAAAGAAGTAAACGTGCTTTTCTACCACCAACTTACTAAACAGAACGTGACCTCAAGGCAAATGGTGTAAAATTCTCATCGTTCTGGTATTTTTTTGAATGAACTTACCTGGTCTGGAAAGAAAGTGTTTAGTTCAAACAGAAACAGAGTTGTGTCTTTTAAAATCAAATGAACTTGCGAGTCTTATTTTGAAAATATAATGGCATTCATGCATATACTGGGTATTTAATGCAAAGTAAATAAATGACAAGTTTATGACACGAAAAAAAGTTTAACTATCTTAAAATGAAAAGCAACTGTTATTCTAATTCGGCAGGTGCTTTGCCCTAAAATGAAAATACTATAAATGACCAAATTTACAAAAAAAAACCCATAATGTACCGGAAATTTTATTTTAGGGTTACGGTAATTTCTGATAATTAATGTTTCCAAAGTAGCTTTTGGAGAATTATATGATCCAGAATAAAACTAAAGCGATTCCTTTATACTCCAATATACCATATATGAAACGGCAGGAGAAAAGTTAGGAGGATTTCTTTGTTAGATCTATCTTACAGTGACGTCCAGGAGGTAAAGAGAAATGAGTTGGATGTTCTCAAGTCAGGTTTCATGTTCTTGCATGTGAAGTCAAGCAAACTAGTCTATGTTCCCATTTCTGAGCAGTTGCAAAAGTGTTTGATAAAACCTGAGATCTTCCTGATGATTAACAGCAATTTGCATGCTTTTCTACCACCAACTTACCACATAGTACAACATGACCTCAAGGCCAATGGTGTAAAATTCTCATCGTTCTGGTTTTTTTGTAAATGATCTTGTCTGGTCTAAACAAAAACAGTCAAACAAAAAAGGTTGTTTTACAGTGATGCCTGTAAACTCTGGAGTCTTAGAAGAGTTTAATGCATTTACTGTGTTTAGGGTACAGGAGGAAACGGCAAGTTTGTGACCACTACCGGTACTTCTTGTTTGACGTGAAAAAGTTAAATTATTCTAATAACAAACAAAGTTATTCTAGTTTATCATTTGAAACTTACGAGAAAAAACTTCAAATGAATTAATTGATTTAATTAATAAATGAACTTAATGTAATTGTATTTTAAAGTTAATTTCTGATATTTTTGGTTTCCTAAATTGTTTTTGGAGAATCATCTGATCCAAATGGAAAAGCGTTTCCTTGTCTTCGGACTCACCGCCAAGCTGCGACAGACGCACCAAAAGGATCAAAGTGGCCCCGTAGAGCGCGCGCAGAGAAGCCCCCATCCCGATCCTGCTTCAGTCTTCAAACCATGCCTGTCTGCAGCTTTCTGACGGCTGTTCTGGTAGGTCATGCTTCGTGAAAGCAGGTCTACAACAGGACGTGTTTTATTTCCTGGATGATGAACATGGGTGTGGAAGGGAGCAGCCTCACGGCGCGGGGGAGGCTTTGTTTACGGAAATACACCTGGGGACAACGGAAATGTACCTGAGGACTGTGCTGTTAAAAGTTTTTGTCAAACTGAAAGTATAAAAGTAAAAAAGAAAATAAAGCTGAGGGGAAAAAAAGATCGGTTTCGAGTTTCTGCCATGAACCAACATGTTCCTTCAACACCTGAAAGTTTTATTTTACTTTCATTTTTTATTTTATCCATCTAATACCTAATAAAACACCACAAAAGTTTACAAAACAGACGCCTGGAAAGTGTTGCTAGGAAACAGCCTGGGTACGATTCTGACCTAATTCGTCTGAACTGATGCGTCTGAGAATGAAATGGGGAAATGCTGTCATCTAGAGGACATAAAGGGGAAGTGCATTTTTTTCGGCTGTGCCAAGTTAATCTGCTCTTTTGATCAGGGACCTGCAACTTAAGGCTCCAGAGCCACATGTGGATTTTTCAAACCTCCATTGTGGCACTTTGGCAACAGCTAAAGATACTAACAGTCTGAATAAGTATTGGGTGTCTAGTTTGGTTTAATTTGTTTTAGGCAATCAAAGACCAACTCTAGTGAAAATGGTGTTTTTGGTGTTTTTAACGTTCATGTGGCATTTTTCTCATGATAGAGGAAAAAAATAAATAAAATGACATTTAAATTGCATTTCTGAGTATTTCTTTACTCAAACCACTGTGAATCCTAAGGATTTCTTTACAAGCTCCCTGCTCCAGTCCATTCTGATGCATCCACTTGTATACGACTAAATCCATGTTTGTTTCCTAGTCTGAGTTGGGAGCTGGCTCAAAACTGCATCGATGGATAACTCTATTGTTGTTGCACCTGTAATATTAGGTTGGGGGTAGTGGGAGAGAGTGTAAACAAAAGGATGATGGGAAGTGTGACCACCACAACTTAGAGGCAAATTCTGATGAACTGCTGCTGTTCTGCAGAAACTACTGTATGTCCTTGCAGTGGGACTTTGATTTTTGTCATTATTAGCATCAATTTTTAGGTATGACCAAAAAGTGGATTTATTAACATTATTCTGTTTATTAGTATAATTCTGTTTATTAACGTTATTCTGTTTATTAACATTATTCTGTTGGCAGATATTCAAGTAAAATATCTAAGAAAGTTAAACATTCTTGCACCTCCCTTTGCTAAATTCTAGGCTCGGATATCTTAGCCTTTTTAAAATCTTAACATTTTTGCAACAACTTAATGATATTTTCATACTGTATGACTTTTATCAACAGCTTTATTCCACCAAGACGATAAAAACGGTTCAACGTGACATCAGCAGCTGTCCCACAAACTCACACTGAAGAAGACAAACAAAAGCGACAGATATGTGTGCACAGATGAATAAAACCTATAGGGTTATTAATCATGACTTGAGTGGAGAATTGTGATTAAAACTAACACGTAATATGTCGCATATGAGTGAAGTGTATCTGTGGAGAGTCTCGTTCGTCCAGGATGATGTTTCCAAATTCACCTGGACTTTAGATTTTTAAGTTGACGAGGTTTTGCCTCTTATTGAAGGAACTTTCTCAATTCTGTGACAAACTGAAAAGAGAACTACTTTTTGTAAGCGTCTCGGAGGAAGGAAATGGTCTTGATGTGGGTGACGACAAAGTGACGAAGAGAAAAAACCTTTGTTTTTGACCTTAGCATGCCTTTCAATGGACTTACATTAGACTCCCCCCAAAAGACTACATTGATGACCCTTTTTATACAGTAACTACTTCTGTAAAAGTGTAGATCTAGATCATCTCAGAAATAAGTGACTGTTTATTACAAATGTTATTGCCCGTGAAATCAAAAACCAGGTTTTCTAGGACAAAGCATCTTCATTTTCAACTAAATGAGACGGAGGTGAGAGATGATCATCTGGGCTTTCTTTAAAAAAATTGCACATTAGAGTAGCTGCACTAGAAGAAAAAGGATGTAAAAGAGAAAACAGTTGGCTTTTCTGTTGGCAGTTCCTTTTTATTCTTTAAGGTTGTAATTTTTTTTTAATGTTTAATGTACTTTCTTCCTGACACGACAGACGTATTTTCAACACAGCCTTTTGTTGTCCCAACGAATCCTGCTGGATGGATGTTCTTGCCTCAAGTCCTTCTGCATCTCAAACCCTGATCTCACATGTCGCTCCCTGCCCCTGTGAAAATAGCGCACTTCTCAGAAATGTAATCAGTCGCATCTCACTTCAGTTCGAGCACGGGGGAGTGATTGAAGACAGTTGAACAAGAAGGGAGTGAACACAAACCACATCCGACCCTGAAAGAAGAAGAACCTGGGAAACGTTTCACTGTTTTTTTCCACTCTTCGCCTGATGCTGAGGTTTCTGCAGCAGTTCGTCTGAGCTACTTTGGACTCGTTTATGCGGCAGAAGAAGAGGAAGTATGTAGAGACAAACAAACATTGCTACATCCTCAGTGAACAGGAATAGGAAGTATGAAGAGGAGAAGAAAAGAGAAAAAAAATGCTCGTGTCAAAGTAACTGTTGGCATGAAGTTTCATTCGGTTACAAAGAGGTATTTGGAGAACGCTCGCTGGCAGTTGGTCTGTAAAAAGTGACTTCTTTGGAAGAACCATTGAAACTAAACATGAGCGATTCACTTGAGAGGACAACAGACTGCCTACTTAGTGAAGACAGCTCCAATCAAATGGAAGAAAAGGACAAGGCAGGAGTTGTGAGCGAGCTGCGCTGGCAAGATGAAGGCCTATCGGTGGAGCTGCTGAGAGGGATGGAGACCCTGCGGGTGAACAGAGAACTGACCGACGTGACCATCTGCGTTCAGGGACACGACTTCCTCTGCCATCGAGCCATTCTTGCTGCTGCTAGTCAGTACTTCAGGTACTACAAACTATTCTACACTTGCAACAAGGCTTGTTTTTGGACATTTAAGATATTCTAGCAGGTTTTAAGTTTTTTTTACCTGATCTTTGCTCCACACCTTTCCAAGCTTTTCTCAAACAGGAGAATTTCTTGTCTCTTTGAGAGCTAGGATCTAGAAATTAGGACATTATTATTAAAATGAGCCAAAAATCCTTTTGCTCTAAACTCCTGACGACAGAAAAACTATATATGAAGACTCAAAAAACAACAACTCAAATTACACTGTAACTGTTATTTTAAAGTTTAATAAACGTCACCAAAGTCATCACAACCGCTGTGCTCTGTGGTTCAGATCATTTACTACTCCTTAGTAATTTTCTTCCTAGGCTTTAGTGCTCTTTTCCTATTTTTAGGCCACATCTTTTTTGCATTGTGAGCATAATCGAAACACTGCAAAAACTGAATCTTAGGAAAGTAGAAAGTCCCTTGTTTCAAGAAAATCGTCTCATTTTTCATGTCTTTCAAGACAAATAATATTATCCAGAAGTTTTTCAAAACAAGGTTAATCTTAGTGTGAGAAAACATGTCTCTGTGACAAATGTTTAAATTCTTGGTTGGGCCATTTTTCCTACACCTCATTGGCAGATTTTATTTGATTATTTATTTTGACTTATTTCTCAGGGACACGTTTTTGCAGTGAAGATGGTGAAAAAGTGTCTCTGTGTGTGCAGGGCCATGTTCTGCAGCGGCCTCAAGGAGAGCCACGAGGACCGTGTGGAGATCAAGGGGCTCGACAGCGGAACCATGCGCACGCTCCTGGAGTACACCTACACCAGCCGAGTCTTCCTCACACACTCAAACGTCCAGGGCATCCTCGAGGCTGCCAGTCAGTTTCAGGTAAAAAGGTTCCACATGACATGGAGACACTTTGTGTTAAAGGTGTGATGCACAATGTCAGCATACTTTCTGAAATCTTCATGTTCAGCTGCTTTTTATGTTTTTTTTATTCTTTTTTGACCACAGGAAGCACAAAACCAGAATTTTATGTTGTTATAATTTAACATGTCTGTATTCACAAATCCATACATAAATGGCTGCATACATTTTTTTAAAAGTGTCCTTTAAAATTGATGTTTCAACTAAAATTAATACATTTTCAATGGGAAAAATGGTGGAAAGCTGCTTAAACTAACAAAGGATTTCTACACCTAAAGCTTTGTATTAGCTGCAAAAACAGCCCCGTGACTGGCTATTTTGTTTTTTTCTATTTTAGTTTTGCTCCATGTCTGTAGATAGCAATGACCGGAAAATACATATTAAAAATAAAGTTTATTTAAAAATAAATAACTAAATAAAATGAATCTAATTTCGCTTCAGGGCTTTTTTTAAAAACAAAACTCTCTTACTTTACAACATGAAGGGGTGCAAACATGTTTTTCTGAAACTTTCTTATCTAATAGGGAAGTGAAAGTGGGCCAGTTGTTCATACTTAGGATCAGTTTTCCATACAGACTCAAATTATCTTCACAGCTGTGCCTTAGAGAAAAGAAGACAGCTGCTTTTACTGCCAAACCTTTTGACGGTTTTCACCGGTATTACGCTTTACGAGAAAACTAGCAAATTTATTCTCGTGCATTTTTTTTTAACTTGTCCTGTCCAACAGCTGGGCAAACAGATGAGAGCTGAAGGCCTCTTGTGTTGGACATATTTTACTTTAACAACAGGGGTTACATTCTTCTGACAAACCAGAGGTATGTTTGAATAAACCCCTTTTGTAAACGAGGCCAAACTTTATTCATTTTAATTATATTTGAAAATCTTTTTTGTTGGACCGGACGGAAAAGGAAAGGAGGGAGGAAGAAAGAGGGACATTAGGGGGGGGGGGGGCAGCATAAAGCAACAAGTTTCCGGATGGTTCCAATCATTACAGTGAGGTTCAGATGTAATACAAGTCTATAAGGGCGGGGCCTGTCCACACACACACTCAGATGTTATAAACATACCTGTTGGCTCCAAACAATGTCAGCATGTCAACATGAACACAATACAAACACGCATTTATGCCTTCAAACAAACTAGTGTGAAATATTTCATTCAATCACATAAACTATTTGTGCAAAAGTGAGCTAAAATCGGTGCTCAAGTGAGTGTTTATGTTCTTATAAAATATTCTTGTGCATTTTTTATTCACAAATGTTTTGGATCATAGCTGGTAATGAGAAGTTTTAAAATTCAAAACCTAAAACTCTCAACATTTTACTAAAAGAAGCTTTTTGCAGCTAAAACTTTTAAATGAGTTTGGAATTTCCCAAAGATTTGGACTCTTTCTTTTGAAAGCAAAATCCCCGTTTTCTCTCTGAAAATAAGACCAAATCAGTTTAAACTTCTACACATTAAAAAAATGAGTTGCATGGAAAACGTTTTGATTTTTTTCTTCCCAATGAGATAATGTCCAATACTAAAATGTGTGGAAACTGCATGAGCGTGTCCGCTCGTGCCACAATTTCCTCATAACTTTCAGAGAACGATGGTTCGAAAGCATTTGTGGGAAAGGATATTGTGGCAAATGTATCCAAAAAACAGCAAAAACATGAGTGACAATGGAAGTGAAAGCACTGTTTACACTTCTTAAATCAAGTGTTCGTTTTATGAGCAGCAAATGTTTTTTTTGAAACGCTCATGAACATTGTCCTTAGTGGTCCAAGGATTCATTTAAACGCTTAGATTCATATCATAATTAGTGCTCGCTGATTTGATTTTGACTTTTGAAGAATCGGTTCATTGACCAAAACTTCGATTCAACCAGTGGGTACTGAACAGTGCAGGTGAAGTTTTCCAGATTCTTTGTATTTCTTGCAGAAAAATCAAATGTAAATTGAATATGTGTAACAAACACGTAATATAATCCATTATTAGAACATTCTAACACGCTGTATGGTCTGTGGTAAAGTGTTTCCAAACATTGGACTGTAATGATGCTTTAATCATTTTCTGCTGTCGTCACCTATATGTGTTGTCCACTGTGATGTAATTTTTGTACGTTATAGTCAAATAAACCTATCGTATATATATATATATATATATATATATAGTGTTTTCTAACACATTATTATCTATCAATTTAATTTCATATTGGTATAGGTCGATTCGATTAACGACTAGCCTCAGAAAGATCGATCTGTTTGGATCCTAGGAAAAGAAATCAATGAAGATGATTAATCGTTACACCTCTAAATCTCATAGCTGTTAATTATCCTTAGTCTGCTGGAAAAAAAAGCCAAATGTTATGTGTTAGGTGTCTCATGCTGCCTTTCTTGTGGAGATTTACAGAAACACGAAGACTTCTGTGTGAATTTTGTAGCTACAAGATTGAGAAAACTTGTAGTCAAAAAAGTCTTCAGTGTCTTCATCACTTTTACTAAGGTGTTGAAGGCTTTGTTTTGCACTTTTCTCTACATAGAAAATATTTCCTTATACTCTCAATACTTCTAAAGGACAAAGGACATACATGTTAGAAAATCTACAAATAAGAAAAAGCGTGAAAAATGTTAGAACCTTATCTTCTTATTTATTATGTAAGCTCATGTTTTGTTCTTTTTTTTTTGCAGTTTCTGCGCGTTGTAGATGCATGTTCCAAATTTCTCAGCAAGTCCCTCCAACTTGAGAGCTGTGTTGGCATCCTGAATCTGGCCCACAGCCACGCCCTGCCAGAGCTGAGGACCACAGCGGAGGAGTACATCACCTACCAGTTCTCTCAGGTGATCCAGCAGCAGGACTTTGTGGAGATGCCTGCTCAGTCTCTGGAGGCGGTCCTGCAGAGTGACGAGTTGGATGTAAGGTGTGAGGAGTGCGTTTTCGAAGCGCTGATGAGCTGGGTGAGAGCCCGGCAGAGCGAACGCTGTCCGCTACTGGCCAGGCTGCTTTCACACGTCCGACTGCCACTGCTGGACCCCGCGTACTTTGTGGAGAAAGTGGAGTCGGATGAGCTGATTCGCTGCTGCAGTAAGGCCTTTCCTTTGTTGCAAGAGGCACGCACCTTTCACCTGTCCGGGAGGGAGGTCAGTATTAGGAGTAGGTGGTGGAAAATGTCTCCCAATCGTCTCCCTACCATGACACTCCCACCCCCGTGTTTTCAGGTGGTCTCAGAGCGAACCAAACCTCGTTTGCAGCACTTTCTGTCCGAGGTCTTCCTCATCATCGGAGGTTGCACAAAAGACGAGCGCTTCATCTCCACCGTCACCTGCTTGGACCCTCTCAGGCGCAGCCGGCTGGAGGTCGCTCGGCTGCCAATGACGGAGATGGAGGACGAATCCCAGAACAGAAAATGGGTGGAGTTTGCTTGCGTTACCTTCCACAATGAAGTGTATATATCTGGTGAGAGCAGACTATTTTCTAAATTTGTAAACCTTCTGTTGCTTTTGTCAGCCGCTTTATAACCTTGTTCCTGGTTCTAATGAGTCTCACTGAAAGTCCAATGTGAAGTTTTGAATGGTAAAGTTAGAAAGCTGAACTAAACAACAGGAAGAGGAGAGTTATTGTGGTTTTAGGTGCTTCCTTACTTAGGAACTGTTGCCACAACTCTCGACGTCCTCGAAACCTGAAGAAAACGTTAAGACATGTTTACATTTTATCATCACAACCACTGTGCTCTGTGGTTCAGAGCAGGACACAGTCCTTGACCAACATGACTGCACTGAAAAGTAAAACGTTAAGCAATAGAGGAAACACTGATGTTTTTTTTTTTTTTTGTAACGGTAGGGGGGAAAGAGACGCAGCATGATGTTTGGAAATATAACGGCGCTCTGGACAAATGGATTCAAGTCGAGCCCCTCTCAGTGGGACGCTGGAGGCACAAGATGGCAGTTCAGAATGGGAAAGTTTATGTTCTGGGGGGTTTTGATGGAACTCAGAGACTCACAAGTGTGGAGGCCTATGATCCTTTTCACAATCGATGGACACAGGTAACATGATAACATTTAAAATGCTGTCCCTATTTTACATACTGAAAAAAAAAATCACCCTATTTGAATTCAATCCCTTCTTATAAAAAGTTTCCTGCTTTAACCCCTTGACCTCTTTATTTTACTTCTTCTGTGCTGGCTGCAGGCGACACCTCTGGCTATCGGTGTGAGCTCCTTTGCTGCAGCAAACTTTGACCGATGGATCTACGTGATTGGCGGGGGGCCAAATGGAAAACTGTCCACTGATAAGGTTCAGTGCTGGGAACCAGGAACGGACAGTTGGGAACTGCGAGCGCCCATCCCCATTGAGACCAAATGCACCAACGCTGTCACCTTCAAGAACTGCATCTACGTCGTTGGTGAGTTTAGGCCAGTTTTGTTTGGATCTAAACAGGGGTCTGCACCCTGAGGCTTCAGAGCCACACGTGCCTCTTTGACCCCTCCTTTATGGCTCTGTAGTCAAAGAACAATGCAATGTTTTTAACTTAAAAACTAACGTATTTTTTGGAATAAACATCAAAACTAAGTCAGAAGAGTCAAACTTTATTTGACAAACAGTGGAAGGAAAACACCAATTGCTCCCATGATGCTCCAACAATCCATCAAGCGGTGCAGCTTTTTTTACCAAAGTGAAACATTTTTTGCGTCGTTTAGCACACAATATCAATTATAGGTCAGTAAGCACAACCAGAATTCATACTGAAGGCACATCAGATTAAGCAAACTGGCTAGTCCTAAACAAAATTTAAGGATATTAAGTGTACCATGTGGTCCAAAAATTACCTCTGATTTAATTTATGGTAGTTATATTTACAAATGTCTGGCTGAGATGCATCAACAACAACAAAACAAACCATGTAAAGTCCCCCCCCCCATCACTGCTGACATCACACCACCTATATTTGCTACATTGAGATGATTCTAAGTGGCACACGGTGTCTTATTTTGAAACAAAGTCATGTAACCCTTTCTTTCTTTATTTTATTAATGCAAACAGAAATGATTATTTAATTTTATCATAAAAGGAACAATAATAGAAATGCAAATCAAGTGTCTTATTTTTGTAAAGGTTGAAGTGAGACCTTTTGGCTTCCAATGGGTTTTCTTTGTGAGGTTGTTGTTCACTTTCATATTGCATATCTCCCACAGCGAATCAGCTTTCACTGATTTGGACAGGTTGTTTGGCAAAGATTTTTACACCGAACGCCTTTCCTGCCACAACCCTGAATTTTATCTGGGCTAGGGACCGGCACAGACTTGGGCCCCTTTGTGGCTACATAATTAGTCAGCAGCTAGAAGGGTCTTGCCCAAAGACCCACACTGGATGAAGATCATCGTGCCCCTGGGATTCGAACCCTGGTTTCCCATGTGCCAGTCCTGCACTCAAACAGTTTCAAAATGATCAGTAACGACTGAGTCATCCATTCGGGGAAGCACAGCAGAAACACTGTAGGTTTACCTAGAAGGGGAAACCAAAAGCTTTAAATAAGTTTGCATCTTTTGTACAAAAAATACTCAAAAAGTAAGCAAATGTAGAAAAATTAAACAAATTTGCTAGTCTGTTTTGAAGATCCTAACAAACAACTCTTTTATGAGTAAATGTAAAAAAGCTTTTTCCATAAACAAATAGAAGCATTTAAACCATTATTTTTTTAAACATTTTTGTTTTACTTTTTTACTTGCTACATTTCTTTTCACCTATTTAATTTAATTCAATTCAATTTTATTTATATAGCCCAATATTACAACAGTAGTCGTCTCAATGGGCTTCATACCAGTAATTGTATAATGAAAATAAAATCATAATTTACATGATGCCATAGAATTCAATAGGTAACGGCTAAACTAAACTAAACATACTAAGCTAAACGAGGCATCCCTCCTTCTCTGCAATTTAGACAGTATTTGCTGCGGTGAGGTTTCGTTTTGACAATTACAGCATTAAAAGCTAAAAGACCGTTAGCGGGGTGGAGGGAAATGGAGTGAGGATGGAGGAGAATCCTGTTTTGGAGGCGGATCAGTCTCATTAAAATGAGAATGATTGGGTGTCAGAAGTGGCCGTTTTGAGTTTGCCTTTAAGGTTGCTCTGATGAGTCAGAATGATTACAAAATCTCCCACATCTGTGTGAGAGTCATCTAGGAAGTCGCTATTTTCAGTTATTGATGACTTTACAGCAGGGGTGGGCATCTCCAGGTCTCAAGGGTCGGTGTGTCAGTGTGATTTCCAGATTTTGGTGCCCTACTCATGGCTTATTACTAGGGGTGTAATGATTAATCAATTTCTATTCCTACGAGCCAATCAGATCGATCCGTCTGAGGCAAGTTGTTAATCGAATCAACCTAAACCATTAAAAATGTGTTTTAAAATAAAATAAATTGATTATATGAAAATGGAAAATACCATTCGAATTGAGACATGGTATCTTTATTTTACTATAACATAAAAACAACAAAGTGCATCACAGCGGACAACACTTGATGTGATGTCAACAAAAAATGATCAAGCCATCATTCCAGTCCAATGTGTGGAAACACTGAATTTAGCAAAGTCATGTGACCAAACAATGTGCTAGAATGTTCCAATAATGTTCCCTTTGGATTAGTTTGATGTGAAAAAACAGCTGAACTTTGGGAAACTAAAATGGGAATGGATTTGGAAGTAATTCTTGTTTACTTTATTGTTTTTTCTGCACATTTAATTTATTGATGATCATCTTTTAAGAAGTACAAGGAGTCTGGAAAAACTTCAACCTGCATTGTTCAGTACAGGTTTTTATCTCTGAGTCTCACTGACTGAATTTTTGGCTAAAGATGTCCTGGACTGAATTTAGGTCATTGAATTAGATCGTTCAAAATGAACCAAAATCGGCTATGAATTGTATCGGCAGCCACAAATTATGATATGAATAAAAGCGTTGGTAAAATGAATCTTAAGATTACCTGTATCAGACAATTAGGACATGGCAGGGTAGGGTATGTTTGAAAACAACCAGCAGTGGCCAACCCTGCTTTACAGTGATTCATGCAGGGCTAACATAGGTTATGTTATTTTTGGACTTATATTTCCTAAAATAAGAAATATAACAGTAAAAAATAACTGCATGTCTGAGGTTGTGAGGTTGTTGGGCAATTTTCAAACTTGAATTTAACAGATAATGTCTGTTGTTTTATTGAAAATTAATCCAAAAGTAAATAAGTTCTAACTTTAACACATTAACGTTGTTAGTGTTTTTACTTTGGTACAGTAAGGTTATGATGCTAACATAACATTTCAGATCACAACTTGACTTTAGAATCTTCTACACAATTTTTTAAGACAATTTTTCTAATGACTTACTGCCTTATGTAAGCTCATATGTGATTGGGATTTTAAATTATACATTATTGTACTACATCGATGGGGAATAACACAACAGCAGTTAGACTTATGACAGTGCAAAAGCCACGTTTGTGCAGGATGCAAAACATTTCACCATGAATGCTCAAAAATTTTAAAGTTACACTTCCTGGACTCCAAAGGGTTTTTTGCCGACACCTGCTGCCTAAAACTGTGACGTAACTATATGCTGAAATATACAATATATGAAGCTGCACATATGCAATCCTATGTTCTACATGATTTTGTTCTTTGCTTTTTAAGTGCAGATCATTTATGATTAGAAAATTAAGCTTTCCTGGGAGGCAGGACTTCTACGGTTTCTCTTAGTTTATTGAAAATTAAGTTTGTAAAGAAAAAAAAGCGGTTGTGTAGTTGTAGAAAAATGAATTTGGGTCTGCATTTAAAAAATTTGGAGGATGTTTTTTTTTCTAATCCTTTTTAATAAAAGAAAAAAATCCAAACAAGCTACTGACCCCTAAAATGCCTCATGTCCAATTTAAGTTGGGAAAATTTAAAAAATGTGACTTGTATTTTAACATTATCACCGAAGTACGACAAAACCCATTTAAAAAAATGTGCTTACTTCATTTACTATCTTTAAATATATATTTTGGAAGAAATGCAAGTTTTTCAATTTAACCCTTACTGAAATTAGCCTTTCTAAATGTTATTTTGTGATTCCAGGTGGTGCCATGAATGCCATGTACTGCTACTCCCCTCTGAGCGACACCTGGACCCTCGTGTCACGTCTAGGAGAACGGGCAAGTTGTGCCATTGCAGCCTGCAACAACAAACTCTTCATAACCGGAGGAAGAGACAACAAGAACCAAGTCATCTCCACTGTCATGTGCTGGGATGTAACGCAAGGAGTGTTGACGGAGGAGTGCGTTTTACCGATGGGAGTGTCCCATCACGGCAGTGTGACACTGATGAAGTCTTACACGCAAATACACAAAATAACCCGTCCAGCGGAGTCCCAGTGACAAACACTGTCAACAGGAACTAATGGGGCAAAATGGGGTTTAAAAATAAAGTGGGACATTTGCATGTACTGATTTTTTCCAGTGTAGACTTGCCACTGTGCACGAGGCATGTGACCATGTTTTTGTTGATGTGAAGATAAAAATATACATGTTTTTTAATCTTAAGGTTTACATTTTATTTTGACCTTTTTGTATAAGGTAATTTATGCAGTGGTAAAAGCAACAAAGCTATTTTAACTGTTGTGTTGCGAAGGTTTTTTCTTAAAAACGTGTTACGTCCACAACATAGTTGGTCTACATCAGGGTCTGCAGCCTTCAACACTTAGAGCCATTTCGGTTGATTTCTCCCCGACCACAACCCAGCAGAGAAGTACGGCACTGATTTGTATTTGTGTTATTGTTACTTTTAGGATACATATAAATGAATTGTTGTTTTTAGAGCATAAATTAAACATAATTATAAAGATTATTTTTTTTCAAAATATGAAAAACTTTATAACTTTTGACAGACGTTTACATAACTTCCTTTCAAAATAAAAGCTCCTCTGCATTACAGTACATAGCATCATCTCATTGTACCAAATGTAATAGTATAGTGTAATGTCAGCAGTGAAAATCTAACTAACCAAAATGAAATTAGAGCTAATTAAGTGACCCTAATAATATCTTCTGAACCATAAGGCACACTTAAAATCCTTGAATTTGTTCAAAAGTAGAAAATCTGTCATACAACCAGGTGTGCCCTAATTCCTAATGCGCTTATTGACCCTCCAAAAGATTTTCTGTGTTTTATGCCGCACAAAATCTGTCAAAATATTTGAGTTTGACTTGTGATACATACAGTCATCAAATGTATGCGAATGAGTTAAAGTTTGAATTTGTTTACTTTGCTTTTTACTTTGCAATTACTTTTTAAAGTTACATTTTTTTTATTTTTCTTTAACCAGAGGAGAGGTAGTCCTTAGTTAATGTGGCTCTGGAACAGCAGGTAGCAGAAGTAAGACACACAATGGAAAGGTTTATTTTTGTTACTAAATGAAAACAAAAAGAGGAAGATGGGAAGGTAGCGGCTATAATTGGGCGAAAAACGTTAGATAAATAGAAAAAAAACAGACCTAATTATTCTGTCTCCAGCAAAACAAAAATGTCTTCATAAGTTATAACATCTGTCCAAAAAGCAAATCAAAACCTCGCTAAGAGGTGGCACCAAGCAACTTACCTATAGCAGTGATTCTGTATGTGGAAAAGTACAGAGTACCCTGTCCAAAAACCCTTCCACATGCAACCAAAAGATGGGTCATGATGAGCCCCTTTTTAATGTCTGTGTCGGTTTTATGTGATCCAGGTGACAGCCTTGGGGCCTCCACCAGAAATGTTTGCTTAGATCATCAAGGAGGACATGAAGAGGGGGAAAAAACAAAAAGGCAGTGATTCCCAAGATCTCTGTGCACAACAACATGGAACGTTGCAAACCAGTCAAACCTGCCACCTGAGTCATGCTGAAAGTCAGCGGCCCTTTAAAGCAAAAGTCGGTTAACACACTCAAGTGAAAAGGGGAACTAAGGTAAACATACTATGGGGACCAGTAGTAATTATATCTAAGATGAGACAGGGATGAGTTACATAACTGCATTTTATCTGGAGCCTCAAAATTAGGTAGGGTAAAAGTAGAAAAAAATAGTTTTTTTTTCTTTTTTAAACGATCAATGAAGGTTTTGCCTTAAAGCAATATCATATCAATAAATGGCAAATCTTGGATGAAAAAAAAACGAATTTCTCTCTCTCTTTCCTATTTTATTTTTATTTTTTTACATAACTTTGTAGAAGTTTTAACAAACAAATAAATGACACCACACATATCCGGAAATTTACTATGAAATTCCCCGCCGGAAACTCTTAAACTTTTACTCGTTAAACATTGACAACATTTTCTGTTGATTTTTTTAACCATAATTTGTGCATGTCCCTTTGAGCCTGGTCTAATTAAAAAATGTAATGAATTGACTTATAAATATGTATTTTCCTGAATACGTTTTAACTACAATGTAAAGGACGAGAACCGATACCATGACATTTATTGCGAAATTCCATGAACCGGAAACTCAGGTGTTTCTCTCGCCAAACACTGGAAGAGTACTTACCTTTTGCCTTGTTTTTATCCAAAGAATTGTGTTTTTAGACCTGTTGTAGTCAAACGTTAATTATTTTTGATTTGTTGGAAAAGAAAATCGTAAAGTAGTTCGAGTTTTTTAAGTGCATGACAGGTAACGTCGGTAGGATTTACCTGAGAGTCCCGTAGTGAAAGTAATGACCCACCTTTTTTCAACATGAAATCCCGATCTCTTCTCCCCTACTGTATTTGTTTGATCAATTTGGGTGAGTTCTTCCTCATACTAACTTTTTAAATTAGTTTAATAAAGGATGTGTCATGTTTGTTAAAATGTCGTCGGAAAAGTAAACTAATGGTGTTTTTCAGGAGTTCCTGAGAACAGAAACTAATTTCCGGAAAATCTCCGTAAAATTCCTTATTCTTTCTCTAAGTAACTCTGCGACACTATAAGATATTTTTTAGCAACATTGATAAGGTTTAACTGCATGTATGTTTCTGTATCATAAAACCTTCACGTTGTTTGACCTTCAAAATAGTCTTTTGGAATCCACCCCGTTTACCAAAATAAAAGGCTTTCCACACAAAATCCCATACAGAACCATTTTGTTGTTGTTTTTAAACCACAAATCTAAATCAAGGTATAACCATATTGTAACCTTGCAGTTTTTATTCAATAAATAATTGATCAACTCAACATAAGAAACAACTGAAAGCTCTTAACAACCAACAGAGCAAAGGACGAACATTTGTGAATTTTGAGAATACATTTTTTTTACATTAAATTTCTTTTCAAGCCAGGTATTACAGGTTCTTCAGGGTGGATGTTGTACAAATAATTAATAAAAGTTATGCAGAATAAAACGGTTTATGATGAATTAGATTTTCCTGTCCCATTATTTTGAATCTAGTGATTCACTCCAAAAGAGGAGTGCAAAACAATCAAATATTTTAAAGTAAACATTGTGGAAAAAAAACATGATCATGTCAACTAATATATGACCTACAAGCACCGTTGAATGCAGAAGTCAGCTCTGTTCAGGAAAACCGGGTTGTTCTGTAAACCACTGCATGTCATTCAGGCAGAAAAGCCAGCAACTCATCCTGCTCCACACCTGCTACGTCTCCTGAAAGTTTCTTTATTTGTAGAAGTGTAACAATAATGTGATGCTTTGACTGTTTTGGATAGCAAATGTTTTCTCAATTTGTCATTAAATAATATAACTATTTGAAGACTTTAACTGTTGTAATCTCTCTCTTTGTTTTTTTGCTTAGTGACTACTGCAGCCCTAAAGTATGCCCTTGTGGGGAACAGCACCACTTTTAAGACGGGCATCAACACACCAGAGCCTCCTGAGGAAATTCTGTGGAAACATAATGGCAACAAAATGGTTGAGTTTGACGGGCAGCAGCAGAAACCCTTTAACCCGTTTATAGATAGGATCACTCTTAACTGGCATACCGCAGAACTGACGATTGCAAATCTCAAGTATGAAGACAGCGGAGATTATGATGTGGAAGTATTTGCTAATAAAAAATTACATCCTGCGTCTTTTCAACTGGAGGTCATCGGTAAGTTTTTGAGTCGTTTGCAAACACGCTCCACATTGTCCTCAATTGCTGGAAACCTGTAAGCTGCTTTAGGCTAAAGCATCTGATGATTATTGAAAATGCGAGAATAAGAATAAATTTAAACCTTTTTAATAACTCACAACTTCTATCTGGCTTAGAGCCGCAGACTTGTGATTGAAGAAATAACTTTAAAAAATGTCTAAAAACAAAAGAAAAAGTTAGAAGACTTGGCGTCACGCTGGATGTTGCCTTGGTCCATAACTTGGTTGGAGGATAACTCATTTTCTTCTGGAATTCCACAGTGGCTGCAGTTTTTTACAGAAAAGAGTATTTGTGTTTTTCATACATGCATCCAGAAAGGGTTTGATTGCTTTGATTAGAATTTAGCTTGTAGATTTTAAAGCAACGTGTTTTTTTTTAAGGAAATAGTTTCTGTTTGCACCATTGTTATCTACTGATGTCTTCACGCCCAAGAGATGAACTTAATATCTAACCGGTTTTATCTGTTAACCTGTCACCTAGGAGTCAAACTTTGATCTTTGCAAAAATGATTTGCTTAAGAATTGGATTTCCATTCATTCACAAAAAAAATGGTTGTAGAGTTTTATTTCTTCAAATGATAAACATTGACAACAACACAGCTGAATAACAACCATTGGATGTTAATGAGAACTGGAGTGAGTCAGTCAATTTAGTCGCCATTTTCTTTATGATCCGAACGCCGCCACGTCAGAGCGCGATGTTGTCAGTACTCAGTGATTGGTCAGAATCAGTTTGAGTTGTTGTTTCTATGACAACCACTCTGGCCAATCAGGAACGGGCTTGTTGAAAGTTAAGCAAGCAGTAAAAAATCTGTCAAAGAAATGACATACTGTTATTAAGGAATTTGGTCAATTAACTAACTTGCACTACAGATAGAATATAATGGGAAAAAGGTTAGGAAATACCAAGAACATGTTAAAGTCCCACTCCGGTCATCTTTTGAGCCTTTTTAAAAGTGATCCCAGCTGTCCTTTAATTTTGATTATGTCTCTTGTAGCCAAAATGTAAAAAAAAGGCGTGTCATTTTCTGGGACATATTACGTTTCTGCAGAGCGGTTGTAGTTCATCAGAAAGTCACCTTTGGGCGGGACCGTTGGCGCAGAGCAACGGGACCCGCCCATTGTATTTTCTATGTAACAAATACAATCCTTTTCAAACGACATTTTTTCATCTGCTCCTGATTCACAACGATTTGAATAAGGACAGACGTACAATATTGAACTTAATTTTCTAAATATACGGTATGTCCTCCAGCATGAAGAAAATGACTGAAGAACATTTTAAAAGCACCAGAAGCACAATTTCCATCAGAGTGGGCCTTTTAAAGAAGATAGCAGTTTGAGTTTGGTTTCTCGGAGTCGCGGTTACCTCCCTGTTTTGAATGTGAGGGGGGGGGGGGGGGGGGGGGCACTCAGACCAGTTCTCATGTACAGTCAATGGAGACGACAGCAACTAGTATCTCATAAATTTGTGAAAATAGGACATTTGTTTACAGGCTTGTGTTGATGTTCTCCTTTAGATCCAGTACCAAAGCCTTCCATATCCTGCAAGATCAACGCAGGAGGCAATGCAACGCTCACATGCTCTGCAGAGGTCAAGGGGCCTTATACCAAACTGGAGTTCAGCTGGACCCCACCTGGGAACGAAAAGTCAAGTTCAAGTCTAGAAATAAAGCTTGGAGATAAACAGGACAGTCAGGTGTACGAATGCAAAGTTAAAACCCAACTGTCAGAGGAAGTTTCCTCCTTCACTGCGAAGGACTGCTACACTGGTGAGACATCCTGGATTCTTCCCTTATCTATGCAGCTTCAGTCATTTACTGCAGAGTACAAAGGCTTTTTACAACTTAGTTTCATATGAAAACACATTGTGTGATCTATTAATCCATTGTATCTGAGTTTGTTGCAGATCTTAAAACAAAACAAATGCTTTCATATTTAAGCAGTTTGATAACCTAAAGTTGTTTGATGCTCCTGTAATTTTAGGATGCAGATATCAGTTCTTATTTAAAAGAATCTTTTCAGTTTTATTATTTTATGAAGTTTGATTGGGTCAATTTTGTCTCGTGTGGTTTTGTTCCGCAGAGGAAACTTCTGCTGGAAGGATTGCTGGCATTGTAGTTGGACTCCTCATTCCCATTCTTTTGGTAATCGTCGTCGTCTCCTGCCTGTACAAGAAAGGTAAAATTAAACTTCCTTATCAATGATAGATGTTTATGAATTGTCCACATATTAAAGACCTCTAAAGAAATGAAAAGAACAACAGCTTTATTCTCTTTGTAAAATCTGACGGCATGAATTACAAAAGTCATTTTTAAGGAAACAGCCATTCATTCTCTTTCAAACTTTTGAACAAACTCTGTATTCTAGATGCAAAGAAAATGTTCTATGAAAGTTGAGTTGCAGTTTTTGTGGAATTTCACATGATTTTTCTGTGTTACTAGAATAAATATTTTTGATTTTAAGGTTCCTCTGCTCTACTTTTAAAAGATTTTTTTATTTTATTTTTCCTTTTGAATGAAATATATATATATATATATATATATATATATATATATATATATATATATATATATATATATATATATATATTTTTTATTTTTTTTTTTTTTCTCTGCAAATTTAAGGCATGAACTTCTCCTGCTTTGTAGATAAAAGCTTCTCAAACTATAATTCAAATCCAGTTCAGGATTTTATTTTTCTTATTTACTTTACAGGTTGTCTTTTTAAACCAAAACATCATGATGGGGGTTACGATGAGGAAAAGCAGACACAGTTGAACAGTGCCAATGACGTTAAAGGTATTGTGTTCAAAAAAACCTATTAGCCAGATTTATGTCCTTTTTTAACGTCTGTTTGATCTTTTTATTGTAATGTGTCTCCATACCAGAAAACAATGGAGGTGGAATTGAAGAAGAAAGACGCCTGCTGGTACGAGAAGAAACTATGCCGTCCACTCAGCCACTCTACCAAAGGAATACAGGTAATACATTCAAAGAAGACACTAAAGAAGGGGAAGTCTTGTTGAAATGCATTTTTTATCTACTCACAAAAAAAGTAGCAAAAACATTCAACATATTTGATTATATAAAAGTTTTACACACTGGACTAAAAGGTTAGTAAAGAAAATCTGTCAAAAGTATAAGAATGCAAAATAATTGACTGAAAAAACATTGAAAATAATTTTTTTATGAATTTCTGTAAAGTCAAATTATTTTATTAGGTGTAAAAAGTGTATATATTATATATGTAAGCATGTCGATATTTCCCTGCACTTTCAAATTGATAAGAACCACAAAAATAGTGTTTGTGTATCAGTTTCACTAAACTCTGGCTTAGGTGAAAAGAACTAACCTCAAACAATGAACTAACATCAAGAAAATGTACAAAAAAACTTTTGTTTCACAATATGGAGATGAGGGGAATAATAAATATAAAAATCTTTCTAATGATAATAAGAAAATCAGTCTGTTACATAATGTGTAATAATTGGGGTTGCTATCATTTTTTTGTTTGATACACTGAGGAACCGAATCACGGGGAAAATGAATCGTTTCTTCCTTAAGTTTGCATAATCTAACATTGAAAGTGTCAAACATTTGTTTTGCTAAGTTACTCCAGGCTAACTGAAAGGGTTTTCTGAGTTGTTACTTGCTTATTAGCATATTTTAAAAAGTATTTTTCAGAATTTCAGCTTTTTGTTGTTGTTTTTTTTATAGCTGGATAGCTGGATAGACAGACAGACAGACAGACAGATGACTTTATTAATCCCACAATGGGGAAATTTAATTTATCTGTGGCAGCAAAAACGACATTCAGGAATAATCTATATAATATAACATCAACAAGGACATAAAAAATGACATTCATATTAAAATATTAAAAATTATTATGACAACTACTATACAAATTATTATTAAAAGTATGATTAAATATGAAATTCATATTAAATAAATAAATAAATATTAAATAAATACAGCTGAGAAAATGTAAAAAACATGTGGTCAACTGTAAAAAACAAAAATGACAAAAACACTATTATTTAAATAATTAAATAATTAAGTAATAAAGTACACACTAAAAAAACACTATTCAGGAACATAAAAACAATTGAAAAACATTAACAACTGCAACAAAAGTAGATGAAAAAATGAGTGAAAGAAAGAAAAAATACTTTATACTGTATGTTTACTATATAACTTTGTCTGATAATTAATAGGAATTTATTTTTTGTTAGATGACAGTGAACAATGATTGGCACAAAACTGTAATATTATTTATTTATATGAAAATCAATAAGCATTTTAGTTTCTTTAAACGATGTGTAATAATCATTTCTGCAATAATTTATTAAGATGTTTTCATGACAACCAATAAGTACTTTATCTTTATTTCTTGATATCTGCCCTTGGACTAAAATAGCATTACTACATTTAAATATGTGTTAAGAACAGGATTGTGTAAGACTGGATTTAGATTTTTGTTGTTATTTGCCTCAAAAACCTCATGAAAGTGCAGTAAAACAATCATCATTATGGATTTTTCTACATCATAACAACCTTTCTTGGGGGGTTTGATTTCTGCAGATAAGTTTCAGGAAGAGTTGAGACGAAGCGTTAGACAACACTGTAAGTCTGGAAGCCGTACTAACAAACTGCTTCTGTTCTGACTCACACTTGTACTAACAAAGCGTGTTCGTTTAGACTAACAGTGGGACTATTGAATAAAAGCATCCATAAAAATGTTCACTAATATAAATGTACTGTTACGTATTTCTGACAGAACTGCATCAGTTTGGTCTTTTACAGTATTTTCTCTCGACTGCTTTAGCTTCAAAGAACCAGCAGGATGAGAGCCCTTCGGTTCTACCCCAACCACCCTTGAAGCCCAGTCGCTCTATAGTGTCGCCTTCAAAGAGCCAAACACACAATGAGGAAAGTGAAGTCAATGGAGATGCTAAGGAAAAAGAGCCAGAGAGTGATCCTTTACCCAGTGAGAAGGCCGCTGATGTAGACCCAGGTGAGGTTCAGAAAAAAAACACGATGAAATGATTCCAAACATCCAGGTCATGAAAGCACTAGTTTACAGCCCCTCACACCCCCAACCCAACATCACCAGTGCAATAAAAATGGTGAGCAATCCACCTGTACAGTTTTGAGCAGATGCCAGCTCAGACGAGGAAAACGACGATGTATCTATTTGGTTGTGAGTGGATGCATCAGAATGAAGCAGAGCAGGGAGCCTGTGGCCCGCTAACTGTAGCTTCTAGGTCTCAGCTGCAAGCTTTTTCAGACACCTGCTCCTGATTCACACTGATTTAAATAAAGAAATACTCAGAAATGCAATGTTAAGATTAATTTTACAAATATATGTCATGAGCAAAATGTTGCAAGAACATGTTAAAAACATAAAACACAATTTTCATTGGAGTGGGTCATTAAAATGTCTTCAGATTGGTCTCTAAAAAGTTGTTTTTACTGTGTTTTACCCTCAGAAAAGAACCAGCATGAGATCCCTTCATCTCCTCCCCAACCACCCTTGAAGCCCAGTCGCTCTATAGTGTCGCCTTCAAGGAGCCAAACACACAATAAGGAAGGTAAAGTCAATGGAGATGCTGAGGAAAAAGGTCCAGAGAGCGAACCTTTACCCAGTGAGAAGACCACTGATGTAGAACCAGGTGAGATTCAAAGACAGAGCTTTGATCAAACAGCTCCATGTTTGAATCAGGTCAGCCTCTTAGGGTTTTTCTGTTTTGCAGGTTCACAGCAAAACCAGCACGAGATCATTTCACCTCTTCTCACTGTGCCTGTAGAGCAACACAACACAGAAGACCCCCATGCAAAGGAAGCCATCAAAGAAACAGAAGCAAAGGTTTCAGAGAGCGCTCCTTCAGGCCTCGAGCAGAAAACTGTCGGAGAATCAAGTGAGGGTTTAGTGACCCACTACCATGTGAAATGGGATGTTGGTATGATGTATATAAAAAGAAATAAAGGTGAAACTAAGTATATCTTTCTACAATTCGTAGTGAATCAGGACCAGACTGAAAGCTCACATCCTCCTCCAGTGGCAGCAAAGCCAAGTCGAGCCTCGTATATCAACAGAGTTTACAAGAACCCTGCTGGTGAAGAAGGTCTGAAAGCAAACGTTTTAGAAAGTGGTCTGTCTGACAGGACCTGCTGTTACCTGGTGACTTTGAGTCCCAAAGTAATAAACCATAATGAAGGTTAAAACTAAGTCTTCTGCCAGACTTTAAATGATTCAATGATAATGAAGACAATTAAATATTTACATTTTCATTGGAAACTAAACAAATTGATTAGATTTTAGGTCAATGTCAGTTTTAAAAAAAAAAAATTTTTTTTAACGAACTGTCCATTTTTTTTTTTTCATTTTTTCATGTTTTTTTCCACCAGGAGTACAGCCATGTTCTCTAAACTGCCATCATCTCACTTTTGCTTCCATCCCGACTGTTTCAGATTCAGAGAAGAAGAAGGAGGAAGTTTCTTTTCTGACGTCTGTGCAAAGCAGCACTTCAGTCCCACCCACAGACACCAAGGAAGCCGTGGAACAAGAAGAAAATCCAAAAGAAAACTCTTCAGGAATCGATTTTCCCGTCTCTAAGGAAACCGCTGTTGTGTTGCCGGGTAAGTTAGACATCCCAAACTGGAAAACACAATTCTCAATTACCCATAAAAGGGGATTTTGTTTCATTTAGGAGAAATTTAATTGAGTCAATTTGAGTATTATTTTAACAAATGAATCATTTGATTGGTGTAGAACATGTCGAAAACAGTAACTGTTCTAATGCCGTCAAAAGAATTAAACTCACAAAAAAATCCTATTTTAAGTTAAAAAAATAAAATTTGTAAAAAAAAATCTAACTTTCAGAACAGAATTTATCTCTGAAGTATTACTGAAAATTAAATTAAAATAAAGGAATAAGATAGAAATACATTATTTATTAATTAATAAAACTCTTTTTAACTTAATGTTATAAATCATACTTATTAGTTACTTAATTCTTAAAATGTCTCGTTTTTCACCTCTGAATGTGTTGCAGTCTGCATGCAGTTGGAGTCCTCTTTGTTTACTCAACACTAGCTGCGTTTCCATGGGCAGAAGTAATCGAAAAGAACGCCTGATCTGAAAGAAAATGCGTCATGTTAAACGCGCCGTTCGGAATACTCTGCCCCGATCAGACTCATTCGGATCAAAATTTCTTTCCGATTGAGATAGGTGCGTTATACCGATCGTGGAGCATGTAAACGGTCATTCCGATCGTGTGTCACTACTGCTCTGGGTTACGTCATGCATAGACGGTGTTTCGCTGAGAGAAAGCTTTGGAGCGCATACGGGACCACCAGCTGCTCTGCGGACGCCCCGTGAAAAGCGCCGCTCCGCTCTCGCCCCGCTGGCTCTCCCCTCTCTTTCACCCCTCACGAGGGAGATGCGGAGGAGGAGCGCTTCGTGCCCTCCGACGCTCACTCGGTCCACTGGCACCCGAGTGAGCAGAGCAGCCGAATTACGTAATAACTTTGTGTCTGAGCGGAGGGAGGATGCTTTGTTACGTGTGCGTTTTTTGTTTTATGTGTGGGAGAATTCAGACTGCGAGCCGTCCGCCGTCCCGCCGCTCTGGGTTAGCGGCTCCAGGACTCAGGAGAGCCGCCAGCTCACGCAGCGAGTTTGGGGAAGCAGAAAGAAATGTCGCTCAGTCCTTAGAAACTGTTCAAACAATCAGGTGGATTTGTGTTTCCAGTTGTGTCCCAACTAAATAAAGGCTGATGTTATTCCCAGGCATTTACATGCAGCCAGGATTCAGATTGCTGCGTTATGTGGTCCTGGATTTTGTGTCCATCAGGCTAATGTTGTTAGCCTGTGTTTATAGCCTGTCCTAACCCTTCTTCCAGCTTCATTCTTCCACAAAAAAAGCACTGATCACACGGATGAAATAAAACAATGAGCGAACAGACGCTTCATAATATTCACAACTTTAATAAAAACACGTTTGGAAGATCGTCTCGTATTACCGAGCTGCTGCATAAAATTAATGTCTGTGGCAGCTGTTTGTTTTGAACGGGACCTATTTCCTCATCCGGGATCTTTTAACACTCCTGCGCATGCCCAAATGATTCATTCCGACCGAAAGTGTGAGTCATGGGAACGTTTGTTCTAATCGGAAAAAGGTTTTCTGATCCCATGTGCACGGGTGAATTTTAACCCGACCATTGATCCGATCAAGATATTCTGCCCATGTAACCGCGGCTACTGACCCTTCATCCTCACAAGTTATCAAAGAAGCTAAAAAAAATAAGAATAATAACCGAAAGAGCAAGAAGTATGGTGTGTATTAAGACAAGAAAGCTGAAACTGCGTTTCTGAGTATTTCTTTCCACAAATCATAGTGAATCAGGACCAGACGAAAAAGTCCAGCGTGAAAAAGATTGTATTTGTGACGTTGAAAATACGCTGGGCAGGCCACAAGCTTCCTGCTCTGCTCCATTCTGATGCATCCACTTTTAGACAAATAGATCCATGAACGTCTTTGTTTTCCTCGTCTGGAATCTGGATCTAAACTGTACGACTGGATAGCTCCAGTATTGCTCCCCATTTTTGTTGCTCCAGTCATGTTAGCTTGGGGGTTGTCATTAGTCTCTGTGTTTTAACTCCCCACATTCACATAGATAATTTCCTCTGAGTTCTAAATTGTGGTCAGAAATATTTAATAAAAGATGTCTTGCAGATTTGACAGAAAAACAGAAGACTGAAAGCTCACATCCTCCTCCTGTGGCAGCAAAGCCAAGTCGAGCCTCGTATATCAACAGAGTTTACAAGAACCCTGCTGGTGAAGAAGGTCTGAAAGCAAACGTTTTAGAAAGTGGTCTGTCTGACAGGACCTGCTGTTACCTGGTGACTTTGAGTCCCAAAGTAATAAACCATAATGATTAATGAAAGTTAAAACTAATTCTTCAGCCAGACTTGAAATGGTTCTATGATAATAAATACAATTAATTATTTATTAATTATTATTTATTTTTCATCAGAAACCAAACAAATTGATGAGATTTTGGGTCAATCTCAGATTTAAAAAAAAATCCTGTTTAAATACTCTAGTATTTTTTTTTAACAAATTTTCCTTTTTGTGCATTTTCTCATGTTTATTTTCCACCAGGAGTGCAGCCATGTTCTCTAAACTGCCATCATCTCACTTTCTGCTTCCATCCCGGACTGTTTCAGATTCAGAGAAGAAGAAGGAGGAAGTTTCCTCTCTGACGTCTGTGCCAAGCAGAGCTTCAGTCCCACCCACAGACACCAAGGAAGCCGTGGAACAAGCAGAAAATCCAAAAGAAAACTCTTCAGGAATCGATCCTCCCGTCTCTAAGGAAACTGCTGTTGTGTTGCCGGGTAAGTTAGACATCCCAAACTGGAAAAGACATCTCAATTACCCTTTAAAGGGATTTTGATTTATTTAGGAGAAATTCAATTGAGTTAATTATTTTAGAACACCATTTGATTATTATTTTAACAAATGATTCATTTGGTAAATGGCGTATACTTATATAGCGCCTTTCTTCCTACAAGGACAAAGCGCTTTACAGTCACAGACCCATTCACCCATGCACACACACATTCACACACTGGTGGCGGCTCCGCTGCCAAACACAGGCGCCTGCCTACCACCAGAGGCAAGGGTTGGGTTCAGTGTCTTGCCCAAGGACACTTCGACTCATGGGCGTGCAAGGCGGGAATCGAACCTGCAATCTTACGATCATGGGTCGACCGCCCTACTGCTGCACCACGGGCGGCCGTGGTGCAGCAGAGATTTGATATGTGTAGAACATGTCAAAAAGAGTAACTGTTCTAATGCCGTCAAAAGAATTTATACAGTGGTGGACAAAATTGTTTGTAGCCCTCAGTTAAAGAAAGAAAATCCACAATGCTCACTGAAATGACTTGAAACTTTCAAAAGTAACAATAAATTAAAATTTATTGAAAATTAAATCATCAAAATCAGCCATTACTTTTGAGTTGTTGATTAACAGAATTATTAAAAAAAAAAAAAAAAAAAACTAATGAAATAGGGCTGGACAAAAATGATGGGACCCATAACTTAATATTTTGTTGCATAACCTTTTGAGGCAATCACTGCAATTAAACTGTTTCTGTATTTGTCAATGAGCCTTCTGCACCTGTCCACAGGTATTTTGGTCCACTCCTCATGAGCAAACTGCTCCAGTTGTCTCAAGAATGACAGGTATCTTCTCCAAATGCCATGTTTCAGCTCCTTCCACAGATGTTCAATGGGATTCAGATCTGGGCTCATAGAAGGCCACTTCAGAATAGTCCAACACTTTTCTCTGAGCCATTCTTGGGTGTTTATGGCTGTGTGTTTTAGATGGTTGTCCTGTTGAAAGACCCATGACCTGCCACTGAGACCAAGCTTTCTGGAACTAGGCAGCACATTTCTACCCAGAATGCCTTGATAATCTAGAGATTTCATTTTACCTTTCACAACTTCAAGACACCCTGTGCCAGATGCAGCAAAGCAGCCCCAAAACAGAACTGAGCCTCCTCCATGTTTCACAGTAGGGACAGTGTTCTTTTCGTTGTATGCTTCATTTTTGTCTACGAACATAGTTTGCCTTACCAAAAAGCTCCAGTTTGGTCTCATCTGTCCAAAGGACATTTTCCCAGAAGCTTTGTGGCTTGTCAACATGCATTTTTGCAAATTCCAGTCTGGCTTTTTTATAATTTCCTTTCAACAGTGGTGTCCTCCTTGGTCGTCTCCCATGAAGTCCACTCTGGCTCAAACAACGACGAATGGTGCGATCTGACACTGATGTACCTTGATCTAGGAGTTCACCTTTAATGTCTTTGGAGGTTCTTCTGGGCTCTTTGGATACAGTTCCAACTATCCGTCTCCTCAATTTGTCATCAATTTTCCTCTTCCAGCCACGTCCAGGGAGGTTGGCTACTGTCCCGTGGGTCATAAACTTCTGACTAATATGAGCCACTGTCGTCACAGGAACTTCAAGCTGCTTAGAGATGGTTTTATAGCTTTTACCTTTACCATGTTTGTCTATAATTTTGTTTCTAATGTCCTGGGACAATTCTCTCCTTCACATTCTGTTGTCCGTGTTCAGTGTGGTACACAGCTTTTCACCAAACAACAACATGACTATTTGTCTCCCTTTAAATAGACAGACTGACTGATAATGGGTTTGAAAACAGCCGTGATGTTGTGATGTCATCATGACCCCTTGGGCAATTAGTTCTCAGTCTTTCATGGAGGTACCATCATTTTTGTCCAGCCCTATTTCATTAGTTTGATTTTTTTGATAATTCTGTTAATCAACAACTCAAAAGTAATGGCTGATTTTGATGATTTCATTTTCAATAAATTTTTATTTATTGTTACTTTTGAACGTTTCAAGTAATTTCAGTGAGTATTGTGGACTTTCTTTCTTTAACTGAGTGGTACAAACAATTTGTTTTCCGCCACTGTATATTCAAGTTAAACTGTTTTCATCAATATCATTTACTCTATCAAACTTACAAAAAAATGGTAGTTTACGTAAAAAAACAAAAAGGAAAAAAAATATCACTTTGAGAACAGAATTTATCTCTGAAGTATTGCTGACAATTGAATTAAACTATAGGAATAAGATAGAAGTACATTATTTATTACAATAAAACAAAAATGCTGCTCTTTTTAACTTAATGTTATAAATCACACTTTTCTTAAAATGTCTCGTTTTTCTCATCTGAATGTGTTGGAGTCCTCTTTGTTTACTTAGCACTGACTCTTCATCCTCACAAGTTATCAAAGAGCTGAGAAAATAGGAAAAATAACCGAAAAAGCAAGAAGTATGATGTGTATTAAGAAAAGAAAGCTGAAAATGCGTTTCTGAGCATTTCTTTATTCAGAAGAAAAAGTCCAGCGTGAAAAAGATTGTATTTGTGACGTTGAAAATACGCTGGGCAGGCCACAAGCTTCCTGCTCTGCTCCATTCTGATGCATCCACTTTTAGACAAATAGATCCATGAACGTCTTTGTTTTCCTCGTCTGGAATCTGGATCTAAACTGTACGACTGGATAGCTCCAGTATTGCTCCCCATTTTTGTTGCACCAGTCATGTTAGCTTGGGGGTTTTCAATAGCCTCTGTGTTTGAACTCCCCACATTCACATAGATAATTTCCTCTGAGTTCTAAATTGTGGTCAGAAATATTTAATAAAAGATGTCTTGCAGATTTGACAGAAAAACAGAAGACCGAAAGCTCACATCCTCCTCCTGTGGCAGCAAAGCCAAGTCGAGCCTCGTATATCAACAGAGGTTTCAAGAACCCTGCTGGTGAAGAAGGTCTGAAAGCAAACGTTTTAGAAAGTGGTCTGTCTGACAGGACCTGCTGTTACCTGGTGACTTTGAGTCCCAAAGTGATAAACCATAATGATTAATAAAGGTTAAAACTAATTCTTCAGCCAGACTTGAAATGGTTCTATGATAAGAAGACAATTAATTATTTACATTTTCATTAGAAACTAAACAAATTGATGAGATTTTGGGTCAATGTTTCAGATTCAGAGAAGAAGAAGAAGGAGGAAGTTTCATCTCTGACGTCTGTGCCAAGCAGCACTTCAGTCCCACCCACAGACACCAAGGAAGCCGCGGAACAAGAAGAAAATCCAAAAGAAAACTCTTCAGGAATCGATCCTGCCGTCTCTAAGGAAACCGCTGTTGTGTTGCCGGGTAAGTTAGACATCCCAAACTGGAAAAGACATCTCAATTACTCTTAAAAGGGGATTTTGATTCATTTAGGAAAAATTCAATTGAGTTTAATTATTTTAATACACAATTTTTGTGTGAATGAATGGGACTGTGACACTACAGGTGGTTTGGGCTTTCTAAAAAGGTAAAGAAACTCCAAATAAACACCATTTACCATGTATTAGTTTTTGGTGTAAAGTCAGACTTTTGTGTTTTACATGGGATTCAGTGGGAAATTAATTTCTTCTGACATCTGTGGGCTTTCGATGAACTGCAACACTTGTTACTTCCCGGTTTACGGCAAATTCAAGAACAGAAGGAAGAAAGATTGTGAAAAAACAAGTAAAGATTTCTGAGCGTTTTAACTCTGATTCATCAGTTGGGCTTTAGAGATTCCTGAGCATCCGAATCTCTGGATTTTCAGCCTTTATCAGGGTTTCTGCTAATCTGCCTTTAAGGTTAATCTGTGTTCAGCACGGCTTCACCAAACAGATCGCTGCAAAGTAGGTCATCAACTTTGTTCTTAGTAAAGATTTTCAGTCATCCACGTCACAGTATCTATCATCGATCTCGTTGTGCATTTGGATTTGATGTTTGGAACAGAAAAATCTGTTATTTCCTGTCCTGCGGCGCCTCATGCAGGCGAACCAAAGCTGGGCTTTCCACAGGAAACTTTCAGTTTCATTTCACTGACCTGAATCCAGCCAAGGTCACATTTTACTGCACAGAAGGGGAAAGATTCATTGGTTCATACGTTGGGCTCCTGCAGCTGCAGTTTGTTTGCCTTAAACAATCTGCACTTGTGTCAACTCAAAAGAGTTTTCCTGTGTGCTATTAAAAAAAAAAAAAAAAAAGATCTTTGACAGCTAATCTAATGAATTGTTTGTTTACCTCATTATGTAACTTTCATATATGGGAAACACATTCAATACATTATTTTAAAATAAATTCATCTTATTCCTTTATCAAATCCAATCCACCTACAAATTCCAGCTTTCACTGACAGTAATGGACTCCTCCCTTAAACAAATGGGCCCATACCATTACTGCTCCTCCGCCAAACAGGTACAACGCTAGAGTCAGACAGGAAGTCTTCCATCTGACGTTTGTGCAGAGACGCTTACATAATCAATGCTTTACTCCCCTCCATGCAATGTGGTGATGTGGGAGTTACCTGCAGCTTCTCAACAGTGGAGTCCCATACCATGAAGCTCCCACCTTTTGGTTGATTATCCGGGAAGCCACCGATCCCCTTCAGAAGCAGCTACAAGACCAATAATTAATAAGAGGTTTGTTCAAACAAATTTCCACCCGAACCCTGAAGAGAGATGGTTTGTCCCTGTCGCCTCGATGGCTCTGAGGATCAAACGCCATCATCATTTTGAAATACATCTTTAAAGCATCAAGCGGCCTTTAGACCAACCCCTTTGTGTGCGTTTTAGTCAAATAAGTGCAAATGGATCCGCAGCAGGCTTGAACAAACCTCTGTGGCTGTGCTCTGAGCTTCATTAGTTCCATCCTGGCAGCTTCTGCCGGCTGTCAGGAAAACAAACAGAAAAATCAAACGCCGTGTTGCATATTTCATAGCATCCCGCTGTGGTGCCTTTGCAGCGGAGCCACGCTTTGCTGTTCTCATGGAAGCGCCACGTTCACCGCATCATTTTACGTTTGTTTTTTAGAATACAGCCACAGACGACACAGTGAAGGCGGACGAGGACGGTCATTTTAACAACAGGAAGTGGATCAGCAGTCCTCATTCCATGTTTTCTGCTGAAAATATCCCCAGCAGAATTATTGCTTTGAGGATCACCAAAGCACTTTAAAAGTGAAAATCTGTTTGTTTTTTTCTCCTCGCCTTTTCGAAATGTTTTCACCAGATTTGTTTTTGCTTAAAGTCTGGTGATAGTCTGCTGTTTGTTCAAAGGGATGTCTGCACCCTCCAGATATCACAACTGTTGTGATATCAAATATCAAGTATTTGATCCCTTGCTGATTGTGTAGAAATGTTCATCTTAGTGGTAGGTTCATTTGAACAGAGAGAGATAAAAACTCACAAAGAAAAACAAGGAACCCACTTGAAAGAATGTATATACATTTATTTGCATTTCATTGAAGGAAATAAGTATTTGAATCATCTAGACGGAAAGACTTGTCGACTCTGAGCTTCAGATCTCTCCGTAGGTTTTCTATAGGATTGAGGTCCAGAGACCGGCTGGACCACTCCATGGCCTTTATATGCTGCTTCCTCAGCCACTCCTTGGCTGGCTTGGCTGCATGTTTTTGCTCAGATCTGCAGGTTCTTAAACTATCTGTTTTTTGCACAAACGGCTATTTTCATGGAGTGGTCAGAGCAACACATTAATCTTTCAGGTTTGAATTCACACCTCTGTAATTTTCAAAATAAAAATTTCCCTCATCAAATATTGTGACATGTTTTTTGCTCCAAACAATTATTTTATGTTTTTTTTCCCCCCCATTGAGATGTGATGTGTTAACAGAGTGTTTCTTTGAATTGTGCTTTTTACATGTGCACACTCTCTGGAAGTCCTTTTTTGTCCATGTTTTTAAAAGCTGTCTCTTTGCCTTTGGTTGTGAACGGCTGTTTGTTTTGTGTGTTTTAGGGTCTGATGTAGTGGGAGATGAGCATAAACAGCCAAAGTGTAGTGCTGACACCAGCGTTTCTGCCCCTGCTGAGCCACCCGCTTCACCCGTGACCCAAAATGTTCCAAAGACGCCTCCCAACGAGGCTGTTGAACCAGAAGGAAATGGCTTCACGGGTCCAGCCTCTCCAGAGCCATCAGAGAGAAAAGCTGAGCAACCTGAGGTTAAAGACTCGCAGAATATCATTGAGGTAAAAACACCACCACCCCCCACTCCAGAGCCAAACCCCGCTGGAGCGGGAACGCAAACGGGAGCCGGGCAGCAGGAGAAAGACAAGCGGGTCCCTCCTGCAGAAGAGGAGGAATCCCAGAAAGAGAACAGTCATTTAATAGACCATGAACAAGATGAGGGCCACAATTCAGAACCAGAAGAGAGTTTCCAAACCCCCCCATGCTCGCCAAAACGATCCCCAAAGGAGGCCAAGGTCGGGTCTGACAGCAGCAGTGGAGAAGACCAAAGCAAAGAGGATGAAGGAGAAGCAGCTCTTAGCGAACCTAAACATTCACAATGAGGGTTTAATGAGAATGAATGCAGTCAAAAAAGCTTCATATACCACAGTAAAAAGGTGAATTCAATAAAATAAAGGTCAAATAAAACATGACAGATTAGAGAAACTTTTATTAAGATGATAAAAAAATGAAATACTTCATTATAAAAAATGCCTGTCAGTCATTTAAAAAGACCGAAAACAAAAGATTCTCTTTTTTAAACTGCATTTGTTCATGTTTCTGTACAGGTTTGAGTTTTCTGGACAGCTCTTTAAATTATCAGAGCTGTTGGACAAAATAGGCAAACTTAATTGAATGCATCATAATGTTGGGGGCGACTGATAGAAATGTGCCTTTAAAAGTCAGGGTTAACCACGATCGGTCTTTTTCTCATTACATTTTCTAAGTTAAATTGCTTATAAAAGCTGTTCAGTGTTTGTCTCCACTAATCAAAAATAATTCAAGTACTTGGACAGTGGTGCTTTTTATGACAAACGTTCAGTAAAAAATGCTAAAGTTACTTTTTAGAATTTTTCTGTTATTAATTTATGTTTGGAAGGATTACAGTCAGCAGCAAAAATAGGAAAATGTTTATTCACCATAGTTCTGTTTGTTATTGGTGGGTCTTTTTGATTTGTTTTTAAGTTGTAATATAAAACAATGGAAGCTAAAACAGAAATGTTTTTATTTAGTATTATACTTTAATAAAGTTATTTTATTAGGTGCAAATAATTTGTTAGTAATCTATACTAACAATGTACATATATTGAATATTTTGACAAAAATACTATATTTCTTATTTTCTGCACTGATGGCCTGGATTTAAGAAAAGAAAATGGAAAAGCGAACAGAACTACAATATTTTGTTTTTTTTGTTTTTGATATTGTTGTTTTATTAAATGATCATCTTTCAAAAGCAGAAGTCATTTATATTTTCTGATCAGACTGATTTACCTTCTGTTCATGGACCATATGTGGGACTAGGATTTCTTTTAAATGAAAACACAATAAAATCCTCCAGAAGTTCATGAAATATCCACGAAAATAACACTAAATCAGCCTTAACGCTGAGTGAAAGGTAAGACTAGTGCTTCGTCAATAGGGGGCAGTGTTTATCAGCCTTTCCTTGTGTTTCTTGCTTTTTTTTGTGATCCAAAATGTTAGAAATATTCTTTTTAAGGCCCAGCCATTAAGATAAGTCCAGGATATTAGTTTCTGTAAAGACAACCTTGATTACAAAATGTAAAGTACTTAATAATAAACCTCGCTGTTACAGGAGTGTATGAAAGCACATTTTTCAAAGTCCAAAACCTTGAATGAAATGGAGGATTTTAATGAAAGTTCACAAGCTTCATTAGAATGAATAATGCTGGAGTTGATGGATGCTTGGATATATATTAAAGGTTTGTTTTTTTTAAAAGGTTCCTGTGAGTTTCTGAGCTGCAGAGGTGGGGTTGGAGACAAAAGTCCAGGACAAGCAGGTTCACCCTCAGCTGAGTGACAAGCTGGTGTAGATTTGGAAAGGCTGTGCGAGGGAGTCATGCATGATTAGTTTAACCCCGGAGTCACTGGGAAGTCTGTGATCTGCTACCAGCTGCCCTGTGGGTTCACCACGAAGGCGCAGAATGAACGCTATCGTGTTTCTGTGGTCACAACAAATACCAGAGCTTTATCAGAGTATTGAATTATTGGCAGGGGTGGGGGGGCTCCTTAGATGAATGCTTCAGTGTAGTCTCCTACTGGGGTTAAATTGTGATTTGTTATGCTGGGGGGGTCTCTGTGGTTTTGGGGTTGCAGTAATTGGAAAGTCTGACCAACATCATCTGATAAATGGAAATCCAACCAGGTGACGCGTCCCTCCCTGTAACTCTCCCGTTTTTCTGTCAGCTCCAATAATCACGCTGTTGCTGCTGAAGGTGAGATTAATGGTGTAAAGAAATGTAAGCAGATCTGTTTTTAACGGCTGCATCAAAGTGGAATTAATTTATATCCTGAAATGTGACAGAAAACGTGGAGGCTGCTGCACAGCAGAGCTTCTTCTTCATTGATTCGGCACCGTCCACTTACAATCCCATAAACCTCGTCAAAGTGAATATGTCAGAAGGCAGAAATGTCCCCCGCACACAGATCTGTATCTTTTAAGGTTTTAAGCGACTTTGTTTGTAAAACGTTTAAATAAAGGACGTTCAAAAGCAGAGAAACTTTTACTTTGAAGAGCCACTCCAATGAAAAAGGTGTGTTTGGTGTTTTTAGCATGTCCTGGCAGCATTTTCCTCATGATGTTTTTAAAAGAATTTAAGGTTAACATCTCAGGACCTGGCGTCCGCATGCGTGAACATCACATTTTGGGTTATATTACCACAGTAGTTCATTTGGCTTACCTGTTTACACGTTTAGAGGGTCAGCTCAAATATCAGCTCAGGTTAAAACTTGGTTTTCGAGTATTTCTTTATCCTAATCGTGATGGATCAGGAGCAGATAAAAAAAAAAAATAGCCGTTTGAAGAAGTTCTCAGTTGTGACACAGCAACTGAAATAGGCGGGTCCAAAATGTCCCTGCTCCGCTCCATTCTGATGCATCCACATCTTTGTTCTCCTCGTCTGAGCTGGCATCTGGCTCAAAACTCTACGCCGGGATATCCCCGATGTTGCTCGCCGTTTTTGTTGCACCGGTAATGTTCGGTTGGGGGTGTGAGGGGCTGTAAGATAGCGAAAGAGAGTGTAGACAAAGGGATGATGGGAAGTGGGGTCAGGCTCACTCCACACTAACGGTCCCACTCTGAGGCGAATTTCTAATGAACTTCTGCCGCTCTGCAGAACCTATGTTCTTGAAAACGACAGTATTTTTTATTTTGGCTAAAAACGGCACAGTCGTCATGAAAACGATGATTGGAGTGGGACTTTACATAAGAGGGCTGAGGCTTCCTTCCCATCATAAACATTTGCTGCTTCCACTGATGTTTCTGCCTCCACCTGTTACTCTGTTCCTCTGAAAGATGGGGTCACCAACCTGCGTGGTGAAACTGTTCAAGGACCCTGTGGAGGCGTGCAGCTTCAGAGCTACTGTGGGGCTTCGACTGGGATTCTTCTTGAATCCTGAGGCAGCAGCGTGAAGAGGCAAAGGTCAAGTTTGCGCGTTGCGTTTTGAAGCAACCCACAATAAAAGCAATAAAAAAATAAAATAAACAACAACAAAAAAGCTCAACCAAACACATTTTTCATTGAGGACAAACCGTCCTTTCTTGCTGTGGAGCGAGGAGACCTTGTTACTGATGGAGGCCATTTTCCTCTGGGTAGTGTTTATGTGGCAGCAGCCTATTTTTTTTATAAGCAGCCAAGGCATAAGCTTTAATGTACACATCGTTACATAATTACCTCACCCTGGAGTGTGATGTACCTTCAGATCCTGGCAGAGTTGCCCTTTTCTCTTAGGATGCTTTATTTCCCTTTGGCCTTGTTGCAGGGGAGGCGTGGGGGAGAAAGGGAGAGCGGGCTGCCCTCCAGAACTACCTTTTATACTGCGCTGATTAGCATGCTAGCTTGTTTAAATTGCCTCCTGGAGGGCTGACGTGAAATCGAACAATATCCTCTGGCTTTAGAGACTCGAGCCCCATGGCTTCTCATTTATTTTAATGCAGAGTTAGGACTGAGCCCTTGGCACAGCCACAGTGAGGAAGCCAAGCCCGGGGAGGCCGAGTCTGAGCAGGTCAGGACAAATCAATTAATATCACTTCAATAAAAGTTCTTGGCTCCTTCTGGGCCATTCTTCCCGGTGACAGTGCAACCTGGGCGCCACCATAATGGCGGGGAGAAGTTGTTAATGAAATAATGATCTTTCGCTTTTTCCCATCTCAGTAGTCTGTTGAGGCTTTGCAGTCGGACCCCGCTTCCAGGAAATAATGGCATCACTCGCCATTATTGTTGTTTTGATACTTTATTAAGGCCTCCCCCTCTTGGGTGACGCTGTTTATGAGGGAGCCGGGGCTTCGAGTCTGGGTCTGTGCTGCTACTTTTCCTTCCACATTTAATCACATAAAAACTCAATTTAACCCAAAGTAGAGAGATTATTACACCTACACCCAAAGCCAGAGCGATGGAAAGACTCACAGAGATGCTGCTTTGTGCAGTAAAAAGTCTTTATTACAAAATGTCCATGTTTTTTCATGGAAATTTAATCCAAACCATGAGAAGTTAGTTTTTTAATCAAAAATTAATTTGTGGAAATTATTTTTGTCATTTCAAACATGGTTTTTTTGTAAAAACTTAAAATTATAGATTTTGGAGGTAAATAGGTTGTATGATATGTTGGGAACTAACCCAGGAGTCTGCAACTGGAGGCTCCGGAGCCACATCCAGATCTGGATGAAGCCCATCTGCTGGACTTTAAATGTGTAGTTGTAGTGTTAGATGCGTTTATTCTTCTACATGAGTTCTGGTACATCGCCTGTCCGTCCTGGGGGAGGATCCCTCCTTCATGTGGACACTCCTGAGTTTTGTCCGTTTTTCCGGAATCCGTTTTTTTAGGAGTTTTTCCTTCCGTGAAGGAGGGTCTAAGGGCAGAGATGGACAGTTTAGTTTAGTCTGTTCAGTTAAAGCTTAGTATTCTCCTATTTATGATTCTTTTGATTGTATGTTCATATTACAATTACCGGTTCAAAACCCATTGAGACGACTGTTGTTGTGAATTTGGGCTATACAAATAAAATTGAATTGAATTGGCTCTTGTACCCCTCCATACTGGCTCTCTGACTGAAGAATATTAATTAATTGAATGTTTAAGTTAAGTTTATAAGGTGAAGGTAAAGGTTTTTACATCTCTGCTGGCATCAAGAGGCCTTGTTTGCTCTAGGGTTCCTCCAGAATGCACAGATTTCAAATACTAAGCAAAACTTTGCTAAAAGTTAAACATTTTTGAACATGGCTCGTTTATTTTATGAGTTTAAAGCACATTTTATCTCAAGCTGCAAAACAATGGTTAGTAGCTATGAATTAACAATTCGCTTTACAAATCATTTAGTTCAAACTTCAATTCTTGAACAGTTTTTCTTCAACTGCCATAAGTTAAACCTGGATTTCCTTTACAAATTATGTCAGTTTGGTAGCTTTCTTTATATTAGTTATTTTTTTTGTTATTAACATTTCTCCGGTTTTTAACAATTTTAACACATATTGAAGCACTTTTTATCCACTTATCTTCCTCTGCTTATCTGGGACCGGGTCGGGGGGCAGCAGTCTGAGCAAAGATGCCCAGACTTCCCTCACCCCCGGCAGCTTCCTCCAGCTCCTCTGGGGGGACCCCGAGGCGTTCCCAGGCCAGCCGAGAGACGTCGTCTCTCCAGCGTATCCTGGGTCTTCCCCCAGGGGCGGAGGAAGCACTTTTTATGTATTTATTATTTATTACTTTAGTAGTAAGTTGTTTACTTTTTTTTAAATGGATCAATGTTGCCCAGAAGGCACTTTTGATTTCATTGTACGTATGACAATGACAGTAAAGATCTACCTATTTTAGTTTGATTTGACATATGATTTGTTTATTACAAAATAACAACAAAAACTAAAAGAATTCAGAAAAATCCTTTTTTAAAGAATTCTAATAATCAAGTAAAGAAAAATCTCTCAGTTGGCTCATACTAAGTCTACTAAGTAGGAGTACATTGGCTGCACTGGGATGATCTAGTTTGGCACAGGAAGTATTTTATTTTGAAAGGAAGCCATGTGACTTTCTTTCAAAAGTAAAAAACTATTTAACATTTTGAGAAAATGCTAGTTTATCTTTATATTTCTGTTTTTATTCAAGCCAAAAAAGAAACATAATGCATATTTATTATAAAAGTAACAAAATAATGAATGCAAAGCAGCATCAAATGTACATAAAGGGGAAAAATAAGACTCAGCAGCTCCTACTAGGTTTTGATTGGTAATAAAACAGACCTAGATGTCTATTCTACTTTTAAAGGTTGCCGACTCCTAGGTCAACTTCTGCTTAAGTGCATTTTTGGGATATTTCACCCTCCTCTGAAAAAACATATTTGAAATTTTCCACTCATTTTTTTTATTTTGATCATTTTAAGAATTTGCTTTGGAGACAGATTCCACACTTGCACTGGTCTGATTCAAATCAAAATGGCATGTGCATAACATTAAACATTAAACACAGCTGATTTTAATCCCCCTTGGGGTAACCTGATTGGTTTGTAGATATGTCATACATGGTTTTGTTGAATAGTTTAGAGCCAAACGTCTTCAGTTGTGAGAAACAAAGTGTTTTTATGATGTTTGCTGTTACATTCCATGAACTGGCTGGGTGTTCTGTTTTTGTCAGAGCTTCAAGTCAGCTGCAGAATCTGTCACAAACGGATTTGTTTCTGTTCCTTAAATCCTAAAATGTGATGGTAAACACATCCCAACTGCATGTGCTGGCACTGTATTTCAAAAATAAAAAAGCAGATTATGAAACATTGATTTAAAAACAGAATTCCCATCTAATAAGCACCACACCCTGGTTCTGAGCTTTCACACTTTTTTCTCTTTGAAACAACCATCTGAAGCTGTTTGTCAGTGCTAATCCTCTTCCAAGCTCTTGAACACTTTTCATAGAAAACACGTTTTTTTTTTTAATTTGTGGGAATGGAAAGCTTGAAAACGTGTCCTTTCAGCACCATGGACAGACATATTTTTAACATCCAGCAGAGGGAATCACTTTGTTTTTGTTTGCAGTTGTCATGTGTTTCTCTGTAAACACTCTTGTCACCAGCTGAGTTGCTCGACTTCAAGTTTTTGTCGGCTCTTTATTCAAACAAGCTGCCTGTCAACATGCCACACTGACGTCTCTGTGCTTGCGCACTTGCAAAACCCCTAACGCAATCCTCCTAGGGGCAAAATGGGAAACACTTGCAGCTCACCGCCTGCTTTGTGTCGTCTGATGGGAAGATTAAAGCCGAACAAAAGTCCCCATCTTCAGCTGTGGGGTGGGTTGATGGCGAGACCACCGGAGGCGAACGGCTCTCAGTTTTGTCATCAGATCAAATGATCAACCTCTCGCCCCATGGTCCTCTGTCTGCCTCCCCGCATCTGCCCTGACATTTCCCATGGTTCACCGCTGCCTCTCAGCATCATGTGTGATAAGACAGCAAAACATGAACTACAAAAGAGCAAAGGAGGGCTTCTATCTTCAGTAAAATAACGCTTGAAAACTTGTGTTTTCCTCGCGTAAACTCTGATCGTAGTTATGGTGTGTGCAGCTTGAACCAGTTATTACAAGTTTAGTTTCTTCACATCCTTTTCTCACGTCAAAAACCTGGCAGCCAACTGGCTGTCAGGATCAAGGAGCAGCGCTCACGACAGATGTTGACTCTGTTCAGAGATGGAGTCTCAACCCCTTCCAAAGACTGACTGCTTTTGTGAAGAGAAGTTTAAGAGGCTTTCATAGGTTCAAATCCATTAAAAGTGCTATCAATTGACTCAAAAGAACGACATGTGATCCTGACAAACAGTGGTCAGACCTGGTATTACAGTTCCCCTCTATTCTAGTGGGTCTTTTTCTTCGTCTTTCAGTCGCTTCCTTTAGGGAGTCCATGCAGAGAATCATCTGCCCCCATCTAATTCTATCCTCTGCATCTTCCTAGTTTATATCAACCACACTCCTGGCTTCCTTCACTACATCCTTTTTGTTTTTCCTCTTGGTCTCTTTTCTTGTGTTCCAACCTCAGCATCCTTCTACCAATATAACCGCTGTTCCTCCACTCATCCTCATCACTCCTAAAGAGAACGTCTGCATCTTTAGCTCTGCACCCTCAATCTCTGAGCCTCTGTCTCCAACATCACACCATACACCACAGTCTTAAATACCTTAAGTCAGGAAAAATATTGTTTTTGATTATTTGTTTATTTTCTATATCAGTAAACACAGCAAGAAGTGCAGACCAGCATCCCCTCCCCTTTTATTTTTGACTACTTTCCTTATTTCCGCACATGCAACCGTATTTACTGTCCTTCTGCAACACTCTAAATCTCCATCCTGCACCTCAGAACTACCAGTGGCAGAAAACTTTAATCAAAACCAAATGATTTACATTTTGGTCATTCAATTCAGAAAATTCTGACACCCCCCAATTTTCTATTTGCACCGGGCTAAGTCCGGGCCTGTCTCTGAGATTCATTTTTTTGGTGTAACACAGTCAGAAAACACTAACAAACATCGGTTTCAAAACCGCTGTTGTCTTACGTTTATTCCATTCTTTAACAGCTACTCTTTTTCTGAGATTTCTGGATGTGTGAAGAAGACTGATTCAGGCGATCATGTTAGACTCTCCTGGGGTTTGTCAGAAAGAAGATGTGAAAACAGATCATTTTACCGCTTCAACTTATGCAGGACTGACACAGCTTTAATGCAGTGAAAACTCAGATCTCAGGTTGATGGATTCATTATTTTTACTCCATGATCAACTTATTAAATGTCAGCTACGTGACAGTTTTTGCACAGATTGTACAAGAACTCAACTCCCGTTTTCCCCTTTTATTCCTGAACTGACAAAACATTTCTGAGAACAACGGATCCTGGATTTATCCATGAAGAGTTTTATGACAACAGTTGGGAAAAAAGACATTTTGGGGGGGTTGGGTTGACCTCAATAATAGTTTCAGTCAAAACAAAAGTGGTCTCGCAAAGGGGAAAAAAAATACAGATTTACAAGAATTTTGAACTTTTCTGAATGAAAAATTGTTGTTTAAGGTATGAAGAGTTTGAAATGTTGCCCAAAAGCAAGATGTTCCGCTCTCTGAGCATCTCAGCTCTCTTTCTATTGTGGTCACAGAGGAGTCTGAACATTTCGAAATGTTCTCCATATGTCTGGCTCCATCATTGACCCCTACCCCCTCCCCTGGTTTTCGGCGTTACTCGGGTATGTGTTCACCGTCGACCTCTGTCACTGCAGCAAAAAAAAAAAACCAGAGCAGTAGGTGGATCCACGGTAGATTCAGATCAGGGGAGACCTGCCGTTCTTTCAGCCGCATGGATGCATGAAAAGATTCTCTGCAGTTTGAGGCCAGTCTGTGGTGAAAACAAGCCTTGCAGCCAAATGCTGTAATTGTTTATTTGCGTCTGTTGAGCTTGACGGCAGCCTGTCACTCCCGCTTCACTGATCTGTCTGCAGAGCAATGATTCATGCAGACAGCGCCTCGCGCAAATATGTGGCATTGAACAGGTTCACGCATGCGACTGGACTGCGTCCATGAGGCATGCACGCAAATGTTTATTCTCGTGTCGTATTAAACACAAACGCTTGTGTGTGCACATTCCAGCCTGAGCTGCTTTGCACCCAAGGTGGGCCTCTCCCAGCCAGATGGATGGTCTCAACCGTGGTCAGGGAGGTGACAGCTGGTTGGCCCGACCTTTTTTGGTCGTAGGTCTGACAGCCCCTGATGCCCCAAAACCCTGAACATGCGTCAGGGAAACTCCTGGAGAAATCAATGATGTCTGATGGAGTGCTTTAATGAAATGTAAATGTCATGAGCCCCACCCTGATGAGAGGACTTCTAACCTGCGATTAGTTCCTCGACGTGGTACAATAAGATATTTCTAATGGCTGTAAAACAGGCTTTATCCCTTGTGCTATCCTGGGCACTTTAACAGTGGGAGTTGGGTCATCTAGACCCACTAGACAGTGCTCTGAACCTTCTTTCTTCAATGATTTGTGATCTTCACTGGTGTCCACGGATTACATGAAATCTTTCCACCTCTATCCACCTTTGTCATGGTAGGGAGAACACGTCAATGCAAGGGTGGGGTCATCTAGCACAAGGGTTATTGGAGTAAAGCTGTGGCACAAACATGTCATGCTTCACAGGAGAGTTGTTTGTCAAAAAACTCACTCATTAGGTGAGCTACAAATGCCGTCAGTAAATCTTTCACAAAAGTTTTTGGGGCTGCTTATGCGCTCTCTGGCCAAAAAGTGGCCTCGGCTTCACGGTCATCGAGTCCGCTTTGCTTATGGACCGCTGATGCACCGGGGTCTTTATTTTCGGCTTCCATTCAGCAGGCTGCATGCTTCTGCAGGACAGAGATGATAAACCCAGCCTGTGTTAATGAGACAGCTCTGCAGGGATGGGAGGAACACACACAGAGCAGCTCGGGAGACGTCTGCCGGCCTCCCAAAGGTAATTCTCCTAAATGAAAAGCAGACTGCATGTTAGTCATTGTTGCATCAAGGGGGTGAGGATGAATAGTGATGGGATTGTGTTTCAGCACACCTCCCGCCATGTGCTCTTATTGCGAGGCAGAGATGAGCAGAGGTACCTTGTTCAGAAACTCCCTGCTGATGCTCTCCTCCTTTACCCAATTATCCTTGAGTGCAAGGACTTGTGTTTGGAATCGATGCTTCATCCCATTGAGCCTTTTCATTTTTCAGATCAAGCTCTCATTTCCTCCCAAGGACGCCAGCAGAACTAGAAGTTCTCGTCCATCTGGGAGAAATTAGGGACACATGTAAGAGGCTCATTTGAGGTTCTTGTTAGCTCACCTGGCGCTTTAAGTAGGACCATTAATACCGAGCTACTTCAAATATGAGCCTGGTTTCACACGTGTCTGTTCGCAGAGAAAGACACGGCATCCCACCGGCGTTTCGGCTCAACGCTCGCACCAGCCGTCACTATCAAAAGTGACCCAAGCCAAGATTCACTTTCCAGATGTTGGGCGCTGCGTCCCGTCGAAACACCTCTGCAGGCCACTGTCCTGCCATAAATCACAGCCTGCCTGTGACAGACGGACATTGAGGTTTAATGCATAAGTTACGTGCCTGATTCGTGAGCTCAGCTCTTCAATATCTTCAGAGCACATGTAAAACAATTAGCTGTTAACTCCCAGAGTCCTGCAACCCCTTCATGCAACCCAGTTCCGAGCCTATGGGGGACAGTTAAACTTCAGAAGATTGATGTGGTTTTATATGTTGTTTTTGGATGAAAGCACACCTTAGTTGCTGTGCAGAGTTAGCAACAGTTCAAGGGTTTGCTTGGTGCTGCAACCAAGCTGTCTGAAGGTTGTCAGGTTGAGCAGATGTCTGATAAAATGCTGCGCTCTCATCCATCTAATACAAACAAGTCATGAGCCAAAAGCTCTTATTAATCTCTGTAAAGCACAAGGCCGTGTTTTCCATCCTCCATAATGGAGCAGGAGTACCCAGTCACACCATTATTAATGTTTTGTGCATAAACACACCTGCAACCGTTTCTGCAAACGCAATTGGATTAGGCAATGTGTAATTTGTTGATCCTCCTCAGCCATGATGTTTGGTGAACATTTTCAAGCCTATGCAGCCCTGTTTTATTTCACAGATCTAAATCCAGATTTTAAAAAAACACACACACCAACTCAAGACTGTTATATTTCACTGGAAGTTTCCTCTCCAGCTGTGAGCTGGTTACAGAGGCATCTGGGAAATCATGTCATTTTAAATCTTCCTCTTTCCCGAAAAGCATGTCGCCTCCATCTCACTTCTTCCCATTTTTTTTTTTTTTTTACAAAAGGCCACTAGCAGGACTGAACGTCTTCTAATGTGGAACCCATCTGTTCCTTGCATCATCTGTGGGAAACGAGCCGATCCCCGATCCGCACCGTCGATGGGAAGGTGAGCGGATGATCGATCTGGTGTTGGGATTCATCTTTCCAAGAGATTTCTTTTGTCTGTTTGGCTAAAATGAAAATGAGGGCACTAAGCTGTTTGTTTCCCACTGATCCGTTACTCACACGCCATTACAACATTTCCCAAATAGCTCCCCGCCCTTCGCATGTAATGATGTGTGAATTTGAAGTTTAACTGCGTGAGAGTTTTCACACCAAAGTTTTAACCCCCACAACTCAAAAAAACCCTTTGAATCAGTTCTAGTTCAGATCAATAAATGGACCGTGGGAGGTCTTTGTTGTGTTAAAGTTGACAATTAGTAAGTCATATTACTCTGAACAGCTAACGTGATGTGTTTGAGTCCTTTGCAAAGCAAATATATAAGGTTACAATGAAAAAACTGATGCAAGCAACGCAAGGTCTCCTTAGTGACAGCGAGAGTCTTGACACCGTTTTCTCCAGAGATGGTCTCCTCTCTGCCAATAACAAAGCCCACAGCGGCTGCACTTATTGCCATCAGATCATCCTGTTATTTATTTTATACAAATTACTTGCATATGTTCACCGCTGCTTTGCCCTCAAGGTTAAAGCTCTCATCTGAGCCCAAGGAGGGATGGGGAGAGTTGCCAGAGTGATAGATCTACTCTCAGCTGCAGCCACTCATTTCAAATCCACACCTCACAGCGAGGTCCAAACATTGGGATAAATTAGTTCCAGAGGTATTTATGTCATCGTTTCTCCTTCTTCTTCACCTGTTTGTGATCACAACTTTCAAAAAAAAAGAGAAAAATCTGATCAAAAGTACCTCGGATGAATGTTTTTGGTGTGGAAAGTAATTACAGCCGGCGTCGTGTCTGAGCTGATTTGTGTGTACAGTGTTGTTTCCGTGTTAAAGGAGGTCTGGGGAGCACCGTGCCTCGCTGGCGCGGGGTGAAGGGTATGACTGATAAACGAGGAAACTAATTAGAGGAAGTAATCCTACGGTTCTACAAGGTGGAGATCAGGATGTGGTGTCACCAGGTTTGCAACGCTGGGCGGTCGGGAACGGCATTATACACTGACATTCGGCCCTTCTCTGCAGCCCGCACAAAAACAAACCAGGAGCAGCGACTCCCATCCGTCACAGCGCCGGGTAAATGTCAGACGAGGAGAGCCATTCGAAAAACGGCACGCTAAAAAGGTGAATGCAAACAAAAGCTGACGTCTCTCTGCAGCCTTGAACTTCAGGCTTTCATTAAAGTCCCTCTCCAATCACCTTTTCATTTATAACCTTCCCAGTGGTCTTTTTTATTATGATTATGCCACAAAATCCAAAAAAAACTGTGCCGTTTTAGGACATAGTTTCTGCAGAGAAGCTGTAGTCCATCATAAATATACCTCCAATTTATGAGACGAACCGCTGGCATTCACACCCCCTTCCTGATAGCTTATAGCCCCTCAGACCCCCAACCTAACACCAGCGGTACTAAACTCAAACTCAAACTCAAACTTTATTTATTTATATAGCGCCTTTCATTTTGGTTAAAAACACAAAGCGCTTAACATAAAAACAGATAAAACAGTCATAAAAAATGAAAGTTGTTCAAAACAGAAAACAAAGGACAATCCCACAAAGAAGGTACCCCTCCCTCACCACCCCCCGCCCCCATCCCCACCCACCCAGTTACCCCAGTAGAACAGTGAACAGAAACAAATAACTGCAGTTGAAGAAAGTCTGGCTTGGTACTGCTGTGAGGAAACGATATCATGGGGATCCATTCATTCCAAGGCCCAGCCGGACCACAGGGGCCATTACCGCAGCGCCTGCCCAACACAGGGCAGCCCAGGGCCCCATCCATGGCTATTAGACCACAGAGTGGGACCCCAGCCCGCCCAACCAGAACGGGCACCACAGCAACGGCACGCCCTACAGGTCAAGCTGGTGGTGCCCAAGAACGATGGATCCCCCAGAGGAAACACTGGAGTAAAAAACATCAGAATAAAAAATAAAAATGATCATAAAATAACAACAATAAAAATAGAAAAAGATAAAAAATAAAATAAGATATAAGAATGTTAGTAATTAAAAAATAAAAAACGTCAGTGATTAAAACATAACCTAAGTATCATTGGTAAAATAACAATAAAAAGAATTGCATATTAGAAACAAAGATAATAATAGTCTTCACAAGAAAATAAATAAATAGATAAATAAATAAATAAATATGTAAATAAATACCTCAATTAATAAATAGATGAATACTAAGACATATGGATCCATTTGTCTGCAAGTGGATGCATCAGAATAGAGCAGAGCAGGGAGCTTGTGGCCTGCCTTAGTAGCTTCTGCGTCATACCTACAAGCCTTAACAGCATTTTTTGGTCTGCTTCTGATTCACAACATTTAATAAAGAAATACTCTTTTGTTTTTCTGTTTACATCATGAGAAAAATGTCACAAGAACATGTTAAAAAAACACCGTATTCATCTGAGTCTCACTTTAATCACTCAATTGTGCACAACCTTTGAAGAGGAAGTAGTAGTTGGTGGGAACCTCAAGTCTAAAACAATAGCAAGGACCCGGAACCAGCACTCACCAACACTCTTTTATTCAACTTCCGTGTGGCGTTCCAGGAAAGTTTAATGATATTCCAGGCCACTGGCACAGTTTGTTAGCGAACTTTTCATTTTTAATAAAACATATTGATAGCAAAAACCATTTAGGGGAGAAAAAAAGTGGAGCACATTTGTCTCTTAAAATTCAGACGGCTCCTTCGGGAGGCCTCGGTTCATGCGTTTCCTTCGCTGACATTTTCTTTCACTTTTTTACAAGCTGGCAGAGACACATAAAGCTCAGTTAGTCTACAATGGGGTTGATGTAATTCTCAGAACACCCTTAGAAGTAAAATAAATGAAAACTTAATCAATGTGTCATGTGCAGTGATCCAAGAAAAGTCTGAGTGTTTAAACCAACATCCAAACTATTGTTATTTCTGTTAAATATGAGGAACATCCTAAATGGTTTTTTGCCATTTTACATTCATCTTTTCACAGTATTTTGATTACTAACTCTTTCTTGGCATGGAGGAAATAAGAAAGATCCATTCATGGCTTTCCTTTGTTTGGAAATATGGATCTGTTACTAATGGGCTTCTGATAAATAAACACATGGCTGACTTCTCTCTGGCATCCTCAGAGAGTCAGACAGAAACAATGCAGCGGCGGTCTCCTCTCTATGTCGTGCGCTCGTATCCATCAGCTCTGCAGACCTGCTCAGAATTTTCGAGGACGATGCATATGTAACTTGTGTTCATTGTGGGATTATGTGGACCTTGAGCAGATCCATCCCGTCTCAATCCTGTGGTAAACATCTCACTGAAATATTTTTGTAAGCTTCTCTCAGCTTTGGAAACCTGCGCTGGCTGAAGGGAGTCAATGTTTTGTGGTTCGGCTCCAAACATTCCGGCTGTGTTGGTTCCATGATGCCACTGGGAATGCACGTTTTGGGAGGCTGGAAGCAGACCAAACTCGGAAGGTGACGCTGGTTAGTTTTGTTCCCGTGGAAGAATTTCTTCTGCGGTTCAATGTTTCTGTCTTTGGAAAGTCAATTAAATGACCACAGCTGTTGTTTCTGACAAACACGAATGTTCCTCATAGATCTAAAGTTTGTTCACAATAAAACTTTATGGTTAGGCTTCCCAAAATAAAAGGAGCACACCCTTTTCCAGGATTGTTCGTAAACTATTACTTTCTATTACTATTACTTAAAAATGTCGTATTTTCTGTCTTGCAAGAAAAATAACCCTATCAAGATTTTTTTTCATTGGAAAGATCTTAGTTTAATAAAAGAAATAAGAATTCTTCATATTTTTTACCCATTGGCAGATTGTTTTAAAAATCTTTTATAATTGAAAAATTCTTTGACTTCTAATGTGTTCATTTTTGCAGTGTACTTCTGTGCATCCACAAGTTGCAAAAAGAAACGCATAGAGTGAGAACATCAGGCTGATCTCCAAAGCTGCAAGCTTAATTAAAAATCTAATATAAATAAGTACTTTATTTGGTGCAACAACAACTTGGATTAAGCACTTTTGGAGTGACTCTATAAATCTCTTGCCTGGTTGAGAACCAGACTTTATTCATCACATCCTAACAGGTCTTTGGGAAAGAAAAAAAAACAGATTTTTCAACTCAATCCAAACAACAAAATTAAAACGTGACACTTCAGGAGCTGAACGTCTCAGGTTTTTGTCCAAGGCTGCAGAAAACCTCAGTCTTTAACTGTGTTTCAGACATTCCCATCAGCAAAATATTTATGAAGAATTTTTTTTCAAAAGAAGGTCTTGTTGATGCATACGTGGTTTTTGAAGTCTTGTTATGCTGACTCTTGTTAGTTGTCTAATACCATATTTTGTAAACCACAGTTTGTGACAAAGCTGGAAAATGACCAATGCAAGAAGGTTATCAACTTCTAAATAAACCCCACTTTATGCAGATTCATGGAGTTCAAACTTTTTTTTCTTCCAGCATGAAGAGACAAAATAATATTTTGTTGTTTTTTTTTTTACTTAAATTTGATTCTTATAAATCCCAAAGTGAAAACCCCACAGGACAAAACTTCAAGAAGTCAACTTAACATAAGGAAGTGGCTAACTTAGAGTGGCACCTTAAAGTTAGTTCACATGTCACTGCTGACACAAAATAAAAGCCTGTGCCGTTCTAAAGCATGTCAGGACCTGGTGGTGTGGGGCTTAACATGCAGGAGAAACTTAAACATTTAAAAAAAAAAAATACCCCATGAAGAAACAAAACAATGACAAAGCAGAGGACCTGACAAGACTGACCTGAAAACAAGACACTTAAATACACTGAGGGTAATTAGTAGAAATGAAAACAGCTGAGATGATTATGAACATAAACCTGGCGTGACTGAAGCCGGACAACTCAAAACAATACTAAAACCATCACTGAAACACCAAACTGAAGTATACAATCCTCACATAGGTATTTGTGCAAAACTTAGATGTTCTGGAGGGTTTAGTCTGAGTTTCATCAAAACCAACGGGCAACTTCAGACTTTAACTCAAAATAAAGAGGATTTGTTGTAGAATCAGTTTTGAAATCTGATTAGGTGCTCTGACTGCTTGGGTCATACCAGAATCAGAGGACATGTCAAGTCCATCAAATTTTTATTTTCCACATAACAAATATTAAAAATATTCATTTTCTGTCTACATTTACTTACTGGCGATCACATCTGCCACGCAGGCCAGGGCCAGCAGGACCGCTGCGGGGCCCCCAGAGCCAGAGAGCAGGGAGGCACGGGGGGACAGAGAGTGCAGCTTTGGCCCAACCAGGAGAGCAGCCCCCCCGACGCGCCGGGAGGGCCCAACGCTGGGCCTCACCCGAGAAGAGTGCCCACAACCCCAGACGAGCACCCCATCACCATCCAGGAGTTCTTGGCATCCCCCCGCCCCAACCCCAGGTACGAGCCAGGAACCCCCAAGGGAGACCCGCCCAGCGCTCCAGGCAGCCACCCACCCAGCCCACGGTTGGAAGGAGCAAGGCAGGGGCCAGCCGCCCCCGCCGAGGAGGAGGGCACCCAGGAGGAGAGGGGGTTTGCAGGAGGTCTTGTAAACATGGCCCAACCAGGCTCCGTCAAGTTGGAAACCTGGCGAAGCCCAGCGCTCAGGGACAAGGACCAGAACCCACACCATGGGGGACACGGACACCCCCGGCTCAGTTGTGACGTGATCCCCAGCTCTTGGTCTTGCCAGAAAGTTCAGGGATCCCTCTCCCCGCATGGAGAGAAGGCTGCCGGGCCCAGGAAGCCAGCCCCAAGGGAATACGGCCGCCGTTGCCAAGGGCCCAGTATCCCCTACCAGGGATGGGGTAGGGGACAAATGGTCCTAGGTCCCACCTTCCTTGTGAAATGTGTGTGTTTGTGAGGGTGTGTGTGTGCTAATGTGTGTGTTTATGTTGGAATGTATAATTTGAGGAGTGAAGGGTGTGTGTACTGAGGGGGTGCTGTTAAAATTGGCGGGTGGGGCACTGAGGGGACATCTCCTGATTACTTACAGTGATGTCCCATCACCCTCCCCACCAAGGGGCCCTAAATGTCTACAGTGCAGTTAAAATTGGCGGGTATGGCGCCCAAAGACATCTACTGTTTGCTGGCAGTGATGTCCAAGCACCCCCTACCAAGGGTCCTACATGTCTACGGTGCAAATAAAACCGGAGGGCTATTCCATACGGCAACTACGGGAGGGGGACCACTGCCAAGTACCTCCTCCCCCCAAGGTGCATCGCAGGCTGAACCCCCCCCCCCCCTCCCATCACCCTAATAAGAGATTATATGAGGAAGGGGGTAAATCGGGGACAGCTGGTAGACTGTCCCCCGGCAACTACTGATGATGTCATTGAGCGGTAGTAGCATATGAATTTGAAGACAATATTTTTTTTTCATATTTCTCAGCTTGAAGGGATAAATGAAGGGATTCGGAGAAGCTGTAGGGGTAGGGAAGAAATTCAGATTCCAACAATGTCTTTTTGTGTGCATCACATACATAAAAACAGTAGAGACACAACAGGACCAGAGATCGATTATTTACTTCCCAATCAAATTTGTATCTTTTTACCGACATGGTCTTGTTTGTATCTGTGGTTTTGAACCGATACTGCTGTCACTCTCATAACTAAATCAAATTTTTTTAAAGTTTTTCTTTCCTAAAATCTCTCTGAATAGTACTTTTCTTTTTTCCAATCGTTTCAAAATTGTACTTTTATCAACTTTGATATTTAAAAACACTAGTGCAGGCTGAAATGTAGTTCCCACTGGAAACGTCCTTGGCGATTGTGTAGTCGGATCGAACGGTGTTTTTACTTCTTAATAGAATGATGTTAATACATAGTTTTGATCGTTAACACTGTTTCTATCATTTGGTATGGTCCAAGGCCCAAACTTTGCAGTGCAACCCCTGGATGAAAAATCTACCTTTACTGAGTCCTCAAAAGACAAAGAAGCTAAGCAAAGCAATAAACTGACTGAGGCAGCAACAGTGAAACAGAAGGAACAGGGTTAGATGAGGGGAAAAAAAGAAAGGAGAGAATTTAAGAAGAGGATCCAAACGCCAGAGAGAGAGATTGATGACTGGTGTCATGCAGCTGCGCTGATTGGAAACAGGATCCAGGTGTGAGGCACTGAGAGAAAGTTAGACCAAAACTAAAACGTGTAAGATACAACATAAAATTCTGATGCAAAGTTATTAATGAAACAAAGAAAATATAAGACCTTCACAAAAACCAGCGGATCAAAAAATAGGTCAAATCAAAAATAAAAATGAAATCCAAACAATGGAACCTAAAAGTCATGGAACGACAAAAACAAACTCTTTCCTTTCTTGTTTGTTGATGATAATCAGTTACTCAAGTGCAGCTGGTGACTATTACACATCTCTCTGTGTTGCTATGGCAACAACTTGTGAGTCTCACATTGCTTCTGCATTTTAGGTTAATATTTTTAGTGGAAAAACAGGACATAAACGAAATGTCACGTCCTGCTATTTCCTGTTGTTTTCAACACCATGTTAAGTATTAGAATGTTTTTCATCTTGTCTTATAAAACCAAGATTACCAAAAGTAGGATTGTAATTCTTTTGTATTGATTACAAGGTTTTACTGTTTCAGCCTAATTGAAAAACAATGTTTAATTGGTTTCTAGTGTTGGTTTTGGACACGAAGCGATCCTGGAGAAAAAAATAGCCACTTGTGTATCCAACATTGTGTGTGGCTGCAGGCCACTTTCACGCATTGTTATTCCAGACATCATTCCTCTCTAAATGAGGCAGCAATGATGTAGCTGAGGCGTATAATGTCCTTTTGTGTATCCAGTCCATGTTTCACAAACATACATGCATAAAAAAGGTAGAAAGATAGATAAACAAATTACGTGGTGGCTAAACAAATTAAAACATTGTATCTAATTCACAAACAACGAACAAATAATAAAAATGAAGTAAAATATGAATTATAGTTTTGGGTTTGAACACACCCGATGAGTTTGCCAATCCCATTGGCCTTTAACAGTGATCCAGGAATGACACCAAACTCCCCACTGACATTGTGTTAGTTCAAAATTTAACGTGAAGGTTTAAGCAAGATTTTATCTTTGAAGTTTTTGGTTTCAAAACAAAACAAAACGAGATTTATGATTGTGAAACGCTGGAATAAATCCTTGGAGCTCTGAGTGGAGCTTCGCCTGGTTTTTAAGACCATTTTCCCAGTTTGTCTTAACTTTGTTTGAGGATCAATATATTTTTATTTTGTCTCCAAATGGTTGTTCTTTTTTTTTACGACAGAGTTTTAGGGCCAGTTTACCAACAAATATGCATATTTCTTGAATTTACGACTGTAAAACACGAACATTTAGGATAATAAAGTTGTAAATTAACAAAAAAACACTGAAGTTCACTGCTTATCGAAGATGAGATGTGAAGCATTTTGAGAAACGTTATTTTTCGGATAGGTTTCAAAAACATAGACATTTTAAACCTTTTGTTGACTCAAAGTTTTAATATGTATAAAAAGATTTTTGAACTACAAACTGGACAAAGATACTAGTCTCTTTGCGGGAGAGATGAGCGGAATCACACAGGCTGCTGGGTTGCATCAAACAAAGTCCTGTTTATTGCTGCTAAAGTCACTGGAGAGCCTGTTTGCAGTCTGATGACAAAATACTCAAAAGGAACCTTCTGTTTTCAGCTGCTTTTAACGGCAATGTACATTTTCCCCCATAAAACAACAAAAACTAAACAGCCTCAATGATTGTTGTCGTCTTTGTCAGCTGCTTTGTTAGCTCATAACTGACCCAGCTGTGGCTTTATAGCACTAAACCTCTATGGAGATCCAGAAGGGTTGGTTTTGCTTTAATTTGAGTCTTGGTACTTTTGGTAAATTCTACAAAAGCTTTGGCAATCAGTTTGAAAGAAATTAGTCTCTGATTGTTAAAAAAAATAGCCTCTTTTGCTTAGAAAAAGAATACAAATTTAATAAACACTTAAAAGTGGATAAAAAAATGCAAAATACTAATGATTAGTCAGAACACAGTCAACTTTTAAAAATGTTTTGCTTTTGTAATTAATAGTTATACACAAACATTATTTGAATTTATTAAAAATAGGCATACAACAAATCAGCAGCCCTGTGCCCATATAATTATACTTTTAGCAAAAGCTAATTTTGCAGCACTTGGGAATAAAAAATAAATGGGAATAAAAAATAGGAATAAATGAACAGTTCATGTTAAAAATACATAAAAACAATTTTAAAACACCTTAACAGGATAAAAAACAGACCAAATCAACCTGTTAAAATATGTGCATCTGCTCACAGCTGCTGCTGTTAAACCAAGACTGTGATATTGAAATCCAGATTCTTAGGTCTTTCACAGAGTGCAGTTTGAGCAAAGGAAGTTTTGCTAAAAGAAACCTTAATTACTTATTTACTTTACATGGACGAGTACTGGCTCAAAACTTAAATATTAAACAGGAATTAAATGCTATAAATTATAATTAAAGTACACTAGAACCAATTAAAACAACGCACTGAAATTGGACACAACTAAAGAAAGAACACAATTTGTTTTATATTACACAGGAAAAATACACCAGTCTTTAGTTAAAAAATGTCAGTTTTTGTTAAACAAAACAGATTCTAAAATAACTTATTTTCCATAAATTGTTAAATCGTCGTGTTTGCTTCGTCGCGTTTGCTAGCAGCAAACCTGTGGTAAAAATTGCATGAACAATTTTGCTCTACGGGCTCACCAAGCGGTCAACAACTGAGTGACTCGTAGGTTTTCCTATTTTTCACCCACAGACAGATTGTAGATAGACCTTCTGATAAACCTAGAAAACAGATTTATTAGTAAAACACATATAACAGTAGTGGAAAACATTCTTTGTTGGATAACCGGTTTTTATGTTTACCACATTCTAATTGTTACATTTAGTTCCTTTACAACTTTAGCATGCAACAGGGTTCCTAACATGCAACTACAATGTTGGTGAATGAGGTGTAGGTGCAAAGTCACCTTCTTTATTGTCATCTTGATTGAATGACACTTCTCCAGACCAGGTAGGAGGAGTGTAATCAGACTGGACACATTTGGTTTCCTTAAAGTGAACCAGAGTTTGTTTCCCCTGACAATTGGAAAGACATTTTCGGTCTGAATACACCCAAGCAGACTCTGGTCTGGGACCAGGAGCCGCTCTCTCGTCTGTCCCGTTGGTTTGGGTTCGATTCTAACTGGTCTGGGCTCCAGTTTGCCCTAGATTTTTCTCATTCTGATTGCACTCTGTGCCCTGAGCAGAAAAACTGGGCCTCTACGTCCAAGCAATGCGACACAGCAACCAATTGAAATGTGGTCGGATGAATGCAGGCTCGTTAAAACAACTTTTAACGTCATATACATTGCTCCTCATACTGTTTTTTCTGACAATCTATATGTCTTATCAGCATTTCTTCTAAATGGTCATATCCTTAGTAACCGTGTACCAAAGCAGCAAAAGTGTTGTACCTGATGTTGATACAGACCAGGGATGGGCAACTCCAGGCATTGAGGGCTACTGTGTCAGCGTGATTTCCAGATATCAAAGCCCTACTCATGACTGATCACCCTGTTCAGGTGTGTCCAGCAAATTAGAACATTCAGGAGCAGGGAATGTTGGAAAACATGTAGGAATGTGGCCCTCCAGGCCTGGAGTTGCCCATGCTTGATATAGACGTTCAAAATTGGTCAGCGAAGTATAAAGGTTGAATAAGTGAACTATCTTGGCAATGATTGCAAAGTGTAGTACTTCCATTATTCTTTCTCACGTTGCTTTGCCTTGCCCTCGTACTTCCAATGATTGAAAAGATCTTCAGTCACGTGGTTTTGTTTACAAACTTTGGTTAGAAACAGGAAAGGCGCTTGAATACAGACCAAACGCCAGGTTCGGGACTTGATATGGACAAGTGGACTTTCCCAGTCTGAATACGTCCCATGAGTCTTTGAAAGGTTCTCCCAAAACAGATGATTTGATGATCAAGTGTTGATCATAAGGCCCCCGCCCCGTCCTATCATAATTTCAGCCTCAAACTCAAATAATGTAATAAATCTGTAAATTATAATCTTTATGTAGTTTAATCTCTGTTAAAGTGGGGTATTTTACATTTATGTGAGGTAACCAACTGTCTTGTGTAAGAAACCACCAAGTGGTTACCAGGTGAACTGACTTGGCTCCAGACACATTTTCCTGCTAACTGGCCTCAAACAGGAAGTTGAAGTGCTCATTCTTAGCCCTTGTGCTATTCTATGACCCCACCCTTACATTGACGTGTTCTCCCTACCATGACAAAGGTGGATAAAGGTGGAAAGATTTCATGTAATCCATGAACACCAGTGAAGATCACAAATCATTGAAGAAAAAAGGTTCAGAGCACTGTCTAGTGGGTCTAGATGACCCAACTCCCAATGGTAAAGTGCCTAGGATAGCACAAGGGTCACAACTACATGTGAATGGACAAAAATACTTTGATCTGAACCAGACGGGAGTGTTTCAGTGTCCACAGAGAAGATAACCTTTTCCTTTCTGTCTCTTCAGACTTCACAGTCTGTGTCAAGGGATGAATATATTTGTACCTCAGACCCCATCTTCCTTTTTCCTCTAGAATACATTCTGTTCGAAACTTGCATCATATGTTAGATTTTAAGCGCACGTGGAAAGAGACTTTTGTGTATTTTTTTGCATGGTGGTTTAATGTGTTTGCACTTTTGTTAGTTTTCTTCACATCCTTTTATTCACAGCTTCTTCTTGATTTACCACAGTGTTTTACAGACATTATGCAACAGTCCAAGGTCTGGCTCAGCTGCATTGTACTCCTCTTCCTCAGTGTTTTGTGCAGACCTTCATCCTCCCTTTGTTTCCATAAATGCATTCAGAACGGAGTGATCGTTTCTAAAGATGTGGAGATTGAAGACCTGCCAGTTTGTGTCTCTTTATGAGCCTTGACGACCTGGTCCATCTCTGAGTTTCTGAGGGGAAGGTCGCCCCACCTTGTACCGTTGAGCTTGGCGAGTAGGCTGACAGAAACAACACTGTGGCTTTCTCTGTGGAAATGCACCCTATGCCGTGTCCTCAAATTAGTAACAGTATTGCAGGTCATGGAGCTCGCCATCTCCTCTAATCCACAGTGACACGGCCGTGCCCACACTCTCTCATGTTGCAACATCAGGAAGGCATTTGTTCTTCGTCTGCTGCAGGACTTCTCAGCCAAGCTTGTGCATTTTTGAGAAGATCAATTTGTAAATCCAGGTTGTGAAATTTGAAGATGTAATAAATCAGGATGGTAATGTAATGAGTGGTTGAAGATGGAGATTAAAAAAATGTGTGTGGAGCCTGACAACGATTTTTGTTTTCCCTTTCTTGGCAGGCACCTTTGAGGACGAGCCAAGGAGTGTGTTAGTCATCACGAAAGCGCAGATAAACTTTGATGAGTCAAAGATCAGAAGATGTTTTTTCATCTTCTTCCCTTCTGTATCTCAAAATCTTATTGTCACAATCTATATTTTTCTCATAAAACTGTCTAAATGTTGCTTTGTGTCACATTTATTCATCTCCTAAAATAAAAAAATGACTATTATAATTGTTTTCCTGTTTCTCTTTATTTCTTTATTATAGCATCTTTTGCCATGTTTTGGCACTTAACTCATTCTAATACTAGTTCAATAAAGTTCATAGTTTCTGTATATGTTAACTGACATCTTAGGTTCTTCTATTATCCCTTGTGCTATCCTAGGCACTTTAACATTGGGAGCTGGGTCATCTAGACCAGTGTTTTTCAACCAGTGTGCCGCGGCACACTAGTGTGCCGTTGGAGATGGTCAAGTGTGCTGTGGGAAATTGCCCTCAATCATTAACTGATCTAAAAACATTTCCCATCTCCAGGAAATCAGCACTTTGTTCATCCAAACTAGCCCTGATAAAACACTGAGTAGTTAGGAATATAAAAGATCTTAAAATTACTTTTTCTTTGTTTATTTAATTCTATTTTTAAAGACATTTTGATAAGAATGATGTTACCGCGATTTACCTGCAGCTATGACAGTTTGCGGAAAAGTCCCGCCCCTTTAACTGTCTCCACCAATCATTCTTGAAGGCTTAATCACATGTCATCAGTTTGACCAATCAGAAGTGGTTAAAGTCTTCACTTCCTTGTTCTTAATTCTGCTGATAAAGTCGCTCAGTTCTAACAAAAATACCAGCTAAAGCTCGTCTTTAGCGGTGTAGCTTTCCACAGAGTCTGGTGTCAGACCGTGGAACAAGTGAACAATACAATGAAGCTCAGAGACGCGAGTCTTTCTGCAAGTTTTTGGCAGTTTTCACAATACATCTCCCATGATGCATTGGCTTAAAGGGCCAGCGTCCTTGAGAAACGCCTTGAAACCACAACAAACAAACAGTTTCTAAATTTTCTAATTTAACTTTCATTTCATCTCTTAGAAAAAACAGCCGCAACTTCCATGAACCAGGATGAGGGGGCCTTCCTGCTCTCTCATACCGGAAGTAACATCCTCGAGCAGAAAACGGACATCAAGGGGCGGAGTCTTACAGAATCATCTGTTTTTCTATACGTCACATCACTACCACTGCACGACTCTGACGAAGACGGAAGACATCCGTCGAAACGTGTAAGGTATGTGAAAAAACACAACCATGTCTGAAAATAGAAGAACCTAAGAGGTCCTTCTACAAGTTGTGAGCTATTTTAACCATTCAACTATTAAAATGTTTAGCACTCTCAGCTTTTTCCAGCTATGACTTTTGGTCCATCAAATCCTTGAACTTTTCGAGATATTCCAGGATTTTCAGGATTTTTGCCTCCGTTGAAAGTCATGGCGAATCCTTGGTGCAGGAGCACGCTGGTTCGAGACCCGACGCTGGCACTTTTCACCAAAATATCTTTTTTGTTATTGTGCTGTTTTCACTTTATTTATGGTCAACTTTAATCATTTATTTATTTATTTATTTATTTGCCAATTATTACCCTTTAAGTTTAATTTTCCAGGACATTACAAAAATGTCTGTGAACCTCCAGGTCCAGTTCAGTTTCCAGATGTTTGAAGATCCAACACTCATCTGTTCAAACAATAATGTGCAAGAGTGAACATTGTGGGAGCTCCTAACTTCACTCAGAAGACTTGTGAATCTCAGATTAACCTGCTTGAAGCCTAATGAACCCTAGAAACATCAACAGAAGCCTTCATGAAGATTTTCAATCAGTACAGTTCTGATGTGCCACTGTGGGAGTTTTCCTCGCACATTAACTTTTAAAGCAGTACCGCCTCCATGAGTGCAGAAGAAGCCAGTCCTGAATCTTGCAAACATCAGGGGATTTTTATGTCTCCTTATGATCAGAGATGGTTACATCACCTGTGAAGAGAGCATTGTGCCCCCCCCAAGATGAGCAGCTCTGTGTTAATGTCACTTATGAGTGTTGGAGTCATTCATGCAGATGTCAGATTAGAAAGAAATACATGAAAGCAGAACACTCTGGGTGATTTAGGATTATTATTGTCAGGTTGAAGTCCCACTCCAATCTTCCTTTGAGCTATTTAAAAAGCGTTCCCAGTTGTCTTTTAATTTATGCCATTTCTAGCCAAAAAAAAAGATGGTAAATGACGTATGCTTGTATAGCACGTATTTTACCTTCCACGAAGGCCCAACGCGCTTTACAATCACAGTTCCACACACACACATTTACACACTGATGGCTCTGCTGCCACACACTGGTATGAGGTGCCGTGTAGGACATTATTCAGAATTAGCATTCACATACACATGTGAAATCTCTCACACACACTAGTGAAATGCTTGTATACATACAACTGAAAATGTATTCATTCACATACACATGTGAAATCTCTCACATACACATGTGAAATCTCTCACATACACATGTGAAATCTCTCACATACACATGTGAAATGCTCTCACACACACTACTGAAAATGCTCTCACATACACATGTGAAATGCTCTCACACACACTACTGAAATCCTCTCACACACGCTACTGAAATCCTCTCACTCACACTACTGAAATCCTCTCACACACACTACTGAAATCCTCTCACACACACTACTGAAATCCTCTCACACACACTACTGAAATCCTCTCACACACACTACTGAAATCCTCTCACATACACATGTGAAAATCCTCTCACATACACATGTGAAAATCCTCTCACATACACATGTGAAAATCCTCTCACATACACATGTGAAAATGCTCTCACACACACTACTGAAATTTTCGACAGAAACGGAAGGCATTTCAGTAGAAACGGAAGTTGGCTGATTATCGCGAGATAATCATTCGTCTGAATCATTCGAAAATGGCAGCCGGTTGCGCAAGGAAAACCACCGAAACGTGTAAGTATATTAAAAAACATCCAGTATCTGTTGTAAAATATATTTGTAAATACTTAAGATGATGTGTTTAATATGTTATATTCCTCAATCAACAACCTAGATTGTTTTGAAGCTCATCAATTTCAGTAATGCTAACGCTAACGCGAATTAGCGCCGAAGGCTAAAAACAAACGCTAGATATTACATCAAAAAGCAGTGACTTCTAACCGTAGTCACAAGTTATTAACACATGTTTTAAATGTGTTCATATATGTAGGGACAGACGAGGATGAGGAAAATCCGATCCATTTGCGGATGGAGAAAGATAGCCTGTTTGTTTTCAAGCTAGCTCGTGCCAGATGGGTAGAGACATATGATCAGATTTGACTTCATTTTAATAAACGGTTAATCGTTGTCGTACTGGGTTAAAGGTTTATGTTAAAGACCCAGAAGAGAGAGGAGGAAAGGGCTAGAAGGGAGGAACAGCGACAGGAGAGTCTGTTAAGTTTACTTGAGTTGAAATTATTGTTTTAAAATGTAATGCAGCCATTGTTTTTCCAATTTGTTTAATAAATGTATGAACAAAAATGAATAATTTACATGTATTATTTAAATCTGAGCTATTTTTAACAATCTTAAAAGGATTTTCATATAAATATCAGATGTACATATTTAGAATTTCGTTTTATATGTTAATATTTATTTTTATACATGTTAACAATAATCCTGGTCTTCTAGAGTCATGTGTGTCACAGTTGGAGCTGAAAGGAAAGCAAAGATTTGTCCTTGCAGACAGACGTGACTCTGCTCGTCCTGCATGTTCCTGGTGTTGTCCTGCTGTGGCTCAACATCTGTGGCTAAGCAGTCGCCTTTGCTGATGCACAGAATGTGCAGAATTGAACTGCAGGCAATGATTTTCATTGCAAAGGTTGGTTTTACTTCCAGTGCCCCCAGAAATATTGCTCTCCTCCTCATCTTTATCATGCCAAATGCTCTCTTCACAACAGAGCGTGTTCTGGAGTGGTTCTGGTTGTAACTGCCTCAATGGCATTCCTCATGGGTTCCCTGTAGGGTGTCAGCAGCATGATGGGATGTGCAATGCAGGGATACCCACCATCACCCAAAAGGATCCTTCAGGTGGGTTTGTTTGATTTACATAAATTGGGCTTTTACGTAGAACCTGTGAATCATGGATTGATCCTGGATTCTCAACAAAAATATCTATAAATTTGGCATTAGAGTCACATACAGCATGCATTTTAATGGAATAAAAAAGCTTCCTGTTAAAATAACAAGCTGCATTATCTTTTAGGGCCTTTATTCTTATGTGGCAGCCATCAATGCTCCTTGTGACCCTTTGGAAGGAGAAAGACCAAGCGAGCTGCTAAAATCCAGAGGCGACTTATGGTAGTTCATTCCCACTGGGAAGCTGGGTGACCCTGCTCATCAGCTGGAGGATGCGGTCTGCCGTCCTGTGGACAACATCGCTCACGGTGGACCGTGTCATGTCAAAGACTCTGGCTACCACACTGTAAGATGTGCCACACGCCAGCCAGAAAAGAAACACCAGGACGTCAGTCTCCTGTGACCCCCCAGAGTGTGAGGAACCCGAAGCTGATGCTTCAGGACCATCGACCCAGATGCTCGATGGTCCTGCGGGTCAACCGAAAATCCAGTCTTGTGTCGGACTGACCGTCAGCGTAAAGGGCCAGGACAGACACCTTTGTGTTGGTAAAGCAGTAGAGACGTGGAAGACCCTGGAAAATGCAACATTAATTATTTCATTGAGGAAATTAAATCACATTTTTTTAATGTTTCTATTTATTTTGATGTCTTACATTTTAGATTATGAAGTATTTATTAATTCTGGAAAATCTCGTGGTTTTTATTTGGCTGGGTTTTTGGATTTTCATTTAAACTTTTAAAAATGAAAGTTTTTGTTTTGTTTTTGTTTAAAACAAGTGATATGGTTTGACTCTGAATAAAAAATTCTAAACTTTGAACTCACAAGTGTTTCATGTAATTGGACTACACAAGTCACTTGAAAAAGAATGTTAAACTCTTACTCAGCAGACTGTGTAACCTTGAGCATGATTAGTAACAAAGTTTAAGTTAAAGTTTAGGTTTAACTAAAAAAAAAGCTTTAAGTTTAACTCACAAGTTATTCTGTCTGGTCAGGGCATCCAGAGGAAATCTTCTGAGATGTCTGCTTCTCCTTGCCGTCCTGTGATGCTGCATATCTGCTCGTTTTCAGTTTGATCTCACGAAAAACGGTTGAATTATTGCCAGGAACACGGACAGATTCATTTTCAAAGCCATTTTCAGTAAGGTGTAAGAAAACTACAGAAAAAAATGCCTCCTTGCAAGAGCCCGTTAATCGTTCAGTGGCACAAAAACAAAATAAATATTGGCATGAAAAAATAACTTGGGGGTTTATTTATGAACAAATACATTAAATCAACACCAAAGTGTTTGTAATTTAATTATTTATAAATCAGTCACGTTTTCCATGATCAGAACACAGCAGATTCATAAATAGTCTCTGTAAAATGTTCATATTTATTATGTTTTTACTCTGACAAATAAGTGTCATTCTCCGCGTTAAATAGGAGTAGTTCGCCTCCAGACCAGGTGGTGGCGGTAATGCACCACTTTGTTTCCGTGTCAAGCGCGTTATGAACAACACCCAAAAGAAAAAAGTACTGAGCACGGGTGTCTGAATTGCTTTTAAATTCAGAGAACTATATATAGTTCTGCACTATAGGGTTTTAGTAGTTAGGGATCAGGGCAGGAATTCGGACACAGGTTCATTTCCACTGAAATGCCTTCAGTCGAGCAACTTCGTTTCTAACAATAAAGTAAAAAAAAAATGTTGTTTCTACTGAAATGCCTTCCGTTTTTATTGAAATTTTCACATGTGTATGTGAGAGGATTTTGGATAGTGTGTGTGAGAGCATTTTCACATGTGTATGTGAGAGCATTTTCACGTGTATGTGAGAGCATTTTCAGTAGTGTGTGTGAGAGCATTTTCAGTAGTGTGTGTGAGAGCATTTCACATGTGTATGTGAGAGCATTTTCAGTAGTGTGTGTGAGAGCATTTTCAGTAGTGTGTGCGAGAGCATTTTCAGTAGTGTGTGTGAGAGCATTTCACATGTGTATGTGAGAGCATTTTCAGTAGTGTGTGTGAGAGCATTTTCAGTAGTGTGTGTGAGAGCATTTCACATGTGTATGTGAGAGCATTTTCAGTAGTGTGTGTGAGAGCATTTTCAGTAGTGTGTGTGAGAGCATTTCACATGTGTATGTGAGAGCATTTTCAGTAGTGTGTGTGAGAGCATTTTCAGTAGTGTGTGCGAGAGCATTTTCAGTAGTGTGTGTGAGAGCATTTCACATGTGTATGTGAGAGCATTTTCAGTAGTGTGTGTGAGAGCATTTTCAGTAGTGTATGTGAGAGCATTTTCAGTAGTGTGTGTGAGAGCATTTTCATTAGTGTATGTGAGAGCATTTTCAGTAGTGTGTGTGAGAGCATTTCACATGTGTATGTGAGAGCATTTTCAGTAGTGTGTGTGAGAGCATTTCACATGTGTATGTGAGAGATTTCACATGTGTATGTGAGAGATTTCACATGTGTATGTGAATGAATACATTTTCAGTTGTATGTATACAAGCATTTCACTAGTGTGTGTGAGAGATTTCACATGTGTATGTGAATGCTAATTCTGAATAATGTCCTACACGGCACCTCATACACTGGCACCAACCTTCCACCAGAGGCAATGTGGGGTTCAGTGTCTTGCTCAAGGACACTTCCACACATGGGCAGGCAGGGCTTCTGATCAGAGGTCGACCACCCTACCGCTGCACCAAGGATATATTTCCTTCAGAGCAGCAGTAGTTCATTAGAAATTTACCTCTGAGTTATGGGCAGAACCATTGGTGAAGAAAAGCCCACCCCTACATCCATCTGTTTACATGCTCTCCTGGTACCTTACTGCCCCTCACACCCCCAACCTACTATTACCAATGCATTATTAGAGCCATCCAGCCATACAGTTTTGAGCCACATGGAAAACAAGGACGTACATAGATCTATTTGTCTGCATGTGGGTGCATCAGAATGAAGCAGAGCCGGGAGCTTGTGGCTTGCCGTTGTGGTTTCTATATCAAATCTACAAGCTTTTTCAAATGGCATTATTCCATCTGCTCCTGATTCACAACAATTTGATAAAGAAATACTGATGTATGCAATTTAAAGCTTAATTGTGTCCTCCATCATCAGAAAAATGCCACAAGAACATGTTAAAAGCACCAAAAATACCATTTTCATTGTCGTGGGTCTTTCAGTCAGAGTGGATTAAACCTGGAGCTGCTGGCTGAAGTCAGAAAGGGTCCATCTCAAAGGGATTCTGCATAGATAAAGATGAACCCTACTGACTAGAAAGGTCTAAAATAAATGTTAGAAAAAAGTAGATAAAACCCATCCAATGTATCTGAGCAAGAGTGCTGATTTACCTTCTAAATCTACTTAAATGTAAAAACCAATGGTTCAGTCAGAATAAAATTTTTACACTTACTTAAGCTTCAGTCATAACTGCCCTTACGGGAGGATACAGGCTGTCTGCGGGCTACAAAATGGGCAAACTTGCACGGGGCACGAAGAAGGACCAAAAACATCAAGATTGTAGAGTGATCAGTGAACCTGTAGAGCGAAAATGTTCATGAACTTTTTTTTTTATTCAGGCGTGGTGGTTAGAGCAAACACATAAGGTTAAATAAGGGTTTAAGTAGGTGAGATGGAGCCAGCTGTGCTGCTATTTCATTTTTTTCAACCCAAGAAATGTCTTGGGAGATCTGAGAGATCTTAACCCAGCTATTAGTTGCAGCTTAATCCAAAATAAAAAAAGCTGAACAACTTCCTAAAGTTTTGAGGGAAGATGTTCCACAGACTCCAAGAACCAGGAACCAGGTCAAAAATACAAGGGGTTCCTAAAAACAAATCAAAACACGACACTTGCAGATTAATACATGCTGGGAAATTAAACAGCGCATGAGACGATCTGGTGGCACAGTTGAGACAGGAATCTGTCTAAACACACAGGTGAATGCAATCAAGTCATTTTAGTCCCCACTATTTTACCATGTTATTGTAAGTAGAAATGCAGTGAAACACTGCTACTGGTGAAGATTACCTATAAATACTCCCAGGGTTTGTTTAAATATTAAGGATTCTTTCATGTAATTAAAGAAAATGTTGAAAACAGAGCAGGAAGTTTAACAAATTTCTGATTAAAGTCGTTGGACTTTGTTTCTGTAATAAGATTTATGCTCCCTGATGTCAACAGGACCTAATGAAGGAGTCATAAACATAGGGACTCTGATTGTTTGAAGTCTCCTGTAGACTGGACTTCTTTTTTTGTTTTTTTCAGCTCTGTATGTGCAGAATTGGTCACACAAGATTGAGCTGACGAATGTTTCTATCCCCCAGATTCTAAATGGGACCCTGGGGATACGATGCTTCATGTCCCACTTTGTCTCCCACCTCAGAACTGCTGCCTGGAATCCTCTGACATTTTCTTTCGCTGCTCGAAACAACCACGATTATGAGCTGCTTCATACATTTTTTAGGATGGACTTTATTTTATTAGTTTAAGAGAAATCGGAAATAAACATTGTGTTTTTAATTTTCTGGGGGTTATATTTAATAGCTCAGTTAGGTATCCACAGGCTTTATTGACCCAAATGTATCGCATTTTCGAGAGTATAAGTTGCAAGAGCCAAAAAATGCATAATATTAAGAAAAAAACATGCATAAGTCGCACCCTTTGAAGAAATTTGCAACTCTTTGGAACCAATCTACCAAACCCAGAAAAGGGTTGCGTTCACGCCGAACGCCATTCACGAGTCAAATTCGCCTTCGACACACCTCAAATTTGACGCTCAATGTTTGTCCAAATAAGTGTTCACAAACTAGATATTCCCATCATGTGTGGGAGGAGCTACTGTCAAGTTTATTTTGTCTTTTTTTTTTTAAGTTCGCATTATTAAGGTTCATTTTACAGCAATCTTTACCATCCACTGCAAGAGCTGCGTCTGAATGACGGAGCTTTCAGGGCCACTTCCGTGTCTCTGGAACCCAGTGTGATGACTTGCTGTCCCGCTTTAGTCAGAGGAAGGAAAAAATAGAAAAGACGAATCACAATGTCTTGATGCAGAAGAAAAATATTTTAAAGTTCAGAAGGAGAACAATCTGATTCTCCCCCATGTTTGTTTAGGACAGCACTTCTTCTTCTGCTAATATTTATACACACACCTACAGTGTCCTCTAGTGGTTCTTTTTGGGAAAGAAACGCTAAAGGGCCACAGGCTGTTAGTGAGAAAATTATGATTAAATGAGCCTACTTTTGTAAAAAAAAAAAAAAAAATTAAAATAATATCACAAGTCGCTTCTGAGTATAAGTCGCACCCCTGACCAAACAATGAAAAAAAACATGCAATAATACTCCAAAAAATATATTAGTCAGATTTATTAATGATTTGAAGAAGTTAGCAGACAGAAATGTGAGAAGTTTTTTTAGCAGAACGCATTTTAACTCTTGGCTCCAAAACCAAGTTTTTATTATCGTTTCACTGCTTCCTGTCTCTCCTCAAACAAACCTTTTACACTTGCTTAATTAAATCCTCGACTGAAAAAGCGTTTGTGCAGAGAAAGGAGATATAGCACGCAGAAAGAAACACGGCACAGACAATTCATGGCCTTTTGTTCCCCCTAAAGAGGCTTCTTTCCCTCCAGCCCAGACTCAGTCTGTATTTGTTGGCTCAAACGCAGATGGTAGATTTACTTCCAACAGCTTTTTTTTTCTTTCATTTGAGCATCTTTCAAGGTTGTGCAGATTTTTTTTTTTACACCTCTGCAAGCTGACAATCAAACGACACCCAGGTCAGACGTGCAATTAAAAGCATCTAAAGGAAGCCAGGACTCCACACCTGACAGTGTGCTGAAATTTTACAACACTAATGAGCATTTGACTCTGGTCAGGACAGGGGGGAGGTCTGGAAAAAGCTTTATTGGCAGCTTTCATCACCTCTAATGATTCACATCAAGGAAGTTGTCTTTCAGGGCTAGAATTTAGTTTTACCTTCTTTTTCTATAAGGACTCCATCTTTTTTCTAATTTTGCGTTTTTTTCCCCAATCATTTCCTCTGTTAACATTTCCCTCCAAAGGGCTGCTAATTTTCTGAATGTCATCAAATGCTAATGCAGACCGAACTGCTTAAAGCGACGTGACATTATTCCTGTGATACAAAACTCAAGGATTTGTTAGTCTTAAGTCTAAATCATTCATAAAGCTGCTTTCTTATGCATTCCTCTGGGGTTTGGTTCTTTTTCTTTTCTTTTTTTTGGTACTCTGTGAGCTGGATCCATGTTTCATTGAATCTGCTGACATGGTGCCAGAAGCAACATCTTCAACACGAGTTGCAAACATTATCTGCACTTGAAAGTCTGTGTGGAGGGGAAAAGGGGATTGCACAAATGTCGTTCATGTCTGTAGTGATATTTATGCAAAACATTGTAATGGTGGGAAATGCTGCTTGCTTTCAGGCTCATCTTTTGAGACCAAATAACCTCGGTTAGGTGGTTCCAGAGCATGTATTGTAATGAGAAGCAGACATGGGAAACTGAGCTGCTATTTTTGTACTCAGGTTTGGATTCCTGTCTCACCCCTGCAGGCTACAGATCCATGAATATTTAAATAGGAAAGGGACTTCCTCCAAGCATCATTCAAAAACCTCCCATCGATTCAATTATTGGCTTCAGAAGAGAGGTGTTCCCTTCAACAGCAGCTCCTGAGGAGAGGTATTCTGCCCTCGGCGATGCCTGTGAACATCCCAGGTCTGTGGACAATGAGTCAATTAAAACCTACCCCTCAATGGTTGGCAAGCTTTCAATGGCAGAGAGTCACTGGAAATGTATTCAGTGACTCCACACTTGGAGGAACTTTCCTTGAAAAAGGGATCAGAAATCAAAGACATTTAATCCCTTCCTTCTTGCGAAAACAACTGTACTCTGTATGAAATCCTAACTCGGTTCAATACTTTCCCATAAAGTATGTTGAATGGGCTCAAAATTCAAAAGCAACTCTTTTCCCCTGAACACAATTCATCTCAATGAAAACCAGAAGCAGACAGGGTTTCTTTTTTTTTTTTTGAAAGAAATGCATAAAAAAGCTACAGAGCGCTTTGGTTTACACATGTGTAAGGGATGATGGATAAAGTAAAAAAACAAAAAAAAAACAGAGTTGTAGGGAGGAAAATAACAGTTTGAACACCTGTTCTGTGAGCTGCTCCAGCATGGAGGATGTTGCACAATAATCGCTCAATCTTCTACTGTTGCAACAAGCGTCTCGGTCTGCAGAGAAGCTGGGCTTAACAAAAGCGTATCTTCTGCCAGACACACGAGCTGGAATGATACTTATGGCCGAGTAATCATGAAGCGGATCCAAAGCTCCGCTACAGGGATTCAATGATGACCACCACTGGGCTTAATATGAAGTTTGCTTTTTCTTTTATGCTCTGACATCGAGGCCTCCTCCTCTGGAATTGGTAATTGGGTTAATCAAGGATCAGAGCGCTGCACCCTGTGGCACGTGTTGATTCAGTTATGTGAACAGAAGCGAGCTGCACAGGAATTCAAAGGGAGGGCCGGCCTGCAATCAAAACAAAACGCTGATTAAAATGAAAGTTTGGGGGGGAGGGGGTAAGAAACACCGGCTGCAAGAAATAAAACAACCAATTTCTTTCAAAATGTTTCATCACTTTTTGGGTGCTGTTTTAGTTAAAGTCCCACTCTGATCTTCTTTTAATCTATTTTAAAGCATCCCCAGTGTTCTTTGCGTAAAAATTCTGCAGGTTTTAGCAAAAATCTAAAAAAGTGTGTAGTATTTTCTAGGACATAGTTTCTGCAGAGCGGCAGAAGTTTGAAAGAAATTTACCTCTTAGTTGTGGGTGGGAAAAACTTGCTCCCTTACTGAGAGTTTTCTTTACATATATATACATACACACACACACACACACACACACACACACACACACACACACACACACACACACACACACACACCCACACACACACACACACACACATACATACATACATACATATATATATATCCATATATATCCTTCATTATGAGAAAAATGCTCCAAGAACATGTTAAAAACATCCAAAAGGCTTTTTTTTTCCCTTTTATTTATCAGAGTGGGTCTTTAAAACCCTTGTGCTATCCCAGCCACTTTAACATTGGGAGTTGGGTCATCTAGACCCACTAGACAGTGCTCTGAACCTTTTTTCTTCAATGTTTTGTGATCTTCACTGGTGTCCATGGATTACATGAAATCTTTCCACCTTTATCCACCTTTGTCATGGTAGGAAGAACATGTCAATGTAAGGGTGGGGTCATCTAAGATAGCACAAGAGTTAAAACCTACATTTTCCATGTAAAATAAAAGGTTTAGATGTGTCTGCTTCTTAGTCCAGTTCCTGTTTTACTTTGAAAAGCTCACCTCTCTTCTCAATTCGTGGGGGCTTTTCTGTTGTTTATCTCATATGATCCAGCGAGGAGCAGCAGCAACGTCACCTTTTCACAGAAGAACTGCAGCCAACGAATCCGGACAGCCGTCTGATTCAATGACCTCCATGAAAGTACAGAAGAGGTCTGTTCAATCAAGACATCCCAGAAATATTAGCAGCCTGAAACAATTTTGTTGAGGAAAAAAATAAACAGCATTCCTCTTCATTATTGAGCAACCTTCCTAAATAGCATCAGGAAACATCTGAAGCGGGTTTGTTGCAGCTGAAGAGAGGAGGGGGGGTTTTCTGTGATTTAGGGGATTCATATATTTACTATTTCTGCAGCCAGAGCGGTAGGAGAATTGGATTCAGTGGTTTAGTGAGATTTTCCCGGATCAGGCCGCGTTTTATTTGTAAACAGGTTTGCTGCAGAGTCGATCTCAACCTTCCTCATATTTGACCGCAAAACAGTTTAACTCAGAGAAATGAGAAGTGAGGCTGACTCAGTCGAGTTTATCGCAAAAATTCTGTCAAAAATAAATGAATGCAGCATGATGTCATTCTTTCTCTGCAAAAGAAATGTTTTTTGGGGGGTTATGTGAGTTTGCATGTAAGAATAATTTTGGCCTGGCAGACGAACCTCCAGGAGTCGGTCCAGTTTTCATATCATCATATTCGTCACACAAATCTGACGCTGGTATTAATCTTCATCTTGGCAAGAGAGTAAACATGCAAGTGTTGAAGTATTCTCTTACTCTGCTGAGGTTTTGTTTGGCTGGAGGATTTCTTTGCCACAGCTGCGTAAAATAAGCACACTTCACAGAGCGTTGCATCTTCACAAACTATACTCTCACATATGCTCTGTATGAAAGGTTTGTCTTCTTGCTGATTCAATTAAATTAGCAGTCGCTCTGTGCCATTAAAGCCTGGTCAAATGGATTGTGGGATCCGCCACGGTGTGATTCAAAGCTCCTTGGTTTATTTAGCAGTTTGCAGTGCCGTCACTTCATTGTTGAATGCGACTGGTACGTTTGCATGAGATGAACTGAAAGGCACTGAAGAGACCCACGGAAAAAAAAAAAAGAGATGACGGTAAAAGATTATGGGGAGCTGAAAGGAATCTGCGGCGCATTAGGAGCAGATGAAAGCCGCTGCCCTTGTATTCAAAGGAGAGCCGGGGAGGTGAAGGATTCTCCTCACGAGAAATCAGAAACACTCTTTTTCCCACTGCTGCACTGACACTAACTCTCCGGGCTGTCAATCCATTTTAATCAAATTACAGCGACGTTTCAAACGTAAGTGGAATGAAATAGAGGTTTCACATTAGGAGGACTGGTTTCAATCATGATCTTTCTTTCTGTGGAGATTTGCTTAAAAGGACTGTGAATACATGAGAATGGATGCAGGAGATGGGTCGCGTTGGGGGAGAACTTTGGCAGCATCGACATGTGTGAGATGTGAGAGGAGAGGCATGATGAACAGGCCACATGTCATCCGCAGCAGTAAATTATTTATGAACTGATAGAAAGGGCTTGTTTGCTTTCTTTAACTTGCATGAAAGTGACAGAGTTCATTACAGAGGCTGCCTTGAGTTTGCATGTCATGCAGGGGTCAAACAACAGATCTGTTTGCAGCTTTTTAGTTCTGCAACGTTACCTTACAGATCCCAGTTTTTTATCATTGAAATGATAATAATCGTCTGTGTTCAAGCAAATTCAGTCCCTGGAGGTTTGATGATTCATCTGCTTCTTATCAGCTCTTAAAACAATGTAAACTCAGACGAACAGCAACAATTTACATTTTTAACCTTGTCATTATTTATTTTGCAGAAAGTAAGCCAAAATACATAAAAAAAGGGTAAGATAAATTGTATCTGAATTAATAGAATAGGTTGCAGCCAGCTGTTGCTAAGTAAGCACACTTGATCAACTGATTTTCAGCAAGTCTGAGAACCTTCTGGAAGAGTCCACTTTTGGCAGCTTTTTGGTCTTCTCCAATCAAACCAAAGTGCCTCATTGGAGAGTCAGAGAGATTGCTCACAAACGAAAACAGTTCAGCGTTCCCCATTCATCTCTGGAGTGGACTTTCCAGCAGGTTTACCTGAAGGTCAGACTGCAGAGAAAACAGCAGGGGCTGCAGACTTTTGCTGGCTTTTGCACGCTTTCAAAAGTGACGTCGTAAAAAACAGAACCGACATAGGTCAAGTCCAAATTCCCTCTCTACTCACTACTGAGTGCACTATATAGGACGATTGCCTTTTTTTCTCAGGATGTCCAAATCTACGATTCCAAAATGCAGAGCTCTAGAAATTTCCCAGAAGTCTCTTCGAAAAACTAGAGTTCATCGATGCTCTCTGGATTGGTCAATATAGACCGCAATTCACTGAGCTTGAAGGATTTTGTATTTCAAAGAACTGTAGGCCTGTTTAAATGTATGTTTTGTAAACCATCCAAGTTTTTAATCATCAGAATCTAGCGGATTCATAAATAAACCGTGCAAAAGATTCACATTTATCATGTTTTTTATTTGGGAGATCAGTAATATCTAATTTGCCGTGTAACCCTTGTGCTATCCTAGGCACTTCACCATTGGGAGTTGGGTCATCTAGACCCAGTCGACAGTGCGCTGCACCTTTTTTCTTCAATGATTTGTGATCTTCACTGGTGTCCATGGACTACATGAAATCTTTCCACCTTTATCCACCTTTGACATGGTAGGGAGAACACGTCAATGCAAGGGTGGGGTCAGCACAAGGGTAAAAAAAAGTAGTAACCATGTGTTCGAATTTCTGTTCATGTCCAGGGGACTGGATATTCCTGCTCTTCATAGTCTTTTATAGGGGTTAAAGAGTAGTGGCAGCACAAAGTTTGACATCATCAAAATCCTGGATCTGAATAAAAGCTGTCTGAACTGAAGCTTTGAGACCATCCATGCATTCATCCTTTATCTGAAACTCCATTTTAGGATCATGGGGTTGCTGGAGCCTATCCCAGCAACTGTTGGACATAGGTGGGGTTCACCCCGAACCGGTCGCTAGTCCATTCCAGGGCCTCACACTCACACATAGGGAGAATTCAGAATCATCAATTAACCTGTGAATCATGTTTTTGGACTGTGCATTAGGACCCAACCAGGGTTTGAACCAGCACCTTGTCCTTTAGAGGCGAGAGTGTGAGCCACTACTCCACCATGAAAACTATCGAATAAACATCTGATTGTAATTCTTTTCCAGTTCACACCCTGACCACAAACACCCATGTAAACTGTCAAGCACAGTGGCAGTAGATTTAATAATTAGGCTTTTGCTGTTGCTCGTTCCGCTATCACCTCCTTTCTTTACAGTATAACCCAGAGCAACAGAAATCAACCTCTGGCCTCAATAACTGTTTTTCAAACACCTCTGCCCTCCCGGCTTCTAACTGGCAAAGTCTGGTGATTATCAGGAGGAATGAAAGAAAACCAGCAGAACACCGACCCTCCAAGACTGGGTTTGTGTAATTTAGAGGCCAATGGCTAAAGTGCAATCACACTAAACAAAACTCCTGAACAAACCCAAACCCCTGAAATAAGTAAAAATAAATGCTCAGAGGGCCAGAAACAAATGAACCTTTGAAACCGTCCACTAGAAGGTGTCTTTTGCTCACAACACAAGCAATTTGCAGGAATTGGGTTGAACTTGTTCTGCAAAAATGCCTTCCTTGTTTTTTTATTAGTGCTTAATACATAAAAATAATGAATGATGGTAAAAGTTCCCGGAAACTGAAGAAGCTTCTGAGATGAGGAGCAAAACATCTTTTAAATCAGTTTTTAGAGAGTAGTAGTTGCCTTGAAGAGCAGAATCGTGTGAAGTTACTTAAATGGAAAACCTGATTTCTCCCTGAAGCGGACACCCACATAACTTTAGGGCGGAGATTTTATTCAGACTTTGAAAGCAAACTCGGCTTGTAAAAGGTTTTCTAAATGGCTCTTAAATAGAAAAAGGGATGACACGATCATTTATTGCAAAGATGGACGCAATCAACAACGACATGTCGTCCAAGCGTGGAGAATTTGATCGCATCTCTTGTTAGGCCGACTTGTGAAAATCTCCTTAACATGTGCGGCATGTGTTTTCGTTTTTTTTTTCCTCCGGAGTGTCATAAACGTGTTACAGGCGCGGTACGGCCAGTCCTGACACTGAATCACAGATTTCCCCCAGCTCACCTAAATCTTGGCTCCACTCAACACCTCAATGCAAACGGAACTGTTTATGTTGCAAACGGGCTTGGAAAAGCCTGCTCGCAATGGTGCATGAAGACAAAGAATTTATGAGCAAAATGTGACATTTGTGCTTCATTTTGTCGACAACCTGAAAAAATAGGGGCTAAACCTCCGAGCTTGTTTGTGTGTTAGATCTGCCCCATTTTTGATTATCAAATGGTAAATGGCAAAGGTGTACTCAGAATGCTGAGCGAGGTCAGAGAGTCAAGTAAATAAATGATTGGATGTTGAGCGAATTCCTGCTTCATCAGACGGAGAATCTGGACTTTCAGTAAGTGAAAGCAAGCCAGAAATGATCCATCTAACATTGACTTCACCGGTTATTTAGACATTTCAAGCCCCTCGTAAAAATTTAGTGTTGTTTCCTTCGGTATCTTCTTTTCAGAGCAATGAATCAGCCTCTGGCCTGATCCCAGACATTATCCTTAAACTCTGAAGAAAGCCCTTCAGTTGCATTCACAGGAGAGCACATTCATCTAATCGTAATTTGTAGATTTTTCAGCAGGGGAATAAACTTTTAGTTGTGCGAAGCTGATTGAAGTCTTCTTACCCTCAAAATTACAAGTAAAGCCTTAGCCACCCGAATGCAGGTGGACCATGTGGTTCCTGTGGGTGTTTGGGGGTTTTGGAGGGTCATGGATAGGAGCAGTTGCATCTTAAGGGGAGCTCAGGTGTGTCTTGCAGTTCCTTTGAGGTTTGGGCACCTCAAGAGACGTCATGAAATAAGAACGTACCATTGTTGAGCGCGTGGCAAGTGTGTCCTGAAGTATTGAGACACTATAACATACAGGTGAGACTGTTGTATGATGCACCTACGCCACACTTTAGTTGTTACTAAGATGTGTAATATTTGCACCTTACAGACTGCGTGCAAATAAATGCGAGGGGTGTGCAGGAAAGGTCATCGGTACGTGCCCGTAGAGATCCCCCACAAACTACGGCCTGATTGTCAAAATTTCTCGATTGCACAGCATCTCACTAACTTTATCCTAAATTCCCTCTATCATGTGGTTGAAGTGTTTGTTACGACCCCTCACCCACAGCATTCCGCTCTACAGGCTTGCTGAACAGTCTACGACCTTCATACCGTACAGTCTATGACCTTGATATACCGAACAGTCTATGACCTTGATATACCGAACAGTCTACGACCTTGATATACAAACAGCCCATATCCAACCGTAAGGGCAGTTGTGACTGATGCTACATTCACACTGGGCTCGGCGACGCACATTCAAGCGACAACGTCCAATGAAAAGTTTATGTAACATGCGTTTCAAGATTCTGCGTTCAAAAATTCTCCCATCCCGGTGTCGCGACGTTAGTTTTCAAGTCTGTTTTTGGGACTCTCTATGTACAATACGCTTAGCCATTGAACTCACGCTGAAGTTAAATCAGTTGAACTTTGACCAAGCAGAGACTTGGATTTGGATGGGTAGAGCCACGGAAGTCCCAACCGTTTGAAAAGTGATCATGAAGGAGACACCAATAATCGCAGTTTGTGCCCGGCCGGAATTATATGACAACTAGATTTCATATATTGGAATTCAGCTGTGAATGAAAAAGCCTGGAGGAAGATTTGCACCACTTGCTCCATTTCAACTGCAGGTAAATGTGCTAGTATCAGGCAGCAGACAGCAGACCATGTGAACAACCGTATGCTAAAACATGCATAACTCTTGAGTTTCACTTCAATATCATTATATATATAATGATATTGAAGTAACCATAATGATATATGGTGGATGCATTGATAGAACTCCAAAATAATTTTTATACACCACCGCCCTTTTTTTTAAAAAAATCAAGTGTATTTTTTGTATTTTTTTATTAGTGTTTTCCTTTTCACTTAACTCCAATCAGCTGAGAAAAAGAGAAAAATCAATGAAGACTATGAAATGTAATGGTTCTAATTTACCTTGGATTGCTCTGGCATAATAGTGCCAACATTTGAAAGATTGAATCCGTACCGTTTTCGTTTTAAATATCAACAATGTTATTATAGATTTAGTCCTCACATATAATATAAATAACACTCCTTTTCTGAGAAGGTATGCAGTGAAGTCCTTTTCGGGGAACCCTATTCTAACTCGCTCCACCTTCTCATGAACGTTTCCTCAACCTCGAGACATTTTTCCTGGAGGTCAAGGAAAACAGCTTAAGAAGACAATAAGACGCGTTGTGTTTTTGACAAGTCTGCTGGGAGTGTTTCTGCCGGAGCTCCTTTCCGCCTTCAGGAAGTCCTTCCTCTCAGTTGTGGCTCATCACCTCCTGCATGCTGAAGATGATTGACTAATGCAGAAACTCAGTCTGCGGGAGAGGCCACTTCTGGCATCATGTGAATACAGTTATCATTAACTGGAACTGGATGATAATAAAGAGGATTATAACTGGATGAACTTAATGCATTTAATTGGACTTGTACTTAGTTTGTTTGCTTTTACTGTTAAGTATTCCCAGATGACTTTTTATGAAGAAGTGCAATCTGTAAATGGAATAAACTGAAATGTTATGTTTGACTAGACCTGCAATTAAATTTTTGTGGGTTTTTTGAGTAATAAATTCAGTCTCCTAGTTTGTAAAATTTACTGTTTTGGAGGCTTGACACTCATTGCCAATATGTTTTATATGAACTTGTGCTGGCACAGAGGTTGCAATTTTGACCTACCATAAAAAGGGTTTATTTTATTTTATTATAAGTTAGACTGTATCCCTGTGAACCCCATTACATCAAATTAATTGAAAAAAAACATGTCTTTTAGAATTATTGAAAAAATGTCTTTAAAGAAATTAATAAATATTATTTTTGTATTTGTGGGGTGATTTTGTCAATTGTTGCTCACAAGAAAAATTGTAGTAGGTTTAGGGGATGTCATCTGGACTTGGTTTTAAAGTTGGAAGACGTTTCACCTCTTATCCAAGAGGCTTTGTCAATTCTGAAATAGCTGGTCTAAGAGCTGGTATATATGCGCTCATTGGGGGAGGAGTTAGACCTGAAACTGGAGGTGTTGTCCACTTAGCCTATGTGGTTTTGGGTCGTTAATAGTCCTTTGTCCTCAGCTGGGGGTTTTTCACAAGAAAAATACTAACACGACACAATCTACACATTTTTTACATGACATAACTGTATTATAAAGACTTCGTTGTCAATAAATGTTGTATTATTTAATAATAAGTTATTATAAAAAATGATTTTTTTCACAATAAAGTTTTAGAAAATTAGCTAAACTTTTGCCATCAAGTGCTTTTGTGATTTTCTAGAAACAGCCATTTTGAACTGAGCAGGAAAAGCTCTTCTACTGCCCCTAGTGGAAGAATACGGAGCCCTTGTCCTGACATAAAGATATTAATCTGAGGGAACAAGATATATTTTAATATCTTTATGTCAGGACAAGGGCTCCGTAGAAGAATTATAGACTACAGAGCAGAAAACAATCTATGTAGGACAGGTTTTTAAGGAAAGTGTGCTGCCTTGTTTTGAAACCATTTGTTTCATTTTGATTGGGAAAAGTAGAAAAAAAAATTAAAAAAAGCTAAAGGTCAAAAGACAAAAAAACAAGATAAACTGTGAGCCACAACCAGACCTTAACTTGACATGGGAGCCAAAAGGTGACATGAGGCGACTTTGAGTGCACTCCAACTAAGGAAACAGCTGCAGCAATGACAAAGGTTAACCTGATTTGAAGAAGCTGAACAAGAAAATCTAAACACAAAACCTTGACTGAAATGAAAACGAGTAAAACAACCCAAGTCCTCGAATTTGGAAAACCTAATTTCTTTTTAAAAAAATAGAAAAACTCCAGAGTTGTTTTCTTAGGAGTTTATGATCTATGTATGCAAATATTAAAAAAACATGCATATCAAAAGGATAAAGTCAAAATATGATGCATAATTTTGTGTAAAAATCTTCAGGATCTTCTTTGGTCTCTGTGTGGCTGGTGTTTGCCAAAAGTTGCGGGTGATCAGATGAAGAGCAGTTGACTTTCAGCAGCCAGATCCTCCACTTGACATCATATTTTCTTAATGAGAACCAGCTGCCTGCAACATCAGCCTTTAGCGGCGAATCTGCATGAAAAACCTGAATGCTGGAACCCTAAGTACGTCCAGATTCCGCTGTGCGCCACGGGGTTGAACCAACATTCTGCTCTTTGTACCAATCAATGGAGCCTGTGATCATGCGGGATGGAAATGAGCTCTTAGCCTTAAAGCACAACCACACACTCCAACACTCAGGATGAAACGCTCCAGATTCACTATGTAAACACTGTGGTTCATGAGCCATTTGTTGGACGTATTCAGATCAGCGTCTTTACACAAAATAATCACCAAAAATGCGATTATCCCACTTTAAAGGAAAGTTTCTGGGAGGAGAGGCCAACAGTTGCTGATTGAAGCTGCTTTTTATCGTGAATTTCATCCACGTTTTGAATTGATGAACTCTAAAATATTCCTGATAAATACCAGGGCTTTTTGTCAGGAGTATTAATGGCCTCTGACGTCATCTTTCTGTGCCTGAAGGCACTTTTAGCTTTTAGCCTGAAGGTCAAACTGTCACAGTTTTTAACCCTTTTACCGCAGAGATGTCCACATCTAAATAAGAATCACTCTTTCACATACTGTCCAACTGTTTATGCAATCAATGTAATTCCAGTGGATTCTGAAGCGGAGAAAAGTGGCACTTTCCTGCTGGAATTGGAGTTGATTGTGTAAACTATTGAAAAGTAACGGTATGTCAAAGATCAGCAACACTGGAGCGTTCGCCTGGGAACTTAAACGCCTTTGCTAAAGGATAAAAAGAGGAAAAATGCTATGAAGCTGTGTAGAAGAAAAAAGATTTTTACAGATCAGAGCAAGCAGAAAGACGAAAATACTCAAATTTTGACTTTCTTCTTAGAATTTTGACTTACATCTCATATTTTGATTTGGATTTCACAGAATTCTGAGAACATTCTGAGAAAAAAATGCAGCTTTCTGAAATGTAATTGAATGTTCTCATTAAAGTCAGAATTCTGAGATTAAAGTCAGAAGTTTGAGGAAAAAGTCAGAATTTTATAATTATAGTTAGAATTCTTTTTTTGCCCTTTATTTTCTTTCCATGGCCGTAATCCTCTTCCGTAAATTTAAATCTCATGTGAGAGTATGAAGAGTATGAGTTTTAAAAATCCTTGTTGGTCATTTTTTCTGACAAAAGAACTTTTTTTTGTTACTCTAAAAATCCAGGTAAAGAAACAAAAAAAAAAGTTAAGTAAAGTAAAACAGTGGTGCGATTACATAAATTCGCTTCCTCCCAATCGCTTTCAGGGGATCTATTGAACACTTTTTGACAATCTAAACATTTAATAGTTACACTGTGTCATGAACTATATGAAAAGTGCTAATATGTTTATTTATGATTGAATTATTTATTTCTTTTTATGATTGTGTGTGTATTTTCCAATCATTTTATGACTAAGTATCCTATGTTGTCTTTTATTTTTTCCTTTTTGATTTATCCTTGTATAGATGTAAATTTCTGTCTTGTTTTTGTCTTATTTCTGCTTTGATTGCTTGAAAAAAAACCATTTCCAAATCCAAATAGGAGTTTTGAGTTAAATAAAGTTGTTTTTCTTACTATGAGAAAGATTTTGAGAGGCAAAATGTTCAAATGTTCTGTTTCAGCGCTGTGTGACTGCCTGGAGGAAGCTCTGTTGTCCCCTGACAATGTGTGTGTGGTTTTTTTTTTTTTGTTTTTTTTTGCAACATCCTCTGTGGATTCCATCTGAACTCAACCCCTGACCCCTTTCTTGTCCCCAAGCCTGGGTCCTGGCCTTGCGCTGCCGTCCGCCCTCCTGGGTACAGCTGACCTGTGAACTCTGCTTCACCTCTGAGGCCCGGCTACCGACCCCGCTCAGAAACTTCACAGGAGAAAAAAGAAAAGAGCAGACAGAAAGTTTCCCTTCTCCACCACTCATGCCTGGCAGGCGAAACCCTCTGACACCAGCTTCTTAACGCCATGTTTGAAAGAGCCAGCTGCTGGGTTTTGACTTTTTACCTTCAGAAAGAGCTGAACTGAAACTAAGTCTAAACTTCCTGCTTCATTAATTAAGAGCGGGTCACGCAGGTCAACATGTGTCTATTCTCACTAAAGGGCACGAAAGGGGATTAAGTTTAATCAGGGGGATTAAAAACACCAAGGGCAGATGGATGGGGTTTTCTTGCTTGATCTCCACTTCTGCAGGAATTGATGTTTGGTCGGCTAAAGATGGATACAGATAAGGAGTCCTCGTGTGACATGTTCTTTGTAAACACAAACAAAGCGGGACCTCTGTCTTACCTTTTGACCCAAAGTTCAAACAACACTAGAAAAGCAACAATTTCCACATTAACAAGTAATCTAATGACTTTTAGGGTCATTGTTGTCATCAGAAATATTGTACTTTTATTTTAAAGAACAGGGATGTTCACTGGAAAACTATCATCCATTACAAAACTAGAAATGTAAAAAAAATAAAAGACTTTAGAATTTTGTGGAAACAATTAAAATGGTCAATGTTTTCTATAAATTAAGATGTAAAGAACAACAAAGTAGTAAAATAAAAAAAGGAAATTATTATTATTATTATGGGCTTTTAAAGTGACAGAAAAGTGAGAGAAACCTTCCTTTAAGTATCCTTTGATAACATTGTGTTTGCTACTTTTGATGAAATACAATCCAATACAAAACAAAAAACATTTAGCTGTTTAATTTTAACCTGATCCAGAAAAATCTAAATTCCTCTAAATAAATTGGATTATTATGAAAATATTTAGTTTAAATATTCTGTGCTACATTTTTATCCACGACACACAAACTTATACGTTTATTGTGAAAATAGTTTTACATAAAGGTAGTCTAAGTGTACTACGAGTAAGTCTATCCTAAAAGTGATGTAGAATGCTTCAAATTTACTTTTATATAACTCAAAATGTTCCAATTTTGTTTACTCCGTGACTCAGAAACATAATTTCTGTCAATTCAAAGACTTGGACCACTGAAAGTATGAACATGTGTGACACTCAGGTTTGTTTACATGAATGACTGCTGTGGCGTGAACATGGACAACCTTTCTGTCATCCAAGCCTGGTTTTATGTGTTTGCAGCTTTTCGTCCGTCTTGGATTTGTTGTCTTCTCTTCCTCTTTAAGTCTCTTTGAGGTTTAGATGTTGGCCAAGAAGCCAAACGCTGGTACTGTGGAAACATTTTCAGGCTGTGAACTGCCAGCTTTTTTAATTAATAATAATATTTGGTGTCTTGGTTTCTTTGTTTAGGGCTCTAATGATGCCCCAACTGTCAAATCCACAGCCTTCATAATTCTGTGACCCACTGATCCAGACTGACATAAGATGCAGGATGCATTGGCATAAATTCACAACAGTTATTGGATTGGAAATTGACAACAACAGAAGGCATAAATGACATTTTAGATGCATTGTACATTTAAAAAATGCTAAATGGTGTTTTTTTATGTTAAAAAATGAAAGAACTGTATCCTTTAGGTTGTAATGATTAAAAAAAATCAACTTTTGTATCGATTTCTTTGCTTTAGTTTCTTCCATTGTTACTGATAGTTCATGCAAATGAACAGCTGAGATGCTTTCAAAACGTGTTTCCTTTCTCAGCGTCTGACAGATTTTTACTCCAACGGCTTTGATTAAATGCGGGTGTTTTTTTTTACGCACACCACTTTGATAAACTGAAATCTGCATGTTTTGATGCTGAATTATTGCATGACTACAGTCGCCCGCGTGTGTTTTTATGGCCTGGTAGCTACATTTGATAAAACAAACTGCAGTTTACAGTTGTGGCTTCATGACGAAGACAGAAGCAGCAGAGCTGAGATCCCTGTGGAGCTGCAGGGCAAAATGAAAGAGTTGCTGCAATAAAAATAGAGGGAGGAGGCGGAGGTGGGGGTGCATTGTGTGAGTGCCTTCAGAGGTGGATGCAGCTTTACCACACCACCCTGGTAATGCTGCTTTTTAATCACATGCCTGTCAAGCTTCTCCTTCTGCCGGCTTTTAAAGAGCAGGAAAAGGACGTCTCTGCTTGTCAACAGCCTGGTAGCTCTGCTGCCTGTGCAGCGCGCTCTGGTCTTCATTAGACATCCACCGAACATCTCAGAGATCCTTTCATGTGTCCCCTGCCTGGTCCCACTCACCAGAGCCTAAGCAGAAACATGCCACTGCCCGTGGCAAGGTCAGCCTTCTCGCCATACCAGAGCACTAAAGCAACATCGCTCCTCCTAATGGAGGCCTAAAACACTCCAGTTATTCCTCATCAGTCTCACAGACAATACAGTTCATCTCATCATGTTGAGGGAGTGCATGTGGTAGTAATCTGGAGGCTGCTCGGTGATCTCACTGACATGAAACTCGCATGAGAGGGGAAATTTGGAGCTCTCAAATCGCCCAGGTTACGATCGGTGTCATCTCAGACGAGGAATGCAAAAGTCCATCCATTTAATGCATCGCCTCATACTTCAAAGTCCGGCTGTCATTAAAAGCAGGATTCCAGCCATGCTCCGAGGAGTAATGTTACGTTTGCTCTGTCAGATATTGCGCCGTGAATCACGAGAGTAGCTCGGACTGATACACAGTGATGCACGGCCCATTGCTGAGGTGAAGCTGCAGAACGGCTGCAGAGGAGGACATGCGTGGGAGAAACAGCCCACCTTTGTGCTCCTCTCGAGGGACCCACGGTGTCACTCTCAATCCTCATTAAACACCCGCTAATGTGAGCCAGAGGACGAGTAAATATTGAACTGACGGGGATTATTCAAGGAGCCAAATGAGCGGCGTTGTTTTCAGGAGCGTGTGTTTGAATATGAAAGCAGTGTCCCCCCCTGCTCAGCGGGGAGGCGCTGTCATGCCAAGCGGACCGGCCCCGTTTGGCCTTTTACCCATCAGGAACAAAGCTTTTGTGCAGACAACTGTTCTGTTATTTAGTTGTTGCGTTTTTCACTCCATTATGTCCGTGGAGGCTTGGTCGTCCTGCCCAAAGAAAAGGCTGGAGCCTCTTTTGTTTTGAAGTTTTCACACTGGAGGTTTTCTGTGCAGAAAGGAGGGGGGGGGGGGGGGGGGGCAGGACAGCCTGAAAGGGAGAGAGTTTGGGCTGGCAGACTTAAAGAAGAAGCCTTTCACCCCCCTCCAAAAAAGAAACACTGGCATGGCCTTAAGAAAAAGGTGAGGGATTAGCAAGTGCAGACTGAGGAAGTAATTTCCTGTGACAGAACCCAACTGTACAAAAACAACTTCCCCCAGAGGAGACTGGAGATGCTGAAAATCATTTAACATCCCATGAGGGATTCTGTGATTTGAACATGCCACTGACTACCTGTTTAAGTAAATTTAAAGATTAGAAAATGCCCACGGGCACCTGAAAGCAAATTAAGGGTATTTAAAGACCTACTCTGAAGAAAACGGTGTTTTTGGTGTTTTTAACGTGGTATTCTGGGGGTTATTCTGATGATGGCGGATGAATTTAAAGAAAATTAAGAGCGACATTGCATTTATGAGTTTGTCGTTATTCAAAACATTGTGAATCTGGAGCAGAAGATTCCAAAACATAAAATGTTTGATAAAGGGCTATTTGCCATGCAGCAAATCTGCAAAGCTCCCTGTCTGCTCCATTCTGATCTTGTTTTGCAGACAAATAGATCAAAGGACATCTTGGTTTTCCTCATCTGAGCTGGCAACTGGCTCAACATTGTGTTGCAACTTTAGGTTGGGGTTGTTAGGGGACGTAAGCTAGCAGGAGAGTGTGTAAAGATGGATAATGAGAAGTGGGGAGGCCTCACTCCTCTCTAATGGTACCACCCACAACAAAGGAGGTGAAATTTTAATGAACCGCGTCCTCGAAAACAACAATGTTATTGATTTTCCCTAAAAACGGCATAATCAGAAATAATTGAGCACTGGGCGCACTTTTGAAAATGGTCTAAAGATGATCAGAGTGGCATTTTAACACAAGTCTACTGTACGCTTTTTAAGTCCACTTTAACAAAATGTGTTTAATATTAGGGCTTATTTGTAGACATTTAGTTATCTTATAACAAAGAACACACATTTCTGACTTTAAATAAAAGTAGACACTTCATTTTGATGTTTTACTTGTTAAACCTTTTAAACAAAGTGGACCGGATGACAGTTGCTATTTTGAGTCTAAAAAAAGCCTTTTTTTATTTTTAAACACAAACAGATCATTGTAAGGGGAGACTGCTGTGAGCTAGCGGAAGAGCGTGTAAGCAGAGAGCTCTGCAGAAACTACGTCCTAGAAAACAACACAGGTCTTTTGATTTTAGCCAAAACGGCATAATCATAGTAGAAAAGACCACTGGGAATGCTTTCACAATAGATCAAAAGATGATTGGAGTGGGTCTTTTGTTTTTTAACCTGAAGTGATCCATTTGAGCAGCTTTTACCAACAGTTGGATGTATTACAGTTCAGAGTTCAAGAACCCAGATGCAGAGTAAGGCTCGGATGCAAAAGGGCAAGCTGAAGCTTGTTTAAAGACAGGAACAAAGAATTACCTCGCAAGAGGGAAAAACAAGGGAAAGGTCAGTAAATCAAATGCCAAGGAGCAGCGTTTGCAACACCAAATGCCACCAAAACAGCACACAAGTCACTCCAACATAAAGGCATAAAACAAGGACACTTAAATAGGAAGACAACTTAATCAACTAACAGGGTGGAGATGTGGATTCCATCAGGAAGCACAGGTGAGTGGGCGGAGCAGCAGGGACCTGCACAAAACCCAAAGAGAGCAGAACCTGTCAGGATGTGCTTCCCACAAAACCTCCAGGTTCTGCTGCTAATCCAGGAGGCAACCTGCAGGCGCTCTGCAGAGAAATGTTGGTGCCTGATTTGAGGTTCGAGCTGCTAAGCGGTCCTGGCTGTTCTTCACGTCTTTCGTCTCATGATGTGGCCAAATGTTTTCAGGTGCTGAAAGATCTGAAGCGGTTTACAGCCTGGACCCTTTTTTTTTTTCTCTGCAAAGCTTTCGATATTGTCCAGCAGTCTGGAAAGGTGCAAGGAATTTGTAGAAAAATGCATTTTATGGACAGAGCTCTGAAACAAGATTCCAGATGAAGACGCTTTCTTCTCATACCTGCACAGATACAGACTAAGCATTGACAGTCTGGAGGACTCAATGTTTATATTTCTGAAACGTTTCACTTTTTTAACCCTTTAACTGCCTGCTCAACCAAATGATAAAGCACATTTAGAAAACATAATATTATTTACAGTGATCATCATGTGTATTACTCCCCAAGGCAATAAGCAGCAGAATATATATACACATATATATATATTTATATATTGTTATATAGTCTACTCTTGGTTATAATAAATGAGAAGACAGCTGCTTTTCTGGATCATTTGACTTTTTTGTCTTTAAATTTCAAATATATTTTCATTTAAAAAAAAAGGATTTTTAATGCAGTTTTTTTTGCCCCATCCCAGTGGCAGATATTTCTAAATGGGTTGCAGAAGACTTTAGAAGGGTGGTAAATAAGAACAGTGGGGGCCTTTACAAATAAAAGTATCAAAATATGCATTTCAAACTGTTCAATTATTCTTATTTTTATTGAAACAGCAGGTCTGTTAGCTGAAGTGATATTACTAATGCTTTTTTTTTTTTTTTTTTTTTTTTTTTATAACTTGTCCTGTCCAACAGCTGGGCAGACAGATGAGAGCTGAGGGCCTCTTGTGTTGGACATATTTTACTTTAACAAGAGGGGTTATTAATCTTCAGACAAACCAACTTACTAATGCTTAAAGAAGATCATATTGATGATTTCTTAGTCAATAATGATGCTAATTTTGACTTTCAAAATCGGGTGGAGCAAAGCGTTTGCTGGGGAGGCAGCTTCCCCCCTTGCCCCACCCCTATCTCCGCCCTTGCCACATCCACACAGAGATTCCTTCAGACTGTTCTTTGATAACCTCAAGTTTCATAAACAATATTTAATGTGTGGTTTTTGCCAAATAAATGAAAACTATTTGAATCACAGTTTTTGCTTCATGCCTCTTTAAAGTTTTTTTTAAGTTAATTATTAATACCCTTGTCTTATGGAGGCAAATACATTTACTTATTATTGAGTTATTTGGATTTTTACATGCTAATTAATAAACACATTAATATTACAAATACATTTTCAAACAGTCTTTTACCCAAAAATAAAACCTTTTTTCCATCTGTGTGTCTTGCTGAAACACTCTTTTTTTTTTTTTGCTGAAACACTCTTAATGTTTGGCTACTTTCAGTGAATTTTTAAGTCCCGTAGTCTTGCAGGGAAAATATTAGCCGTCTAAAAGGCCATGTCAAACTTTCTTTGTATTGTTTCAATGAGTCATGAAATGCAGGAAAAGCACATATTCGTGTAAAAAAAAAAGAAAATGGAGTCAGCTCTCTCGGCCTTGGTCTTTGCTGCATTTGATTTGCTTTTTTTATTCAAAAGTTTACATCCACGCTATTTATAGTTTAATAATCATTCCTTCAATATGTCGATCAAAAGTTTCTCTTAATGTTTATGTAAAGCTCTTTGAATTGTCTTAGGACACAAAATGTGCGACACAAATTTACTTGCCTATAAAAACATGTAGATGAACAATCTGTCATTTACCGAACAAATGTGTGAATAAATGCATAGAATTAGTGATTTTGGCCTACATTCACAAAGATATTTCCCCAATGCTTAACAAAAAACATTTCTGCATGGAAACATGGAGAGAACATAAGAGAGGATGAGAGTGCAGAGCAGCAGACGTAAAACTGAAGTGTCTCCGGGTCTACAGGTGCCCCGCATCAGTGCAGCTAAATCCATTTCGACCTGAATGAGCTGTTTGTTTGGACTCGCAGGGCCCTCACTCCCATCAGCCAATGTGCCGCACTCAGTCTGCCATGATGGATTTCACAGCCAAAATAAGCAACACTAATTGCCAAATAGCTGGATTCTGAGAGGAGAAGTGAGTCTGTTTGCATCTCTCAGGAAATTCAACGTAATGGCAGAGGGACACAGGTTAGGGATTATTTTATTAATTAGCAGTCTTTACAGTATCTACCATGGAAAAATAACATGTAACATATGACTGTATTTACAATTACATTTTTTTTTACAAAATGTCTTTACAAGATTTTTTTCTTCATGTTTTTTTCTTTTTTTTTTGCCAAGTTCCCAAAAAAAATGAGACTACAACACACACAAAACTTACATATTCACACACATCCAAAGTAATACACACATAAATAAATATAGACATTCACTGACTGTTCCACAACAAATATTTCATGTACAATTCATCATTTCCACGCGAGTTATAATTTCATGAATAAACATTACATATTACTTCCAATATAGTTCTTTGTTAATCTGTTAATGAAATATTGCTAACATACTGAAAAGAGGTGACGGAACATTTCATGCCAACAGATTACGAACGGTTGTCATGCAAAACCGGGAACAAGCTTTCAATTTGAAGCAAGTCATTCATTTACAGCTCTAGAATCAAATGGAATACATGCAACACACTACATGGAATATTCTGGGTTAGACATCAATGACTTTAGTTACAATATTCATCAGTACAGGCCGTGTGTCTAAGCTCCTCTTTAATGGGAAACAGAATAAATAGATGCACTTCTACGATCTTCACTGGCGTCCCCAAAGTAACCGTCTTTCAACCATGAAGCTACAAAGGTCTTCTTGTTGCTCACAACAACCTATTTTTCCAGGGATTACATCATTTCTTCAGGACTGTGGGATGGGTTGTGCGAGGCGGTATAAATTTCACCGCATACACACAATCGGCTGGTCCAGAGAGGAGGAAGGCTGGCGGGACTGATGAGGTGCTGCAAAAGCTGAAGGGGTACAGACCCAGGGTTTGGAGGGCAGACGGTGGAGGTCCGTTTATGGTGTGGGTCCTTACACCTCACCTAGCAGGCAGGACCAGAGTTTATGTGAACCTGTAAGTGGGGGGGGTCACTTGAACTTGAAAACTCAATGTCTTTCCACTGACGGTTTCTGGTGATGGGGGTGATGCTGCCGGAGTCTGGGCCCTTAAAGCACAAACAGTCAGAATCAGTCACAAACTTCACTAAAGTTCCAGTTGTTTATGTAAGGGTTAATGGCCGACGAAGTGTGCGTTATTACTATCTATTGGACATTCATAGATTACTGTCAAAGTCAACCAGATTACTTTATTTTACTACAAGTTGTTTAGATGTTCAAAATGTAAAAGTTAAAATATTACTTTGGCACAAAAAAAACACTTTACAGTTGAGAAATTTCATTGTAATTATGCGTACACATGATTAAAAAGTAAAAGCAATTGTAATAAGATGCAGATCATAGCTGTAGAAAGCAGCATGTGTTACATTAGCATGCTACAGCAGTTCCATCTACAGCAAAAAAAAAACCTTTTACCACCACCTAGTGTTGTTGTGTAACTACAAAGTGGCCACAAAAAAGACATTTCTTTTGGGACAAACTCGATAAGAAACCTCAAACTTAGCTTAAGTTGCACTTATTTCCAGATGCTCTTTGACTCTACTTCAAACATGTCATCCCAGCACAAGCGTGTTTGCATATGCACATTTTTTAGTGATGTCTGACGACAAGTAAGTGCATCTGTGAGAAGTGTATCCTAAAATATGCAGCTCTGACTCTGTTCTTTCAGTTTGCACACCGCCTGCTGTTAGCTAATCAAAGTCTGCGTTTCTTAAAGAAATCTGGGTTTACCACGCTTGATCAATGAACCGTACTGCAAGTTCATGCATATAAACATGTGTTTAGGAACTGACAATCGGGTGTGTTTCTTTTGAAATTGGGGAAGGATTTTAGGATTATTTATTTAGATCAACATTTGTGTGGGTGAAGTGTTGGCTTTAAAAAAAACAACAACTTTTTATTAAGTGATTGGAATAACTTTGGGATGATTAACCACAAATGTACAGTATATCTGAGTACAGTTGAATGAAGTATCCCACATCTTATCCCTTGTGCTATTTTAGATGACCCCACCCTTGCATTGACATGTTATTCCTACCATGACAAAGGTGGATAAAGGTGGAAAGATTTCATGTTATCCATGGACACCAGTGAAAATCACAAAGCATTGAAGAAAAAAGGTTCAGAGCACTGTCTAATGGGTCTAGATGACCCAACTCTCAAAGTTAAAGTGCCTAGGATAGCACAAGGGTTAATTATGAAAACGAAACGAAAGAGGAACTTACGGTGCTGAGTGACAGGTAATATGTTTGGTGTTTGGAAGGTCTTGACGGTGGCGGGACCTTCTCCTCCAGTCGTGATGACCTGCACCTCCAGTCTGTAGAAGGTGGATGGTCGCAGGTTTGACACCACCAGCATATTAGGGTCCTGCAAAGAGAACGACAGGACGTAACGCGATGACATGCAGCAGCCCTCACATATGACAGCTGGCGTGGCTTTCTTTGCACAAGCTGCAGGAAAAAAAAAAACAAGAAACAAAAGCTGTCTGTTCAGAAGGCTGCTGCCAGCTTGATAAAAGGTGTGCTGGGTGGTTTTATTTATAGACAAGCTCAGCAGGCTGGGAGGTGAAGACAGGCAGAACGAGTTGATGAAAAAGATTACGTCAAATAGCTGCTGTTGGAAACCTCTTTCAGAGGATGAAAGAGCAGAAAGACAGGCAGGCAGATGAAGGAGTCAGGAAGGAAACCCTCCAGTTGGACAGAACACTTCCTCAGATCTATGTCTGTACACAGCAGCACTTAACAGAAAATTCATGCAGAGATGTTATCGTAACATAATTGTCACTTCTGACACAATTGGAGGACAAAACTCCCTTTTTGACTGATCAGTATTAAATTACAGCTGCATAAAACAGTAGGTTCCCCTGTGCTGCATCTGAGAGCATGAGCACGAAAAAGCCCTGTATTGTTTTAGTAGATAAGACCAGAAGAAATGATCCTAATTCCCTTACTGGAGGCAGGATCTGGGACTGGGAGATGATGCTGTTGGGAAGGCTGTTCTGCCTGCTTTCCGTGTTGATTTCGGCCCAGGTGACCTGAAAACCAGTGATCCTGTGGTGAGGAGCGACCCTGGACATGCCCCACAGGAAGCTGCCCGTGATGTTCCCGTCTTTGATGGAGAAGGAGGCAGTCAGGTTCTCTGGTTTGGCCAAAACCTTGGGGTGCCCTGCTGCTGCACAGAGAAGAAGGTTTTGGGTCAAAACAGGATGGTTTGGGCACAGTAGGTCAGCATGGTGAGTTTTGATGTTATGCTGTTACAAAAGCAGCTTGTTTTGGGGCAGAAAAGCACCAAAGACTCACTGACATGACTAAAGTGGCACAAAAATAACTGCGCGAGTACAGTTAAAGAGTTTCAGTCCCGCTCTGCCTGTTTTATGTATTTTATTTAACTACTGTAAACTATTACCAGGTCTGTCTACATAACACTTCTCAGCTTGTTTTTTGGTTTGCACGTCATTATGGAGTTGGCTTTCTTTTTTACTTGGCATGCATGGGGCTGACTTGTCTTTGGTTTGCCGGGCTGTTTATTAACAAGTAAACCAACACTAATCTGTGCAAACAAAGAGAAAAAACAGACAGATGTGAACTCTGGATTGGACGAAACAATTGACTGTATGAAACAGGAGTGTCAAAACCTTTTCGAAAGAGGGCGAGATTTGGTGAGTCGTTGAACTATTTTAACCACATTAAATTTAAATGAACTATTTAATGAACATTTTATTGAAATGGCATACTTTTCATTTCTTCCCATAAACCAAATACATCTTGTACATTTTTACCAAAATCATTGTTAATTTGTCAACTTTTTTGCACCGTTCATTCCCAGTTAGATTGTTGTAGATAGCATGTCTTGCCTGGTAGTGCCTCTTCATGGTGTCAGGAAATCGTACATGCAGCTTTTAAAAAGGGTGGGTATTATTGATTCTATGACAGGAGCCTGTGGGTCATTGGAAATGTGAATGCGGGCCGGACTTTGGACATCCTGGAATAAGGGAAATGGACAGAGTGAATGATGTCACCCATAAAAAAATGGTTTACGTCCAGCTCCAACCAAATAAGGTCAATTCAGTGGCCATTGTTTTTTTAGTGTGGAAGCTGCCATGTTGAAGCCAGATGACGTGAGTAAGCAGTGATTGGTCCGAGTCGGTCTGAGTCACAGTTTCTATGGTAACCACTCTGGACAATCAGGAGAGTTGAAGTTCACACCCCATCACTTGAAAGTGGGCTTCAGAAAATCCGTTAAACATTTTGAATGTTTGACGTGAGACCACATGCTTTTATTGAGTCATCTATTGGTCAGTTTATAACCTGAATAAACTGCAATAAAAAAAAAATAGGCTGAAAAAAAAATTAGGATTGGCAAGAACATAAAAAAAAGGTAGAAGAGCAAGAATGGTTATTCTGACACGTGTGACTTGTTACTGGCTTTCTACAGGATTTTGGCTTCTTGAAGCTAGCAGGTACTTCCTGTTTGGAACGGAAGGGTGGAAAGATCACTCAGTCCGGTACTCATATACAGTCAGCGGACTACAGCCTTATATCTCAGTCATTTCTTAAAAACAAAATGTTAAGCCTCTCTTCCCACTATCTGTACATTCTCATAATAAACCACCATGAGGTGTCTAATTACTGTGTCTGCACCATGTGGATCAATTTCAAAATGCCCTTGGTGTGTCCGACAGCACAGTGCTCACCTCCCTCTCCCGGGCACGGGATGTGCTTGTGGGTTTTGCTCCGGATGGTGGCGCAGGATGGGGTGAGGAAGGTGGTGCTCTCGTCCTTGGAGCGTCTCTTGGACTTCAGCAACTGAACGGTGACTTTGTACTTGCAGGAGAACAACAGACCTGGGAGGTTGATGTAGTTTTCCTGAGCAAAAAAAAAAAGAAATGCACCCTTTTCTCAGCTTTTATGACTTTGACGAGTCAGCCTGGTCATGTTCCATGCAGCTTCAGAGATAATTGAATACACAGCACCTAGGATGATTACTTTCCCAGTCAGGCATCGGGGACATGCTTCAAATCACCCTCTAAACACCCACATGGAAAGGACCCACATTAAACAGTTATTAAAGCCTCTAAAAAAGCACAATTGAGAGAAAATGTTTAAACAAAAGCAGCAGTTTGAAACAAAAATGACCCGTAGAACGGGTTAATGTCTTCTGCTTAGCAGTTTCCTCCTGTTAGGCCATTTCCACTTTTAATCATAAATACATCCAAACAACAGCAAACATTAGTCTGAGGACACGAGCGCACGAAAAGCTTAAACTCTTAAAGACTGTCTACATTAACAGGCAGCCTCATGGGGGACAGCATATATTCCTTTTGAATGGAAGGAGCTTTGATTAAAAGTGCATGAGGTTCAGTGCTCACACAGCAGCACTCGTCCTCCCCGGTGATCTATAGAAAAGGAATCCTTCCGAGCAACAGTCCTTTCTAAAGAATGCGCCGGCTTCCAGGCGTCCTGCATCCGTCTCAGGTTCTCCTGCTGCATCCCAAAACAAAGCCTCGGGCAGCAGCAGCACGGCTGAGGCCGCTGGAGGTGAATGAACTCCCTGTTCTGGGAAACATTGTTTAAGTGAATGTCTTTTATTGGCCGACACTCCATATGCCTGGTCCTAATTACAGACTCATAACATTCAAGGCAGCATCTAGTGGTTTTCACGGTGCAGGACTCTCTGTGGAACCGTTTTCTTCAGGGAGGCGATAGTTTGTTTGTTTAGATCCCAGCGGCTCGGTGTGCAACAGCTGCCGGCACTGACCTGTGTGACAGATTTCTCTGGTCCTCGGGTCTCGTTATGGTTGCAGTACTCAGGCATCCACTGGACATGGTACCGACTCACGGATGGGTCTGTAACAAAGCCGGAATGAGAGGAGTCTTTAACAATCGGCAAGCCTCATCGGTATGCTTGGGGGTAAAACGTACACATGCTCCATTACCAGGACGAGCTCCGCATTCATCATTTAAGCTAAAGTATATGTGGACAGAGATCAAAATGTAAACATAAAAGCAATTACATTACAAACCCTCAGAGGAGGTTTTTCTGCATTCATTAGATTTTTCCAACATTTAGCAATGATTTTAAGAGTGCTTATTATGCAAATGTTTCATTTCTTTAAAGCACAGCTCAACCTTGATGAAAAGTCATGACAGGTTTCTTTTTTGTTTGACTAAAAAAATGCTAATCAACAATAAAGTGGAAAAATTTCCTCGAAATGATCAAAAGTTTTGACACATTTCTTGTGGCATTTGTGTCATGATGGAGGACGTATATGAAGAATATTAAAATTAAAATTTGCACTTGTGAGGATTTCTTTATTCAAATTGCTGTGAATCAGGAGCAGACGAAAACAATGCATTTGGAAAAAGATTGCATTTGTCGTTGGGCCACAAGCTCACTGCTTTCCTCTATTCTGATACTGCACATCCACTTGATCCATGTACGTCTTTAATTTCCTTGTCCGAGCTGGTATCTGGCTCAAAACTGAACGGTTGGATCACTCAAATACTTCTCGCTGTTTTTGTTGGAACGCTTACGTTAAGTTGGGGTTGTGAGGTGGCTGTAAGATAGTAGAAAAGTGTGTAAACAGATGGGAGAAGGGAAGGGTAGGTGGGGCTGCTCCACACCAACAGTCCTCCCCACAACTTAGAGGCAAATTTCTAACAAGCTTCTGCCGCTCTGCAGAAACTATGTCGGTAACGCTTTCTTTTACAGTACAGTACTTACAGTGTACTTAAGTGGTATTTACATGGTATTTATAGTGTAACTACTGGGTACTTTCAGGGTACTTACATGGTACTTTTTATGGAATTTACCGGGTACTTACAGTGTGGTTACATGGTACTTTCTACGGGACTTTACTGGGTACTTACATGGTACTTTTTGTGTCTACTCTGTACTTACATGGTACTTACTGTATATTTATATGGTCCTATTTGGTTCATACCTATGTGGTACATACTGGGTATTTATAATATTCTTACTGGGTATTTACATGTTGTGCAAAGGTGTCTTTTATGGTACTTACCACATGTAAGAACAAGGTAAGTACAAATAAAGTACCTTGACCTTTAGGTCTGCACTCGCTGCATGTTTCATGGTATTTACCATCAATTTACCACAGAAACTACCCCTTAAGTACGCTGAAACTGTAACTGTAAAAGAAAGTCAGCCCTATTTCCACTCAACTACATGGTACTTTCATTACTAAATACCGGGTATGTTCACTTGAATAGTACTTGGTACTTACCCCTTAAGTACACTGAAACTGTAACTGTAAAAGAAAGTCAGCCCTATTTCCACTCAACTACATGGTACTTTCATTACTAAATACGGTGTATGTTCACTTGAATAGTACTTGGTACTTACCCCTTAAGTACACTGAAACTGTAACTGTAAAAGAAAGTCAGCCCTATTTCCACTCTATTACATGGTACTTTCAGTAGTAAATGCTGGGTATGTACACGTATTACCTTCCCGTACAGTGTACATGAACACACTTGGTCTTCTGACCTCACCACATGAGACAATGCTAACCTGTTGGTAAGGGTAAAGTAACTACATTGTAAAAAAAATATACTGGCCTGATTACTTCTTGTAACATGAGGCAAGTTTAAAGAGAAACAAGACAGCAATGAAAACAACAATCTTTAATATGATACATGTCTGCAGCATACAAAGTGTCATCACCATGAAATAGGTTTTAAGTACAAAACAGTACAAAGGAGCATTCCAAAAAACACATTATTGGCCTGAGGGTCGTGCTTTTTGTCCATCAAAATTCTTTCAGCAGAGTTTGGTAACGGTGCAGGACTTCTTCAGGGTTTGTAACTGCAAGAAAATTCACAATATGAGCTCAAGTGAACATAAAAAGCATAACGACTTTGATGAAATACAAAATAAGTTTTACTTATTTAATCATTTCTGTAATGAGTTTGATAAATCTCTATGAATTGTTTTATCGCTTTGACTGTAATGCTTGAAATTAATCAAGTACTATCCTCATTTAAAAACATGATAATAAATTATTCAAAACTTAACTTTTTAAAAATATTGTTCTAAAAATGAACTTGTTTTAATATATATTATATAATGTCAGGAAAATATGTAAAACAACAAGGCTAAATATTTACTTTTAATACTAAAAACACCCCGAGTGTGTGTTTTTGTTAAGTAGGTCGGGGCAAGTAAAGTTGCAAATTCCCAGCGCACTTGAATGCAGCACAACTACCCCCAAAGTGAACGTGCAGATTAATCCGGAGAGCCTCGAGGCGCGCGCAACAGTTTGAATTTCTCTTCATCTGGCAGGTAAGCCAGTGTTTTTGTTTTTTTTAAATATTGGATAAATTACATGTAAATATTTAAACTGATCAAACTTTATAAAGAAGCTAACCTCGTGATTTTAAGCCACTATCTCTGTGTTTGAAACGTGACGTAAGAGCATGTCTACCTTACTGCAATAATTTCAGTTATTTCATGTATACATTTTCAAAGTTTGTAATGAAAATCTACAAACATTGTTTTTACTTACCAGGAGAGTGGCACCTGTAAAACAAACACGTAGCCTAAATGATAAAGTCTGTTGTTCTGTGCTCGTTTGACTGAGCTCACGTCTTTCTGGGAAAATCAAAGAAAGGCGTTCATTTAAAATAATGATGACGTACTTCCGTCTTTTTACCGCTTAGATCACTAATGGTGAAGAAGACATTCCAGACGAATCCGTGAAGTCACAGGAGAGTAAGCTAAAGTAAGTTAAATCCTCCAAGTGGACATATTATTTACATTAATGAAGAGTTTAACTGCCTTTTCCCCATTTTCTTTTCTTTCGCCGTTTTTATTTTATTTTTATTTATTTATTTATTTTCAAATATGATAGAGACAACAATACCACCCAACAGTGAATGTAACTGTTTGAAAATTAAAACATATTTTTGTGAATAACTGTGTTGAATTTGAAATTGCCCATTTATTTCTTTTTTCCTTTTCTTTTACACTGCAATGTTTTTCATGCTAATGCAAATTGTAGGTGCAAATAATATTTATAAAGAAGAAATACACACAGCAATTGCCAATTAAAACATTGCTTTTGCCATTCTTTGTCTAAACAAATTCGATTTTTTTATGGCAATTTTGATTTTTTTTCTTTGATTTCTTTTTTGTTGTTCTTGTTTATGTAACTAAAATATAAAGTTGTGAATAATTTATTGTCATGTTCATAAATGAGGATAATTGATTAATTTCAAGCATTACAGTCAAAGCGATAAAACAATTCATAGAGATTTATCAAACTCATTACAGAAATGATTAAATAAATAAAATATATTTTGTATTTCATCAAAGTCGTTATGCTTTTTATGTTCACTTGAGCTCATATTGTGAATTTTCTTGCAGTTACAAACCCTGAAGAAGTCCTGCACCGTTACCAATTCTGCTGAAGGAATTTTGATGGACAAAAAGCACGACCCTCAGGCCAATAATGTGTTTTTTGGAATGCTCCTTTGTACTGTTTTGTACTTAAAACCTATTTCATGGTGATGACACTTTGTATGCTGCAGACATGTATCATATTAAAGATTGTTGTTTTCACTGCTGTCTTGTTTCTCTTTAAACTTGCCTCATGTTACAAGAAGTAATCAGGCCAGTATATTTTTTTTACAATGTAGTTACTTTACCCTTACCAACAGGTTAGCATTGTCTCATGTGGTGAGGTCAGAAGACCAAGTGTGTATGTACACTGTATGGGATGGTAATACGTGTACATACCCAGCATTTACTACTGAAAGTACCATGTAATAGAGTGGAAATAGGGCTGACTTTCTTTTACAGTTACAGTTTCATTGTACTTAACGGGTAAGTACCAAGTACTATTCAAGTGAACATACCCGGTATTTAGTAATGAAAGTACCATGTAGTTGAGTGGAAATAGGGCTGACTTTCTTTTACAGTTACAGTTTCAGTGTACTTAAGGGGTAAGTACCAAGTACTATTCAAGTGAACATACCCGGTATTTAGTAATGAAAGTACCATGTAGTTGAGTGGAAATAGGGCTGACTTTCTTTTACAGTTACAGTTTCAGTGTACTTAAGGGGTAGTTTCTGTGGTAAATTGATGGTAAATACCATGAAACGTGCAGCGAGTGCAGACCTAAAGGTCAAGGTACTTTATTTGTACTTACCTTGTTCTTACATGTGGTAAGTACCATAAAAGACACCTTTGCACAACATGTAAATACCCAGTAAGAATATTATAAATACCCAGTATGTACCACATAGGTATGAACCAAATAGGACCATATAAATATACAGTAAGTACCATGTAAGTACAGAGTAGACACAAAAAGTACCATGTAAGTACCCAGTAAAGTCCCATAGAAAGTACCATGTAAACACACTAAGTACCCAGTAAATTCCATAAAAAGTACCATGTAAGTACCCTGAAAGTACCCAGTAGTTACACTATAAGTACCATGTAAATACCACTTAAGTACACTGTAAGTACTGTACTGTAAAAGAAAGCGTTACCACTATGTCCTACAAAACAACACAGGTTTTTTGGGATTTTGGCAACAATCAGCATAATCGTAATTAAAAAGACAACTGGGAACACTTTAAAAAACAGATCAAAAGATGATTGGAGTGAGTCTTTTAACAGCACAATTTAAATGTGTGATTTTATGTAAAGCTCTTTATTTGATTTGTGGAATCAGTTGCTTGATTGTGGATAAGCTAACGTAAAAATTGTCACAATTTTGAATATATTTTCCTCACTTTGGACCCTAAAACTGCTTTAAATTGACCTGCTAATGCAAGACAAACTGTTTTAAATGACGAGTCTGAAGTGAGAAGCACGAAATTGGACTAAAGGTGTGACTGTCGTTACAAAACATGGCTTCAGTTTGATATTCGCAGCATAAAAATTAAGGAAGTCCCAATGAAGTTTTTTGGGCCCAGATCCGATTCCGAGTCACGTGACTTTGAATATCTGCCGATATCGAGTCCCAATCTGATACTTTGGTAACACATTATAAAAAATGAACAAATGCAAAATGAACAGTTGCAGGTTGTCCCCTTATTTCTCTTTTATTCATTTATCTGTAATACTAAGTTTCAAATATAAAGTGTTAACCAAAATAATAAGAATTTAATATAATATAACTCATCCCTGATTGGAATGCAACAACCTATCCATCCATCTGTTTATCCATCCATCCATGCATCCATCCATCCATGCATCCATGCATCCATCCATCCATCCATCTTCTTCCACTCATTCAGGACTGGGTCGTGGTGGCAGCAGCCTAAGCAAACAAGCCCAGACTTTCCCCTCCCTGGCCACTTCCTCCAGCTCCAACAACAATTGATTTCGATCAAATCTGAAACTAAGTTGTTGGACCCGATTTCCAATCCTGTGATGGGATCAGGACATCCCTTGTAAAAATAAAAATGGATTTCATTTGTCCTGATAATTTGACTCCAGGGAAACAGGATGAAGAAGAAACAGAGTAGCCACTAGTTTAGAACCTTGGGGAACACCAAAACCTACGGTGGTATTTGATCAATTAATAGGAGTAGTTCAGGATCGCAGAAACAAGAGCACATTCCTTGGGATGAGGTCCAAGAGAAAATATAGATAATTTAGAGTCACTTATAAATATTACTTTTACCTTGCAGTTATCTCGTTTTTGAACCAACAAACAGCTGATTGCAGTAATTATTTTAACTGACAAAAAAATTCTGATAGAATTGAACATAATGAAAGGAAAGCAGAATCTGAATCTGCTTGCAGTAAAAAAAAAAAAAAAAATACAGTAGCAGTAGGAAAATGCATAACGACAGCCTGAATCTGCCACTCTGGGATGAAGCGAGACCACGCCGAGGATTCACCAGGGACCAACACAGTGTTCAGGGAAGTCCCAGGCCATCTTGCTTTTCCATGTCTGGATTCCTCACCTGTTTTGTTTTGAAGACTGGATCGGGTTTCAGCACAGTCGCTGCTGAGCTGCTCTGCTGAAGGCTGAAAGCTGTAACTATGAGCGAGTTTGGGAGTCCAGCAGCGTGTTTGAACTGAGGACTGAATAAAGGAGATACCACTAAAGCTGACCAATAAATACAGACCAAAACATCTTCTCCTGAAACAAACCCTGATAACGTCATTACAGCGCACAAGGAAACCTACTTAGTGTCATTTCACCGTTGCATACCCAACAAAACAGCAGTCTGGTATTAATCTGATGAAATTAACTGATGAATATCTCAGAAAATTGCGATTTCATATTGCAGATTTTCAATTACAAGTTCCATTTTTAGAGCTGATGACAACATGTCTTACAACAAAATGAAGGATAAGCTTATCAAGCGATTCCCCAACCTGTCGGTTTGTGTGGCTCTTCTCAGGAACACGCTGAGGCGTACCGCATTGTCCGCAGCGCTTTCTTCATTACTGTACAGTAGCTCCTCATAAAGCCATCAGCTGTGTTTATGTAGCTTGTGTTGCAGGGATTCATTATTGATTTGACTTGGTTGTGTTTTTTTGAAAGTCCTTTTCTGATTCATAATTGAGCGGTGCTCGGCTCGCCCCTCAGCGGGAGCCGCGGTTGTAGTGTGGAGATAAAAGGGGTCCTTTGAAGGCTTAGACAGATCTGGCACTTGAAGCCCTTGAGCTTTTTTGGATGCAGAAGAGAGGAATTACAGGGAACTGGTAAATTCAGAAAATAAACCAGATAGCTTGGGTTTGGTTGGACAGAACCAAAGTCATTTGTAAAACATGAAGTGGGGCATAAAAAAAACACAGGTAGGAAGTTGGAGGCATACGATAAATCGTCACTGGAGAAAGGTTTCAAAAGACCTGCCACGGACAAACTGTTTTCTATTGTCTGAGTGCCAGACAGACAGAGATATCTGTGCTGCTGTACAGTACAGAGCTCCTTTGTCTTTTGGAGACAACACAGAGGCCAGTCTGCGTTGGATCACGTAGACAAAGGGAGAGTTTAATCGCGATTCTCTTAACCTGTCCCCTTTTCTCTGTCACACAAACCAGATGTCCAGAGATCTTACGAGGCCATTTCCATGCACGCTTGTTTACATTAGTGCAAAGAAAAGCCCCCCCTCCCCAGACTAAAAGGTAGCAGCAGCGGCAGACACAGTGCAGAGGCAGAAAAAGAAGCGCAGCCTGGCTCAACTCTGTTCTCCAACGCTGTGATTCCCCAGCTGTGCTTCATCCCCGTCAGCATCACTCAGCTCGCTGATTCCAAGCCAACCTTGCTAACAGCTCAACCCCCCACCCCCCGCCTCTGTGATTCAGCAGTCAGTGTCTCAGCAGGCCTCTCCTGCAGCCACAGTTTGCATTCTTGACTCAAGGATGTGGAGTTTGGCCTGAGCGATGACATATATGAGTAATATGACATAGACCAGCGAATGGGACTTGACAGGATCCCCCCGAGAGCATGGCTTTCAAGGTTTCTATATTTTCACTCCAGTCTCAGCAAAAGGTTTTGGGTATGGGGGGGGGCTGCTGGGACTGGCATTCCAATAGTCTTTAACCCCTCATGGGGCTGCACTTCACTGCATGTCTGTCCCTCGTGGCACCGAGATGCTCCAAACACGACCCAACGCTTGGACGCTAACGTGGTGGCTTATCAAATACAGATGAGCTCTGGACCGGGTGCGTTTATTGTTCTTTACTAAACAGTGGCTTCTCTCCACTCGACCATGTGCAGATCCGAAACACACATTACCCAGCCCACAGAGCTTTATTGCAACCATCTGACACCGCATGCATGAGAGGAATCTGCCATTGTTTAGGGAAGGAACATTTTAACAGGCTTCTCGTGAGTCACGGTGATCGATGAGCATAACGAGGTGCTAATTCGACTCAAACAAAGCTTCAAATCAGGACGCATACCTCCTCGCTTCTTCCAGTAGACACGGACCTGCAGCTGACCGTCCTGGTAGAAGGGCGTGCCCACTTCCAGAGCGCCAGAGGGGCGTTTGGCCAGGGTCGAACCAACAGGGGATGTGGCGTCCTTCTTTGACTTGAGCATTGATTTTGCTGGGATGAGAAAAAGAAAAAAATGTTAGCTGCTGTAAGATGAACATTCTGTGCAGTAATGTGCTTAGAATGGATTGCAGGTACTTCAAAGTGGGGGAGTTCATATGGGGGAGTTCTTTAGAGACACGCCTGCTAAAGATACCGTTCTCTCGCCTAAATACGCAGAAGCTGCAGATGAACGCAGGCGTCCTGATGACGCAACTTCACGTCCTGAGTAATTTGGGGGAATTCCGTTTGGTGAAAAGTAAACAAACAAAAAAACGGAAAAAAGAAAATGTTCCTTGTGGTTCTGGAATGAAAACGGTGAAGTATGATTCACACTAGCTGCAAAATATTAAGAAGATTTATAAATATCTTTTTGTGGTTGTATTATTAAAAGTTTGACAGAGAATTTAAGTCTCTCTCTGATCATCGTTTGATCTAACAGCATTCCCAGTTGTCTTTTAGTTATGGTTATGCTATTTTAAGCCAAAATCATTGCTTCCCATTGCTGAGAGTTCTCTGTCTACATGCTTTGCCCCTAGCTTACAGCCCCTCGCACCCTCAATATTAAGCTACGTTCACACAGCCACTGGGAACGGGCGTTCCAGCAGCCACTTTCAATGAAAAGTCTACTTTAACGAGCGTAAACACATTCCAGGCTTCGGCGTTTACAACTACGCACACTTTTAAGACTTTTGTCATGTGCTACGTACAAAAACACACATCCAACACAATTTTCATCGAAGTCTGGATTACAGATCCGATGTGATCTGATCTCGTGTTTCTTCTTTTCTCAGAGTTTAACGTCTTCTTTTCCAAGCCCTGATTATTGTCAATTGTTTCTTAAGTTCTTTGTGTTTCCAACCCTACTTTTTTTAATAACTCGTTGTCTCCATGAGTCATTGTATATCGTCTTTGTTGGAAGTGAAATCCTCCCAGGCAGCTGTTTTTTTTAAGACTATTCCTTATCTTTTCCTTCCGTCATGAGGTTGTCGCCTTTGTGCGCTTCAACATGACAGCTGTGTGAATCAAAGAGTGGATGGGGATCATGTAATTGGCTGAATTCACTCTTGAATTTAAAGAATAAGTTCAAATCCTTTATAACAGTCCAAACAACATTATAACATATCCTCTTTGGGAATGCCGGTTTGGTCATTAAAATGCTCTGTTTAGGACCTTTGTGTTGCCTTGCACGTGACTATGAAAGACCATGAAGGATAAAAAATTCACAACTAATGAAATCCTTTCCCAGAATGCGGCTCTTTTTTCTTTATTGAGTTTTCTTCAGTGCAAAGATCCAGCAAAATTATAAACTCTTTGCACTGCAACAGGAGCGGTTCAGTCTATTTTCAGTGTTCCATCAAAATACCACACATAGCTGGCATAGAGCAGCGATCACATCTGCCCAGCCTCATGTAGAGCCTGAGAGTCATTACTTACCTGACTCATTATTCTGGTTAGTGGTGAAGTGGAGCGAGGATTTGGGGCTCTTCAGGCGCACCTGCCCCCAGTACGTGATGGCCTGCAGCTCCACGCTGTAGCTGCTGTTCTGCTGCAGTCCCTCCAGATCCAGCCAGTTCTGGGCCTGTCACAAAAGAAAACACTTGGGATGTTGGCATCTGTTTGTTACCACACTGTCACTTGAGACGCCCTTCAAAGGCGGCGCGCCTGCACCAACCACTGACCAGACAGCTCAGCCGCCACGGCCTGTGGGAAAGCCCAGGTTATTAAGAACACATGCAGCGCCGCAGAAGGGATCGCGGTGCAGAGATAGCCTTGAGGGTCTTTAGAGAGAGCTGTGTTATCAAAACCTCCCAGGGCTTCCTCACCGTGCTTCCAGCATTCCACCATCAGCGTGAACCTGATGAGCTCCTCTTCCCGGCTTCGAGTGTTTTGACATTCCTCCGTCAGCAGGCTGCTTTCAAAGCCCCGAGGTGCCAAAGTGGAAGCCAGCACTACATGTGTCAACCGGGTCCGGTGTCTGCCACCTTTATCTCTTTTGTGCCACATCTGCTCCACATTATAGAAACTAATTCAGAAAAAAAATCTCTCTAAAGGTGTGTGTGGAGCGTCTAGACAATCCGTCTCTTGGCCTGAATCTCTCCTGAAACTCTCTTTGGAGATAGTGTGCTCCCAGATGGAAAAAAAGGAAGATCTGATAGTTCTGGATGATGTTAAAGTGATTGTTTTGATGGAGCATTAAAATCCCACTAAGATCATCTCTTGAGCTTTTTTAAAAGCAGTTCCAGTGGTATTTTAGATATGATTATGTGGTTTTTAGCCAAAATAAAAAAGCTGTGTAGTTTTTGATGACATTGTTTCTGTAGAGTTTAATGTTCATTAAAAATTCCCCTTACTGTTTGTTGTGGGTGGGACTATTTGCTTAACTAACCTCACTCCCCTTCCTGTCATCCATAACTGAGAGATCTCTGTTTACACACTCTCCCACTAGCTTACAGCCCCTCGCATCCACAACCTAACATTACCTGTGCACCAAAAATGGCGAGCAACATCAGGGGGGGGGGGCTCCTCGCCCGGGGGATAATTCAGAGTACAACCAACACTGCTGGGAAGGCTTTCACAATGGATCAAAAGATGATCAGAGTATGATGTTAAAAACGCCCAAAACACACAGTTTAATGGGTCTTTACGATTTAATGTGAAAATTGCAATTAAATACGTGCAATGGTCAAACACGCCCCTCATCAGAATGAGGGATCAGATCTGTCTGGCTCTGGTTGATCTGCAACAGCTCAAACGCCGCCAAAGCATCTTCGCTGACATTCATTCAACGGCTGCGTTTCCTCCGCTCATTGCAGCTCCATTCCTTCCTCAGTCGGAGCCTTGTTTGGAAATGCAAGAACGCGTACATTTTGCGGTTGTCTCATAGTTTTGGGTCACCAAATTCTGGAGTGATCAAATGATTTGTCTACTCAGTTAAATACTGAAAGCTGCTCAGTTTGTGTCAAAATCACAAACGCTTTGGCTTTGCGTCAGTGAAGCAGACGTTTCTCATTTGTTCCTCTTTTCTAAACCAGTCGGGAGGAAAGTTTCAAAATGTGAACTGATGCTTTTTTTAATGTGCACATCTGCAGATTCCAGGGTTGTTGTTTTGTTTTTGTTTTTCAAATGTCTTCAAAATCTGTCCAATGGTGTCATTTTTAAACCAAACCCATACACGTCCACAGGACTGTAGTTTATTTTGTCCAAGTAAGGACTTGCAATCTTTGTGAGCTCTTTGCTGTAATCAAAACACAGGCTTTCGTCTCCAAAATCCCATGAAATGGTTTGTTTATTGCTGGAACAAATAGTTGCTAGTATTCCAGGAGGGAAAGCAGTTCCAGGGTCTTAATGACAGAAATCAGCAAAATCTCTTAAAAAATATTTATGCCTTCGCCCTGGATGTGTTCTCCTCCCCTCAGGTTGAATGCAGCATCCGTTAAAGTAAAAGAGAAGGGTTTGGAGTTGGAGCTACAGTGAAGGAAACTCACAGTTACTGTAAAAACTGAGAAGTCAAACAGTGAACCCATGCACGACTTTTGAAAGGTACTCAGTCAATCAGGAATAAAAGCTTCAGAACACCTCCTGAAAAGGAATCCAGATTGAGATATTTAGAAACACAGATGTTGCCGTTGTGATTTATCACTTCAGGCAGGGCTATTCATCATACTTAATGTTTTTCCCTTCAAACATCCACTGTGTTTAAAGGCTCTTTCATCACCATAAGAACTTAAAACAACAAAGAATACATTGCATCAATGTGTGTGACTGATAGCAAGCACACAAATGACTGGAAGTTCAATTCCTTGATTGTCCTTCTTTTTCTTTTTCCCCATTGCGTGCTCCAAAAGTATTCAAAAAGATGCAAAATGACAAAGGCGCGATGAAAAACACACAAACTGCCCGGTCCTGGTCCTCCAGATGTACCTCCATGATCGTATTTCAGCTGTTCTTCTCATTGACGGTATGTGAGAACTGGACCGAGTGAGCGTGAGGTCGCCCATAGATAACAGATTACTTCTGGCTCTAACCAAATCAAGTCAATTCAGTCTGCATTTTTTTTGTGATATTGAGGCCGTCATGTTGGAGCTCAATACCGTAAGTAAGGTGTGATTGGTCCAAATCTGTCTGAGTCGTCATTTCTATTCCAATCACTTTCGTCTATCAGGAGTGAGATTATTGGAAGTCCAACCCTCTACTACTTGAAAGGGGACTACACAAAATTTGTTGAACATTTCGGACAATCAACGTGAGACCACAGGCTTTGAGGGACCTGGCTCCAGACAACATGGCGCCTAACATCATTGGCCGGTAGCAGAAATTTTACAACTTACCCTAACCCTAACTCTAACCCAAAAGTGTTCAGCATTGTAAAAAAACAACTTAAAGCTTAAAGGGTCTATACCACGCAAAATCAACTTTTTTGAGCTTTTGAGTATATAATAATATTATTTCCTCACAAAAGGAAACCTCATTTTTAACCATTCACACGTTTCCTCTAAAAACCTGCGCTCTGAGTACCAGCCCCTCCCAACTCAACCAACGACGACGTTCTCACATTGTGATGTAGATAAGGGAGGAACCGCCCCTTCTAGGAAGAGGCTGCACTGCCAGCCCCGCCCCCAGGCTTATACACACACAAACACACACACTTTTTCCACACAGCCAGTGGTGATCGGCAAAAACCTTTCCCTTTTATGTGTATAATATGCGCGTCCATCTTTGCAAAAGTTCGGATGTTGTTTGTTTTTGTGGGTGAAACACAGACATGCTGCCGACTGGGTTGATGTCATAAATTGGGTGGCGCCCACACGGAGCGAAAGGCGGTGCCTCAGATTGAGTTATCTTACTTCCAGATTGGAAAATAACTAATATGTGATAAAAAAAAGTACTTTTATCTACCAAAGAAAATATATTATCATATACATGGATACCGGTTATTATAAAAGGCTTAAGATTAGCATGGTATTGCCTGTTGAAACAAAAAAAAAGCGTAGCTGTAGGAGTCGCCAGTTAAAATAACGTTTTTTGTTAAGTGATATTGAATCACTTCCGGTGTCGGTCAAGGTCTTCCGGGTTGTGACATTGATACTTTTGTTGAGGGTATCTGATTGGCCAGTTTATTACTTGAAAACTTAAGATAAATAGCACGAAAAAAAACAACGATGGAGAGGAGATGATTACCCCGTTGATGGTCTTCCGTTGCTTCTTCTTGGACGGCACCATGGACTTGGTGGGCACGGTCCAGCTCCAGAACACCTTGTAGTGGTGGATAGGAATATCGGGCTCGTGTGGCAGTGTCCAGTTCAGACGAGCCGTCACCAGGCCGTCGTCTGCCAGGCTCATGTTGGTGACGTGCAGGTTGGCCGCGCTGGGAGGAGCAGCTGGATCTAAAAATAAAACAAATGTTTAAGGAGGAAGAGAACGTTATAACTGTGGGTATGAGTAACAGCTCAGGACACCTTTCAGCACTACAAGCTGCTTCAGGGGAAGGGGGGGGCCGGTGTGGCACAGTGTAAAGTCATTAGCCCTCCACTGACAACCTGCCAGGTGATGTTATGACAGGTGTCATGTCACGTCTGCGACAGCGTTCAGCAGCGGCGCGAGCATGTGTCAGGGGTTAACAAACACATGCTGCCCGCTTTGGCTCCACACTCTCTAATGGGTGCGTGGTGTCCAGAGCAAAGCTGGTTCTGACCCTGTCCATGTGTGCCGCGACCCGTCCTGCTGACAGCCCTACGTGCCCATGCGTGCCCACCAAAGAGCAACACTTCTCAAATGAGAAAATGATTTACGACTTCCATGTGAAACGCCTTTAATCCAGATTAAAGAAACTGACGGACACACTGGGCCCCCATACAGGCTGATGTCAGCTGTAGAAGCTGAACAGGCGTTAAATTCATACAAATTGCTCTTACAAAGTGTGGTAGTGCAAAATTGCATTCAGATGATGGTTTGAACTACATAAATAGCAATGGCACGGCAGAACTGCCTGGGGATCATCAAACCCCTGACAGCTCTCATCAATCTATCAGCGTTCTGGTCCTGATTGGCCTGATTGGAGATTGGTTTCCATCCCTGCAGCAGAGTTTTCCTCCCACCTGGTGTCTGGCTCTGCCTGACAGCCATCCACAAAGCTCTGGGGAGAGCGAAAAAAGTGACGAAAGACTGACAGCACAGGGCAGAGCGCTGCTCGGTCCACCGTGGAGTGGGTTGGCCATTTTGGAGCAGTGACAGAAATGTTGTCAGGAAGTGTTCGTGTGTGGTGCCCGACAAAACGTGTCATGAAATACATGGAGAGGTGTGTCAACTGTGAGGAGCGTTGGTTGAAGCAAACCCGTGTGCATGGTGACTCGGAGAGGACGGGATGCTAACGTTACCATCTGCCATATTTCACTGCTGCTTTCTCGTCTGTTCAAAATCGCTGCTGCCCAATAACCTCACAACTGATCCTTTTCTGTCAGGGAAACCAAATTCCAATGTTTAACTATTCACATATTTTCAGTGAACACAATAAAAATTTAGTTTTGACTTGTTTATTCTAATTAATTTAATCAAAAAGGCAACTCTCTGAGATGAAATGTTTTCATCCCAGAGTGTTGTTCTCAGAGCAAATGCATACAAATCAGTACTTCTATGTTAAGACCTATTTCTTACTTAAAATGTGAAAATTCCTAAATCATTTTTTTTTTATTACAGAAAAAAAAAAACTTTAGGAACATTAGAAATTACGATCATCCCTGGAAATTGTTGTATAAATGATCTTTTCATTCCAAACTGTGACATCAGGACATTTACAGAGACGGTTAGTGTTGCTGTTTTACAAACCTGAACTTTTTTTTTAAATCTCAGAGTTTGGTCTGTATTCAGATTGCTTTGTTCCAGACATTTCTGTTTCAAACCAAAGCTTGTTAACAAAAACATGTGACTAAAAATCTCTTCAGTCATTGGTCAGGAATTTGGAGGGCAGGGAGGAGTTTTACATCCTTAAAACATCTGTAATTGACAGATTTAGAGACTGCTTCATTGATGTGCCAGTGTTTTTCATAAACCTAGAAATCTTAATGTGATGTCATTTGACTGATTTCTGTTTTATGTACTGTTGTTTTAAAGTTGCTGCCTCTTCGCCAGATCTCCCTTCAAAAAGAGGTTTTTAATCTTAACAGGACCTTCCTGGTTAAATAAAATATGAAAAAATAACCTATCTGGGGTTATTTTTACAGTGTTTACTTCTGCAATAAATAAATAAATCAGAGTCAAACGTTAGTGGAAGTCCAAAAGTCTTTGGAGACATAAAACAACACTGGATTAAATGATTGTGGCTTTAAAATGAAAGTTCTTCTGAACAGGAAATAACTGGAACCAGTCTCAGTTAACTAAGTGACCCTTGGGGTTGTTGTTTTTTAAAGAACTTCAGTTTTTATGAACTTCAGTGTTAAATGAATACAGTTTACAATAGCAAAAGGAAGCTTGTTGATGAATGAGTATCTTCATCGACCAAGAAAGAAAAGAAGTTACAGGCTAATATAAAAAAATTTTTATATGTGGCCAGTGACAGTTATGGGAAACATTTATGTACCTTTCATGATCAGTTTATTTTTTTTAAGCACAAAAAACACTTTAGGGACTATTCAGTCATTAGTAGGAGCTTGTACACAGACAGGATTTAGATTTACTGAGGGAGTTTCAACAATCTTTAGGCTGAGTCTGTGAAGGCTCTCATTCATCCAGAATTGTTCCATTGTAGAAAGAGTTCTAAATCCTTCATCTATTACTTCTACCACTATTCGTTGTTGTTTTTGCCTTTTTAGACGAAAGACAAACAGGTTGATGGACAAATGTTCTTTAACCAATCGCACGTTTATGTGACATTGTGGCTTTTCTGTAGGAAGAAGGAAACTTTCCTGTTTTTTAAAAGCTCAAATGTGCGGAAAAGAGCAACAGTGACTCCACATGATATGATTTTTTTCTCTCCATCATCTCCTTATCATCCATGATTTGTATCAAATCCTCCTTATTTTGTACACCGATTATGCCAGCGGTCCCCGACCCCCAGGCCGCTGACCGGCCCCGACCCACAGGACAGTTGGTACCTACCTAAGACCTACATTTTTTTTTTTTTTATAATGTAATTCTAAAGAACCACTGGATTTGCCAAAAATACATCTGCTACTTTTTTGAAGTGGCTGTGCCAAACGCTACATTACCAAAAAAAAAAAGAAAAACATATAGAAAAAGTTGGTTTTGCCTGAAAAAAGCCAGTGGGGAAACTCAAGAAGAGCTTTCGACTTTAAAATCAAATCAAACGTTTAATAGACAAAATCCAGGAGTCTTTACTCCAATGTCAATTGATTGCACACCATTATAATAATGCATAATATTCAACAACCACAAGTCTAATGTTATGAGGATGCTGCTAATTAAGTTGCTTCAATGGTGGATTCCCGTTCCTGATTATATACAGAAAATACCAGTTTTAGGGACCGTTTTTCTATTTTAACTTTAAAAAGTTAGACAAAGCTGAACTTGACGTCCAACTCTTCCACTTTGCCAGTTATGGGTTAAGGGAAAATCTAGATCAAATGAATGGATTCTACACTAAATGTAGTGTGCAAATAAAGTTTAAATCAGCTGCATATATTTTACAGAGAATGAAGATAATCTTTACCCTCAAAGGTTAAGGAAAACATTCAGACACCTACTTCAGACTCATACAGGCCGGTCCGTGAAAATATTGTGGTATTAAACCGGAAAATGGTTGGGACTACTGTATTATATCTCAAAATAAGTGCTTATAACCTGTAAGAAAAGGTTTTTGCAGTGAAACATTTTTTTTCCCCCTGTAGTTTTAGAATAGAAATAAAGGTCTGAAAGGTTGCGTCATCTTGCTTGGAAGCATGACAACACTTGAATTTAATTTAAAATCTGCGTTTTTGACTTCAAAAACCATAAAAAGAAGCTTCTCTGAAAAGCCACACCAAGAGCCGTTTGCAAAGCAGAACAGAAACGTTCTGCACATGCTGCCCACCCCCCACCCCCCCCCTCCCTTATTCCCAGTCTGCTTTGAATCTGAATGAGAGTTACTTGGCTGACTGCGTAAAAGGGTGGAAACTGTGGAGTGAGACACTTATTTACAGTTCAGGTTAATGATGTGAGAGAAAGAATTTACTGCTTTTATGACAAAAAATTACTGCTTTACCTAAACACAGCAAAGCCGTGCGAACGCCATAAGTCAAGTTTGCTTAACGCCTGTTTGGCTTCGGCAGTCACGTTTCGGTCATCATCAATTTGCTTCTGCTTTGTGTTGACGAGGCTGGACGGAAACGGCATTTCTAAATAGAAATATAATCGACAGAACCAGAGCGGAACATGCAGGAGGCGGTACAGACCTCTGGAGGAGCGGAAGTGCTTGCTGGGCGCCGTGAAGCCCCGGGTCCCGTGCACGTTGACCGCCGCCACTCTGAACTGGTACCATCTGCTGGCTCTGGTGTCGGCCAGTTGGATGCGCTCCTCTGCGGTCTGAGGGACAGATGGGGTGGGGGTGGGGTGGCGGTGGAGCAAACCACAGGGGTCAGGGTTCGTGCCGGGTCAGAGCCCCGTGTGATGCTACCACATCAGTCATCTGTGAGTTTCTCTTTGCTGAGATTTCAAAGACGCTGCGGCTGTGAGGAATGCAACCACGAGCAACAGTTTGAGCACACTCGCCGGGCCGCCTTATGCTGCAACGCTTGAGGCTCCAATTTGTCACACAAAGTGAGTTTGACACATGGAATCACGATGGGGTATAAATAAAAATCCTTTAACCCTCTAACTGTGCTTCTTGGACGGCCGTAACTCTTTGACCATTTACGCAATTACTGAAATTCCAGCGCATTGCAAAAGTGGATAAAAGCAGCTCTGTAGTTCAATATCCGTTGGAATTACGTTAATTGCGTAAATGATTGAAGCGTTACGGTCAAAGAACGTCAACACTGGAGGGTTAGGGAAGCCTTCTAAGATTGGGGGCCTTTCGAAGGCCTTTGTGTGTTTGTACCTGCGCAACAGTCTGCCACTCTGTGGCGTCATCCTCACTCGGGTGGATGCCGTAGTTCCACCGGCGCTGCACCACGTACAGGACGGGCTCCACCGAGATGTTGAACTTAGACGACCAGTGGATCTCCAGCTGACCCGACGGATGCTCCAGGAACACCAGCTCCTTCCTCGGCTTCAGAGGGACTCCTAAAAGTACAGCAGGAGTTCATCCCACCTCTTCACGGAACAGCGAAACCCGACACATTTGCTTTTTTCCCCCCCTTCTCACGGATGAAGGAGAGGCTGGAAAGACGAACGACACCATCCCAATCAGACAGATATAGATCAGAAAATGAGACGTGACTTCATCACAGAGGACTGTGATACGCGCTGTGGGTCAACAGCCCCATCTTTCAGGTTGGGATATTTCCTGGCGGATGTTTCAGTGTTTTAGCACTTCTCAGCAGTGATCCACATAGTTGATGTTGCGGTATGTGGGACGCAGTGCGCATCATTTCTCTCTCTGTCTTTTAAAGGTATGAAATCCACCAGAACAAACAAGCACACATGAACAGGAAGCTCCGCTGAACTTCACAGCCGGCCTTTCAGACAAAGCCGACGTGGCCATGTGAAATAAATTAGAGATTTATTAAGTGCTGGACGGAGCCAAACACCCTGCCAAGTCAGACTCCCGAGCAGATTTATGGCAGCGGAGACCCAGTGAGTTGTTGATTGAGCGTCAGGCACAGTGATAATGAGATGGAGATTGGAAAAGCAAGTTTGGAAATACAGGAGAGGGCTGAACATGTCCCACTGTTCTTAATAAATCACCAAACACTTCAGACCATTATGTTAGACCTCTATCACTATCCAATGACCCACCGCTGCTTTATATTTCAAGAAGGCATCGCTGCCGGCTCAAGGCTGCTGCGCCATACGAAGGTAAACAACATCATCAAGGCGGTGTTTAGCATGCGGAGCGTTTGATCGGCTTCTATCTCCACTCGCAGGATTCATGTTGAGGTAATTGCAAAAAAAAAAAAAACTTTAAAAAATGCAAACAAAGTGTTTTCCGTCTCTCTACCAACAGCCGTGCATACAAACAACTGGAGGGTCACTGAGCAGGACTTCTGCAGCTCTGCACTCATAAACAAACGTGTCACGCTTTAGTCCGTGCAGCTGTAACCGCAGCTCACCTTAACGCACAGAAAAAGAAAAAAAAAAACCTTCCGCTGAAGCGAGACAAAGGGTGCATTCTTGCTCTGGGTTTTCTCTTCCAAACATAACTTTTAGGTCAGGCGCAGTCCAACAATTATTTGCAGAAAAACAAGCCAAAACATGAGGTAACTGCTGATCAAGCAAAATCACAAATGTGCATTTATTTTAGTCTGTATCAAGCCAGCGGCGACTCTGAGGTCATATAAGACTCATGAAACACTCCGTTACAATGGCTGTGGAAAACACTACACATTCTGCCTGCTGCACAATCTTATACAATAAAAAAATGTCTCTGACTGCCTTTTAACTTTAAAACATTTGCAACTTTAGTCAAAATTTCTTTTCAGGTTCAGGTATTCCACCAAAAGGGGCTCAAACTGACGATTATGTAACAAAAGCAAAGGTTTGACCTCATTATGTTTTCAGCTGCATGGATGAGAAAAACTGGACTCATATTGATGCTGGAACAGAACTAGAAGAAGATGTTAAGAACTCTTTGGGTTTAGAACGTTTTGGAACAACAAGCGTCCACTAGGAACGTCCTGTTAGGCTTCAGGAGCCCCACAAGTTCTGCACACAAGGACTGACTAAACAACTGAAACAACAGAGTGGAATTCAGACTGTTTTTTTGTAGGGGTCGAGTCTAAAAAAACAGATTTAATCCAGTTTGCTTTGATCTCCCTAAAACAATGAATGATTGAATGGTAAAAACCATGCGTATATTTCTTTAAAATCTATTTCTTGTGTTTGTGTCAAGTAAAAAACAGATTTGAATATAAAAACTTCTCCTTTTATCATGAACATTTCACCTTTGCTCCACTTATATCCATCTGATTTCACGAACAAGTAAAACTGATTTTTCTATGAAATATGAAAAACACTGTTTGTTATTTAAACAGAAAACAGGATTTTGAGACTGTTGAGAAGTTTGGCAGTGACTTCCAGCTGTACTCTCTGGTAGCTAAAATGAAACATTTATTATTTAAGACCCACTCTGATAAATATCGTGTTTTTAACATATTCCTGTGGCAATTTTCTTATGATGGAGGACATGAATTAACCAAAAAGAACCCATGGTGACATCAGAAATGTGCTCTGTGGTCCACTTGGTCTCGGGGGAAAATTCACATTATTCTCCTTTGAGGAAAATGGGTCTGAGATTGTATAGGTAAGAAATGCAATTTTAAGCGTAAATTTAAGCGTAAATTTTAAGCTTGAGTATTTTTTTATTCAAATCGTTGTGAATCAAAAGCAGACGGAAAAATACTGTTCATATTAGCTATGTAGAAAATACAGTGGGTGGTTCACAAACTTCCTGCTATGCTCCTTTCTCTCAGTTATGGGTGACGGGAAGGGGGGCAGGATTGCTTAATGACGATGGACTTGCCCAAAACTCAGGAGAAAATTTCTATTGAACTCCTGCTCCTCTGCAGAAACTACGTCCTGGAAAATGACACAGGTTTTTTTTTTGGCTAAAAACCTCTATCTAAATCATAATTTAATCATAATTTAAAGACCCTCTCCGATCAAAAAACGATCGGAGAGGGTCTTCAACACAATTTATGTCCCAATAGTTCCTGAAGACAACTGTGTATTTTTTTGAAGTCCACCTTAAAGAAGGTCTGTGGTGTTTAATATTCAAGACTATTTGTGGACTTTTAGCTTTCTTATAACAAAGAACCCAAATGTCTATGATTTTAAATCAAAGTAGACGTTTCGTTTGATGTTTTTCTTACTTAAATTTCTAAACAAAGTGAACTGGATGATGTGTTGCTGCTATAAACGTCTTAAAAAAAACTGTTTTATTTTTAAACATGAACTGATTATCGTAAAGTTGGACCCTAAATGAAGACGAGACTTGGATCAAAGCCCCACGGGGGTCTGCTGCAGACATCCTAAAGACCCAAGTGTTTCATTTGGAGGTAGACACATGAGCGGAGGTCCTGAACACACATCTGAGAGCGATCTCCGCGGGGAAACGCTCCATTTCTTCCCGCTTGTGTTTTCTAATGGCTTCCAGCATGGCGGCTCATCACGGCAAAAGGCTGCGTCTGAGCACACACAGAAACAATTATGCTCTTCAAACCATGAACAACTGATTAGACCTTTAACACCGAGGAGCAGGACATGAATTCCACCCAGCCTTTCTGGCTGTAATTCGCCGTAAGTGGCGTACAGACTGCGGCGTGTCGTGGGCTCCGTGTTTGGATTAGATCAGCGGGGACGCCGCTCCACTTCAAGGTCTCTCGGGGTGGCGAATGGTTTCCATCGACTCGGTCACTGCATTCAAGTTGTTGCGAGCGCTTTCATCTTCTTTCAGAATAATGAGCCGTTTCTGAGCGTGACATCCTTCAACAGATTTCCTTATCAAAGAGAATGTCCAGGACACCTCCTCGGCGTGCATGAGCACAAACTCACGCTGCTGAACACAGAAAAGTACAGTGAAACATGCTCAGAGTGACTCAAGGCATACACCCCCTTACAGTCTATCACTGCAGCAGTTCAAAGCTGGATGTCGACTCTCCTGCAGCTCCTCCACTCTGCTGTGGCCTTAGGCTGCCAGCAATTGTGTGCTGACGACGGTGAGGATAATGTAGATCTAACTACCATCTCCAGGTTCAGGGGCCCTTGTTTGCTCACATAACGGCTGAGCACCCTCGCAGAACCCGCTGGCCTTGGGCAGCCCTATAAAACTCTTTTACTGGTGCGAGGATACCTGGGTGCATCCGTGAAACCCTCCAGCTTATCTTGCAATTTCCAAAGTGAAGCTGTGTTCTGGTTTCCAACAGAGACGGCGTGACGGCTGTGTGGGTGCAGCTCCACACGAGCAGATGAGAAGGAGATTTTTCATTCCAAGAGGAGTGTCGGGGGTGAGGTGTGATCATCTTTGTTTGTGTGAGGTTTGAAATTGATGTACGGAAATGAAGGCGACACGCTGCAGCAAATAATCACGTTGACACAGAAAATGTCTCAGAAATCTAATGAGAACAGTGAAGATGGTGGAAGCGTTCCGGTTACAGTTCATCTCGCCGATTCGTTCTAAAAAAAAGTTCTGGGGAAATAAGTAAACAAGTTCCCAGACACATTCGCAGTTTAATGTTGTTCTGGGGAGCTTTTGTACTTATCTTCTAAAAGATGATTGTTTTTTTTTTTCTGCTGGTGGGTTTTAATTTTTTCCCCAGAATTCTGTTTTCCAACATCTGTCTTTAAAGGTTATGTCAAACAGCCACTACGCACATTTTCTGCATTTTCCACAAATGTATGACGCTCTTCCGTGGTAATTCATAAGTGTTTGTTGCATTCGTCAGTCCGATGAGGGTTTTGGCCAACGGCTCTTTATGTGAATTTGGTTTCCAAAATGTTTGGTCGGTTGAGAATTATGCAGTTTAGGCATATTTTATGTAGTTTATACGCAATTCTTATGTAAGTCTTTCGCAATTGTGCGTGATTTTTGCGAGATGCATACGCAAACTTGTGGCTTTGCACATATTTATGTCCACATAAGACTAATGGTCTTTTCACGCATGTTCCACCCATGCATAACTTTTATGCCGCGTACATGGCGCGCGTATCACGTTCAGATTAAGTAATTGATGCACAAATCACTAATAAATAATATAGAAACAGCACAATAATCACATACGGTTCATGTTCTACATTGATTTACGTGTACTTTGTGTGCTTTATTTGTACTTCTTCCGGTTTTAACGTTAAGACAACAACTTTTGTCCCTTTTCCCACATATATTCACGTATGGAAAATTTTCATCCGTGCAATATGCGCAAAATGTACATAGTAGCTGTGTGATATGGTCTCAAAATTCTGTTTGACTTCTAGCCTTTGTGGGTCTTTTGGAAGAACTTGTGACCGTGGGAGTCTGAATCCCCCCCTTTTAGGTTCCCCGTTTAGACTCATTCAAGCAGCAAAAGTCTAATAACCACTTAGTTTGCCTAAAATCACTAATTTCTCACCAGAAAGCTTTTTATCATGAGAGCAGCTTCAGCAAAAACTCACCAAATTCAACCCAAGCATGCAAACAAAGAACTGTCGTACAAAAACCATACAAACATTTAGCAAAAAACATCAAGGTTTGCAGCTCTGTAGCCTTCAAAACCCAAAAGCAGCTGCTGTGATCTTTGAACCCTTTGAGTTAATATAATGCTGCTTTTTTATCTGCTTTGGGAGGATTTAACAAAAAAATTTTTATTCAGATGCGATAAATGTAGAAGATAGAACAACACCTTTTTGGATCAGTCTGAGCTTCAAATAAGATTAATGTACTTTATCGCACACAGATTCCCGTTCAGAGGAGTGATGGGGTCTGACAGATTCCTTTCCCCAAAAACCATTTTCCTTCAGATTATCGATAGAAATCTAAGATTTTTTTTTCTTCCAAAACCTTTTGTTTTGCTCTAGACAGAAGTCCTTTGCAACTGAAATAACAAGTGAAATTATCAGTGGATTAAACCATTTTCATGTTGAATCTCCAAATGACATTGACTCTGACAATACTTCATGCAAAAATCAGTGAAGGGTTAGCAGTGCTATAAACAGGGTCACCTAAGTCTACTAGCTGAATTACACAAAATGAAATAAATTTAATTCAACATCAATTTTTCTTTTATATTATTCACTTTTTCTTTAAAGCCAGAGAAGAGCGATAAAGGAGTATTGTGCATTTCTCTGACCGCCGCTCTTCACAAATGTTCAAAAGGTTTAAAAAAGAGCTAAATCAAAGGCTGCAGAACAGAAAAGGTCAGAAAGTTTTATTTTAACGCTGTGCTTGATAACTTCTGCAACATTTTTTCCTGCATTCTAAATGAAGGATTCATTCTTAAACTTAGCATGACTGCACTCAACAAAATAAACCGAGCAAAAATGGCAAACGTGTCACTTTTTCCATGATGCAAACCTAAATGCGGGCACAGTGAAACTATGCAAACAAAGAACACAAAGAACGACACTGTTGGTAAAGTTGTAAAGTGAAATGTTGTTCTTTGGCAACAATGCCAACCATCAGGCCAAAATGAAGGCCCCGTTTGCAGCTCGTGAAAGTAATACCAGGCATCCAGGCGGGTCTACGTCTTTAGGCATGTGGACTGTGAAATGCTCTCCTGACCAGATGTTAACATTGTGGTTCCAGGGGTTATTTGGAAGATGGTGATGATCCCCATTGAGACCAGCTTTCATTCAAACCTCAAGTTACTTCATGTGTCATAATCCCAACCTGGTGGTGACAGATACATTTTTCCATTTACAGGATTACTTCTGGATTATGTCTAAATTTGAATTATTAGTCTCACTGATTATGGTAGAGTTAATCTATTCCAGACAATTACAATAAGCAGGGCAAGTACTGAATTACAAATGTACAATATTACAGTAACAGATCACTTCTATTGTAGCTTTTGCACTACAATAGAGCTGGAAAAAAGTGCAGTTTTATCGTCTTTGCACCGATATACACTTTATGTTAGTAATGTGTTGTATAGCTTTTCTGCGACAGAATCAGCTAATTTATGTGGATTGTGTAAGCACTTAGCCACCGTAAAGTGTTGCATACCAGCACAAGGCTGCTTTCCTCAGCTGGAATTACGTTAATTAGGCAAAAACAATTAAAGAGTTATAGTAGTTGAAAGAATATAAATACAAGAGCTAAAGCTCCGGTGTTCCATATTTACTTAACACACTGGTACGCCAAATTTAGCTAAACAAGCTATATTAATCCTAACAATAAACTTCTTAAATCCTTGACAGATTTTTTTTACTCCTCAGTAAGAAAAGTGGCTTTTGGCTCAGAAAGGTTTAGCTAAATGATGCCATCGCCACAGCCTTTGGGGGAAATGAATACCAATAACCTAATTCTATTTCAGAGAGGAAAAAAACATTTTATCTTCTCCGTGACTCCTCTAAGCATCTCTGTTGAGCACTTTGACTCTGAAAAAGTCTGAGTCCCCCTCAAATGGAGCTGACTAAAAGGGTCAACGAAATAACAAATAAACAAAGCATCTTGATTCCGTGACCCATCAGAGGTGGCAAGTCTTGCAATATTGCCAGTGATTGATCCATCCATCCATCAACCCTTCCTTCCATCCATCCATCCATCCATCCATCCATCCATCCATCCATCAACCCTTCCTTCCTTCCATCCATCCATCCATCCATCAACCCTTCCTTCCATCCATCCATCCATCCATCCATCAACCCTTCCTTCCATCCATCCATCCATCCATCAACCCTTCCTTCCTTCCATCCATCCATCCATCCATCCATCAACCTTTCCATCCATCCATCCATCCATCCATCCATCCATCCATCCATCCATCAACCCTTCCATCCATCCATCCATCCATCCATCCATCCATCCATCCATCCATCCATCAACCCTTCCTTCCATCCATCCATCCATCCATCCATCCATCCATCCATCAACCCTTCCTTCCATCCATCCATCCATCCATCAACCCTTCCTTCCTTCCATCCATCCATCCATCCATCCATCAACCTTTCCATCCATCCATCCATCCATCCATCCATCCATCCATCCATCCATCCATCCATCCATCAACCCTTCCATCCATCCATCCATCCATCCATCCATCCATCCATCCATCCATCCATCCATCCATCAACCCTTCCTTCCATCCATCCATCCATCCATCCATCCATCCATCCATCCATCCATCCATCCATCCATCCATCCATCAACCCTTCCTTCCTTCCATCCATCCATCCATCCATCCCTTTTCTTTACCCCCTATTTCAGGGTCACGGGGCTGCCGGAGTCTGTCCAGGCTACTGTTGGACTAAGGCAGGGTACACCCTAGACAGGTCGCCAGTGTGTCGCCAGTGTGTCGCAGGGCAGCGCATGATACATTTCAGTATAAATCATGAAGCACTGTGGAACTCGCGCCGCAATACCACAGCTGCTGAGGTGCCAAGTGCTGCACCGACTGTCCAAGAGTGCCCTGGGGTAGGCGGGAACCCACATTAGCATTGACTCCTGCATGGTTAGAGCAGAAATGGCTCAACAATACATGCTTAAGATTTGAGTCGCCAAACACCAGAAAAGTCTCCAGCAACTCCAGGAAAATTAGCCAGATTTGTCGCCAGTTGCTTTTGAAAACCTAAATCGTCAACGGGGTCGGGAAAGCTGCTAGATATAGCTAGAAAGTCGCCGCTTTGGGAACACTGAAATTAGCTTAGAACAACTGTTAGAATGCCAAATAATCCTAGCAAGCTAGCCTGAGTCTATACTACCAAAATTTGTCTGATCAGCATTAGCAATTTATCTTTTTATTCATTGAATTAAAATTTAAACAAACATTTAGAAAAAAAATGACCAGAAAAATCACGTTAATTAATGTGACATCAATAAAAGATTTGGATAACGGAGTTCAAATCTGAGGCAGGAATTATTGTAAAGTTACTATTGAACACAGTAACAAGTAATCTGTAATCTCTACACATCTGGTTTCAGTTTGAATCTTTGAAATTTCTTTTTTGTTTCAGTTTTTTTTTTAACCAGCAGAATCAAATTCTTGCACGTCCACAGAGTGGAAGTTGAACGCCGATGTGTTTCAAGTTAATTTGCCTCTCCGTCACCTTTGTAGAGGTTCTTGGGGAGCTGACAGGTGTGGCCACAGCCATTGGAGCAGCACTTCTTGACGGCAGAGCACTCTCCGTCCTCCTCGCAGCTCTCCACACAGGCTGCAGCAAACCCACTGGCCTTCTCTGGGGCTGGACAGTCGCCTTGCTTCACACCCTCCACAGACTTCAAAAACTCGCAGCTCGTCAGACACTCGTAGTGCTTCTTGGGAAAAAGGGGCTGTGCAATAAGAAAGGCAACAAACAGAGGGAAAATAGATGTCACCTTTTGAAATGCATTTTCCTCGCTACAAACAGGCCTCTCTTTGAGTTAACTGTCCTGTTTACGCTTCAGCCATGACTCACTGCAGCAGCGGGTACATTAGACTGCTTTAACTCTCCATGCAGTGTAGAAAAAGTTACTTTGAACTCAGATCTGAGGAAAGCACATACCTCACATAAATCTTGGCACTGGTTCTCCTTCAGGTCCCACGATTCCTTGCAGGGCTCAAGGCACTGTAAGGAAAAAAATTGTGCTCATTTTTTACAACCATGAACAACAGATGAACAACTAACCCCTCCTTTCTGTTGAAGGTGTATGGTACCAACCAAGCCTTAAGAAGCAAAGAAAGCAAAGTGAACTAGAAATCTGTTTCTGGTTGGGTTTGCTTCATGCAGATTCTCTTTTCACACCTTCGCGCTTCTGGCTTCCCATCCTGTCTACACTTTGTCATCATGCAGCCTGCTTTCATGCTCATGTCTGGACTTGACACGGACCCCTCACCAGCGGTGGTCAGAGACCCTAAAAGACCCACTCGGATGGTGTTTTTAACATCTTCGTGTGCCATTCTTCTGATGATGGTGGACATTTAGAAAGAAAATTAAGCTCAAAATTGCCTTTCCTAATTTTTATTTATTCGAATTGTTGTGAATCAGAGGCAGATAAGGAAATGCTGTTTGAAAATAATTGCAGGTGTGACGTATAACCTACGACGATAACCCACAAGCTCCATGCTCTGCTCCATTCTGATGCATCCACCTGTAGACAAATAGATCCATGTACGTCTTTGTTTTCCTTGTCTGAGCTGGTTTCTGACTCAAAACTGTGCAGCTGGATAGCTTTGATGTTGCTCGCCACTTTTGTTGCACTGGTTATGTTAGGTTGGGGGTGTAAGGAGCTTTAAGCTAGCAGGAGAACTCGTAAACAGAGAGCTCTCAGTGCTCTGCGGCAATGATCTGAAAAACAACACCGGTTTTTGATTTTGGCTAAGTGGCGTAATCCCAACTAAAAGGAGACGCTTTTACAATAGATGAAAGACAAACAGAGTGGGGATTTAAGAGGATTCACATATTATAAAACACATTTATAGTCAATGTGTCAAACAGGCACAAGACAGAATCAGAATATCAACATTCAGGCAGCTTAAAGTGGCACTCTGTTCATCTTTGATCTATTGTAAAAGCGTCTCCAGTGGTCTTTTAATTATGATTATGTTATTTTTAGGCAAAATTGTAAAAAAATTCTAGGACATTGTTTCTGCAGAGCTGCAGGAGTTTATTATAAATCCGCATCTCACTTGTGGGCGGGACAGTTGACATGGAGTAAGCCTGCCCCTACTTCCCGTCATCCATCCGCTAACACGTTTGACACCTTCCTGCTAGCTTGCAACCCTTCGCACCCCCAACCTAACATTACCGGTGCAACAAGCATTCAGGGAGCTATTCAGCCGTACAGTTTTAAGCCACATTTCAGCTTGGATGTAAAGGAGAGCGTGTTGGATGGAATTTTTCGTGGATGGAAAATGAGGACGCCCACTAGTAGAGATTGGACCAGAATGGAGCGAAACAGGAAGTGCGTCTATGTCACGGCTACAAGCTTTTTCCAACTGCATTTTTTTTGTCTGCTCCTGGTTCACAGCAATTTGAATAAAGAAGCACACAGAAACACAATTTAACCCTTTTCTCCTTTATATTTGTCCTCCATCATGAGAAAGAGAACATGTTAAGACCACTAAAAATACGATTTTCATTGTAGTGGATAAAGTCACCTTACTAAACATAACAGGATAGCACGGTTTAATATGTGTTCATCAGCGTGGCCAAGCCCCTCTCGCTTTTAATGCAACAGCCAACCCTGAACGAATCCCCTGCCATGAAAGTAAATGTAATCTAACACAAAATGACGATGTACACCCAACAGCATCGAGCTCTCCCTGCTGCAGGGAGGGTTCAAGGGGGGGGGGGGGGGGGGGGGGGGTCTCGTATCCTGCTGCTGCCGCCTTCGCTGGCTTAAGCGACAGAGAAGAGAGGACCACTGCCAGGCTGCCGACCGCACCAACAACCAAGCTGCCAAAGTCACTTATTCAGCCCCGTTAACATCAACTCTTTCATCAACTCCTTCGTTGAGGCACAATCAATAACACACTTTAGCTCATTCTCTAAAAAAAGGATGAAGACAAAATCTACTTTTGGCAAAAAGAAAGATGGTCCAACAGATTAGGACAGAATATGGGCTTTTTGGGGAGCTCTGTAAAGAATGAGGGCATTTACCATACAGTAGAAGAGGCATTAAACACTACAGATGATGTAAGAACATTTCACCTCTCAGTCAGGCCGCCACAGCTGAATTTATGTATTTATTACTCTTTAATTCACTCATTAGCCAGCTCTGTCATTATTATACCATACCAGTGAGAAGTTTATTTGCTTTTTATGGAGTGCGGTGGACGGGTACATGATGAAACATAAACCTTGGCTCTGGAGAAACATGCTGCAATCAGCAGCATGCACGCGCCTGCCAGCACTCAATTATCCTCAGCCGTCGTCGCCGAGCCCGGTCCCGTCTCCGACAGCCCATACACTCGGCGTGGACGGTGTGCCGAGTCTTTTAACGGTTCGAGGGAGCTGAGGAGGAGGAGAGGAGCAAGGGTGTTCGCCTAATTATTTCACGGCGATAGATGTTACGCGATGAAATGAAGGAAGCTTGCGAGAAAAAATTGGACGCCTCGGAGGGTTACGACAGAAGAGGGTTCCAAAGAAAGCTAATGTGGTTTCAATGGAGCTGATCAGGTGAAAGCACTGCAGCACTTTAGGGATTTAAGATGACATACAAGCTTTACTGCAATGTCCAAGTCAACGCAGTTTAAAACATCATCTGCTTTTAATAATGAGGCAACTTTATATCATTAACTCTTTTTTTGCATCTTCTAAAAGTGGAGGCGGTTTTGTCGCAGCCTCCCAGGCTTGTTGAAGCGGCTCTCCACTTCATGGAGGTTATGAGGCAGTAAATGCAGCAGCATCTAAAGGAGACGCACATGTTAAAAAGCCAACAAATCCCCACTACAAATGACTGAACATACAGACATAAGCCTGGGGATCAGGCTCATTTTCCTCATTGACAGATCTTCTGTGCACGGACTGAATGGCGGGCTTTTCTCAGGGAAGAATTCCTGTTTGCTGCACAACGATCAGGAGTGAAAACAGAATTATCCGGAGATGCTCGGATGACAGGCTGCATGAGAGATTGCGACACAGCTCCGAATGCTGCCAGTGGGTTGTGTCGTCTCACCCACACTGCCAACAAGCATTTCTTTATTTTTTTTTCTCTTCAGCGCTCCAGGCCAATTCATTCCCAACTGATAAACACGCAGGAAATTATCCTTTTTTCCTAACCAAGACAGTTGCTTTTGTTGAAAGAGGAGCCGAATCAGAAACGGCGGCTTTGGAATAAACAGACAGATGTGTGTGTTGAGACAGACGGCTCATGCAGGTGTGTTGGTAACTGACAGTCTGTCAGCATCACCCCCCCCCCCCCCCTCAGCCACGACCCCAACCTGTCATTTAAGCAGAGAGGAGAAGCCCCGACGACAGATTCTTTGCCAAAACAAACAAGGCGGTTGGATATAATTACAAAGGTGATCTCATCAATCAAGGTCCCAAATTCCTGTTCACATAGTTTGATGTTTGGGGAGGAAAATGCTGGAGACAGAATCTCATTTTTGGGGGCGGTAACATCTCGTGCCTCAGTGTTCTGTAGAAATAGGTGTGAACATTTGTTAAAGTCCCCCTCTAATGATCTTTTGATCTAATGTGAAAGTGTTCCCACGGGTCTTTTAATTATGATGTTGCCCTTTTTGGCCAAAATGTAACAAACCTGTGTCGTTTTCTAGGACATAGTTTCTGTAGAGCTGCAGTAGTCTGTCAGAGATTTGCCTGTAAGGCTGCCCTGACCTCCCATCAGCCCTTTGTTTAAACTCTCTCCCACTAGCTTACAGCCCCTCACAACCCCAACCGAATTTTAGCGGTGCAACAAAAATGGTGAGCAATATTGGAGCTGTCCAGCTGTACAGATTTTTTTTAGTTTTTTTTAATCCAGATTTCAGAACAGACGAGGAAAAAGACGTACCTTGATCTATTTGTCTGCAAGTGGATGCATCAGAATGGATCAGAGCAGGGGGCTTGTGGCTCACCTATTGTCGCAAAGTTACATTTTTTTGTCTAAACCTGATTCACAATTTGAATAAAGAAATACTCAGAAATGCAATTTTAAGCCTAATTTATGACCTCCATCATCAGAAAAATACCACAGGAACATGTTAAAAACACAATTTGATGAGAAACTTATTAGCGAACCCCATCGTTGGCTAATAAACACTGCAGCAACTCTTATCAATGGACCTCTGAATGTTTGAAACAACTTCCACAGCGCTGCTGCCAAATGCGAGTGTTTGAATCCTGGCACACGATTTGGGAAAACACGCTTTGGAAGCGGAGAGGAACATAACTGAGCTGGACATGGCGTTTGAGCTTGGTGCGAGCGCCAGCGTCTGGTTTCCCTCAAACAAACCTGCAGCCACCATCTGTTTGCGTCCCACCAAGAACGCTTGTAATGACTCTATTTGAATGCATTTCAGGGCAAATTTGACCCAAAAGGGGCACAAATGCCAATGTGTAAACGTGGGCGCCAGCTTGTTTCTCCAGATGTTTGCCTTGACAAAAACACCTCATTTCTTCTTTTGTCTTCTTATTGTTCTAGCTGATGGAGATAAACTCTGCATGGTTAAGTGGGAACAACCATAGCGGCCCTTCACTCCCCATTTCACGCTGTAATAAAACGCAGCGGCTGCTCCTCTGGGGGACACTCAAAGGCGTCCTGTGGGCCGATGAGAGAGTCCGCCTGAACGGCAGCCAACTTTTCTGCCCATCTTCACTCATTTTCTTGCTTGGGATGAAACAGAGAGGGGTGGGGAGGTATTGGGTGTAGCCTTTTCGCCATCTCCACCCATCATAAAAGCCCTTTTTTGAGGGGACTGAAACAACAGAAAACGTGGAAAAAAAAGTCTGTGCACAGAAATGTCACACGCGGCTTTTGTTAAAGCTAATGAAGCATGAACTGCCTCCAATCAAGCCCTAAAAAACAGAGCGCATGCAAAACAATGGAGGGAACATAACTCAGCCAGTGGTAGATGACATTTTCCCCATTTTGCCTGAATGTATTTGCACATTCACATGGTGAGACTGTGTAAATGAGATTCCCCTGAAAGCCATTCCGCCGGGCTTGTACGCTGTTGGTCCCCACAGCCAGCAAAAAGTACAGTTCCCTGCATGTTCTATTCTCCATTATCTCCAAAGGCTTGCAGTTGGCTGCATCGATCCAAACCCTGATTGTCCACGGCAAGCCCCCCCCCCCCCCCCCCCCCCCCCCCCCCCAGTGGCGAGGACTATATACAAGGTGCCTTTGCTGTCCCTCGGGTTGGATCCACAGCTCCCAGCCCTCCTGGGAGCCGCAGATATGGAGGAATCTCAGTTGTTGATCACACATGTCATAAATCCAACCTCCAGTCTTATCGAGTTATGCCTCAGTTTTGCTGCTCTGGTGCTTTTCACACTCCGAGTAACTGAACTCAATTATTGGAGCAGGTCTTTGCTTTCTGCTTGTTTCTATTGACCCATTCAGGGCTGAGTTACGGAGCTCTGCTCTTTCCTCTGCTTAACTTTCTCCTTACTACAGCTGTTTTCACACGTCCGCTTTCAATCCCTTTTCCTGACATTTCCTCTCCTCTGTCTTCCTAGTTCGGTCAAATCCAGCCGTAGTTGGTCTCTGCCAGCTCCAGCTGAATACTGGTGTGGCCTGCGTCATCAAGGAGGATGTTGACATTAGATTTGAGTTTATTCCCAAGAAGAAAACGACCTAATCAGAGCTTTCCTCTTCAGCGACTTTAGTTTGTTTGCTGGAAGGACTTCCGATATTTCTGATGCTGGTATACACACAGCTGCAGGCGGGAAGTAGCTGCTTCCTGTTTGTGTAAAGCAAAATCATGCCGTAAAAATAATTGTTGTGTGGACGCTAAAAGTGGCACTTCCTACTCAGAAAATAAAGGATTTGACATGGAAAAATTAAAAACTTTCATTCCATTAAGTCCCTTGCATGTGCTATAGCTTCAGTCAACCCAAAAGTATATTTAGTTCATAAATATGCAGCCATTCCTAAAATATACCCCTTTTTTTGGGCATTTGTCTTTAACTCACAGTGGGTGATGACATTCCAGACATGTAAACTTTTTTCCATTTCTAATTTTGCTTGGTTTGTTTATTGAGACCCCCTTAACACAATATAAAAGGCAGCATAGCTCATCTCCATACTAGAGCAGAAACGCATACATTAATGTAGGCAAGAGACTAAATTTGACTTGGAAAAGTAAACAAGGCGACATGAACGCAGAAGGAAAAACCATACAACAATAAATACATTTATTCATTAACAAACAATAATTAAATCACTGCAAAAGGAAATGATTTGATTCTAAGAATAAAAATCTGGATTATTTTTTTGTCAGAGTACCCTGGGATGGTCTATAGAGAGATGGAGATCAGTCAAACTACACACAAAGACTCAAAAGGTCTTAGATTTGCTTTTCAAATCTAAGAAGTAAATGGTTTCATTTGTAAATTAGAGTCAAAAAGTGAGGGAACACCAAGGACATGTCAAACTTGATCCAAACACACAGTTTGTACCACAAAGTAAAAAGCCTAGATTTAAATAATTACCTTTGATTGCTGAAGAACAAAGGCTCCACATCAAAGTTACCGGAGGTCGCACAGTTCTCCAGCTCATTATCATACGGGCGTTTGTAAGCCGTCTCATCCGTGGGTGAGTTTGGCTTACATTAAAATACAGTCCAAATGTGTGATGGCTTTGAAAAATGTCCCTTCAGTAGAACAGTAAACAGTCCATACATTTTTTTCCCATCTATCACATGCAGAGGAAGGGGGCTTTATTAATCACAGCTGAGTGTAATAAACTATATGTGCACATGAGTCTGCATCTGCTTTCACTGCACGCCTCGGATTAGAAGTCAAGCCGTTTGGGTTCGATGCTGATGTATGCACTTTATGAGTCTGCTTTTTATGTTTAAATCCATCCCACTGACTATATTTTTTCACCGTATGATAGAAACATTCAAAATCGTCAGTAATTGTTTTAGCAACTAATAAATAAAGTGCAGTGTCAGAGAAACAACAGTCTAATCAAACTTTCTGATGTCACAGCCTCAGAATAATTTGAAAAAATGACAAACGCAAACATGGAAACCAGCTGATTCATTTGTTCATCTCCACAGCAGACCGGAGGAAAAGCACATCAATTCTTATGGTCTTGAGCAGGTGCTATAATCTGAAAGATTACTGACTACAAAGTGTTGGCTGGGGACTGTCACCAGACAGAGGATGACCCCGGTGGTAAGTAAGATGACGAGGACAAGAAAAGGACAGAAAAAAAAGGAGGAGTGCTATATTGCTTTTAAGAAGGAGCTGAAACAGACTTTGGGAGATCAGGAGGTTCTCCCAGATGATCGGACAGCTAAAGTGATCAGTAAGTACTTGGTGTGTCAGACGAAAGCAGATCAGGAGATTTAATGGTAAAATGAAGATGTTCGGGAGTGTTTAAAGAAAAAGGTTTGCAGGAAAAACTGGAGCAGTGAAGCTACATTCACAGCGGCATCAGCAACATGTGTTCAAGTGACCACTTTCAATGAAAAATCAATATGAACGCAGGTATATGTGTGTCTGGAGCCTCTGCATTTAAAACTCTCGCGTTCATGCATTGGTGTACACTTTTTTAAGATTGTTTTCGGGCTCTATGCACAAAACTCATGTCCACTGAACACAGATTGAAAGTTAAACCTGGTTCAACTTTGACCAATAAGACACTCGAATTCGGTGATGATGTATGGATAATGTGCCTTTGGGCCAACAGTTTGAAATTGTTCATTTCCGCAAAAATGAGTAATTACAGTTTATGACCGGCCAGAATTATATGACTCGGTCATGTATCAGAATAGAGCTGTGAAAAAAAAAGCCTGGAGCACGATTGGCCAGATTTGCACCTCCACGACAATTTGCAACAAGCCTTTTCCAACTGCCGGTACATGCATTCGTATCGGGTAGCGACAGTCCAGTGTGAACACCATTTGCTAAACGCATGTTAAGGAATGCGCTCAAATGTGCAGTCACATGGACGGTGTGAACGTAGCATAAGAGGACAGCAGGTGGAAACACAGGGAGCTGCAGAGCACATGGAAATGTGTTGACAAGTTCTAAAAGTGCAATAGAAATATGGAAGAAGTCGTCTTTGGGAGGACGGATAGGATGAGGAATGAATCTATCAGAGGAACAGCTCATGATGGATGTTTGGACACTTTCTGATGATGTTGGTAAAAGGATTGGAGCTGCCAGGAGGGAAGCCTAGACAAAGAGCAAAGAGGCGGTACATGGATGTAGTTTAGGAGAACATGAGGGTGGTTGGAAGCAGGAGAGAGGGTTAGATGGAGCCGGATGATTTGTTGTGGTGATCCCTAAAGGGAGCCCCCGGAAGAAAAAGAAGACTGTAATGGAATAAGAATCAATTCTAGCAATTCTAAGACAAATTGTGACCCCAGGAGTCTGAGTAACTAAAAACTGTGATGGTAAGACAGTCAGAGGGGCATATAATTTAAAATATATCCTCTGCTTTGGAAAACCTCAGTACTTGTGTCGCAGGATCATCCTGAGCACCAAGTGCACTCATTGAGAGTGATGTGTGTTTAAGCTTCAGTCATTTAATGACACCAGAATGGGCTTTAGAAGGACTCTCTGTTCTGCTCCACATCCTGATGGGCTGCTGCTGCACAAAGTCGCGGCTCACAAAGTGAAATACAGCTGAAATGTTGAACCTATTATTTAAAAAAAAAATTATCATGTAAATTCTGTCATGCACCACTTTTAAATGTAAAATCTTGCTCAAAGCCTCTTGACGCCTATTGATGTAAACATGCATCCAACCACTTCGGCTGAAAAAATACAGTAATTTGGCATCTACTCAGAAGCAAAAACAAGTACGTGAATATAAATTATGACATCACGGTGTCAATGGATAAAAGTTTTATTTTATTTTTTGACAAAAGGAAATTCGAAATTCCAGAATAATTGACTTGTTTCCTGTCACAGTGAAGCTAATTAAGCGGCAAATTAGGCCTGTCCTCATGTCAATAAACGGGCCACGCCCCAATTTTAGCCACGCCCCGATTTCACAAGAATCCTTTCAACCAATACAAAAATGAATCATAAAATATTAAAACATCCACTTTTTGGTGTATCCTAATCTTTATAATTTTGCGTTTTAATCTGTTTTATTTTAGTGTAATTTTTTAATAGTCACTGAGTATCTGAAATGCATCATATGGATAATATATTAATAATTTAGAAGGTTTGGTAACACAGTGAACTGTGGTGTTTTCACTTACTTTAGACCAAAAACTAGAAACAAACAGTTCAATATGTTTAAAATTAATGAATCGCTAATATTTAAATAAGAACAAAGTTCCATGGAGCCAAAGAAAAGCATTTGGTAACTTATTTACTAATCCCCAGGTTGAACTTAAGTTATTTTACTGCTCCTGTGAGGAATAAAAGCATTTGCAACCATAATGTTTTCATGAGAAGTCCAAAACAGAAAGAAAAAGTGTCCCATAAGGACTAATGCAAAGAATTTTTATATTTATACGACATAAACATCTTTTGCAAAATGAGAAAAAAAAGTCTAAAGTTTAAGATCATTGTCTCTGCTTTAAGAAGTCCTGGATTGAAACACATTTCATTGGGCCTCTGAGTTTTGTTCTGATTGAGTGAAAAATCATATGTCGGTAAGGTTTTCCAATAAAAACCTGTTGTGCTGTTAAATGTCACAGGATTGTAAAGCAGAAAGTAAATCAGGAAGGAGATACCCTCAAAGCGAGGCGTTGCGCAGTCCTGGTTACACCGTTGCCTTAACCAAACGTGACCCTAAAGTGTGTCAACTCTATGAGATACTGTGTATTCAATTTCTGCAAGTCTATAAATCAGCACAGGTGTGCGATGAATAAACAGGGTGTGGGATCAGGCACATCAAAAAGATTAACAGCACGTTCGCAACTCTACACTCGGAATAGTTTTTCCATCGGCTCGCTTATCTAAATGCCACATTTTAGTTCAGAGGAAGGAAAGATGGATGAGTGTTATTTAGTGGCCGTATCAAAGCTGTCGGAAGCCATCAGCGTTAGTGTCTCACAAGCAAAAACAGTATGAGGTGTGCATCTCAATTTCCACGGTAAGGTCCGCTCTGATGTTTCCAAGAGCGTGTGCATCCGTGTGTGTGTGGGGGGGGGGGGGGGGGGGGGGTGTCTCTGCAAACAGGAGGAAACCCAACGGGCTCGTGGAGTCAACGAGGAGCACTGCAGCCAGAAAACACAATGGCATTGTGCTCCTTTTCCTCCAAGTGCCCCATTTTTGGAGGCTCACGAGAAAACGCTGTAATCTGTGACTAAAAAGAATTAGCCAGCTGTCTGTTCTCCACCGATGATGTAAAGATCCACCCCGACCATATGGAAATTTGTCAGTAGGTGCATTAAAACTTTATCATAGCATTATCTGTTTATCACTTCTGTCACAGCTGGTTTCAGAGCAGATAAGTGGCCTCTATGTGTGTGATATCCAACATCATCTGCGAGACAGATGGCGCACTAATAATAAGCAATAATGCAATGTAGCAGTTCATGCAATATATTGTCACTATTACTTAGTTTGGAGTGAAATTAACAAAACACAAGGGAATGATTCAATAAAACACAAATGTTTTAGAAAACTGTACTTAAATATGAATATACACATTTTTAGAACATAAGGAAGTCAGTATTTATGCCTCTGTGTTTGATGTAGACATCCTTTTCTGTTCAACTAACCCCACTTAATCCTCCACATGGGAGGAACCAGTTGAGATGTTTTGGACATCTGGTGGGACTTCCATGGCCATCCTTATGAAGTGTTATTGACCAAGAAAAGATGTCATGTCAGACATGGAGACGTTATATCAGACAGATGACATTGGAAAGCCTTTGTACCCTCTACAAAGATGTGGACAGGCATAGGTAGCATTCTCCTTTGGAGTACATTCACTCTGACATCCAGACTGCACCTGAGTTTTTGCTGTCTAATCGGAATTCTGGTTGGTAGGCAAGAAAGCAAATCTGGTCCGATTAAAACGAGAGTCTGGGTTTGCTTGCAACTGAACCCTGGTGCGAATCACCTACAGTGCAAATACAATTGAGCCTTTCAGAACGGGTCAAAATGAAAATGTCAACTCTATTGGTAAATCTAGAAAATTTTGGATGTCAAAAGCTATGTTTTAGGTCAATTAAAAAAATTCAAGTTGTTGTATTTTGTATTAAATCACTAAACATAAATTGACATATTTCTTTCTTCTAGTTATAATGTATTGATTATGGCTTACAAATAAGAAAACCCCAAATTCTGCCTCCGAAAACTACAACATTGTTAAAATTCAATATTTTGATGTCACATCCTAATCTGCCATTTACCTTACAACATCCACAAACATTTCCTGAGCCTTAACCCTTGGACTTATTTTCTACAAAGATTTAAACTTTGAGAGTTAGGGTTAGGGTAAGGGTTAGAGAGAAAAGTGTGAAAAGGTTTATGTCTGTCTGAGAAAACTGTACAAAATGTGTAGTGAGGAGTTTTACAGCCTATGGTCCTACTTTGAGGATTTCACCCATTATGGGTCATTTTAGGACATAACCCCCACAATAAACACTGTAACACTGTAATCACTGAAATTCAAATAATGTCAACACTGGAGCTAAACCATCGGACTAAAAGGCTCCCTCAGTCTTGGTCAATATGCGGTCTTGAAGAAGAGCGAGGATTTGACAGATCTGCAGTAAAAACAGTCATCAACACCATTCACAGGAAAAGCAAAGGCCCAATGGTCCTTGCTAAAGAAGCTGGTTGTCCACAGAGTGCTGTCTCCAAGCAGATCAACAGAAAATTGAGTGGAAGAAAAAAGGGTGGTACAAAAAGGTGCTCCAACAACAGCCTAGAGAGGAGTGTCAAACAAAATGCATCACAAGAAGTGGACTGAGGCACTGAGAGCATCTAGAGCCTCCACCCATAGAGGAATACTAGACAAATGTTGCATTCCTGGTGTCTAGCCACTTCTGAACCAGAAAAAACAAACAAACCAACAAACAAGCTGCAGTTTTACCACCAATCCCTCACATACATGTCAGTAAAAGAAAAATTCCTGTTTGTTTAGCATCTCCATTCCATGACACATACTGTGACTTGAGAATTTCTCAAAAAAATTCAGCACCACAATTAACTTCAGCTGTTCCTCAGCAGTGTTAGAACTCTCTTCTGCTGGTAGACTGACAGGTTACATCCACAAGTCAGCCTCCAGAACGCACCAGTTTAACAATCCACCCGTCAGTGTCTGGCTCTGGTCTGACCTAAACAAGACCCCGACAGACTTCAACTCCTGAGGCAGAAGCTTTAAACTTAAATTAGAAACCAGCAGTGGGGAAAGAAGCACAAAAGCCTGAACTAATATACCATAAAGTCAACAACAGAGATCAGAAACCCGGCGTTATCAGCAATGACTGAAAACATGCCCTCAAGATTTAACTGGATCCTATAGTTTCTTTTGGATTATTGATGAAAAAGAAGCAGACTCATCTTTCCTTTTTCACAGATGGATTAACAGAAAGGTTTAAAAACAGGAAAAATAGAGAATTTTCTTTAACTCTAAGACAAAATTAACTTTTTTCTCAGTGGTGAAAAATAAAAAATTTTACGAATGTCCATTTTTGACAAAAAAGTCCCATTTTTACAATTATCCTACGTTTACACCGAGCAATTAAGAAGCGTTTAAGATTCCACACGCATTTATGGTGTTTACACTGGACAGTAGCTAACCGATACTAGCGCATGTACCCGCAGTTGGAAGATGGTTTGTGGGAAATGTCAAAGCAGACCTAATCTTGCGACTCTTGTTAAAGGCTTTTACTTTCACAGCTCTATTCTGATTTTGACTGACGCAGTGTGATATAATTCCGTCCGGGCTCAAACCGCAATTATTAATTTCTCCTTTATGATCACTTTTTAAACCGTTGACACTACCATGAATTTAAAACAGGGGTGGGCAAACCACGGCTCGCAGGCTGGATCCGGCCCGCCTCCATATTTGGTCTGGCCCCCCGATCAATGTTCAAGACGCATGATTTTTATTTTATTTTTTTCAATCTATCCACAGGATCGAGAAGCTGACATTTTAATCCACCCTCCAAAAATCGCTGTCAAATAGAACTGAAGACAGTCTTCCCTTTCTACACCACAGTTTCATTCATTCTCTTAGAGCTATTATGCTGCTTCTTTTTTAAACCCTGTTCTGTATCCTGATTGGCTGGAGACCTCTCTGTGGCGTGTCTCCTATTCAGAAACGCACAACTCTTCAGATCTACATTCATCTCTGATCAGATCGTTGTTTTCCTTCTAAAATCCTGGACTTAATTCCTATGAAGGTTTGAACTTTAAGAATTTAAACTAGAGTGTGAAACTGTTCGTGTCTGTCTGAGAACAGTGTATAAAGTGTGTAGTGAGAAGTTTTACTGCCATAAAACATCTGTAACATAACTCCCGCAATAAACGAGGGAACACTGTACTGGTGAGAAGTTCATGCAAAAGAATTTGAATTTTTTTCATTATCCCTGGATGAGAAACAGACGTGAAGGACGCAGCGCAGCTGCTCAGTTTTATTCGTGAAGTTTAGAGCAAACTGTGAGATGTGTGAGGAACTGCACCTCTCCAAAGTCTCAAAGGCACGGGAGAGGATCAACTATTTATTGGTTACATTTTTAAATGTATCAGTATTATTTTTCCTGACTTTTTTTCTTTGAAGATCACAGAGTAAGTAATTTGGTTATTTTTAATGTCACAAATAGTGTTGTTTATGTTATTAAAGGATGAATGAATGAATGAATGAATTAATTAATTAATTAATTAATTAATTAATTAATTAATTAATTCATTAATTAATTAATTAATTAATTAATTAATTAATTAATTAATTAATTAATTAATTAATTAATTAATTAATTAATTAATTAATTAATTAATTAATTAATTAATTAATTAATTCAACTTTATTCATGTTGCACTTTACAACTCCCTAACGGTTCCAAATTGCTTCACAATAAAAGATAGAAAAAAGACGGTTAAAATTAAACACATCATAGAAGAAAAATGTGATGTAACCCTCACAAGAAAAAGTTTGGGGACTCCTGCTCTAGCATCCATTTGGTGTTGGAAGAGTTGTTGTTTTTCATTTTTCCGATCATTCAAACACCACATGAACGCAGCATTTGGCTAAGTTTGCGTTTTACATGAGGTCCATCAAAGCATTGGTGCAACTGGTTCTAAAATAAGAGATGAAACCACAATTTTGAAATAAACACTCAAAAAAAGTTCTGTTTTAAAATATATGTTAATTTTCAATCCAAATGCTTTCATCCAGATTCCACGTTATTTCTTTGTCTTATTAAGTGGATTACAAAAACACTCCACGTATCTGCTCCTGCTCCTTCTTTGGAATTTTAAAACCTTTAGTGGCCCACCAGTCGAAAAGTTTGCCCACTCCTGATTTGAAAGGATGCTACACCTTCGTCCCTAGCAAATGTAAGTCCCTGATTGGTCAAAATTCAACCTTGTTTAACGTTCAACGTTTGTTCAATAGTATCACATTTTGTATGTAAAGCCCAAAAAAACTAACTTTCACCGTGCATAGCACGCCAAAGCTTGAAATATGCATTTTTGCGCGTTTCAATAGACTTTTCATTGGAAGTGGTCGCTTGAACGCATGTTGTTGAGGCCGTTGTGACTTTAGCATAAGGAAAATAATAGCCACTTGTTAATTGATTAACGAGTACTTTGTGTACACTTACCCCTCATTAATGGTAGTTACTGTTGCATGTGATCATCTGATCATATCCTAGTCCCTTAATCTACAAACTAAGAACATCCGTGCGCTCTGAAGCAAACATGTTTCCGCTCCTTTATTTTGGTTGTCAGATAACGCTCAGAGGAGGCGAGGAAGCCAGCAGGTGGTGTCACGGAGATACTTTGAGCACCTCTTTAATTATTAATTTAAATGCAGTTGAGGCTGCAGTCAACAAAGAGCTGAAAAGGAATAGCTTGGCAGAAAGTGAGAAGAAAAAGAGGAGGAGCAGTGGGGGCAAAGCATGAATTATACATTTAGCCCACAATCAGAGGTGCTTGCCTTATTTATGAGTGAAAAGCCCACACAGATCAGCCAGAATTGTGCTTTGTCTGCAGCGGAACGCCATCAAAGTTCACTTAAAACTTAATGGCTTTGAAGTTTCACACACAGATGGAGTGGATGCTCCACTTCTCTCTAGGGGCTCGTCTTTTTTTTTTCGCGGCTCTTTTGCCACATTGTGCTGTAGTGACAAGAGTCCAGATTACAGTAGCTTTAAGCAGAAGCATCACTTCGCACCTTCCTCTGAGCTCAGTTTACGTTTGGTGACATCCAGACTCAACAGGATGTATCCGTCATGTGGGGTCAGATGGGCGATAAAGACGGCGTTCGCTGTGGGGAAACCCTCCCAAGTGTTCCCTGAAAGGTACGTCAAGTTTGCGCCGCGCGGGAGTTACTGTATAAACTCCCACTCTGCAGCATCCAAACACTGTTCTGATGACAAAAGCAGGAGCAGAGCGGCAAAAGGAGATCACTCCCTTAGCGCCAACGCCACCTAAATTCAATCTGCCAATCCGGTTGATCTACGGCTCCAGCAACGCTTCCTCACAAAGAATGAAAACTGTAAGCAAAAAACAATTATTCGTTCCCACATTGACCACTCAAGCTGTCTAAATCCTCTTTCTCTCTCATCTTGAAGCAAATAAATCGCTGAGATTGTCCCCCGATGTAAGCCAGCAGCATGCAGAACTCGACATACAGTGGAGGGGAGTAAAGCTGTCCTAATCCTAGTCCCATTCCAACACCATCCATGCGTCTTTGTTAGGTTTTTAGACAAACACTAATCCTGACGGTTCCCTCCACCTGACAAAGAATTCTATTGAGAAGTGGCGTCCAACCTTACAGCAGCCACACAATGCAGCCTGTACTGATGACCGAACCCTCCTGTTTGAAGAAGAAAGAGGGCAAAGCTGGGCGTGGAGAGCAGAATGACTTTCAGATACGTGTGGCTGCAGAAAGCAAACACAAGCAACAATAAAAAGCAGCCTCGCAAACATGTTCCGTCTGGAAAGTCTAAAATCAAGTCAGAGGTTATGAGAGCAGTACATCAGCCGGTCCCTGACATGTACTCTAGTTTCCCGTCGCCCTGAAACTGTCACGCATAATCTCAGAGATTTATCTGCGGGATGCAGCAGCTTTGAGGGGCGCGCAAACAAAATTGATAAACCTTCTTAGTGCGGAATCGGTTTTAAAATTCTTATATTCTAATCTTCCTTTCACCCAATCAGGCTCCTTGGTGCCATCGGTGTTGACAAAATATTAATGGCTCCTAATCAAGCTGCAGAATGATTTTTTTGCTTAAGCGCCTCTTCGGCACACGAGCTTGGAAAAAACATGAGCCAACCCAATTTGATGCGTCTGCTGTCTGTGGTTTCAGGCCCTCCATCCGCAGATTGAGAATAAACACTTGGATGACTCTGTGTGACTGGTCATTATTGGTAAAAGAGGATTTCACAGCCGCTTTGATTACGCTAATCCTTCAAGGGAATGAAATCCAGTCTGACGGAGCGAGGGGGGGGGGCGGGAAGAACATGTGAAATCGGGCAATCTTAGAAAGTTGGATTATCTTGCAAAGAGAATGGCTGCTCTGTCAAAGCCGCCTTCAGGATGGAGAAAAAGCAACTTTAGCAGTGAGGTCCAACTGCAACCCTCCTCTAATTTGGCCACATCTTTGGGTTTTTTTTTTTCTTCCTGTGGGGGTTTTCATTCCCACTGCCACCCACTATGTGAATAATGAGCTATGTAGATAGCACCCAATAAGGCAACCTCCCCCTTTACTTGCCTCCTTCTTTTTCGCCAATGAAACTTAACAGCCATGTCCAGATCGGGCCCTTCCTGCTGAGACTGACCAGCCTGGCTTCACACTCCTCTGCCACCCACACACACACACACACACACGCCACCTCCAGAGCTGCTCCTCGCACGATTACCACCTCAAACACTTGTCAGAAAATTGGAAAATAAATTAGGTCAAATTGCTTTCGAAATTTTTACACTCTGCTTGCACCTCCACTGGTGGCCGATTCAGGCACAGCCAACGCCGGGGAGATTGATTTTCAGGCCTCGCTTGCTTTGAGGTGTTGGGGATGTGACTAACACAGAGAGGTGCTATGAATGTCTGGTTTCCATGCAGCCAAAAGCTGCTTTGAAGCTGCACCTAGCACCCCCTCCCATCCCCCAGACATGTGGGGGCTGTAAAAAAAAACTAACCACCACTTTCACAAATCATTTCTGCGCAACTATCCGGCCCCACCGAAAGGGATGGCCGCGCAAGACTTTGATTTCAAGTCCCTCAAAACCGAGAGAGGTGAGCGCTTCCCATCCAATGTGGCTGGAAAACAGTTTGAACAGTTTTGGTTTGGCGTGAGAAAACGTGGGGGTCGCTTGGGAGGGGCGACCGTGGGCTTTCAAAGACACTTTTGAATGCGACACAGTAGCATTCCAGTGATTGTTACTTACGGATAAAAAAAAAAAACGTTTCCAAAGACTGAGAACATTTGAAAAGGAAAGACGCAGGCAGACCAACAGAGTAAACACTTGTTATTCTGCTGCTGGAACGATGGGGACGGCAGAAAGAGGTTTAAAGGCGACACCGAGGAGGGTGGGACGTCTGTGAGGAGCACGACTCTTTTACCAACACTAACACTTTCTCAAGCTTTTTCATTTTCATTCAAGAGGAATTGAAAGTAAGCAATGTCACATGGAAAGCAGCATTTCAGTCCAACGTATTAATTAGTCCATCTCAAACAAGGAAAATCTCAAATAAATAAACAACTTTTCTTCCATCCACTCCAATCATCTTCTGATCTATTTTGAAAGTGGTCTTTTTCAGACACATTTTTTAAAAACTACAGCATTTTCTGGGATATAGTTTCTGCAAAGCAGCCCATAGTTCACCAGAAACACACCTCTGAGTTGTGGGCGGGACTGTTGGCGTCGAGCAACCCCACCCCCAATTCTCATCGCTATATATGTTAGCTAACAGCCCCTCACACCCCCATCCTAACATTACCAGTGAAACAAAAATGGCGAGCAATATTGACGCTTTCCAGACGTCCAGTTTTGAGTTGGACGCCAGCTCCGACGAGGAAAACAAAGACGTACATGGATCTATTTTGCAAGTGGATGCATCGGAATGGAGCAGATCAGCTTGTGGTCCACCCTTCTTCTGAAATTTCCTAATGCATGTCCTCCATCATCAGAAAAATGCCACAAGAACACGATTTTATCAGAGAAAGTCTTTAACAAGACTTTTGGAGGTAACATTATGATGCCGACGGAAACAGCAGCACGGATGCTCCTGAAGGTCACGTTGGCTACTCTGGCTGGGCGACATTTTTGCTGAACAGATGTTTAAACTGCCAATAGCTCTCTGAAGCTGAGTCAGCTCCTCACCGCATGGGGCAACACTGCCCCTCCCTAATGTGGGTTCTGTATTGTACAGGGCAAAAAGGACAATTTCACATATTCCCTTTTTTCTTTTCTTTTTTTCAAAAGCACTGGAAAAACGGTGTCCAGAATGTCCAACTGTGGTGTCCCAAAGGTTTTCGAGAATTCCAAAGAAGTCAGTTGATGTAGATTGTTTTTTTGAACCCTTTGCAACATTTTACAATGGAAACACCCAAAAAAAATCCATCCCACATCAAACCAAAGCATGCCATATTATTGTGTGGAAGCATGGCATTTTCCACAGTCCAGCATATTGCTGCTTTAATTCGGTCCGAGCGTTTGATGTGGATAACACCCCAGGGGTTCAAAATGAACCTACCAGCCACGCTCTGAAAGTGGAAGCTTCTTGGCTCCCTTGATGAGTTCTCCGATGCGCACACACACAAAATTAATTTTCTTTGCATTCTGGATTTTTTTAAACTTTTGACAAATAACCTCAAACTTCTTTAAAAAAAGAAAAGAGGGGGAATTCTACGGCGAGGAGACGAAATGACAATGGGTCACGGAAACGCCTGCTGTCTGCCTGGTCTGGCCTGAATGCCGTTTGTATGCTGGTCTGGCGTTCTGGCATGATAATGACTCCCCAGCTCTTCAAATGCCACCTCGGTCTGCTCTGCAGAGAGGGCAAGCGGGTTAATTACCATGACAATGAGGAAGCTGAGAGAGAGGCCGACTCAGGACACTGCATCCCAGATGACCAGGACGACTCACTCACTCATAAATGCATGGCGAGGCTTTGAATGTTTTTTTCTTAGATACATGCAGATGGATGGGGTCATCAAATATTTGTCTGAACTATTAGGCCAACCTTTTTTCTTCACAGGCTCTGGCTCCTCTGGTGGACAAACCTCCCGCCCTAAACTCATCCCCCCCGGAAGCCACCGCCTTTGTCTCTGTGTTTGACGGCGTGCCGTTCATGAAGTGAAGAGGCTAATCGGCCGCCGTCCGGCTATTCACGGGGAACCACTGTACAACATGGCCCCATTTAGCGCGATTGTTAGAGCGGCCACAATAGCCGTGTTTTGACAGACTGCACACAAGTCCTCAGTGTGCACTCGAGTCATTGATGTGGAAGTGAAGTGTGGAGATGTTTGCTCCCCAAGACTTTGACTTCAAGCTGCAAATTAAACTTGAGCACCAAAGCTCTGGCCCACATCCCGAACAGCTCGACCCAAAACCTGGGATACATTTAAATTAATTCAATTTGAGAGTCCTTGACTGGACTGGCAGCGCAGCAGAGCGTTGCAGCTATAGAGTGGCAACACAAACATGCTATTATTTTTAAGGGCTCACATCAAGTCGTGTAGCCTGTACTGCGAAGACTTGCTAACCGGTACGCTGTTTATACCAGCAGGAATAAGAAGTCCCATAAAAAGGTTTGGGAAATTTGTTGAGTTTCTGCTATATTAGGTGACTGGGTATGAAAACGGACATTCACCCTTTTTTAAGCCTGTTTTTAATCCAGAGCTTTAGCTCCAGTGTTTACGTTCTTTTGACTACCATGGCTCTTCAACTGTTGGTGCGATTCATGGAATTCCATCATCATCTGAAATGGACAAAAACAGCTTTGCACTGATATGCAGCACTTTTTAGTTAGGGAAGTGTATAAGAAATCAATGTGAAATCGCCAGATTCTGCTGTGGAAAAGAAGCAGCTATGCACTGTTACACAGTTACACTATACGAACATAAAGTGTTGCATTGCAGTGCAAAGACAATGTAAAAAGTCGTGAAACAGTTTACTCATGTTGAGTGCATGAACGGTCAAAGATTTACAGTGTCTAAGATCGTTTGTGATTTATTTATGTGTTATTCAACGTGTACACTCAGCATGTGTTAGCCAATGGTGTTCACACTATGACAAGTAGCGAGGGGATTCTTCTTTTCTTATTTTTCTTGGAAGACGCTTGGTGTGAAATGTCGAAGTGGTGCAAATCTCGCCAACTTGCTCCAGGCTTTTTCTTTCACAGGTCTATTCTGATATGAATTCTGGCTGGGCACAAACAAGAGTTATTCATTTCTCCTCCATGATCAGTTTTCCAATGGTTGGCACTTCCCCCGAATTAAAGAGACGCCATCCATACGTCTCTACCAACCCTGATGGGTCAAAGTTTTCTGTACGTAGAGCCTGAAAAACAACTTTAAAAATATGCAAAGCTATGCGTGAGCGCGAGAATTTTGAAGATGGAAGCCCAAAACGCACATATATGCGCGTTGACAAAGAGTTTTCATTGAAAGTGGTCGCTTGAACGCGCATTGCCGAGGAGGCTGTGAACGTAGCTTTAAAGGGTTAAGCAAGAAACTCAACTAAATAACTGAGAGACAACAATCCACAGGAGCGGAAGCTGTCGATAGCAGTGATGCTAAAAATGTTAAACTCAAACCTGCTGCTCAGCATCCTCTAATGGGTTGCTGGCAGTTTTTACTTTTAGTCAAAATGAATTTGGGAAAATTCCTTTTGCCTGAACAGGTGGGATGACAGAGGTAACCCATACATTTGCAGATGCTGAAGAAAAGCACAAAGCACAATAGCTCTGCTGTGTCCAAGGCAGATGCAAATTGCTTGAGAAATTATTTGCAATTCAAAATGGGAATTTAAAATACCAGCACAGAGGGAGATTTCGCAAGCCATTTGATAGCAGACACTGATTGCGATTAATATGAGTAGCAAAAGGTGAAAGCATGCTCAGCAAGCATAAATAACTACAGCATTTCTGTGTTTGAACGGCTTTTCAATAAAGAAGCAGCAGTTGGAACAAAGTCTCTCTGTGCAAGCCTCATAAACTAACGTCTGTGCGAGGACGATCTGATAAGTGCGTGGAATGCGATCCCTTCTAAAACAACATTCCACCTATATGTTATTCTGATAAGTTTCTGGAGCTTCAAGTGAAACCCAGATGAGTGGTAACTTAAAACCCAAATTCATGAAAGAGAAGCGTCCTCCTGTGGTTACTTGAGTGTTTGCGATGGCGATGGATCTCCGTTTCACTGCTTGTGCGAGAAGAGGAGAGTCTCTGACAGGGACCTAAAGTGTTGCTGGGATTACTATTGGGCCAAGCTGTGCAAGTGCATCCTCCCTCCTCCCTCAGCTCCATGGTGCTTTCTGTCTGCACTCTGTAAAGCACATCTCCAGGGGCCTCGTCAAGAGCACCAGGAGAGCATGATAGAGACCGTCGGCACTATCTTTTCAGAAGAACTGTCAACACCAGCTTTGTGCCGACTCTCTGTGAGACAGAGCCCAGAACACAAACAAACCCTGTGGGACACATACCATAAAGAGGAAAAATAAAAGGCACAGTCTGATTTCATAACTTGCCTGGTTTTACATTTTTACTTAAATGTACTCCAATTAGACAAGCAAATGAGTTTCGACAAAATCTATACCAATTTAAGTAAACGCTGGTTGGAATGAAAGGTTTGTTCTTATGTCAACAGATGGAGTTATCAGCCGTGGAGGCAGGATGAGACTTGTCCTGCCGTGACTTGTACACTTTATGTTGTATTATCCAGCGATAATTAGGCGTGTACGTGGCGTGCACTTCATTCATGAAAGAATTGAAACCGCATTACCTTGGAGCACTGCTTGTGATTCTGGCACCAAACCAAAGAGCCATTATTCTGGGGAAGAAAGAGAAACATCATTAGTCATTAGAGATAACGTTGAAATAACATTTTCAGCAATCAGTCCATCAAACCCATTTTTACTCCAAACCTTTTTTTTTCTCGTGTCACGATATAGCCTCACATCGGTCTAATGAGAAATGGCCTACTTTAATGGACTGAAGAAATCAGCAGGACAAAGTCACTCAAATTAAGGTCACTACTCAACAGCATTAGTTCCCCTGCTGACCTTTGGTTGGTTACAGCAAAGTCAGCTGGGCTCCTCTGAAGCTTTATCCCACCAGTCAAAGTACATTCCTCAGATCAGCAAAGCAGGAGAGGATGTAAACCACCCTATAAAGGCTAAAGATACTGCAAATTCCCCATTAAAGCAGTGCAGGTGCCACCTTCTGCCCTTTCACACTATAACCACTTGAATTCAGAAGGACTGTTCTGTCTTCTCAAATCCATCGGTGTGTAAACAGGGAGGATGGTCATATAAATCTCCAGTGGGGATTAACGGCTTGTGAAAGTGGCTGTTTTGAGTATTCCCCGGGAGTGTTATTATCATCTACAAAACATAAAAGTGCTTAAATGGCAAGTGTCAGACCTTTCCATACAAAGGTAGGTCTTCATCAAATCAGCAATAAAAGCCAGGCATTACCTATCCTGATCTGGCGAAAAATAATGGTCAGCAAGCTCTAATGTTTATACTGGGTCCCTCGATTAATGCGGGAGTTACGCTCTAAAAATAACCCACAATAGGTGAAATCCACAAAGTAGCTGTTTTTATTGTTTACAGTTATTACAGAAGTTTTCAGGCTGTGAAACCCCTCATTACGCCATTATACACTTTTCTCAGACAGACGCAAACATTTTCACCCTTTTCTCTCTTGTTAAACACCGCAGAGCTTTAGCTCCAATGTTGGCATTCTTTGGAAGGCTTCGACCATTGACGCAATTAACGTTATTCCAGCAGATTTAAGCGCAGAGAAAAGCAGCTTAGCACTGATATGCAACACTTTACAGTAGTAAAGTGCTTCTGCAGTCAACTTAAATAAACTGATACTGAAGCAGGAGAAAGCTACTCTGCTCTTAAAGCAACATGGCTGGTTTTCTTCGATTTACGCTGATTACATATAATGGTGGAAGAGTTATGGTAGTTCTAAGAGCGTGTGTTATTTAGGTGTTGCCAGCGACAACTCAGATAATTAAGGGTTAAACACGTTCCGAGTTCGTATTATAGAATGACAACAAACGTGCTCACGGTTGAAGATCCATGTACGGGAGATACGGCAGAGAGGAGATTGACAATGGTCTACTCTAGGGTTGGGCGATGCCCCCTAATTGACGATGTTTGCTGTCAACCATCGGGATGGACGATGACATCGTCGGGGGGGGGGGGGGGGGGGGGGGGGGGTATTTTTACATTTTTCGTTCTTATATAACTGCTATTCGTTATTTTGCTTTTTTCATTTTATTTCCCAACTAATGGTTAATCCGCGATGATCCAGTATAAACTGAGGGAAGTGACTTTAACAGAAAAAGTAACAAGCAAAATAGAAAAGAAGTAGTCCGCTCCCGCACTTAACTAGCGAAGTGGACCGGCGGAGCGCGGACTTACAGCTTTGTGTTTGAGGGGAAGGGGGGGGGTGCTTTGTTACATGAGCGCTATGTGTGGGAGATTTAAGACTGCGATCCGTCCCGCAGCTCTAGGGGTACAAGCAACCGAACTCAGAACCGGGTCTAAACGTGTGTCTGAGCACAGTTCGGATCGTCAGCACACACAGCGGTTTGAGCTTCAAAGCAGAAATGTCGCTCGCGGCTCAGTCCTTAGAAAACATTCAATCAATCACGTGGATTTGTGTTTCCAGTCGTGTCCCGACTAAATAAAGGCTGATGTTATTCACAGGATGCAGCGCCACCCAAAGCTAATGTTGTTAGCCCGTGTTAGCATACTGCTAATCCTGGCTTCGTTCAGAAAAAGCACTGACCACACGGATTAAAATTCAAATGATGAGCGAACAGGTGTTTCATAATAACCGTAACATTATTAAAAGCACGTTTAGAAGATCGTCTCGTATTTTACCAAGCTGACATGTCAATGCATATAGCCGCTCGGCGCTGTTATCGTTTTGTATTGAATTGTTACCTTCAATAAAGTTTGGAAAAAAAGCCGCTCGGCGGAAGTTGTATCCTCTTCCGGTTTTCAAACTGCGCATGTGCGAATACTGCGCGTGTGCGAATGATTTATTCCGACCGAAAGTGTGACCTTAGTGAACGTTTTTATATTCTGAAAACATTTTTCTGGGCCCATGTACACGGTTGGATTCTAATCCGACCATTGATCCCTTCAGGATATTTTGTACATGTAACCGCGGCTTATGGTGTCGACGCGCAACGTGGCGGGGGCGTGGCATCACGATGGTGGTCTCTCCATCGGGATGTCAGTCACCCATCACGATGGACGATGATATCGTCCATCGGCACAACCCTAGTCTACTCTACATTCAATCAGGACACAAAACACAATGGGCTGTAAAACAAACCCAAAAAAGGTGCAAAAGACTAACCGCGATATATCTACCTTATGCGTATTTTACTAACAAATTCCATTATCGTGTTGCTTAAGCACAAAAACTGGGGTTAGAAGCCCTTTAGTTAGCATGATCAGACATTTGTAAGAGATAAAAAAAGTTGTGTTAGCATTATCATGCTATATTGTTTTTAAAAAATGGGGTGGTGGGATCCTTTTAGCATTAACAATCTACATGTATAAATATATTAAAGAAAATTGGTCCAAACTTACAAAACTGGGGCATAATATTGAAAAAATTGATAATGCACTAATAGTAAAGGTCTAGTCAATGGTGCTGGTGCGTCTGGGCTCAACACTGAATCATAAACAAGGTTTTACCGTCAACAAAGAGTTAAGTGTTAAATAATGAAAATGTATCTGAAGATGGGATGCATAACTAAAGGCTACATGGGATAAGACCATTGAAAAGCTTTGAGTTGATGGAGTTCATTCTTGTCAATGACCTGGATCTGGGTTTGAGCTTTCTATTGTCTTTGCTCACTCTACAAGAGCAGTGAAGTTGTGACAGACAGCCAAAAGTTTAGGGATCTGTGAGCAAAGGGTCTGCTTAAGTTCAATGTCAAGTTCAAAGCTTTTTCTCACAATGTAATCCAGAGGAAATTTCCCATGAGACACTGAGAGAGAAGTAATCATTACATGGTTTAATTTGACATCCAGTACCAGTAAGTGCTATGGTTTAGGAGTCAAGGATAACGGTCAAGCGGCTTCAAAGGAATCCATGATTGGATGGTCTTGTCTTTAGGGAATCTCCCTCACAAACGGCTACAGATGAGGATGAAAAATATATGACTCCTAGCACTAAGGAGACTTGGTACTATTGTTTAGGTTTTCTTGACAAACGAAACTGGAACGAGGAGCAGGTTTTTGCTCTTGCATCAATAGATTTGCTGTCTTTTTGTCTGACAAAGACCACATTTATGCCTGCAAGCAAAAATTTGAACATAAATACTCAACTCAGCAATGATTAAAGAGTTTAGGACGGTGGACTCAGGATAATTTTGTTACACCTCTCCATCAGTGCTGACAGGTCTAGATTCATGGAGGAGCTAATTTTGTTTTGTGACAGCATCCCAGCAGCAAAGAGGCTCAGCAGGATGTTGCCCCAGCTGTCCAGGCTTGACCCCACCATTTCAGGGACCAACAAGGGAATAATTATAGGTCAGGACTTCATCCATTTGACTCACCATGACATTCCTCTGCAGTCTGAACATTATACAGAGCTGAGGAGCGTCAAGGACTGCAGAGAATGAATTCTTTCCAGATATCCTCCAGAGTGATGGGAGGCCGGAGGAGACCAGACACAGGTCTAAGGTAAACGCTGGTGTGTCGGCGACCAAGCAGCACTCAAATCAACGGGACATTTATCACCAACACTGCCACACGGGTTAGAGCAGATGGCCTTTTGCATTGTCTAGACACCTGAGATGAGAGCGAACAAAAGCCACCAAATAATCAAGATTTTTTGTTGGTTCTCAGACTGAATTTATGTCCTAATGACTCAAATTACTGGAGAACACCGGTTGGTCTTTCATGGCCCACATAATTCAGAACAAGAAGGGGGAACTTCAAAGGACAGAGTGGTGTTCTGTCTGCCCTTTGGCAGCTCAGGGCTCCTCAGGCGTCACCTAAATAACTTAGGCAGCACTAAAATAAAGGGCTGCTGGATTTAGGCTTTGCCTGGAGGAGGAGGTGTGAGAGTTGTGGTCATTCCACCAATCACCTATCCAGTTGATATGAATTATTGGGGAGCTAATGTGTCTAGTGCTAACATAAGAGGGTAATTCAGGAACCCTAAACGGCACCGGTGCGAGGTTGTCTCCACGTGGGGAGTCAAGGTTATCTGTCAGGCGAAATACCTCGCGGTGTAGCGGCTCGGAGATTTACAGAGCCAAGTGTCACGGTTTTTAAAAGTGCACGCTGAGAGGCGAGACCACGCATCATAGGCCTCCATTCATCCGCTGTCCTCACCAATGAAAAACCCCACACATACTGTACGACGGGCAGTAGCCGAGGTTCGATTCCACCGCAGGCTTTTTTAATATCAAAGGCCAAAAACAAGGGGACACAGAAAAACTACTTTCCCAGTGTTTTTCCTTCCCTCCACTTAAAACAGAAATCTCTGGAGCGAGACGCTTAGATTTTACTATGCAGCATATTAAAAAAAGAACGACTTGAATTTGAAAACGTTAGATTTTTATTGCTTCGAGTGTAATAACAGGACCTTACGACCACACCTTGTTTTTGGCTTCACAGGTCCCCACATAAATAATCCACTACAAGGCCGATGCTTTCAGAATACATTATTGCACAGGGCTCCCAGCTCGCTCTTAAGACTTAAAATGTCTGTGGCCAATATTTATGGTTGGGTGTTCCCCTTTGTCTATTGTACAGGGGTGACAAGTTCCCCAAAAGTGGAGTAAAATGTCAATAAATCTGTATTTGGAATAACTATTGCAATAATAAATCTTAACTTGCCATAAATCTGACAAGCATCAGACTACCCATGGGCTTCTCAAATCTTCAAGCTTGTTTCCATTCCGCACTAATGTGGAACTGTGGCAACCGAAACAAAGCGCCTGATTTGTGTTCCTGTTTGAGCGTGTGGCTACACAAAACATCTGTAACAACAACGCTCAGCCTTTGCAGAGAGATCCAATTAAAGCGAACACTATAAAAAGATCGGAACATCCAGCTGGTAAATGCGTTAAAAAAGCCAATTATCTCCTGTACGGTGAGGAAAAGGAGTAGCTGCTCGGATGGATTACCAGATACCGAGAAGCGGCCGTAAAATATGAAGGACTGGGAAGAAAGAGACATTCAGGAGAAGCTTTTCATTCCAGCTAAAATGGAAAGAGTCTTCTTTCTGCCCCATGAGGGTGTCCGAGCTGAATTAAGCGGTCTTGATCAGCGGAGTGGCCCTTCGCTGACATGGGATCTGGAGCATAGACAGTATATGAGAACTGGCCTGTGATGGCACCTATAGAAAATGACTAATTTACAGTTCCTCCCAAATGAATTCAATTCAATTGCCATTTTTCTGCAATATGGACTGAACCAAAAATCATCTCTAAGCAGGGATTGGTTCAAGTTGGTCTGAGTCAACATTTCTATGGCAACCACTCTCACCAA